>NC_133410.1:10645000-13045000 GCF_049350105.2 Macaca mulatta
AAACATAATGCTTTGTGAGATACTCACAATCCAGGGAGGCACTATCTGTTAAACATCTTGAGTATATTTAAATGTTCAAAAAATAATAAGTATGGGATGTGATGGATAGGATAGTTCAGTGTGATTAAATCATTCCACAATGTAAAAAGATATCGAAATGTCACATTGCATGACATAAATATATACAATTATTTGTGAATTAAAAAGAAAAACAAGAAATTTTTGCAATGATGGAAGTTTTTTTTTAATCTGTCCTGTCTTTAAGATAATAGGGACTAGTCACATGTGGTGATAGAGCAGTAGAAATGTGGCCAACATGATTCTGAAACTGAATTTTAAATTTCATTTAATTTTAATTAGTTTAATTTTAAATTTACACGGCCACATGAGGCTGGGGGATGCCAGTTTGGACAAAAGAGGTCTCTGTGGAAAGAAAAGACTTTCCAGGCCGGGCGCGGTGGCTCAAGCCTGTAATCCCAGCACTTTGGGAGGCCGAGACGGGCGGATCACGAGGTCAGGAGATCGAGACCATCCTGGCTAACACAATGAAACCCCGTCTCCACTAAAAATACAAAAAAATTAGCCGGGCGTGGTGGCGGCGCCTGTAGTCCCAGCTACTCGGGAGGCTGAGGCAGGAGAATGGCGGGAACCCGGGAGGCGGAGCTTGCAGTGAGCCGAGATCGCGCCACTGCACTCCAGCCTGGGCGACAGAGCGAGACTCCGCCTCAAAAAAAAAAAAAAAGACTTTCCAACACTGGTGATGTATGACAAGTTTCAACTGGAGGAAATGCATTAAATGTGGCTAATGTTCAAAGGCAGGAAAGATCACTGTCAAGGAGTTGAGGATCATTTGGAAAGGCAAAGTTTGAATTAGAAGTAAAGCTTGTGTTGGGAGAGAAGCCTGAGCAAACCAGTCTGCAGTGAGGAGATGAGTTATTAGCCACTAAAAATGACAGTTATGACAATCATACACAATATGGATAACTGCTTGCAATGCTTTATTAGGTGAAAAAATAAAAATAAAAAGTGGTGTAGATATTCCACAGCTTCTAAGAAGACATTTCATGTACATGAAAACTAAAGAAAATATACACAAAATAAATGTGTTAGATTTGAGGCTTTAAACATTATTATTATCATTCAATAATATTATTTTCAAAATATATTTTATTCTCTATCAGGTTTTCTTTTTCAAAGATTAACTAGCAGATCTTGTGGCTTTATAAGCATAAAAAATTTAATGAACAATTAAGAGCAAACTTCATTTATAGTAACAGGTGATATTTGTAAGTTGAAAACACCTAAGCATAATCTTGACTTGAATAGCAGAACTTCTAAGCAGAGAATAACACAAATAAATAGATTGTTGAAAGTTTCTGACTCTGTGTGATCCTTCTGAAAAACTGTATTATGACATATTTTGAACTGATTATTCTAAACTACCTGCTGTGATCTTAGTCAATCAAAGTGTGAATTATTTAGGAAACAAGTTTTGTTCTTTCTGATTGGAGCATAAGGCAGGTACTAGTTTCTCTCCAAATTAAAACTAAATAATAAATCAACAGTAAACTCCAATAGAACACATGTTTACTAAGGTTGTGATTTAATTTTCCTCTTGTCCTTGGTCTTTGTATATTCCAAAGGAAATCAAGATTTGGCACACATTTCTAGCTAGATTTGGTGGATAAGACCTGGGGTATCTAGGTATTGCTTTGCTTATTCTAAACAAACAAAAAAATTTTTATTACAAAAATATCAAACTTGCTGAAAAGTTGCAAATGTAGAACAAAGAACTTTGAGGATTTTTAACTTGATGCCACATCTCCTCTTAACAATGTAGTATTTATTGCTTCTGACCAAGAATGTTCTTCCACATAGCCATAATAATATCAAAATCAGGAAAGTAACCTTTGATACATTACTATCATGTAATCTTCAAACTCCAGCAAAGTTTTAGGAATGTCCCAATAATGTCCTCTCTGGTGAAAGCGTGTAATTCAGAATCCTACCTTGCTGTGAGTTGCCCCATCTTTTTAAACTATTCCAGGCTGGAATAGCTCATCAGTCTTTCCTTAAAGTTCATACTCTTGATATGTATCAAGAATACAGGTCAGTTAATTGTACAATGTTTCTCAGTTTTGATTTGTCATGTATTTCCCCATAATTAGTTTCACATTATACATTTTAAGCAGAAATATCTCAAAAGGGATGCTGTGTTCTTCTCATTGCATCCGAGGCAACTCTTGTAGTTCCCCCACATGGCTCGGTAAAGATCTTTTACTCCCCACGCTGTTCTTACAACATGTTATTGACTCTCTTCTCATTGAAGGCGGGATCCATGTTCTGTTCCTTGACCTGGGTGGGTCTCTGACTATGGAGGGATTGACATATATATATACATATATATAAAGAGGGATAGATTTTAGAGCTGGTAAACGATATTCATATTCTGGTGTTGCCACTTACAACGTCGTCTTTGGTTTTTGGCTAACTAGGGACTTTCACTTTCCTCATCTGTAAAGTGTGGTGGGTGATGATAAAGGTGTCTCTCCCATGAGTCTATGGTGAGGGCTGCCTGCTCATATTTTCCCTTTGCTCAGCCTACACTCCCACCAATGCTAAAACAGATAGACCTGCTCCTAGAAAGCATAAGCTTTCTACTTATCTTTGTATACCTAATGCTCAGCACATAGTAAGCATTCCATGAATACACAAAGTACATTTGTTTACATTGGGAATGAGTCGATTATATAGCATTTTAAACTTTACGATTTTATATTCTTAATTTTTGTGGCTATTGTAAGTGCCACATGAGTGATGGTTGTGACTTCTGAATAAAATTTTCTACCTATCTGAAATATTCAAATATATATGTGTTTTGTACGTAGTTATATATATAGCCATTTTAAAACTTAATACTTGACTTTGAGCTCAAGTTTCTGGACTACAATAGGTGCTCAGTAAATATGAATAATCAACTAAATGGATATGTGGATGTATGAACAAGTAAATGATTAGTAGATATATATAAAAGAGGACATTCTGAACTGATTTAATCTTTTAGACCTTGCACTGATGGAAACCACTGGGAGTTTCACTGAATTAAATAGGGGAAGTACTTGGCCAGCCACACAATACAGAATAGAGAAGAGATTTGCCAATTCTTCAGTTGAATGGCATGTTTAGATGTCATAAATGGAAAGTGTAGATTCAGAACTGTTATATGGAATAAGAAACTGAATGTGATTATTATACTGGCAATTTGAGTCACTGTTTTGCGATATACTACAGGATAAAGTCCAAATTTCTAAGCATGGTATACAAAGTGCTTCCCCATCTGGCTGCAACCTATGTCTCCAGCCTTATCTGGCATTTCCCTTTCTGTCTTTCATTTTAGATACAGCCATGGACTTAACATTTCTCCTTTCTTGGCATTTTTTTCCATTGCAAAATAGAAATAATAGCAACTCTGATTCTCTCACTGAGTTGCTGAGACTCAAATGATACAAAGCTTGACAATTAGCAAATGGTATTTAAACTACTAAATATTTTCTAATTACGTAATACATGCCATAGATGGCAGAAACACTAGGAATCAGTAAGCCACAGTTCTCATCCTCCAAGGGAAATGAGGAACACAGACATTAGAATGGACATGCCCAGTAAAATGCTATAATTGCTATCAATCTGTATAGTGGTTATTATTGGCACATGTTATTATGTTTTATTCAAAGACTATTTATTTATTGAGCACACAGTATAAGCAACCTACTTGGCACTCTTAACATTGTCCAAAAGGTATAGTCTCTATTCTCTATAGTTTGTTTATTTTAGGACAGTGAGCTGGCAATAAACAAACAAATGGATAAATAATATAATTATACTTGGAAATAAATGTTATGAAGGAAAATAAAGGAGAGTAAAGGATAGAGACTAATGGAATTGGAGACTAGTTGGCTTGTCACAGGGAAAGAAGGTCTCTCCCAAGTGGAAATATATAAAAATGCCTCATGGGACCGAGAATGAAAACCTTGTAAATAATGAAAAGGGAGGCAGATGGAACTGGGACTAAAAAAACCCCGGGGCAGGAATGTATTTGTGAATTACAGGAATAGCAGTAAGTCCCATAATCAGCATCGACTGACTGAGCTATTGGTGTGAAATGAAGTTAGAGGTATCAGCAGAGTCCAGACCATGTAGGACTCTGTCCATAGCAATAGAGTTTAAATTTTGTTTATAATATATATTAGTTTGTTCTCACACCATTATAAAGACATACCTAACACTGGCCAATTTATAAAGAAAAGGGGTTTAATTGGCTTACAGTTCCATAGGCTGTACAGGAAGCATAGCTGGGGAGGCCTCAGGAAACTTAGGATCACGGCAGAAGGTGAAAGGGAAGCAGGCATGTCTTATATGGCCTGAGCAGGAGGAAGGGAGAGGGAGGATGTGCAAAACACTTTTAAACAGCCAGACCTAGTGAGAACACACTCACTCTCATGAGAACTGCACCAAAGGGGAAATCTGACCCGATTACCCAGTCACCTCCCACCATGTCCCCGCTCCAACATTGAGGATTACCTTTCAGCATGAGATTTGGGCAGGGACCCAGACCCAGACCATATCATAATGCGTTCTACACTTTTTATTAGAGTTTTGAGTAGGAAAGTGTATTAGTCCATTCTCACACTGCTGTAAAAACTACCTGAGACTGGGTAATTTATAAAGGAAAGAGGTTTAATTGACTCACAGTCAGCATGGCTGGGGAGGCCTCAGGAAACTTACAATCATGGCGGAAGGTGAAGGGGAAGCAAGGTATCTTCTTCACAAAGTGACAGGAAGGAGAAGAGTGAGGAGGGAAGGGGGAAGAGTCCCTTTTATGACCATCAGATCTCATGAGAACTCATTGACTATCAGGAGAACAGCACGGGGAAACCACCCCCATGATCCAATTACATCCACCTGATATGGGGATTATGAGGATTATAGTGATTGTAATTCAAGATGAGATTCAGGTAGGGACACAAAGCCGAACCATATCATAGAGTAACATGATCTGATTTATATATTAAAGTGAAAATAAACAGTAAGGGAGCAAGAACGGAGGCTATTGAAGAATTTGATGAAAGAATATAGTGGCTTGCCTTGGTAGGGTAGTGATAAAATTGTTAAGAAATAGTTCAATTCACAAAGTTTGTTGGAAGTAACCACAGAGGACTTTTTAATCCATAGGATGTGGGAGGTAAGGAAAAGCAGTCAAGGGAATGAATGTCTGAGAATATGTAGAGCTCAGAGAAGGGATACGGGGCTAACAATTTTTTATTTTCTCTTTTATTTAGCTGGGCCTTTAACCCTTAAATCCTAGGCATTATCCCTATTTTATTTTGAGAGATTTTGGCCTCAGAGGCTAGGGTGTCTGCTCAAGGTCACATACCTTGTTAGCAACCTATCTTTTATCAGGACCCTAGCCTCTGTGTAAGGCTCAGCGCATGAACTGGCATTGCAACCAAGTGTGGTTGTCTCATGCTATTCACAAAAGAACAGATACATATGCAGGTGACCACTTCACAATGCACAATGTGTATATGAAGAAGGCTGATTTCAGTATTGCCTGGGAAAGTGAACAAAATTACACTAGCCTTGAGGGATCCATTGAATTTTTATTGGTGAAGGAAGATAAAGTTACTCAAGGTCAAGGCACAAAACTGGGAATAAACACAGGCATACAATGACAACTAAGAAGAAGTGATGAACAGTTTACAAAGGAATAAATATTTATTATTTAATTTATTTATTAGTGTGACAAACCTAGTGCCACACTGTGACACATCTTGACAAGTACTGGTGATCCAGTCACCATGCTGCATATCTCTACATATGGGTGAAGAGACAGATATTCTCAGGGGTTACCTACAAACCCTAGTGTGCAAAAGGAAGTGATAGAAGGGGAATTAGAGCCCAGAACGTCTGTGTTTATATTCATTAAAGACAAGGAAGACGTCTTAGAGACTACAGACTCTGCCCAGGTAACCACCTGATTGGAATTGCATGTGAATAAAGATCACAAGAATTGAAAAATTAAAAATGGACATATTGAAGGCTTAAAACGTGGTGCTTTTATTATGTATGTATTGTGAACTGTTTATCACTCTCAAGATAACTCATCCATCAGCTCAATATTACCATTTTTCTACCTGTAGTTAGAACATTAAAGATCTATTCTCTCAGTAAATATCAAGTATACAATATAGTATTAGTAACTGTAGCCACCATGCTTTACGCTGGATCTCCAGAACTTATTCAACTGCTTAACTAAAACTGTGTACTCTTTGACGAACATCAACCCATTTTGTCCTCTTCCCAGTTCCTCACAATCACCATTCTACTCTCTGCTCCCGTGAGTTCAACTTTTTTTGATTACATATATAAGTGGGATCACGTAGTATTTGTGTTTCTGCACCTGGTCCTACAGGTTCATCCATGCTGTCGCAAATGACAGGGTCTCCTTTCTTAAGGTGGAATTATATATAGATAAAGATATAGATACAGATATAAAATATAAACAATGTATATATACACATATATGTATGCATATATATGCACATACACCACATTTTCTTATCTGTCACTGGCATATATATGCACATACACCACATTTTCTTATCTGTCACTGGCCAATTAGTTTATCTGGACTATTGTGAATAATGCTGCAACAAGAATAGTTTTTCTTTGCTGTAGAACAGCTGACATTTATAAAAACATCCTGTGATTAGGTTAATAAACTCAGACCATCATTGTTGAATAAACATGGCCCTGAGTAAGAAGACTTGGTTTCTGAATATGGCAATGACACTGATTAGATTAGAATGACACCTTTTATAGTCATTCTCCTTCTTTGGTCAGTTTGCTCCTCCAATAAATGTAATTTGACAAAATGTGGTAGTGTGACACAATGGTTAAGAGTTTGGATCTAGAGTCAGAGAGAAGTGTGTTTTCTTTCATCCCAGCTCCATCACTACACAGCTGCATGACTCTCAGATTGCCTGTTTCCTTTCTGTAGAATAAGTGCACATACCTTCCAAGGTCAGTGTGAGGATTAGAGGATGAAATGAATATAAAATATTTAGCATACTACCTGGGATATACTAAGCAGTTAATGTTACATTATTATAATAGTAGCATGTGTTAATATTATATTATTACATTATATATTATGCTATTATATTATTGTTCCTATTGTATTAATAGAATAAATGTTATATGATCATATGCCATTATCATATTGTTATTGTTACCTCAGTTGTATTCCCATTCTTTATGTTGTATGAATTTATTGTACTTTTATGCTGAGTGGTGCCCAATGAATAGCTATTCTATTTCTTGAAATTTTCTTTGTAGTGACAGTGTTAATAATGTGATTACAAAAATGAGATGTTTAAACTCTCAGAAGGGAGCTAAATACCTCCATGGGTATTATATTTCTAAAAACAAGCATTCTAAATATCCTCGGGTCTTTCTGTATTCAAAAATAATTAATATTATGAGAAATAATTAAATGTATTTATATTCAAATGGCATTTTCTAAAAAAGCATTGATAGTTTCTATGGGATTTTGGTAAACTGCCTTGTATATTTAAATATGACACATCAAAATAAGTAAACATTCGAATAAAGAAACACTGTAATTCTTCACTGGAAAGAACTTCATGTATCTTCTAACTACCACTATCCTGAGGTTAGCTGAGGCAACAGGAAGTTGATAAAGCATTTTTTACTTATGGGAGAACATTTCAGTCTCTCTCGCCAAAAAGACATTATTTTTATGTACATATTAACACATATCATAACATTTTCTATAGAGTGTAAGTTTGTGTGTGTGTATGTGCGTGTATATTAGAGTAAGGAACCAAACACCATGGCAATAAGTTAAGAGTATACAAGGCCCTGATCATAATGGAAAAGACAGAAAATAAAAGCTCTTAGCAACAGAAATAACCAAAAACCCTAGTAATACAGAACCACTCAGGATAAGAACAAATAACTGATTTATTTCAGACCTGCCCTTTATGACGTTCATAACTACTACTTTTACCCAAAACTAATATTGTTTAATTTATGCTGCTTAAGAAGAAGTCAACAAATTTAGAATGAATTCCACTGAGTATTGTGATTATCAGTATCCACGATTAAAATAAAATTTAAACACACACTTCTTTCATTTTAATGATGAGCTCCTCATGGCAGATTTCTTGGACTTCTAACTAAAGCCTTGTAGTCTGTCCCTGCACTGTTCGATATGGCAGACACGAGTCACTGCAGCAATTGAGCACAGGAGATGCATTTAGTTGGGATACAGATATGGGTGAGTATAAAATATGCATTGGATTTTGAATACAATAGAAAACAATATAAAAGATTTCATTTATAATTTCATACTGACTGCATGCTGAAATGGCCATATTTAGGATATATTTTATTTTTAAAATACACCTGTTTCTTATTACTTTTTAAATGTGCTACTAGAAAATTTAAACCTGGCTGGGTGTGGTAGCTCACACCTGTAATCCCAGCACTTTGGGAGGCTGAGGTGGGTGGATCACGAGGTCAAGAGATGGAGACCATCCTGGCTAACACGGTGAAACCCTGTCTCTACTAAAAATACAACAACAACAACAAAAATTAGCCAGGTGTGGTGGCATGTGCCTGTAGTCCCAGCTACTCAGGAGGGGGAGACAGGAGAATCACTTGAACCCAGGAGGGGGAGGTTGCAGTGAGCTGGGATTGTGCCACTGCACTCCAGCCTGGGTGACAGAGCTAGACTCCAGTCTCAAAAAAAAAAAAAAAAAAAAAAAAAAAAGTAAAGAAAAGAAAATTTAAAACTGTGCATGTGTCTTGCATTGTATTTCTATTGAGCAAAGATGCTACAGAATAATTGCCAATTTAAGGAGTGTATGTCCTTGTTGGTGTAACATTATTTAATAGATCGAAAAGTTAATGAGTATGCCTAGACATAACTAAGCTAAGCTACGTCATTCTTACGTGCAGTATTGTTTGAGATTAGGCAACAGATTTTTATTTTATTAACTAAAAGATCTTCAACCTAATGAACGTCACAATAACAGGGCACTAGGGAATGTTTGTTGCTGTTGTGTTTTTCTTCTCTTTGTTTATATTTTATTTTATTTTATTTAAGTTCCAGGGCACATGTGCAGGATGTGCAGGTTCGTTACATAGGTAAATGTGTGCCATGGTGGTTTGCTGCTCCTATCAACCCATCACCTAGGAATTAAGCCCAGCATGCATTAGCTATTTTTCCTGACGCTCTCTCTCCCATCCCATGCCCCACCCCACTGACAGGCCCCAGTGTGTGTTATTCCCCTCCCTGTGTCCATGTGTTCTCATTGTTCAGCTCCCACTTATGAGTGAGAACCAGCAATGTTTGGTTTTCTGTTCCTGTGTTAGTTTGCTGAGGATAGTGGCTTCCAGCTCCATCCATGTCCCAGCGAAAGACATTATCTTATTCTTTTAATGGCTGCATAGTATTCTGTGATGTACAGGTACGACATTTTCTTTATCCAGTCTATTACTGATAGAAATTTGGGTTGATTCCATGTGTTTGCTATTGTGAACACCGTTGCAGTGAACATACACGTGCATGTATCTTTATAATAGAATGATTTATATTCATTTGGGTATATACCCAGTAATGGGATTGCTGGGTCAAATGGTATTTCCGGTTCTAGGTCCTCGAGAAATCACCACACTGTCTTCCACAATGGTTGAACTAATTTACCTTCCCATCAACTGTTTTGTTTGTTTGTTTCTGTTTGGCTAAGACTCTTAAGATTCCCCTTTGTTTCCAAGTGAAAATCCAATATTATTTGCCTTTGTTCCCAGTGCATTCCTAGGATAATAATGAAAATATATAATGATATAAAATACCTTCAAAAATGCCTACTATCTACCAATTACTGGAAAAGGCAGGTGGCATTTGTTTTTTTATTGTATTTTATTGAAAATTTTAAACTCATCTGTTAGAAGTCATCACTCCTTCAGATTTTGACTATATCTTACACATAGAATGCCTCATGAATAATTATTGCTAGTAAATATTTGTGGGATGGATAGATGAATGGATACTGCATATAAAGAGTGTTTGTCAAGCCTGAGACTGTGTATGACAGAATGAGTTCTGGGGAGTTACTCAGAGACCTGCCTGGGATGCGCAGGACCAAGGGCGAAGCACACCACATCCTCCCAGAAAGCATCCATTTTCTTAATGGTGGGTAATTTAAGTCCTATTTTTATATCAAAGCAAAAGTGAAAGTATTGTGTGAAAGACTGTCAAAAATCTTGTGAATTTTTAAGATAGAGTAAATAAGGGACTTGAAAGGAATGCCATCATGTTGCCGACTTTTTAAGGCTCTCAGTCTCCGACACCTTCATTTTTTCACCCACCAGCTGGTCCACACCTATACTTTGGTGGAAAAGTTTGCATTGCCCTTAAAGGGAGTTTCCACCATCCTTAATATTAATAAAATAGAGCACACTGGAGGCAGTTACCCCGTGGGGGGTCCTGGGTTATTTTACAGGCTATCTCATACTCCACATGACTTTAAAATAGCAGATTTTTTTTTTCTGGGAGTATAGTGGTATCAAGAATTGATTTCTGTCTTTCTGCCATTAAGTTACTAACATTTCCACCATGACATTACAACCTAAAACTCTGAATTTCCAGGACTCGCAATTAAGTGCGCAATACCCTCACATTCTCCTTGCTAGCCTTGACATCTCCCCTGGCACAGCCAAGCTGCCTTCTGGAGGTAACACCTACTTTAGCTTAAGTGTCATCTTACATGTGCCTCTCTCCTATAAAAGGCCCAGGGTCTGCAGGTTGGATGCAGGGAAAGGATGCATGTTAATTTCCCTGGCATGCTGGTAGCCTTAGTGGGGAACTTCAGCTGAAGTACCACTCCAGGTTTCTCTTCCTTCCCTCACTCATTCTTTTCCATGGGAGGAGGGCTGCCTCTCTGACTAGTGAATTTTGGAGTTGGAGCCAGGTATCTTTGGGGCAGCCCACTCCCTCTGCATTGGACACGTGCATTCTGGTCTGTCTCCCTGCTGTGCCCTTGCAGGCAAGGCCTGGAGTGGTCCATCCATGCCAGCACCTGTACAGGGGAGTCTGCTAACTCAAGGGAAAGTTTGCAAACTCACATGGCTGCAGATGTGTGTCCATGTCCTCTCACACTGGTTTAGTTAGCTAGAAAGCTGATTCTTTGGATCTTCATTCCCCTGATTCTTACGCTTATTTTCAAACTCATGAGGGAAAGAGGGATATTACCCATGGACTCCTAATCCTCACTGAGTCTCGTCATAGTACCAGAGAATGTGAAAGAGGAAGACATAGAGGATTAAGTATTAACATCAGATAAGTGGGTTTATAGCAAACACTTACTCATCTTCTGCTTGGGGTCTTAAGCTACCACCTTGCTGGCCTTGTGTTTGGCAGGGCTGTTCCTAACTGCCACTGGCAGAAAACACTTCAGAGTCCATGGACTTCCCATCTCTAAGTTACACCTGCTGGAGACTGCCCTTTGAAGGCCAGTTATTTTGTCTTGGACTTGTCTTTGCCTGCATCACTCACAAAAGGGATGAACATCTCTGGAGAAATCATATTAATGTGACAGGAGGATTGGGAGACACCCATAAAAAATGTCTGCAAGATGAAGAAAGCTTGGACTAAGACAAAGGTGGAGACAGAGAGAGAAGTGACATACGAAGGCCTTTCTAGCTCTTAAAATCACCTTAGAATACCTTGAAATCTTGCTCTTGTGCTCATCTGTCTTCTCCCACCAAAACAAATAGCTGAACAAACAGTGTTGCTAAAAGGTTTAAAGTAAAATTTTCTGAAGTTAGTGCCAGGTGAGGAGGGAGAGGAGAGGGCAACGCAGTGCACCTTAAAATAGAGTGGCTTGAATGAGACTCTACCATCTATTTACTGTGAATCTCAAGAGCCATAAGGAAAAGCTTCTTTACCCCACAGATTTCACAGCCCTCAGGGGTTGGAAACAACTTCAAAGACCCTTGTCCATGATGTGGAGGAGAGTGCATGTGGTTAAGCAGGTTTGCTGTGCACCGGTTAGCAATTTGTCTGAGTCCAGTCAGACAAAACACCCACACACACAAGCTACATGAAGCAGATTTATTACTTTCAGATAGGCAGCTAGGGACAACAGAAGGCTGGAATTCATTTCGAGTCAGACCCCAAGGCTCAGGAAAGATGCCAGGGCAGATGGAGTCTCATCAGCCCATTCCTCACTTGCACCATATCTAAGGGATTTCAGAAAGAAGCCCACTCTGGGTTTTATACCCTGTGGGAAACATGACCCTCTGGGCTAAAGCAGTGAAGGGCATCCTGTTTTGGGGGAAACTGTAACAGAACTGAGGCAGGTCCAGTCAGTCCCTGTCTATCTCAGGATGTTGCATTTCCAGCACATTCTACAACAATTCTTGAGAACCATAAGCGAGAAAGAGGGAAAAGCAGGGTTGACCCAAGGAACCTGTACGCCTGAGAACAGAAATACAGAACCATTGATAACAGGTGAGGATCATTTTACAACATGTGAACGCAGATTTCAGAAGGTTATCATAGCTCACAGCTGTTGGTTCAGTTATTTGCAGAAACCTCACCTTAAATCTTCCCAAGAGGCTGGTCAAAGCCAATGAACAGATTGGATCTCCTGGGTCCAAAACCAAGGCAGCTATAGCTTCTAGTTTCTGTCCGCCAAACTTATAAAATAAAATGTAGTGATTAAGTTTTGCGTTAAGGTAACTTCAAAATTTCTACTGAGTTTCCATATTTTAACATGATGCTGAAATTCCTTATGCAATTCTTGATGACTATGCATATGAATGATTGAATGTTTAGCTGAACATTTTAATCTAAGTGTGAATGTGGAAAATGTTTAGAAAATGAATATTAAAAATGTAAATAAATTCTCACTTGAAAATAATCAATGTAGAAAAGATTGATCTTTTTACTGAGAAAGTTTGTTTCATTTAGAGAAATCTTGTATAAAGTGAAATCATAATTTTTTATTTGGTTGTAAATGATGATACTAAACTCTGAAGTCCTTAAATCTAAAGATTCAGAGGAAAACTGAAATGTTTAGTGCTCTAAATTATGGCATTAAACTTTCAGAAGACTGCGCTTTAATCCTCCTGCACAAAATCCTTTCCATAACCCATTTTTTTTGTTTTTCATTCTATTTATCCTATTTTCCTCTTTTTCCTTCTCATTAAATTATTGTGCAGTAAAATTGACTTCTTTTCCGTGCAGATGTAGAATTTAACATACGTGTAGAGTTATTTAACCACCACCTAAATCAGAATTCAGAAAAATTCTATCACCTGAAAAACTTCCTTGTGTTACTCCTTGATAACCACACTGTCTTCTTCCAGTAATATTGAACAACCATTGATCTGTCTTCTTCTTTTCTAGATTTTAAAAATAAATTACTTATAAAATTTCTGTTAAAAATCTGTAGAGGAAGGGAATAAGTTGGCAACTTTAATCTCCACAAACTTTGAAAAGAATTAGGTCACCTTTTCAAATCTTCTACCAGCTTTTCTTCGCTGGGTATCTTCATCTGAATCATGGTACTCAGAAAATGACTTCAGTGACTCTTCTCCAACATCTCTCAAGGATACCCCAAAACTAGTAGTACCATCGTAGATATGTAGGAGAGAGGTTAGTTCAGTACATATAGGGGATGCTTTAGGGCGTCAGAAACTATTCCTCTAGCAGAACAAGTTGCAAGAGTCAACTAGACTAGTTAATAAATAGGAACTTATCCTAACATGCAGGTAAATATTTATATACAAGGAGATCCAGCAAAGAAGTACAAAGGAGGAAGAACTGTCAAAGAGTATAAAATTAATAAAATGATGTATATAAATGATAAAATACTTTATAGTTATTAGAATATCTAAAGCCCTAAAAAAATCTGTTAGATAAGAATATGCTCATTATAGACTGTTAAGGGAAGGGTATGCAGTGTAAGGGGGTAAAAACAGAGGCATTGTGGTGCAGGTAAAATGCATGGCCAGTGGGGTAATCTTTTCATGGACGACTTGTAAACGAGTATTATTTTGTTTTTTATACATTTTTCCTACAAATATTATATAATAAACTATAATTAAATATATTCAAACAAAATATAGTTATTTTTAATAACACAAGGTAAAGAAAACTAATAATTTGACAATTTTTGAGCACTTATGGGTCTGATGGTCTAATATGTTCACTTCTCTAGACTTCAATCCCCACTCTTCAATGAACTAATAAGCAACGCTTGCTATAAACGTATTTTGTAAATTAAAGTCCATAATTCATTGACTCTAAGTAAGGGAGGATTTCCTTAAGTAATCTTGGTGGCTCAGATTCAACCAGTTGAAAGGTCTTAAAAGCATTGTTGAGACTTCCTTTGGAAGCAGAAGTTCTGCCTGTGGACTGCACCACCAGCTCCTGCCCAAGAGTTCCAGCCAACCTTCCCAGCAACCTGCCGTGGAGATTTCAGACCTGCCTAGTTAGCCCCACAATCGTGTAAGCTGATTCCTTGCAATAAATTGCTTCAGATATATCTCCAACGGCTTCTGATTTCGGATTGAATCCAAACCGATAAACTAGGCCAAGAAGTGTGCCAAGCCTATGCCATAAAATCACTCAGATGTTACATAATATTATCCTCTGCTGTGTTCTGCATTCCTTCAGAAACTGAAGGATCCCAGGATTTTCAGGTAGGAGGGTGAGGAAGTAAGACAAAGAAAGAAAAGCCGCAAATAAATGATGTTCTCTCAAGCGAATTATCCCTGTGTAGCAAGATAATGCTGTTGGAGAACTCTGGGATACAATGTAAATTGCTTCAGAGAAATTTCAAAGTAGTGAAGGGGTGAGAGTGAATGGATGTTTCTCAACCAACTCTCCAGTCATCTTGGGTAAGGGGCTTCCCGGGTCTCTAACATCTGCTACACTCAGAACTTTCTCTGTCCTTGATCTCAGAACCCCTTGCCCAGGAAAAGACCCAGGAAGGGATTGCAATGACGATTTGTATAAGTCTTTATTAAAGGTGAAGTCTAAAGGCAGTTGGAGTAGTGGTGCATTGATGGCAGCTGCTGCGTTTTTCTTATTTTTATAGATGAGAAATCTGAGACTAAGCAGTTAATTTACCCAAAGTCAAACAGCTAGTAGGACTAAAACTGATTTGTCTCCAAAATCCTCTTAAAATTTGTTCTATGGGGCAGGGCGCAGTGGCTCACACCTGTAATTCCAGCAGTTTGGGAGGCTGAGGCGGGTGGATCACGAGATCAGGAGTTCAAGACCAGCCTTGTCAACATGGTGAAACCCCATGTCTACTGAAAATAGAAAGAATTAGCCAGACGTGGTGGCAGGCACCTGTAATCCCAGCTACTTAGGAGGCTGAGGCAGGAGAATCGTTTGAACCCCGGAGGTGAAGGTTGAGGTGAGCTGAGATCTATGGAACATATAACGAATAATAATATTTTTTTTAACAAAAACTGAGTACAGACAGTAACACTCATGCCAACGGAGAATCAGATTGACTGCTATCACTCTCTTTCTTTGGTCATACTAATTTTTAGGAGTGTCAGCAATGCTCATTTATCCATATTGAATTAACTTAAATTCTTATATTTTTGAGACTCAAGACTCTCTCATTTTTTAGTAGTAAACACTTCAGGGCATGCCTCGAACATATTAGCATAGGTGGGGGAAGTCTGCAGTTGGGAGCGTGGGTGTCCCAGTGATGCTCCACAATGAGGGCCTGGAAAGATGGTTGCACATATTTTACATCTCCTTCTGTCTTTTCCCTTATCAGGAAGTTTGTTTTGCTATTATGTTCTCTTAACACTGAGCCCATATGCATAATTCAGTAAAGTCTGAAGCAAATTCATGAGACATCTGAAGCACCTTTCTGAATATTATGCAAGACACTATACAGAAGATAAATATTGAGGAGAAAGTTAAGTACTTTGCCACATTTATTAGAGGAGTATTATTATTTCGATTGTATAGGAGAGGAAACGAAGGATCTGAGAGATTGAATATAATGATGAGGGACGTGTCTGGTTTGGATTCAAAATCAATGGCGTTTATCTTTACAGCAAATGTTCTTTTTATCATGCCATAAATAGTGCCTGTGCAAAAAGGACTGGATGACAGATTACCAACTAAGTTATGTAAGAGATACAAAATGTTGGGCGAGATGCCAGGAGGCTGAATTTGGTTATTGCCAAAAGAATAACTCAGGCAAGATGTGTCAAGAGTTTCTTCTTAGAGAGTCTCAGGAACATCTATGTAGAGAAGGTGGATGTGATAAGGATATGCAGAGAAAGGGAAGTGAGCGAGATGTGCACACAGAGAGTGGGAGTTCACCTGCCTGGTGAAAGAGCAGTGCTGAAGATTTTTATTGGTTCTGGGTGTTGAATGTGTGCACAGCCTTTTTGACTTACAGAATTGTAATTCTATCACATCTCAGTTCAAATGATGGCTCTTCTCTGAAGCCTTCACTGAACGCCTAACAGAGTTAGCCTCATTTTGTTAATGTTCTCAGAACAGTCTCTCACATGTTGCAGTAAGAGGGTCCTGTCTTGAGGGTCTGTCTTGAGGGTCCTGAATCTGAGATATATTTCTTAAGCTAAAATCCAGCATCTACCTCTTCCTAGCTGTGAACCTCACATTTGTTTAATAAACTCATGCTTTGTTTTTCTCATATGAAAAGTGGATAATAATAGTATTTGCTTCATAAGGATGTTGTGAAGTTAATATATTTATAGCACTTAGACCCACGCTTGACATAACTTTCTAGACTCACGGTTTCCAGTGGGGTTAATTTTGCCCCCTCTCCCGCTGCCAGAAGACATTTGACAATGTCTGGAGACGTTTTGTTGTCACCGCTGGGGAAGGAGGTTGTTATTAACACCCAGTGGGTAGAGGCCAGAGATGCTACTAAACATGCTATAATGCATAGGACAGCCTCCTCCCCATGTCCCAAAGAGTCATTTGGTCCAAACTGTTAATAGTGTTGAGCCTGAGAGGTTCTTTCTTAGAGTGTTGGCTTTCTGTGGATTTAATGTATGTTGAATACATACACACACACACATGTATATGATATATACACATACATATGATATATAGTTTTATATGGTATCTATAATGCTATATTATATATACTTATATATTATATACACATATATAACATATACCATATATTTTATGTATAATATATACCATATATTATATATACTTATGTAATATATAATATATATTTTATACATACTATATAATATATGCTATATAGTTCATATTTACATATCATATATACTATATATTTTATATATACATATAATATATACTATATATTTTATATATAATATACCTATTTTTATATATACCTATCTATTTTATATATAATATATACCAGTATATTTTATATAATATACTGATATATTATATATTATATACATATATTCTATACTTATGTATGATATATACATGTAATATATACTTAGTACATTTTGTATATACATATAATATATACTTAGTATATTTTATATATACATATGTAATATACACTTTGTATTTTTATATATATATAACATACTTAGTATATTTTACATATACATATATAATATACAGTATATTTTACATATACATATATAATATACTTAGTATTTTTATATATACAGATAATATATACTTATTTTTATATATATGTATATAATATAGCGTGTGTGTGTCTGTATTCACAAAATACTATTAATAAGACATAATATTTGTTGAATGAATTTTCAGAGCTTAACTGTCAGTCACCAGAGTAGCTGATTAAAGCAACAAGTCAAAATTGAAATAACAAGCCTTTAATCACTTACTTAAACAATGGTCTAAATTAGAGAAAATGCTGGCTCTTCCTATTCCATTCCTCGCCATGAAACAGCGCATGAGTGGAGGGTCAGGTGATTAGCTCAGACATGGGAGTTTTCTCACTGTTGAGGACAAACCCTTAACAGAGTCTCCTACAGTTTCATGAACGGGAGGGGAAAGAGAGAAAGGGCCACAAAAGGAAAAAAAGACTGAGTATTAGGTCTGAGTTGGGGGAAATACTCTTCACGTCTTCCCTCGGCAGAAGGGCTTAGAAGCGGACCTTGGCACCAATACCTCAGATAAGAAGAAGGATGGGGGCCGGGCGCGGTGGCTCACGCCTGTAATCCCAGCACTTTGGGAGGCCGAAATGGGCGGATCACGAGGTCAGGAGATCAAGACCATGCTGGCTAACACGGTGAAACCCCGTCTCTACTGAAAATACAAAAAATTAGCCGGACGAGGTGGCGGGCGCCTGTAGTCCCAGCTACTCGGGAGGCTGAGGCAGGAGAATGGTGTGAACCCGGGAGGAGGAGCTTGCAGTGAGCTGAGATCCGACCACTGCACTCCAGCCTGGGCGACAGAGCGAGACACCATCTCAAAAAAAAAAAAAAAAAAGAAAAGAAAAGAAAAAGAAAAGGAAAAAAAGGAAAAGAAGAAGGATGGGTAGGCCAGGCGCAGTGGCTCACACCTGTAATCCCAGCACTTTGGGAGGCCGAGGCGGGCAGATCACGAGGTCAAGAGAGCAAGACCATCCTGGCCAACATGGTGAAACCCTGTCTCTATTAAAAATACAAAAATGAGCTGGGCGTGGTGGCGCACACCTGTAATACCAGCTCCTCGGGAGGCTGAGGCAGGAGAATTGCTTGAAACCGGAAGGTGGAGATTGCAGTGAGCTGAGATCGCCCCACTGCCCTTCATCGTGGTGACAGAGGGAGACATAGTTTCAAAAAAATAGAGAAAAAATAAGAAGAATAATGGTGCCTGGGTAAGAAATGCAAATATGAGAAGAGCACGACCAGTCAAAGACCTCACTAGGAGGGCTTGGATCATCGACTGCAACTCGCTCCAAAGACTGTGATACCCTGGCTGAGTTCAAGCCTGGTGTGAGTGGGGCAGCTTTCCTCTCTAAAGCCTGGCAGGTTGAGCCTCTATAATTTACATAGGTTTTTGGCCAAAAGCTAGACTCTTCATTAATGAATGAATTAATGAGTCAAATCATAGACCTTAAAGCAAAATAAACCTAACCAACGTGCACACTAAGAAGCCCCTGTGTGAAATAATTTTCCATGTAATCAACACAAGTGGTAATGACCGGGACATGTTTAGGGAGTTATTTTAAATACTAGGAGGATAAAGCAGCCACTCTACATTTCTATCAGTAAATCGTCCAACTAAATGTATTTTTATTTTCTTACCTGACTTAAGATAGCATAGGATGCCATTTGAAGTTGATTCTAGCAACCAGGCCACACACACCCAGTTTCAGGAGGTTAGAGTTTACATGTTTATAAGCACACTCAGGTCCCGTGGGAAAACTGTTTACAAGTGAAAAATAATACAATAAACCTGCTGAAATCTGCAACTTCGACACCCTTTTATGAAGGACATCCTAGAATAAAGCTTTGGAGTGGGTCTCCAGATGTGGACTGGCTGGGCATGACTCTGAAAATGCTGGCTCTGACGTTCATCAGCTGTATGACTTTAAAAATTACTTGACCTCTCTGTGCATAATGATTCTCGTCTGTAAAATGAAAATAATAATAACCATAATATTGTTTGTGAGGGTTGAGTGTGTCAATCTCTATGATATTCATAGGATAGTAACTCATGAATAGTAACAGCTGTGTAAGTGTTGGCTGTTCCAAGATTGCTACAGTGTCAAGGAAGTCTTCGGGTGGGAAGTCACCATTCTTCTGAGACCTGAAAGTAAAAGAGTTAGCTTGACACAGGCAAGCATGATGGGCATGTCAGGTAAGGGGAGTGCAGCACATGCAGAGATCTGGGGGTGAGCAAATATAACCCATGGTGGAATTAGGGTTCAAGGATACAGAGAAGGAAGCAGGCCAATAAGTGAGCAAGCAATGGGTCTCATACATTAGGGGAGGCATTAGAATTGTATCCCAGGCCAGGCACGGTGGCTCACGCCTGTAATCCCAGCACTTTGGGAGGCTGAGGTGGGCGGATCACGAGGTCAGGAGGTCGAGACCAGCCTGACCAACATGGTGAAACCCTATCTCTACTAAAATTACAAAACTTAGCCAGGCATGGTGGTGCACACCTGTAATCCCAGCTACTCAGGAGGCTGAGGCAGGATAATTGCTTGAGCCCAGAAGGCGGAAGTTGCCGTGAGCCGAGATGGTGCCCCTGCACTCCAGCCTGGGCAACAGAGAGAGTCTCTGTCTCAAAAAAAAAAAAAAAAAAGAAAAAAGAATTGTATTCTAGATATGCAGATTGGAATGAGGGGTTGCAATGGGGGATTAAGAGGGTCAAAATTTTCCTGACTTTTTCTCAACTGCTGCTGATGCTCGTGGATCTCCGACTCTATATTTTACATGCACACTGACATCAGCTATGGTTTCTCTGATCTTATTTGCAGCTTCTCTCCACTGACAAGACTCGAATTTGCACTTCTAGTCACTTCTACCAGCAGCTACAGAAATGTGACTTTCCTGTGCTGTCTTTAGGCTGCTATCATGGGACCAGAACATGTGGCTCTGGGGCAGGGGAAGACTAAGATTCTGTGACTTAATCTGCACTAAAAACATGATGGCAATTCTCTTCTTATGTGCAATTCAAACTAAAATTTTATTATTTTGAATTTCCAAAATTGAAACAACCTTTTAAACTAAATTTCCTAGCTGTGTAATTCTAAAGAAAGCTTGTTGACCTTGAATTTCTCTCTTGTCTCATGACTATTTTGCTTGTGCTTTAAGCAAATGTTTAGTTTTATGTTGAAAGAAAAAAAATCCAGCCAGACTTTAGGATTTTTTTCATAATCACCTCAGAGGGTAACTGGACAGCTCAAGTTTGAACAAAGTAGCTTGTGGGTTGCACCTAGAAGAATCAGTGGGAGAACAGTATGCAGAGAGTGTGAGACACAGTAAAGTATGAATGGCAGATTGGGTAAATAATGTCACCCAGTGTCACCTCACTGTCTGCACACCTGGTGGCCTTCACACCAGATACCCTGACTTCCTGGGTGTTAACCATAGTAACAGGCAGTCTTTTTGCAGCACACAGTGTCCCATCACATTGCTTCGGGAAACCTCCGTTCTCTGCTGATAGTTAAAGATTTCCTCTATCCTCATCACTTCAGTATTCAAACGTACTGCTATTTATTTAATCTTTAAAACAGAGAAAAAAAAAATTCCTCCTGACCACATTCTCCCAAACAAGTACCACCTCTCTTCCCTTTGCAGCAAAAGCTTTGGCTCCATCTCCCGACTCCTCCTGAAACCCTCAGTTCTCAGTCTGATTCAGTCATCAGTTGTCAATGTGCATCTACTTTGCTTCTCAGCAATGTCTGATACCATCACTCCCTCTTCTTCCTTGAAATCCTGTCCTTACCTGGCTTCCAGCAGGGTCCTCTCCTCACCTGGCTTCCAGCACCGTCCTCTCTTCACCTGGCTTCCAGCAGGGTCCTCTCCTCACCTGGCTTCCAGCACCGTCCTCTCCTCACCTGGCTTCCAGCACCGTCCTCTCTTCACCTAGCTTTCAGCAGGGTCCTCTCCTAGTTTCACTTCTACCTCCAGTGGCTGCCTTTTGGCTCTTTGATGATGTACTTTTCTAATGTCTCCTTCCAGCCTGCAAGGCCTCAGGGATCCAGGCTGCTACTTTGTTCTTTTCTTTCCATCCTCACTTCTCTGTGTTGCTCTCATTCAGTCTAATGGCTTCATTTTTTTTCCTTATTTTTATTGTCTATATTTAAGGTGGACAATATAATGTTTTGATATACATATATACAAAATATACATGTAATATACATGACATACATATACATGATTACTACAGTTCATCAAATTACCACCTTCTAAGAACACCTAAAATCTACTTGTAGCAAATTTCCAATAAACAATGCAACATTAATAACTACAGTACTCATGCTATACATTAGATCTCTAGACTTATCCTACATTACTGCAACTTTGTATCTTTTGATATACATCTCCCCATCCCCCTAGTCCCTGACCCTGGCAACCGCCATTCTACTTTCTTTCTATGTATTTAACTTTTTTAAGGGTCCTCATAAATGAAATCATGTCATATTTTTCTGTGATTTCTTTCACTTACCATAATGTCCTCCAGATTTATCCATGTTTTTGCAAATGGCAGAATCTCCTTTTGTAATGCTGAATTATGTTCCTCTGTGTGTGTTCCTGTGTGCATGCATGTGCACACAGGCTAAAATTTATTTATCCATCCATCTGCCAATAGATTCTAGATTACTTCCATATCTTGGCTTTGTAAAGAATGCTGCAATGAAGACAGGAGTGCTGATATCTCTACAAGGTGCTGATTTCATTTCTTTGGGGGATATAGCAAGAAGGGGGATATTCTGGGCCCTACTATAGTTTTATTGTTATTTTTTTGTTTTGTTGTTGAATTCTACCTGGATGCTTTTGGTAATAAAATATTTAAGCCTAGCCCAGAATTGTAGACTTGTATATCCAACTGTCTACCTGAAATGTATTTATGGGTTTCCAATAGTCCATTTAAACTTAGCATTTTCTTCCCAGATCCTTGACTTATCTTCCATGACTTACAGTTTTCTCCATTTCCGTTGATGGCAACTCCACCCTTCTGGTGTACGGGTCAATAATCTTGGAATCATTCAGATTTATTCTATCATATCCCACGTTCAAACCTTCAGAATTGAGGTCCTCTTAATTCTCCCTTCAAAATGTATATTCAGAATCTCATCTTCCTCTCCTCTATTGAACTATTTATTCTGAGCCACTATTTCCATTTCCTCTTTCCTGGACTACTACATTTGCCTCCTAACTGATCTTCCTGATCATTTTCTTGCCCCTGTACAGACTGCTCCAATACTGCACTGCCAGGGTGATGCTTTTAAACAAACTACATGACTCACTGCTTAAACCCTTCCAGTAGCTTCTCACCTAACACAGCATGAAGGCCAAAGCCCTTATAATGTCTAAGATTCTCTGTAAACTTACTTTCCTGTTACCTTTCTAACTTATCTTCCTACTCTTTTCTCACTCACTCTGTTCCAGCCTCACTGGCCTTGATATTCCTCAAAGGCATCAGACAGGCTTCCATCTCAGAGCTTTTGCTTCAGATCTTCCCACTTCTAGAATTGCGCCTGCCTCAGGTATCCTCATGGCCGCATTCTGCCTCCTCTGCACATCTTTGCTCAAATGTCTCCATCTCAATGACCCACTGATCCTCCTACTGAACACTGCATTTGTAGTCTATGACCCCAACCAACCCCTTCTGCTCTTGGGACTCCTGTGGTTGGCTGAAAAATAAGTCCCCTGGGAGATACTATTCTTCAGGAGCTCAGAGAAAGTGACTTCTTACACAATTATCCTGTAAGGAAGTGTTTATAGTTTTCAAACCGACTTCAGGGTGTAGTGTAACACATTCCATAGCATTCAGCTCATACAAAATTAATGTGATGATTGGGGAGCACTTTGAGCCTATGAAGAACTGTCTGAATGCCTCCTAATAATGATGTTCAGATCTGAGTATTGTCTTAAGAGCATTCGCACTTCTCTTCTGGCTCTCTTCAATACCTTTTACTCTTGTGGAAAAAAAAAATAACTACCTTCCAAAGAACAGGGTGCAGCCACTGGTCGACCTAACAGACGGATTGCTTTTAGGAAGCGGGTGGGAGCAGCCCCATAATAAGAGATGCATGCCTGTAAGTTTCACATCTTTTCTACCAGAATCTATTCTGGTAAAGTTTTTGACAAATTTGGACACCAAAGCTGCATCTAAGTGACATATTAAACATAAGGCCATGCAAACTCATTGTTTGTATTTCTTTGTCTCTTTCTTATGTATAAGTTAAATCCTATTTCGTTTGAGATTTCACAGCTAAAATATGGTATGCATGCATCTATGATGTGTGAATGTGTATACTCACATTGAATAGCTTTTCAAAGAATTATCATACTTCTATTCATATGGAGACATCATCTTTGGGAGCTAGAGGGGCCTTTTGAAGCCTTTTGTTCAACCCCCTTATTACAAAAATGAGAAAATTGGAAACCCAAAGCAGTTAAATGGTGTGCCTGAGGTCATATTATGTATGAGTTAATGGCAGCATTGATGAATAATCATCAACAGTTGAAAACCTTCTGGAGTCTCTTCTCATAAAGTCTTTTGAAAAATGGCTGGCAGCTGATCAATATGACAGTTTATTTCAAACAATGACAATATTAACATGCTACGTTGATGGCAGAAACTGGCTTGTGTTTGGATGTGGCAAGATGATGTAGAAGGGAGTATAGACTTCCATGCTTAGTAACCATGAATTGTTGGCATTCTCTTAGGTGGGCACTTGCTCCTGTGGTTCACTACGGTTCTTTCCAACTCTCTCATTATAAAAAGTGAGCTGTTGTTCTGAGATTGCATATTTGCATACGTTGGCTCTGTAGGATCTTGTTCCTGATTAAAGGGCCCGTTGCTGCCAATTCTCAGGGAAGGCGGCTGCTGCTGAAGGCTTGATAATCATTTTTTATGCATCAAGGAAGGCACAAGAAGCTTCAAACCATAATCATTTCTATAAACATAGACAAGCCGTAAATTGTGACTGATACAAATTAAACTATGTTCCTTAGTAATTATATTTTAGAGATTGTGCACCATATACCCAAACATAATTTTAAACTCAGAAAACTATAATTGCATGCTTAGCGCCTAGCACTCTTTGTACTCTTTGTATGTTTTGCTTTGCTTGAGTTATTCCAAGGAAATTGATTTTCTGGGCACATCATGCTCAGGTTCATTAGGGCATTGGCATGACTCTCACTACATTATTATTATTCTCATTGTGTCAATCATGTTTTTCTGGAGGGAGACCCAGAACCCATCATGATAAGGAGTAACTAAGTCCTCCCAATGTGTCTGCAATCTGTTTCCTCCTCTCCGTCACCACTGTCACTGCTATTGTTAAGGCCTTCGATATCTTTTCTCTGGGCAATTGTCACTGTCTCCATTTGGCCTCTATGTAAGCAATCATCCCCTATAGCTACCCTCTATAGCAGATGTGTGATAAACTCTATTGACCATGACATTGGTAACAAAATTACTTTGCACCACAGCTCTACCCACATGCGTGCGCACACACACACACACCCTACTGAAAGGACAGTTTTACAATTCAGCACTAATCTCCGGTCTCACCTCCCTTAAAAACTGTGAAGGTTGTCCTGGAAGTTGGTAAAGTGACAGGAACTTACTTCTGGAGGCCTATGTTAGGTCAGGTGACAGTACTGAAGACTGTATTTCTCAAAATCAGACCCCTAGACCAGGATTTGGGTTCCAGTAATTCATTTGGAAAGTGGTTCCTGGGATCAAAAGTGAGAAAAATGGAAAAAGTCAGAGAAAGGATGGAGGAAAGCCATATAAATCAGGTCACTGCCCTGGACAAATGGGGCTCATCTTGCTGGCAGCATGCTGAGAACTGGAACCAGGCACCTGGGGTTTCAGGAGATAGGCACACATCCACTGACTCTCATGTTCTGTTGGTTAAGGATTCTCCCCAGGAATATTGCTTCCTTATCCCTTCACTACCTTTTAGTTGCTTCCTGTGTGCTTTAGGGAAAGCCAGCTTGCTTCCAGAAGAAGAGCAATGGAGATATAGGTCCTACAGGTAGGAAGATGTGTGTATGAAGAAAACCTTGCCTGTAGCTTCAGGTGAGCTACAGGATGTGGGGCAGGAGATCATCAGCACCCTCCACCTCGGAAACGACAGCAGCTGCCTTTCATCACTGCATCATAATCACTGCATTACTGTTATCATTGCAGCCTTTGGTGAAAAATGCCGAGTCTGTCCTGCAGACCCCGGTGGATGGATGAAATGAGTACTCAGACATAGGTATGCAATATTAGAGCAGCTAGGTCACTGTCTGGTTCTAATGGCCAGACAGCAGCCCCAAGAAGCTGGAGCTGCTTGCTTTTATTCAGTGCAGGCACAATGCTGAAAACCTGGAGCCCACACAGCCTGTAGGTAATTAACATTTATTGTTCCCCTTTCAGGGAATATCAAGCGCACCAATGATCAAAGGTCAGTTCCTGGTCAACGTAAGTAAACAAGCGTGTTTAAGATAAATTCCCCCACACTCCTTTGTGCCTACTCCTTGCCCTCTGCCTCAGGGTTATAGAACGGCTGCCTTCAGCTATTCTCCCCTGAGGCCCTGCAGAACCTTCCTACCTTTCAGAAGGTTTGCATACTTTCCCTATAGTCTTTCCCACCTCTCTGACTGAACCCTCCACAGCAAAACGGAATATAGTCCTTTCTCTATGCCTGATCCCCATCCTCTCAACTTAGCTCTTGCTTACTCAGCCTCTTTTGCTAAATAGGCAGTGAGATGAAGACAATTTTGGACTTAGCACACAAGCTGGCTTGAGCAGCATCACTGCTATGCAGCAGCATCTCTACCCACTCTGCTCTTCCCTCTCCTTTCACAGCAGCTCGACTATTCTCTCTGCACTGCATGCTGTAGCCAGTTTGAGATGGCTTTATTGCCTAAGTGCACCAACATCTCTAGTCCCTGGTTTGTGTGTGTGCTTCTCCCTCAGCCTAACACATTCTCCCATTCTCTTCTGTTAATTTTTACTAATCCTTTAGATTTCAGCTCAGATAATATTTCCTTTGGCAACCTTCCCTGACGATTCAAGTACAAATTAGGCTTCTTTCTTGTGCCTTTTGGTGGCTCCACGTATTTCTTCCATCATATTGCTCTCTATTGAGTTCTATTTGAATCGTTCATGTACTTGTTTTTCTTCCTCCAAATATGGCATGTTTGCATTGTGAGGACAGTGGCTTTGTCTTATTTACTATGGTTGCTTCAGTATCGAGGACAGTTTCTGTTCTGTACAAGCTCAGTATTTATTGAATGAATCAATGAATTCTTAACTGCTATTTCTATGCTTGGCTAGATGCACAGTATTTGTTTAAGGAGCACATACAGGAGACATCAACAGGCCACACACCCCTGAAAAATAGATGCCAGCAAGGGTTCTTGTTGGAGGCCAGTGCTGTGAACACTTATGTGGAGACCAGAGGCAGAGGGCTGTGATATGCTCTCTCTATATATCTATTAGCTGGGTGAAGATGTCTGCTCCTGGAAATAATGACAGATTAGTTTTTCTAGATAGGCTGGAAACAAATTATAGGAAGCCCTGAATACTGGGCCAAGACGTTGGGACTGTGATCTGTAGATGAGGATGAATCATCAGGTAAAATGGCTCCACATCTTCAGGACATGGTCCAAGCTCATTAGCAGGCAGTCATGGGGCCTCCATTAACTGGCACCCACTTTCCTCTCCAGCTTCACTTTCTTCCACTGTTCCTGCAGCACTCCATCATCAACACTGCTTTCCTGCTTGCTAACACTCAGACATGCCCACACCTGCAGGCTTTGTGAAGGAGTTTGTGACCCAAATGAGGTCGCTTGAGCTGCTGTCATGCTCTTGTTTTCCACTCCTTGGCACAGGTTGTCTCTTCTATTAAGGCAACTCTTCCTTTCCCACTCTTCCTCCCTTGCACTCCGTGTCTCCCTGAGAACATCCTCTCCTCTGGGATTCAGGCCTTGGGTATCCTTCATCAGACCTTCCTGTACCCCTAACATTGCAGTGCGATTCTCTTCTCAGGATGCATATCACACTGAGATTTAAAAAACAAACAAACAAATAAACAAAAAACCTGACCTGCATAAATACAAGGCTGGCTGTTGTTTCTGCTTCTACTCAGGGCTTCCTGTCCCAGAGTCCCTGTGCACCAGATACTCTAGCTTCCCTGCTGGAGTTGCTGGTGCACACGAGCTGCTCAGGAGAGACTCATGAATGAAAGAACAAGTGAGCACATAAATAAATAAAAGGACTTTGAGCAGAGGCATGAGACGTGCAAGCAGAAATTCCAGGAAATTGATCTGATTAGAATACGCATGATGAACCGTAGGTGGGAGAGACCTGTGGGAGTGAGACTGGTTTTGAAGCTTAGTGCGGATAGGGGCTAATATGGCTCTATGCTAGAATGGTGTTAGTGGACAAAAAGGACAAATAGATTCTAAGGACATATAGAAAATATTAAGAAATTGGCAAAACACAAAAGAGACCTCTATTTCATCTTTTTGGGGTATCTCTGCTTCTGTGTTGTAGGTTTTGGAGTTTTGTAGTACACCTATCTCATTGCATCTAAGCTTTTGCACCATGTAATACTCCAATCTGTCAATTGGGAGAAACCTGAGGGACTTGGGGACCCCAGCTTAGCCCTCAGAGGACAGCCCAGGCTGCAAGGCTGTTAGCCGAGCTGGCATGCTTTGTGGAACAGATGAGCTTTTAAAAGATTCAAGTTTGGTTCAAAATTCACAACTCGTGAGTTCCAAATGGTTCTAAATTTGGCTGAATGCATTTTTCCCTAGCCGTGTGCCACTGAGCAAGACGTAGTGACTTCATCGAGTTAGAAAAACAAAGGGCTGAAATTGCCTCTTTGCAGAAATAAACTTGATGAGGACAAAGGAAGTGCATTGCAAATACTACAGCAGCAGGCCCTTAATTTTGTGTATTTTCCACTCAAACAGCTTTCTCTGGCATCAACAACAAAACCATTCACTGGAAGTTCACCGCCAGTTACCGGCTTACTTATAAGCAAAGTGGCACTAAGTGAGTTATCTTTCAGCTTTGTTGAACAAGCAAATTATATAGTAAATTAAATCACATTTTACTGTTGAGTTGGTGTGGTACAAATTAAGGAGTGCACTTTGATTCACCCTTGCATCTCCTGCGTGTTTCATAGCCCTGATGTTCGAGTGTCAATATGGGAGAATTTAGCAGAGAACTTATGCGAATTCTGTTTTCTTTGTTGTGTTTACAAGTTCATTGCAACCAGCTCATTTGGGATAGTGTTGGCCTGAAAACAAAATGGCATGTTTTAGCTTCTCGTCAATTATTTAACTGGATGATGCTTCCCTCAAATTTTTTTTTTTTTAATGCCCTCCAAGAAACCTAACCAAAGTATCCACAGAGGGAGAAACATTGTGGCTAAGTCTAAAGGATGATAAAGAGAGTGAATTCCTGGAGATAACTAGCTGATCTCCAGAGAAGGATGCTAGCTAGATTCCTTCTGGCAACATTATAGAATGGGAAGTGACTAGTCTCTAATTCCTGAGATGCACAGACTTGGGTTGAAGTCTTTTTTTTTTAATTGAAAAAAATTGTATATCTATCACGTACAACATAATACTTTCTTTTTTGTTTTTATTTTTAAATTACTATTATTATTATTTTCTGAGATGGAATTTTGCTCTTTTTGCCCAGGCTGGAGTGCAATGGAGCAATCTTGACTCACTGCAACCTCCGTCTCTCGGTTTCAAGTGATTATCCTGCCTCAGCCTCCTGAGTAACTGGGATTACAAGCAGTGGCCACCACCCCCAGCTAATTTTTGTATTTTAGTAGAGATGGAGTTTTGCCATGTTGGCCATGTTGGCCAGGCTGGTCTCGAACTCTTGACCTCAGGTGATCCACCCACCTCGACCTCCCGAAGTATTGGGATTACAGGCTTGAGCCACTGTGCCCAGCAACATAATGCTTTAAAGTACATATACATTGTGAAATGGTTAGATCTTGCTGCTTAACAAATGCATCACCTCACATAGTTATCATTTTTGTGGTAAGAACACTTAACATCCACTCTCTTTGCATTTTTCCATAATACAATATATCTTAATTAACAAGTTTGGAGGAATCTTGATTGTTACATTTTAGCTGTGTGACTGGGCGGGTTGCTTTCAAGTTCAATGGCTTAAAGGAGGTTACGGGTGTTGCATGAAACTACTTCTGTTCCAAATTTAGCACAAAGCAGGTATTCCATAGAGTTTTGTGTCTCTATGGATCAGGATCTTGTCTCAATGACTGTTTGAAGAATCTGAAACAACAGCTCTGCATGTCCCTCCTGTTCTCCAGAACAAAGTCTATGTTTCGGAATGGCAGATGTGGTTCAGTTGATATGATTATGATAAAGAAGAAAAGGAAAAACAAAGGATAACCGTTACTCCAGGTTTGTCAGAGTGAGGCCCAATGATCCTCATTATATATATTTTTCAGCACAAAGGTCATGTGGGTCAGCCCACATTTTGGTATGTCTGACAAACGGGTCAGTGGAGATGAGAGTGTGAATTTATTTGAATGCATGTGTGGGAATGGTACTCTAAGGAAAAGGTGCCATGCAGCGATACTCTGTCACAAAAGTAACAACAGATTGACAAGGCCTCAGAGCATCCACCGGGTGTATCCTTATCCACCCAGATTCTGTAGTCATTCTGATTCTTCTAGGTGTCCCCTTTCTCCTGATTTGGAAAGGCATCTAACTCTATCCTTGCAATCCTAAGTCTTGCAGACCACTTTCCTCAAGGTCAGAGTATTCTACTTGAATCATTTTACAAAAATATTCTCCAGTATTTCAGGATTTACTTTTAGCTAGTGCTCAAAGGATTCTATTACATTTTATTTTATATTTTATTATGTTACATTATATTATTCTATTTTATTTAGTCTTAAGGTCTCTTAACCTTTCTCAAGCAATTTTCTAGCCCATCAAAGAAAGGTGTTGAACCAAACTTTCTGATGAGCCACTGTTTCGTCAGAAGCCTGAACCTACAGATGCCTATAGCAAGAGAAATCCCAGTATACATGTTAAATAGAAAAAGGATGTGTGTGCCCCTAAGTCCATATTTTATGTTTCACTGACTGGGTTGAATCACCATGGATATCAAGTAAGGAACGCCTGTCAAAGAGAGAAAACCCTATGAAATTGCCAATATCCAGCCATTTATTTGACCTACAAATATAATAATGTCATGTGATTTGACATGTGATACTTCTTTTGCATGGGGGAAGGAGGTGGCTATTAGCAGGGCCTTCAAACCTTGCACAGTTTTTTAAGGTATGCATTTGTTATTTTTCACTCAAATAACATTTCTTTTTACGTATTCCAACTTCATTCACTTTTCTACATTTGTATCACTCTTTCATTAGTCCAACCAACCATGAGCATAGTTTTTTAACCAGTCTACTGTCATCTGTTCTGGCCTTTTGCTAATTGATGCAACACAGCCTGAGTAAAAGTCTAAACTGTAACTCTAATTGTCTAGCACCCTCTTTTTAAAAGAGGATGTCTTTGTTGTCTTCTCAACATTGTAGGAAAGTGCCAAAGCTCCTTGAAATGGTCAATAATGTTGTTCTTACTCTGATGTCTACCTGCTCACTAGTCTCATTTTGTACCTTATTTCTGGCTGTAACCACACTGGCCTTCTGTCAGCTCTCTGCATTGGCCATACTCTTCCCCACTCCTAGGTTCTTTCTATTAAAAGCATTGGCAAAAACTGTAATTACTTCTGCACCAATGCAATAAATGCTATTCCTATGTCCTGGAAAGCTCCTCCATCCCATCCTCCGTGACCTCATTCCTGGTCATATTTGTGCAGGTTTGTCTTTGTCTAGACATCGTTTCTGAATTCTAGGAATGGGCCAGAACCCACTTGTAGAAGCTACTGAGGAGAAGTGTGCTTTTCTATATAGCATGTGCCCCTCTCCCTCGCTCTTTCAGACTTGTCTGAATGCCTAGTGGATAAAGATCTACTTCCCCACACAATTTCTCTGAAGGTAAAACTCCTGCTTGATTTTACTCTCAACTTTATCTCTAGCGTCCAGCCCTGTCTATGACTGATGCTCTATAAATATCTTAGAATAAATGGCTAATGCATGAAAAAGTGGCAGACAGAAAGAAAAGGAGCCAGTGCTTGTTGGAGAACTTGAATATATGATGCGTTACCCAGGCTTTCTTTTACACCTATTTTCATGGCAATAGATTTCTGGTTTTGCTTTTTATCTGTGAGAAGGTTTAACTCACAATATAGCAGGAATAAGGACTAATCTCAAAAGTTAGGAAAAGCCAAGTTTCCCAGGAATTTCACTCATCACCGGCTTTCATCTCACAGTCAGATAGCCTGGTCGTTTACTTCTAACTCGTGCTTTGGCAATTATTTCTATAGTGTGCCTATGTTAACACAGGTGGGCTCTTGAGAGTAAATTCCAAGGAACTCAGAGTCCTATTAATTCAGTAATACCCTCTGTGACTATTTAGGTAAATAAAAAATGATCTAGCCATAGCAACAGGAAGTTTGTTCAACAAGGAAGTATCGGTTCATTTTGCTTTTTCCCAGCAGGTATTAAAAAGATTAAATTGGCTTAGTTAGCCTAACTGTGGTTTAAGGTATCCTTTGGTTTATCTTGCTACGTGAATAGTAGAAGCCCTGGGTTCTGACTGGCTCACACTACATTCTCAGTTAAGCACAAGCTTAGCCATATTGGGAGGCATTAACAACACAAGGGAAGAACTTCTGTAGCTGGGAAATTTAATGTCTGAAAAACGTATTTGACTGTTAACAATGGTAACAAATAACAAAGTGAGACTAAGTTGCCCTGTTTTGAAAATAAGGAATTTATACCCGCGAGAGTAATTAAACTCCTGAAAGCACACTCTAAGTACAAGCAGGATAGGGATGGGAACTCAGGACTTCTCACTTTTCAAAGTATTTGTGTTTTGTACTAGCTCAAGCTTTCATATTTTTACTCAGTTACTTTTTCATTAACTTATATTTGTGTCCCATTGAATACATACTCTGTGCCTGAAGCTCCATTTTCTAATTGGGAGTTATCAAATCATGCTTTGCATTGTAGCAAAGTGAGCACAGCTCCAGCCCTATAACCAGAGTACACCTTATTTTCCTCAGGTTCATCTCTCCCAAACTAAGCACAGCAACTTGTATATTTTGGGTAATCAAGATATTTGTCATTCATTTTAATGTTAATAACAACACTAACAGGAGCATTCATTTAGCAAGCATCTACTGTGCCCTAAGCATTTTGCATAAAGTATTACTCTAATTACACAGGCAGTTATTGGGTACCTATGTGAGATTGCTATAATTAACACAGCACAGCTTTGCATGCAAGTGATTTACAAGCTACTAGGAGCTCATAGTCTCATCTTATTCCTAGGACAAGTCAATGAAGTAGCTCTTATTATTCTTCTTCCCCTCCCCCAGCCCGCCCACCCTTTTGCTCATGACGGAACTGAGGCTTAGTAAACATGAAGTCAGTTGTATAGTCCAACATGACTGATCTGAGATTTTAGTCCACATCTTTTTGATACCAAAACTCTTCTATGACATGCTCCTTTTATTCAGTCATTAATTTGCCTATTTATTAACACTTTGTGCCAACCATGTGCCAAAAACAAATAGATGTTACACTCCATTATTTGAGGCATGTCACAGTCAAATAGAGGGAAGTTGAGAAACCAAAAATGGTGACTAACAGTCTTTGTTAGATCGGACACTTTTCCTGGGACAGGGAACTTTGAGTGCTAAAACCAGGAAAGTCCTGGGTCAATGAAGATGGCAGCCAATTAATAGAATAAGGAGAAATGAGGGAAATCAGAAGATCTAAGTTGTCTAGATCAAAAGGGACATCATTTGCTACAGCAAAGAGTTTAAATTATATCATGAAAGGCAGAAAAATAATTTTGCAATATGTCACTACAGAGCCATATCCATAACTGAGCATTCATAACTGAGCATTCATCATACTCACAAAAAAAGGAAAGAGGTTTCTCCTCATGGGAAAATTCTATACTTTTTGCCATGAATATTATTAACACTAACAGAGAGAGAGAATTCCCTATCATTATTCCAATGCTGAGTCTACCTGGCAACTTTGAGGCATGAATGCTTGAAATAAATGGAGCATGTCATTGTTGTCTGACTCATTGTGAGTGACAGACAGAAGGAAGACTCGCAATTTAAAAAAAAAAATGAGAGGAGAGCTGGTTAATAATATTTCAAGATTTCAGAAAAGAATGGCAAATATTCTTTATTCATTCCACCAACATTGCTTGCTTAAATACTTCGAGTTTGGTGCTATAAATACAGCATTAGAATACATGCTCTGGCTTCACAAGCAGACAGAGGGACACCAGAATTTAATGAATAATTACCAAGTAGAGTGGTAGGCGCTAAAACAGAATCAGGGCGTATAAAGTACAAACCATAAGGACAGCTCAGAATATTATATAATACAAAACCTAACACTGATCCTTAAGAGCCTTAAAGTTAGAGGAAAGAAAACTATTTTAAATTTTTTGTATAAAACAGAGAACAGCACAGATAATGCGTGTACAACCATAAACGGTGGTTAAATCAAGTGCCAGCACACTTATGTCTGTGTAACATATATATGAAATATATATGTATATATATGCAAACATACATACTACACCATATGTCTGTGTATGTGTGTGTATGTGTGTATATATATACACACAACCAAACCAAAGTATATACACACACACACGAGAGAGAGAGAGAGTGTGTGTGTGTGTTTCCCATACTTATGAAAGTATCAGAAAAATGTCACTCAGACTGGCTTGTTCAGTAAAAAAGAATACCATTTTATGGAAAAAGGTTGAGATTTCATCCTTGGAAGGTCAAGACTCCATCATAACTCTCGGCCTTCTTGTTCTTGCATCTGCTTCATCCTCAGGTTTGGTCTTCTCACGGTTACAAGATAGCTGCTATTTCTGTTCTCCTACTTTAGGAAAAGAGGAAATCTTCCTATATTTGTTTCTTTTTTCTTTTTTCTTTTTTTTTTTTTTTTTTGAGACGGAGTCTCGCTCTGTCGCCCAGGCTGGAGTGCAGTGGCGCGATCTCAGCTCACTGCAAGCTCTGCCTCCTGGGTTCACGCCATTCTCCTGCCTCAGCCTCCCGAGTAGCTGGGACTGCAGGCGCCCGCCACCATGCACGGCTAATTTTTTGTGTTTTTAGTAAAGACGGGGTTTCACCGCAGTCTCGATCTCCTGACCTTGTGATCCGCCCGCCTCGGCCTCCCAAAGTGCTGGGATTACAGGCATGAGTCACCGCGCCCAGCCCTGTATTTATTTCTTAAATCTGCTACAACAAAGTACCACGAACTGGGTAGCTTAACACACACGCAAAAACAACAAACAAACAAACAAAAAGAATTCAGAAATGCATGTCTACCAGTTCTGGAGGCTGGAGTTCTGAAACCAAGGTGTTGAGAGGATCACACTACCTCTGAACGCTATAGAGGAATGCTTCTTGCATCTTTCATCCAGTGTTTTGACAGAAACCTTTGATGCTCTTGGCTTGTAGCGGCAGACCTCCAGTCTCTACCTTTGTTGTCACATGCTGTTTTCCTTCTGGGTCTCTGTTTTTTCATGTGGTCATCTGCTTTTTAAGGCACACCTTTACAATCATATTGGATTAGGTACCAACTCTATTTCAGTATGACTTCATCTTTACTAATTATATTTTTAAGGACTCTATTTCCAAATAGGGTCATATTCTGAGATGCTTGAGGTTAGAACATCAAATCTTTTTTCCAGGGGACATGATTCAATTCATGACACTTTCTTCAACCATAGCCCCTACATTTTTCCTTTCAGTTTGACAGGGTTATCTAAGGTCATATATTCAGTTTTGAACCAGTAACATTTACCCACAAATGTGATGAACATATTGGTTTAGACTACTAGGGATCCATCTCTGGAACTGAGGATGGCTTGACTGTCTGAATAAAATAGGGTTCTGTTAGACTGGAGAAGGAATGCTGAGTAGATAACCAGACTTTATGATAATATATGACTATGTAAAAATGTATGAAAGTATAATTCATCTTATTATAGTGAAAAAATTAGAAGCCAAGTGCCAAAACATTTAAGTCACTACAAATAAAGGATATTAGCCATTGCTGAGTGTGTATTAGGCTCTATGCTGCACATCTACATATATAATACAATTGTCTTTAACCAAAGCTTTATGGGGTAAATGCAATGTTTGTCTATTTTATGGAGGACTAACTTAGGCCCTTAAGGAGTATAAGATTTATCCCAAGTCCCCTGGCTAGTGAGTCTCCAAATCAGGATTAGAACTCGTGACTCATGGTTTTGTATTCTCAGTCCTATGATGCTCTTTGCACTGTTCCATGGTGCCTCAGGGTGCAGTGAAAGGGAGGTTTCAGTTTTCAGTTGTCAAATTGTCTTATGTGTTTTATTTGGAGCCACTTTTACATTAATTGTCTTTGGACACTAGGAAATTAAAGTGTGAATGGTTTTTACTCTTTTCTATATTTGGAATGACGGATGGGGGGATGTAAACATTATGGACAGTCTTAGGTTTCACCCTACTTACAAACTAACAAGCTAGCCTGCCACGGTTTCATGGAGACTGGAAGGAAACACAACAGTCCTGGGTCAGAGATAAAAGGTAGTGTAATACTCACAGCTATATCAGTGGCTAGAATATTATTTTTGCACTGGTTCCCTAAGCCTCCATTTTCAAAGATCAAGAAAATTAGGAGAAAATACTGTCTTATCATACAGTAGAGTATGTTTCAGAAAAGAAATCCCAGAGATTAGAAAGCCTCAGTTTTATATCAAGAGACTGTAGAAAATCTGCCTAATCTTTGCCATAGAAAAATACATTATTTTTATTACCCAGGAAAGTAAACAAATCTGCTCCAGAAGGAGAAAATCTCTCTCTCTCCCAGGGCAGTTTTTTTTTTCTTTTTTCTTTCTTTTTTATACACAAGTACTAGAAATGACAGTCTGGAAAAAAAACGTTAGTCCTTTGCTCAGAAGATGTGCAGAAATATAAGAGGCTGATGGACAATTGTCACCCAACAGGTTAAATCGTCTCCACTATGACTTTGTATCATTATAAATGTTCAATTTTAGAATTCTAATAATTCAAAGACAAGTTCAAAACCAGTACATAGCAACCAGTAGGTGGTGGTAACTTGATTTTGCTTAGCGATCAGAAAAAAAGTTTTTCTAAGGCCCTTGAGATACAGTTATTTGAGTTAAAAATCAGTATGATTCCTTTTCTTTTTCTTTTTTTTTTGAGGATTTTTAAAATTATACTTTAAGTTGTAGGGTACATGTGCACAACATGCAGGTTTGTTACATATGTACACATGTGCCATGTTGGTGTGCTGCACCCATTAACTTGTCATTTACATGAGGTATATCTCCTAATGCTATCTCTCCTCCGTTCCCCACCCCATGACAGGCCCCGGAGTGTGATGTTCCCTTTCTGGTGTCCTAGTGTTCTCATTGTTCAATTCCCACCTACGAGTGAGAACATGCAGTGTTTGGTTTTTTATCCTTACGATAGTTTGCTGTGAATGATGGTTTCCAGCTTCATCCATGTCCCTACAAAGGACATGAACTCATCCTTTTCTATGGCTGCATAGTATTCTATGGTGTATATGTGCCACATTTTCTTAATCTAGTCTATCATTGATGGACATTTGGGTTGGTTCCAAGTCTTTGCTATTGTGAATAGTGCCACAGTAAACATACGTGTGCATGTGTCTTTATAGCAGCATGATTTATAATCCTTTGGGTATATACCCAGTAATGGGATGGCTGGGTCAAAAATTTCTAGTTCTAGATCCTTGAGGAATCGCCACACTGTCTTCCACAATAGTTGAACTAGTTTACAGTCCCACCAACAGTGTAAAAGTGTTCCTATTTCTCCACATCCTCTCCAACACCCGTTGTTTCCTGACTTTTTAATGATTGCCATTCTAACTGGTGTGAAATGGTATCACATTGTTGTTTTGATTTGCATTTCTCTGACGGCCATTGATGATGAGCATTTTTTCATCTATCTGTTGGCTGCATAAATGTCTTCTTTTGAGAAGTGTCTGTTCATATCCTTCGCCCACTTTTTGATGGGGTTGTTTGTTTTTTTCTTGTGAGTTTGTTTGAGTTCTTTGTAGATTCTGGATATTAGCCCTTTTGTCAGATGAGTAGATTGCAAAAATTTTCTTGCATTCTGTAGGTTTCCTGTTCACTCTGATGGTAGTTTCTTTTGCTGTGCAGAAGCTCTTTAGTTTAATTAGATCCCATTTGTCCATTGTGGCTTTTGTTGCCGTTGCTTTTGGTGTTTTAGACATGAAGTCCTTGCCCATGCCTATGTCCTGAATAGTATTCCCTAGGTTTTCTTCTAGGTTTTTTATGGTATTAGGTCTAACATTTAAGTCTTTAATCCATCTTGTATTAATTTTTGTATAAGGTGTGAGGAAGGGATTCAGTTTCAGCTTTCTACTTATGGCTAGCCAGTTTTCCCAGCACCATTTATTAAATAGGGAATCCTTTCCCCATTTCTTGTTTTTGTCAGGTTTGTCAAAGATCAGATGGTTGTAGATGTGTGGTATTATTTCTGAGGGCTCTGTTCTGTTCCATTGGTCTATATCTTTGTTTTGGTACCAGTACCATGCTGTTTTGGTTACTGTAGCCTTGTAGTATAGTTTGAAGTCAGGTAGCATAATGTCTCCAGCTTTGTTCTTTTTGCTTAGGATTGTCTTGGCAATGTGGGATCTTTTTTGTTTCTATATGAACTTTATTTTTTTCCAATTCTGTGAAGAAACTCATTGGTAGCTTGATGGGGATGGCATTGAATCTATAAATTACCTTGGACAGTATGGCCATTTTCATGATATTGATTCTTCCTGGCCATGAGCATAGAATGTTCTTCCATTTGTTTGTGTCCTCTTTTATTTCATTGAGCAGTGGTTTGTAGTTCTCCTTGAAGAGGTCCATCACATCCCTTGTAAGTTGGATTCCTAGGTGTTTTATTCTCTTTGAAGCAATTGTGAATGGGAGTTCACTCATGATTTGGCTCTCTGTTTGTCTGTTATTGGTGTGTATAAGAATGCTTGTGATTTTTACTCATTGATTTTGTGTCCTAAGACTTTGCTGAAGTTGCCATCAGCTTAAGGAGATTTTGGGCTGAGACGATGCAGTTTTCTAAATATACAGTCATGTCATCTGCAAACAGGGACAATTTGGCTTCCTCTTTTCCTAATTGAATACCCTTTATTTCTTTCTCCTGCCTGATTGCCCTGGCCAGAACTTCCAACACCATGTTGAAGAGTGGTGAGAGAGGACATCCCTGTCTTGTGCCAGTTTTCAGAGGGAATGCTTCCAGTTTTTGCCCATTCAGCATGATATTGGCTGTGGGTTTGTCATAAATAGCTCTTACTATTTTGAGATACGTTCCATCAATACTGAATTTATTGAGAATTTTTAGCATGAAGGGCTGTTGAATTTTGTCAAAGGCCTTTTCTGCATCTATTGAGATAATCATGTGGTTTTTGTCTTTGGTTCTGTTTATATGCTGGATTATGTTTACTGATTTACGTATGTTGAACCAGCCTTGCATCTCAGGGATGAAGCCCACTTGATTATGGTGGATAAGCTGTTTGATGTGCTGCTGGGTTTAGTTTGTCAATATTTTATTGAGGATTTTTGCAGCGATATTCATCAGGGATATTGTTCGAAAATTCTCTTTTTTTGTTGTGTCTCTGCCAAGCTTTGGTATCAGGATGATGCTGGCCTCATAAAATGAGTTAGGGAGGAGTCCCTCTATTTTAATATTTTTATAGAAATGTGTTTACGAAAACACTGAAGCATGAATTTAAAGTACATTACCCTTAATGCATTGCATCCAGAGAGTAAAAGGGTATCTACAATGAACCGAGTTGTACTGGCACATAATTTTTCGTGTTTATTGTACAAATGAATTAATAAAATTATGACATCACCATTAAATCTAAGTTTAGAGTTTTGCTCCAGTTTCAGCTTTACCTAGTTGCCCTGAATTTTTGTACATCATTTGTATGGTAATTTAAAATGCTGTGGTATAAATACTGTTATGTACATACATATATACGTGTGTGGGTGTATATATATATATATGCACAAACACATATATTTACAAATTAACTTTAATCTACATTTTGGTGGCAGTTAAATTGCATAGGAAGTGCTGAATCAGAAAACAACAGCCCATAGTGGTTGTCTGTAAGTGCTTCAGATATCATTATCAAAAGCTACACAAAAGAAACCATTAATTTTGATCAATTGGCAAATATGACATATTAGAAATAATTTTTCATTGGTGAAATGAGTAATGTTCAAACTATGAGGATGACTAGTAAGGCATTTATGATGCCTTTAGTAAGGTAAGACCCTTAGTAAGGTATTTATGATGTAAATACCTAGTGAGACATTTACAATGCCCTTGCATGAATGTGGGATAAAAATCCAGAAGCTTCATGGTCAATCATCTTCAGAAAGTTTACGTTTAGAGCTAACTTCAGTTGTCCCATATATTGAAGGATTCTGTTGTTTGATCTGGCCAGAAAGGTGACTTCATCCTCTGTCATATTAACGCACCAACTTTATTTATTTTTTTTTTAATTTATTTATTATTATTATACTTTAAGTTGTAGGGTACATGTGCATAACGTGCAGGTTTGTTACATATGTATACTTGTGCCATGTTGGTGTGCTGCACCCATCACCTTGTCATTTACATCAGGTATAACTCCCAATGCAATCCCTCCCCCCTCCCCCCTCCCCATGATAGGCCCCGGTGTGTGATGTTCCCCTTCCTGAGTCCAAGTGATCTCATTGTTCAGTTCCCACCTATGAGTGAGAACATGCGGTGTTTGGTTTTCTGTTCTTGTGATAGTTTGCTAAGAATGATGGTTTCCAGCTACATCCATGTCCCTACAAAGGATGCAAACTCATCCTTTTTGATGGCTGCATAGTATTCCATGGTGTATATGTGCCACATTTTCTTAATCCAGTCTGTCACTGATGGACATTTGGGTTGATTCCAAGTCTTTGCTATTGTGAATAGTGCTGCAATAAACATACGTGTGCATGTGTCTTTATAGCAGCATAATTTATAATTCTTTGGGTATATACCCAGTAATGGGATGGCTGGGTCATATGGTACATCTAGTTCTAGATCCTTGAGGAATCGCCATACTGTTTTCCATAATGGTTGAACTAGTTTACAATCCCACCAACAGTGTAAAAGTGTTCCTATTTCTCCACATCCTCTCCAGCACCTGTTGTTTCCTGACTTTTTAATGATTGCCATTCTAACTGGTGTGAGATGGTATCTCATTGTGGTTTTGATTTGCATTTCTCTGATGGCCAGTGATAATGAACATTTTTTCATGTGTCTGTTGGCTGTATGAATGTCTTCTTTTGAGAAATGTCTGTTCATATCCTTTGCCCACTTTTTGATGGGGTTGTTTGTTTTTTTCTTGTAAATTTGTTTGAGTTCTTTGTAGGTTCTGGATATTAGCCCTTTGTCAGATGAGTAGATTGCAAAAATTTTCTCCCATTCTGTAGGTTGCCTGTTCACTCTGATGGTAGTTTCTTTTGCTGTGCAGAAGCTCTTTAGTTTAATGAGATCCCATTTGTCAATTTTGGCTTTTGCTGCCGTTGCTTTTGGTGTTTTAGACATGAAGTCCTTGCCCATGCCTATGTCCTGAATGGTACTACCTAGGTTTTCCTCTAGGATTTTTATGGTATTAGGTCTAACATTTAAGTCTCTAATCCATCTTGAATTAATTTTCGTATAAGGAGTAAGGAAAAGATCCAGTTTTAGCTTTCTACTTATGGCTAGCCAATTTTCCCAGCACCATTTATTAAATAGGGAATCCTTTCCCCATTTCTTGTTTCTCTCAGGTTTGTCAAAGATCAGATGGCTGTAGATGTGTGGTATTATTTCTGAGGACTCTGTTCTGTTCCATTGGTCTATATCTCTGTTTTGGTACCAGTACCATGCTGTTTTGGTTACTGTAGCCTTGTAGTATAGTTTGAAGTCAGGTAGCGTGATGCCTCCAGCTTTGTTCTTTTGACTTAGGATTGTCTTGGAGATGCGGGCTCTTTTTTGGTTCCATATGAACTTTAAAGCAGTTTTTTCCAATTCTGTGAAGAAACTCATTGGTAGCTTGATGGGGATGGCATTGAATCTATAAATGACCTTGGGCAGTATGGCCATTTTCACGATATTGATTCTTCCTATCCATGAGCATGGTATGTTCTTCCATTTGTTTGTGTCCTCTTTTATTTCACTGAGCAGTGGTTTGTAGTTCTCCTTGAAGAGGTCCTTTACATCCCTTGTAAGTTGGATTCCTAGGTATTTTATTCTCTTTGAAGCAATTGTGAATGGAAGTTCATTCCTGATTTGGCTGTTTGTCTGTTACTGGTGTATAAGAATGCTTGTGATTTTTGCACATTAATTTTGTATCCTGAGACTTTCCTGAAGTTGCTTATCAGCTTAAGGAGATTTTGAGCTGAGACAATGGGGTATTCTAAATATACAATCATGTCATCTGCAAACAGGGACAGTTTGACTTCTTCTTTTCCTAACTGAATACCCTTGATTTCTTTCTCTTGCCTAATTGCCCTAGCCAGAACTTCCAACACTATGTTGAATAGGAGTGGTGAGAGAGGGCATCCCTGTCTTGTGCCAGTTTTCAAAGGGAATTTTTCCAGTTTTTGCCCATTCAGTATGATATTGGCTGTGGGTTTGTCATAAATAGCTCTTATTATTTTGAGGTACGTTCCAGCAATACCGAATTTATTGAGCGTTTTTAGCATGAAGGGCTGTTGAATTTTGTCAAAAGCCTTTTCTGCATGTATTGAGATAATCATGTGGTTCTTGTCTTTGGTTCTGTTTATATGCTGGATTATGTTTATTGATTTGCGAATGTTGAACCAGCCTTGCATCCCAGGGATGAAGCCCACTTGATCATGGTGGATAAGCTTTTTGATGTGTTGCTGAATCCGGTTTGCCAGTATTTTATTGAGGATTTTTGCATCGATGTTCATCAGGGATATTGGTCTAAAATTCTCTTTTTTTGTTGTGTCTCTGCCAGGCTTTGGTATCAGGATGATGTTGGCCTCATAAAATGAGTTAGGGAGGATTCCCTCTTTTTCTATTGATTGGAATAGTTTCAGAAGGAATGGTACCAACTCCTCCTTGTACCTCTGGTAGAATTCAGCTGTGAATCTATCTGGTCCTGAACTTTTTTTGGTTGGTAGGCTATTAATTATTGCCTCAATTTCAGAGCCTGCTATTGGTCTATTCAGGGATTCAACTTCTTCCTGGTTTAGTCTTGGAAGAGTGTAAGTGTCCAGGAAATTATCCATTTCTTCTAGATTTTCCAGTTTATTTGCATAGAGGTGTTTATAGTATTCTCTGATGGTAGTTCATATTTCTGTGGGGTCGGTGGTGATATCCCCTTTATCATTTTTAATTGCGTCGATTTGATTCTTCTCTCTTTTCTTCTTTATTAGTCTTGCTAGTGGTCTGTCAATTTTGTTGATCTTTTCAAAAAACCAACTCCTGGATTCATTGATTTTTTGGAGAGTTTTTTGTGTCTCTACCTCCTTCAGTTCTGCTCTGATCTTAGTTATTTCTAGCCTTCTGCTAGCTTTCAAATGTGTTTGCTCTTGCTTCTCTAGTTCTTTTAATTGCGATGTTAGAGTGTCAATTTTAGATCTTTCCTGCTTTCTCTTGTGGGCATTTAGTGCTATAAATTTCCCTCTACACACTGCTTTAAATGTGTCCCAGAGATTATGGTATGTTGTATCTTTGTTCTCATTGGTTTCAAAGAACATCTTTATTTCTGCCTTCATTTCGTTATGTACCCAGTAGTCATGCAGGAGCAGGTTGTTCAGTTTCCATGTAGTTGAGCGGTTTTGATTGAGTTTCTTAGTCCTGAGATCTAGTTTGATTGCACTGTGGTCTGAGAGACAGTTTGTTATAATTTCTGTTCTTGTACATTTGCTGAGGAGTGCTTTACTTCCAATTACATGGTCGATTTTGGAGTAAGTACGATGTGGTGCTGAGAAGAATGTATATTCTGTTGATTTGGGGTGGAGAGTTCTATAGATGTCTATTAGGTCTGCTTGCTGCAGAGATGAATTCAATTCCTGGATATCCTTGTTAACTTTCTGTCTCGTTGATCTGTCTAATGTTGACAGTGGAGTGTTGAAGTCTCCCATTATTATTGTATGGGAGTCGAAGTCTCTTTGTAAGTCTCTAAGGACTTGCTTTATGAATCTGGGTGCTCCTGTATTGGGTGCATATATATTTAGGATAGTTAGCTCTTCCTGTTGAATTGATCCCTTTACCATTATGTAATGGCCTTCTTTGTCTCTTTTGATCTTTGATGGTTTAAAGTCTGTTTTATCAGAGACTAAGATTGCAACCCCCGCTTTTTTTTGTTCTCCATTTGCTTGGTAAATCTTCCTCCATCCCTTTATTTTGAGCCTATGTATGTCTCTGCGTGTGAGATGGGTCTCCTGAATACAGCAGACTGATGGGTCTTGACTCTTTATCCAGTTTGCCAGTCTGTGTCTTTTAATTGGAGCATTTAGTCCATTTACATTTAAGGTTAAGATGGTTATGTGTGAACTTGATCCTGCCATTATGATATTAACTGGTTATTTTGCTCGTTAGTTGATGCAGTTTCTTCCTAGCCTCGATGGTCTTTACATTTTGGCATGTTTTTGCAATGGCTGGTACCGGTTGTTCCTTTCCATGTTTAGTGCTTCCTTCAGGGTCTCTTGTAAGGCAGGTCTAGTGGTGACAAAATCTCTAAGCATTTGCTTATCTGTAAAGGATTTTATTTCTCCTTCACTTATGAAACTTAGTTTGGCTGGATATGAAATTCTGGGTTGAAAATTCTTTTCTTTAAGAATGTTGAATATTGGCCCCCACTCTCTTCTGGCTTGGAGAGTTTCTGCCGAGAGATCTGCTGTTAGTCTGATGGGCTTCCCTTTGTGGGTAACCCGACCTTTCTCTCTGGCTGCCCTTAAGATTTTTTCCTTCATTTCAACTTTGGCGAATCTGGCAATTATGTGTCTTGGAGTTGCTCTTCTCGAGGAGTATCTTTGTGGCGTTCTCTGTATTTCCTGGATTTGAATGTTGGCCTGCCCTACTAGGTTGGGGAAGTTCTCCTGGATGATATCCTGAAGAGTGTTTTCCAACTTGGTTCCATTTTCCCCCTCACTTTCAGGCACCCCAATCAGACGTAGATTTGGTCTTTTTACATAATCCCATACTTCTTGCAGGCTTTGTTCATTTCTTTTTCTTCTTTTTTCTTTTGGTTTCTCTTCTCGCTTCATTTCATTCATTTGATCCTCAATCGCAGATACTCTTTCTTCCAGTTGATCGAGTCGGTTACTGAAGCTTGTGCATTTGTCACGTATTTCTCATGTCATGGTTTTCATCTCTTTCATTTCGTTTATGACCTTCTCTGCATTAATTACTCTAGCCATCAATTCTTCCACTTTTTTTTCAAGATTTTTAGTTTCTTTGCGCTGGGTACGTAATTCCTCCTTTAGCTCTGAGAAATTTGATGGACTGAAGCCTTCTTCTCTCATCTCGTCAAAGTCATTCTCCGTCCAGCTTTGATCCATTGCTGGCGATGAGCTGCGCTCCTTTGCCGGGGGAGATGCGCTCTTATTTTTGGAATTTCCAGCTTTTCTGCCCTGCTTTTTCCCCATCTTTGTGGTTTTATCTGCCTCTGGTCTTTGATGATGGTGATGTACTGATGGGGTTTTGGTGTAGGTGTCCTTCCTGTTTGATAGTTTTCCTTCTAACAGTCAGGACCCTCAGCTGTAGGTGTGTTGGAGATTGCTTGAGGTCCACTCCAGACCCTATTTGCCTGGGTATCAGCAGCAGAGGCTGCAGAAGATAGAATATTTCTGAACAGCGAGTGTACCTGTCTGATTCTTGCTTTGGAAGCTTCCTCTCAGGGGTGTACTCCACCCTGTGAGGTGTGGGGTGTCAGACTGCCCCTAGTGGGGGATGTCTCCCAGTTAGGCTACTCAGGGGTCAGGGACCCACTTGAGCAGGGAGTCTGTCCCTTCTCAGATCTCAACCTCCGTGTTGGGAGATCCCCTGCTCTCTTCAAAGCTGTCAGACAGAGTTGTTTGCGTCTGCAGAGGTTTCGGCTGTGTTTGTTATTGCCCTGTCCCCAGAGGTGGAGTCTACAGAGACAGGCAGGTTTCCTTGAGCTGCTGTGAGCTCCACCCAGCTCGAGCTTCCCAGCAGCTTTGTTTACCTACTTAAGCCTCAGCAATGGTGGGTGCCCCTCCCCCAGCCTTGCTGCTGCCTTGCAGGTAGATCACAGACTGCTGTGCTAGCAATGAGGGAGGCTCCGTGGGTGTGGGACCCTCCCAGCCAGGTGTGGGATATGATCTCCTGGTGTGCCTGTTTGCTTAAAGCGCAGTATTGGGGTGGGAGTTACCCGATTTTCCAGGTGTTGTGTGTCTCAGTTCCCCTGGCTAGGAAAAGGGATTCCCTTCCCCCTTGCACTTCCCAGGTGAGGCAATGCCTCGCCCTGCTTCAGCTCTCGCTGGTCGGGCTGCAGCAGCTGACCAGCACCGATCGTCCGGCACTCCCCAGTGAGATGAACCCAGTACCTCAGTTGAAAATGCAGAAATCACTGGTCTTCTGTGTCGCTCGCGCTGGGAGTTGGAGACTGGAGCTGTTCCTATTCGCCCTCTTGCTCCGCCCCCCCAATGCACCAACTTTAAAACCTCAAAGTAATTATTTTCTTTTTAGTGCTTATCTGAGTACCTGAATGTGGCAAGTGAGGACTTCTTTATAAGAATAGGTTGAACCACATTTTTTGCCATGCTTATAAATTTTGAAACATTTAGAGGAATTTGGACTAAGGCTTGTTTCTATTGTAACACAGTGACTGATTGCCAGATTGTTAGGGAGAGGATGTATATCCTCTTCTATCTCTAACCGTAGGAGGCTACCAATATTTATTTAAAAATCATGACAATGGCTGAATCGACAGTTTGTGACATGTATTCGAAATTTCTCTCAGGCATTTATATGACAGTAGTCAAAGTCTTCCCACACGACACTCGTTTTGGGTTCATAGGCTTCAGATACAGTGGGTCCTACCTAACAGTCCTTAGGGACATGTTTCTAGAATATTCTAGTATAAACATCCTATTACCAGGTGACTGAATGAAGCTCTCCATTTGTTCCTCCCAGTTCCTCTCCCTGGGTTAGTACTGTTTCTGTGTCTGTAGTGGCACATTCATTCACTTATTATTTCTCCAAATATTTTAGTATCTCATATATGTCACAAAGTAGACTAAGTGCTGAGTCTACAGTAATTAATAAGATATATATGAGACATGAACACACAGAAAGAAAAATATATATTATATATATACACACACACACACACACATACACACACACACACAGAGAGAAAGCAATAATTACCCCCAAATTTAATAGTTTTTGTCTGTAAGCAATAGTTTTTATCATTTTTTAAAAATCAGAAAACAGTAATTTTCCCCTCTCTGGAGAGTGATCCTCCCCCAACATCTGGTGTTGTCTTGAAATTTGCGTAACATGCAAAAGATGACTCATTAGGTGCCAAGTACCATCCTATAACTTTAACATGCTTGCTTATTTTAAAGGTTTCAAATCATTTTTCAGTATAAGACTTAAGCTCAGCGGACTATTGCTTTTGAGAGATAGTTCGAATATAACAAGGTTTTAAAACAGAAACAGAAACCAGTTTTCCCACACCTCTGCAGGGCTGGAATGTCTGTTGGCAAAGCTGAGCTTCACCACCTACAGGTCCCTGAGGCCTCATGACCCAGTTTGAAATTGCAGCCCTACTCTTGGTGTCTCTAGAGTCCCCCTCTTTCCCTGGGAGTTATAATTCCCCTCTCGGGTTTGTCTTGACTAGTGGGTGTTCGATGTAGAGACGCACAGGGAGGAAGCAAATGTGCCATGGCTGGCGGCTGCTGGTGAGGGCGTTTCGCAGGAAAGTATGCAGGAGCCAGTTTTATTTCAAGAGCCTCCTGAAATATAACAGGTCAAATGGTTGATTGGTATTTTCTGCAACAGACTCCAAATCGACACGTTTCACTCAGCTTCTGCATCTGTGAAATGATGGGGATTTGTGCATTAATTCATTCAACCTAACTGTATTGAGTACTCCAATGCCAGACTTCACACTTTTTAAGCTCAAGAAACATGTTCCTTTGTGTCAGATACAGACTTGAAAAACCTGATCAAGCTGTATCTGGTTTCAGATGGCAGTCTGAAGGAATATTTACTTTTTGCCCTCTTTAAATTTTACTACCAACAGCAACAAAAAAAAAAAAAAAAAAAAAGAGAAGGAAAGAAAGAAAAAGAAAAAAAGGAAAAGAAAACTTCAATAAAAGGAAATAACCAACACACCAAAATGAAAATTATGAAGAATATGTGTCGAATATGGAAACACTTGGCAGCGCTGCTTGACATTAGCCTCCTCAGACCTTGGAGAGGGTATTGTTTTCTTTCAAAATAAGGGTCATAGCCCTGAAAGGCACAGCCAATGGCTTTTTGATCAGATGAATGAGATATGGAAATGTTGGGAGACCAAAGGAAAGACGGGAAATATTCTAATCAAAGCCAAGTCCCATTGTGCAGATCTGTGAGAGAAGTATTTTGAAAGGAGAAGAAGGATTTAAAAATAGAGATTACATTTATATAAAGGACCAGATAGTAAATATTTTAGGATTTCTTGAAGCTTTTGTCACAACTATTTTACTCTGCCTTTGCAGCGTGAAAGTAGCCATAAACAATATGAAATGAATGGGCATGGCTGTGTTCCAGCACAACTTTCAATAAAACTTTATTTACAGAAAGAGACAGTAAAATGTGTTTGCTCTGGGATCACAGTTTGTCAAGTGCTGGTTTAAACAAAAGAAGTGTCACGCTTAGAGTTGTGTTTTAAATTGATCATTCTGGTAGCTTTTGAAGAGGATAAATTTCAGGAAAGCCTGGAGGTTCCAAAAGTAGAAACTGGTAGGACCATATTTATGTCCTTGTTAATGTTCCAAGCATACCATATTACCATTTGGAACAAGTTTGTCTCCCCTACCCCACTCAGGTATTTCAGGTCAGGGACTGTATCACATTCATTATTGTGTTCCTAGTGTGCTCTTATTTGGGGCCTTGTGCTTGAAAGATGCTCATGAATATTTATATATTTAATGGATGAATAAATGAATAAGTAAATTGGTTACTGATTGGATAAGTGCAGAGAAGAAGCCAGGCATTTTCTCTCTCACTGTTTCCTAAACTTCAGTTTTTCTCACACCACCTTCACTATTTTAACCATATCAAAAGACTCCCTGAATCTATATGATATTTTGTTTAAATTATTATTTTAAAACAATTCTAGACTATTTATTTTTAAGGAAATTTTAAGACACTGCCAGACCTGGAAAACCACTATCACTCATCAAACATGGAAAATAAAAATTTATATGTGAATATAAAAATAAAAATAACTCACATCCACCTAAATCAATCTTTGGTATTGCCATTTAAAAAATCATCGATCTAATGCAAAATGCTTGCTTTATAGATTGAAAATGTTGACTCATAGAAGTCACACGGCTTACTCAAAGCACAAAGCCAAGGAGCAAAACAGCTGAGCCTAGAAAGCCACCTTCTCTGACTTCCCGATCAGTGCATTTCTGAATCAATCTGTCTTCACTGCAGGAAACAGAAAAAAATCTGTGCAAAAAGGGACTTAATGAGCAGTACTAGGTGGTCATAGAATTATTGGGTTCCAGATTGAATCCCCAGGAATGACTCCTTCTATAATATAGGTATGGCTGTATTTATTTTCTACGGCTGCTCTAAGAGAAATAGGAAAAAAAAAAAAAAAAACAAGTGTTATTTGCTACTCCCACGATAACACAACACAGAACACTTCACTTCTGGTCTCCAAAATGCATGGAGTGATTTCTCTCCACCAGCGACGAGTTCTGCAGCAGACATCAGCTGGGTGTCTTTCAATTTAACTCACCCCTGACACTATCAACCTGGAGATAGTGTCAGATCCCGCAAGACTGCTCACCACTTCAGATGCCAGTTGCAAGCACGGGTTGTGACTTGTGCTTCTGACCAACTGGCTGTAAATAAGGGTTCCCACACCCTTTCCTTGGGTTTGATTAATTTGCTAGAGAGGCTCACTGAACTCAGAATATCTATAAAATATTGATTTTCATTATTTCATTTCTGATAATTGGTAGTTGTGGATTTTGCTACTTTTTTTTTTCTTGTTAAGTGTAGCTATGGGTTCATCAATATTGATCTTTTAAAACAAGCAACTTTTGTTTTTGCTGATTTTCTTAATTCTTTTCTGCTTTCAGTTTCATTTATCTCCTCTTATGTCTTAGTCGTTTCCTTTGTTCTACATAGTTTAGGTTTACTTTACTCTTCTCTTTTGACTTCGGCATATGGAAAGTAAGATAATTGATTTTAACTCTTTTCTCCCTAATATATTCATTTAAATGTATAGCTTATCTTCTAGATACTATGTTAGCTGCCTCTTAAACATTTTGTTAATGTTTTGTATTCACCATAACTCAGTACAATTTATTTATTAAACAATTTACTAATTAACTTTTAAAACACGTGCAACGATACCCAAGCACTGTTTTAAATACTTCAAATGCATCACTGAACAAAGCGGAGAAAACATTTTTCTTCATAGAAATTACAGCTAGCATGTTAATTTACAAAATTGACTTCCAACAAAGTAAAATTATGGTAACTTTGAAGGTGTCATGGAAAAAAAAATAGAGCAGTATAGGGGGAATTTGGAGTATCAAGTGTTAGAATGCTATAGAATGCCTTTTTAAAAACAGATACCCTGATGGGCTTAATTGATAAGATACCTTTTGAGCAACACTTGAAGGAGGTGAGGGAGTTAGCCGTGCAGATTTTTCTGTAAGAGCTTTCCAAGCAGAGAGAAAAATAAGCCCCAAATTTCCGGAGGCAGGAGTATTTCTCTTGTGTGTAAGGAACAGGGAACAGGCAAGAATGGCTGAATAGAATGAACACCTGGTCATTCTTCCAATCTTCCAAATTCAGCTCAAGCAAACTACACTTCCCTAAACTCTCCTCCTGAGGTCAGATTTTCTGGTTATACATTATAGCAGTAGTTTCTTGTGTTCTTCCATTATGGTTCTTCTCCCAATACGTAATTATATATTTGTGTAATTATTCAGCTAAAGGATTCCACTAGAAGTATTCACATATTTCACAGAAAGTGTTCACATTTTCTACTAGAATGTGTGCACTCGTACCCTGAGAACAAAGATTTTGCTGTTACACTGTATACACCAGTGTATAAAAAAGGACTTGGACTTTGTACAGACTCAATAAACATCTGTTTTCTGATGGATTTAATGTAAGAATGGTTGGAGGGGTTGATGTATACATGCTTTAATAGATAAATCCCACCTGCTGGCAAATGGGGTTTTCCATTTATGAGTTCTAGATCTACAAAGGATGTTATAGGCTGTACCTCCTCCTATTTTGGAACAAAAAAGGAATTGGGGATTTCGAAGACTAGCAATTCAATCCTGTCATGGAAGAGGTATCAATAAGTTCTAGGGGCAAAAAAAAGTCACCAGTAGTAGTATTTTTTTTCTCAGAGATATAAATAATTCAATAGAAATGTAAAAAATTATCAAATATATTAAGATAATGACTTCTATTATGTGGGACAATCTGTCTTAAACAAAAGTTGGACCATTCCAAAAATATTCAAAAGGTAACAAAGCATATCCTGACACATGAGCACATAGCATCAACATTGAACCTGTCACCAGCTAAAGCATGTGAAATCTTCCAAAAGTCTCTGGTCTAAATTGTACACCTTGTCTTATAACTTCACTTAACATTTGTAATGTTATTCAATGCTGATTGCGTATTAAACTTTAATACTAAGCTAATGTGTTCCTTCGTAAGTATTGTTAAAAGACATTTTAAATCAAAAGTATGCATTGCTTTGCATGAAATGCTCTTTGTGTTCTGTGGATAAGGTATAGTTTTACAAGTTTTCTTATATTAAATATCACTGGAAAATGTCAGTCATGGTTATGTTTTAAATAAGGAAACTGAGGCCTAAAGAGGTCAGCTCGTTCTTTCATCCAATAGAACTTGTTTCTCTGTAATTGCACAATATCTTCTTCCTAGCACGTTGAATTGTAAATGTTTGTTTAAAAGCTTTATCTTTCTCACCTTATTAGTCACATGAGGGTACAAAGTTGGCAGAAGAACATCTTTGTTTTTATAGATCCTAGAATTAACAGAGTTTTTAAGGATTTTGAAGTGTAATTATGACTAAAATAGGATTAAAACCAGGGCACTTGCTTTGAATAAAGCATATAGCCTTCTATCCCTGCTGTCTCTATTATTTGAGTTTTATGTTTTTGAAGGCATCTTTTTAATATTTTTCTCATTGACCAGTAAAAATATATCCCAACTGTCCTTGCATATGTCTATATATGGCATAATTTTAGTATTTTTATCATATACACGTATATGTATATATACACACACACGCACAAATATGGAACACGTATATGTATATACACACACACGCACAGAAATGGAAATGTTAGGTCAAAAAAGAAAAACAAAAACAAAATAGGCCATTCATAGATATTTCCACACAATACTGGGATGTTTCTTATCTTGTACCTTTGTGAGTGCTGAATTGTATCATTCTTTTTTAAAATTATGATAGTTTTCAACTTTTTAAAAAATTTACTTTTGTTTCGTATTATTACGATTTACAAGGAAATTAAACTCCCTCTAGTATCACTGCATTTCTTTCCTTGTGCTTATGTTTTTCCCAATTGCCTAAGTGAGAGTCAAGGGAGGTGCTTATCTATTTGATTTTGATGACTCATTATGTTACAAGGACCTCAATCATTTCCTGTCATATAGCTTTCACATTTGCTTCTCATGCTAGGTATGCAGCATTAGAAAAGGAAATATTCTACTGCGTGGCAATTAACACCACATGAATTTTGCAAATAACAGTATGTGTCAATATTACATTTTCTTAAGTTAGTGCAAAAAGATCCAAAGTCTCCAAGAATCTGCTTATGGTTACATGATATTATTTATGATATTCTTGATGCCATTTATAATATTCTTGATATCATGATATTCTTGTTAGCATATATAGCATAGTGGAAAGGCACTACATTGCATTTAAAAATATGTATGTCATCTTGGAGAAATCTGTTACCTCCCCTGAGACTCCACTTCATTTGTTGCCCAGGCTGGAGTACAGTGGTGTGATCTCAGCTCACTGCAACTTCTGCCTCCCAGGTTCAAGCAATTCACCTGCCTCAGCCTCCTGAGTAGCTGGGATTACAGGTGTGCACCACCACACCTGGCTAATTTTTGTACTTTTAGTATAGATGGGTTTTCACCATGTTGGCCAGATTGGTCTTGAACTCCTGACCTCAAGTGATCTGCCAACCTTGGCCTCCCAAAGTGCTGGGATCATCTTTCTTTTTCCTTTCTTTCTTTTTTTTCCTTTTGTTTTATTTTTTTTTCTTTCTTTCTTTCTTTTTTTTTTTTTCATTTTGAGACAGTCTTGCTCTGTTGCCCAGGCTGGAGTGTGGTGGCGAAATCTCAGCTCACTGCAGCTCACCTCAGCCTGGAGGTTGAAAAACTGGAGAAGAAAAACTGAGTTCAGACTTTCTATATTAAGAAAAATGGAAGTCTGGGTGGGGCGGTTCATGACTGTAATCTCAGCAATTTGGAAGGTGGGCAGACCACTTGAGGCCAGGAGTTCAAGCCCAGCCTAGCCAACATGGCAAAAATCCATCTCTAAAAGTAACATAACATAACATAACATAACATAACATAACATAACATAACATAACATAACATAACATAACATCACATCACATCCCAGGCATGGTATCGTGTACCTGTAATCGCTCTGAGGAACTCGCTTGAACCCGGGAGGCAGATGCTGCAGTGAGCCAAGATCAAGCCACTGCACTCCATCCTGGGTGACCAGGCAAGACTCTGACGCAGAAAGAAAAGAAAGAGTTTGAACTCAGTTTTTCTTAATATCCTTTCTGGCTTTGACTTTCTGTTAGTCCGTTGTTGTTTAGATCACCAAAGAATGATCTCACTCATTCAATCAATATCCGTTGAATCGATGCATTCAACAGATATTAATTGAAGCCTGTGCCAGGCACCATTCTAGGTACTAGAGATAGAGTGGTAAACAGGAGGGAAAGCATTCTTGCCACACTGTACTTATGGAAGACAGAAGGACAATGGAAATCTGTTGTCAGTGCACTGAAAGCATGCTAGGGGTCAGAGTGACAGGGATGCTCCTTGGAGAAGGCACACAATAAAGTTTTCTCTGATGAGTGGGTAATTTACTCTCACCTCTGGATATCTTGAAAACCTAACAGAAGATTCTGTTTGCAACTGGGAAAGGTATTTTACATTCATTTCAGATGTGTTTTACTAAAGTCACCTGTGGATTATACCATGAAAATTTCCTGTATTGAATACATCCCTTTAGGTCTGTCTTGTTCCTGCTTACTCGTCTTGGTTGCAAATTAATTATCCACCCCAACTTTCACGTTCTCAGTCTCCTTTGCATATAGGTTTCCCTGATTATGTGGGATACACTGCACCATGTATGAAAGACATTTCTTCACATGCCTGTATCCACGGCTGTGCTGCAGTTTCCTTTAGGCTTCCTTCTGCCCCTGGGGCAGCCTGCTCACTGAACGCTCTGTATGCTCTTTCTCTGGTCACAGAGCTTGGCCAAATCTTTCTGCATTCTTTGCATTAGAGTATGACTACAGAACAAATCTCACTGTGATGGAGTGTGGGAGAAGTGATGTGAGCTTCCTCCAGGCTTGGTCCAGGAAAATCTTCCATCCATTCCCCTACATTTTATTTTTCCACCCAGGCAAGCATCCTGTTGGAGGTGGCAAATCTGCCATCATCTTTTGTCCCTGAATCACTGTGTGGAGCCAACTTAAACTCCAGCTCCCCCACTCCGAAACCTATCCTTGACCTAGAAACTGCCCTTACCTAATCTGAGTCTGCAGAGTCATTATCTTTTGAATGTATATGTTCCAATGTTGAGTCGGCTACCTTCACTAACATCCCCCTGCAAAGGCTATCAAATAGTATGCCCTGCCTGAAGTGAACGCTCAATGAGAATTTCATTTGATGACTCAAAATTGGGAAGAGTATGTGGAGTAACAGAATTAGAATTCCATGTATGACCTTCATTCTTTAGTATCAAAGGTTTCTGTTGATAATTAAGTGCTAGAGGGAAAGAGTATCTGAAAAAAGACCACTTCCTGGTAACGCAAATGGGATAATGATTTACTTGCTTCCTCATCATTTTTAATATCCAATTTTATTTACTTATTCTTGTCTTTAATGCCCTTCAGCATATTTACACAGATTTCTTCACCCATTTCCCATATGTACTCTCTTAGCTAAAGTGTTAGATTTCATCCAGTTCTGCTCCTGTCTCCTGTCTGTGTTCACCTATTTTATTCCTTAACATCCTCATATCTTATTCTGAGCAACTATCAACACCATCTCTCTCAACCTCCAGAGATCAACTCAATAGTCCACTTCCTGTCAGAAATCATATTTGCTGATGTGAACCGGAGTTGAGATTTTTACAAAGCACAATATAACCAGGAAAACTTTCTCCACCCAATAAATGTTACTTGTAAAAATAGAGTTATGTACAAAAGTTATATAATAATGAATGTCAGGAGCTGGAAGTGGTGGTTGAGGTCATGAAATCCAATTCCTTTTTTCTACTTGTTTTATTTCCTTCTTCTTCTACAGAAGTAGAATCTGAGGCCCAGAAGACCTTGAATTGTCTAAGACCTTATATTGAGTAGGAAATCAGGCCAATGCTTTTTGCAGAATGTATCTTAGCCAATTTAGAAAAGAATTTGGCAATATTATTGCAATGAGTTTTCTTATTAACGACAGTGTATAAATAAGAGCTACCTGTCATTTAGCTACGTGCTTTAAATATATTACACATGTATTTAATCTTTATAGCATTTCCACCAGGGAGATATTATTATCCTCATTTGAAAAATGAAACAAACAAACAAACAAAAACTGAAGTTGGGTAAGAGGCCTAATTCTTAATTAATTGATGTTAAGAAACTTATAAAAACATTTAGTAAGTCGTTTAGTTAGGATTTAAATTGAAGCCTGTCTGGACTCCAAATATTCTGTTTCTTTTTCTCTGATGTGGAGCCAGAATGAGTTCCATAATGACTCATGGAAAATTGTCCTAGATATTAGGAAGGAATGAGATCGTAGCCAATCTTTATTGCTTCAAAATATTAAAGTTTTTTTTCCCTCATTCTAAGTTAATCATCTAATGTATTCGACATATTGATTTTTGGGCACAGACATTAATAAAACAATCCTTAACCTCAGGGTGAAGAAACTCATGGCCTAAATGAGAAACAATACAGAAATAATATGAACTACAGTATTAAATGTTCAGCTCACAGTAATTTTGGATTCTAATTCTATCAGCTCATTAAAATTTTCTCAGGTTTAAATGAGATATGTGATATTCTTTTAATTGGGGAGGGTATTCATATGCTAGTTTTAAAATTTATTTTTGTTTACTAATTTATTTATTTGCTTATTTCTTCTTAATAAGCAACACTATGGATAGAGCATGGGTTTTGCTCTTCTAAATCCTGATTGATAGCATGCGTATTTTTATCAGTTAGGAGATGTATGGCCTTGAGCAAACCATTTATACATTTTGGGCCTCAGTTTCTTAAGTCATTTAGAAATGTTGGGCCTCCATTTCCGCCTAAGTAAATTGTGCTCCACATGCTGGAATCCGAAGTTGCTGAGTAAACAAGGTGAAATAATGGATTTGAATGCAACCTGAAAACTCTGAAGTCCTAAAAATAGTTTGTGTTTTAATAAGTGCATCAGACAATTATTTTTAAAAAGCACAGATTCCAGGGTGAACTACCATCATCATGAGCTCTTGTAGAAAATTGTAAATACAGGAATATACCTTTTCTTCAAAAAAGGAATTTAGAAAATGTTAGTTAATACAGAGTTTATTGAAATTTTGCTGTTGTTGTAAGTTGAGATAGTGGAAATATTAGACACAAGATAAAAAGTATGTGGTCAAACTGTGCGTATTTTGGAGGCATATCTACATAGGAATGTTTGGGAAGGGTGAAAAGGAAAGTGAGCATTGATGGCAGAGATTAAAAGGCACTTAGAATCCTAACGAATAAGCCTACTTCTGGAGGTTCATTTCATTGTCAAAAAGCATAATATTATAATTAACGAAGTTTCTGCTGTGGTATTGCAAAGAAATATCAAAGCTTCCTTTTACAATGGTGGAGGAATAACAAGGAGTCAGGTTCTCTTCATTTTCTCGAAAGTGCTAAATGATTGTCATTTAGCTTGGACATCAAGAATACTTGCTTAGAGTCCCGCTTCTTAATTACTTGGCCTTCTCAGCTTTTCCCAGGGATTTTGCTCTGGGAAGCTAAAGACCTAAAATTTGGTTCAGAGAGGGCATGGCGGGAAAAAAATCACAAGATGCTCTGATGCCCCTCTAGATAGAAGTTACACTTCAAGAAAATTTTTTTTTTTTTTTTTTTTTTTTTTTTTTTTTTTTGAGACAGAGTCTCACTCTGTCGTCCAGGCGCCATCTCGGCTCACTGCAAGTTCCGCCTCCCGGGTTCACGCCATTCTCCTGCCTCAGCCTCCCGTGTAGCTGGGACTACAGGCGCCCACCACCACTCCTGCCACCACGCCCGGCTAATATTTTTTGTATTTTTAGTAGAGACGGGATTTCACCATGTTAGCCAGGATGGTCTCGATCTCCTGACCTTGTGATCCACCCGCCTCGGTCTCCCAAAGTGCTGGGATTACAGGCGTGAGCCACCGCGCCCAGCCCTCCTTTAGATCTTATACTTCGTTAATTCATTCTAGGCAGTAAAAGTCATTTTTCCTCATGCGTTATCCACAACCTCTTTCTTTCTTCTTTTTTGTTTATTGCTAGCATTATTCATCGGATAAACACATCCATCTCTTTGAGGTCTAGACTCATGACCTGTGAAGGTCAAGCTCCTACTCTGTTCATCCTTTTGGATGAAAAACATTTACATGCAACGGGGAATTCCTTGGCTGGAGAAGCAACTCTTCCGACTCAGCTAACCTGTATTTCTGGAAAAATCAGTGAGTCTACCGGATTCCGTAAAATGCCATTCCTGCTGACTCACTCCCTGCACTGGGCGGGTCTGTTCACCTCTGGTGAATCTGACCATAGTTTTCTCAACTGTGACGTTACAAAACGCAGATGGCTGCCTCTCAGATTCCCCTTGTCTTCTAAACTTCTCTGGAAACAATGCTTATAAAGGAGGTTTCTACCATTTCTTTTTTATTTCTCTATTATTTTCTCTATTTCTCTATTATTTTCCAAGACTTCTAGGACTTGAGTAGATGCTTTGAGCTCTGCCTTGTGTTTCCTGAGCAATCCCCCGTCCCTTTGCTGCAGCAACCATCTCCAAATGCCTTTCACCTAACCTGCTCCGAGCAGCATTCCTCTCCATAGACTAATTAACCAGTCTTACTTGTAACCTCAGGGTCCATTAAGAGAGTCTTTTATCACCCCCTCTTTTTATAAATACAGACACTGAGACCTAAAGATAGATTTTTTGTCTTCAAAACACTTGACTTTATATGAAGTAATTGAATCATTTGTGTTTCTTGAATATGTATATTTCTCCTGAAAAGATAAATATTACGATCCACGAGGACAGTCCCATACGTGTTTTTTTTCCACCATCATCTCCACATCCAGCCTTTACAAAGTTCTCCCCATAGTAGGTATTTTTTAAATGAATCATTGACTTGGGTACTTGAGTGAAGACTGTTAGGCCTGAGTTTTACAGTAAACAATGTCCTCAAATGTAGACTCTTGTTAATGTCTCCAAATGAAATTATATATGCAGTAATACATAAAATTACAGAATTGAGGGTGGGGGAAGGTTTCTCGTAGAAGTTTATAGTTATGACCCATTGTCTGACAACTCCTGCTGTAGTGACCTAACAAATTGTTTTATAACCCTCATTTTCAAATAATTATTATAGTAATATCTTCCTCCGTAAAATGAGTCGAAAATATTTTTGAGTATTTGTCTATTTTTCGTACATCACAATTATCCAAAAATTAAGGAGGGTTGGGTGTCTTTCAACCTCAGAGAGACTCTATTTATAAGTGAATAAATGAATGAAGTAACTGGGTCTAACTCAGAGCTAAGCCTCATCCCTGGGTCTGCTGCCCCCTAATTCAGATCCGCGGTGTCTCGTGGGCATGCCACACACTCATTTCAGAGCCTGGGTGCCTGGTTCCATCTGCACGACTGCCTCCTCCACCCTTCTTAATTTGGCTAACTTCCCAGTCGTTCTGCAGGCCTCAACTGAGCAGTAACATTTTCCAGAAACCCCTCCCTGATGCGTTTTTCTTTTATGCTGATTTACGTGCTTTTTACTTGTCTGTTTGTTCACTCTTTTATCCCTAAACCTAGTCCAGTGTCTCACAGATCATGAATATGTGTAATAAAAGTTCTCAAGTTGTTGAATTATTTAATTCTGTGCAACCTACACAACCAAGCATTGAGATAGCCAAGGTAAATATTGTTGAAAGTGGCCCATTTCTCTATGTGAGAGTCTTGTGTTTCTTTTAGGCTGCTGTCAGCATACGAGGAAATAAGAGAGGTAAGCAATCACAAAAATTTTCCCTCTGTCCAGGTTGTACTCTGGACCCAGTGACAAAGGTAAGGACATTTTCTGTTATTTAAATGGACTAATGGGCCTTGAATTCCATGATTCTCCAGCTGGATTTTCACTCTCTCCTAGAATTTCTCTTCACCTGTGTTCACTTGCCAGTTATCTTATGTGGATGGCTCGGATCACTCAAACCAAAGTTTATAGCAATATGGCATTGCACTGTTATCTTGTCATTGTATAACAGCTTTTCACTTAGATTTATTGTGGTTCCTTCCCCAACTCTCAAAAATGCACTCATATTTTTCATCAATATTTATTTATTTATTTATTGAGCACCTACTCTATGCTAAGCACTATTTTAACCCTGGTGCTACTGCAGTGAACCAGAAAGATAAGAATTCCTCCCTTCATAGAGTTTACATTTCAGTGCTTCATTTGTAATATTTTATAAAAATGTCTATTATTTATTTCTGTTGATATAACAGATACGATTAATATCTTTCTCTGTCCCCTTCTTCATTTCTAACGGACACCCAATTTTCATCAGGTAGGGGGAAGTCTTCTATTTCAGGGAAAAGTGGATCGCTTCTCAGCCTCAGAGAGTGAGTCATGATTGGACTTAGCCAGTCATATTGATCTTATTATTCTGGCAAGGGATTGTTTTGAAAATGGGCATGTGGGCTGGGCGTGGTGGCTCACACCTGTAATGCCAGCACTTTGGGAGGCCAAGGCAGGCAGATCACATGAGGTCAGGAGTTCAAGACCAGCCTGACCAACATGATGGAACCCCATCTCTGCTAAAAATAAAAAAATTAGCTGGGCATGGTGGCACGTACCTGTAATCCCAGCTACTAAGAGGCTAAGCCTGATAATCTCTTGAACCAGGGAGGCAGAGGTTGCAGTGAGCCGAGATTGCACCACTGCACTCCAGCCTGGGCAACAGAGCAAGACTGTCAAAAAAAAAGAAACAAAGGAAATAGAGTATGTGACACAATTTTGATCAAAGAAACAACAAAGAGTGATCTCTACCTGGAGGGTCTGGGAAGGTTTGTTTCATTCTTAAAATGGGACACAAGGTATGGTTTCTTGTTTTTTTTCTCCTCTGGACATTGTCATTTCATGTGACATCTGGCATTGGGACAGCTATCCTGAGAAAATGGGGACCAAAGATGTAAGAATGGAAGAGAACAATCTATGCTACTGGTGATGGCAATTGACTTTTATAATTACGATGAGACTATTCTACTGCCAACTCCTTGTCTTTTGAGACATATATAATCTCCCCCACTTTTTAGTTGGGCTGTTGGTTGCTTATGGCCATAACTGGCCTAACTGATGTGGTTGGTTGTATGGCTCTGTTTATGTTGTGCCCAGCGTAGTATAACATAAGAGCCAGGAGCCTTCTTCTGTAAAAGGCCACATGATCAATACTTTTGGCTTTGTGGGTATTACAACTTCTCTCAAGTTTGTTGTTGCAGTTGGAAAGCAACCATAGATAACCTCCAAACAGATGGGCAGGACTGTATTCCAATAAATTTTATGCATAGAAACAAGACCTAGGATGGATATGGCCTACAGACCTAGTATAGTGGAAAGTCTATGGATTTTGGCATCACACACAACCTGTCTGAAGTTCATCTCTGTTGTTCTTGCTATGTTTTCGAGTATATATTTAAATATAGATGTGATTTGTATATATTTAGTTATTTATAAAATTTATATTTCCCATTTGCACATAAGATCCATCTGCAAAAGGCCTTAAATAATTGTATTTGAAGTAGTGGGCGTTTGAGTGCAGCCGTAGATACTATCACATACTTCTGTACTCAGACACCCAGAAGAGTGCTGAATGACTTAATGACTGTAGATTTGATTGAGATTCTGAATTACATTATTCCTATAAGGGGGGAGGGACTCCATCTCATATATGTTACCATAGCACCTTAATAGGGAGTTTCCCTCAAAAAATCCTGCATGGAAATTCATTGATTACATAAATAATACAGATTCCTCTAGTCTATTGCTGCAGATCGCTCTCAAAATCTCAACCTTCTGCCATCCAAGTAAATGCTAGGGATGATGGCAATGGCTGCATGATTGTAAACTAACATGTAGTAATTCTCTACTTGTCACCCTATCACTTGGAATATAATGAACTCCCGGAGAACAGGGGAAATTTTGTGATTAATGTATCACACATAATATCTTGAAACTACCTGAAATTCATTAAGTGCCTGCCAAAATTTAGTTTATTAGGCCATTTGGTAATGGGTCAATACACTTAATTAACCTAAACAAGGAAGATACATTTAAAGGAAATAGACCCTAATTGAGCACCTGCCAAGACTTCTACTTATAGACGTTTTTAACCTCCAAACTCCTCCTCTTGAGGGATGCTTGTTAGTAGCATTTTACCCATGGAGAGAAGGAATCTTAGATGAGTTAAATACTTGACACACAGATCACGGGGTGGAGTTGCTATTCATACCCTGGCCTTTCTCTCTTAAACCAGGAGCTCTTTTCAGAAGAAAATATTATACTTAATAATTGTGAAGCTAACTTCCTAAGAACTGGGTTTCAAGGAAGAGCACTCATTAAAACCTGTTTCTCATGTTCTTCTTCTTGTTCCTCTTTTCATTCAGGGGATTTTCTGTACTTAGTCCCAGGCAGTCATTTCGCTTTGCCTGTCATCTGACCTTTGATAGCACAGTCCAGTTCTTAACTAGGAGGCAGGCACTGATTAACTTGCGCTACGGCTTTTCAATGAGTCCAAAGCATACCAGGAAGTCTACTGCTAAAATAAAGTATACCAGGCAAGGAATAGAGAACTGATGGAAAACTTTGTAGAGCCAAGCAAGGTCAATGACTTCCTAAGTACTTATTCTTGGGTTTCATGAAAGTTTGAGGTTGTAGTAAGCTGAGATAGCTGCCACTGCACTGCAGCCTGGGGAACAGTGTGAGACTCCATCTCAAAAAAAAAAAAAAAAAGAAAGTTTCTAATTCTAGCTATTTGTTGTGAGTTCTGTGGACAGAGTTAGGAAATTCAGGACATTCTACTTAAACTTGGATAATGAGATGAAAAGGACATATACAGGGGTCCACATAGATTCAGACACTAGAGTAAGATTCGGCTCACATGAAGTCATCTACGTTTTCCTACTATAAACTGCTCCTGATCTTATCAAGGCCAAACCTGTCACGTGTATACTGGGTTCCATTTGCTTTTGCTATTTAAGGTTTTTTTCTTTTTTTCTTTCATAATTCTTTTTTTCCTGAAATTGTCTCGTGCCTTATTTCATCTGAATTATTCTTTTTTTTTTTTTTGCTAAAATAATAACCTATTCTAATATCTCCCACCTTAAGAAGCAAAATACTCCCAAACTCTCTTTGACAAAACTTCCTCCCAACACTGTTCTATTTCTTTGCTTTGTGTTATAGCAAAGGTCTTCAACACATTTATTTGCTGAATTCATTTTCTCACTTTTTGGTCTCTCTTTATCTGACAAACACTGATGTCTTTTGTAAAGGTCATTAACAATCTTCATCTTGCCAAATGCAAGGGCCAATTCTTCAGCTCCTTTAGATTCAGTGTGTCTGTAGTCTCTGAGCAGCATATAGCATGATCAGTCTTTCTTCAAAATACTCTTCACTTGGCTGCATGAGTCCTATGCTCTTTTGCTTCTCCCCCTTCAGGAGCTATGTCTCAGTCTTTTTTGATTGGTTCTATTCCGCTTTTCTTCCTTGAAACACTAGTATCTACAGGGCTCTGTGGCCAGCCATTCTTTCCATCTAGACCAGGGATGTCCAATTGTTTGACTTCCCTGGGCCACAGTGGAAGAAGAAAAATTGTCATGGATCACATGTAAAATACGCTAACACTACAGATAGCTGATGAGCTAAAAAAAATCACAAATAAATCTCATAATGTTTTAAGAAAGTTTACAAATTTGTGTTGGGCTGCATTCAAAGGCATCCTGGGCTGCATGTGATCCATGGACTGTGGGTTGGACACGCTTGATCTAGACTACCTACCTTAGAGATCTTACCCAAGCCCATGGCTTCACAGACCAACTATGTGTCAGTGACTAGGACTCTGACCTTTCGGTAGTGCTCCATGTTCAATATCTTTCTTGACCTCTAATGGGCATGTCAACATTACAATGTCCAAAATGCCGTTCTTGATCCTTGTGTTTCCAACTTTCTCCTCCTCTAATCTTCCACATCTTGATAAATACCAACATGACTCACTCAATTACTTTTTCCTGGTACTATACTATCAACCTACTTTCAAGTTGTGTCAGTTGAAACTTCAAATATACCCCTAATCTGATCACTTTTCACCACCTCTTTAGTAACCCTACCGGAGTCCAAGCTTTTATTATCTCTCACCTAGACTGTTGAAATAGCCTCTCAACTGACCTTGTTTTTGCTCCTCACCACTGCCTCCTTCAGGCAGTTATCCTCCCCAGAGTGGCCAGAGTAATTGTTATGGCTGAATGAATTGTGACCCCAAAAATTCATATGCTGAAGTTGTAATTCCCAGTACCTCACAATGCAACTGTATTTGGAGATACAACTATTGAACAGACAGTAAGTTCAGATAGGTCTTTAACATGAGCCCTTACAACATAGTTGGTGTCCTTATAAGAAGAGAAAATTTGGATGCAGACACGTGCTGTGTGGACAGAGGAAAGACGACATGAAGACACAGGGAGAAGGGAGCCATCTACAAGCCAAGGAGAGGCCTTCAACCCTAGAGACACCATGATCTCAGACTTCCAGCCTCCCTAACTGTGAGAAAGTAAACTGCTGCTGCTTAAGTGACGCTGTTTGTGACATTTTATTATGGCAGCCCAAGCAAACTAAATAATGATCTTTAGCAAATGTAAATCGTATCATATCACTCCTTTGTGTAAACTCTCTAATGGTTTTTCATTTCCTTTAGAAAAAACATTCAAAGACTACTGTTTTCAGCAGACCCATGTGCTCAGGCCCTTGCTTGCTTACAATCTCACTTGTTTGACTTTTTTTTCTCTCAATGTTCTTCAGCCATGCTGGCCTCCTATTGTCCCTCTAATACCTCAAGACTATTCCAGTACCAGAATCTTTGCATTCTCTCCTGGTTCTGTGAATTTTCATGATCCCAACCTCTACAGAGTTCACTCCCTGGCCTCATTCTGAGATTCCACACCTTCAGAGACCTACTTTGACAGCCACTTCTAAAACGCATTTCCCCAACGTGACCTCCTGTTACTCCATCATTTTCCTCTGGTTTATATTTCCTCGTAGTACTTCATTCCATCTGAAATTACGTGGTATGTTTGTTTATTGACTTTCACTTGTCTTTTTTTTCCCCAGCAGGACATAAAATCTGTAAGTACAAGGATGCTGTTTGGGGGGCTTATTTGTAATTTCCCTTTATATGAAACCTTATATAATCGTGTCTACAACTATTTCACCAGTCCCTATAACCGGGCCTGGCATGCACAGGCTCTTAGTAAACATTAGTTGAATTAATTTATTTCTTTGCACTCAGGATTTACGTTCACATACTGCTTTTAGACTTTTTTAGTTGTTTCACATAATGATCATTTAATAGGAATAGTTGACTTTCATTACTTGCTTGTGATATCACAGGTATCGTGCTAAGAGCTTTAACCAGCATTACATGATGTGGGTGGTAGACTGTTTAACTGCAGGAAGCAGTGATGCTTGCCGGGGGTAAAGGCAATGGGAATAGTGTGGCATGCTACTTCCTCTGCTAGGTATTTCTGTTAAGGATGGGGAAGTTGAGGGGTAGCTGCTTTGGGACAGTTAGGTGCTGACACGGGAAAGCCCTTTGGAGCCCTCCATGACCAGCTTCACATGAAGGGCCATCTGTATACACCAAGAAGCTTAGGATTGATTCACCAGCTCTGCTGAGGCTGGCCATTGGTTCTCCAGCCCAGGTTGCCTGTTACCTGGCCTGAGCCAGGTGAGGAGCTCAGATGGTTTATTTCTGTGCTGGCAGGACACTGAAGGCTCCTTCCAGGGTCTCTTCCAGTTAGCCATCTGGTAGAGCTGGAGGCCCAGTTTCTGGGGCAGGCATACCGTATTTCCAAAAAAAATTGCATGGTCAGTTAAGACTCGTGTGTGTGTGTGTGTGTGTATGTGTGTGTGTGTGTGTGTGTGTGTAGCAAAAGACAAAACACCCAATGATCACTACTTTAGGAGGCAGGTCCTAGGGTTCTCCTGGCTTCAGGTATTGCTGGATCCAGCTCAAATGATAATGTAAGCTTTGTTTTTTTTTTCTGAGACAGAGTCTCGCTCTGTTGCCAGGCTGGAGTGCAGTGGTGCGATCTTGGTTCACTGCAACCTCTGCCTCCTGGGTTCAAGAGATTTTCATGCCTCAGCCTCCCAAGCAGCTAGGACTACAGGCACGTGTCACCACACCCAGCTAATTTTTGTATTTTTAGTAGAGACCCTGTTTCACCATGTTGGCCAGGATGGTCTCAATCTCCTGAATTCGTGATCCGCTCGCCTTGGCCTCCCAAAGTGGTGGGATTACAGGTGTGAGCCACTGCGCTGAGCCATAATGTAAGCTTCCTTTATCCTTCTGCTTCCCTCTGTGTATTGAGATCCATTATTGACCAGGCTCCTAATTGAACAAGGAAAGGGAGAAGCTGGAAGTCCTAGGTGTTTCTTGTCTCCCTAGCTCCTCATCCCAAAGGAATATCAATTGATTCAGGAGAAAAGCAATATACACCTATGTAAACCTGACATATTCTGGTTCCTGCTGTACATCTGTAAATGCTGGAGATAAGAGAGAGATCATATCCATTCAAAATCATGGAATGGTAAGGTTGCAAGAAAAAAATCCCAGGACAATAATATACGCCCACAATAAACTTTTGTCTTATCTTTTTGTAGGTTTTTTGAATTTTTTAATTCTCTGCTAGTTGTGTTAGGGAAACGATGGTTTCAGTCTTGCCTACCCCTATACTCCAAATGCCTAGCATGCTGCCTGACACACACTGGAAAAAATAAATATCATAAAGTATATTATTAAACAAATTCTGACAATGTACCAACTGGCCTTTTGAAACATTATACAACCTGTGTTTCCTGACGCAATAGAAACTAGGTTGCCGACTCTGTCTTGATCCTGTTGCCAAACCAACTCTAAATCTCTTGCTTGCTGAGAGTTACCTGATGAGTAACGTTAGACCAGCTGGTTGGGACTTGCTTCCTAAGGCTAATTGCAAGTAGCTCCCCCTGGCTGCCCCAGTGGACTTTCACAGATAGTGTGTTTCTGAAAGCTGCAGCCACTACCATCTTTGACACACTGTCTGCCCTGTGGGAATTAGGACAGAAGACTGGGGAAAAAGAAAATGCAACAAAATAAAACAACAAAAAGAAAAAAGAAACAACTATCGTTCTATGTTCTTTATAATTTACAAAGCACTTTTCTACAACCAGTCACATTTAGTACTTGCCATGAATATTATAATTTCATTACCATTCTACAGATGAGAAAACTGAGGCTAGCCTGACATATTACCAACACAGGTTACATCTTGGCAGGACATTTCTGCCTCTTTTCACAGTCAGCCCATGAAATTTCTATAGCAGAAAGATTTGGAAGAAACGTTAATGATTATAAGAAAATGTCACATACTTCATAAGTGTCATCTGCAGAGGTAAATACTATTTATTCAAAATAATAAAATTGAGGGACACAGAGAAGATAATCTCTTGGCTAAAGGATAGGCAACACCTCAACTTTGACTTTAAATTGTAATTGGCCAAGGTGGCCTCCTTGAGTTTCTGTGTCCCAAGATCTGTATCCTCTGAGTCTAGACCCCGAGGCAGGCTCCCGCTTCCTATTCACTACAAGTCAGTGTATTGCATACCCTTCTCCTTTCAGGGATGTGTCCTGGTGACATGCAGGCTACGTCAGATGGAGAAGAAGACTGACTAACTCATGTTTCTGCTATCTCGAGTGCCTGTGCCAACAAACCTCAGCTTGCACCACAGTTGTCCTTCTGTCTCTGATACCTGTGGTCATTTGTTCAGCTGAAGGCTGTCTCTGGCAGAGTCCTGAGAAGGACCCTGGAACTCCCTCAGAGTGAGTGATAGAAATACTTTTCTTAGAATCACACAACTTCTAGGTACAGAGTAAAGACAAAGCAATACCGCCACTAGAGTGCCTCCTGATTATAGAAACTCGAAAATGTTTACAATACATTTTCACAGGCTTGCATCTATTAAGTGATAGAGCTGGGATTCGAACACAGTTCCTTCCAATACCAAAATCTCTGCTCTTGCCCATATACAAAACGTATCAGTCAGAGAACTTGGGGAAACGGAAAACACACATAGAATCCAGGGTGTTCTACTTGTTAAATGTTCCTTATATCAACTGAAACACTCGAGTTTGTTACTTGTAACAAGTAAAGCCCTATCTGTTTCGTGGGGTGGGGGCCGGGGGAAGCAGTAATTTGTGCTGCTATTGTTCCTTCAAACAACGTTAGGCTATTTGTAGATATTATTCCCCATGGTCAGAACAATGTCAGCTATTTTTTCTATGAAGGGCCTAGTTGACCCCGTAGGCAGTAATTTCCTGACTCTCAAACCCAGTGGGCCTGGGCCATTCAGGCAAGCCCCAGGTGGCCCCGGCATAGAAGGACAGATGCCGGCCTTCTTGGACTCATGTCCTTCCAAGCAGGAATTGTGAAAGTGCAGGCGCCAAGAATTAAGGAAAAGGAGGAAAAAGCCTTTCTTCCGAGCTTAGTGTGTTTCCCATAATGCATGGGTCATTCAGTCCATGGGAATGTACTGCCAAATGACTGCTGTGCGCTGAACCTCATGGGGGAGTGGAACTGGGCTTGGTAGGGGGTAGTAACAGAAAAGGTTTGAAAAATGAGATCAGCCCCTGGCTTAGTTTCAGGAGAGGTGGGGTACTTTATGGAAAGCATATTGGTCCCGAAGACAGAAAGACACCGAGTTGTGTGTGTCTGCCTTTGCTGTGACAATTTTCTCTGAGTTTTAAATTCCAGATGGAAATCATATGAAGACATGGCATTGTGTCAGACAATAGAGACAAAAGCATCAAGCTTTCAGGATCATTCGATGGATTAAACAGTAAAACCAAGTAGGTGATCCTTGTTTCCTCAACCAATGAATAGAAAAGTGTAGACACATGGGGAAGGCAGGATCAACCACCCTGAAATCAGAGAGAATAACTTAAGATGAGTTTAACTTGGATTCAGCTACGTGGCATAAACTCCTGATCCTACAGGAAGATAGGGGAGAGAGGTGGGGTTCAACAGAGCTAAAGAAACTAAGAAAAGCTTTAAGGCAATTGAAGAACTTAAGGAAAAAGAAAAGGAATCCAACAATTATATTTTTAGCAATTCGTGTAAAGTAAATTTCTACAGTGTGTACACCTAAGTGAAATGATCCTCATAAAACCTGTGCAGTGAGTTTCCTTGTACTTAAAATGGTTGCCACACGTTCCAAGACGTTTTAAGTTTCTTAAAGTGTGAGTCACTGATAGTTCATCAAAATCACCTGAGATGCTGGTTAACGGAAGCTCTTGAATCCCCCTTCCTCCCGTCCTACCGAATCAGAATCTTTTAAGATAAAACCAGGAACTCACATATTCATAAGCTCCCTGGGTAATTCCCATATACGATATAGTCACAGAACCATTGTGTGAGTTATTACCTGCACATTGAGAATTACCTAAGAAACTTGAAACATGCTCATTCCTCTGTCCTCCCCTCAAAGATAATGATTTACTTAATTAAATCACCAGCTGGGCATTGGGATTTATAAAGGCTCTAACAGGACATTCCAATATCCAGCCCAGTTTGGGACTCACTGGCCTAAGGGTTCATTTATATTTATGACATACATGATTCTCATCCAGGTAGCACTGGCAGGTGAAATACAAGACATTTGGTTAAATTTCAGTTTCTGATAAATAATGCATGCTCTTTCGGCTGTTATTGTTTAATTATATGTATGTTGCAATTATTGCACGGAATATATTCATACTTTAAAAATATTATTTGGTTAATCTGGCAACTCTAAGCCCGGGTATCTCTGACTCTAAATCACATTGCCTCTTCACTATTTCCTGGTATATCAATTTCTTAGTTTTGAAGGATAGGTGAAATGTAAACAGGGCAAACCCATTATGAAAACAATTACTCACAGACACCTCCCAATAAAAGCAAATTAATATAGATATACAAATACTATTGAAAACATTATTTAAAGTGAGAATACTTTCATGAGCCAGTTGTTATCTCCTGTATTACTTTTGTCTTTGCTGCTATCATAAATTATCACAAACTTAGTGGCTTAAAGCAACATGCATTTATGATTTATGATCATACAGGTATGCGTCAGTTATGGGTCAAGATCTGGTTTCATTGACCTAAACTTAAGCTGTCTGGAGGACCCAGGGAAGAATTTGTTGACTTGCCCTTTTCAGCTTCTAGACTCCACCCATATTCATTGGCTCATGGACCCTTTCTGTGTCCTCAAAGCTGGCAATGTTGCATCTCGCCCACTGTGCTTCTATAGTCAGTCTCCCTCTGGCCATAGCTGGGAAAGGTTGTTCTCTTTTAAGGGTTATATTTGGCCTACCAGGATAATCCAGGATTATCTTCCCATCTGGAGATCCCAACATTCACATCTTCCAAGGCCCTGTGTATCAGTCTGATATCACACTGCTGTAAGGACATACTCAAGACTGGGTAATTTATAAAGGAAAGAGGTTTAATGGACTCACAGTTCCACATGGCTGGGGAGGCCTCACAATCATAGCAGAAGGCAAAGGAGGAGCAAAGGCACGTCTTACATGATGGCAGGCAAGAGCGCGTGTGCAGGGGAACGAGTCTTTACAAAACCATCATGTCTCGTGAGACTTATTGACTATCATGAGAACAGTATGGGAAAGACCTGCCTCAGTGGTTCAATTACATCCCACTGGGTGTCTCCCATCACACGTGGGAATTATGGGAATTAAAATTAAAGATGAGATTTTGGTGGGGACACAGCCAAACCAGATCACCCTGTTTCTGTAAGAACAAACAACAAACATATGCACAGGTCCTAAGCATTAGGGAATGAACATCTTTTGTGGGTTGTGGGAAAGCATTATTGTGCCTACTATTTCTCCTAATTTATTTATTTTACCAGTTAGATTTAAAAATCAATTTTGTGAAAGCAATGCAGTCTTATATATCACATAAATATCCTTATATAACAGACTATACTTTTCTCAAAAGCTACTAGTAACCTCTTAATTTTTTTTAGCAGAATCAGTGAGAAAATGTTGTAAAGTGAAAGTTGAAAATATAGTAATGTATTTTAGTCAACACTCATAGGGTGCTTACTCTGTGCCAGCCACTATTCTAAGCATTTCAAATGTTCACTCATTTAATCCTCATATAACAGCACAGTAAACTAAGTGCTAGTGTTACTATTCCCATTCTGCAGATGAGAGATCAAGCCCAGAAAAGCTTATAATTTAGCCAGATTCACCAGTTAGAAAGTGGTGGGGCTGAGTCTCAAAACATTTCAAACATTCTCCTCTCCTGGAGACCTTTTCACATTTGATCTAGTGACTAATGCAATAGGACTTGCTGCTTACTTAACTGTAGAATGATGTTTAGATATTTCTACAACCTTTAGCTTGAAATCTATAAACTTGAGTAAATGATTATCAGATTGTTTAGTAAGGGAAATGTGACACTGAAGAAATGTCGAGTCTTAGTTTAATCTACACATTTAATTTAGGTTTAGGACTTGGTTTATGTTTGAGATCAAACTATCATCAAATGGAAGACAGCATATCTAAGCTGAAAGTAAACAGGGTCATGAGAGGCTCAGCTGTGAGCCAAAGTCACAGATGGCCTCAGGCAGTTGCAGACCAGGGCCCCAGGGCTTTGATGTCCCAGGCAATTGCGAGCACAATAAAAATGCTCAGGAGTTGTGAAATTCTTGTTCAGCGGGCTGATGTTGTTTGGAAATAGGGTAAAGCCAAAATCCAACATTAACACAATCTTTGCTCATTAGAATAGTCCAGGAAAACATTAGTAAAGAATTTTGCCCTTCCCAGCATTTCTGTATTCAAGTGCAATGTGCTTCAATGCAATTTATGTTTCTACTTATTGCATTGTGTGCATTTAAGCAAGCCATCCAAAATCCCTTTTGGGACAGATATTCTAAGTCAAATGCATACTCTCTAATGTCATTCTTGTTCAATAAAGTAACTTATGGTAGGTAAATAAAAGCAGAACAAAACACACTTCTGGTTCAATGTCTCCTCCCCAAGTCCCCTTCATTCATCACAGAGGTACCACAAATTCATTCAGTTGAAGACAATCCAGTGATTTCTATAATTAAAATGAAGGCATTGCATCTCTTTCTAATTCGCTGCTTATTTTCTGATTTTTCAGGGTACATTCTGTCTGCCTCTCCACGTTCACTCTCTACCTTTGTCCACTCTGAAAGGTATCCTGAGAGACTGCCTAGTGTGGACTGCCTCAAATGGGCTTTTATGCTCTGGCTTCCTGTTGGAATTGGTCAATGGGATATAGCAGCAAGGAATGGGAGATCAAAGGAAGAAGAGCCGGGAGCTACTGGTTCCTAGGGTTCCCTGTCTGCCTCATGGGAGTTTGGCCACAGCCAAGGTGCTCCTCTTGGATTGCAGCAGCTCCTGTGGGCAGCATTTTCCTACAGTTTCAACTCTCACTGCGTTCCCATAACTGCTTTCTCCTCTCGCCTCAGTGTGGCTTGAAACAACAATTCAATTCAAGGCTTATTCTAGGTGCTAAAGATGGAGTAGAGAACAGAAGAAGAAGAAAACATTCCTTTTTTATAGGATTGAGTAGCCAGGAGGAAAGAGACAGAAAATAAACAAAAATAAAATGTGCTTAATGATGACCAAGTCTATGAATAAAAACAAAGCGGAGAATGATGCTAATCAGTGCTGGGACAGGGAAAGGTGTGCCTCTGAAAAAGGTGCTCAGTCAGGGAAGGCATGGGTGATATTTTAGTAAAGACTTGAAGGAGGTGAAGGAGCAGCCATGGAAATTGAGAGAGAACAACAGTTCTGGAGAAAGGAGGAGCATGTGTTAAACCAAAAGGCAACCGCATGCTTGATGAGTGCATAAAACAGCACGGGACCAGTGTGGCTGGAGAAGAGTGAGGGAGAACACAGAGCAGGGCAGAGAGGTCATGGGGACAGTTCGCATAGGGACTTGCAGATTATTTTAAAGAATTTGGCTTTTATTCGGAATGAGCTGGGACACCCTTGGACTGAAGAATGATGTAATCCGATTTATCTTTCATTTACTTATTTTTATGTTTGTTTGTTTGTTTGTGTTTGTTTTTGTTTTAGATTGAGTCTCTCTCTTTTGCCCAGGCTGCAGTGCAGTGGCCTGATCTCAGCTCACTGCAACCTCTGCCTCCTAGGTTCAAGTGATTCTCCTGCCTCAGCCTCCCGAGTAGCTGGGATTACAGGCACATGCCACCAGGCCTGGCTAATTTTTCTGTATTTTTAGTTGAGACGGGGTTTTGCCATCTTGGTCAGGCTGGTCTCGAACTCCTGACCTCAGGTGATCCACCTGCCTCGGCATCCCAAAGTGTTGGGCTTACAGATATAAGCCACCGTGCCTGACCCGATTTGTCGTTTATAAAAAATTACTCTTGCTTCTGACTACAAAGCATTCTTGGCTCATGTGTAAAATGAAGGAGGATCACTTAGAAGTTATTGCAATGCTCTGGAGAGAAATTATGATGGCTTGAGTCAAGGAACAGATGTGCTAAAAATGGTCGGGTCTGGATATATGAAGAAGGGAGAACCAACAGGATTTCCTGATGAATTGCATCTGAAGGGTGAGGGAAAAGAGTTTACAAATGCATTGAAGTGTTTTACCTGGTCAACTAAGAAAATAAAGTTGTCATTAGTTGAGATGGAGAGGTGGAGCAGGGCATGGGAAATAACAGGAAGTGAATTTTAGATATACCCAGTTAGGAATGTCTCTTCCCCCACTAAGGGAGATGTCAAGTAGACAGCTGAACCTACAAGTCAGGGTTCAAGGGATATATCCTTGCTAGAAATGCACATTTGAGAGTTTCCAGAACAGGAATAATATGTAAAACTGGGCATCTAAATGTCCCCTAGAAAGCAGGTCAAAGTAAGGAAATCCAAGAACTGAGACTCATTTAAAGGTCTTAAGGGCAAAAAGGAACAACATAGTCACTAAAAAAATGCCTGCCCTGAAGGAAATTTGGAGAATGTGTTGACTGAAAGTCAAGTAAAGAAAATGTGGCCAGAAAGACTGACAGATCTAGTGTATAAAGTGCTAATAAATCAAGCCAGATGGACTGAGAATTAGGCATTAAATAAGTAATACGGAAGGCCTTGGTGAATAAAACGGAAGTAACATTTGTGGATTAGTAGGCAAATATATGTATATGATGTATACATATATATGTATATGAGATGTATATAGATATAGATTAGATATAGATCTATATAGAGAGCTCGAGAGAGAACAGGAGGAAAGGATTTGGAGAGAGTAGTGTAGACCGTTATTCGAATAATTTAACTGTAAATAGGGTCAAATACTGGGGTAATAACTGGAGGTTAAGATACAAAATCAAGTCAGGGTTTTTTTTAATGGAAAAAGTAATATATAATTTTAATCGGACTGATCCCAAAGAAAGAGGAAATCGATTATGCAGAAAAAGAGAAAGGGACAACTGCTGGTTTCCTTCTTGAGTAGACAAAATAAGACATTAATGTTGGATGGAAGAGCACCTGGCTGATTGAACCTGGTCCCAGGAAAATCAAAGTTGAATTATTTAGAGCGCTCACAGGAGATTAATGTAGGCCAATGATAAAAGATGATTCATATCTACTTTTGATGTATGCACAGCTATTCATGAATATTTTTGCTGAGTAAAACTATGTATATGCCTTCATTTGCCTAAGAGGACACAAGTAAAATATGCAGATGTATGACTCAATAGCATAAGAGAAACTCTTGGGCTAGGAGGATTTGTTGACGGCTGAAGGAGGTCAACACATTAGGAAACTTCTTTTATATTTTGAGCTGGAATACCTTCTTCTTTACCTGTTATCTACTAAGCCCAGTTATTCTGTATCTGTTACCTGCTAAGCCTGGCACCTCATAGTGGCACCCTCTGTGTGCTATGACAACTTTCCTGCACTCTCAACTTTTGCCTACTTCAGATAAACTATCTCCGTTTTTTCTAACATCGTTTATTTTTATTTCTATCCCCTCCCCAGTGTTGGCCGTTGTCCTCTGACTGTGTGTCTGCTTGCCAAAATCACTTTCGGTGTGTAATCCTTGGAGGAGACCCCAGGATTCAGGTTTGATCTGACCAGCTAACTTTAACCATAACTCTCGTTGTCTTTTTCCTGGTCACCACATTTCTGTTAATGTTGCCTGGCATTTCATTAGTTCTCTTGGTAGTGTTGTAGGCTGAAAGTTCATATTACTCATCTTGGAGTAACAGTGATATGTTGGGCCAACCTTACCCTAAGGTAGCTACATGCGTGAGATCACCTAAGACTCTTAAACATCCTGTGGAGTATGTATAGTTAGTATTATGTTATGAAGAAAAAACAGACTCAGCAAGCTTACGGATGTGCCCAAACCTTACAGCTCACAATCAACCATGACCTGTTAATATGGCATGTCTGTCCCGAAACCTGGCTTTTGCATTGCCCCGGGATGTTTTGAAATCAAATGATTGCAGTACAGATATGCATGAGGCAAGAAGAGATACAAAATGTTATGAAACAGATGAGGACAAAGCTTAATTCTACCTTCCAGGATTACAGTTATTTCAGTAACCCTCAAGGCCAGGAGCCCATCACTTCCCATTGGTGAATGCACCGTTTTCTGCAGGAGTCTGAGAGCTGGGCTGAACCAGGAAGTAGCCTCCTTGGAGGGCCGGGCTGGATAGTTAGTCACAGCTCTCCCCGAAAGCTGAAAGACAACGCCCTGGTACCGATGAGGCACCTTCCTGTCCAAGGGTGTGTGAGAAACGGAACTCAAGAGCTGCAAGTCACCACTCATGGGAATGGTTTCGGTCTAAGGGACCTGGTGAAAGCCAGACTTTAAAATGTCACTTTCGGGATGCAGGTTTCTAAATTGGTAGGTGTACTTGATAATATTGTAAGCTGAGTATGTGGGAAAAAATAGAGTGTGGTCCACAGAAATGACCACAAGATACCTAAATAGAAGCAATAAGGGCTACAAAGGATTGTAATGGAGCTATCATAATAGAGGAACCTTGTGATTTTGCCTAAAAACATGTGTGAAGCATTTAGAATTTTAAAGTAATAATTACTATGCACAACAGACACATGGTAACCATTGCATTCCCAGCCCATCTTCAACCCCCAACCCTTCGCTAGCAGCTCTCCTCACTTCCCTCATCTTTTATTCCGCATGTAAGTGTAGCTAGGGGTGCAGTGAGGTTTAGGGCAACATTATAAATATCATATCAGGTAGGGTGTGGTGGCTTATGCCTGTATTCCCAGCACTTTGGGAGGCCAAGGCAGTCGGATCATGAGATCAGGAGTTCAAAACCAGCCTGGCCAACATGGTAAAACCCCGTCTCTACTAAAAATGAAAAAAAAAAAAAAAAAAAAAAAAGCCGGGCATGGTGGCATAGTCCCAGCGACTTGCGAGGCTGAGGCAGGAGAATAGCTTGAACCAGGGAGGCAGAGGTTGCAGTGAGCCAGAAACGTGCCACTGCCCTCCAGCCTGGGCAACAGAGCAAGATTCTGTCTCAAAAAAAAATAAATAAATAGAAATAAATAAATAAATGAATAAATAACATATCATATCATTTGCAACCAACAGGAAACAGCACCAGTTACCTAACCCTTGTGAGTCATTGCTTTGCCATCTGTAAAATGAACTAATGCTAATATTTGCTTAACCAAACTGCTGTGAAGGTTGAATTACATAATGCCTAGGGAAACATTTTCCGTAATGCTGGACACATTCTAAATGCTCAGTAAGTGAAAGTTATGGTTGGGATTGTTAATAATAACAGCATTGTCCTTGTTACTATAATACATAAAGTTGTTATTGTTTTACAGAGTAGGAATAGGGTGCTTTCGTTTCATCCCATGGTAGGGACCCTCCACTAGGGTTTATGCTCTTCATGAAGGGTTTGTAAGGGAGCAGATGCCTTCCGCAGTGCGGGCACAAACCATCTCATAGGATTCTGGATTGTAAACTTAGATATCATAGTTACAACCCAATTACTTTTCAGATGAAGGGCCGAGGTCCCAGGAAGGGAAGTGACATTGTAAAGTCCCTTGACGACTCATTAGCAGAACTGGGATTAAAATCCTGATATCTTAATGCCTAGTTTCAAGCACTCTCTTTTGTATTCCCACTTTCTCGAATACTGTAATCCCTCCACCAGATCACTGCCCTTTCAGACACTGTGTGAGGCTAAAAGTAGTTCAGTATTCTAATTCAGAATTCTGGGCCTGTCATGTTTGAACTGTGCGACCTTGGATGAGTAATTTGACCTCTTCCTACCTTAGTTTCTCCTCTGAAATGAAGGTTATAATACGGCTCATTTTGTAAGATTGTTTGTGAGGGTTAAATGAGGACATACATATAGCTTGCTTGCTTAGCATGGTATCTGCTGCTTGTCACGTGTTCTTTGGCAATTCCCTGGAAACAGTTAAACGTGTCAGCTGCATTTTGCAGCTACCAAGTGAGAGAAGGAAGCGAAGGCAGAGTAGAGTGTATTCATGGAATCTAAGCTGGGGAAGGTGGGTGTGAGGGTATGCAGGACAGTGGGAAGTGAGGAAACAGTGAACTGTAAATAGTGAAGAAATAGTTAAGAACTCTGTATTGTAACTGTCTGCGTCTGTGCCTGTCTTCCACTCCTAACTGGTGGATCTGGCTCCTGGTCACCTTTCTGAACCTTTCTACCTCCTGGTCTTGACATTGTACCTGGTATAGAGTTTGGCATCACAATTTCAGTGTAATGAGTGAGTCCATGAATATGCAAATGCAGGAATGTGGCCAGGCTCATCCCATGGTGTCAAAGTTTATCACATCCTTTTCTGACTAACGAATGAGAGTTGTGAGCCCACTGCCACTTTAAGTACATGGGATGCAGGGAGTGATGTGCTGGAGTCAGCATCAAGGACATCTCTGCCCAACTATGTGACGAGGGTGGGCCAGGGGCTATAGATAGACATGGAGGAAATCTTCACACCAGAGGAATTAGCAGGTGCTACTGTTCAGGGCTTCCCTCCCACCCCCTTCTCAAACATTTATCAGCGTAAGGACCCGTTCTTGCACTGCTATAAAGAACTACCTCAAGACTGGGTAATTTATAAAGAAAAGAGATTTAATTGGCTCATGATTCTGAGGGCTGTGCAGACTTCTGCTTCTGGGGAAGCCTCAGGAAACTTATAATCATGGTGAAAAATGAAGAGGAAGGAAGCATGTCTTACATGGCTAGCACAGGAGGAAGGGAAAGGCAAGGTGCTACACACTTTCAAGGAAGCAGATCTCACCAGAACTCACTCACAAGACAGCACTAGGGGGATGGTGCTAAACCATTAGAAATCACCCCTATGATCCAAGTATCTTCCACCAGGCCCCACTTCAACACTGAGAATTACAATTTGACATGAGATTTGGGTGGGGACACAGAACCAAACCAAATCAATCAGCACTTCAGTGAGGCAGAAAATGCACCAAAGAATTCACAACTCATTCATTCTGGATGCTGTGGGAGCTCTTCTGAACTCCCCAGCAAGCATGATCTTCTCTTCCGACAATTCCTCCAGGCTTCACCACTTCTCTGACCCTCTTTCAGTTCTCAGTTCTACGAACTGGGGCTTGGGGACTGTGAGTCATACAGACTACTTGGAACTTAGCGGGAATTTTGTGGGGAAATACATTTTAAAATATTTTAGTTTAAAATTATCTTTGAAAAGTATGTAGCAGTATCAAATAGACATCATCATTGAAAAAAAACTGCATACTCTTAATATCCCTATAGAATAAATATGAAAAAATTTCACAGCTTTTTCTTGATTGAAATAATAAATTGCTCACCAAACTTGTAAATCTAACTGAAGACAGAATGTAATAATATAATTTTCTCTGAAACAGATTTGAACAGATGTATGTTTAAACTTAGATCCATCACTAGTATCTGTGTATTTTAGGCAAATGTACAAATCTCACTAAAACATACTTTCCTCATTTTGAAAATGGGGAAATAATCTGCAAGTGAAGTGTTGTCTTAATAATAATGTTTGGAAAACTTCTACTTCAGTGTTTGACACAAAGAAGGAACTTGGAAATTATATATGTTTTTAAAGATAATTTTATAAATAGGAGAATTAGTGATGCCAGAGCCCGAGGTGATCCATCTTCAGTTTTTCTTCCTAGAACTGAAGATGTAAACAGCTTAATTATAGACTAAAATTCACAAATCAGTCCCTAGCTATTGCATTTCCCCCAATTCTGATAGCTGGAACTTTGAGATGTGGTGAGGCTATGATGTAGGCTCATGAAGGAAAGGTTATAGGAAATGATTGTGCAGAGCATTTTCGGGAAACCAAGTGCTTAAAAGGAGAAAAATGTTGCTACTTTTTAATATAGGTCAAGAACAGAATTTCAAGGATAATTAGAGTTATGCAATATTATAAAAGTCACAGCATTGCAAAACTGAAAAACTCTTCTAAACACAAATGTATTGAGCACCTATTATTTCAATTAGCCTTTTACAAAATGCTAAAGTTGGAATATCCTATAGGTATCCTTGAAACAATGCAAAGGTGACCTCAATGGTGACAATTCTATTTCAATAGGACAGTCCTTCAGCACGCAGGAACGTTTTCCTCACTGTGAGTAGCTTAGCATCCCAGCCTCACTTACTGTGTGAGTATGACAATAAACATACCTCCCCACACGTCTTCTATGTGCCCTCAGGGAACATTGTAGACCCACATTAGAGCCATGCAGCCACCTGCCACTTATTTCTCAGATGAGGATAGAAGATTCAGAAAAGAATAGTGTCACGTTCAATTTCAAACAGGTGCTTCCTCTCAGTCCTGATTCTTCCACCAGGAGGCTTTTCAGGTTCCACGGCTACATCAGGTATTTTTTAAATTAAGTCCCTGATGAAACGCTTTTTGTCTTGAGAATCAGCAGTTAGAATTGAAAGGAAAGTTGGAATCTGTTTTGTCCAACCTCCTCATATGGCCAAAAAGAAAATGAGGAACAGAGAAAAGGAAAACTTAGCAGATTTAATTCAGTCTCTGGGGGAATAGTGATCATTCAAGCCATTGCTGACAAACAGATGTAAATGTCTAATGGATTTACTTTGCCCAGTCCCCAGATAGAGCCAATTTATCAAGACAGGGAACTGCAATAGAGAAAGGGTTTAATATGTATAGAGCCAGCTACACAGGAGACTGGAGTTTTATTATTGCTCAAATCAGCCTTCCCAAAAATTCAGAGGCTAGAGTTTTTCAAGGATAGTTTCATGGGTAGGTGGGTAGGGAATGGGTACTGCTGATTGGTTGGGGTGCAATCATAGAGGTGTCGAAAATGGTCCTCCTGCCCTGAATCACCTGGGTGTGGGCCACAAAGGAGTTGTTGCTTTGGGTGGGGCTATCTGGTCATCAGAAATGCAAATACTTGAAAAGACATTTCAAAGGGCTAATCTTAGGTTCTACAATAGTGATGTTATTTACAGGAGTATGTGGGGAAGTTGCAAGTTTTGTGATCTCTGGAACAACAGTTGGTTATTGTTTAACTAAGCCTAGATTTTAGCAGAATTCAGGCCCTTCTCATCCTACTAATCTGATGGCTTTTCTTCAGTTTTACAAAGGCAATTTGGTTTTAGGAAGGGCTATTATCATTTAACCTGTAAACTAAATTTCTCTGAAAGTTAGCTTGACCCATGCCCAGGAATGACCAAGGGCAGTTTTAGAGTTAAAGACAAGATGAAGTTGGTTAAGTAAGGTCCCTTTCACTGTCATAGTTTTCTCACTGTTATAATTTTTGCAAAGGTGGTTTCACAGATACCCCAGTGAAGCTGGTTTATTGTAGAATAAATGTTAACATTTGAATAGACTTCTTGAGGCTGGGGAAATAAAAGGCCCTGGGTGACCAGATGATTCTGTTCTGTAAAACAGGCTTGATAATAGTAGCACAGTTGGGACTAGAGTTATGGGGATATTTTGTATAAAAAAGAATTTAGTTGATGGCTGGACTGATATCTAAAGGCCTGAATGACAAAGTCTGAAGGAGGGTCTCTAGTATTAAAATATCTATTTATCAACTTCAAGTTAGCAATAGTAATCATAATGGCTGTTATCTGTTGAGACCTGTTCGTGTCCCATGCAGGTTACCTTTACAAGTGGATGTAGGACTCACGCTATCCCTACTGTAGGTCCATTTATCGGATGAGTATATGGAGGTTCAGAGAAGTTAAGTAATTGTCCAATGTCACACAGATAGTATCAGCAGAATTAGGATTCCATAAATATGTATGGAATTCTGTAGCACTGGTTGGAGATATGCAGATACAGAAGAATGGACCCTTGCTTTTGAGGTCTTCAGCCCAGTGGGGAAGGCTGCTGAGAAGCAGATATTTCAACTGTAGAGTCTTCGGGCTCCCACTGACCTATAAGTGCTGAGAAAGCAGAGGTGGTCTAGACTGGTTGATGATGGAAGTAAATTTCAGGAGTTTTCTTAGAGGACTCCAGCATTAGTGTAGTCTTGGAAAATGAGTAGGAATTGGCCAGATGAAGGAAGAATGAGGGTATTCAGGAGTAGGGACAAAGATAGAGTGAGAACTTCTTAGGATATGCAAAAATCCAGAAATCAGAAACAAGGCTTTTTTTGTGGAGCTACAGCATTAATGACTAAAACATGAGCCACATGTTTCAGAAGAAGGCATAGAGATATGTCCCCCTGCCTAGGTGACCACAGGATAAACAGCCTGCTCAAATAAAGGATGCATAAGCAGCACAGTTGAATAGGAGGTACCAGGTTTTAGGGTCAGTGACTCATCATAAAGATTCTCTAGCCTTTCCATCTATAAATACCAGGGAGCTGGAGCACAGCTCAGAGGGTCAGAGGTGACAGGCAAAGTGCTGCATTCTTATTCAATAGTTTTCTTGGCCCTCCTTGTTTAGATATTTTCTGCCTTATAAAATTTTTCTTGCTTCTCTGTTCTCTCTCCCTTTCACCCATTTTCTGGCTACCTTGTTCCCATTCTTGACTCTCTCTAGCTGTTTATGTTCGTCCATTTGCCCCATGATCAGGATAGAAGTTAGAGCTCTGCCACATCCTCAGTGTGCAATCCGGAGATGTCACCTAACTTGTCTGGGCCTCACTTTCCTCCTGTGCACAATGGGTACTCTCTTATGGAAGTGAAGAAGACCAAATTTAAGACGGTAAAGTCAGCTGCAAACTTTACTGGACCAAGCAAATCTCTTTAGTTATTGATATTGTAATCCGGAAGTCATAGTTAAGAATAAGGTTGTATCTTCGAGTTCCTAAATTTTGTGGCTTCCTATGTGTAAATGGAAGAAAAAAAATACAGCTATTTGCATTTAAATACAAGTCTAAATCCATCCCAAAAGCGGTAATAACCACCCCAAATGAATTATACATTTTCTAATTTTAAAAGGCCGTTTTATGGAAATGAGCCTATTTGTGCTGCATGGTATGTTCTTGTTGTATCAATGCAAATGCCAAAGGGTGTGATTTATCCAGACTACAACACCAATGGGAAAAAGAAAAAAATTAGGGATCTCCTTTGCATTACATTTTAAACACTCTGTAAAAACTTCACCTGCAAACCCCTCATCTCCAGGGAAAAGAAATAGCCATGTGGGCATTTCATATTTTTTCAGCTATGCTCGATTTGCTGCAGTTATCCAGCATGGAGTGTGTGGTAAATCCTGAAGAAATGCAATCTCATTTTCAAAGATTCCATGAGAGCTGATTTGTATGTATATAGTCCTCTATAATTTTGTGAATGCGAGTCTTATGTTGTGTTTATAGTCACTATTCCCAAAACCTGAGTGTGTAAATCCAATTTACATGTTCAATTACATCCATCTGAAGAGTGTTCTTTAATATAAGTTCCCATGTTCATTTTTGGAATCTCTGACAGTGACCATCTTTTGCAGCCACTCCCTGCAGGAAGGGCTGTCATTACTGGAAAGTATGTGACTTTCAGACTAGAAATCAAATGCCCTCAATGTCTGTGGTTGTTCCTTGGCCTCTTGTCACAGACTCTATGTATATGTGGGTTGGGAAAAGAAAATAGGGGTGAGGGGAGAGCTGCAGAGAAAAGGTTTTCTGAAATCTTTCTCTTTATGCATTGAGGAATAATGCCCTTTCAGATGTAAAATAATTCCCAGGGAAGAAGAAAAGCCTACCAAAAAATACAAAATGCTAATGATGCTTTTCCCATGAAGTATAAATAAGCAAATACTTTTTCCCCCCCCAAAACAAACTACAGAAAAACAAGAAGAAACAAAAACAACTTCCACTGGGAACAAAATTAAAATATATTGATTGTGACATCTTGGAAGTCCCTTCATCTTTTATAGTTTTCCTTTTTTTTTTTAAGTACTAAAAGTAGGAGATTTTCTAGTGACATTTAGGCACAACAGCAGACTTTCCTTCTTTTTAATGAGAAGCAAGTTGAACCCCAATAAATAAAATGAGAACTTGTATTTTACTAGTAATATCTATTTCACATAAATAATGTTTATTTATTTGCCAATTAGTGTGTGTGTGTTTTTAAATTATACTTTAAATGTTGGGATACGTATCCAGAACGTGAGGGTTTGTTACATAGGTATACGTGTGTCATGGTGGTTTGCCGCACCCATCAACCTGTCATCTACATTAGGTATTTAAACTAATGCTATCCCTCCCTTGCCCCCCACGCTCCGACAGGTCCCAGTGTGTGATGTTCCCCTCCATGTGCCTATATGTTCTCGTTGCTCAACTCCTACTTACGAGTGAGAACATGTTGTGTTTGGTTTGCTGTTCCTGTGTTAGTTTGCTGAGAATAATGGTGTCCAGCTTCATCCATGTCCCTGCAAAGGACATGAACTCATTCTTTTTTATGGCTGCATAGTATTCTATGGTGTATATGTGCCACATTTTCTCTAGCCAGTCTATCTTTGATGGGCATTTGAATTGGTTCTGTGTCTTTGCTATTGTGAATAATACTGCAATAAACATACATGTGCATGTGTCTTTAGAGTAGAATAATTTATAATCCTTTGGGTATATACCCAGTAATGGGACTGCTGGGTCAAATGGTATTTCTGGTTCTAGATCCTTGAGGAATCGCCATGCTGTTTTCCACAATGGTTGAACTAATTTATACTTCCACCAACAGTATAAAAATGTTCCTATTTCTCCACATTTTCTCCAGCATCTGTTGTTCCTGACTTTTTCATGATCGCCATTCTAACTGGCATGAGATGGTATCTCATTGTGGTTTTGATTTGCATTTCTCTAATGACGAGTGATGATGAGCTATTTTTTTTTCCTATGTTTGTTGGCTGCATACATGTTTTCTTTTGAAAAGTGTCTGTTTATATCCTTTGCCTACTTTTTGATGGGTTTTTTTTTTCTTGTAAATTTGTTTAAGTTCCTTGTAGATTCTGAATTAATTTAGCTTCTTGTCAGATGGCTAGATGGCAAAAATTTTCTCCCGTTCTGTAGGTTGCCTGTTCACTCTGATGGTAGTTTCTTTTGCTGTGCAGAAGCTCTTTAGTTTAATTAGAACCCATTTGTCCATTTTGGCTTTGGTTGCAACTGCTTTTGGTGTTTTAGTCATGTCGTCTTTGCCCATGCCTATTTGCTGAATGGTATTGCCTGGGTTTTCTTCTATGATTTTTTTTTTTTTTCCGAGATGGAATTTCACTCTTATTGCCCAGGCTGCAGTGCAAAGGCGTGATCTCGGTTCACCGCAACCTCCGCCTTCTGGGTTCAAGAGATTCTCCTGCCTCAGCCTCCCAAGTAGCTGGGATTACAGGCATGCGCCACCACGCCTGGCTAATTTTTGTATTTTTAGTAGAGATGGAGTTTCTTCATGTTGGTCAGGCTTGTCTCAAACTCCCGACCTCAGGTGATCCACTTGCCTCGGCCTCCCAAAGTGCTGGGATTACATCTTCTATGATTTTTATGGTTTTAGGTCTTAGATTTAAATCTTTAATCCATCTTGAGTTAATTTTTGTATAAGGTGTAAGGAAGATGTCTGGTTTCAGTTTTCTGCATATGGCTAGCCAGTTTTCCCAAGACCATTTATTCAATAGGGATTTATTTCCCCATTGCTTGTTTTTGTCAGCTTTGTCAAAGATCAGATGGTTGTAGATGTATGGATTTTTTTCTGAGGCCTCTCTTCTCTTCTGCTGGTCTATATATCTGTTTTGGTACCAGTACCATGCTATTCTGGTTACTGTCACTTTATAGTATAGTTTGAAGTCAGGTAGCATGATGTCTTCACCTTTGTTATTTTTGCTTAGGATTGTCTTGGCTATAAGAGCTCTTTTTTGGTTCTATGTTAATTTACAGGCGTTTTTTTTTGTTTGTTTTTTGGTTTTTTTTTCTAATTCTGTGATGAAAATCAATGGTAGCTTGATGGGAATAGCATTGAATCTATAAATTACTTTTGGCAGTATAGCCATTTTCATGATATTGATTCTTTCATGAACATGGAATGTTTTTTCATTTGTTTGTGTCTTCTCTGATTTATTTCTGTAAGTTTCTATCTCTCAGCCATCCTTCAGCAAACGCTATACCTCAACTCTGTGTAATTCAACTCCCTGCCTTTGTGTGGTCCTCTTATTGAAGCCTCTCCTCTGCTTTTTCCTCTTCCTCCTTTCTTATCCCCTCTCTGTTTTCTCCTTCTTCCTTCTTCTTTTTCCTCCTCCTCCTCTTCCTTATTTTATTCTTTTCCACCTCCTTCTTCCTCTCTCTCTTTCCTTACCTTCCCCTTTTCCTCTTTTCTGTTATTTCCTTGGAATCCAACTCCATTTCAGAACACCAAATGCCTTTAAAAAAGAAAAATGGATCATACAAAATGCCTCCTGGGCAAACCTAGTCATACTTTTAGCCTCATACCTAACTTTATCATTTGCTCAGCATATCGTTTTATTGGATATATTCATTCATTGCCTTGGTTCCCCTTGAAGATGTCACCATTCATCCATCAACTTGTTGTTCTTCCCACATTGTTACTGTAGACAAATAAAAAGCAGCTCTCTAGGGCATTGTGGGTTAATTTGCCACCAACTATCCTAATCAATTCACTTTTTTCAGCCCAGAAATTTTAGGCTTAAAACTACCTCCTTGAACTCTCATTATGAATTCTGATTCATGACCTCCTTCTAATAATTTTGGCTTCTGATCTCAGCTCACTTGTTTGCATTGAAACCAGCGTTATAGATTGAATTGTATTTCCTCAAAATTCATATGCCGAATCCCTAATACCCAGTAACTCAGAATGTGGCTGTATTTGGAAATAGAGCCTTTACAGAGGTTATTAAGTTAAAATGGGACCATTGGAGAGACTAGGAAACCCTAATTCAACAGGACTAATGTTCTTAATAGAAGAAGAAATTTAGATACACAGAGAGATACTAGAGGTGTATGCATACAGAGGAAAGACTAAGTTATCACACAGCCAGAAGTAGCCATCAGCAAGCAGGAGAGAGAGGTCTCAGAAGAAACTCAACCTTCCAGCACTCTGATCTTAGACTTCTAGCCTCTATAACTGTGAGAAAATAAATTCTACTTTTCAAGTCACACAGTCTGTGGTACTTTGCTAGGGCAATCCTAACAGCCTAATAAAATTAGGTTGCCCTTTACGTCTGATACTTGGTACTGCTTTTCAAGAAGCACCAAGTATCTCTGACTTTCTTCTGGACTGAAATTCATTGTTCACCACTTACTTGAGCTTATTTATACTTCTATGTACTACTAGCTTTCTCTGCCCAGCCAGCCCAGTCTGCATACTACACATTAACTGGGTTCTCCTTGTAAACTAACCCTAAACCCAGATGTATTCCTCTTCGATTCAACCCAGTCCAAGTTGGCCTTTAAGAGGAACTTTGATAATGCTTTCTCCAAACATAGTTAACTCAAATGGGCTTCAAGACATTGCTCAAATAACATCTTCTCAATGAGGCCTACCCAGAATTCCCTATTTAAAATTGCAAAGATCCCTTCATCCCAGCATTCATTATCCCCTTTGTCTTCATCTATTTTTTTCTTCCAAATATTTTATTGTGTACTTTTATGTATTGATCATATTAATGTCTTATTATGTCTTACCTTCCTGGAATATAATGCTATAAGACCAAGGTTCACTCTTATATTCCAGGATTATATAATAATGCCTGACACACACAGGCAAACAATAAATATGTGTTTAGTGAATGGATGACATCTGTAGAACTCTGGGCTGTGTCTTTCTCACTGAGCTCGATGGTGGCTTCTGTATCTTCCTTGAAGTTTTGAGTCTTCTCATAGAAATTGATGGTCAAGAAGATAACTAAAATGCATGTGATAAAATTTTCTGTCAAACTTCTTGGCTATGTTGAGGAAAATAATGAATGCCTGCAATTATCAAAGCCTATTAGAAGGAACTTTAATTAAGTAGTGGATGATAAATCAGCCATGATTTGGGTAGACTTGCCTATAAACGATCAAGAAGATTCTATCCTATACAAATGGTGTATTTTTCACCCAGAGACTTGACCAGCAGTAACATAATTTCTCTAGTTTGGAAAATTTCAGGTTTACATTGATGTAATTTCATCATAAACTATCACATTTTTCTCCCTTTTCTCAAGTACATAATTCGTTTTATAAAGAGCTAAAAATTTGTTTAAAAACAATTTAGGAGAACATGAGCAAAATGAAGGTCTAAAAATGTTAGCAAGAGAGCTAACAAGTTTCTTATAAGAAACCAGGAAAACTTAACTGTTTACTGTCTCCACCTTCCTACAATGGCATTGTAGGAAGAATACTGCATTTGTTTCAGCTCTTGCCAATTGAGCAAGGTGAATACATTATGTGGGATGCAGGCTCCTCCTCTGCAAAATGGGAGCAATAATAGTCTATCAAGTTGTGGAGTGGCATCAGTGAGAAAGCACATAGGAAACTCTTGGTACACCATCTTGTACACCAAAAATAGTTTAAAATGCTCCTGAATACTGCCTTTGATTTGAGTGTCAAATTCCTGTCATTCAATTAGACTCACATCAGGTCTCTCATGAACCTGAAATCTGTGCTCCCTTTACCCATGATATATCCCTCAATGTTCTACAAATAGTATTCATGTTCATCATTCTCACTTCTATCCTTGCCATTCTTTCACTTGTATCTTTCTGTCCATCAGAATCTTTGCCTGGACAATTGTATTAAACAGGAAGAAGGGACCGGGCACGGTGGCTCAAGCCTGTAATCCCAGCACTTTGGGAGGCTGAGACGGGCAGATCATGAGGTCAGGAGATCGAGACCATCCTGGCTAACGTGGTGAAACCCCGTCTCTACAAAAAATTAAAAAAAATTAGCCGGGCGTGGTAGCCGGCACCTGTAGTCCCAGCTACTTGGGAGGCTGAGGCAGGAGAATGGTGTAAACCTGGGACGCAGAGCTTGCAGTGAGCTGAGATCCGGCCACTGCACTCCAGCCTGGGGGACAGAGCGAGACTCCGTCTCAAAAAAAAAAAAAAAAAAAAGGAAGAGGAGGAAGGAGGAGGAGGGAGGAGGAGGACAGGGGAGGAGGAGGAGGAGGGGACAGGAGGAAGAGTAGGGGGAGGAGGAGTAGGGGGGAGGAGGAGGAGGGGAGGGGGAGGAGGGGTGGGGGAAAAGGGGAAGGAGGAGGAGGGGGGAGGGGGAGGAGGGGGAGGAGGAGGGGGGAGGAGGAGGAGGGGGAGAAGGAGGGGGAGGAGGAGGGGGGAGGAGGAGGAGGGGAGGGGGAGGGGGAGGAGGAGGGGGGAGGAGGAGGAGGGGAGGGGGAGGAGGGGTGGGGGAAGAGGGGAAGGAGGAGGAGGGGGGAGGGGGAGGAGGGGAAGGAGGAGGAGGAGAAGAAGAAGAAAGACTTCTGTCAATACCCATCCAAGCTTAGCAGGATAGGATGTTGTGCTGTGACTCTTCAGTAATGCCTGTCAGTGGCCTAGTGTGGGTACTGATGGAATAGGTGCAAGACACTGGCTGTTCTAGAGTAAGGTGAGGTAGATGCAAAAGGAAGGGGTGAGAGGTCACATGGACAGCTGTCAATGAAAGGGAAATTAAAAACAACCTTGAAAAGGCAGGAGAACATTTTGTGTTTGATGTGATGAGAAATACGTAACCAATATGATTATAGGTGAGGCTTTTTGCAGGGGAGACATTGATTAGACATTGGAAGAAGTGGGGAATAGGTAGATTTATGGGGCCTGTGAATGTCAGATGAAGAGGACGGTATGAGTTGAAAATAGAAAAGCCTGTTTTTAAATCACTCTGTGAGTGGAATAAGAACATAGAGAACAGCTCATCTTTTACTTAAGACAGTCTATGAAAGCTAAGAGGTGAAGACTTGCTACTGACAGAATTAATGAGTTATCTCTCTCCACCGGTCCCTAAGCTCCTCCACTCAGACAGGGAACCTCAGGAGTCCCAGGGAACAGGGGCCTCAGGAATAAGGAGAGAGTCTTTGACCTTGTCAAAATGCATTTCTGCCTGAACATGGCTATTTATCTTGTGAGATAGTCCCTGTTCAGGGTGTGAATATTTCTTTGTGAATTTTGGTGACTACATCCTTTCAAAGACAACTCCCCAAAGATGTCATTCTCCTCACTGGGAAAGAGTTATTTTCACACACAGAACTGCAAATTCTGAAATTGTCTAGAGGAGTTTAAATACAATCCCTTGCTGGAGTCTCAAAATCCTCTGTCAATTAATATGATGACGTGACCTCTGAAATCCACAAGCCTGTAAACAAAAAGTGGGTTTGTTTTAATCTAACAAAAAACTAGCTATAATTTCCAAGTGTAAAAATCAAGTCACCTAGATTCTAGAATGCAATAATAGTAACTATTCATTCTTGCTTCACGTCTAGTTTTTTTTTTTATTTTTAGCAACATACCCCAGATGTGTATTTAGATGTTAGATACACGCTTTGACATATATTGTTTTTGTTTTTTTGTAAAAAAAAATTAAAGACAACTCCTACAATATTGAAGTTGGTATTTTCATTTTACAAACTAAGACTAGACTTCAAAGTTGTTTTATTTTTGCCTCCAGAAATAAATATAAAATCAGTGTTATTTGATTCTAATTTTAATTTCCTGTTTTGGGGTTTGAAAAAAAAGTCTATAACAGGTTTGAGGGTTGCTTTTCTTCTTCTCTTTGGCAAAACACTTTCTTGTCAGCTGCGATACTCTTCAGTTTCCTTTCTAAATTTTACTCATACCCAGGGGTAACCTGGGTTGCCAACTTGTTCATCAAAGCTGCCCTGCTCTTCCCAGGGGAATACTAGCTCTCTCCTTCTCAGAACTCTTCAAGACTCACTGGGAAAGTGTCCTGCCTGCCCTTTATGGGTCATGATTTTCCTCTGTGCCCCATTGTTGGCTCAAGTTGATCATAAGCAATTCTGAGACGGGGCCAGGCAACACGAATTATGTTATGAATTGTGTTATAAATTATAGTATGACTGTATTACCCCCAAAATTCTTATTTGGAGTCTTAACTCTCAGCACCTTATACAATCTGATTTTATTTGGAAATACGTTTGTTGCAGATGTAATGAGTTAAGATGAGGTCGTGCTGCAGTAGGGTGAGCCCAATCCAACATGACTGGAGTTCTTATATGAAAAAGGAAAATGTGGACACAGACACTGTATTAGTCTGTTCTCATGCTGCTAATAAAGACATACCTAAGACTGGATAATTTATAAAGGAAAGCAGTTTAATTGGCTCGCAGTTCCACATGGCTGTGGAGGCCTCACAATCATGGCAGAAGAGGAAGGAAGAACAATGGGACATCTTACATGAGAGCCAAGCGAAAAGGGAAAGCCCTTATAAAATCGTAAGATCTCATGAGACTTATTCACTACCACGAGAAGAGTATGGGGGACACCATCCCGAAGATTCAATTATTTCCCACTGGGTCCTTCACACAACATGTGGGAATTATGGAAGCTACAATTCGAGATGAGATGTGGGTGAGGACACAGCCAAACCATATCTGACACCTACAGATGCCATGTGAACATGAAGGCAGAGACTGGGGCGATGAATCTGCAAGCCAAAAAACAAAGATTGCCAGGAAACCACCAGCAAGCAGGAGCTAAGAGAGAGAGATGGAACAATTTCTCCTTCACAGCCTCAGAAGAAGTCCACCCTACCAACACCTCGTTCTTGGATGTCCAGCCTTTAGAATTGTGAGGCAATACATTTTATCGAAGCCGCCAAGTGTGCTGTACTTTGTGACAGCCCCAGTAAATGAATACACCTTCCATCGACGTCTCACAAATTACACTTTGGTATAATATTGGGAGTGAGAAAAATGTATATTCTAATATAATCTGTGTCACATGTCAGCTGTATGTTACTTAATTTCTCCAAATCTTAAACTTATCACATTAAAATCAAATCACTGACAATGCGTACTTAGTTTTGTTTCCTTTTTGTGAGAACTGAATAAGATCACCCATAAAAAGACATTTAAAGTGTAAAGCACCTGACAAATGTTAGCTATGAACATTTTTATAGATAGCCACTGAATCTCTGTTGATGGGTTGAATAAAGTGGAATTAATGTGCCTTCTGTGAAAATGAATTTAGAAATGATCATTAGCGATGACCAAAAAACAAACAAACAAAAAGCACACACTGATTCTCAGCAGAACCCGCCACTTTTGTTATTTAGTGCAAATACTCTCGGGCACTGTATCTACAAGGGCTTAGAGTCTTATTTGTTGAGATTACATGCTCCAAACCTTCATGCTCCAATCTGGTCACCACAGCATTGGTAGTGAACTGAGCAGGAGGCCATGTCATCTGCATAAACTCTGGGGAAATAGAGGCACTTTGTTCCTGAAACTGAACATGGTGTGACCTGCTTGTTGTGCGAAATGTTAATATTTTGCTTCGTGCTTCGTTCCCGGTGCCACTGCCAACACTTGCTTGCTAGAAATGCAGCATTCCAGACCCCAGCCCAGACTTGGTGAATCAGAGTCTGCATTTAATAAGATTCCCTGTGTTAAAGTTTGAGAAAACTGCTGTAAAACATATCTCCTATGTAACTCATATTTTTAGAACATAAAAAAATCATGATTAATACTTTTTTGCCACCAAATGCATGCAACATAGAAAAAAGTCCAAGCTTTAGCATTTGACAGCTCTGGTTTTTAATGCTGCATCTGCCATGCAGTCCCTTAACATGTTGTGACCTGAAACAAGATGATTTACCTTGTCAAGCCTCAGCCTTATAGCCTGTGAAAGGGGGACAATAGTATTTAACTTGCCTGGGTCTAGAATAGCATTGAGAGATAATGCATGCAAACCGAGAGACACATGTCATGTATTAAAAAATAAAATAAAATAAATTAAAAAGTCTAGGATTCTGCATTTGTAACAAGTACCCCTTCTGGTGCTAAATTTCTAATTGGTTAACCACCGCAGGGAAAGAAAAGAAATTTGTCATGGAGGTCGATGATTTCAAAGGAGGCCAAGTAATTTTATATCATTTGTAAATTTTCTCATTAGAGAAGGTACCTATGACTTGGATAGCAGAAAAATGTGACTCTCACTGAGACCGTGCTAAGATCCTGGGGAGGCAGCCTCTGAGTTTTTCCACAGCTCCAATCTTCCTTTGGAGAGATATAACCATCCCTGAGATCTGGCATATGTTTCGCCAACTTCTTATCTGTCTCCGATGCCGTGGCACTCACAGCAAAAGGCGACACTGACTTAGAACTCTCCGTGGGAAACACGTCTTTGAGCCGCCCCCAGTTCAGGCATCATTGAACAGAAGTGTTTCATGTCTGCAGAGGCTGTTTTCACATGATTTTGTTGTTTTGATCTTTTGAGCATCTTTTCAATGCCAACACAAGTCAGCACATTCTTCCGGGAGAGGTCATCAGAGCATCGGTAATGAGCTGAGCAGGAGGCCGTGTCAGCTGCGTACACTCTGGGGAAACAGAGGCACTTTGTTCCTGAAATTCACAGGGTGTGACCTACTTGCTGTGCGAGATGTTAATATTTTGCTTCGTGCTTCGTTCCCGGTGCCACTGCCAACACTCAGAAAGCTTCTGGGGAGTTTGTTGCACATTTTGTGAAGACTGCATGGAGCCAAGCCAGATGTCAATGTGTGAATCAGAGCACTTCTCTCGAATTCGTGACTGTTCACTTCATTCTTTAGCACCTCCACGGAGGCTAAAATATGCATGTTTGGAGGTGATATTTACTTTCTTTTCCTTAGTCAGATGATAAGATTATGTGGTGTGTGGATGACAGTGGCAATGATTACCTTTTCTCAGTAACTGCAGTGAGAGCTCACATCACACCACTGCCTCCTTAAGATCCACTGGCTCCCTCACCTTTCTGATGCAAGTAGCTTCAATTTTCTCAATTAACCTAGAGGCATTGGTCTATTCTATTCTGCTGTATTTAAGATTTGGCGAGTCTCTCTTTTTTCTTTTTTTGAAACATTTCACTGAAATAAAAATAACCTCTGGATTCACTGATGAAATAGAATTATATTTATTTATGAATGAAAGGTAAATAAAAGTATTTATCTATGTATCATAGTTATACATGTATTCTTCATACATATGAAATTTAGCTATATACATACATATTGAAATATATGTACATATTCTATGATATTAATGTTTTATGATATAAATACAATATATAAATACATATGATACAAATACAATATATACATTATATTATACATTATATAAATGTATATATAATATAATATATATAGTATAAGTACAATACACTAGTATTATTGTATAATACAATTGTATTTATACAATGAGTACAATATTATGTATATATTGTATATGGTACTTATACAATAGTATAATAACATTGTATAATACTATTATACTTATACAATAAGTATAATACTATGTATATATTATACTTATATAATAGTATAATGCTATCGTACAATAGTAAATATTATTGTGTTTATACAATAGTATAATGCTATTGTACAATAGTAAATACTATTGTATTTATACAATAAGTATAATACTATGAATGTATTGTATATACTTATAAAAATTATAAAAAATTAAATATAAACTTATTTTTATATAAATAATTTTATATAGTATACTATGCATATATTGTATAAGTAATAAGTACTATATATAGTACTTTATATATTGTATATTTGTTTATATATACATAGTATTATACTACATATAAAAAGTATTATACTATACATCACATATATACTATATATGCATGTATATAATGTACTTATACAATATATAAATGTATATAATTACATATGTATTACAACACATAAACAATCAATAAGTGTTGTTTGTCACTGGCCTGGCATAGGTACTGTGTAATTCTCCATATAGAATTATACTGTCACTGGTCTGGAGAAGGCATTGGTGGAACATGTACAAGACACTGGTCATCCTAGAGGAGGGTGAAGTAGTTGCAAAGGGAAGAGGTGAGAGGTCATGTGGACACTTGTCAATTGAGGAGAAATTGAAAACCACTTTGAAAAGGCAAGAAAGCGTATTGTGTTCGAAGTGATGAAAAATCTATAACCAATTTGATTATAGGTGAAATATATTGTACATGTTCGATTATATATAAGAATATAGAAATGTATTATTCACCTGTATATTGTAGAATGAAATGTAAAGCAACTGACACTATCCATGGCAACTGCTTGGTTCTTTTTCCTTCCTACCCTGCCCTTGTAGGAATGCTCTAGTAAATTCCCTACATGGGGCACACATTATCATTGCTATACTTTGGAAAATGATCAGATACAAAAAAAGTAACTGGAGTAGGGATGAACTAGACTGAATTAGGTGGTGCTGAGACCACAGAGCAGGTATGTCTTCCAATGACAAATAGCGCCTGGGCAAACCAAAAACGTGAGCCGTATGAACTTCAGCTTTTATCTTTCCTCAGCTGTTAGGAAGTGTAGCCCAGTAACACAGCAGAGTAGACAAATACTATCACAACAAGAAACAGGCAGTTATGATGGGGACTGTTCAATGTGACAGAAGAAATTATTATAATAAGAAGTATAGTTTTAATAATGATGATCCTTGCATTTTTAAAGTTCATTTTGAATTTAAAACCAACTTCAGATGTGTAAAGTGTACCAATGTCTGCAAGTTACTAGAAAGTACATTAAAAACAATGTGGTTTGATGAATGGAGTGATGAACAGATGGACAGACATGCCATAAAGCAAGTATAGTAACATGCAAATGACAGATTTTCCGTTTATGGATATATGGATGTTTTCGGTATAGTTCTTTCAGCTTTGCTATATGTTTGAAAATTTAGCAACAGAATGATGAACAAAGGTGATTTAATGGACCTGACCCTGTGCAATTACCTCTGCAATCATGGAAGCTAGTTATTATCTGCCTTATTTCCTTCCTGAGATAATTGAATCTCAAACAAGTGGTGAGTGTGGTAGTTAAGTGTGGCAAGTCTATTGCTACACATAGGTTGGGTGAAGGGTTGAAATTCTAACTCCGGTTTCCAACATGAGGTCCACACTTACTGGATGACTAAAGTGGAGCTAGTTCAGGCTTTGGAACTGACCTACACTGGAATTCCATCTTCCCACGTTCCACATGATCTTGAAGAGGTATCGTCTTAGAGCTTCATCTCTGAGCTTCAGTTTTCTCGTCTATAAAAAGGATCTAATAGTGCCTATCTTATAAGGTTGTTTGGAACATTAGACAGAATCTACATAAATATATAGACTACATATTACTTTCAAACCCACATGTGTACATGTGTATCTGCTCTTTCCATTTTCAGAGTCAAAGGAGCTCAAGGCAAGAAAAAATGAAGACAATTTAGAAGTGGACTAAAACAAAAGTATTCTTTTTTTTTCCCCCAAGGGAATGATTGACTTTTCCTTATTTTTGCCATCACTCATTCTACAGAAATGGTATCCTTTTATTCTTTGTTATTTGGTGGAATGAATAATCATGCCTTTTTTGACATTTTAAGATTTTTAGTTAAATTTGCATTGTTGTTGTTCTTCTAATCTGTGTATTTAGCACTTTAAGATTAAGTATCAACAGCAGGTTTCTCGTCCTCTGTTTTCATTTCTGTTTAATCTTTTTTTCCATGATTTTTAATAAAAATGTTAATTAAGATCCAAATGCAAGCTTACCTCCTGTTGCTTTATTACTCAGAACTCTCAGCTTTCTTCTTCCCTCCCGCTCCAGGCACCACTGCCTCTATCTAAAAGTGATGGGATTTCTACTTTTTATAAAAGATTTTGTTTAACTCTATAGTTAAGCCTGGGTTCCAATATCTTGAATTTCATTCATGGTATGTGGAAAAACAAATCTGTCTTCAATTTGCAATACTGGCTCAACTTGCTCACATAAACAATCTAAAACCTCACCTCCTCAATTCCCTTCATCTGCAAATCACACAGCCTTTTTCTAATTTCCTATCTTCAGAATGGGTTTCCCCATTCATTCCTCAGCCTTCATTACCTTTACCTCAGCAACTCGTCCTCTCTTTTCCTCCTTCATCTATAGCTCCTCACACTCAGGGATTTCCATAGCACAGCAGAACCAATCTGGAGGCTGGATGAGCAGATTTAAAGCAAGCGTTCTCCATCGCAGCTGCATGTGAGCATCCTTTGGGGAGATACATAAACTGAAACCACCACCGTCCAGATACTCTGCTTGAATTTGTCTGGGTGGAGGCCATGCCTCAGACATTTGAAAATCCTTCCAGGTGGTTCTGAGGAGAAGGCAAGCCAGATAACCACAGATCTGGTAAATAAAATTTCTAAGAAGTAGTGCCAGTTCATGAAACAGCGTTTTTAGCAACACCCAGCCCCACCACTAAGTATTTCTTATGTCTCAAAAAATTGAGATCCACTGATACTGATTATTATTTTGAATATGGAGAAAATAAGAGCCTCTACATAATAGTGTTATTGTGAGAATTAATTGGTTTAAAAATATGTGATAGTAACTTCAAACACACTTTTACAGTAGCCCTTGAATAACTTAAGGTGCTATCATTTAATTGTTATTATTGCTCTATCCCTTATAATTTAAAAACTTTTGTTCTGGGAAAAAATTATTTTCAGAGAGGCTAACTGACCCAAGTTTACATAACTAGCCTGGCATAACAAGCACATACACCCAGAACTCCTGTCATCTGTCTACTTTTTATCTACTTCTTATTTCCAGCATGCTATGTCATTGATTTGCTTTAAATAGTAAGGTTGCTATATAAAGAAGGTTACTGACATTGGCTATTATCAGAAACTCCAAGTTAAAAAATAAGGACACCTCAATACAAAGTGCTCCATTTTTTTGTGTCCCTACACCTTAGCTCTTGCTTTGAGTTCTATGGCTTTCAGCATTCAGTAAAAATTTCCTTGCAGGTCCTTTCAAATGCTGTCTCCTATATAGTCGCTCTTCTGGTGTTCCAGCTAATCTCTCTCTTTTCTGTGTTCCTAGCACTCTCTCAATATCTCAGTTATAGTACTTACAAACATGTATTGCATATTCTATCTCCCTTAGTTTTGTTTGCTGGAAAAGACCATGTTTTATTAAATGTATACTTCAATAACCCTAAACATTTATTGGCACTGTGGTCAAAACATAGTAGGTGGGTAATTAACATATTCTTGTTGAATGAATTAAGAAACAGTGAGTGAGTGGCTGGTCAAATGAACTGATTAGTGAATAAGGGAATGCATTTTCGCTCCTGGGCGTGTTATAATCTTAAATTATACAAATTCAGATACCCAAAATCCTAAGGTAGAGATTTTCAGAGACCCAATGTGCTCTTAAAATTTGCATTTTTCTATAGCTTACCCAATCCCTAATTCTCATTATTCAAATGACCATCTACGCTTAATTTAGGGGATGAAATGTTAGTGCCCCTTAGAATTTTTGTAAGGAGCAGAATTGAGATTTTAGGAAATTCGCAAAGTTTGTTTGGGCCTCATCTCTAAAATGACGTTGCTGGATAGATTAGTATTTTTTAAATTGTAATAATGTAGAAATTTGATACCTTATTGGTGAAATACATTTTTTTTTCACTGAAAAAAATGATAAATTTTCCATTGGAAAAAATGGAATGATGATAAACTTCAATTAGAAAAATGGAATAATGAGCCGGACGCGGTGGCTCATGCCTGTAATCCCAGCACTTTGGGAGGCTGAGGCAGACGGATCATGAGGTCAAGAGATCAAGACCATCCTGGCCAACATGGTGAAACCCCATCTCTACTAAAAATACAAAAATTATCTGGGCATAGCGGCAGGTGCCTGTAATCCCAGCTGCTTGGGAGGCTGAGGCAGAGAGTTGCTTGAACCCAGGAGGCGGAGGTTGCAGTGAGCTGAGATTGTGCAACTGCACTCCAACCTGGCAACAGAGCGAGACTCCATCTCAAAAAAAAAAGGGAATAATGATAAAGTTTTCGATTAGAACAGAAATGTTAATGTACATAATTTTAAATTTTGATTTTTTAAAAATTTCCTATAAATAGGAGAAAAAAAGGACTTAGTAAAAGAAGTAGATCAGGATCCAGGGTCTTTAATTTTCTCCCCCTACCCACCATGGATAAGGAACCTAAGCAGATGATAAAGACTTTAAAAATCCAAATAGGTATGGGAAAGCTTGGCAACAAATTGGGCGGTGCCATGCTTTCTCTGACATACATGTGGGGGACCACAAGTTTCTACGAGAACCCTACTTGTAGCCATCACAGTCTCGTGCTGGCTGATGCAAGGTGATGACACAAGTCCTTGTTGGCTGCATCTGTGGGAAGCAGCTGGACAGTGAACAAGTAGCAGCATCCCTGTCTTCCCAGGGCCTGGATGTATCATTCAGGAGACCCAGATGACCCCATGAAGTTTTTGAAAGCAAGGAATGAAGAATAAGGAGTCCTTAAAGATGAAGTCTTCTGGACTCAGTGTCAGAACCACGGACTCCTAGAGGTGCTCACACAGTTTCCAAAACATGTTCAGAGGCAGTGCACCACTAATCCACTGTCTATACTTGTTTCTTCAATGGATCAGTGAATAAGATAATCATTCTATAATGATCCACTAATCCATTGAATCAACTGGTGTAGCCATCGCAGGCATGGACCACCAAGGACCCAGAGGATGTACTGCGTGCACCCGAGGACCTCCCCCAACCCACAGCTTCTGTGAGGACACAGTGAGCTTCTTCCTCTACCCCTATGGCTTCTTGGATAAGAACTTTTAGAACAACCATTACCTATAGGTTCCCTGGTATGACCGCCTCAGTGAAAGGTTGCTACATTATCCTTAATTTAGTCACCTTCCTCCTAGATTAGCTAATACGTGGGTGAAGGCTCTAGTGAAAAACTGATGATTTGTAGACTAAATGAAGGAGCTGGATTTTCTCTGGGGCAGGGTGTTGGAAATACACACATACACACACACACACACACACACACACACACGATGTCTTAAGCAGTTGGCATTCACTACTGTATGGCTACATATAAGTGGCACTTAGTTATTTTAAATTTCACGTTTGATAGTGTTCTGAAAAAAAATCTTGTGTCTCAGATGTTTGGGTACCTGAAAAACAATTTAAAGACTTACTGAAATGGAAAATCCGTGAAGGCTCCACCAGCATTCACTGTGATTTGGTTAATTTAATTTAGCCTGAAATAAAGTTCTAATTTTTATTAGGCAATTCTATTTTTATCATTTGAAAATTGTGTTATATCGTCTCTAATTTCATCAGGGAGACAGAAACACCATAATATTAAATTCTCTGTCAAAAATTTAAACAAGATGAGAACACATGGACACAGGGAGGAAAACAACATACGCTCGGGCCTTAGGGGGCTGGGGGGAGGGAGAACATCAGGAAGAACAGCTAATGGATGTTGGGGTTAATACCTAGGTGATGGGTTGATTGGTGCAGCAAAGCACATGGTACACATTTACCTATGTAACAAACCTGCATATCCTGCACATGTACCCTGGAACTTAAAATAACAGTTGATGAGAAACAATTGAACAAATAAATTTAACTTGGGCCACCAATCCAACAAAGGTAAAAGGCCTAATGCACTTAGGCCTCGACTTAGAGCATGTGTATTAAATGCACCATGATTTCCTTCCAGGCTGGGAGAGGGAACAAAATGTAGCCATACACGTGTATGGCTTATAGAAAAAACCTTGAGTGTAAATTTCAGTTTTTGTCGTTTCCATGGTTGTTTGATTTTGGACAATAAACTTTGCCTTGTTTATTTCATCTGTAGCTCATCTAGTGCTCTACCTACTGGGGATCTACAAGTGAAAAAAATTATGTTGAGTGCACAGAGCATTGCAAATGTGCTTATATTTTTCATAGGTCCTCATCTCTAGAATACGACAGATCCTCACATAATAATGTTCATGAGAGGTAGACACTCACGGAAATGACCAAAGAGATGACTTCATTGCCTTTTTCCTGCTACTTTCACGTGTTTAATTCTTTTACTTGTTTTAGCTGACTTATGAGGCCCCATTCCCTCATTCCCATGTGTTTTATGTGTTTTTTACATTTTCTTTTAGCACCTGCTATATGTCAGGCAGGTTGTTGGATATTGTGAATACACAGATTTCTTTTTTTTTTAAGTTTGTCTCTGGCCTATGGCAGAGTATAAAACGGTGGAGGCGAGACAGAACTCTGCACAAGCATTCTAATATACTTGGTAAGCAAATACCAAAGATACACCTTAGGTAATATGATCATGGAGAAAGGCCACATAACACAATTTAGAGAGGATGTCGAGGCTTTTGGGAGAAGATGCTGATGGAGCATATCTCCAAAGATGTGTATGCAAGATGAGGCAATGCAAAGGCATTTTCCTCATGAAAAAAACAAATGTTCAGAGCCAAGTGATCAACTTTGTTGGTGATGATGGAACATAGACAGGAAGGCGGTTGGTGATCCAGAAGAGGTATCCTGGGGTTAATTACAAAGGGCCGTATATTCCCAAATGTTTTTCCAGAGCCTACTAAGTGTAAGCACTCTTCGAGAAACCAAGGATCGAGCAATGAATGCGTCAGATGACCTATCTCTTGGAGCGTATGCTGTAATGGGAAGAGACAGACAATGAAGGGTAAGCCTAAATTTAGAAGGTAACTTAAGATTGTGATTCGTACTATGAAGGAAATAAATAGGGCATTGCCAAGAAAGTTACAGATGCTGGAGAAAGAGTACTTCAGAAAGGGTACCTGGAGACGGTCTCTCAGAAGAAGTGATCTGAAATCCGAAGGTGACAAGAAGTCATCCAAGTAGAGAACAGAGAAAAGATGCATAGAAGAGAACAGAGTGTGCAAAAGCCACAGGGTGGGTTGAAAAAGGGCTTGGCGTACTTGAGAAACAGAAAGAAGACCAGCAAGGTTGAAAGATGGAGGTGAAGAGGAGAATGGTAAGAGACGGGGTTAGAAAGGTAGGTGGTGGTGAGGCTTTGCGGAGCCTTGTGAACTCAACAAAGACTTCGGGTTACACACTAAGGGTCTGAGGGGAAGTCTTTGGGAAGATTTTAAGCAGGAGAATGGCATGATCTCATGAACATTTAAGAAAGATTACTGTGGGGACTCCATGGAGGAAGCACTGTTAGGAGCAACTGTGGACAAAGGGAGGCCAGGTATGAGGCCTTTGCCTCGGTCCAAGTGAGGGGTGATGATAGCTTGGATGCATTACACTGGTGTTGCTCTGTGAACAGTGAGGGGTGGCTGTGAGGTGACACCCTTGAGACTACATGAAGTGTAATAATGTGATGAAAAGAAGCACATTGTTGGAAAGAGGCAAGGAACTAATTTCTCGTTTCTTGGTTTGTTTCCGTCCATGGACAGTTTGCAGTGATTGTGCTCTGTTAGACAACTCAGAGAGTCAACTGGCCAGATAACAGCACATTTGCAGTAGATAAACTGGAATACTGAGAACTTAGGTAGCTTCTGTCAAGGTTGTTCATTTAGCTTGTAGATAAAGTCAAACTGGAACACAGTTTGGTTGGACTCCACATTTAATGTTCTTTCCGCTAAATCACAACCGTCATGTGTAATACAACAGTTCACCGTGTGCTGTTCGGGAGGGTGAAGGTTAAGCAGTCCATATGTGGTTGATAGAATCGTTCTCTAAAACTCTAAACATTGATTTTACTCAAGGATCCCCCCAAAGGCCAATAGTGAGTTCCAAGGGTTTGTCACCAGAGTGGATGAATTCAGATGTGCTACAGATAGCCTTATCCACTGTGTCTCTTCTTATAACCAAGGTAATATGTAAATACATTAAATAAGAAGAAGAGAAGTTTGGGCGCAGTGGCACACACTTGTTATCCCAGCACTTCGGGAGGCCGAGGCGGGTGGATAACGAGGTCAGGAGTTCCAGACCAGCCTGGCCAACACAGCGAAACCCCGTCTCTACTAAAATGCAAAAGTTAACTGGGTTTGGTGGCGGGCATCTGTAATCCCAGCTACTCAGGAGGCTGATGCAGGAGAATCGCTTAAACCCAGGAGGCGGAGGTTGCAGTAAGCCAAGATTGTGCTGCTGCACTCCAGCCTGGGCAACAGAGCTAGACTCCATCTTAAAAAAAAAGGGGGGGGGGGGAGAAGATCAGCAGGTCATAGTGGTGTTCAATTTGGAAGCAGAAAAATAGTAAATACAGTTTCAAAGTTCTGATTTACAGTCTCTAGAAATGCTAAGACAGAGTGGAGAAAAATCTGCTTCATTTTGGTGAGACCTTATCAACTCGGTAGGCAATATGCTTTTTGTGATGTGATTACATCTTTGTTAACAAATGTTCTGAAAAGTGAAAAATGAAAGGAAAACAAAAAGTCCATGGGAAGTGGGTATAGCACTGCTACCTCCTGCAGGGAGCATTGTAAATAGGCACATTGATTCCAAGCAGCTATTTGTTGAGATTTAGAATGTTTGCAATACTTTGAATCTGGTTAGGGCCATATTTTATATTGAATATGCTAAGGCCCAGTCTTTTATATAGAAGGATTAGTAAATTCATGTGCCATTGTGGCTATTCTTAATCCACTTTGGCGGTCCCCTTCCCAGTTTTCCTTTTTTTTTTCTTTTTTTTTTTTTCTTTTTTCCTGAGACAGAGTTTCACTTGGTTGTCAGGCTGGAGTGCGGTGGCGCCATCTCGGCTCACTGCAACCTCCTCCTCCCGGGCTTAGCCCAGTTTGTGACTAACCAGAACAGATACTGACAACAGTCAATGAGGCCCTCATGTGAATTCACTTAGCCGCAGCCTGAATATAAGCACTCTGTCTAGGAAACTTATAAACTATGGAATTACTCATGTAAGTATAAAAATCATGCAGTATTCTAAGAATTGGTATTATTGGTTTTCCTTTATTTCAGTCCTTATTGTTAGTCTAATTTGTACAAAACAATTTTTTTGTGTGTGTAGCTTTTGGACTTATAGTATGTTCCCTGGTTGATTTGATCATGTATCATCTTGGGATTAGAGATTTCTAAAAACCACAGAAATTAATTATTCTAATGAAATGCAAGGCCGGGCACGGTGATTCACAGCTGTAATCCCAGCACTTTGGGAGGCCAAGGCAGGCGGATCACGAGGTCAGGAGACGAGACCATCCTGGCTAACACCGTGAAACCCAGTTTCTACTAAAAATACAAAAAATTAGCCGGGCGTGGTGGCGGCGCTTGTAGTCCCAGCTACTCGGAGGCTGAGGCAGGAGAATGGCGTGAACCCGGGAGGCGGAGCTTGCAGTGAGTCGAGATGGCGCCACTGCACTCCAGCCTGGGCCACAGAGCAAGGCTCTGTCAAAAAACAAAACAAAACAAAACAAAAAAAACACTTTGCTTGGTCTTACTTTGACACTAATTTTGTGGATTCATTGATCGCTCTATTGTCAGCACCAAAACGTCCTTTTTTTTTTTTTTTTTTGAGACGGAGAAGCTCCGCCTCCCGGGTTCACGCCATTCTCCTGCCTCAGCCTCCCCAGTAGCTGGGACCACAGGCGCCGCCACCTCGCCCAGCTAGTTTTTTGTATTTTTTAGTAGAGATGGGGTTTCACCGGGTTAGCCAGGATGGTCTCGATCTCCTGACCTCGTGATCCGCCCGTCTCGGCCTCCCAAAGTGCTGGGATTACAGGCTTGAGCCACCGCGCCCGGCCTGACGTCCTTATTTTTATAATGAAGGGATGGGACAGAGAAACTAAAGGCTTAAGTTCCAAATTCACCTACTGAATAGTGGAAGACCAATACAAGAAGCCAGTTCTGCCAACTTGCCCCTTTTGCTGTTGGCTTAACAGAGAGATCACAGTGTTTTATTACTTTATTCCTGGCCTCGTCATTAATTTTCCAATTAATCTAGAGCATTTTCCCATCACATTTTCCAGACAACGGCAATTTAATATGTTTGGTTTTTATTTTCCCTCAGTAAGAATCTTTCTGCGTCAGAAATACGCATACTGGAAAAAAATAACATTATTAGTTATCTCTACATTATTCAGATCTTCAAATACTGGAAAATTCTGCTCGCCAAAGGAAATAACCAAATGATTCATTAATAAATAATGAATAAAATGTAAAACAAATTTGCATACATTAGAGAAGTATTTTGAAAAATGTATTTTTAGGTTCCAAATACTATTTTCCCTGGGTAAAAGACAAACAGATCTTCTAGGCAGAACTGTGCCTTCTCTATATAAAGGCTGCCCTACAGACCCCCCAGATGCTAATAAAGCCAGTAGTTGCAGGGATGAGAGCAAACACAACTACCACAAAATAACAGGAAAGATTGGTCAAGTTCTAAAGTTTCTTTATCTAAGTGACTCCAACATGTCCTTCCTATTTTCCTGACCTCCTCAGAGTGGCTTAGATGCCCTTTGTGCATCTATGGGATTATTCGTGCCCCTACTATGCCCATGATTCTTCCAGCACTTCCCGCAAAATACTGGAATACAAGAGCAACCTACCTGCCATGCAACTGTGTAACAGATTACCTGATACACATTAGGTGCTCAGTAAATGTGTTGAGTAAAGTAACCACAGAATAAATATTCAGTAAGTGGTCTACTTGGAGATATCAGGAGACGTTCCAAAAGGACCATTCATTTGATGGTCCCTGCTGCATCTCAGTACATGCAGCAATTCAAATAGATCTTCTCTTTCCAAAATGATTATTCGTTGCAACAATAAGATAAGCCTGGAGCTGCCAAACTTGCTGTATGTTGTGGGAGAGCAAAACTAAAACACAAAGTTTTTTTTTTTGTTGTTGTTGTTGTTGTTTGTTTGTTTTTGAGATGGAGTCTCACTCTGTCACCCAGGCTGTAGTGCAGTGGCGTGATCTCGGCTTACTGCAAGCTCCACCTCCCGGGTCCATGGCGTTCTCCTGCTCAGCCTCCCAAGTAGCTGGGACTACAGCTGCCCGCCACCACGCCCAGCTACGTTTTTGTATTTTTAGTAGAGACTGGGTTTCACCGTAGCCAGATGACAGAAAGTTTTTATAGGGCCTCTAGTCCAGAGAAAGTGTTTGAGGAGACTAATTCTCACTGACATTATTTGAGCATCTAGATCCAGCCATGCCTGAGCCAAAGGTACCACTAAGGTTTTCAATTACATGAGGCAAAAATTATCTTTTAGGCTTATACCCATTTGAGCTATATTTCTGTCTGTCACTTACAAGTGAATCTCCATTCACATAGAGGAATACTGTGATGGGGAACTTCGCCTGCAGAGTATTTTTTCTCTTCCAAAGTTGAGCTTTGTACAATACAGAAAGCTCTACTTAAGGGACTGTGGAATGGTGGGCATTTCCGGGCTCCGGCTGCATTTTATTTTGCTCTTTATTATATCTGGGGCTCAAAGCATCTAGGTATTCATCTCTGTCACATACAGATATATGTTCCAAACTTAAGCCCCTGCAGATTCCCCATTATTCAAATGTAGTGTGGAGATCACAAATGAATAAGTAGTGTTCTATTTTCTGTTAATGGAATTATAAAGGCCTAGAGGCCAAACTCTATTTATACTTTATTAAGATATTAAATGAGTTTTCCTCTCTACAGATAATCTGTGAATGCATATACAGTCATGTACCACACAGCAATATTTTAGTCAACCATTCACCGCATATACAACGGTGGACTTGTAAGACTAAAATGAAATTGGAAACTTCCTATCACCTGGCGACGTCCTGATCATCTTGATGCTATGTAGGCCTTAGCTCATGCGTGTCTTTGTGTCTTAGTTTTAATAAAAAAGTTTAAAAAGTAAAAACAATTAAATTAAATTAGAAAGCATATAGAATAAGGATATAAAGAAAAATATTTTTGTACAGCTAGCTATACAAGGTGTTTGTATTTTAAGCTAAGTTTTATTACAAAATAAGCAAAAAGTTAAAAAGTTAAAAGTGTGTAAAATTAAAAAAAATTATACTAAGCAAAGATTACTTTATTATTCAGGAAATATTTTTAAAAATAAATTTAATGTAGCCTAAGTGTCCAGTGTTGATAAGGTCAACAGCAGTGTGCGGTCATGTCCTAGGCCTTCACATTCAGTCAGCACTCACTCACTGACCCACCCAGAGCAACTTCCCGCCCTGTCAGCTCCGTTCACCAGAATTCCCTTATACAGGTGTACGATTTTTCTCATTTATGCCATATTTTTACTGTTTTGTTTGTTTTCAATGGAAACATAATTGCACATATTTATGTAACAGGATGATATTTTGATACATATACACACTGTCTGATGAACAAATCAAGGTAATTAGTATACCCATCACCTCAAACAATTGCCATTTCTTTGTGGTTAGAACATTCAATTTCCTCTTTTCAAGCTGTTTGGAAGCTGACAATACATTATTGTTGACTACAGTTACCCTACTCTGCATCAGGACACCAGAACTTATTTCTCGTCTCTATCTAGAACTTGTTACTGGTTGACTAATATCTCCTCATCCTCCATGTCCTCATTCTCTCCAGCTCTAGTAACCACTATTCTCCTGTCTGCTTCTATGAGGTCAACATTTTCAGATTCCGTGTGTGAGTGTGATCATGCAGTATTTGTCCTTCTGTGCTTGGCTTATTTCACTTCACATAATTTGCTCTAGGTTTATCCATGCATGTCACTAATGACAGGATACCATTTTTTTGTTTGTTTGTTTGCTAAATGGTATTTCACTGTGTATATATACCATATACCACGTTTTTTGTTTGTTTGTTTGTTTGCTTGTTTGTTTGAGATGGAGTCTCACCCTGTCACCCAGGCTAGAGTGCAGTGGCATGATCTCGGCTCACTACAACCTTCACCTCCTGGGTTCAAGTGATTCTCCTGCCTCAGCCTCCTGAGTAGCTGGGATTACAGGCACATGCCACCACGCCTGGCTAATTTTTTTGTATTTTTAGTAGAGACAAGGTTTCACTATGTTGGCCAGGCTGGTCTCAAACTTCTGACCTCACGTGATCTGCCTGGCTCTGCTTGCCAAAGTGCAGGTGTGAGCCACCACGCCCAGCCTACCACTTTTTTTTTTTTTTAATCCATTCATTTACTGATGGAAACTTAGGTTGATTCTATATGTTGGCTAATGTAAATAGTATTGCAGTAAACGTGGAAATACAGATATCTCTTTGACATGTTTATTTTATTTCCCTTGAATATATACTCAGTAATGAGATTGTTGGATCACATAGTAGTTCTATTTTTAAATTTTTAAGAAACTTCTGTACTGTTGTTCATAGTGGCTATGGCTGTACTAATTTATGTCTCCATCAACAGTGTAGAAGAGTTTCCCTTTCTCTACAGCCTTGCTAGCATTTGTTATTATTTTGTCTTTTTGATAATAGCCATTCTAATTGATTGCTAGTATTTTATTGAGGGTCAGGATTTTGCATCTACAGTTATCAGAGATATTGGCCTGTAGTTTTGTTTTCTTTCTTTCTTTCTTTCTTTCTTTCTTTCTTTCTTTCTTTCTTTCTTTCTTTCTTTCTTTCTTTCTTTCTTTTGTTTCTTTGATTTTGACATCAAGGTAATGTTGGCTTCATAGAATGAGCTTGGAAGAATTTCCTCCACTTAAACATTTTGTAATAGCTTAAGAATTGGTATTTTGTGTGTGTGTGTGTGTGTGTGTGTGTGTGTGTGTGTTTTCTTTTTAGATGAAGAAGCCCCACTTTGTTGCCCAGGTTGGAGTGCAGTGGCCCAATCTCAGCTCACTGCAAGCTCTGCCTCCTAGGTTCAAGTGATTTTTTCCTGCCTCAGCCTCCTGGGTAGCTGGAACTACAGGTGTGTGCCACCACACCTGGCTAATTTTTAAATTCTTAGTAGAGATGGGGTTTCACCATGTTATCTAAGCTGGTCTCGAACTCCTGACCTCAAGTGATCTGCCACTGCAGGCTCACAAAGTACTGTGTTTACAAAATAAATAAATAAAATAAAATAATAATGAAGTGATAGTATTCTGCAGTGAATTCAACAGGCCCTATGCTTTTTTCGTACCTTTTCTATGTTTAGATAAATTTAGATACACAAATATTTACCATTGTGCTACCAGTTGTCTATAGTATTATGTATAGTAACATGCTATACAGGCTTGTAGCATAGAAGCCATAAGCTGTACCATATAACCTGAGTGGGTAGCAGGTATTACCATCTAAGTTTGTGTAAGCACCCTCTACGATGTTCAAACAATGATGAAATCACTTAATGATAAGTTTCTCAGAAAATATTAATATACTCATTGTTAAACGATGCATAACTGCCATTGTAAGCCAAGTTTAATTGTTAATACCATAATTGAATATTTAAAAGAGGTGCCCTGAAAAATCTCAAATATGATTCATATAGGTATCAGTAAAATGATGTGGAAAGGTAAGGAATTCACAGACTCAAAAGGAAAAGATGGACCTTGGGTACTTATAAAATTGTAGAGAAGGGTGAAACACGCTCACAAATTTATCTTCTCTACTTCATTCATATTCACAAAATCTTAGTCAATATTGATCAAAGAATAAATGTTGAGGTAAAAAGAGAAAAAATAAGGTTAATATTCTTATTTATTCATTTTTTATTTAGGTAAAATGTATTGGGTTTTAAGAATGTATGCCTAGGATAAACAACTCATAAAGAGAGTTCCTGTACCTTGGAGCTCATTGCTCATCAGAAATCAAGCCCCAAGTACAGCTGTAATACAATGAACCCCACAACATGAAACAGAGCTTCACAAATTTTAGTAACTGATATTTCATCTTGGAGAATTGTTTGGACATATTCAATCAATCTTTTCATTATTTATTAATCGTAAAACATTTGTAAAGAATACACATTATCATTCATTAGATACATCGTAATATTTCAATTGCCTTAAAACAAATACACCTAAGTAGTGAAATAAAGGTGTCCATTCATGTGACGCCTAAAACCCCATTACCTGCTACCAGTGCTAGGTATCCAAAACTCACTGGAAGATTAATATCAAAGACATTCATATAAAGTTCCACAGGAGCACAAAGAGAAAGGAAGGAGAATCGTCACAAGCATATTTGCACTTTGAAAAAATCGTTCTGGCACAAGCAGGGACAGCCATGTTGTGGGAGGGAATCTGAGGCTCTAATTCCTCCTGAGAAGCTACTGGAAATGCCTCTTTGAGAAATGATCAGCAACTCTCCTAGGACAGTCTTACTGGGGATAGACCAGCAGAAATAGGGATGAGAGATGTTTAAATGGTAGAATTATCAAAATGTGATGCCTGCTTAGAGTGAAATGAACATCTAATGGAGTTTGGAGAGGGCCTTAGTTAACTAGACTAATAATATGTGCCATTAACTAGGAGAGAAAATCAGGAGAAATAATAGAGATGGGCCAGCAAGAATAAGTAATTATTTCTGGGATCCATGGCACAACCAAGAGGAAAGCCCTACAGACAGTAGTAAATGCCATTCTGGATTCCTGAAAACACTTTACAAACAAGAATCTCAAAGGTAATAAGCACATTATTAAAAAGGTTTAACCTTACTATTATTTTTAAAATTAAACAGAAGCACTATTAAAATGAGAAGGTATTAAACCTATAATTCTCAAATTTGAAAAAAAGCAAAGGAAAATGGGCACTCACAAGTGTCTGGTAAAATTTTAAATAGTTTAACCTTTCAGTAAAGCATTTTGCCAGTAAATAGCCAAGGCTGTAAAGGTGAAGATGCTTTTTGTCCCAGGATATATGCATCTAGGAATTTATTAGGCATCTTGGAATTTATTCTAAGGATATTGAAAGATATACTTGTAAAAATAATAATAATATATTTTATAATTTACAATTATGAGAAATTAAAAACAATTTCAAATTGATAAAAAGTAAATGATTAAGCCAACTGCGATACATTTCTCTAGTAAAGTAATATATAATATTAAAGTAATATTAAGTGATGTGAGAAAGTGTGCACATTTTTTCATTAAATTAAAAAATACATGCTTTAGAAGAGCAATTATCATCTATAAATTTTTAAAGATAAATAAGGATATTCACCAAACTCTTAACAGAAATTGTTTATGGAAAATCAACAATAGTAATATCTACCTTTTATAATCACACAAAAATGAAAACAAAGAATATATACATCACATATCTAAGGTAACAAAGTGCTTCTGGGACTGGGATGGAACCTGCCTCAGTCTGAGCTTCCACTTGTTGAGTCCAATCCCCACTCTTGAGTACATCCTTTTTATATTGCACGTGATGCTAAAATAGGGGAACAAGAATGGTCCCCCAGCCCTTCCTCACCACTATTCTGAATCACAAGCCCACCTGAAGGATCGACTTCTGATTCTGATCAAGTACTAAAATTGGAGTCTAAAATAGTTCTTATTTCCTCTCTGCTCTCATCCTTTAGCCTAGTTATTGCCCTTATTTAAGATAACCTGAAAAAACATTAAGATGGCTATTGATAATAATGATTCTGTAACTATTGTATTATTAAAATAACTAATTAATAGTTGCTTTCTGTGATTATCCATTTAAGTTTAAACCACCGTATAGTTTATAAAGCACTATTGTGTGAATCATGCCATGTAGTCCCTACAGAAATAGTGCGTAGAATGTTTATTAGGCCATTTTTAGATGGGCAAACTAAGAAGTGAATAACTTGCCCAAAGACATTTGCTAATAATTGGCATAGCGACTTCTGACTTCAAGGTGTCTGTGATCTTTGAACACGGATTTTGGAACTGCTCTTCTTATCAGCTGTGCAATCCTTAACCTTTTTGCCTTCGTTTTTGATTCATAAAATGGATGTAATACTTTCTATTTCTTAGGGTTGTTGTGTGAGGAAATGGAAATAGACCATCATCATAGGGAAAAGACAAACTTTTAGTGCCTTTGCTTGACATATTAGAATTCTGCAAGTGATTGAGAATAAAAGAGTAGATCTTGACAAACTTTCAAGGTGGCCCTGTAAAACTAATGTTCCAATTCTAAACCTGACCATCCTGGCACCAGGGAACACATGGGCATCCCAGGGTATGGTGACTCTACTCTTGGGCCCTCTGGTGCTCCCCTATCATAGAACTCAGCACACACCATGCCCTGGTTTGCTTGCCATCTGCATTAGTCCGTTTTCACACTCCTGGTACCAATTTTTCCATATTAGTCTATTTTCACACTGCTCTAAAGAACTACCTGAGACTGATTAATTTATAAAGAAAAGAAATTTAATTGACTCACAGTTCTGCATGTCTGGGAAGGCCTCAAGAAACTTACAATGATGGTGCAAGCTGAAGGCGAAGCAGGCATCTTCTTCACAAGGCAACAGGAGAGAGTGAGCGTGAAAGGGAACTGCTAAACACTTTTAGCTATCAGATCTCTTGAGAGCTCACTCACTATCATGAGAATAGCTTGGGGGAACCACCCTCAGGATCCAATCACCTCCCACCAGGTCCCTCCCTGGACACGTGGGAATTATAATTCCAGATGAGATTTGGGTGGGGACACAAAGCCAAACTATATCCCATCATTTCTTCAGTAGAATGTGAACATCTTATATTCTTATGCTTCTGGGCTATGCTCTCACCTCTGTTCCCCTGCTTTTATTTTATTTTATTTTATTATTTTATTTTTTTGAGACAGAGTCTCGCTCTGTCACCTAGGCTGGAGTGCAGTGGCCGGATCTCGGCTCACTGCAAGCTCTGCCTCCCGGGTTTATGCCATTCTCCTGCCTCAGCCTCCCGAGTAGCTGGGACTACAGGCACCCACTACCATGCCCAACTAGTTTTTTGTATTTTTTAGTAGAGATGGTGTTTCACCAGATTAGCCAGGATGGTCTCGATCTCCTGACCTCATGATCCACCCGTCTCGGCCTCCCAAAGTGCTGGGATTACAGGCTTGAGCCACCGCACCCGGCCTCCCCTGCTTTTAGAAGAATCCTGACATGTTGCAGCCGCAGATGACAGTTTTTGAATAAGACACGATTCTGCTGAGGAGACGCAGATGTGCTCTAGGCAGCTCTGAAGCTAGGAAAGTGATGATCACATCGGAGGGATCCCGCCAGTTTAGGTGTTTCTCTTACAAATAACTAAAGAACTTAGAAAATAAAATAGATATGCAGATATTTATATTTAGATAACATAGTTATACATTTGGAAATTTGATAAATGAAGAAAAGTAGAAAGTAAAAAAAATTTTCCTACCATCCATGTTTAGACATCATTATTTTCATCTTCATCTTCATTATTAGAACTAACATTTATTGACTACGTATATAATATTCATATATACACACATAAGCCCTATACTAAATATTTTATGCGTATTAAATTATTTAATCCCCACCATTCTGTATTATAGGCTAAATCATTATCTCCATTTTGCAGATGAAGAAACCTGAAACAGAGATAAGTTAAATTTGAGTTGTTCAAGGTCCCACAGAATTTTGTTGTGTGCGCGTGTATGTGCAGCAAGCAATATCAGCATGCATTTTCTTTAAAATATATTTATTTGTCATTTATTCAACAATTACTTTTTCAGTAGTCACAATGTACCATACCCTGTTCTAAGTGGTGACAATGGAGAGAGAGAAAAAAAATGAGAAAAACACAAGACAAGAGGGCTTGTGTGCACAGAGGAAGTGGTAGAGTATAGGGGTGTATTGTCTGGTTTCTGGAGCCCGCCTTCTGAGTTCAAGTCTTGACTGTGGTGCTTGGTAGCTGTAAATTAATCTTTCCATACTTCATTTTCTTCATTTGTATAATGGGGATAATAATGTCACCTACCTTGAAGGATTGTGCTAAGTTCTAACTGAGTAAACACGCTTGTAATTTTCAGAAAAGGGCCAGGCACATAATCAGTGTTAGGCATGTGTGTGATTTTACTTTTTGGAGAGAGAGAAGAAGAATGAGTATTTAAACAAATCTATGTAACAGTCATAAGAACTATGGAGAAAATTAAGGTGAGGCAATTCCAGAGAATTTTTAGGTGACAACCTTAGATGGGTGCTCAGGGCAGGCCTACTGAGAGGTGGCCCTTAAGCTCCAACATGAATGACAGTAAGGGACAGCATGAGCCCCAGCTAGGAAAAAAACCTAGCACTGACATATTAAGGGCAAGATATGCTTGCTTAATTGTCAACAGCAGGAGGAAGGCCAGTGGGGCTAGAATGTAGTGAGTGAGGAAGAATGGGATAAGAAGGAGCAGGAGGTATGGGCAGAAGCCAGATATAAAGCTTGGCAAACCAGGGTATTATTCTAAGTGCAGTAGGATTCCATTGTGGGATTTGCATCAAGAAGTGACATGATATGATCTACCTTTAAAATAGTTCTTCCGAATATTTCGGAAGAATGGCCTATGGGAGGGCAATTTTGGAGTCAGATAGAATTGTCAGGAGACTCTTGCAGTGGTCCAGGCAAAAGATGATGGTAACTTAGTTTACAGTGGTAAGAGTGAAGACTAAGAGAAATGAATGAATTTGTGGGTTTTGGAACTAGAATTTAACAGTGTTACTGATGGATTGGGTGAGGTAAGACCACAGAGAGAGAAACAGACCATAAAGCATGTAACTCCTCGTTGTTGGCACAGCAGTTGACCAGTTGGTGATGTCCATCATGAAACAGGGAAGACTGATTACCAAGCCCTTTGCAGAGAAACATTGCCGCGTGTTCTCTGGACATGTTAAAATTGAAATACCTATTACAAATCTAAGAGGAGATGGTAAATAAGCAGCTAGACATCTGAGGCTGGAATTCCAGGGAGACACCAGGCAGGAAATATTGATTTTTAATTCACTGTAATATAAATTATATTCAAAGCACTGAAGTAGATGAAATCACCTAAGAAGTATGTTTAGATGAGGAGGGACTGAGCTAAGGACCAAACTTTTATATTTAAATGACACAGAGTTACTTTTTCTTGCCTGCTATCTGCAAATCCCTTTCTTTTTCCCCTCCCTGGAGGTAATGACAGTATGATTTTGGTATAATTGGTGTGTGCCTTTCAAGTCGTTTTATAAAAGATTGATGATATAATGTTTCATAAGCAGGAAATCTTTATGAAGGACAATGTCATAAACATATGAATGTCATCACCACTCAAGAGATCAAGTATCATCAATAGAGTTGAAGGTCCTAAGCTCTCCATCCTCATCTCACTCCCATGCTTTCCATGAAGGCATAAATTCTAAGTTCAATGTGATCCCTTATTCTCTATCCATGGTTATGACATGTCATTTAGGTTTATGTGGTCATGAACTTCATTTAACTATCATTCTAGATTTATTCAGTATTTTACTTTGTTTCATTCAATATTTTGATTAGTTCATGCCAATACATGCAGATCTAATTAATTACTTTTATTGCCATATGGTAGTCCCTTTTGTGTCTATTGCCAGACTTTGGCTCCATTTTCATACTAAATAATCTTCAAGTTTATTATTACCAATGATACGAACAAGGACATTCTTATACATATTTCTCATGACACAGAAAGCAAAGTTTATCCAGGAGTAAAATTGCTAATCATCATATATTTGCTTAAACATCTATGGGTAATGTTGAATCACTTTCCAAAGTAGTTTTACCAATTATACTGATACCACTAGTGTTGAAGGGCTCCCATTTTCCCACATCTTTGCTAAACTTTGGAATTGTCAGACTTTTAACTTTATTGCCCATTTAGAAGTTATAAAATGTTATTTCTTTTTTTGTTTGTTTTTGAAACAAGATGACTCTCTGTCACCCAGGCTGGAAGGCAATGGTGAAAACTTGCTTACTGCAGCCTCGACCTCCTGGCTCAAGCAATCCTCCCATCTCATCTTCCCAAGTAGCTGGGAATACTCGGCACGTCACCATACCTGGCTATTTCTTTTTAATTTTTTAAAAAATTTTATTTTACTTTAAGTTTCAGAATACACGTGCAGAAGGTGCAGGTTTGTTCCATAGGTATACATGTGCCATGGTGGTTTGCTGTAACTATCAAATTGCTATCTAGGTTTTAATTCCCGCATGCATTAGGTACTTGTCCTAATGCTCTCCCTTCCCTTTCTCCCAACCCCCACAACGGGCCCTGATGTATGTTGTTCCTCTCCCTGTATCCATGTGTTCTCATTGTTCAACTCCCACTTATGAGTGAGAACATGTGGTGTTTGGTTTTTTGTTCCTGTGTTAGTTTTCTGAGGATGATGGCTTCTAGCTGCATCCATTTCCCTCCATGGGACATGATCTCATTCCTTTTTATGACTACATAGTATCTGATGATGCATAGGTACCACATTTTCTTTATCCAGTCTCATTGATGGGCATTTAGGTTGGTTGCATGTCTTTGCTGTTGTAAATAGTGTTGCAATAAACATACATGTGCTTTACAAAAGAATGATTTATACACCTTTGGGTATATACACAGTAATGGGATTGCTGGGTCTAATGGTATTGGACCCCTTCCTTAAACTTTATACAAAAATCAACTCCATAAAACTCAAAATCATAAAAACCCTAGAAGAAAATCTAGGCAGTACCATTCAGGACATAGGCATGGACAAAGACTTCATGACTAAAGCACCAAAAGCAATTGCAACAACAGCCAAAATGTACAAATGGGATCTAATTGAACTAAAGGGCTTCTGCACAGCAAAAGAAACTAGCATCAGCATGAATAGGCAACCTACAGAATGGGTGAAAATTTTTGCAACCTATCCATCTGACAAGGTCTAATATCCAGAAACTACAAAAAACTTAAACAAATTTACAAGAAATGAAACAAACAACTACGTTGAAAATTGGGCAAAGAATCTGAACAGACACTTCTCAAAAGAAGACAATTATGTGACCAACAAACATATGGAAAAAAGCTCATCACCACTGATCATTAGAGAAATGCAAATCAAAACCACAATGAGATACCATCTCACGCCAGTAAGAATGGTGATTATTAACCAGTGAAGAAACAGTAGTCGCTGTAGAGGCTGTGGAGAAATAGGAATGCCTTTGCACTGTTGGTGGCAATGTAGATTGGTTCAACCATTGGGGAGGACAATGTGGCAATTTCTCAGGGATTTTTTTTAATTTTTCGTTAGGACAGGGTCTCCCTATGTTGCCTAGGCTGGTTTCAAACACCTGGGCTCAAGGGATCCTCCTTTCTCTGCCTCCCAAAGTGTTGAGATTACAGACATTAGCCACCATGCCCAGACTAAAATATTATTTTACTGTGGTTTGTAACTTGTTTTTTCCAGATTACTATTGAAATGGATCATTTTAGCTATTTATTTATTTATTGGCTGGCATATTTTCATTTTTTAGCAACATGCATTTTGCTAAAACATAGTTCATGTTTTTTGGCCGTTTTTCTATTAGGTAATTTTGTTGTTGTTGTTGTTGTTGTTTTTACTGATTTCAAAAATCATTTGTAAATGTTGTAAGTGTGGTAACTATTCCAAGTTTTCTTTTTCTTTCTCCACTATTTTTGTTAATAGTTAATTTTGATCAAGTAAATTTTAATATTCCATGTAATTGCATTTATCAGTCTTTTACTTACCATTTTATGCTTGTTATTATTTAGGAGGTCTTATTGGCATAATATTTTTCCAAAAGTTTGAAATTTTTTCTGTATGAAACTGTAGAAAAATTCTGCTTTCTCTTCCATTTATTCCCAAAGATAACTCATACGGACATCAAGGTTAGATTTTTTGTTGTCTGGATGTTCACTGAGAATGGGGTTCCATAAAGTCCTGGGTTTATGGGGTCCTATTCTCAGCCTTTCTGTGCCAACTGCTCCCCTTTCACAAGCCTAGGGTCTTGCCTTGTGTCCCTTTGATGTGTTGTATTGTAAAGAAGGCTCAAGCTGAGCAGGGATTATACAACACTTGTAGGGCATCTGCAAGCTTCACTGACAATTTATTACTCACGAGTGAGAATTCTACATCATTTTGAGCCCTGAGGATTTCTAGTATTTTCTTACAACCTTGTTTATTCATATAAATGTATTTCTAAAGATTTTTTTCGCATCATTTTCATGTTGCGTAGAACACTGTTTCTTTAATTTTCTTTTTTATTTTTAAAATAGATCTAGATTATTATTTGGTTAGAAGCAAAAGTCTCATGACTCTTTTTAACCATTAAGTATGTGTCTGAGAGAAAATCGAGCTTATTTATTTTCCTGCTTATTTAAGTTTATAAAAGCGCTGTTAAAATAAGTTTCCAAGATCTAACCCTCTATCCATCTATAGTTCATTTCTTTAACAGATAAATATTACTTCACTATATTAAATTAATCCCCGAATGTAGAACTTTAAGGGAAAATTTCTATGGACAATAAGAGAATCCTTTGAAAAAAAGTAAACATATTAGACTAATCAAATTTCAGTGGCTTTGTTCCTAATTCTCTAAACCTACGTAGTGGAACTTCCAAGTTACAAGGAAGCAAATAAGCATTGCTTCAATGTATGACTGGCGTTCATATGAATCCCCACCCCATTAAATCATTAGCCTTAAATCTTTGTTTTGTTGCTTCCTGATTCCCAGTCTCCTGCCCTGTGATGGCGCTTTTCAAACTCTTCAATCTATCAGAACATGTAAATCCTGATTGTGCAGCGTGTGTCCAATCATGATCCAGAGCTCACGTAGCTCCTGAAAGGAAGTTCTGGTTTTGAGAGTAGAATTCTTACCCCAGAATGCATTATTATAATCATCAAAGCTAAAACAGCCATAATTTTATCGAGCCTTCCTGAGATCCCAGATGGCGTACTAAGCAGTTGACAATATAAGGGGGGAAAATGGCTTTATGTTTTCTTTTATAGATGAAAAAACTGCAGTTGAGAGGTCAGAGAGGCTGTTCATCCTAAGGAGCAGAGTTTAAGCATGAGGAACTTATTCAGCTCTCTCTCTCTAACAAGCTGTGCAACATTACCCACCACAAAGAAGAGATTTTCTGGATCTAGCCGCTGCCCAGTGTCCTAACTAAACATGACACTTTCTCAATCATTCTACCTGAAATTTCTCTGATATCTTTTTATAAAGACCTTGCTGGCTCAGTCTTCATGCGGTCTCAGTACTTTGCATTATATCTATTAGCTTATGATGCATTACAACTAACACAAAACTTAGAGATGTAAAGCAACAGCCATTTTCTGCATCTCACAATACTGGAGGCTGCACAGATATTTCTTCTGATCTGGTCTCCCACGTGTCTGTGGTAAGCTGTGAGACAAGCTGATGTCTGCACCTGAGATGGTCTCTCTCATACATCTGGTAACTGCCTGGCTGTCAGCTGGGATGCCTTGGTTCTCCTCAGTCTGGCTTCCTGGCTCCAATAGGCTAGCTTGAGCTCTTTCACAGGGCAACCTTAGGGTTCCAAGAACAGCCAAGAGGATAGCCTCAGTGCAACAGTACTCCCTAAGTCTCTGCTTCAAGCATTTTGCTGAAGCCCTGCTGACGAAAGGAAGTCACACGGCCAACTCAGTTTTACGGGATACCTTCATGGAGGTGATTTGCACTGCCACATAGCACAAGAGAGTGTGCTGCAGACATGAAAAGATTTTTGTGACCAATTTTGCAATGTCTCACAATTAAAATTTGCTATTTTTGTTTTATTTGCTAGTTCACACATTCTGGAAATAATGAAGGTATGGCACTCCTTCTATGTGAACAAGTCTTCTGCAGAAATTCTGAGATCGCTTTCTTCAAAATGTCCTCTGTGGGAGTGTTACCAACGCCTCTGGCTTTGGTTAGAAAAAGATGACTTTCAGGACTTAGCATTGATGGAAAGTCTCTCCCTTATTATTCATAAAATGTTTGTTCTCTGCATCTGCTCAAATGTCTCCACTCCCTCATCCTATCCCCTTCTGAGTATTATAATTGGGGTCGAGAACGATTTCCTGATTATCTTGTTGTGATTCTTCAGTTTTACTGACTTATACTCATTTAGGTGGGCATTACATTAGAACTGGGGTTAATACCTTCTCTAATTCTCTGATAATGAAGTTAGTCATAGCCTCTAAACAAAGTTTATTTTTTAATTAACAGACTTTGTTGATTATTTTGAAATTCTAGTATATATAACTCCTCATTAGCCAGAGCCACATACTGCATTACTACCAGCAAAATAATAATAACATTATCATCTACTACATATTTTCTAAATGCCAGGAAACTTATATGTAACAATTTTATCCCTTTTATGCCTACTTCCTCATGATGAAACAGCATCTGAGAAATTATATTGATTTAAAATCAAAGATATGGTTTCAAATTCAACTCTTCCAATTAGTGGTTGAGCAAACCTCTCAGACCTACATATATTTAATCTATAGAAATGGCTGTTCACACACAACTGAAAATGTTACTGTAAAAATGAAATTAGGTAATGTACGTGAGGAAGCATTTTAAGGTGACGAAGAAGAACATCTATAATCTTGAGAGTCAGTGTGGTTCAGCGGGAAACTAGAGACTCAAGTTTATAATTATCTTAGCTGCTTTCTAGTTGGAATGAAAGAGAAAAAGGAAAATGAAGAAGATTTAGAAAGGTAAAGCCATTATGCTTTGACTCCGATTTCGACTATACAAAGATTTTTTGAGCACATACGACCTGACAGACACCAGGACCCCCAGAAATGTACACACTTATAGAAGGTAAATCTGGGATTAATGGGACTTTTACCAAAATAAACAAATAAAAAGAAAATAATGATTTTTCAAATAAAATGCAACACCTAAGTTTCGGTCCTTGGACTAGAATGCTTTTCCCCATGTATCCACACAGTCAATTCCTAAAGTTGCTTTTCTTTAAAGCAGGATTTCCAGTCCTGAGATACGATAAAGGGCCAAAGACTGAGTAAGAAAATACACAAGAGCCCGTTTTCATCACGTGCTTTCTTTCTTACCACACAAATGTAAGGGCGTGAATGGGAGGTGGCAACCTCACATGTAGCTACACTACTTTCATTCCAGTCCTCTCTGATTAATTACTGGCTTCAAAACTGTGAGCGAATGCATGAGCCTCTCCATCCCATCTCTCAGATTTACCCTTCACAAATATTTTCTTGTTCATTAAGCATTTATGAGCATTTCTTCAAAAGCACTTTGAATTATTCACATACAAATAGATGTTCAGGAATTATGTAACCGTGAATGTTCAGCACGGTCTGACAGTGGAACGTGCTCTGGCAGTTCAGGAATTCAAGTTCAAATGTATTTCCTACCTGAGGAAGAAAGAAAAGATTTGTGCAAGAAGAAAGAGTTTAGCTTTCCCCTAAACAATGTCAGTGAAGATGATGTCTTTGCCTCGGTTTGAAGAATGTAAAATGTAAAATTTTCTATCATACTCACATATATATATATATATATATATATATAACTCACATATATATATGAAATATATGTGAGTAAGTGTAGAAATAAATACATATGTAGAGAGACGTGTACACGTAAACATAATCAAATGTGTCTTAATGTAGTTTTATGATTTTTAGTAGCAATTTAGTATCTTTGGACAGTTAATATCCTCTGTGAACCTTTCCTTGAAACGAACAAACATCCACCCCTATTTTCAAAGTGGCATGTCTATGCCTTTTTATAAAGAGGCTGAGAGTGAACATGGTAAATCTAATCACTAAAAGAGAGAGAGAAATCTGCTTATATATTACTCAAAAATTACTGCTCAATCTTTTTTATTTTTTATTTTTTTGCCAAAAGCTGTAATTTAATAACTTCAATTAAACTTTCAATGAACTTCAATTGAGAGCCTTCCTGGAGGCCTTTTCTTAAACAAACCATGCATAGTACCACAGAACGGCTTTTTGTTTTGTTTTTATTTCTTTGTTTTTTGTTGTTGTTTGTTACTTTTTCTCTTTTCTATTTTTGATCTCTTTCTAAAGAGAGAGCATATCTAGTGATTGACATTCAGTAAAAGAGGAACCTCCTTACCTGCAAAGAGCTATCTCATTTCTCAATACAATTATTTTTGTAATTACTCTTTTGAGAGTGGGAACCTATATTATAAGAACACAATTGCATTAGAAAACTAATTAGAGATCCTTATTCTTTCAGTATATTTAGGCAGAGAGTTGTATTTGTAAAATCATTTTCTGCCAAAAAAAGTACTTCTAGCTTCATGCTTCATTTTCATAGAAATCAATATAGAAAGATTGACTTCTCCTTCCCCACAGAATGCAATGAATGTAGATGCTCTCAGGAGTTGGACTGGATACATTCTTATTGAAATTAAGAAACATAATGAGGAGATTCACCAGCTACCGTGTGTTGACACAAGACTCAAAAGAAGCAGGGAGAGAAAAATGAATGTTGTTGACGCCATCACTTGAAGAATGTGACACCAAGGGCTGGGCTGAGTCTGCAGAGAGATGAGATGAGATGCATCCTCCCAGAACGAAGGTGTTCTCCGGGGTCATCTTGCACTTTTCAGGTGTCTCTATTGATTTTATCTGTAAATTTCAGGTTTATTTCTTTTGGAACCCCCTTTCCATGAGATCTATGGTACAACAGACAAACTGAGGTCTCTGTTCCTTTCCACGACTGAAAGGTACTTTATCAAATTATTCCATTTTTTTTTTTGAATGAGACATATTTCCCCTAACTGAGCCTTCTGCCTCTGTGACAGAATAATCTTGTCTACAATGGTAAGCACTATTGGGAGCTAAGCATTTTGTCTAGCATAGTTAACTGTATGCATTAATAAATTCTGAGCACAACAATGACTGCTTTCTCATTTCAGTTTTTTTTAAAGCATCTTCAGAGGATATTCTGTATATCAGCCAAAAAATTGAATCTTTTAATCAACTCATGTAAGAAGGGTTTTATTCAATTCCACAAGAATGGTTATTGTGTGTAATAATAAAGGAACTGCTATTTATTGTCTATGATGTTCCATGAATTAGATAAACAGTATCTCATTTTAATTCCCATAATAGTTGTGTCACATACTAAGATTCCTGCTTGACAGCCTGGAAAATTCAGGTGCAGAGAGGTTAAGAAACATCTTCTAGTTGCATAGAGCTAGAATTAGCATCTCTTCCTCAGAAGATTTGTCACCCCTGCTCAGTGGCTCTCTCCTCACTGCCTTCCAAAATAGGAGAGTAGGGTCATCAGAGACTGTTCACACCAGGTTCCTCTGTTTTTACCCAACTCATCTTAGCTCACTCCCCTGCTGCTTCTTGATAGATTCTATCCATCCCACAACTTACTGAATTAATTACAACCCCGATGGAATGTACTTATGCTACTCCTATCCCTCTCTCATGAGAGCAAGTCCTAACATTATCAGCAGCCTCCTCTATTAGGATGTCTAGGTTTAAAATTTATTGTTAAGAGGCTGTGCTTTTACTTTTCAGGTACTAAGCCCCTACCCTTAATCCCAACCCTGACACAGTCAGCTTGTTCTTTTTGGACACATTTCTCAGACTCACTGCCAACCCGTATTTCCATGCATCACTATTACTGCAGGTTAAGATGGTAGCTAATTAGCATGACTGATGGGCCCTCTCCTACCCTCCAAAAAATATTACTATGAAAAGACTCACAATAGAATGACTGTTGAAAGTGTTTAGCTATGGACAATGAGGTCCACAGGACAAACTCCAAGAAGTGATGGTTTGTGATCCTGTATTCTATGTAAAGATACATTGAGAAACACATTCTTGCGTCTCTACCAGATGTGCCTGACCTTGAACCAGATCATGGTGGGAGCATGTTGGTACATCCAGGCCCTCCATGGTTACTGTCCGCTGAGTGTTCCCATGGTAGACCCATTCTTTCAGCAAAGTGTAACTCAGGAACACAATCAGGAATCTGTCAGGGACTGTTTTAGCCTTTCACTCTTTAAATCCCAACCTAGCGCTGCCTCAAACACTTTTAGATTGTATTTCCTTTGATACAAAAGAGGAATGCTTTCATGTTATCAAAAGTATGCTAATCATAAGGAAAAGCAGTGAAAAATAAAAGCACGAGACAGAATGAGAAGCTCATCTATAGGCAGGGATACCTTTAATTTTAAAGATCTTTTACCATCTGTCAAATTTTTCTCCTGCATTCATTATGTCTCAGGTAAAAAGTGTATTTCTATTTGGGTTTATACAGAATTGGCTCCTGAGACTAGGATTTGAGTCAAAGGGTGTGTCTAGGAATTTGGGAGATGATCCCAGGAAGCACTAGTAAGGGAAGGAGGAAGGTAGATAAATCGGGGTAAGAAGCAAATAAAAGGTGTGTTTTGAAGGAGATTAGAACTTGAGTTAATGTGTGGACAACTTGAGTTCAACTATGCCAGGGAACTCCGTAGAGCTTATCACAGAGTTATTCTACCTGGGGATTGAGGAAGTTGGGCTTCTTGTCCTTGAATTTGTATCTGTCAGTAGTAGGGGGACACTCCCAAAGCAGCAACCCTCAGTAATTCCATCTTATAGTGAAGGCTAAGAAAAAGCCCTCAGGTAGAGAGCCCTACCTGCCTGCAGTGAGAGACTGTTGGCAGGTGCTGAGATGATTAGTGACAAGGGAGGTGAGCAGAGCAGCAACAGAACCTGCGATAGTGTGTTATTTTACAGACTGAAATAGAAGCTGTGTTCTGGATGTCTTGCCACCTTTGAGAGGCAGTGTGTAGCAACAGAAAGACTAAAAGCTTAAAACCATAGAGAACGGACCTCCGTTTGAATTCCAGCTCTGCCAACAAAGAACCACGTAACCCTGGGGAAATTACCTGGTGTTCTTGAGCCTTAGTGAAGGACAGCAACAGCTATATCTCCATGCTATTTTGATAATTCAGTTAAGGAAAAACTGCAGTTAAAATGCCTGGTCCACAGTAGTTTCTTGCCTTGACAACGTTCCCAGCCTCCCCTCTTTGTGTGATGTCCTGGGTGTGAGGCACTTGTTCCAGGTCCTGCATAGGCTTCTCTAGAAGTTCCCTTCATTCCAGTTCGTGAAGCACCCTGTATTAGTATGTTTTCAAACTGCTGACAAAGAGATACCCAGAACTGGGCAATTTAAAATAGAAAGAGGTTTAACTGGACTCACAGTTCCACATGGCTGGGGAGGCCTCACAATCATGGCAGAAGGCAAGGAGGAGCAAGTCACATCTTACGTGGATGGCAGCAGGCAAAGAGAGAGCTTGTGCAGGGAACCTTCATTTTTAAGCCATCAGATCTCATGAGACTTATTCACTATCACAACAACAGCACAGGAAAGATCCATCCCCATGATTCGATTACCTCCCACATGGGAATTGTGGGAGTTACAATTCAAGATGAGATTTGGGTACAGGCACAGCTAAACCATATCACAGCCCTTTCCCCCAGAGGATCAATTCACAGAATGACCCTACCTTTTTCATGACACTTCATCCCGTTTTCTCCTGGAACTGAAATATGTTTAATCTTTAAAACCAGCAGAAAACTCAAAGGTAAATGCATTAGTTGCATTTGTACAATATGTCACATACTAATCCAAATGTCCCACTCCAGCAGCAAGACAGGAACCTGTATGTTTAGGGTTTCATGATGTTGAGGGTAGAAAACAATGTTTCAGATGTTCTTGAGTCAAAGGAGAGAACTGAATTAAGATACCAGTGGTTAAGAAGTGCACAGGGATGGCAGGTGGTTTAAAGGAATATTTGTGTCAGTAAACAAGAGAAGGAAATTTGAATTGCTTATTGAAGCAATGGTAGGACAAAAGCATTTAAAGAAGTTTACAGTGTGGAGCAGTATATGGTGCTTTGGAAGAAGAACTTCTACTATCTTTTTCACACATATATCCCCCAGCGTCTAGAATAGTAGGCAGAGTATAATGTGGCCCATAAAAAGAGTTATTGGATGAATGAATACATGGGTGAATTCTCTGAGGCAGTCCCTCTTGTGGGATTTTTGAAAGGGCAACAGTGAAAAAAAAGGTCAGGAAGAGTTCTACTGCCTACAAAAGCAGTGGGATATTCTCTTACGCTTTTTACCTTACAAACCATTGCCCTCATATGCAACAGCAAATTCATTTTCTTATCATTACTTTGGCCAATGTGATGCTTCGTTAACTCTGCCCACGTACCTTGCGTTTTCATTGTTGGAGACTTTCCTCCCTTTGGATTATACAAAGTAGTATAGCAGTCCTATGAACCCTTGGTACTCCCAGCTCTCCAGAATACATTTGAACACTCTCCCACCCTACACACACACACACACACACACATGCACACACACACATGCACACCTGGTATGGGATGGTTTCCAACACAGCAAGATGCCATCTCTGCAAAAACAAACAAAAAAAAATAGCTGGGTGTGGGGGCACATACCTGTAGTCCTAGTTGCTTGGGATGCTGAGATGAGAAGACCACTTGAGTCCAGGAGTTCAAAGCTACTGTGGGCTGTGATTGTGCCATTGCAATCCAGCCTGGGTGACAGAGAAAGACCTTGTCTTAAAATAATAATAATAATAATAATAATAATAATAAATAAAGTGGTGCTGAAACAACTGGGCATCCACATATAGGAAAAAAAAAGAATCTAGATACAGATCTTCTATCTTTCATAAAAATTAACTCAAAATCAATCATAGATCTAAATGTAAAATGAAAAATTATAAATTCCAGAAGATAACAGTAGAGAAAAACTAGATGACCTAAGATGTGGTCCTGACTTTTTTAGATACGATATTAGAAGCATAATCCATGAAAGAAAAAAATCATTATAAGTTGGACTTCAGTAAATTGTTTAAAACTTCTATTCTGCAAGATAAACTGTTAAGAGAATAGAAAGATGAACTAAAAACTGGAAAATATTTGAAAATGCATACTACATAAAAAGGAGTAGTAATCAAATTATACCAAGAACCCTTTGAAACTCAACAATAAAAAATTAAACAACCCACTTAAAAATGGGGAACAGGCAACTCACTGATATACAGATGACAAAAAAAAAAAAAAAACAAATTAAAAGATGCTCAACATCATATATCATCAGGGAATTGCAAATTAAAATAAGATACCATGATATCCCTACTAGAATGGCTTATGTTCAAAACACTGACACCACCAATTGTAGCTCAGGATGTGGAACAATAGGAATTCTCATTCATTGTTGGTGCAAATGCAGAATGGCAACTACTTTAGAAGAAAGTTTGTCAGTTTCTTATAAAACTAAAGAAACTCTTACCATGTAATCCAGCAATTTAGCTCCTTGAGTTTCACTCAAATGAGTTGAAAACTTATGTCCACACAAAAACTTGCACACATATGTTTATGGCAATTTTACTTTTATTTTCCAAACTTGGAAGTAACCAAGATGATTTTCAATACATGAATTAATGTATGTGGTACATCCATACAATGGAATATTATCCAGAGATAAAGGGTAATGAGCTATGAAGCCACAAAAAGACATGGAAAAACATTAAATGCATACTGCCAAGTTAAAGAAAACATTCTGAAAAGGATATTGTATGATTCTAACTATATGACATCCTGGAAAAAGCAAAATTATGAATACGGTAAAAGTAATTAGTGATTGCCAGAGGTCGGGGGAGAGAGGGAGGTATGAAGAGGAGGTAAAGTGCAGGATATGTTTAGGGCAATGAAACTATTCTGATGATACTATAATGGAGGATACATGTCGTCTTACATGTTTCAAAAAGCATAGATGTACAACACCAATAGTAAACTCTATCTAACACAATATTGGTCCATCATTTACAGCAGATGTACCATATCAATGCAATATATTAATAACAGGGGATACTGAGGGGATGGGTGTGAGAATATATATGGGAACACTTTGGACTTTTTACTCAAATTTTCTGTAAATCTAAAATTTCTCTAAACATTAAAGTCTATTGAAAATACCACAAACTAATTCACCAAAAGAGTCAGGCAACCATACCTTTTTTGTCTGAAGTTGATTATATCTGTATCTAAGAAAACTGCTTCTTGGATAATTTATATTGTGCATTTCATAACATTTGTAAAAGTCACACATATTCAGAAAAGCAAAAAGGAAATAAAATAAAGTTCTCATGGAATACCACCAGCCAGATACAAGGTGAATGCTTAGAAATTAATATTATGTATTTCTTTGGGCACTATATATTTCTGACATTTAATTTGATAAGATCTTGCCTTAACAGTGTGTAGGCATCCTGGCACCAAAGACTGCATTTTGCATAAAGTTTATTTCACAACACCATGCATAAAATCTCTGATAAATACATTTTATCTAATTGATTAATCTATGGGGTACCTCTCTGCAGACATGCTTCAGTGATAACAGATCCTCCTGCCTTCAGTCTCATATTTTAGTTTAGGGTTAACTGAGTGAGAAGAATGTGGTTGGATAAGCAGTGTGCTCCACGATTGTCTCAGAAGTGGGGATGATGGAATGGAAAGAGCTAATCAAGCAGATTCTCATCCAAGCCTCCCACTTTTCTGGGCACAGTCCTAAAAAATAATTCCTCTAAGCCTCATTCTCCTCTTTATAAAATAGGCAATTATTAAACATGCACCTTCCTGTTGGCAGTAAATCTGGTCATCCTCAATTTGTCATCTCCATACCTTTCTTTAGCTAAGGCAGGAAATCTAAATCTCTTAGCTAGACTCTTGCAAAACTAGTTAAGTAGTTTTATTTTTACTCTGCATTTCAGTTTAAACTGCTCTTTCTGACCGAATACGCTGCAGAGTTGAAGGCCTGCTATTTATAAACAACGTGACTCTCCTATTTTCAAAGAGACTCTATTTTTAACTTTTGCAAAATCACCAAGATTTTGTGTCTGTTAAAAGAAAAATCATGCCGCAGAGAGTTTTAAACTAAAGAGTGTGGTGCAAAACTATTTCCTAGAGAATAAAAGCACATACTTTTAATTTTTAAAAGTACTTTACAGGAAGCTAGGTAACTAGATTATCTACCAGAATGTTAGCTCTGAGAAGGAAACAACTAATTATCTGGTTCACACCTTCTATTTATGGATGTAGAAATTGAGTGCTAGAGAGAAACCTTGTTTAAGGTCACTCAGCTACCTAATATCAGAACTAGAATGAACACCAAAGTGTCTTGGTCCGTTTCACCAAGGAAAAACAAATAAGTAAAATGAATACTGAATGAAGATAACCACTCATGAGATAATGTTATTAATAAGTCATGGTTAAATACACAATTTCCACTATCCTCTTTCCTGATACCAGTGCGGGAAGATTTCCTAACACTGGGACCTCTGAATGGGCTTTATTTTCCTAAGGAATAGCTTTAAAGTGTGTGTGTGTGTGTGTGTGTGTGTGTGTGTATATATATATATATATATATATATATATATATATATATATATATATAAAAGTTGGGATACATTCATGTATGGTTTTCTCTGAACTTTCGTTTCCACGTGCCAGAGAAGTAATAGTACAGTGTTCCAGCCGTATTAGGCATCTCTTTCTTTGTACACTTTCTTTATTCTTCTAAGTAAATGCTGGATTCAGGTTTACGGTTGTATATGAGAAAGCATAGGCCAGTCTAGAGTTAATATGGGCACAAGTACACTCTCCCATGATTGCTACTTCTCTGTATTCACTTTTGTTTCCATCACCGCTCTGTGAAATACTTTGGATGGTGAGTTTCAAGTTTAAGCTTAGAGAGAATGAAGCTACCCTGGTCTTAATTCTCAATAAACTCTGTCTCCACACAGTGCATCAGACCTCACTATAATCTCTTGTTTGGGACAGAGATCCAGCTACTGGTAAAGTGTTGTTCTGCCTTTTATTTGCCTTATTATTTAGAGCAATAGTTTGTAGAAAGAAGCAGGCATCCAAGACAGTGTATCAGTGTTCCTAGATTCCCTGGAGTAACTCCTTCTATCATATTAAATCATCTTAAACCATCTCAAACTTACATCAGATCCAACTGGATCTCTTACGTGGAGCACCTATAATGAATTCATTAGACAGTATCTGAGTTGTGTTATATACATTCTTTCTAATCCTCAGTAGCGCTGGAAGAAATAAAACTCTGAGATTAAGGAGTAAAATTCTAGACTATTAGGTTGCAGTGTTCTTACTTCCCAACATGAATGGGATAGAAACAAAGGCTGATACTGAACAAAAGGATACATTTTACTTAATCTTTAATTTAAAATTAATTAATTTATTCAAATTCATTTTAATTCAACCAACACCATCACCAACAACCCCAAGAGCATTTGTTAAGGATAATATTATCTATTTTACAGTTGTGGAAATTGAGGCATATGATAATTATACAAGTTGCTCCAAGTCCAACAGTTTTGTTGAGACATAATGGAGGCTGAAACCCAGGGATGGCAATTTCATAAATAACTCTTCCATAACAGCAGCACTCTATATTTGGCTTGAGCAATGATTGATGCTCCCTTTGAGAAAGTGCTTTATAAAGACACACACATTTGTGCATGGTGTGCCTGAAGTTCTGGGAATGCACTACAAATAGGGTAATCAAGCAAAGTCACAGAGAGCCAGCTCAGGAAGAACTAGGAAATTATTAAGATTTCTCTATCCTGGCCATGTCATGGCCGGGAATAAATAACAGCTTTCGATAGAGATGTTTGAAAAAAAAATCAGAAGGAGGAGTTGTGACTAAGGTTTTACAGATCCCAAGGCTTTCCTGATCAAACGGAAGTTCATATGCTGTTTAAACAGAAAAAGTCTAGTGACAATCAAAGTATACGATTGAAGGAAGTACCAGCTACAGTGAATAAAGGTGATTTATTTAAAGTCAATTACTTGAAAGTCAGTGGAATCAATGTTGTTTGTTTTACCTTGAATACTATGCCCTGACTTTTCTGCATTGGGAAAAATGAAAAGGACCCAGATAAAATGTCACTTCTGTGAAAGCTTTGCTCATCCTATAGTTAGTTACTCATTCACATATCTTGCATATTATTCTGTATTATAAATGTAATAATTTACTCATCATTCTCTGCCTGAGTTAGTTTGGTTTCTACCAGGTAAGCAGCCCTACTATAAGTAATATGAAGTAGAGGATTGATTTTGGAGGTAAGCCACACATAATTGTGGGAGGTGAAGAAGTCTAAGAAAAGTTGTTCCTTCAGCATCTGGCGGTAGACCTAAAGTCATTGAAGGTCAGTAAAGCCAGCAGTCAGGGAAAATATATAAAAGTGAAACTGGGAACATAAAGGAACAACTGGAATCTGGAAAGAAAACAAGAACCTTGGAAGGAAACAGGAACCCACATCTTCACTGCCTCCAACATCAGCAATGCAATTGGCCATAAAAAGAAGATGATGTCCTTTGCCACAAGGCTAAATTCTCATCTGGTTCGAGACTTAGAGAAGATGAAAGAGGAAATCCAGCAAAGGTGATGGAGCTACTCCAAGCCCAGCTACTGTCCCACAACAGCAACAACCTCAGCAATAACATGAAACATGCAATGTTTTTGTCACCAGAAATCAACATTTGTTGGATACTAATGGCTCTTTCACTTCCACATTCTATATCATGATTAATTTTCCTTGTGTCAAGCTTAATCTGGATTTGTATAAGGAAGGGGATTCTGGAAAGGTATAGCTTAATTAACTTGACATGATAAAAACAAAACAAAACTATCTTAGACTACAATCTCAAAGAGATGCTGCATGCCTTGATTATTTTTTATAACATCTAAAAGTGCATAAACTAGTTTCTGAAAGATGGTTGCAACTTGTGAAAGTTTAAAAAAGCCAGCCTCCAAATTATGTGACATGCAGTGACGTCTATGTATCCTCCATTTGAATCGGTGATCTGCTATTTCTTGACCAATAGAATATGGCAGAAGTAACACCGTGCCTGTTTTGGAGTCAAGGCCTAAGGAAAGGCACCTTTTACTTCCTGCTTCTTGGAATATTTGCTCTTAGAACTCAACTATGCTGGAAGAAAGTCCAAGCTACATGGTGAGGCTGTGTATAAATGATCCACTTATTAGCTCCAGCCGAAGTCCCAGTGGATCACCTGCTAGACATGAAAGTGCAGAGACCTTTGCAATGTCTTGAACTTAGCAACTGTCTGGCTGAAACTGAAACATTAACTTGGGGATAATTTGTTATAAAAATAGATATTTGGAATAAATTACAATACTAAATGTGGTATGCTACCATAATTTTTAAAAATTGACATTGGCTTTGAGATTGAGCAATGGGGAAGGGATAGAAAGACCTTGAGGAGGCTGCTAGTAAAAGCCTAAAATATTTCAAGAGGGCTGTCATACAGGGCTTAGAGGAAAGTAAAAATGGGATAATGTTTCTGGAAGCTGGAGGAAAGAGGATACTTGTGTGGTGGCAAAGTCTACCAATACTGTCACTTGTGTTAATGTCATAATTAGGAAATGCAGCTAAAGATCTCAAGGATCTAGTTAAGATTTCCAGCCAGTGTGTTGGTAAAATGCGAAATAAAAAGCATTCAGGGCTTGCTGTGTTTTAAATTAAAGCTGTTTTCAATTCCCAGTCTCTCCAGACAGCAAATGATTCTAAAATTACACACGGCTTAGGTCAAAGATCAAATACAGGGTAGGATGTTCTGTCACCTGATAATAATTTAAGCAGTGGCTCACAAAAACTTTCAAAGAAATAAAAGAGCCTCTGAGGATTTTAAGGTGACACCTCACAGGTCCTTTCCATTAAACAAGAGGGCTTCCAAAAATTTATTTTCTAACAGCAGCTTCACAAGAAACTCAAGGTGGAGAAGAGCTTTCCTAAAAGAGCTTGGTGATTTGGCTAAGTCTAATGGAGTGAACCCACATAAGAGTAAAAAAAAATTCACAAAGATTTTAAAATAAATTTCTGGTGGAAGCACCACCTACTTGGAAGAAAAGAAATAGAGGCTGTATAAAATGAAAAGGGTGTTGGGAAGCAGGTTGAGAAGTTTTACTCGTTGCAAAGTCAATTTTCTTATGAAAAATGATGAATGACTTATAGGAAGGAACCACGAACTTTGAGCACAGGGCCAAAGTTTGAGAGAATCACTGTTATGAAGGAGTAAAGGGCCCTACAGAACATGTGTCTGGCTGGATTTCAGAATTGCTATGGACCAGTAACTGTTTGTGCTTTCTGTTTTCTCTTTTTCTAAGACACGGTCAGTAGCAGTTATTCTGAATCTGTTCCACAATTCAATTTTGAGTGTGGTGTGGAGCAGGGATGGGGGCAGTGGTCAGATAACTTGTCTCCAGTTTATACATTTTTAGATTGAGAGAAACCAGAAGCCAAGGATCTGCACTTTAAGAAACTAATTTAAATAAAAATATTTGAACCTTGAGGATGAGTCTGACACCAATATGCTATTAAATTGTTAGGAGGCTGGGCGTGGTGGCTCAAGCCTGTAATCCCAGCACTTTGGGAGGCCGAGACGGGCGGATCACGAGGTCAGGAGGTCAAGACTATCCGGGCTAACACGGTGAAACCCCGTCTCTACTAAAAATACAAAAAATTAGCCGGGCGTGGTGGCGGGCGCCTGTAGTCCCAGCTACTCGGGAGGCTGAGGCAGGAGAATGGCGTAAACCCGGGAGGCGGAGCTTGCAGTGAGCTGAGATCCGGCCACTGCACTCCAGCCTGGGTGACAGAGCGAGACTCCGTCTCAAAAAAAAAAAAAAAAAAAAAAAAAAAAAAAAAAAAAAATTGTTAAGAGATCTTGGGAATGAGTATATTTTGCATTTTGGAGAAATGTTCATAATTTGAAGTTGGTGGCCAGCCTCTGGTGGTTTAAAAAACTTACTGTGATATTCTTTGGTATTTCTCCTATTGAGGAATGGGGTCTATGTTCCCTTGAAACTGGGCTCTGTGACTGTGCTTCTAATAGATTATAGACAAAGGGACCCTCTGACGGCTTTCAGGCCCAGGGTACAAGAACTTAGTCACTCTGACTTCCTGCTCCTGGGATAGTGAATATTGAAACCCAGGTACCTTGTTTTAAGGACACACCAGTTACCTGGTTAAGTCCATAGGTAAGTGTTCCATTCCTAGTTTTGATCCCTACCAGTAGTCAATGTCAACAAGCAGGCATGTGTTATAGAGGCTTTTGGCATAACTTCAGTACTACTCACTGTCTAGCTAAAAATGCACAAAAAGTAAGAAACACCAAGTTGAACATAAACCCCAGAATTTCGAGAGACACTAATAAATAATTATGATTACTTTAAGCCTTAAGTTATGAGGAAATGTATTATACAACAATAAATAGCTAGAGTAGCATTTAATTATGTTTCATGAATGAATGAAATAACTAATGATAAACTCAAAGTTTTTACTAGTAATCATATTTTGTGAAATGCTTAAAGTAATGTCCTGGTGAAGAAACTGAATACTCAAAGGTCAACTAATTTTTTTCTAAGACATGAAATTAAGTTATTTTCTTTAATTTTCCATTCTCATCTATTTCCTCCTGTATCACTGAGAAACCGTACTTAAAACAAATGACACATTGATTAAAAATTTTGTCTGTGATTTTCATTATGCAAATATGGACTGGTCCTTCTTTTGAGTGCTGAAAATGTAATCTGGATGCACTAGGAAATAAGTAGAATATAAAAGAATAGCTAGATTTGCTAAAAAATTTTTAATGTATACATAAATTTGTGACTTGGTTGTCTTTTGTTTTAATGTAAATCAAATGATGACAATAAATGTTTACTAAATGCATTTTATTTTTCCAGGATACAACACTGAAAATATGCTCTTTTCCTCCAGGACTCAATCTTCCAATTAGGGATCAAGATTATGAAAACGTGAAATAGGTTCATACAGTGTCATGTACAGGAGGTAAATTATACTCAAAATCAGAAAACTTTTGTTCTTGATCAAGGATTGGCAAAAAAAAAAAAAAAAAAAAAAAAAGAGTCAGATAGTAAATAATTTAGGCATGGCAATACCTACCATCTCTTTGCAGTTCCTCATCTCTGCTGTTCTAGCTTGAAAGCAGCCATAGACAGGAGTCAAATGAATGAGTGAAGCTGTGTTCCCTTAAAACTTTGTGTTCAAAAGCAGGTGGCCAACTGGATTGAGCCTGCTGGTAGTAGTTTGCTTCCTCTTGTTTTAGACTTTGCCTTGCCATTGGTTAGCTGTGTAACCCAAGGAAAAATCAAGCTCAGAGCTTCATTTTTCTTATCAGTAAAGTAAGAATAATATTAGTAACCTCCTTGACATTCCCAGTATGAGGAGAAACAAGAAAATGCTTGAAAACTTCTTTGGAACTGTCTATTGTATGGTAGACATGTTAAGTTACTTGCCGTTATTATATATTTTTTTAAGTCTTCTGGCTCTATTCTTTTAGCTATTTTTCTGTACCTTCTTGTGAAATAGGAAATCACGGTTACTCCTTTCCATTTTGGGTTGGCAAGAAATTTTGGGGGTGTGGGCGTCTCTGGCTCTCTTGGTCTTGATATTCTAAGCAGCATCTTCATTCCATGGCTTTTGATATTCTATTTTATCAATTGTCCTTCCCTGCCTCTGTTATCTAAATTAGCTGTCACCACTTTCTTTGTTATACTCTGCTTCATTTTCTTCATAGTACTTATCACAGAAATTATCTTGTTCTTATAAATTTTGGCCTCATAATTATCTGTCAGTCCCGTTATGATATCAATTTGATTATTTTCTGATTCACTTAGTAATATATCCTCAGCACTGAGGAATGTACTTGCCATATATTACAGGTTTGATACACATTTGTTGAATGAATTAAATGAATGAAACGTGCAATATTATCTCATCCTCCAGGCAAAAGTAGAAGTTCTTCTGTGTATCTGGCCTGGCCACTCTAGTTTCTGGAGTCTGGATCAGATATTTTACTTTCAAATCACTTAGCAGATTACATACATCTACTATAATACGTAAGCTTTTATGAGAACATTGATGGAAAGTAATTGGAAATGCTTTCAGTATTAAATAAAAAGTATGCACTGTGCATTTCACTTGAGCATAATCATCTATCTGGTGCTTAATGATATTATTTACAGAAAGTGTCTCATTTCTGCTTATTTGGTTATTACAGTTCAACAACTGCCCGCTTTGTCAGCTGCGTATCTGCAGACGGTCTGCCAATATGGTGTTTTCCAAATGGTTTATATACAGTAGCTGCCAATCTTCTGTGTATATGTATCTCTCTCTCTCTCTCTCTCTCTCTGTGACTTGATTCTCTCTAGGAAGGTAGTGAGGCTCAGGGACCACTTTTTTTTTAATTGAATGTGCACTAGCCAAACTGAGTTTAAGCCGACGACTGATTGCCTTTTGCAGAGAAACATAGATACTGTTGCACCATGTAACACCGTCACTCACTCAGACTGGATAAAGTAGATCAGAATTTCACTCAGAATCCATTTCAGCACCAGTAATACGTAGGCACGAAAGCCTCAGTGTTCATTACATGCTTACTGAACCTAACACAGATTTTCTGAAGGACGCTGAAAAATAGAAACAAGGGCAGGTAGCCCGGTCACCTTTAAATCAGATTTTTTAAAAAGTTGGATTCCTAAAGACTAAGGAGGTGTAGATCTTCACGAAAGGTGTAGAAAATCTGCTTTGTGTCTTTCCCATCTTTAAATGTTAATGATCTAGTGAAAAGTCAGATGTTTAGGGTTTTCTTCTTTAACAGAACTGCGGTGAAGAGGCAATGGCTTTAACATAGATTATATGTGAGTTCCATATAGTTAGAGAAAGCAGAGGAAATTGTTTTTTATATGTTCTTGCCATTTTTTTTTTTGGCCTCCTCTCTGTTTCTAATTTAATCTGGCAGCACTCTCTGAAGGTGTGGTAAGAGATAAAGCGTGACGGTTGTTTGGGCTGGCTTGCCAAGTGATTTGAAAGGCTTCTTAAGGATTTTGAATGCTGTCTTGAAGGTAACTGGTAGACACTGACAGGTTTTAGGCAGTAAATTACTTTGTCAAATTTACAATTTAAAAGCTACCTCTGGCTACAGTGTGGGAGATAAATTGGAGTATGCTGAGAATAAAAGCAAGAAGAAGATTTGGGAGCCTGCTGCCACTGTCTATAAGAACCATAGTATCTCTGAAATAGCAAACAGGAATCCTGTGAAAAGAGTGGGGAAGGAAGAGCCCAGTGTTGAGAAAAGTGGTTTTGGGGAAAACTCTTCTCAGTGGCGGCTTTTGAGCAGAGCCTGGCATCTACCTTGGTTTACTAGTATGTCCCGAGCTCTAACTGCTACCCACTGAAACTCTACCACCCCAAGGTGGGGAAGGGTCTGCAGAAGTTAACCTGATCAGTGTCTATTCTGAAATCACTAAAAGGAAAATTGCTTTGAGTCTTAGTTTGGTCCAAAGAAGCTCAGTTCAGATGTTTGCTAGTTCTTTACATTCAGATTGTGAATACAACTCAGTGTATTTAAAGGACACACACACACACACACACACACACACAACCTGCAAGTCCCATGCATTGTGTGTTAAATGTGGAACAGGCTGGCACAACCACCAAGATGGGAGTTATCCACCCCTGCGAATTCCTACCTTGGACGCTGCTCTTCTCAGATCCTATACTTTGTCTTCCCTAACAGCCACTGGAATGTCACTAGAACGTGATGAGGGCAGGGCAGGAAGCTGAGTCAAAAATCTCAGGGAAGCTAAAACATGATGGAATTTATAAACCTTAGGATTTATATCTTAGGTGGGGTTGGGCTGTGCGATCTAAAATGGGAAGCACTGAGTCACTGCATTTTGAATAATGACTGGAGGCTCATCTCACAGTATTCACTTCAGTTACAACTGAGGGCTTCTGATTTCTAAACACCATGATCTCGCATCATACACACATATGATTTATATGATTAAACTATGCATGCTGGCAAATGACAGGATAATAATCATGATATTGATAATAATGATAATGAAGGGGGAGAGAGATGGAATATGACAATGAATAGAGCACAGGTGATTCTCCCCCTCATTTCTCTGTTTCTCTCAATATGTCCTTGATTGAGTGTGACAAGTAAGAGAGGAATGTGCTGTTGCTTCAGTTGTCTGATTCTTGTAGTAAATATTCATATTTTTTCCTGTTTCACACATTCCTTAGAAGAAAATTAACAATGTCTTCTATGGCTCAAGGAAACAGAGACCAATTTGTATGTATACAGGAGGGAAAGCTTATTGTGTTAGGTGGATAAAAAAATAATAGTGTTTAATTTTGTACTTTCCCAAAAGATTTTGGGGAGTCATTTCAGCTTATACAATTTTAGTTGTATTTGTTGATTTTTAGAACCTAATGTTACTAAGACAAGATTAATAGTCTTTTACATATTTGCCACAGACGTTTGGGGTACTCTTCATTTTCAGTATCACAATCAATTGTCATGAACTCTGAATTACAGCAGATCATATTTCCATTTTGCAGATAAGAATCCTGAGACTCAGAGAGATAAGAAAATTATCAACCAATTAATAATTCAGAGCTAGGACCATCATTAGGATTTCATGGAAGTATCTTTTACTCTTGACCTGATGTTCTGCTCTAGAATCTTGCTTTACAGCCCTGGAGGTTTCATCCACCACTTGAATGAGTTATGTTTAGGTTCCTATCTTCGAAGGGCATATTGTTCCCAGAAAACCAGTCCTCAGAACCCACACATGATGACTTTTACTAAGACATCTATTGGATGGTCTCAGTTAGAAGCCTAATTAAGTCCTTATTTTAGAAATCAGCCCTATGAAATCAAAGTCAGCAAGTTTTAGTAAGATGAAAAGTCAAAAAAGAGGCCATCTTAGAAGACTGTGTTCTTGACTTGGCTCTGTCTCTGATTAGCTTATGTTATTCTGGAGAAGTTATATGCCTCAGTTTCCTCACTGGTACATAGAGAAGTAATATCCTTCTGGCTTATCTAGTAAAATGATGTGGTATTTAAATTAGATAGCATTTACAAGACTGTTTCATAAAGGTAGAGTACTGTAACGTAAAAGATCTAGCCACCTGTAAGGGATACATTACCCAGAGTCCACTTTGGTTCTTCTGACCAGTGTCTTTCCCACCCCTGGAAGGCATCTCTTTTCAAATTTTCCTTCTGTAGGGTGCCATACAGCAGCAGCAGCGGAAGAAACAGCCACGGATATTTGGAAAAGAATAGAAAAATAGAACTCCCTCCTGAAACTTACTTGGAAACTTGCTATTCATTTATTCATTCATTTATCAATTCATCATATATTTAATGAAAACCTATTCTGTACAAAGCTAATATATGGAAATGAAAAAAATCTCTGCCTCAAAAGACATGGTCTAGCAGAGAGAGTATGCATGTACATAAGCTACTTAAAAACAGGTTAATATGAGTGTCCATGTGTGGGCATGAGTGTGGGTGCACGCACTTCTTAGGAACAAGCCATTGTGAGATGATAGGTCACAGCTGACCAGACTGGCAAGACTTTCTTGAGAAGGACGCCCTTCTATGGAATCTGCAGGATAAACATAATAGTCCAGATAAAACAGAAGAGAAATGAATCCCAGGAGAACATAATCCCTGCCTCCTCCTTATGAGTAGTGATGACGCCAAAGCAGCAAGTTTGAGATGTCTGTGCATTATGACATTGAATCCTCACAAGCCTCCTGGAAAGTAAGTATTGTACTGTTTATAGGAACAAGAACACATTCAGGAAAAGCAACATATCTGGGCTACTCAGCGGGTGAATGGCTGGAATGTGTAACCAGATCTTTGTGAAGCCCAAGGCCATAATGTTAACCACTGTGATTCAAAATTTCCAAGCAGATGCTCCCAAGTGTTTTGTTTAGAATGACACAATCAGAAAGTGGTCAAGCTAGAAATCACAGCCACTTCTGTCTGGCTCTAAACCTTGTTCCCTAAACTCCCTGATGATCTGAAAACACACGTGCAAATGCTAGAATTTGGGAATATCCCTTTTTGGAGGCCAAAATAATTCTGTTAATTTGCTAGGGCTGCCATCACAAAGGACCACAGATTGGGGGGCTTAAATAACAGAATTGTATTTTTCACAGTTCCAGAGGCCAGAAGTTCCAGATCAAGGTGTCAGTAAGGTTGGCTCCTTATGAAGATGTTGAGGGAAAATCAGTTACGTGCCTCATCCCTGGCTTCTGATGATTTTTCTGGCAATCTTCTGTATTTCTTTTTCTTTTTTTTTTTTTATTATACTTTAAGTTCTAGGGTACATGTGCATAATGTGCAGGTTTGTTACATATGTATACTTGTGCCATGTCGGTGTGCTGCACCCATCAACTTGTCAGCACCCATCAACTTGTCATTTACATCAGGTATAACTCCCAATGCAATCCCTCCCCCCTCCCCCCTCCCCGTGATAGGCCCTGGTGTGTGATGTTCCCCTTCCTGAGTCCAAGTGATCTCATTGTTCAGTTCCCACCTATGAGTGAGAACATGCGGTGTTTGGTTTTCTGTTCTTGTGATAGTTTGCTGAGAATGATGGTTTCCAGCTGCATCCATGTCCCTACAAAGGACACAAACTCATCCTTTTTTATGGCTGCATAGTATTCCATGGTGTATATATGCCACATTTTCTTAATCCAGTCTGTCACTGATGGACATTTGGGTTGATTCCAAGTCTTTGCTATTGTGAATAGTGCCGCAATAAACATACATGTGCATGTGTCTTTAATCTTCTGTATTTCTTAACGTGTTAGGAGCATCACCCCAATCCTTGCCCCCTTCATCTTCACATAGTATTCTCTTTGTGTGGGTGTCTCTGTGTCTAAATTTCCCCTCCTTATAAAGACACTGTAGTCTTGGATTGGAGGCCTACTCTACTCCAGTACAACCCCATCATAACTAAATATATCATTAAATATAATGACCCTGTCTCCAAATACGGTCCTATTCTGAGGTATTTAGTGTTAAGACTTCAACATATGAATTTCTGGGGACACAATTCAACCTTTACCAGTCACCCTCCATTGTTGAAGCACCCAATGCATGTAGAAAATTTGCAGGAAATTCAGGCTGAGAGACAAATGAGCATCACGAAGATCTTATTGTAGTCTCGCTAAGGAGTTCGTTCTGTATATGACAACAAACAGAATTTTCTGTTTGCAGAGAGAAGACTCAGCTTGCAAGTCTTGGGCTGCAGCTGCTTCCACTAAAGTAAGTGTGCTACCCTTGAGCACATCACAGCCTTGGTTCCTCCCCTCCCCAGGTTCCATGAGGACACAAACAGAAGAACTTAACTGACAGCCATTATGCATAATTGACTAAGCAAGAATCTAACTACTGGCTTGCTCTCCCTCTGCATATAGGATCCTCACGGGGGCGCTGTTCCAGGAATATGCCTGCCAGGCCCAGTCCTGGGCCACCTGTGTGTCTTGAATCATTCATTACCAGGTGTCCTCAACTCAACTTGCAAAATTGAAGTGTCTTGAGCAAGTTAAAGAACTCTGCAGAGAAGAGGCATGGGGCCTCCAGCAAAGCCTCTTGTGAGAGGGACAATGATAAGGTTCAGGCTTTGGGGCAAAAAGAATTAATGAGCTTCATTTGGAGTGACACTCTGACTTGCTGTTGTCAGGACATCACCCCACATTACCCCTCATCTTCTGTCTCCCACGGAAGGCCTCGCTTCCAAGCTGGATTTGAGTCACTATCATTATCCTCTGAACAGACTTTCTCACAGTTCTTTTTTGCAGACAGTAACATACTGGGGTTTATTTTAGATATCACCAACTTGGAGTTTATTTTGGATTCCAGAAGTTTACATTTAGGTCTGCTAAAACGCACAACCTACAGGGGTGGGTGGATGTGTGTGTGTGTGCGTGTGCGAGCGTGCGCGTGAAACCCATCAACTTTCTTTAATAACTCTGAATATGAGTTATTTCAGAATATTTTCAATGGATTGCTAATGTTGTGCCAAAATTAAAATGAAATTTTAAACCAAAAGAACTTACAGATGAATTGCAGAGCTCATTTGCTTTTTACCACATTCTTTCAATTGTGATTTTTTTATTCATATATATGTGTGTGTGTATATATATATGTATATATTTGCCACATTTTAGTTTCTAAAGCTTTATTTCTGGTCATTGTAAGAAACAGCATTGGCTGAGTGTGGTATGTTCTCATCTTCATAACAATTCTGTAGGTTAGGTCAGTTTCTTAGAAATTAGAAAACAGAGGCTCAAAGAGAGATGACTTAAGTTGCTGAAGGCCATTTGGCAGGAGAGTGGCAGAGCAGGCATTGCGATGATGCTTCCTTGTGTCAAGGCTTGTGCTGTTTTCATTACACACTGTTTCCTCAGGGTTCTATGGTTAGGCACAGTGTGCAGAAGGAAGCTCCCAAACGACCCTGTGTGCCACCACGTGGAGTTGAATGAAGCTATGTGATGGATAGAATCTTCAGATAGGTTGAAGAAGTTAAAATACGAACTCCTCAGACACATTCCACCAAATCGTATTTGGCAACAAGCACTGAGAATGCAAATTTTCTGTGCACATACCCCACACGTTTGCAATGATTGGTCAATGATGTGATACACAGTTGTAGCAGACCTATCATTAGATTTGAATGTAGAATGCCTGGAGTTTCGCTCTGGCTCTGTTATTAGCTTGGTATTTTAAAGCAAAGCAGTTCATCTCTCTGGGTCTTAACGTTTGCATTTGTAAAATGAGGAAAAAAATCATTTCATTGTGAGAATAACATATCAAATAATTTAAAGCACTTTACAACCTACGATAAAGTATAAATGAGGCTTTAGACTTCCTGAAAAGTCAGATGTAGAATAAACTTTCACTTATTGAATCACATTTTCCTCCAATAAGTTCCATCATTTCAATGAGGTGTTCCAAAAGGGGAAAAATATCTGGACTTTAACATGGAATAAGAATAACATTTAAGAATGGCTTAATACTGGATTCAGAAAGGATTTATCTGTTACGGTTCCATAGTTCTGTGCTTGCCATTTTCCTTCAATACTCTAGCAAAGAATTAATGACATTCAAAATCAATCCACTTGCACTTTGCACATATTTTAAATATCCATTAAAACAAGTAGAACCAAGTCAATAAATATTTTTCTTAACACTGCTAGCAACTGCAGTTTCATTAGCTATAGTCACACTTAACCTTCATATAACAGGCCCAGGGTCTCCTAATTTCTTAGTCAATCTTGGCAAAGCCTGACATTATATAGAAGTCTTGGCTAGGTGTGATTCACAGTTGATTATTGGTTCAAATCCAGTGATGTAATATTAAATTTTGTAGTATAACTCCAAATGCCTACGGGTAAGCCTCTTGTCTACCTTTCTGAGCATGGCCTACTTCCCTATACCCTTCAAATGTACTTACCCCATCTCTTGCATTTCTTGACTATCTTTTCAGGTTTTGCCTGAATATAAATTCCTTGTCTATTACTCAGACCTCCAATCTAGATCTCATTACCTCCATCTCTTTGGCACTTCATACTACTTCTTGTAACCTCTGGCATTACCTTGCAATACCAGTGGAATCCTTTTCCAAATTAGACAGGCCACCTTGAGCAAGAACCAGCCTTATCTTGAAAACAAGACTTCTCAGATTCTCCCAGATCTGTATCTTCTTTTCTAATTCTTCTGGACTACATTATGACCTGGATCCCACCTCTTCTCATTTATTCAAGTTTTTCACTTCAGCAATTCTTTTCTCTCCTGTGTCATCACTGTTGTTTTCTTTGTTAGATCATTCACATCAACATAACAGCATGCAATATTATCATAAAACAACAGAACAGGCCGGGTGCAGTGGCTCAAGCCTGTAATCCCAGCACTTTGGGAGGCTGAGATGGGCGGATCACGAGGTCAGGAGATCAAGACCATCCTGTAACACAGTGAAACCCCGTCTCTACTAAAAAAAATACAAAAAACTAGCCGGGCGTGGTGGCGGGCGCCTGTAGTCCTGGCTACTCGGGAGGTTGAGGCAGGAGAATGGTGTAAACTCGGGAGGCGGAGCTTGCAGTGAGCTGAGATCCGGCCACTGCATTCCAGCCTGGGCGACAGAGCGAGACTCTGTCTCAAACAACAACAACAACAACAACAACAACAGAACAAAATCTTTGGTTTCATTTGCCTTCTGGCTCCAGTCCCACTCCACTGCTTGTTTACAGTAAAGCTCTTTAAAAAGTGTTTTCTTTACTCACTCTTCATTTGCACATCTCCTTTTTCTTGAACCCATTATTAACCCACCAGATCTTGAAAATGTTCTTGTCTGTCTCCTAGTCCCTTCTCTATTACTAAGTCCAGCAGCTAATAGTCTCCTTGCATACCCTATCACAGCATAATGTAGTGGCCTATCTCATCTGAGACTATATTCCTTTTTTGGCTCTCAAGATACCACTCTCAATTCTCTTTGTACCTTACTTTTCCTCCTCAATTTCCTCTACTAGACTATGTTCATTTCTTCACTCGCTACACACAAGATTACCAATGGGTTAGACCTGGTTTCTCTCTCTATCTCCTTCTTTATCTCTCTCCACCATCAGATTTATTGTGATGCCACTGTAATGCCATTTCTGGTCAGAATAAAAGTCATTTTCTTGATGTTTGGTTTATAACATTTGACAGACACATTCATGTACCAGCCACCACAAAGGAGATGTAGAACCCCCCCAAAATTCTTGAATACTCTGTTGGAGTCATTCTCCTTCATCTCTGCAAGCCCATTGCAATAACTGATATATTTTTATATGTCCATCATTTTCATTCTCCAGGATGTCATATAATCAGAATCATCAGGACCATATTGTAGCTTTAAATCTGGCTTCTGTTTAATACAGTGCATTTGAGATGCGTCCTTTTTTTTTTATGTATTCTTTGCTTGCTAAATCAATTACATTATATGGATTTACCATATTCTATCTATTCCCTACTTGATAGATATTTGGGTTGTGTCTGGTTTTTGGCAATTATAAACGAGCACTTTCACATACATTATTTGTTTTTGTTTGAACATGTATTTTCATTTTTCCCTGATAAATACTTAAAAGTAGTAGAATTAATGGATAATATTATAAGTGTGTGTTTATAAGAAAATACCAAACAGTTTTCCTAAGTTGCTATACCATTTTTCATTCTCACTAACCATGAGAGTTCATGTTGCTTTATATTTTTATATTATACCATTTTCGCATTCTCACTAGCCATGAATGAGAGCTCGTGTTGCTTTAAATCAGCTTGGTATTGCCAATTTATTTCATATATTAGAATTGACTTTAAATATTAGAATTGGTATATTGTGCCAACCCAAAGTTATACAAGTTATACAGATTATATTCTCTGTTTTCTTAAGTGTTTTATAGTTTTAAGTTATATATTTATATCTATGATTAATTATGAGTTTATTTTTTATATGGTGGCCTATACCCCTTCAAATGTACTTACCCCATCTCTTGCATTTCTTGACTATCTTTTGAGGCCTTTGTTAAAGTTTCTTGTAGATTCTGGATATTAGACCTTTTCAGATGGCCTTTTGGTGTTTCTGTCATGAATTCTTTGCCCATGCCTATGTCCTGAATGGTATTGCCTAGATTTTCTTCTAGAGGTTTTATGGTTTTGGGTTTTACATTAAGTCTTTAATCCATCTTGAGTTAATTTTTCTGTAAGGTGTAAAGAAGGGGTCCAGTTTCAGTTTTCTGCATATGGCTAGCCAGTTTTCCTAGAACCATGTACTGAATAGGAGATCCTTTCCCCATTGCTTGCTTTTGACAGGTTTGTCAAAGTCCAGATGGTTGTAGATGCGTGGTGTTATTTCTGAGGTCTCTGTTCTGTTCTATTAGTCTGCATGTTCAACTGTAGCCATGTAGTAGTCTGAAGTCAGGTATCATGATGCCTTCAGCTTTGTTCTTTTTGTTTAGAATTATATTGCCTATATGGGCTCTTTCTTGGTTCCACATGAATTTTAAAGTAGCTTTTTCTAATACTGTGAAGAATGTCAATGGTAGTTTGATGAGAATAGTGTTGAATCTATAAATTACTTTGGGTAGTATGGCCATTTTCATGATATTGAATCTTCCTATCCATGAGGGTGGAATGCTTTTCTATTTGTTTGTGTCCTTTCTTATTTCCTTGGGCAGTGGTTTGTAGTTCTCTTTGAAGAGGTCCTTTACGTCCTTTGTTGGCTGTATTCCTAGGTATTTTATTCCCGTTGCAGCAGTTGTGCGTGGGAGCTTATTCATGATTTGGCTCCTTTTGAATTATTTCATTTGATAAAAATATCAGTAGGATGTTGAATAGGAATTGAGAGACCAGTCATCCTCGTACTGTTTCAGTGTTACAGGGAAAACAGTCATTCTTTCACATCAAGACTGTTGTTGGCTAGAGAGTTTGTAGGTGCTTTTCATCAGCTTGATAAAGGTTGCTTAATATCTAGTTTTCTGGAAGCTTTTAACATAAATGGATGTTGAATTTTATGAAATACTTTGTATTTCTTGAGATCATCATATTTTATATATAGTCTATTAATATGAAAAATTACATTGATTTATTATCAAGTGTTAAAACAAACTTACATTTCTTGGTAAAACCAACTTGGCCATAAGTTTTATCAGATTTAAGGTCTGTGTTGATGTTAAAGCTAGAGGGGATAATGAGGCATGGCTGATGCCCACTTCAGGTCATGGCCTGAACCAGTATTTCAGGTTAAATTTTAGAGTGCCCTGGCTGAGGAGGAAGTTCATTCAAATGGTTGGGGAGCCTTAGAATTTTATTTTTGGTTTGTGCTTTTCAAACACTCCTCTCCTCCAATCACATCATTTCTGAACTTCTTTTGCTTAACAGTTTCTTTCAAAGCTTCTATTAATTTCTCAATTTCTTTAAGTTGCTTTAAAATAGTTTGCAGATAAAAATCTGTTTTATAGACATATGTTCTGGCAGAATTTCATTGTCTGTACAGACTTTGTTCTGCTCCTTGTATTTTCTTTTTCTTACAATTACTTCATATAGAATTCTTTTGTGTTTCTCATTTTGCATAAAATTACTTTTCCAGTACTTTTAAAAGGAAGACGGTGGGATAGAATAGCTGCTTTAAGGTTAACTACCCTAGGGCATCTTCTTTTGCTGTTATTTTTGTTGTTTATATTTTGATATAATAAAAAATGGCTTTATACTTTCTGATGGTATCTTCCAATATTTTGGGGGTATTCTCTTTTCTTTGTCCCTGTTTGGCCTGTTCTGCTCAATTTGTAGTCTTCTTTCAGCAACTATTTCTTAGCATATGGCTTTGTCCTAGTATGGAGCTTCAAGTCTTTAGTTTAGAGCATACACAGGTCTCAGACCACTCCAACGCATTACTGTAGAACCCTTACTTCACCCCTATGTTGAAGTCTATGGAACAGACTCCCAGTATTGGTTACTATACTCAGACTTCCCAATAAGTGCTTTTGGTGACTCAGTGAAGCACTGCTTAAATTCCTCTTCAGGAATGAAAGATTTATTCTTTCAGCTGCTGAAAGTATTGCTAAAAGATGGGCCTCCATCTGTTACGACTCACTGTGGGGATTGCCACAGCTAAAATAATCTTACTCACCCAAGGTCATAAAGCTTTGTAGGATTAGCTCCTACTTAATGGCTAATCAATGTGGAAAAATAATAACATCCAGGCAACCTTGCCCAATCTTAGAACAACTCTAATTATCCAGTCCAACTCCAGAGCTCCCAGGAGATTTGCTGAAGCCCTCTTTAGAATTCTATTACAGCTCCACTCCCTCTGCCCAGTGCTACTCTTCCCTCCCTTCCATAGGCATGGATCCCAAAATCACTTCCTAAAAAAAGCCTGTTATGCAAATATCCCTCTCATTGTCTTTTTCCTGGTAATGCAAACTGCAACAATACCTGTGGCAATTTTGCAGCTCTTCTCTTTTGAAGCTTCCAGGTGCCCCATTTTTCTCTCTTCTTTCTATGCACAGATGCTGGTGTCACATGAGTCTCTTTCCACCACACAGATGCTGTGTAGCATGAGTCTCACAGCTGTTGGTTGCTTGTCCACACCTGCTTACATTTTGGGGATTTATGGGGCTATCCAATCACCCAGTTTTATTGTAAGTTGTCCATTCGTGTTTGTTTAGGTATTTTAGTTGCTCTCTTTGTTTTAGTTGGGGATGGGGAGATTTAGATTCTGGGCCATCTAAAAACTATATTGCCTCTCCTGCTATTTTTTCCACAGCATTATTTGTCACTGAACAATACTTTTGAAAGTATGTGTACAAAAAGAAGGGTGAAAATGAGGTGATGCCCTCAAGATGAAGCAGACTTAGAAAGACATTTTTGGGTTACGGAATAGCCATTAACCGTATTCCTTACTTAATGCTGGATCTGGTGCCAAGGAGATATAGAAATGTCACTGAATATGCAATCATAAGACCAGAGTTCACGTTCTGGTTTTGCTAGGTGACTTATAGCCCAATTAGCAAATTGCTAATTCCAATTAAATATACATTTCACTATCTGTGAAATGGAAATATTAATACCATCCTTGCCTCTACCACAGGAGAATTGCGAGGCTAAGAATACAATATTTCAAGTGGAAGCCCTAAATAAACATGAAACAAGAGGAGCTTTCTGTATGAAAGTCATGCCGGGCGCGGTGGCTCAAGCCTGTAATCCCAGCACTTTGGGAGGCCGAGACGGGCGGATCACGAGGTCAGGAGATCGAGACCATCCTGGCTAACACGGTGAAACCCCGTCTTTACTAAAAAATACAAAAAAACTAGCCAGGCGAAGTGGCGGGTGCCTGTAGTCCCAGCTACTCGGGAGGCTGAGGCAGGAGAATGGCGTGAACCCGAGAGGAGGAGCTTGCAGTGAGCTGAGATCCGGCCACTGCACTCCAGCCTGGGTGACAGAGCAAGACTCTGTCTCAAAAAAAAAAAAAAAAAGAAGAAAGAAAAAAAAAAGTCATGTAGGATGTGCACAATTTAACAAATAAAACCACTGATGAAATTGACACAAAGCCAATAAGACAAAAGACTAACTGGCATGCATTAATTTCAGCAACATAATTTCTGATGTATTCCAAGTGGGATGAACGAAAATAGTTTGGGACTTTTCAGTTTTACCATCAAAGCCTCCAAAAGGTTCAAAGAAACCGTTTTTTAGAGGTTAGTCTACGAAAAGCATACTTGACTGATGCTGTTGATTTCAGAATGCAAATGTATTTGTTTTAGCATAAGGAAAGAAGATGAATGAAGAACAAAAACAAAAGAGCACATTTCTTCTGTAAATCTTTTAGTGATCTTGCAACAATGAGGACTTTTTCTCTTGGGGAGACAGGGTTTCTAGAAGGAAATATGAAAAGAAAAATTAAAGGGAAGGAAAAGTAACACAAAACAAAATAACCTTAGGGCTCTGAGATACGCCTGCATTTTTGGCTCTGTTTTATTTTAATTGCTGTTTATTTCTTTTTTTCATAGTAAGTTTTCTGGGAAAAGACACAGCTTTTCATGATGTAGGTACTCAATCTCAATCAATATTCACTGTAGTGTGTGGTTTCAAACATTCTTGCATAGCAATTTTGCAAATTATTTTTAAAAATAACCCATTGTTAGGTAACCAAAGGCAGGATTTTGAGGTAAAATAGACAATTTTACTAAGGAATATTCGCAAAAATCATACACAAATAGCCCCTCCAAATCATGGGGTTTGATACTATAGAACCACATATGATTTCTGGTCATTATTTGGAACTATTAAGATTGAATGGATAATTGACTTTGAAGATTTTTATATATAATCTTGCCCGGAAACATTATTTTATTATACTAGAATTACTGCATATACTCAGCAGGATCATCAATGCATAGCACAGTAGATATAACCTAACAAGATGTCACAGGTAGCTAAGGCTACTGTAATTGGGACTAAGGCATAAGGGTTCAAGTACAGAAACAATAATATCTGTGGCTTGTTGGAAATACTGTGCCTATATAACAAAAAACAAAAGTGGGCCAGGTGCTGGTGGCTCACACCTGAGGCGGGAGAATCACGAGGTCAAGAGATCCAGACCATCCTGGCCAACATTGTGAAACCCCATCTCTACTAAAAATACAAAAAATTAGCTGGGTGTGGTGGCACGTGCCTGTAGTCCCAGCTACTCGGGTGGCTGAAGCAGGAGAATTGCTTGAAGCCAGGAGGTGGAGGTTGCAGTGAACCAAGATCACTCTACTGCACTTCAGCCTGGGCAACAGTGTGAGACTCTGTATCCAAAAAAAAAAAAAAAAAAGTGACTATCCCCATAAAAATCATAGAGAGAAGCAAGATATCACTCAGAGGAAGACAGAGCAGCCACGGTAATGCCTAAAAGGCACTTTTTACTGCCCCCTTTTCTCATTTCCAAGAATACCAAAAGTTGGGGATGGGCTATAAAAGAAATAACCTAGAACACAGAAGTGAGGACATGCTACAGAATTAATCTAAGTCAATAGAAAGGTTCAAAAGACTTTCATATGATCCTCAAAGGAGAAGTAGAGGAAAAACAAGGTCCCAAGAGAAGGAAACTCTTCAGCAAAAAAATTAAAAACATAGCTTAGCTTTAGATAATTTTGAGTTCAGGTGTCTAGTCTGTGATAGATAAATTATATATCTGATATTTATTTTAAAGTCTGGAAGTTGATATCAGAGAAACATTGGCAATGATTAGCTAAGAATTCTGGGGAAACTAGGTTCTTGAAGACTTGGTGAGCAAATTTTTTTTTTTTAATTTTTAAAAAGGAGACCACACAGATACCAAATATTCAATGATAGTGATTTGAAACAAGTATTTAGCACAATGCTTATCACAAAATAAACGAGAAATAAAAATGTATTGAATTATTAAACAGATCAATGCTTAGATAAAAGGTAGGAGCCATTAAAACACAGCACTGGTTCATAGAATGAGTCAGAACAAACTAAACCTACTAGAATTTTTGACAGGTATTTTAGACTCAGAAATAGACACACATTTTTTAACCTGGATTTAAGAAGGCATTTCCAAAAAATCTCATGAGTCCATCATGTTCAAGATCTAGAAATGTGCATTAAGTGACAGTGTAATAATTGGTTTCATAGGGGATTGCATAAATCATAAGGTAAGAACTAATGAATCAATGTAAAATTGACAGAGTTCCCTAGTAATGCATCTGATGGTCTTGTCTTTAACCCTGCAGTGTTCAACATTTTAATTAAACCCAGAAATGGTTACAGGAACATAGGTAGTCACTGATGCCATGCAACAAGGAGTGTTAACTATCCTCCATGATAGAATCAAGATTCTCCAAGGTCCTGACAGTGACTTTCAAATTAACAAAAAGAAAAAGAAATCGTTCACAGTTGATTCTTCTAATATAAATAAGAATTCCTGAAGTGAAGTTGGATCTCTTCATGCTCCCGTATCTTATCTACTTCCTTCAGATGTCCGAGAAATAGAGAACAAACATAAGGAAAACTTGGGCCTGTGTGTACTTCTCATTAACACATTGTCATGCGTGTCCGTGTGAAGAGACCACCAAACAGGCTTTGTGTGAGCAACATGGCTGTTTATTCACCTGGGTGCAGGCGGGCTGAGTCTGAAAAGAGGGTCAGCGAAGGGAGATAAGGGTGGGGCCGTTTTATAGGATTTGGGTAGGTAAAGGAAAGTTAGTCAAAGGGAGGTTGTTCTCTGGCGGGCAGGAGTGGGGGTCACAAGGTGCTCAGTAGGGGAGCTTTTTGAGCCAGGATGAGCCAGGAAAAGGACTTTCACAAGGTAATGTCATCACCTAAGGCAAGGATCGGCCGTTTTCACTTCTTTTGTGCTGGAATGTCATCAGTTAAAGTGGGGCAGGGCATTTTCACTTCTTTTGTGATTCTTCAGTTACTTCAGGCCATCTGGGTATGCAAGTCACAGGGGATGCAATGGCTTGCCTTGGGCTCAGAGGCCTGACATTCCTGCCTTCTTATATTATAAGAAAAATAAAACAAAATAGTGTTGAAGTGGTGCAGTGGTGCAATATTTTTGGGGGGGTGGCATGGAGAGAGAATGGGCGATGTTTCTCAGGGCTGCTTCAAGCGGGATTAGGGGCGGTATGGGAACCTAGAGTGGGAGAGATTAAGCTGAAGGAAGATTTTGTGGTAAGGGGTGGTATTGTGGGGTCGTTAGAAGAAATATTTGTCATATTGAATGATTGATGATGGCCTGGATGTGGTTTTGTATGAATTGAAAAAGTAAACGGAAGACACAAGGTCTGAATAAGAGGAGAAAAAACAGGTATTAAAGGACTAAGAATTGGGAAGACCTAGGACATCTAATTAGAGAGTGCCCAAGGAGGCTCAGCATAGCCCTGCCAGCAGATTATTTATTTACTTTAAGAGGGAATTTTGAGTGGTGGTTTGGGATAGCACCAGGAGATATCAGCTGTGATGTCTTGGAGAAACAGTGTAAACCAGCAGTGTAAACATGAGCAGGGCATTGTGAGTATTTGAGAACAGTGAATAGGAGTATGACTAGAGAGAAGACAGTAGGGATGAAAATGTTTTGGGGTGCAGTCTAAGTTGGTCTGGTGTCTGGAATGAGACTGGGACCTAATAAAAAGGAGTGTCCACACAGGAGCTCAAATGTGCTGGAACTTGTAGCATTCTGAGGACAGGCCTGAATTCTGAGAAGGGAAAGTGGTAAAAGTATTGTCTAGTCCTTTTTATGTTGGTGACTGAGCTTGGTGAGGTATGTTTTTAAAAGACCATTAGTCTGTTCTAGCTTTCCTGAAGATTGAGGACGGTAAAGGATATAAACGTTTCACTGAATACCAAGAGCCTGAGAAACTGCTTGGGTGATTTGACTATTAAAGGCTGGTCCAATATCAGACCGTATAGAGTTAGGAAGGCCAAACTGAGGAATTATGTCTGACAGAAGGGAGGAAATGACCGTGGTGGACTTCTCAGACCCTGTGGGAAAGGCCTCTACCCATCCAGTGAAAGTGTCTACCCAGACTAAGAGATATTTTAGTTTTCTGACATGTGAGTAAAGTCGATTTGCCAGTCCTGGGCAGGGGCAAATCCTTGAGCTTGATGTGTAGGAAAGGGAGGGGGCCTGAACAATCCCTGAGGGGCAGTAGAATAGCAGATGGAACACTGAGAAGTCATCTCCTTGAGGATAGATTTCCATGATGGAAAGGAAATGAGAGGTTCTAAGAGACGGGCTAGCGGCTTGTAACCTACATGGAAGAGGTTATGAAATGATGACAGAATAGAATGGGCCTGTGAGGCTGGAAGGAGATATTTCCCTTGGTTTAATAACCATTTGCCTTGTGTGGGAAGAGATTGATAGGTATAAGTTTCAGCGGGGGAGTAGGTGGGAGTGGCCGATGTGAAGGAGGAAAACTGCCTTGCAGGATAGAAGTTGGAAAGCTAGCTACTTTTTTAGCTACCTTATCAGCATAAGCATTGTCTTGAGCGATGTTTGGGGGAAGAAAATAGATTTTGGAAGTTATGAGAACTGTAGAGAGTTGAGCATCGTTTGTGATTTTTAGGGCCTCTAACAGTATTAAAGCAGTGGTAGCCGCTGTGTGCAGACATGAGGGCTAGGCTAAAACAGTAAGGTCGTTTGGACAGAAAGGCTACAGGACGCAGTCCCGGCTCTTGTGTAAGAATTCTGTCCGCACTAACCATGCCTAGGAAGGAAAGGAGTTGTTTTGTAGAAGGGATTGGGGTTTGGGAGATTAGCCGGACACGATCAGCAGGGAGAGTAAGTGTGTATTTATGAGAATTATGCCGAGATAGGTAACAGATGAAGAAATTTGGGCTTGACTGAAGTAATGGGGGCTGTCCTTGAGGCCTTGCAGCAGTAGAGCCTAGGTAATTTGCTGAGCCTGATGGGTGTCAGGGTCAGTCTAAGTGAAAGCAAAGAGAGGCTGGGATGAAGGGTGCAGGGGAATAGTGAAAAAAGCATCTTTAAGATCAAGAATGGAATAGTGAGTTGTGGAGGAAGATATTGAGGACAAAACAATGTATGGGTTGGGCACCACAGGGTGGACAGGCAAAATAATTTGGTTGATAAGGCGCAGATCTTGAACTAATCTGTAAGACTTGTCCAGTTTTTGGACAGGTAAAATGGGGAAATTTTAAGGAGAGTTTATAGGTTTTAAAAACCCATGCTGTAGCAGGCGAGTGATAACAGGCTTTAATCCTTTTAAAGCGTGCAGTGGGATGGGATATTGGCATTGAGTTGGGTAAGGGTGATTAGGTTTTATCCTATACTTGTGGGTTAAGGTGGGGGGATATGAGGGGAGGATGTGAAAGAGGCTTTGAACTGGGGGAAAAGGCAGCAATGAGGTGTGGCTGTAGCCTAGGAATAGTCAGGGAAGCAGAAAATTTAGTTAAAATGTCTTGGCCTAAGAAGGGAACTGGGCAGGTGGGGATAACTAAAAAGGAGTGCATAAAAGAATATTGTCCAAGTTGGCACCAGAGTTGGGGAGTTTTCAGAGGCTTAGAAGTCTGGCCATCAATACCCACAACAGTTATGGAGACAAGGGAAACAGGCCCTGGAAAAGAAGGTAATGCGGAGTGGGTAGCCTCCATATTGATTAAGAAGGGGACAGACTTATCCTCCACTGTAAGAGTTACCCAAAGCATCTGTGATGGTATGGGAGGCTTCCGAGGTAATGGGGCAGCGTCAGTCTTCAGCCGCTAAGCTGAGAAGGTCTGGGAAGGGGTCAGTCAGAGAGCCTTGGGCCAGAGCTCCAGGGGCTCTGGGAGTGGCTCCTGGGTGAGTTGGACAGTACGATTTCCAGTGAGGTCCCGCACAGATGGGACACGGCTTTGGAGGAATCCCGGGCTGTGGACATTCCTTAGCCCAGTGGCCAGATTTCTGGCACTTGTAGTAAGCTCCTGGGGGAGAAGGTTCTGGAGGAACCCATGGCAGCTGCGGTTCAGGTGTTTGGAGTTGTGTGCTGGAGATGTGGCTGGGGTTTGTCTCACAGTGGAGGCAAGGAATTGCAACTCAGAAATAAGTTGCTTCTTGGCTGCCTCTACTCCATTATTGTACATCTTGAAGACGAGATTCTTTAAGTTCTGTTGTGGGGTTTGAGGGCTGGAATTTAATTTTTGGGGTTTTATTTAACGTTGGGAGCAGATTAGGTAATAAAATAAAATGCATATTAAGAATAAGATGGCCTTCTGGCCTTTCAGGGTCTAGGGCTGTAAAGCTTCTCAGGGTTGCTGCTAAATGGGCCATGAACTGGGCTGGGTTTTTCATATTTGATGAAAAAGAGCCTAAATGCTAACTAATTTGGGAGAGATCAGATAAAGAAAAGGGAGCATTAATGTTGACTATGCCTTTAGCTCTAGCCACTTTTTAAAGAAGAAATTGCTGGGCAGGTGGGGGAGGGCTAGTCGCGGAAGGAAACGGTAAGCCAGCCCAGGTGTGAGGAGGGGAGGTGATAAAAGGATTACAGGGTGGAGGAGCCGAGGCTGAGGGAATATCCGGACCTAGCTCAGCCTGGCGAGGAGAGAAGAGGTCAGATGGGTCTGTAGAAAAGGAAGACTGGAAAGACTCAGCGACTCTTGAGGTTGGGACTGAGGGGACAGGCGGGAGGGAAAGAAGGAAGATTTGGGAGAAGCGAACAGAGACTAGGGAGGGACTGATATGTAAAAGAATGCCTGGACGTCAGGCACCTCAGACTGTTTGCCTATTTTACAACAAGAATTATTTAGATCTTGTAGGATGGAAAAATTGAAAGTGCCGTTTTCTGGCTATTTGGAACTACTCTTGAGTTTGTATTGGAGTCAAACGGCATTGTAGAAGAAAATAAGGCATTTAGGTTTCAGATCAGGTGTGAGTTGAAGAGGTTTTAAGTTCTTAAGAACACAGGCTACGGAGAAGTAGGAAGAATGGAGGGTGGAAGGTTGCCCATGGTGAAGGAGGCAAGCCCAGAGAAAAGAGAGAGTAGAGACACAGAGAGAAGGAGTTCAGGGGTTCCTGTCCTCCAGAAAAGCAGGAAAGGGGTCAGGGAGCAGAAATAAGGCATTGGGGCACAAAAATAAGAGATCGGGATGCAAAAGTAAGAGGTCGGGGTTCTTGCCCCACCCCCAGAAAAGCAGAGAAGGGGTAGAAATAGGGAGAGAAGGGGTCGGGGTGCTTGTCCCTCCCCCAGAAAAGTGGGGCTTGCTGCTAAAGGTGAAGGACCAAGACAGGTGTGCCTGCAGCGTGGTCAGACAACTGAAACGTGGGTGAGTAATCAGAGTAATCCCTGCAATGATTAAACACCAAGGAAAGGCTGCCTTCCCCCAGCCCGTGACTGGCGCAGGTGTTTTGGGTCCACGGATAAAACGTGTCTCCTTTGTCTCTACCAGAAAATGAAAGGAATTGAAATTAAGAGAAGGGAGAGATTGAAGGGTGGAGCCAAGATTGAAAGGAGAAAGAGGTTGAGGGATAGTAAGAGAGGTTGGAGAAGAGAGTAATAAAGGGGCCGCTCACCCGATTTAAAATTGGTGAGATGTTCCTTGGGCTGGTTGGTCTGAGGACTAGAGGTCATAGGTGGATCTTTCTCATGGAGCGAAGAGCAGGAGGACAGGGGATTGATCTCCCAAGGGAGGTCCCTTGATCCGAGTCACGGCACCAAAATGTCATGTGTGTCCGTGTGAAGAGACTACCAAACAGGCTTTGTGTGAGCAACATGGCTGTTTATTTCACCTGGGTGCGGGGGGCTGAGTTCGAAAAGAGAGTCATCGAAGGGAGATAAGGGTGGGGCTGTTTTATAGGATTTGGGTAGGTAAAGGAAAATTACAGTCAAAGGGGGGTTGTTCTCTGGCAGGCAGGAGTGGGGGTCACAAGGTGCTCAGTGGGGGAGCTTTTTGAGCCAGGATGACCCAGGAAAAGGACTTTCACAAGGTAATGTCATCGCTTAAGGCAAGGACCAGCCATTTTCACTTCTTTTGTGGTGGACTGTCATCAGTTAAGGCGGGGCAGGGCATTTTCACTTCTTTTGTGATTCTTCAGTTACTTCAGGCCATCTGGGTGTATATGTGCAAGATGCAATGGCTTGGCTTGGGCTTGGGCTCCGAGGCCTGACATACATAAAATATGATCTATTCTTAGTCACTGTTTTCAGGCTCACATTGAATTTTTCTTTGTGTTAAGGAATATGGAATAGTCCTATTTCCTTTTTTTTTTTTTTTTTTTTTTTTGAGATGGAGTCTCTGTCGCCCAGGCTGGAGTGCAGTGGCGCTATCTCGGCTCACTGCAAGCTCCACCTCCCGGGTTCACGCCATTCTCCTGCCTCAACCTCCCAAGTAGCTGGGACTACAGGGTCCCACCACCTTGGCCGGCTAATTTTTTGTATTTTTAGTAGAGACGGGGTTTCACCGTGGTCTGGATCTCCTGACCTCGTGATCCGCCCGCCTTGGTCTTCCAAAGTGCTGGGATTACAGGCATGAGCCACTGCGCCCGTCCTTTCTTTGTAAATTGACACATTTTTTATCGTACTTAAAATATGAGGTACAATTTGATGTTTTGATACATATATAATGATTCAATTCGGATAGTTAGTGTACCTATCACCTCATTCATTGTTTATTTGTGGTGAGAACATTCGAATACTTCTCTTCGAGCTATTTTGTAATGTAAAGCACTTTACTCTTAACAATAGTCACCCTACTGTGCTGCAGACCACCAGAAATTATTACTCCTAATAGGAGCTTTGTACCTGTTGCACAGTCATTCCGCATTCTTCTTCCTCTGCCCCACTTCCCCATCTCTAATAATCACTGTTCTGCATTCTGCTTCTTTGATTTCAGCCTAAAAAACTTTTATTTTAGATTGCACATATGAGTGAGATGAGGTATTTGCCTTTCAGTGCCTAGCTTTTCTTCACTCCGATGATACCTTCCAGATTCATTCATGTTGTTGCGTTACAGAATTTCACTGTTTTTTATGGCTGAAGTATTCCATCGAGTATATATACCCCTTTTTCTTTATCCATGCATCCATTGTTGAACACTTAGGTTGATTCTATATCTTGCCCACTGTAAATAGCGCTGAAATAAACTTTTTTATTTTTAATACTTGTGGGTACATAGTAGGTGTATTTATGAGATGCATAAGATATATTTATACAGGCATGCAATGCATAATCATGTAAGGGTAAATGAGATATGCATGACATCAAGCATTTATCCTTTGTGTTACCAAAAAAAAATCAATCCAATTATACACTTTTAGCTATTCTGAAATGTACAATAAATTATTATTGACTGTAGTCACCCTGGTGTGCTATCAAATACTGTATCTTGTTAATTCTATTCAACTGTATTTTTCTGAATATATTATGCCCGTTAACCACCTCCTCTTCCCCCAAACCCCTACAAACACTACCCTTCCCAGCCTTGGGTAACCGTCATTCTACTCTCCATCTCCATGAGTTTAATTGTTTTGAATTTTAGCTTCCATAAACAAATGAGAACATATGAAGTTTGTCTTTCTGTTCCTGGCTTATTTCACATAACATAACATCCTCCAGTTCTATGCGTGTTGTCTCAAATGACAGGAATTCATTTTTTTAATGGCTGAATAGTACATTGTTTCTATGTACCACAATTTTTATCTATTACTTCTGGATTTATTTTTCAGATTATTCAGTGTTGGCATATAGAAATGCTATTGATTTTTGTAAGTTGATTTTGTATTCTGCAACTTTACTTTGTTTATCTGTTCTAATAGTTTTTGTTGGTAGAGTCTTAAGTTTTCCCACATATAAGATTACATCATCTGGCCGGGCGTGGTGGCTCATGCCTATAATTCCAGCACTTTAGGAGGCTGAGGTGGGTGGATCACAAAGTCAGGAGTTCAAGACCAGCCTGCCCATGGGCAGGGCCTGCTGGAAACTGAGCCACTTTTTGGGATGGGTTGTTCACTTCTGTCTAGGACTTGTCTAAATTCTCCCTCAATGGAAGCCAGCTGAGTCCTTCCCTGTGTTTCTACGTGACAGGGCAGCACAGAGTTCCAATGCAAACTACCATAATCACTGCCCTCTCCCTTCTGCAAGTGAATAGATTCTCTCTACACACCACACCACATGGCTGCTGCCACAGAAAAGGGATGGGGTGACGTAGGTGATTCAAGACTGTTTTTCCTACCCTCTTCAGTGCCTTTTTTCTTAATATAATGTTAAAACCAGGTACTGTGATGGCTCACCTGAATTTTGTTCCTTATGAAGGTATTTATTTGTGTGCGTAAATAGTTGTTAAATGTGGTATTCCTGCAGTGGAGACAATTGCTGAAGGCTTCTGTTCAGCCATCATGCTCCACCTCCTCCTCTCCAGCTGCTTTCATTTTGAATTTATACACAGTAATGGGATTGCTTCATCATATGGTAGTTCTATTTTTAATTTTTTGAGGAACCTTCGTGCTGTATTCCATAATGGTTATACTAGTTTATAATCCCACCAAGAATATGTAAATGCATCCTTTTCTCTACATCCTTGCCGACACATGGTTTCTTTTGTCTTTTTGATAACAACCATTCTACCTGGCGTGATGTAATATCTCGTTGTGGTTTTGATTTGCATTTCTGTGATGATTTGTAACAGTAATCATTTTTTTTGTATACCTTTGGCCATTTGTACATCTCCTTTTGCGAAATGTCTATTAAGGTATATTGGCCGTGTTTTAATCAACTTATTCTTTTTGCTGTTGAGTTTAAGTTTCGTACATATTCAAGAAAATTAACATCTTGTCAATTCTATAGTTTGAAAGAGATTTTCTTCTATAGGTTCTCTTTCCTCTGTTGTTTCCTTTGCTGTATAAAATATCTCTAGTTTGATATAATCCCATTGGTTTAATTTTGTTTTTGTTGCCTTCCTTTTCATGTATAATTTTAAAATTCTTTTGCAGCCAATATTGTGAAGCATTTCCCCTGTGATTTTTTTCTAGGACTTCTATAATTTCATGTCTTATAGTTAAGTCCTTAATTCATTTTTAATTGCTTTTTGTATATAGTCAGAGGTAGGAATCTAGTCTCATTATTCTGCATGCGTATATCCAATTTTCCCAGCACTACTTATTGAAAAGACTGTCTTTAATATGTGTTCTTGGCACCTTTGGCAAATATTAGTTGGCTATAGGTGTATTCATTTATTTCCAGGCTCATTCATTTATTTCCAGGCTGTCTATTTTATTCCATTGATTTATGTGTCTGTATTTATGTCAGCACCCTGCTGTTTGGGTTACTATAGTTTTGTAATATATTTTGAAGTCAGATGTATCATATCTGCAGCTTTTTTCTTTTTGCTCAGGATTGCTTTGGTGATTCAGGCTCTTTTGTGTTTCCAAATGAATTCTTGTATTTTCTATGTCTGCAAAAAATGCTATTGGTATTTTAATACACATTGTGTTAAATCTGTAGATTACTTTGGGTAACAGGGTCATGTTAACGATGTTTTTCAATCGATGAACATAGGGTTTTTCATTTATTTTCATTCTTAATTTCTACTATCATTTTGTATTTCTCCATGCACAGATCTTTCCTCTCTTTATTTAAATTTATACCTAAGTATCTTTGGGTTTTTTAATAGTTATCGTAAATGGATTTGGCTTCTTGATTTATTTTTCACATAGTTCACTAATAACATATAAAAACACTACTGATTTTCTGCGTAGATTTTGTATCTTGCAATTTTGCTAAATTCATTTATTAGTTCTAACAGTTTTTTGGTGGAATCTTTAGGATTTTGTATATATTAGATTATGTTATCTACAAATGATAATTTGATATTCTCCTTTCCAATTTGGATGCTCTTTATTACTTTCTCTTGCTTAATTGCTCTAAATTCTAGTACTATATGAAATAGAAGCCATATAGCTGAACATCTTTGTCTTGTTCCTAATGCTACGAGAAAAGCCTTCGACTTTTTCCTATTCATTGTAATGTTATATGAGAGTTTGCTATCTATAGCCTTAATTTTGTTGAGGTACGTACCTTTCACACCTAGTTTGTTGAGAGTTTTAATCATAAAACAATGTTGAATTTTGTCAAATACCTCTCTGCGTCTATTAAAATGATCATAAGGTTTTGTCGTTTTATCTATTAATGTGGTGTATTACATTTCTTAATTTGCATATGTTGAACCATTGTTGTATCTTTGATATCAGTCCTACTTCATTATAGTGAAGGCTGTTTTTAATGTGTTATTTAATTTGATTTGTTAGTATCTTGTTGATAAATTTTACATCTATGTTTATCAGGGTTACCATCTGTAGTTTTCTTTTTTTGTGTGTACCTGTCCAGTTTTGGAGGTGGAGTATTGCTGGCCTTGTAAAGCGAGTTTGGAAGTCTCCCCTTCTGTTTAATTTTATGGAATAATTTAATAAGGATTTATATTAGTTCTTCTTTATATGTTTGGTGGAATTCAGCAGTGGAGCCATCCAGGTCCTGTGCTTGTCTTTGATGAAAGATTTTTAAATTAGTGATTCAATTGTCTCAATCATTTTTGGTCTGTTCACATTTTTTATTTCTTTATAATTTAATCTTGGTAGGTTTTATGTATCCAGAAATGTATTCATCCCTTGTATGACATCAAATTGGTTGGTGTACAGTAGTAGATAATTGTCTTTTATAGTCCTTTGTACTTCTGTGATATGCATCAGAATGTCTTCTTTTTCACCTCTGATTTTACTTCTTCACATCTTCTTTTTTTATTTATTATTTATTTATTTTTAGTTTAGCTAACGGTTTGTTAATTTTGTTTACCTTTTAAAAAATTTTGCTAATATTCTTTTTTCCCCATCTCTGTTTTGTTTATTTGCTTATTGCCCTCATCTCTGTTTTATTTATTTCTGCCCTGAGCTTTATTATTTTCTTACTTCGACTCATTTGTAGTTTAGTTTGTTCTTGTTTTTCTAGTTTCTTGTGGTGCTTCTTTAGGCTATTTATTAAAGTTCTTTTTAAATTTTTTTTTCTTTTTTTTGAGAACGAGTGTCACTCTGTCACCCAGGCTGGAGTCCAGTAGCGCAATCTTGGCTCACTGCAACCTCCACCTCTCAGGTTCAAGCTATTCTTCTGCCGCAGCCTCCTGAGTAGCTGGGACTACAGGCACGTGCCACCACACCCACCTAATTTTTTGGTATTTTTAGTAGAGATGGGGTTTCACCATGTTAGCCAGAATGGTCTCAATCTCCTGACCTCATGATCCACCTGTCTCAGCCTCCAAAAGTGCTTGAATTACAGGTGTGAGTATTTTTAATGTATGTGCTTATTGCTACAAACATCTTTTTTAGAATTTTTTTTGTTTCTGTGTGGCTCATAGGTGTTGAGATAACATAGTTTTGTTCTCTTTTGTTTCAATAATTATTTTAAAATTTCCCTTTAATTTCTTCACTGACCCATTGGTTATTTAAGAGCATGTTGTTTCATTTCCAAGTATTTGTGTGAAAGTTTCCAAAGTTATTTGTTGTTGTTAATTTCTAGTTTTATAATATTGTGGTTAAAAAAACTTGATTTAATTTTATCCTGTTAAATTTGTAATACTTCTTCTGTGGCCTAGCATATCATTTATATTGAAGAATATTTTTTATATAGTTAAAAAGAATACATATTCTGAAGCTGCTGGATGGAGCGTTTCGTAAATATTTGTTAGATTCATTTGGTGCAGTTAAAGCCTGATGTTTGTTAAATTTTTTTGTCCATTGTAGAAAGTTGGGTATTGATATTTCTTATTATTATTGTGTTATAGCCGATCCCTCCCTTTAGATCTAATAATATTTGTTTTATATAGTTGGGTGCACTAGTGTTGGGTGTGTATATATACATTTATATGTATATATATGTACATAGATATATGTATACACACTTGTTATTTTTGTTGTTCAGTTGCTCCTTTTATCACTACACAATGACTTGCTTTATCTCATTTAAAATTTTTTTTTTTTTTTTTTTTTTGAGACGGAGTCTCGTTCTGTCGCCCAGGCTGGAGTGCAGTGGCCAGATCTCAGCTCACTGCAAGCTCCGCCTCCCGGGTTCACGCCATTCTCCTGCCTCAGCCTCCCGAGTAGCTGGGACTACAGGCGCCCGCCACCTCGCCCGGCTAGTTTTTTGTATTTTTTAGTAGAGACGGGGTTTCACCATGTTAGCCAGGATGGTCTCGATCTCCTGACCTCATGATCCGCCCGTCTCGGCCTCCCAAAGTGCTGGGATTACAGGCTTGAGCCACCGCGCCCGGCTAAAATTTTTATTTAAAGTTTATTTTATCTGAAATGAGTGGCTACTTTCTCTGCTTTTTGGTTTCCATTTGCATGGAGTATCTTATCTTATTCCTTCACTTTCAGTCTGTCTTTAATAGGGAGAGGAGTCTCTTATAAGCAGCATATAGTAAGGTCTTTAAAAAATTATTCACCACTCTGCCTCTTTTGGTTGGGAAATTTTATCCATTCACATTCAGGTTTATTGTTGATAAGTCGAGAAATATTCCTCTCATTTTGGTAATTGTTTTCTGGTTGTTTTGTAGGTTTTTGTTCCTCTCTTATTCTTTTGCTGTTGGCCTCTCTAATATGGTGGTTTTCTGTATGCTCAGCTTTGTTTCCTTTCTTTGCTTCATTCATTCATCTGCTGTAATTTCTTTCTTTATGCTTAACATGGGGCTAACATAGTCTTGTAGTTATAATAGACTATTGTAAACCTGTATGTTGTTGTTTTTACCATTTGACTTTAAATCTTCATACTAGAGGCATGAAAGATTTACATAGCACCATATCACTGAAAACTTCTGAGTTTGATTTATGCATTTATTTCTATTGGTATTATACTTTCATGTGTTTTCATGATACCAATTATATCTTTACTGAATATAGTACTATTGGCTGGCGTTTTTTTGTTTTTTTTTTTTTTTTTTTTTTTTTCCTTTTGGCACTTCCAATATATCACTTTGCTCTCTCTTGGCCTATAAGAGAGATTTTATGATTTACCCTATACATGATTTTATGCTTTTCTCTTGTAGTTTTTGGAATTGTCTCTTTATCTTGTCTTTGACTTTTGGCAGCTTCATTATAACGTGATCTAAAGGGTAACTTTTTGAGTGTTATGTCTTTGCAGACCTTCACTTTTCCTGGATCTGAATGCCCATATTTCTCCAAGACTTGGAAAGTCTTTACCTATTATTTTTTAAATTGGTTTTTCATGCCTTTCTCCCTTTCATCTCCCTCTGACAATTCGATAGCATAAATATTTGTTTGCTTAATGTTGTCCTAGAGGTCTTATAGTCTTTTTTAATTCTTTTTAAATTATTTTTTTTTCTTTCTGAATGGGCTATTTCAAAAAACTTCAAGTTTAAAAATTCTTTTGTTTTATCTAGATTGTTATTGAAGCTCTCAATTGTATTTTTTAAATTTCTGTTTTTGAATTCTTCAGCTCCAAGTCTTTGTTTATTTTTATATAATACCTATCTCTGTTGAATTTCTCATTCAAATCATGAACTGTTTTCCTAATTTCATTGAAATTTTGTTTATGTTCTCTCATATCTCACTGAATTTTCTTAAGATCATTATTTTTGAATTGTTTTTCAGGCATTTTGTAAATATTTTTTTCTTTGAGGTCTGTTACTGGAGACTTATTGTGCTCCATTGGAGAAGTTATTTTTCCTCCTTTTTCCATGTTTCCCATGTCTCTCTGTTGATATCTATGCATTTAGTGGAAGGGTTGCTTTTTCTAATTTTATGGAGTAAATCATAGATGAGTCCTATGGGTTGTTTGGGTATGGTGCATTGGCTTTGGTTTCAGTTGGACTCAGTAGTGTGGCCTCCATACAGTTTCTTCAGTTTTTATCCTCATTAGTGATATCTGGGATTGCCTCAATGACTTAAGCTGCAGAAGTTTGTGATAGTGGTGACATGTTTTTGCTGAGGATGAGGGCACTAGGTTGGATTTCTAGCCCAGTGTAAGTGGGCATGGAGGGCCAACAGGGTATCTGGTGGGCTCTCTGTGTGGGGCTGGGTAACCACTGGGCTGACTGTCAAGCTATATATGCACAAGCAGGCTGGCTAGCTGTGTGATGGTCTTTCCAGAAAATCAGGGCAAATGCAGTGGCATGGTTGACTGTTCTACAGCTTCCCTTCTATGCAGATCCATCAGTTTCCTGCAGAGAGGTTGTGGAGGTATTGTGTAGATTTAGATGCTAGGATCTCAATAATTCTGTCAGATCCAAGCTGTAGGCAGCCAAGGGCATAGTGTTCCAGACATTCACGGAAATGTGATGGAATGACAGCAGGCACTCAAAGCTGAAAAGAGTCAATAATCCCTGGTCCCTAGAGCAGGACGTGCTTTAGTAGTGTGTCCAGTTTCAAGATGTCACTGTGCCGAATCAGCTTAAGAGTGGAGGCAAAGGGATCTCGATGTGGGCTCCTTTTCTAAGACAATGCAACCACAAAACCTCTTAAATACTCTCTAAACTGGATAGGAGGCCTGTGAGGAATGGGGGACCCTCCTGAAAAAAAGGAGGAAACAGTAGAGGGTTCTGGGAAAAAAAGACACAGATGGAGCAGCAAAAGTTACTGATAGATGTTAGAATTCAGTCAACAGCCAAAAAAAAAAAAAAAAAACCAAAGTTTGACATAGAAGTAGGGAGAAAGAGTCTATTGCTGTATACAAAAGTTTCTCATTCTCCTGGAGACATAAGGGAACAAATTCCGCTCTTGTTCCTTTTTCATAAAGCACGGAACTTCCAGGCTACAGACACTAACTCTTGGCCAGCACTCTCTCTAGTGGTGGACCTATGAACTACCCCTCTGCACTTTTCTCTATTCCATGAAAATGCAGAAGACGTTCACTATTTAATAGTTGTTTATTACATCTGGGGAAAGAGAAATACATCCATATTATACACATATCCATATATAAAATATAGATGTATTCATATGTATAAAAATCCATACATATATAGATATTATATATATTCATACAAATATATTTATTATATTTATATAATATATCCAATATATTGGATGTGTGTGTGCATATATATATGCATTTCCAATAAAGAAAGTAATTTCCAATAAAGTAAGCATTTCCAATAAAGACATGAGATCCCACCTAATAGGAAGAAGTGGCACCTGCAGAGAACAAACTTGCAAAGATATTCGGGAACCCAGAAATCCATGATAAGGGAATGGATCTGGAACAGGCGATGTGTAATTTACTAGCTGTGAGTTCTGATAGTTCACATAAGCAATCTATGCCTCAGTTTCCTTAACTGATCTATTTGGGTTGACTGTATGTCCCAGCTTGCCTGGGACAGTTTTGGTTATGCCAATTGTCCCATATAATTATTAATAATTCTGATTTTACTCTCTAAAGTGTCCCATTTGGGTGATGAATGATATGGTCACCATAGTTATGTGATCCAAGGGTAGTTTTTATATACTTTCATGGGGAGAAATGATTAAGCATGGAGCAACTGAGATACAGCCAGGAGTCAAGTGCTTGGTACTCAGTGCATTTTTAAACTAAGGTTTTGTCTGGGGAGCTAATTTCACCAATGATTTTAAATATCTCTTTGTATCTTCAATGTGTTATATAAGATGAGAGAACGGAGAGAATATAAGCTCTGGATCTTATCAAATTAATAAAGTTCACACTACCCAGAAGGCAGGAAAACTCTTGTATTACACATTTCTCTGCATTTTCTGGCCTCTTGAAATCCTTAAAAATATTTAAAATCTTTCACAAATAACTGAGAAACACTGACATTTTCACTGTATTATAAAAAAGTATGGAAAAGGACAGAAAGCAATGATAATGAAAGCATTATAATTTGGGTTTGGCTTAAGCTGGGCATTCCTACAGCCGTGCATTTTATTTCTATAAAACACACACATATGAAACAACTTTAATATCAAATAACAAGTGATCGGAGGAGTAATTATAGAGCATCCATACAATGCAACATATTGCCGCCACTAAAAATGATGGTATGGAGTTATATTTATTGACATGGAAAATAGCTCATAACATACCATCAAATGAAAAAAGCTATTGCTTACAAGTAGGTGCAATATTATTGTAAATTTATGTACAATTACATAATATATAGTTATATGTGTTTATATGGTTTAGAAATGTCTAAAGTGTTCATCCGCGTATTAATAGTGATTATCTCTGGGTGAGGTGATTGCAGAGAACTTTTATTTCCTTTCTATTTTTTAAACAATGAATATGTTTCCTTTTAAAAAACACAAAACATACAATTTACATGAAATTACAAAAGGAATTCTCTTAAACTGTAATTCAGAGGTTGAAATACTTGTGCACAGATGATGAGAATAGGCATTGATATTTGAAAGCTAAATAGTCAGAACCTACACACAATTAGAGCTCTTTTTACCATCAGTATTTGAGCCTTCCCGTAACTCCATTTCTTGTAATTACCCCCTCATCACCACCAAGAAAAAACAGTAGACCCTAAATGTGGCACCACAATTCCTGTGGTGCCAGTCTTAAAGAAGGTGCCAAATAGCTTCGTCCCCTGATTTAATACCTTTGTGCAAACCTGTGCCATCTCATGTGGGCTGGACTTGGTGACTAACTTCTGTCAATAGAATTAAACAGAAATCACATGTCATAAAAGTAGTGTGACATCTCCCAGAATCTATTGCTCTAGTTGTCATGTCACCACTTAGGCAGACTATGGAGAGATACATAGGGTGAGAAACGGAGGCCTTCAGCCAGCAGCTGGGGAGAAGCTGAGTCCCGTCAACAACTTAAAAGACTGCAGCCCCAGCCAACAGCTTGATGTAACCTCATGAGAGACCCTGAACCACAACCACCTAGGTAAGCCACTCCCAGATTCCTGACCCACAAAATGATGTGGAATAAGAAATATTTGTTGCCACAAGCTGGTAAATTTTGGCAAAATCCATTACAAAGCAATGGATAACTAATACAGTTTTAAACTTATTTGAGAAGTTCTGTCTCAGGAACAAGTAGCTAAGGAACCCTAATCTCAGCCAGCCTTTGCCTTTGCCAGGCTCACTTGCTTCTGCACTGATAAAAAGATTCCTTGAATCAGCTGTTATGTGTGTTTTCTTTCTTCAATATCAATCATGTTTCCTGTTCTTGGCACTTAGTATCCAAGTCGGATATCTCAAAGACACGTGACAGTTGTTTTTAGGTTGAAATCTTGCCTGAAATAGAGATTCCAGATGCACTGCTTGTTCTGATCTCTGAGTCCTGACTATTCTTCCATTTAGTTGGGACTTCCTGAATTTTCTGGGCAGAGACTCATGTACCACCTGGACATCTTCCTTTGGCCAGTGACACCACAGTACACACTTGTAAGCACTATTTCTCTAAAACAGTATAAGGGGATGAACATTTATTGACTGTCAGTGTTTTAGATAGGATTTAATTATTCAAAATGCTCTGAAAAGAATTATTTTCATTGTATAGACTGAAGGCTCAGAAAGGGTTAAAAATGTCCTGAATTATGGAGTTGGTAAATGCAAACCCATGTTTGCAACTTGTACATATTTGACTCATATACGCATGTACTTAACCCAAATAATGTATGGTCTCCCTAACAGATAGTTCTTTGCGGTAAGCCAAGCGGGAAAAAATCTTTCTGACAGCCCCCTTAGCTGCTTCCCTGAGATCCTTTCACCTATATATTCATTCCTCTTCAGTGGTCATGTGTCTGAAGTTGGTTCCTTCCGGTGGGTTCTTGGTCTAGCTGACTTCAAGAATGAAGTCGCCGACCTTCGCGGTGAGTGTTACAGCTCTTAAAGGTGGAACGGACCGAAAGAGTGAGCCGCAGAGAGGTTTACTGTAAAGAACGAAAGAACAAAGCTTCCACAGCGTGGAAGGGGTCCCGAGCCGGTTGCCGCTGGGTCCCCGGCTTCATTCTTGAAGTCAGCGAGACCAAGAACCCACTGGAAAGAACAAACTCCGTACACAATGACAAACCTAATCACAGCAAGGAGAACATTACTATTATTCATGCCACTAGCACGTCGGGTCTGGAATTGTTTTGCATGACACTTTCCCGGTAGATGCTCCTCCTGGGCCCATTCTAGTATATCACTATGCTACCTGTCTACCAAAGTTTATCCATGTGCAACTTCTTCCTCAACTTTACAGTAGGGACTCTGCTCTCCTGCTAGGATGGAAGTCTTCCAGGTGCCAATCATCTGATTTAAAACTCTGACAAGCTATGTGGCCAAGTCCTTTTCCTGGGTGGGTACTGACCTTGGCTTCCAGACACCTTTCCCCCTTGATTTATTTCCAAGAATGAACAAAGAAGAGCAGATTAGGTACAAATAGGCACAATCGTAATATTGTTACCGACTGCAGTTTTTGTGTAGTTCTATCCCACACACTGTATTCATTATCCCTTTATCATCTTGGGGTCATTTTCATTTCATTAAACCCCTAAACCAGTTGTTCTAAACCTTAGTGTGCATGAGATTCGCATACTCCACTCCTTGCTTCTGTGAACTTGGAGAAGACAAAGTTCTTATCTAAGCCTCAGGTTCTTTTTGTAGTGGTTGTTTTTCATAAGAACGATCCTATAATGTGGCTATAAAAATTAAATAAGATAATCCATTGGAAACACTCGGTATGCTTCAAGACAAATAGCAAATGGCAGTGTTCTTTGTTATTAAAAGGCACAGGTGGGGCTTTTGGATGCCCATTTTTAATAAGCAACTCTAGCGATTACAACACAACTTGCCATTAGAGCATACTACAAGAATTACTAACAGAAGACAACTAAACCTTGTGTGGTTATTTTGATATTATTGATCTTATGCATTCCCTAGTTTCTCTTCTCCTTAGCCTTTGCATCTAACTCACCAGGGAATGTTCTCTCTGTTTTTAGACTTTTCTGTTTTATTTCTGAGATGCTAAATAGCTGTGTCTCTCTTGCAAGAGATTTTATTTAATTTATTTTTTATTTTTTTATTTTTTCAGACTGACAACCTGGCAATAGTGATTGTGTGGAAAGTGGCCTGCAGCTCTCCCATATTCCACCAGAGCCCCTTCCTCTAGAGTTAGTCCATAATCTGTATTGGTTGTTGTTTTTTCCACATCCACTCAAATAACAAATATTTCAGGATGCAAAGTATATCTTTGTTTCTGGAATAAGAGCCCAAAGATTATGAGCTACTTGCTAGTCATGGAAATGTCTATGATTTAGTATTAAATTTCAAGACAAACAAAAAGGCACTTCCATTTTGGTTATGATGGATAATGGATTTCGGAATTATTCTTTGCTTGTGCAAACAACAATGACATGAAAAACGGGACAAATAAATGGAACTAGTTTTAGGTCTTGGCAACAGAGATCTCAGAATGCATGTTGTTCTTAAATGTCAGAAACATTCATCAAGATAGCCCTTATATTGGACAATAAAATGTTTCAATAATCTTTAAAATTAAAGCAAACATATTGACCATAATACAATTGCATTAGAAGCCAATTAAATATTTCTAAAAATACCCAAAATATTTAGTAATAAACTGGAACAAAGTAATAATCTATAATAGTATTATTTATAATTAATCAATACTAAATACAAAATAATACAAGATAAAATAATTTAAAATTAATTATGTATAATTTCTAATATAAAATGACTATAATATTTAGATAAAATTTGTGGAATTAAGCTAAAGTATTGCTTGGAGAAAAATCTATAACTTCAAATGACTTAATTAAAAAGGAAGACAGGTTTAAGACTAATAATGTAAGTTTAAACATTTGGAAACTAGGAAAAGAAAGGTAAATTGATATTAAATAACTGAAAGGAAATAATAAGGATGAAAATAAAAACACATAAACAAGAATACCAAACAGTCAACAAAAACAAAGCATCACTCATTGAAAGGACCATTAAGATTAATACACCTCTAGATTAAATGATCAAGGAAAGAGCGAAAACACAAATTATCAATATCAGGAATGAAGGAGAAAGCATCACCAAGAATTCTAACAATATTACAAGAATCTCAAAAGATAATTATGAAAACTTTTGTAATAAACTCTTCAAGTTAAATTAAATAGAAAAATTCCCTGAAGTCATATTCCCAAAACTGTCTCAAGACAAAATAGAAAAAGCTGTGTATCTATTAAAGAAAGTTAGTTTCTGATTAAATATATTTTAGTCAAGGAAACTCTAGGCATACATAGCTTCCTTAATATATTCAGGCAAATATTTAAAGTACTGCACGTCTTTTTTTCAGAAGATAGAGAAGGAAGCACTTTCCAATTCATTTTGTCAACTATCATTACTGTGACAACAAAACCAGACAGATATTACAATGAAGCAAATCTCAAGACGGATCTCTCTCAGGAGCAGATGCAAAAATTCTTAAAATAAATATTAACAAGTTATGTCTGATAATAGACTGTAATCAAGTCACATTTATTCAAGGCATGCAAGGTTGGTTTAACATTGCAAAGTCAATCAATATACATTATCATATTAACAGATTATTGAAATGACTAATGTATTTAGTTTCATTTCAATAAATGCAGAAATATTTAATACAAATTCTCAGCAAACTTAGAATAAATGGGGACTTCCTCAGTCTGATAAAGACATGTATAAATAATCTTCAGCTAAGATCTTATTTAATAGTGTAGCCATAATAAAAAACAGGACAATAATATCCATCCATTAAGAGGGATATTGCTTTCCCCATTGTGTTGGAGCACCTGGCCAGTGCAATAAGAAAACAAACAAGCAAACAAATAGTATGTGTAGCTTTTGCAATAACATAATGATGACAAAAGTTAGGAATAAACTAAGGGACACATAAAACTTAATAAAAAGTATAAAGCATTGCTGAAATAAATTTAAAGATTCAAATAAATGCAAAAATATACCATATTAACAGCTTTGAAGATTGAATATTGTTCCTGGGTTGGTTCTTTTCAGATTGATAGATTTTATACAACACTAATAAAATTACAGTAGGATTTTGCCACAATGATTTGAAAGTCATACGTTCATTGTAAAAGTCATGTATTCATTTCAAAAGTTATAATTGCCAAAACTGTTTTAAAAAGGAACAAAATTGAATTTAATATAAAGCTTCAGTGATCAAAGGAGTGTGAATTTTGCATAAAGATAAACAAATAGATTAATGTAACAGATTTTGGTTTCTACAAATGTACCTATAATTATCAAGTTGATTAATTCTCAACAAAAGGCAACAAACCAAGGAAGAAAATTAACATTTTTTTTCTAAGTCTGTTCAAATCTTTTATTATTATTATTATTATTATTATTATTATAATACTTTAAGTTCTGGGGTACCTGTGCATAACGTGCAGGTTTGTTACATATGTATACTTGTGCCATGTTGGTGTGCTACACCCATCAACTCGCCAGCACCCAACTCGTCATTTACATCAGGTATAACTCCCAATGCAATCCCTCCCCCCTCCCCCATGATAGGCCCCGGTGTGTGATGTTCCCCTTCTTGAGTCCAATTGATCTCATTGTTCAGTTCCCACCTATGAGTGACAACATGCAGTGTTTGGTTTTCTGTTCTTGTGATAGTTTGCTGAGAATGATTGTTTCCAGCTACATCCATGTCCCTACAAAGGACACAAACTCATCCTTTTTTATGGCTGCATAGTATTCCATGGTGTATATGTGCCACATTTTCTTAATCCAATCTGTCACTGATGGACATTTGGGTTGATTCCAAGTCTTTGCTATTGTGAATAGTGCCACAATAAACATACGTGTGTATGTGTCTGTATGTGTCTTTATAGCAGCATGATTTATAATCCTTTGGGTATATGCACAGTAATGGGATGGCTGGGTCATATGGTACTTCTAGTTCTAGATCCTTGAGGGATCACCATACTGTTTTCCATAATGGTTGAACTAGTTTACAATCCCACCAACAGTGTAAAAGTGTTCCTATTTCTCCACATCCTCTCCAGCACCTGTTGTTTCCTGACTTTTTAATGATCGCCATTCTAACTGGTGTGAGATGGTATCTCATTGTGGTTTTGATTTGCATTTCTCTGATGGCCAGTGATGATGAGCATTTTTTCATGTGTCTGTTGGCTGTATGAATGTCTTCTTTTGAGAAATGTCTGTTCATATCCGACATCCTTTGCCCACTTTTTAAATAATTTTAAATAAGTTTTGCAGAATCAAATCAATAGCCATAGGAAAAAACTATTGTCAGCCCTTGGTTCATCCTATGTACAAGAGTAAATGTGAATGGATCTGACACATGAATTTTAAGGTTAAAATTATGGTTTTTAAAGGAAAACAGGAAGGACATCTCTGTGATCAAGGCAAAGTAGATAAAGACTTTTTTGAAAGTACAGTTCCAGAAAACATTAAAAAGTAATGAATTGAACTTTATAAAAATTAAATTCCTCAGTTCATCAAATGACTCTTTTAATAAAATTAAAATGTATCATTAGCACAGATATCTGAGAAAGAACTTTTTGCAGGAAAAAAATAATTCCTGCAATTAAAAAAAAAAGGGGAATGATACCTAAAGACCAATAAGCACATTACATTTTTTAATGTGCTCAGCATTATTAATCATCAGAGAAATGCAAATTCAAATCAAATTGTGATATAATACAAATCCACAGGAATAGCTAAAGCCACTACACCAAAATGTTGGTGAGAGTGTGGAACTATAAAAACAGTTTTTTGTTTTTGTTTTTTTTTTGAAAATGTAAAACAGGCCAGGCGCAGTGGCTCAAGCCTGTAATCCCAGCACTTTGGGAGGCCGAGATGGGTGGATCACGAGGTCAGGACATCGAGAACATCCTGGCTAACACGGTGAAACCCCGTCTCTACTTAAAAAAAAAAAAAAAAAAAAAAAAAAAAAAAAAAAAAAAACTAGCTGGGCGTGGTGGCGGGCGCCTGTAGTCCCAGCTACTGGGGAGGCTGAGGCAGGAGAATGGCGTGAACCCGGGAGGCGGAGCCTGCAGTCAGCTGAGATCTGGCCACTGCACTCCAGCCTGGGCGACAGAGCGAGACTCTGTCTCAAAAAAAAAAAAAAAAAAGAAAAGAAAAATGTAAAACATTACAAGCATTTTGCAGTACTATGGTACTTTCTTACAAAGGTAAATATTCAGTGATCAAACTATTCCACTACTAGTTATTTTAACAAGAGAAATAAAAACAAATGCCACAATAAGACTTTTATGAGAATGTTCAGAGCAGCTTTATTCATAATATACAAATAAAAATAAAAATAATTCAAATATCTATTAACAAGACAATGAATAAATAAAGTATGACATATTTATTAAATGAAATACCATTCAGGAATATCAATATTTGTATGAATGAAATGACATGGGCAAATCTTAAAAAGATAATGTTGAGCTACTACATTCTGACCAAAATAGTACATATTGTAAGGTTTCATTTATTTGAAATTCTGTTATAGGCAAAGCTTAATTTATGGAGATAGAAATCAGAGTAGCAGTTGCCCCGGGTGGGAGTTTGAAGCCAGACTGCCTTGGGAGGTGGCAGAGAGGCCAGGCTTTCCGAGATGTTGCAAATGTTCTCTTCTGACTGGGGAAAGGTTATATGAGTATATGCATATGTTAAAACATATTGCAATGTAAATTTAAATTCTATGTATTCCACTCTATGTAGCTATATTGGTGTACTTACTCTGTCATAACAGAATACCATAGACTGAGTGGGTTAAACAACAGAAATTTATTTTCTCACGGTTCTGGAAGTCAGAAGTTCAAGAACAAGGTGCCTTCAGAGTTGGTGTCTGATGAGGCCTCTCTGTCTGACCTTTGCTGTGTGCACTAGGGAGAGAGAGAGCTCTAGTATCTCTTCATCTTCTAAGGACACCAGTTCTACTCAGTTAGGGACCTATCTTTGTGACCTCATTTTACCTTACCTCCTTAAAGACTGTACCTACAAAAATCAAAAAAGAAAAAAAACTTTATCTTCAAAAAAAGTCACATAGGGAGCTAGAGGTTCAACACATGAATTTGGGAGACACACAGTTTAGTTCATGACAGTAACTTATAGCCTTAAAATGGAAAAAAAAAAAAAAGGCAAGGAAAAGATACATTTATGTTCTATGGGAAGTTTCATTTCTAGTTATATTAAAACTAAATATTTTATTATTATTTGAGACAGCGTCTCACACTGTCACCCAGGCCGAAGTACAGTAGTGTGATCTAGGCTCACTGCAGCCTCCTCCTCCTGGGTTCAAGCAATTCTTCTACCTCAGTCTCCTTCATAGCTAGAACTATAGGCATGGACCACCACACCTGGCTAATTTTTGTGTTTTTTGGTAGAGACAGGATTTCACCATGTTAGCCAAGCTGATCTCAAATTCCTGACCTTAAGTGATCCATCTGCCTTGGCCTCCCAAAGTGCTGGGATTACAGATGTGAGCCTGGTCCTAAATATCAAATATTAAAATACACTTAATTTCTAGTGATACAAAAATTAAAGTGATAAAACATCCAGGGTCACATATTTACCAACAAGGATAGTAACAAACGCTCTGAAGAGTCAGTCAAAGGAAGCCGATTAAATAGCTTGAATTCAACACAATTGAGTTGTTTCCACTATGCTGGTCTTACTGGTAATGACACTTAAGAAAGGAGTGAAGTAGTTTACCTTTAAGTAAGGCTTTGATTTTGCCAACTTAATACAGAGCCACATCTATGACCAGACATTATACCTCTACTAATCCATTTGTCCTTCTGACATTTAGAATGGTTTTTCAAGATTCCACATCAATCACACACCTTCATGTATTACATATGTGGCAAATTACTATTTGATAAAATCTAATTTAATTCCATACAGTCAATGTTCCATAGGAAATAAGCTCTTGAGGGCTGGGCAAAATTGAGAATCTTTTAATATTATTATTTATTTTTTCCTTCTACGCCATAGGGATCACTATGTAAAGACCCATAGGAAATGCTTTCCTAGACGTCCTCCCAGGAATATCTCCTGTGCTACAACTGGAAAAAGTAATACTCTTTCTTCTGTCTTTGCATTAAACGTATATTGAGCATGTTTTCTCTTTCTAAGCACTGCAGTGGGTGCTGGTGATAAGAAATAAACACAAGTAATTTTAGCCATGAGAACACTCACATACCCGTCACTCCAGGAGATGTGGTGGTTGCCAGCAGAGACAAGACTGTGAAACTCAGTCTTGGGCTAATGAGGAAAATAGATGTGTAAGCTTTGACTGTTTGAGTAAACTGAAGTTTACTGGGTAGAGGTCGAGTGAGAAACGACAAGAAAATCCCAGGTACAAGGAATAGCAGTGAAGCTTTTAAGACTTGAAAAGAGTGTGGAGCATTTCTAGAATTCAGTGGCTCTGTATGCGTTTGTGGAAGATGAAATGGGAAAGGTAGGGAGAAGAGAGAATATGTTGAATAGTGTTGAATATCATGCTTTCGTTCTTCTAGACTTTAGTGAGTTAAGAAATTTTTAAACTGAATTGTATCATTAGATTTCTCTGTCAGAAAGGCAGGAGTCCCAGCTCTAAGGAGGGTGGGGGGAAGGGATCTAGCTATAAAATCACTGTCATTGGGAAATTGGGTTACAAAGAGGCCAGCACTAAGGTTGTTTGCAATTATTTTATTAATTGCTTTAATACTTAGTACACCACATGGAATCAGCTAATGAGCTAGTTACAAGGAGGATATAGAGAACACATTGACATCTCAATAATCTAAGAGCATATAAGTCATTCGTGGAGGCAGACAGGTGAATGAGTACTTAAAAATATCAGGGGCATCTTGACATTTTTTTCACGATCACTCTCTTTCCAATGTCTTCAGTGAGCAAAATAATACCAACTTCTCACCTTTATTAGGCATTCTGTCATTTCCAAAGTATGTCCATATATATCGTCTCACTTGAGCTTCACAAAAGCCTCTGTAATGGAGGAATTTATCCTAGGAAGAAACTGGGGCTTATACAGAGAAAATGATTTGCATAACAGCCTAAGAGTAGTCAGGAACAGAGTTGAAGCCAGAATTTAGTATTTATTCCAGTGCACTGCACAGCTTCTCTGTGAACTCTAGTTCTGCATTTACAATCATCTTCTTTATTTCTTTTGAATCTTCAAATCCTGATTGTTTACCCAGCAGGCCCATTGGCCCTCTCTGACCTCTCCTTTCCCATGAGTGTGATGGTGACTGTCAGTCTTCTAGAGCCCATGCTGCTCCCTGGCCCTGCTCCATATTATTTTGTGTCTTCCCAGTTCCTGTTTGTATCATCGGCCTCTGACCCACAACTTGAGCATCCCAAATCCTTGGGCCTATCTTGTGCTCCATTTGACTGTCTCCTTCTTATAGCTGGACGTGACCTACTTGAAGAAAGTTTTCTTCAAGACTAGTTTCAACAGACTTTGCAAGAAATGGCTGGCAGCATGGTCATATATTTATTCAATCATACATGCATTCATTTACCAAACATGCAATGAATACCAACTCTGTCAGATACTTTGCAAAGCACTATTAGGTGTTATAAATGGAATTCACATGAAGTAGAAAGTGGCTAACTTTTGGGGAAAAGAGAAAATAAAGTGTTAAAGAACTCCCAGGTTTTTACCTGTGTGAACTATGTTTATCACAAGGTGTTGTCCCTACTTTAGGCTTTAATCTCACCTCCTATTATTCGAAGCTCATTGGTCCTACTAAATTATCAGCTTAATAAAGTTAGTATGGAAGATTATATTTTTGTTCTCAATTTTTTACTCCTTTTCCGCAATAAGATTAAACAATTGGTTCACCTGACATGTGACTTGCCCTGTGACATTGACCTTGGCCATAGGACATACTTTGGTCAATTAGGTGTTAGCAGATGGTATTTTTCATGTCAGAGACAGGCCTTTAAGTGTTACTGCATTTTGTGGCTCAGTCTCCTTGAGTTTCTGCCCATGGTCCATGGCAGGAATGCCCCTGCACTTCGGGTGTACACATAGAGCATTACTTAACAAAGTCTCTGGCAATCTGCACCCCACTGGCAGAACACCCTAAAACCTTGATGGATTCCTGCTTACTTTTCCCATCAGTTGAAACATTACCACCTGCAGAAAGTCTTTGCCACACCCACTGTATATCTTCCCACTCTCCCTTTAGACTGTGTGCCTTAAAATCAGGAACCTGTCGATTTCATTTTTCTATCATTGTCTATCAGCCAATTTTTGATATAAAGGAGGTATTCTGCAAAGAGTTGTTGAATGAGTGTATGAACGAGAGGCCTGAGATTCCCAAGAGAGAGGACTTGGAGTCTCATGGACAAACTTTTTCACACACATTCACTCCTAACTATTGAGTTTTATGAATATTTTGGTAATCTACAGAAAAAGAGGTAATTGTGGGCTGGGTTGACTTTGGGAATCATTGCATAACAGAATTTTTCTAAAAAATGCACCCTCAAAAGATTTTGTCATAATAAACACATCATAGCAATAATAATTTCTCATGATTTTACTTTTTGATCATTTAATTTTCATTCCACAAATATTCATAGAGTGACTTTTATGTACCAAGTTTTTCATTTTATAGTTGAAATAACTGAGTACCCAAAAAGGAAAGAGTTGCCTTGTTCAAGATTAATAACTCTAAATTGTAGCTTAATGATCTCTGGGGTATAGGAGACTCCCTGAAAACAAATTAAATTGTATATTTTCCAGAAGACCCTAGTTCTTCTTCCTCCAGGTTTAACATTCAAAAATGGAAGTGGATTTTGCACTGAGGCAGATCAGAACTCTAGTGCATTTGTACATGTGTATGAGAGTGTGTCTGTATGTGTGTGTGTGCGTGTGTCTGTGTGTCTGAGTATGTAACCGTGTGTGAGTGGGTTTGGCCCTATGTGTGTATGTGTGCATGTGTGTGTGACCCAATATCCAGGAATTCCACCCTGCTGAGCAAAATGCATTTCATCAGTATTTATTCGTACATACTACTGAAATTTGAACTGTCTTTTGAAGTTGATAAAGTATTTTAAAATTCATTATATTTTGCTCTAGGCAGAGGTATTCTAGTCTTTTTGATTTTGGAAAAGGTAACTGAAGCAAATATAATGACTACCACAGATTGAGAAATGTCAGTGTGCCAGGCTCTGATCACAGGGCTTTGCAGATTTTTAACTCACCTAACACTCAGATCAACTACATAGTATAGACTCTATTGATATATATTCACACTCTTATGTTAATATCGTAACCAATTAATATCACCCACACTTATCTGATGAGGAAACTGAAACATAATGTGTTCAGTAACCTGTCTCAGACCACACACATAGCTGGCAAAATGTGGTACTGTGATTTGAACCTCAGCACTCTGACTCGAGAGCGAAACTCTGAACTCCTCTAAGATACTAATGATGCCTCGTCCATCATTTCCCAACATGGAGGTGGAAGATCAAACTTCTGACTTAAAATTTGTAACTTTTCTCATCCTTTTAAAAAGTCTCATATCCCTGCTAAACATTTTAGTTTACAAAGCACGTTTACCATAATTCATTTATTTATAGAACAGCAGATGGGTGAAACAAATAAAATTACCTTTCTTCAATTCACAGATTAAAAACTAGGATTCAGGCTCCAGAGTATTCAAGAGGCTTACCTAGGGTTATACCAGCAGTTAGCAGCAGACCTGAGACCAAAACCCGAGACACACAAGATGCAAGGATCCTCAACTCATATGACCTCTGTGGTCCACGTGCTTATTTTGAGTTCTGCTATTCTGAGTGAGCTATGTTTACAGATGTCTTAACCAGTGTGGGCTGGTATACCAAAGTCTCACAGACTGAATGGCTTACAAACAACAGATACCTGTTTCTCACACCTCTACAGGCTGGAAATGCAAGGTCAGCATACTAGGATGCTCAGATTGTCATGAGAGTCCTCTTCTAGATCGCAGATGGCGGCCTTCTTGTAGCCTCACATGGAAGGAAGGAAAGAGAGCTATCTAACTCCTCGGCCTCTCCTTATAAGAGTACTAATCCGATTGATGAGGGCTTTACCCTTGTGACCTAATTACCAGCCAAAGGCCCCACCTCTGAATATCATCACATTGGGATTAAGGATTCAACATATATGAATTTGGTGGGGAGGAACACAAACATTCTGTTCATTGAAACAGACGTGGTATAATTTCTAACTTTACGTTAATAAAAAGATAAATAAACCAAAGTGACCCAGAATTTCTTAACAAACAAGCCATGACCTTTATGCTACTGGGTTCTTAGAGCAGACATCATGGAAATGGGCCAGATGTAAGGTGATTGCAGTATTTGGAGATACATAGGTGAAAATAACACTTGCAGCCCCCTTGCACCTAGAAGTTTGTATCTCAAAGAAAATAGAAACAATGGAATGTTCACAGTGCTGATAGCCAGGGTGATAAAGGCTCACTCAGGGAGCAAGGGAGATGCTTGTTGGAATTCAGTAGCAGAGGTTTTGATAGGCACCGTTTAATCAAACATATTATATCAGACTCATGGACTGTTAACTCTTTTGTAAGTTAGTCCAACTTCCATGTCAGGTAAAACGTGACTCTTTTTTGTATTGGGATCATAGGCCAATTCATATCATGTGTTAGTTATCTATAATTAACATTGTGACCATATGTGCTATTGTTGAGTTATCTCAAGTTATAGGACTATTATATAGCTTTGCTGAAGTTGCACAGCCAATTCAAGAGTAACTTCAATTGCCAATGAATATGGTTCCTTTTTTTCAGTCATTTTTCTCTTACACCATTAGCCATCCAATCTATTAGTCATTCCAACTCCAAATTCCAAACCTAGATTTCTGTGTTGCCTGACATTTTTCAGAGCTCGTCTGTAGGTATTTTCTCACAGTCTTCTACAAAAGACTTAGAAATAGCTACCACTGTTTCCCTTTTAAAATTTAAGAATTCCCTTTTAGAATTCCTAAGTCTGGAGAAATATAGATACTTGCCCGAGGTCACATGGAGAATGTAGCAGAATCTGATCAGAATGCAGGAGAATTTTAACTCCAACTTGAGACTTTTTCTTCTGTCATACATGGGGTCCTGATTGAAAACAAAAACAGACAATTCAATGTCTATATATACAAAATGCAAATATATACAAAGATGCCTATATATACAAATATGTAAAGAAATTTGGATTCTTCACTCCTATGCTCATATTATCTCAGAGCTAGCTGACTCTGTTAATGCCTCCCTATTAATCCTCTTATTGACTATAGGATAAAATAAAGCCCTTACTCCTCAACCTGAATTTTATCATCTGAACCTTGTCTATTTCTGCAGTCTTATCACCAACTCTTTTCCTATACTCACTGCTCCTTCCATCACACAGGATGACTTACAATTTCAAACCATGTCCATGTTCTCTAGCAATTCTGCCTGCATTGTTCCTCCAGACAGCCTCGCAATCCCTTTTCCATATGCTTGGTTAAAACTTACTGTTCATGATTACTTAGATCATATGTCAACTAATTAAGTATACCCTTTGGATTTCATCTTTGTGCCGTATATAGTGGTAGGCCAGGGGCATTCAATCTTTTTGTTTCCAAGGGCCACGTTGGAAGAAGAAGAACTGTCTTGGGCCACACATAACATACACTAACACTAAAGATAGCTAATGAGCTTTAAAAAAGTTATAAAAAATACCTCATAATGTTTTAAGAAAGTTTATGAATTTGTGTTGGGCCACACCCAAAGCCATCCTGGGCCACATGCAGCCCACAGGCTGTAAGTTTGGACAAGTTTGTGCTAGGCACTGAAGGTCTAGATAGAGTGACCAATTGACCTGGTTTGCCAGGAACTGAGGGAGTTTCTGGGTTAAAGAATGTATAGTGCTAAAAGTGTAATAGTCCTATGCAAAATGTTGGTTTCCGGTATCTAGAGGACAAATTGACTCCTCAACTGCATCATCTCATCGCTAGGCATTTGGATATTGCGTCTGGGTTGCCTGCTTCCTGTCTCTGCATTTACCTTATTGCTTTAATTATTGGTGTATCAACTGTCCACCTCCCAAAACACTGTGTGATATGGTTTGGTTTGGCTCTGTATCCCCACCCAAATCTCATCCTGAAGTGTAATTCCCACGTGTCTAAGGAGGGTCATTATGGGAGGTGATTGGATCATGGGGGTAGTTTGCCCCATGCTGTTCTCATGATAATATGAAAACTCATGAGATCTGATGGTTTAAAAAATAGCAGTTTTCCCTGTGCTCTCTCCTGTTGCCTTGTGAAGAAGGTTCTTGCTTCTCCTTTGCCTTCTGCCATGATTGTAGGTTTTCTGAGACTTCCCCAGCAATGCAGAACTGTGAGTCAATTAAGCCTCTTGTATTTATAAATTACCTATTCTCAGGTAGTATCTTTATAGCAGTGTGAAAATGAACTAATACGGAGAATTGGTAACCAGAGTAGGGTACTGCTATAAAAATAACCTGAAAATGTGGAAGCGAATTTGGAACCAAGTGGCAGGCTGAGGTTGGAACAGTTTGGAGGGCTGAGAAGAAGACAGGAAAGTATAGGAAAGTCTGGAATTTACTGAGACTTGTTGAATGGTTTTGACCAAACTGCTGATAGTGATATGGACAATGAAGTCAAGGCTGAGGTGGTGTCAGATGGAGATGAGGAAGTTGTTGGGAACTGGAATAAAGGTAATTCTTCCTATGCTTTCCCAAAGAGACTGGCAGCATTTTGCCCCGGCCCTAGAGATCTGTGGAAATTTGAACTTGAGATAGATAATTTAGGGTATCTGGCAAAAGAAATTTCTAAGCAGCAAAGCATTCAAGAAATGAGCTGTATTGTTTTGAATGCTTTCTGTTACATGCATTCACAAAAGGATGGTTTCAAATTGGAACTTATGCTTAAAAGTGAAGCAGAGTATAAAGGTTTGGGAAATTTGAAGCCTGACTATAAAGAAAAAACTCATTTTCTGGGGAGGAATTAAACCTGGTTGCAGAAATTTGCATAAGTAATGAGGAGCCAAATGTTAATAGCCAAGTGAATGGGGAAAATGTCTCCAGAGCATGTCAGAGATCTTTTTTTTTTTTTTTTTTTTTTAAGATGGAGTCTCGCTCTGTCACCCAGGCTAGAGTGCAGTGGCCAGATCTCAGCTCACTGCAAGCTCCGCCTCCCGGGTTTATACCATTCTCCTGCCTCAGCCTCCCGAGTAGCCCGCACCCGGCTAGTTTTTTGTATTTTTTAGTAGAGACGGGGTTTCACCATGTTAGCCAGGATGGTCTCGATCCCCTGACGTCGGGATTCGCCCGTCTCGGCCTCCCAAAGTGCTGGGATTACAGGCTTGAGCCACCGTGCCCAGCCATGTCAGAGATCTTAACAGCAGCCCCTCTTCTCACAGGCCCAGAGGCTTAGCAGGGAAAAATGGCTTTGTGGGTTGGGCTCAGGGCCCTTCGTCTCTGTGCAGCTTTGGAGCTTGATGTCCTGCACCCCAGCCACTCTAGATGCAGCCATGGCTAAAAGGGGACAAGATACAGCTTAGGCCATTGTTTCAGAAGGTGCAAGCCCCAAGCCTTGATGGCTTCCATATGATGTTGCACCTGTGGGTGCACAGAAGACAAGAGTTGAGCTTTGGAAATCTCTGCCTAGATTTCAGAGGATGTGTTAAAATGCCTGGATGTTCAGGCAGAAGTCTGGTGGAGGGGTGGAGCCCTCATGGAGAACCTCTGCTAGGGCATTACAAAGGGGTAAATGTGGGGTTGGAGCCCCAACATCGAGTCTGCACAGGGACACTGCCTAGTGGAGCTGTGAGAAGGCTGCCATACTCCAGACCCCAGAATGGTAGATCCACTGACAGCTTGCACCATGTGCTTGGAAAAACCACAGGCATTCAATACCAGACCATGAAGGCAGCTGCAGGGGCTGTACCCTCCAGAACCACAGGGGCAGAGCTTTCCAAGGTCTTGGGGGCTCACCCCTTGCATCAGCGTGCCCTGGATGTGAGACATGAAATCAAAGGAGATTTGGGAGCTTTAAGACATAATGACTGCCTGGCCAAGTTTCAGACTTGCATGGGGACTGTGGCTCCTTTGTTTTGGCCAATTTCTCCCATTTGGAAAGGGAACATTTACCCTATGCCTGTACCCTGATTATATCTTGGAAGTAACTAACTTGTTTTTAATTTTACAGGCCCATAGGTGGAAAGGACTTTCCTTGTCTCTGAGGAGACTTTGGACTTAGACTTTTGAGTTAACCCTGGGTTGAGTTAAGATTTTGAGGGACTGTTGGAAAGGCATGATTGGTTTTGAAATGTGAAAAAACAAACAAACAAACAAAAAACAACATGTGGTTTTGGAGGGGCCAAGGGCAGAATGATATGGTTTGAATCTGTGTCCCTACTCAAATCTCATCTCAAATTGTAATCTCCGTGTCGATGGAGGAACCTAGTGGTAGGTGATTGGATCATGGGGATGGTTTCCCCATGCTGTTCTTATGATAATGAAGAAGTTCTTGTGAGATCTGATGGTTTTAAAAATAGCAGTTTCCTCTGTGCACTCTCTCTCTCTCCTGCTGCCTTGTGAAGTGTAGGTCCTTGCTTCTCCTTTGCCCTACGCCATGATTCTAAGTTTCCTGAGGCCTCCCCAGCCATGCAGAACTGTGAGTCAATTAAACCTCTTTTATTTATAAATTACCCAGTCTCAGGTAGTATCTTTATAGCAATGTGAGAATGAACTAATACACTGTGAAACATTGAAGGTTAATGGTGGAGGAGGATCATGTACCTTCTTTACTCATCCCAGATCCTGGCTCTGAGTCAGTATATAAGAATTGCTTTTTGAATACTGGCAAATGATTTTGCAGAAAAGACCTTATATTCTCTCAATGGACACTCAGGAATTGGATAGTGCATGTGTTCTGTAAGAGGGGAACCATCATTGCCCTGAATATATGGAAGGGTCATTTCCTGAACCCAGATATGCTCCATTCTCTCAGTTTCTTTAGTGGTATAGAAAAAAAGAAGTTTGGATGAGATCAGTTCAGACAGTACATAAAATGGCTATTTCTGTTTTTGTTTTTTTTGTTTGTTTGTTTTGTCTTTGAGACTGGAGTCTTGCTCTGTTGCCCTGGCTGGAGTGCAGTGGCCTGATCTCGACTCACTGCAAGCTCCGCCTCCCATGTTCACGCCATTCTCCTGAAAATGGCCATTTCTGAAAAACACATAAAGAAGGTGAATTGCTGAGAGAAGAACTAGAATGAAGAATAAGAGCAGTGGGGAGGTGTATAATAAGTGGTACAATTAATGCTTTTTATATTCGATATGTAATTATAGCAGAGATACAATGATTCTTAAGAGAGAAATGGCTGAATCTACTCACAAAAATGGCAGCTTACTCAGAAGGTTTTATAGTCAAGTTTCAAGAAATAATTCAAGATAGGAATTAATTCCAAATTTAACAAACTGTTCCAGAGAGCTTGGAAACAGATGATTCACTTGAACTTATTTTATGAAGCTGAGATAATCTTGGTATCAAACCAAGCCAAGACAGATGATAAATGAAAATTATATAGCAATTCCAATTATGGACATAGTTGTAAAATTTTAAACAAAATATTAACAAATTGATTCCAGTAATAGATGAAAGATTCAGGACTCATTTGGGTGCATGCCAGGAATGCTGGTATAGTTTAATATTAAAAAATCTTTTAAAGTAATTATCTTCATTAGTCCATTAAAGGAGAAGAACCATAAAATCACTTCAATAGATTCAAGAAAACATTTGCTAAATTAATTTTTAATATATAGAAAACCTAAAACATTTAGGCAAAAAACATATAGGTAAGCATTTTAATAATCCTGGATTTTAGAAGATTCTAAACATGACACAGAACTACAAATTACAATATAATGAACCCTACATCAAAGACACCTTAAAAAGTGAAACAAAAGATCATAAACCGTAAGAATATATTTTCAATGTGTATAACCAACAAAGAACTAAGATCATCAGTTTACATCAATCTTGGACCATACCTCTGTTTTAGTACTAACACATAAATGTATAGATTTGCTTTTTTGTGTGTTTGTTTTTAGGAGATGATGAGCTCCTGGGTGAGACTTGGGTTTGTGTCATTTTGTATCCCCAGCACCGAGCATTGTACCTGGCACTTATTGGTGCACAGCCAATGTCTACTGCATGATTAGAAGGTTTAACTGGAAAAACCTACTAACCTCTGGTATGAGTGGTTCACCGTGTACAAGATAATGTGCTGAGTCACCTTCAGTGGTTTATAAATGGTTAACCATTCACATCATTCAGGGCTTTAGGTTGAAACAATACAAACTTCACTAGACAGTTTAGGATGCTATGACAAAATGCCATTGATTGAGTGGTTTAAACAGTAGACACCAATTTCTCACAGTTCTGGAGACTGAGAAGCCCAGAGCAAAGTACCAGCAGATCTGGTGTCTGGTGAAGATCCACTTCCTGAAGGTTTCCAGATGGATGTCTTCTCCGTGTCTCCTCATATGACTAAGAGCAGAGGAAGCGGAAGCAAATTCTTTATAATTCTCCTTACAAGGGCATTAATCCCATTTATAAGGACTCCACCTGTATGATCTAATCATCTCCCAAAGGCCCTACCTTCTACTACCATCCCATTGAGCGTTATGGTTTCAACATATAGGTATTTTTTTGAGTGGGAAGGGGACATAATCATGCAGTCCATACCACAACCAAGTGAATGCTTCTTTAGACAGAAAAAAAATGCTTACTGAAAAGATAGGGAATGATTCATAGATTTCCAGGAAGATTGGAGGATCAGACTCAAAAGAACAGAAATAAGGAGAGGCTCCTAAACCAGAACCACTGCACAAATGAAGCTGCAGACTTAATCTAGTGAGGGCCTGAGTGCTGTTGCCACTGCTTCCAGCACTGCACACAAGATCTCCACTGTGCTGTAGGCCATCCCTGGTAGCTGATTCTCCTACTGCACCTCCTGCCCACAAGAACATAAAATTCTTCATTCCTAGGTCTTTTGCTATCCCTAAGACCAGACACATTCCTTGGCTGGTAGGCAAGGTCGCAGGCCTTTATATTTTTCTGAGGGATTGGAAAGTTAAATCTTGGCCTCTATCAACCTATAATTAGGGACATGGTTTTTCTGTACATAGGCACAGGCTTCAGGTACTCTGCAGTCCGTGAAACATTACATGTCTACAACATAGCCTTTCAGCTTTTGTACACTGAAACCACTTTCTTTTCTGTGTCTAAGGGCAGAGTCTGAGTTCAGATGAAAGAAAGGGGTTCTCAGATTGCTCTTAAGAGTCTGAGCTCAGCAACAACCATCTGAAAACTACAAGGTTCTCAATTTGGGTGGGAATTCCTCCCGGGAATCATTTAGAAAGGTGTTGTGAAGTCTGTTTTTTGTTATTCACTTTTAGACCTTACTAGAATTTGATATGGGGAGAAAGAGAAGTGAAACAACTCACAATACACAGAACACTCTATGAAGCAAAGACTTGTCCTATCTCATGCGCACATCTTCTGAAGAGTTAACCATCACCTTCCCTGGGGTGAAAGCCCTCACTGCATGGCTACTCTCTCACTCTATGTGGGGGCCCAAAGCCAGGCCAAACAGTCCACTGGGGAATTTCAGAACCAAACTTTGTTATCTGCACTAGGCAAGGAGAAGGGAAAATAACCCGATCTGGAAATACATAGACTTGGATTATAGTCCGTTGCATTTAAATTTCTCTTGAATTGAGGGGACTACCTGAGACTGGGCAGGGCCCCAGGGCTACAGACTTCAGAAGACCACTGGCTCTCTACTGCTTACCTACTTCCATTTCTTGGGGGCAATTTCATCATCATTTGAACTTAATAACATCTTCATTTATTTTATTTTCAATGCTATTTCCATGTGTGTGTGTATTAACACAGTAACCTTTAGATATTATGTAGCTGGAAAGATTTTATTCAATAAAGTTATTTTACATGCTAGGCTGACTTGTACTTTAAACACTAATGGTCATTGTGTTTACAATTGTAACCCATTTTATTGACCATATTTGCTCTGAGTAAAAATATATGTATATATACACATACATATAAACCCTACTGAATAAATATTATCTTTGATCTTAGAATTTAAGCTTTTTCACAACATTGTTTATGGAATTGTATAGTAACTAGAATTCCTAGCTATAACTTCTAGGACTCTTTTCCCTATAGAAGGAATAAAAAAGTCATAATAAGAATAACTAATGCTTACATAGTGCTTGGTGGTTTATGAACATTTTCAAATCTTACATACCAATGAAGTAGGTATTACCAATGTGCCACTGCAGTTCATAGTGTTTGAATCATTTGAGCAGAGCAACGCAGCTTACACAAATTGGAGTCAGGATGTGACACCAGGTCTTGAGCCTCCCAAACCTGTGCTCATCACTGCATGGCAATTGCTTTCATCAAATGTTATTTTGAAAATCCAGTACCTTCTTCCTATGGTCACTGAGCATCCTTAAATTTGAGGAGGAGAAAATAAAGTAAAAGCATCATATAATTAGATCAGAAAAAAAAATTTCTTTTTACCGTTTACATGCAAATATTTGTTGGAGGACATCATCCAAAGTGAAATGAGAAAAATGTTACTTGAAACCACAATGGTAACAGATACAAAAATCATTCAAGGGCAGCTATGGACACGTAAGTGTGTGTAGTAAGCATTCTCATTTGTTTGATGATTTCCTGAGCTGGGGGCGATTTGATCAGCACAACACAATAGCTGTAATGACCTAATTTTCCAATAAAAGGGTTTTCAGACTTCCGAAAGAAAACATTGTACTATATCATGAAAATAAATTAAGCTGCGGTGCTGATGGAAACAGTATCATTGGTATCGTTTTTCCATATCCGAGGGAATACCTGGAGATTTATTGCTTGGATCTTACCTAGTTCATATCACCAAGAGATACTTATCGCTTGAATCTTACCTAGTTCATATCACCAAAGTCTGATCTCTTCAATGCATTTACCATATGTGTAATTTTTTTTAAAAAAATTAAAACTTCTATGTGTATTAAATGTCAACATAAAATGAAATAACCATATAATATGATTCATCACTTTTATAGTTTCTGTTTGTTGGTGTTAGTATTTAAGTGGTTGTCAACAATTTTTGCATACAACAATTATACATTTAATCCTGATAAAATTCAGTGAGGTAATTATATATATATATATACATACACACACACATTCATATGCAGTTATTATTATTGTCACTTAAGCAAAGATAACATAGACTGGCAGCAGTTAATTGACTGCCAAATACAATAAAGCTGGAATTCCAGCCTGCTTCTCTGACCCCAAATCCTGAGTTCTTCAAAATTATTGGTGCTGCCTATTTTACAGCATATCAAGGTTTCACTACAATACAAAGTAACCCACTCAATGACCTTTCTCCTCAGTTTTCTTTTTCACACTAAATATACCATAAATATAAAGCCCGTTCCTGCCATATCCTCTAGTAACCTTAGTCATATTGCTTTGAGCCAATGACTTAACTAATTCTGCTTTCAGGGCTCAGCTATGGAATACGTTTCATCCATGTGGCTGGTTCATATTTCTGCTATTCATTTTCCCGAAATCACTAAGTGTCCTCTTTGGTCGTTTCAGGTTTGGAGGAAAAAAAAAAAAAAAAAAAACAAGCAAGAATATCACTTGGAGTGTGATCTAGTAGTAAATTATGTTTCATAATGGGCAACAATTATGAAATAAATCTGATTTTTTTAAATTTAAGATTTTGAGCTAATAAATCTTAAATTATATGCCTGCAGAGTACAGGAGCAAGGTGGTTGGCCATACAAATGTGTTGCAAATACAGAGAAAAAGCTAAGTTAATTTTTTCGAATTATGTCAGTCTTGAGGTCTTTTTCCTTAATTTCTTTCTGATAATGTTAGCTACTCTCATGTGCAAACAGAAAAAAACTGATTGCACATAATGTAAGCAAGCAGACATCAACAACAACTACAAAAACAAAAGCAGTGACAGTTTGGTTGAAAAGCTGTCTGCTACCTTCTCTCTAGTGCCCATCATAATAAGATGACTTTTATATACCATGCGGTCATGAAATCACATTTTCTGATAGCAAATACTTTCTCATTTTACATGATGAAATTAAATATATGATAAAACCATCATATCACAGAATTATATAAAGAGACTCTGACTTCCAGGAGTGTTATCACATAAATGGGTTTGTGATCCACTGAACTAGATATTAAATATCTATCACAGTGGCGGTGGTTTATAGGTTTATAGTATGCAATATGCTTTTTGAAAGCAGGACTTTCCAAGAAAGTCAGATATGATCATCCCTATATGTATAAATTGAGGGTGAAAATGTAAATATACCCAGAAGACTTTCATTATGACAAAACTTTATGGGAAAAAAAGAAAAATTCTTGAGAAAGTTTATCCTCTTCCTCTGCCGCCTCTTCTTCCTCTTCCTCCTCCTCTATCTCTCTCTCTCTCTCTCTCTCGCTCTCTCTCTCGCTCTCGCTCTCGCTCCTTCCCTCCCTCCCTCCCTCCCCTTCTCCCTCCCTCCCCTTCTCCCTCTCCTTCTCTCTCTCCTTCTCCTTGTTCTTTGTGTAGGAGTCCGAAGCATTTAGCATCATCCCTGGGCATATAGTGGATGTTCACAGAAATGTGTATACACAATCTGCTATTCAAGGAGGAGTTTTTCAGTCTGTATTCTGTTTCAAGCCCTGTGCGATTTGTCACTGTAATCTCAAATAGCTTTTTTTATGTAGGGTAGTGTATGAATGTTGGGCAAACATTAAGTGTAAGTGCACAGGGTTCAAGCACTGTGAGAGATACACCTATTATACCATCGTGTACAAGTATGGAAGAGAAAATGATGAGAAATGATTAAGCCTGATGGCTCTAAGAGTAACAGACAGAGAACTCAGGCAAGTTGGAAGAATGGGAGCTACCAGCCGAAAAGTCAGATTAAGGGTATTGTAATATCTAAGGTAAAGTATGATAAGCCATGTGAACAGAATCAGTGAAAGTCAGCTTGAACAAGCAAAGGGAAACTTAAATCAGTTTTAGATGGCAAAAGTAACAAACTTTCTGCCAGATAAAATAAGGGTCAGTCAATGGAAAAGGCTATTTTAGTATAACTTCATAAATAAAGGAGTCTTTAGAAAAGAAGTTTGTGGAAAGAAGAGCTGGGTTTGAAAGCACTGAATTTGAGGGGCTTGAGAGATACACAGGTAGATCTATCTAATCAGAAATGACTTTGTACTAAGTAACTAGCAATGGTGGGGCTGTAGGGTCAATCCTTCCACTTGCCTTCTTCCCCCATCCTCTTTTCAAGTTAGGCTTTCTTAGATCAACCACGTTGCTGGAAAGAGATATAAATTCTTCCTCTCTAGCCCCAGACTGTGATGTGATCTTCAGCAATTAAACACGTTAAGATCAGCTTAAAAAGAGTGGCTGCAGTCCTGTCCCCAGTTTTTTGGGGGCTATCCTGATTTAACAGGGTTGTCCCAGAGTAATTATTAACAGCACCCCTTTTCTCTCAAAAAAAAAAAAAAAAAGAAAAAAGAAAATGTCCTGGATTGATTACCTTTACCATTATTGTCTTCATTATCATCATCATCATCATCTTAGTCATATAGATGGTGTTTATTTACTTTGCATGATTTCTAACAGCTTTAAATAATGTTTACTGCATTATCTGTTTCGATCCTCACGACACCTCAGTGGGCAGGTGGGGACAGAAGTTGTCCCCATTTTAAAATAAGGACACTGATGTTTCAGTCCCTGCACAGCTGCACAGTCACACAGCTTTTTGGTAAGGCAGCAGCATGTGAATTAGTGTGTTTTGGGCAGAAGATTGTGAGCTTTTTTCACTATACATTCATTTATTAACTTGACATTCTCATAGCCTTTTGATTGGATGATCTCATGGGGTAAAAATCCAAAAACTCATGATCAGTGGGAAGTTATAGATGATGCAAGGCAAATTTTAATGGGAACATTTTAAGAGACACACACTTGGTTCACAAATTCACATTTTCATGCCAGATGTTTCCTCTTGCCTGCCAAGCTCTTCTCCTCCTTATCGGCTTGAGGCTGAAGTCAGCAGCTTTGCTTCACCTCTTCTGCCTGGGCAGGGTAATAGGAAATTTTTTAAAAAAATGTATCCTCAGGAGGCATCATATTTAAAAGGAAATCCTTTGAAAGTGAACACATTTTCTAGCAAAGAAACAAAACTTTGACCTGGCACTGAAAACTATTATCACACATGTGAATATTTCCTTTTTGGTTTGCAGAACATAACTATCAACTTTTCCTCATTTAATTTTCACCAACTAAAATAGGGGTTAGTAACAGCAAGTATGAGGGGACCTACTGCTCTCCTGAGTCTTTCAGATGCTGAAAAGCACATTTCCCCCATGACAACACCAGGTTCTCTAAGATGAAATTATATTCTCAAATTCTCAAATTGTATGGTTTCTTTTAAGAAACCATTTCATACAATTTTAAGGGAAAGTACATCTGGCTCGACCTGGAGAAGTCTTTGAGTTTCATTACAAGTTGAACCAGGAAACTCTGAGATCAACCCTTACCTCCAAAGAACAAAACGTTGTTTGACCTTGAACAAAATATTTCCTTTCACTGAGTCTCAGTTTCCTTATCAAAGACTCAACAGTAATTATCTGAGAAGGACCAGATTGTAGGTATGTTGTTTGCTGGACATACCTTCTTGGTTACAGAATTATACCCAGCTCAGCCATTATAACTCAAAAGCAACCATAAGCCATATGTAAGTGAATGAGGGTGGCCATAATCTAATAAAACTTTATTTATAAAAATAGATGGCAGACTGGGTTTGGTCTTTGGACCACAGTTTGCTGTTTGCCAACCGTCTTTAAGGGGAAGATATCTGCTGCACAAAGTTGTTCTAAGAATGTTATTGACTAAAATATGTGAACCAAGATATATGAAGTACCTGATAGAAGGTCTGATGTTTAAAATGACGACTAATTTCTTAACTTTTCTCTCAACATTTTTCTCCCACTTTACCCCAATTCTCCTTGAATGAACATTGAGATCCTCTACAAAATGGAATGCATTAGCTGACATTTCATATCTGTAGCAATTCTTCCTTTGTTTCCTTGTTATTTAAACACTTTGGGAGGCAAAGGTAGAGAACTGAGAATATTAAGTTTTTAAACCTTGAAGCTTTGAACAAATTTGAGCTCTATTCAATGTGTGTGTGTGTGTGTGTGTGTGTTTAACTTTCATTTCTTTTAAAACGGAACTTAAAACAGCCCTTTTAGCGAAATTCACAACATACATATAAAGAAGCCTGTGATTTAGGCCAAAGGTCCAGTTAACAGCTGTGGGTCTTTGTTTAAATAACAATAATAATGAGGAATCCGCCTTGCAGGCATTTATTATTTTAAGCTTGACCTCGTGTGCTTGCATTTTATGTCTGTCCCTGCCAGCCTACACAAGTGAGTTACTAGAATAGCCCCTTCATTTTTCTGAACCGGTGTATTGTCTTCAGAGTTTGCCCTCTTGACTTCAGTTTTTCAATTGCTTTCTTTTCAAATTATCTTACACACCTCTTTTTTTCCCTCAAGTATCTTTAGAGTATTAATGCAAAAGACAAGTTACTCAGAAGCACTAAAATATAGTAGATTGAGGTTAAAACACACTGAGTTTGCAGTCAACTCAGTACCAATTCCAGGCCTGATTGTATTACTGATTACCTACATGTCCTTGAATGAAACACTTTGCCAGGATGAGTCTTAGACTTCTCATCTATGAAATTGAGATGAAAATTGTTATTCTTCCTGCCACCCTACATTTCCTGTGTGAATAAAATGAACACCAGCTATGAACACAAAACACTACTAAATTTCTCATTTTTTCCCCTCATAATTATTGCTAAAATCACCAAAAAGCTGTAATTTAAATAACCGTTAGTATGGACCCAGAACTATACTAATCATTGTGCATAAATTAACTTAGCTAAAAGTCATACCTAATGTATCAGGTGAATATTTTTCCTCCCATCTTACAGAGGAAAAATCTCAGAAGTCTAATGGTGAAGAGATATGGCCGAGTCTCACTGTGACTAAATGAACTGGAGATGAATCTCTGAAATATTAGACTCCAAAGTTCTTCATCTTCATCAAAATGGAACTTAAACTGGATGTAAAACTTTACTTTTTTAATTGCCTCTTACAATATTTTAAAGTTGAAATTTAAAAATAATTATGTAAAAGGTATGTTTTCTCTTTGACATTTTTATTCTAAAAAATTAAGCACTAACATTATTTACAAAGAAATGTTTTCTCCTCTTGCAGTCTTTTAAATTTTATTCTTAGTTTTTATTGGATATTTACAAATAATTGAATATTAAGTACAAAGTGATGTATGATATATGTATACAATTAGGAAAGATTAAATCAAACTAATTAACATACCTGTCACCTCAAATACTTATCATTTATTTTTCCGATCTAACTATTGTACCCTTTGACCAACAGCTCCTCATTTCCACTACTCTCTAGTCTCAAGTAACTATCATTCTGCTGTCTGCTTGTATGTGTTTGATTTTTTTAGGTTCTACATATAAGTGAGAATATGTGGTGTCTTTCTGTGTCTGGCTTATTTCACTTAGCATAATGCCTTCCAAGTTCATCCATGTTGTCACAAATGACATAATTTCTCTCTTATTAAAGGCAGAATAGGGTTCTGTTGTGTATATATGCCATATTTTCTTTAACCATTCATTGGTTGATAGACACCATCATCTGGGATCATGAATAATGCTGCAATAAATATGGGATTGCAGGTATCTCTTCGATAAGCCAATTTCAAATTCTTTGGATATATATTCAGAAGGGGAACTGCTAGAACATAAAGGAACTCTATTAGTGTTTTAAGGAACCTCCATACTCTTTTGCATTACGGTTTTACTATCTTATATTCCCACCAAACAGTGTACTAGGGTTTCCCTTTCCTTCACATTCTTGCCAACACTTGTTATCTTTCAGCTTTTTGCTAGTAGCCATTCTGACAATTGTGAGGTGGTAGGTTTAATTTGCGTCTTTCTAATATTTCGTGATGTTGAGCATTTTTTTTTTTTTTTTACATTTCCATTGGCTATTTTCATATCTGTTTTTTGAGAAATGGTTACTCAGGTATTTTGCCATTTTAAAAATCAGGTTATTTGTTTTTTTACTATTGAGTTGTTTGAGTTTCTAATATATTTTGTATATTAACCTCTAATTAGATGTATGGCTTACAAATAGTTTCTCCCATTCTGTAGGTTGCCTCTTCACTCTGTTAATTGTTTACTTTGCTGTGCAGATGTTTTTTAGTTTTAAGTAAACTTATCCCTTTTGTTTTTGTTGTCTGAATTTTAGGGCTCAATTCTAAAAAATCATTGCTAGACCAATATTGTATAGCTTTTCCCCTGTTTTCTTCTACTTGTTTTATAGTTTTATATCTTATGTTTAAGTTTTAATTATTTTGAGTTGAATTTTGTATATGGTATCAGAAAAAGTTCAATTTCATTCTATGTAAATAACTAATCTTCCCAACAGCCTTTTTAAAAGATCATGTCTTTCTTATTGTGTACTGTTGGAACCTTGGTTAAAAGTCAATTGGCCATAAACATATGGGTTCATTTTTGAGCTTTCTATTCTCTTCCATTGATCAATGTGTCTATTTGCATGAAGTATCCTTTTTTATGGCTTCATCTTCAATCAATGTATGTCCTTAAACAAGAGGTGAGTTTCCTGTAGACAGCATATAGTTGAGTATTTGGTCTTTTTTATTAAGAAAAGACTTTAAAAAATAAGATTAAAAAATTTTAAAACATGAACAACTGTATTCCAGTTAAGTGAAATACCAAACTAAAAAACAAACAAAACAAATTAATTTTAGAAGAAATATAGGACCTAAAAGAATTTAAATATTAATAGCAAGTTCTGATGCTTTCATAAAACTTCAAAAACTAGGTAATCTTTATCATGTAAAACCATTTTAGGTTAATAGAGACAGAATAAAATTTCCAACTCATTTTAGTTATTAAAACCAAAACAGAATAAGTGACACATGGAAATGGAAATTATGGGCAAAATTCATTCATATGTAGGAAAAAATATTAGAAATTTCTAAATACACCAAATATGGGGTGACATGTATTACAAGGACATATATATGGTCAAGATCATAAAATATGTTAATTAATTATATCACATTAGGTATTAAAGAGTAAGTCATTTTATAGGTGCAAGTAACATACTAAGAAAATCTATACTCCTTGGTGTTTTCAAAAATTCACACAACAAACTAATAGCAGAAAGATAAACATTCTAAATTTAATGATGATAATTATTTAAAAATCAAAAGTAAACACATATATTTTGATGCTTAGAAGCACTGTACTTTATTTCCAGCCAAAAACGAGAACAAAAATTAAAAATGTACTACCACAAATATATTCAATGTTATATTTGAGTTGCTATGTAATAAAATGAGTTAAAATGTAAAAAAGTACATAGGAAACAAAAAGCAACAAAGTTATTCTTATTTGTAGACAGTTTATTTTATCCAAAGAGAGGTCCTCCTGAGTGGGCCTGGCTTAATCAGGTGAAAGTCCTTCAAGAGGTACCTAGACCTTCCTGTGGAGAGTCTTTATACATTGGTGGCTTTGGAAGAGTAAGATTTCCTGAGGTAGAGATCATATCAAGAGGGCCACATGGCAAGGAACTATAGCCACTCTCTAGAAGCTGAAAGTGGCCCCTTGTGTCATGTCAACAGCCAGCAGGGAGCTGAGGCCCACAGTCATTTTAGTCACAAGCAATTAATTCTACCAACAAACCGAATGAGCTTGGAACTGGCTGTGAAAACTCAGCCCCAGACAACATCTTACTTGAGGAAGACCAGTGAGATACTGAAGCAGAGGACCCAGCTAGACATCCCAGAAATTCTGACACAGGGAAATTTAGAGATGATAAGGAGTTGTGCTGCTTTAAGCATTTATTTATGTGCTAATTTGTTGTGTAGCGATGGGAAAATGATACAAAGGACAGTACATTCATAGTCACAGGGAAAAATAGGAAAGAGTGCAAGAAATGGGTTAAATTTGATGTTTGGTGGTTGCTAGTGCAGGGAGCTTCCTAGCACTTCAAGGATTGAAATGGTCTTGTTTTGGGGAACACTACTGAAAGTTCCAGGAAAGCCTGGCGTAGGTGGAAGGTGAGCAAAGGGGAGAATAACTGCCTTTTTCAAAAGTTTGTGGTTGTTATCAGAGTTAGAGCTTAAACCAGAATCTTCTGACCTCTTAATGAGTTTTAATACACTTTGATGCTCCATTAGAAAATCATAAGTATTTAAATGGAAATATACATACATACATAGATGATACTGCAAATGCATCCATTAAAAAATTCATTTATAAGTATTCCATATACCCAGATAATCACACAAAGTGTTTGTTCTTCTTTCTTTGAAACATGGGAATATCTGTCTACATTTTTTACTTGATTCTTTCTTTGTAGAGATACAAATAAAGACTCCATAAGTTGAATCACCACATGTAAAGACGTTAGAGTTTACTTGAAATTAAATGAATATACCTTATCCTTTAAGATATATTGTTAGCAATGGCCTTTCTCACCCTTCAATTGATTAATAAATTGTACTTACTGCTACTGCGTAAGGGGACCAGGGCACTGAGTTGACAGGGAAATCCATCTTTAGACATGAGAACACTTTGGCTTTTGAGTTACTGTTAAACTTTTTTTATTTTTTAGTGCACAGTTTGACAATGCATTCTGTTGCTTTCCCTGATCGTTCAAAAGTTCTTTTGTAAAGTGCAGGCACATTCTAAATATTGGCCTGTAATGATTCTATTATTATTCAAATAGACTGCCTCTTCACTCTCGGAAAAGGTGTGCACGTTAGAAGAAACATGTCAAAGGAAAACTTGGGTTAGTCTAAGGACTCCTCTTCTGTTTCCTAAAGGTACAGTTTAGTGCTTGTTTAGTTTTGATAAACTGGAACGGCTGTATATTGATTCTCTCCTTTTTAATCTCTGTGAGGAACAAGTAAACACAGATGTTCTACAGGACATGTTTCCATAGGACATGTTTCCATAGGATGTTCTATAGGACATGTCCTGTTTATGAAGGACACCTTACAAACTGGAGGGTAAAAGCAGAATGGAGAGGCTACATAGATACTATGCTGAGGATTCAGTGGGCAGAAATTAAGTCCACTTGTTCTTCCAAGGTCTTAGCTGTAAATAAACTAGAGTCCCTTCAGAAGAGGATAAAGGGCCGATAAGCAAAGCCCTGTTTAGAATCCCATACTTGTGTTCACTTTCATTCTCTATAATCATTTCAGGGATTCTTTGGATCACTCTCTCTTAGAAACTGACAGCTTCTTACCCTGGTTGATGAGTTGTAAGGGCTTTGGTATTAGATTCAGCAAAAACAGAAAAGGAACAGCTGGAAAGGGACAAAATGAAACTAGGTATCACTTTGAAAAATGGGTATTCTGAAACCCTATTTTTAACAAGATGATGCTGAAAGCAGCAAAATTAAGTAAACTGAGGAAAGCCACCACCTAGATTATTGAAGAAGAGCTCTTTCCAAAATGGGATAAGTTAGCTGTATCCCAACTATCCTACATAGCTATCCAGGCTAACTCCAGAGAAAATGAGGCCAGGTGCAGTAGCTCACACCTGTAATCCCAGCACTTTGGGAGTTTGAGGCGGGTGGATCACGAGGTCAGGAGTTTGAGACTAGCCCGACCAACATGCTGAAACGCTGTCTGTACTAAAAATACAAAAAAAATTTAGTTGGGTGTGGTGGCACGTGCCTATAATCCCAGCTACTTGGGAGGCTGAGGCAGTAGAATCACTTGAACCTGGGAGGCAGAGGTTTCAGTGAGCAGAGATTGAGCCACTGCACTCCAGCCTAGGTGACAGAGGGAGACTCCGTCTCAAAAAAAAGAAAAAAAAAAAAAAGAAAAGAAAATGTGGCTTAAATATTCATATTCAAAAAGTGCATATAGTTAGCAATATGACAATTAGCAATATCCTTTTGATTTGAAATACAATTTCTAGTTGATTCTGCTCTCTTGATAGGTAGACTCTCAATTAACTATTCTGGCACCTGATTATGGGCTGCTTTGCATGCAAAGGAGGAATTCAGTGAATCTGGACAGAAAAGGTCCACTACATGAACTTGTTCACCAGTAAATACTACTCATTGTTTGGTTTCACTCAGAAATGGTCCACATACATACATTACGGTAACATATATAAGAAGGATACACAAGTTGTAAGACAATATTGTGCATACTCTATGTGTATCAAATAAAGATGTCTTCAAATGTGTTCTTTCTCTTAAGGAGAGTGTTCACATTTAACTCATTGCATTGTCAAAAGCCTAGAATTTTGTTGAAATTTAGTTGTAACTAAAAAATGTCATTCCCTTTCCTCATTTCCACCTCCCCTAAAACTACATAATTGATTTCAAAATGAGCATTATGGATTCAAAGAAGGACCAAATTGGTTTAATAACAGAAATGTAATCCCACAATAGAACTTGACATAATAATTATTTTCTATGCCACTCTAATTCCATTCCCAGATGCTATATTGTCTGATAATCTTTGGAGGTTTTCAAATTTTAATTTCTGTACTTTTTGAATCTTCATCAACTGCCGTTTCAATTTTTGATAACTAGTAAAAGTCCTCTGATTTCTGGCCTTATCTAAATGCCCTTTGTTGTGGTGGTATCATCTGAAATCTTCACTACAAGTATTTAACACTTCCGTCCATCACAGCATGCATTGCTGGACACAAATTATGAATCATTAAGCAAGTAATTGTGCTCTTAGACAGATGTCACTCTTGACATTTGTTCTGAGTCCCTTAGACACATCTCCACTTAAAATGCTAAATCTCAATAATCTCCTACTTTCTTAAAAGATGAATAATATACAAATATATAAAAACAGATGTGCAAGGGAAATTCAGTTACAAAACATGTTTATTTTAACATAGTAGTCCTTCTTGTGCCATTGGTATAGATAGATTCTCTGAAATGTGAAATTAGATTCACATGATAATGTTCATGTGAATATTTGGCATCTGCATATTTTTCCAGTTAAATAAATAATCTTAGAGCACTAATTTAATGACATAGACGACATTTGGCTTCATAGAAAACAGAAAACCAATCTAAAGTCCATTTCCTATTTATGGGGTGTATACAACATTCAGGTGTAACATTCACTGAAGTTTAAAAAATGAGTTCAAGCAAATTTAAAGCACGAGGACACTGGCACAAGAACTCTTTGCCATGAATGGTAATTTTAATTGAATTACAGATGTTATCCATATGCATTTTCTATCAATATTTTAAAAAACACTCAGTCTTGCCTTTCTCTTCTGTAAGACTTCTACATCTTATTGGTATTCGACCATCGCCTAAACCAAACCTTCTTGCAATTATTTGTTTACAGTCTTTCTCTCCCACTAGACATATGTTGAGTACATACCACACATGTTTCTATAGCTGCAAAATGTAGTCCGATGACTCTCCAGCATGATGTGAATAATATCTATTTGTTAAATTAATTAGATTACTTCTGCTTTTATAAAGCTCCATGTTACCTCATTTCCCCGCAACACCAATGCTCCTCTGTATTCCTTTGTCTGTAGATTTCCAAAAAATTCAATTTAGTCACCACAAAGATAGGATTTGATTATATAATATACATTGTTCTTTGGCTCTTTTATTAATTATGTAATTTATTGATCCATTCATTCACTCATGTATTAATTGACTTAGTCAAGTAGTTCAGTTTTTTTTTTTGTTTTTTAAGGATGGGTAATACATCTAAAATAGAATTTTTTACTTCCCCCAAATTTCTAGTCCAGTGCTAAATATAACACTAGTTGTGTATCCTTGAGCACATTACTTAACATCTCTGCCACAGTTTCCACTGTTATTAAGTGGAAATGCAATAGTATGTTGTATTGGAAGTGAAGATTAAATTAATTATATAGGAAAGTATAGCCATGGAACAAATACTATATAACTGTTTGTTGTTGTTGCATTATTAGCTGACTAATAAATCCATACCAAGTTGCTTGATAAACACAGCTTATTCCTGGAGAGCAAAGATTTTAAGAGTAGTAAATTAGGATTTTTTTTTTCTAATTTCTACAGTTCATAGAGTCATTGCTTCTTTATGATTAAAAAATTCAAAAGACAAACATAAAGCTGTATAAAACATAGTGATATATTAAAACAAAATTATGAGTAATAAACGAATCAATCAACCAAGTTACCAAGTTACCTATCTTTTAAAAATATACAGCAAGTTATGAATATACTGGAATGTTTTATTCTGAAACATATAACCATTTTTCAACTTCTAATGTGGAAAAAAAAAATGGCCAATGCGGTCTGACTGGTGCATGCTTGTTTCAATTCTGCTTAGCTCAAGTTCAGAACTCATCATCACAAGTGGTTTTAAACACTTTTAAATTGTTCTTCTAAGATAAGCAAAGCTAATTTACAAAGTTTCAGATTTTTTTATCTGAGCCACAAAAATACTCTTAAGTTGTTCTCTGTTCATTTATCTATATTTTTGAACTAATTTATTTCCTATTTTTAACAAATCTAGCTAGGACATAGTTGGCAAAGTATAGAGCTGGGAGTGAGTTGAAAGGCTCCTTGTATCTTACATCTGCACTGTTCTCACTGTGTTCACCTTGAGCAGGTCATTTGACTTCTAATCTTAGGATCCTCATTTGAAATGGGGATATGCAGAAAAATAGAAACTGTGGAGTGACTCGCACAGTACAGTAGTTGCTCTGTGAAGGCTATTTCCATCGTCCCCAAGCTTTCTCCTTGGAGCTATAATTTAGTTTTTCAAAATAGAACAACGTGATTTTTTTGTTACTTCTATTGGAAATCCCAGCCTTTCTTTTTCCAGAGAAGCTTAGTAATTGGCGTCATTGGCAGCCAAGTGTTATTAAAAATTTATATTTGGAAATCGTGCAGGGTCCTTGAAAAACATCTGATCCATGTTCCTTCTCAGAATATAATCATCACTGCAACAGCCCTGAATTCTGATTATTCACATCGTCCTTGAACATCTCCATTTTCCAGGAACTCCCTCTGTCCATAGATGTTGCATTGTAATTCTGTCCATCTCTGCTAAGATCTAAAATTCATTTTCCTGCTTTCTCTCCATTGACATCTCCCTAACTCCTTGAGTAACCACATAACAAGTCTGACCTCTCTTCTTAGCCCACCTCAGCTGTGTCATCCAGCTTCCTCGCTCTCCTTTTTCCATATTTAATCTCTCAGAGAATGTTCCTTGTTCTGAGGTTTGGAGTAAGTTATTTACTATCTTTGGGTGCTCTGTTTATTTAGCTAAGGGCACAGATAATATCTACTTTTCTTGGTTGTGAGAGACAAATAAAATTATATGTACTATTCAAAAAGCATTTATTAAGCCCCAGGTATATGCCAGGCCTTAGTCTAGAACGTGGAGATGTAACAGTGAACACAATAAACAAATGTTTCTCATGAACTTTCTTCCGTGTGGAGGAGGCAGACAGTACACAACCTATCATTAGCATAGTAAACAAGCAACATAGATAATAGGTTTGTAGGTAGTGATAAACGATAACATAGAGTAGCAGGACACATGTGATATTGGGGTAAGAGGTAGTAAATTTAGGAAAGGTAGACAGGGAAGACTTTTGAGAAAGGTAACATTTGAAGAGACCTGGAGGGCCAAAGGAAAGAGTTAGATGTATTTGGGAATGACACCATTCCAGACAGTTGGAACAGCAAGTATGGGGGCCTTGAAATGGGACCTTGACATCATTTCTGTCATGAAATATGAATCAATAAACTTAACATTTATTTTTCTACAGCAATGTTTAATTTAACCTAATAGTCTCTGAACATTCCTTTTTTTTTTTTTTTTTTAAGAAAAATCTTATATTTTCTCCCCACAGCAGTACACATAGGGAGACTGGTAGTGACATTATCATAAGAACAACAATACACCTATTTAGAATTTAATTTTACAGTACTCATAAGCATTAGTTTGCTTTCCCAGACTCATTAAGTTATGGGAACATTGGCCACCCAAATGCTTTTTGCAATCAACATTTTTGGATATGTATTTAGCTTTCAGAGACAATCACAATGATATTTCATCTGCAAATATCTTGTGTCTTCTAGTGTGATAGAAAAGAAACAAACATCTACTGCGTTTCGTTTGGAAGGCACACATGTCGGATGTGGTTGAAGCTTGTCCATGGAACATGAAATTTCAAATTGTAAACATACCCCCAAGAAAATATTAAGGACAAATGCATAACTAAACGTTAGTGAATACTGTTGTTTATTTCCTCTCCCTTTCCTTCCTATTTTCCATAAACGTTTTAAAGATTAACATTTTAATATTTTATCAAAGGGCTCACGATTATTTGACATTGTCTGATAAGATGTGTCTAAGCAAGAAATATGTTTGTTATATATATATAGTATGCACACATATATCATGGGTGATGTATCACATGGAGGCCAAATTGTGCTCTCTTTTCTAGGAAGGGACACTTTTCCCTAAAATTTAGCCAGTATGCTGCATGTAGACCAACAATGCAGCTAGAAAAAGTCTCACTTACTCTCAAGAGAAAGGGGCGGGGGAGCAAGACTATTGTCAATCAAACCACAGCTGTGAAATCTGCCTACTTGGGCTTACATTACAATGACCCATTGGACATAAAGGGTACCTTTTACCATACTTGTTTTTTAGGATTTTATTATTTCTGAGCCACAATCTGTTATTGTTTTTATACTACAGAATGTTGAATTAGGATTAAGATATCATTACATAAATTCAGAGTTGCAGATAATCATGTAAAATATAAACTGAGAGCAGAAAATATTCAGATAAAAATCTTACTCTGGGTATTGTGGAAATGACTGTATGTCTGATTATTTGCTGTCAGTTTCATTGAACTGTAACATTAGTGTGCAACTCTGCTTAACATTTCCTTAAAACTTATTTCCTTTTTTTTTTTTTTTATTTTTTCAGAAATCTCCAAGTGAGAAGACCTTACCTGTCTTCCGAAAGCCTGGTAACTTTCACCTGCACATAATGCTACCTACATGATTTCGTTTTCCTTCTTTCCACCTTTCCCTTCACTCCCCTCCCCTCCCCTCCCCTCTCCTCCCCTTCCCTTCCCTTCCATTCTTTCCTCATCTTTATTTAGGAATAATCGATAACAAACAAAACACTTTGCACATGTTTAATTTGTACAGTTTGATGAGTTTGGACATGCCCATGCATCTATGATATTATTTGTGTAATCAAGGTAGAAGTGCATTCATCACCACCAAAAATTTTCTTATGTCTCTTTTGTGTGTGAGTGTGTGTGTGTGTGGTAAGAATGGTTAACATCTGATCTACTCTTTTAACAAATTTTTAAATACTCAATACAGTACTGTTAACTATAGGCACTATGTTGTACAGAAAATCTGCAAAACTGATTCATTTTGCATAAATTGAAACTTTATACCTTTGAATAACAACTCCTCCTTCCCCTAACCCAGACCCTGGCAACTACCACTCTCTTCTCTGATTTTCTGGGTTTGAAAATTGTAGATACCTCATGTAAGTAGAATCCTACAGTATTGGCCTTTCTGAGACTGGCTATTTCATTTAGAATGGTGTCTTCCAGCTGTATTCATGCTGTAACAAATGTATAATTCATTTCTTTTTAACAGCTGAGTAATATTTCTTTGTTTCTATATCTTGACTGTTGTGAATAGTGCTGCAATGAACATGGGCATTCTAATAGTTCTTTGAGATTCTTATTTCAATCATTTATTGACTGTGTGTGTGTGTGTATGTATGTATATATACACAAAGACACAGAAAATGAATTGCTGGACCATATGATAGTTTTATTTTTAATATTTGGAGAAACCTTCCTACTGTTTTCCAAAATGGCTCTACCAGTCAGCATTCTCACCAATAGTACTAAAATGTTTAAATTCTTTTCATATCTTCGCCAATACATTGTCTTTTTATATATGTAATAGCCATCCTGATGGGCGTGAAGTAATATCTCATTGTGCTTTCACTTTGCATTTGCCTAATTAGTGATGTTGAGAAATTTTTTACATACTTGTTTGCCATTGTTATGTCTTCTTTTGAGAAATACCTATTTAGATCCCCTGTTCAGTTTTTTTGTAATCAGGTTGTTTTCTTGCTATTGAGTTCTCTGAGTTTCTAATATATTTTGGATACTAATCCCTTATCAGATGTGTGGCTTGCAAATTTTGTTTTCTATTCTACAGGTTGCTTCTTTACTCTATTACTTATTTACTTGGCTGTGGAGAAGCTTTTTAGTTTGATGAATTTCCATTTGTCTATTTTTGTTTTTTGTTGGCTGAGCTTTTGGGTTCAATTCCAAAAAAGCATTGCCCAGACCAATGTCGTATAGTTTTTTCCCTATTGTTTTTTCAGTAGTTTTATAATTTCAGGTCTGACATTTGTCTTTAATCCATTTTAAGTAGACTCTTGTGTATAGCGTATGTGAAGGGTCCAAATCCATTCTCTTGTATGGGGGTACCTAGTTTTTCCAAAACAATTTGTCGAAAATATTCTCCTTTCCCTATTTTGTCTTTTTGGCATCCTTACTGGTGATCAGGTTACTGTATATATAATGCATAAATTTATTTCTGGGCTTCAAAGACTCATTGATCATGTTTAACTATCAGATTTACAGCATGCATCCCAAAATGTTTTATTATATATGTTTTCACTTTTGTAAGTTATATATAGGTACCATACATTATATATAACATTAGATAAAAGTAAATCAAAATAGAAATAACAAGAATAAGAGAACAAATATACAAATATTGTAAATATAGAATATATTCTAAACTCATAAATATCTTCTTCTACAGTCTGAATAACAAATTGTAGCTCAGTTCTTGTAGCTAAATTGCTATTTTACTACATTTATATTTTTCTACCTTTTCCTTTTTAAAGCCATCTTTACACATTTTTTCTTTCCCTAAGTTTTTCAAGATTAATCTTCTGAAGTGGGCAAACTGGAATTATATCAGGGACTCCCCAGGGTAAAATTTGATTCTCAAATCTTCACTCTTTTCCCCCTGAAATATAAAACATGACAGTATATACAAAAGGAGTCTTGCTTTCAAATCAGTATGTTTGAATTAGACTATTTAATATATGCAACATTTATTCTGCTTATTGAAACTAGATGTATAGGTAAATATTACAGAAAGGACTTCTTGTTTTCTCTTTACAATCAAGTGTACTATGATTAGATACAAAGTTGATATTTCTCCAGCTAGATTACTTGATGTTAGGTATTTTGAACTCTCATGTTTCAAGTAGAGGAAAAGAATATGAAGAAATCAGATTTTGCTGAAGGTCACCCTTAGAATCAGTAATAAAATCCAGATGTATGAGTTACTAGTAGGTATTTTACCAGTATTTGTTTTAGATAATTTGATCAAAACACTATGTAATCTATCTGAAGATAGTAAATTTCAAGAAGTAAATTAATGTATTAATGACTGTTCTGAAAAAATACGTATTTTTTAACTTGTAAAATGTGCCACAGAAAAAAATGAAAGACAAAGATCCTCCCGAGTATCCTCTGAGTGGGGATAAAACGTCCACTAGAGGGCATTTCTTTTTTTTTTTTTTTTTTTTTTTTTTTTTTTTTTTAATTTATTTATTATTATTATACTTTAAGTTGTAGGGTACATGTGCATAACGTGCAGTTTTGTTACATATGTATACTTGTGCCATGTTGCTGTGCTGCACCCATCAACTCGTCATTTACATCAGGTATAACTCCCAATGCAATCCCTCCCCCCTCCCCCCTCCCCATGATAGGCCCCGGTGTGTGATGTTCCCCTTCCTGAGTCCGAGTGATCTCATTGTTCAGTTCCCACCTATGAGTGAGAACATGCGGTGTTTGGTTTTCTGTTCTTGTGATAGTTTGCTAAGAATGATGGATTCCAGCTGCATCCAAGTCCCTACAAAGGACTCAAACTCATCCTTTTTTATGGCTGCATAGTATTCCATGGTGTATATGTGCCACATTTTCTTAATCCAATCTGTCACTGATGGACATTTGGGTTGATTCCAAGTCTTTGCTATTGTGAATAGTGCTGCAATAAACGGAAAACAGTATGGCGATTCCTCAAGGATCTAGAACTAGATGTACCATATGACCCAGCCATCCCATTACTGGGTATATACCCAAAGGATTATAAATTATGCTGCTATAGAGGGCATTTCTTGATGGACACAGTTGTCAAGGCTGTACACAGTGGTCAAGGCTCATTCCCCAAAATGCTATGAATTCGTTTTATCAAATTGGGAGTAACTAACTAAAAAAATTTAATGTGAATTATTTTGATGCTTCAGGATTCACACAAATAAGATCAGAACCATCTTTCCATTTCAAAATTGACAGAATTTGAGAGGCTGTCCATTTCTGATAACTCTCCTTGCATGTGTACATTTTTTTAACCATTAAAACAAATTTGAAAGTAAAATTTTATTATACAAATTTAGAGATGAGAAAACTAAAGTCAAAAAATCTATGTGTAGTGTGCTCTTATTCACATGATTTCTATGTGGTTTCATGCCCAATGGCGTCTTTGCATAAAAAGTATACAGATAGATGTAACTAGGCTTATTTTTCTTATGTGTGTTATGCTGCTGTTTAGCTATATATGTTTCAGGTGTATGATATGATGTTTTAATATATATATACACATACTGAAACGATTACTAACGTATCCATCTGTGTACATAGTTACTCTTTTTGTTTGTATGTGTGATATAAGTGTCTGAAATCTACTGTTAGTAAATTTCTAATATTCAATACAATATTATTAACTATAATTCTCCTGCTATGCATTAGACCTCTAGACTTACTCACCCTACATAAGTGCCAGTTTGTATCCTCAGACCTACAGCTCCTCATTTCCCCTGCTCCCCATCCCTGCCTGGTAACCACCATTCTACTATCTGCCTGTATGAATTTGATTTTGTTACACTGCACATGTAAGTGAGATCATACAGCACTTATCATTCTGTGACTATATTATTCCAGTTAGCTTGATTCCCTCAAGGTTCATCATGTGGTCACATATTCTATAATGTTCTGCTTTTATATAGCAGAATAACATTCCATTCCATGGCTGTTGCATGGTTTTTGGTAGTTGTCTAACCGTCTTAGGTATTCCTTGCTGTGCAGAAGCATCATTCTTATTTCTGCCTTTATCTTCATATGGTGTTCTGTGTGTGTGTATGTGTATGTGTGTGTGCACCTTCATGTCCAAATTTCCTTTTTACATGAGAATACCAGTCACATTAGATTAGGGTTCCATTGTACTCTAGGATGGCCTCTTCTTAACTTACCTAGCTATATCTTCAATGACCTTACTTCCAAATAAAGGCACGCTTTGAAGCATTAGGGACCTTCAACATATGGGCTTTTTAGGGAAACATTTCAACCTACAACAGTCACTTTATGTTTTACTCTGTGGTTGGCACTAGAGTGGGCCCTCATAAATATAAATATAAGAGAGGAGCTGTTCTTGCTCTTTAGGATGCTATGTGGAGTCCAAGAAGAACAGAGAGTGATTAATTGGGAAGACGTTGCTTCAGACAAAAAAAAAAAAAAAAAAAAAAAATGGCTTTAGAGTGGAGAGTGACCTGATTTAGAACCAGTTCTGACAAAAAAACTTCATGTGACCTTGAACAATTTATTTTACCATTTTTTTGTTTTTTCACATATAAGATAAAATTCTTGAACTGGATCTGTCACTGCCCAGCAATAATACACATTGGACATGAATTTTGTAGAAACACTAGGTAGATGATGCCTAAACCATCTTTCAATTCTAAGAGGTTGTCTTATGCATCTGGAAGAGCCTGAGAATGCTTTTGTGTTATACGTTGAGCTTGACAACAAATACTGACCAACTTGGTGACATCCCCTCTTTCCTTACCTCCCTTCTTTTTCAATACATATGTTTCTCTGATATTGTACGTTTTTAGGACATAATTGCTCTAAACTAATGCCTCAAATTTTGAATCCTAATCTAAGACATATGAGGTGTGACTGATGCTTAGAAAATTATGTTGATAAATTATAAAAACATCATAAATCCAGGATTTATTATTGTTTTTTATTCTAGGACTATTGCATTCTAAAATTATTGTTCTTTCCTCTACTATATGATCAAGTCTTTACAGCTTTTGAAAAATTCATTCTTTCTAAATACTTTTTTCAATTGGATTTGGAGTGTTTTAAATTTTCCTTGAGCTTCATTTTTAATTTTTGTAATTTTAAAAAATATTTTCTAACAGGTGCATGAAACATAGTAAGATTTTGATATTCTTTATTCCTTCATTGTGCTGCTAGGACAGGACAGTTTTCTCTTTGATATTTTTGGGAGAAAGAACAATTAGATTGTCATCATAAACTCTTGTTGTCAAAAGACAGTTTAATTCCATTGTCAAGTGCTGATATCTTTGGTGCTAACTGCTGAGCATTAAGAAGTTCTGTTCTCACTGCCAGAGGCTTACTCATGCTAAATTCTTGTCAGCCTCCCTAATCATAAGCCACTTAAATGAGGGGGAAAAAAAAAACAGTGCTTCCAAATCTGAACCAAGTATGCTATATAAAGTTGGTGAACATGGTAAGGTAACAACACTTGCCAAAGAAATATTCTAACCAGCAGTGATATGGCACCCTGAGTAATGAGCTTAAGCAATCACCTAGACCTCGTGGTGTCATCCTGAAAGTAAAATGGAAACACATCTAAAGAAACAAAGAAATAACAACATCTAAATTATTGAAAAGAGCAATAGATAAAATTATACGAAGAATTGATTTGGATCTTCTACCCTGAAATAAGCCCTCTCTGCCATGGTGTCATTTCAGGTCAATGAGCTATACCCAGTGATTCAAAAGTTCATATATATTTATTCTGTTCTCATTGTGCAAAGTAACCACTCTGAAGTCAAGTGAGTCACTGTCGATAGTACTAATTACATTAGGTTTATACATGTGTGTCTGAACATACTATATAACAAACATATATGGTACATGATTTTTGCCGTTTATATATATGCTTCTGTGTGTGCATATATATATGTGTGTGTGTGTGTGTACACATATGCAATCATGCATAGTTAATGGCACATGTATACTCTTGTGAAATAGAATACCTACCAATTGCTAATGAAGAGATTTCTCTGGTATCAGTTCAACTTGTATGGGGAAAGCTACTTGCCTGCTTTATTTCTCAATTTTCTCATCTGTGACACAATGTAAGCTGGTGCACATGTTATCTGTGTCGTCTCCTAGCTCTTAAATCAATTTTATAACATGAATTGCAAAGCGAATATGCATTTATCCAATAGGACAAACACACTGTGACCCTTTCCAGCTTCAGAGTGTAATTGGTATATTTTACATTGCAAGTAACAGAAGCCCCTTGGAGCCAAATTGATCAAAATACGGTATTTCAGAAGGATGAATGGATCTTACCTATGGGTACATAGATTCCAATGAAAAAAATGTGGCACTGTCTTCTTGTAGCTCTGCCTTTTCTTCTGTGCTGGGCTCTTGTTTACCTGCTATAGGCTGATATTCTCCATATGATAGAGTATGTGTCCAAACACGGCCTAGCTTCACATTTTCCTGGCCTCCAATGCAACAGTCTTTTAGAACTGCTGTTAGAACAGTCCTGGGTAGAGCTTGGATTTCTGAGTTGAGACATGTGTAAACCCTTAAATTAATCACTCAAGCTGTGTGGACAATTTTCCATGATGCTCTGGACTAGGATGACCCATCCAAGAATTGTCAGGAAACCAGCTGATCAGCTATACTTACATAGATTTATTCCCCCATATTTCAAGCAAGTGAGCCATTTTGCTTGATCCAATACATACTTTTCTACAGTATTTACAACTAAGAACTCAGATACAGTGTCTTAAAGGCTTATTTCCTCTTACTCTTCAACATGAGCCTCTGCTTTCACCATTGTCGATCACTATGAATTTTCTTGTGTTTCATATTTTCTCAACTCTGGCTTATCCTGATAATTTCCTCCTCTTCCTAAAGTCCTTAGCGTGCCTATGTTGTATGCTTTCCCACCCACAACTCCAGATTTTCTCTACAAAATGTTAAAACAAATCAATACACATAAAAACAAAATAAAAAATTATCACTTAGCACACCTTCCCAGTAAATATTGCTTTCCCAATGCTCTTGCAGAGAATTATTTTCTAAACTCCCACAGTGCCCTAGATTTCTCTGTTATTGCACTTACTACAAGATACCGTGCTTTTTCTTCCCTACTACTAGACTCTTGCATAAGTAAGGCAAGTTTTGATTTAAAGAGGCATAAATACAAATTGAAATATTTTATTTAAAAAGAAAAAAAATAGATTGGAAGGATCCCAGTACTTTCATAACTACCCAAGAGCTGTCTTCATATTTCTTGTCTTTGTCTTTGCTGACTTTGCATGTCCATTTTATGCTCTCCCTTTCCAGAAATGCTGAAATACATGATGATTGCCATCCCTTGAGTCACATGCCCTGTAGCTGCCACTTTTGGAAAAGGGCTTCACTCTCTGTCCTTGGGCCCACTTTGAAAATCCCTGGGAAGTCCTTGGAGTCAGATGATCAGGCCTCCACCTCTCTGCCAAAAAGTCTGTTCAGGGAGTTTAGAATTATATAGAAAAGACATGGACGTGAGGACTCTTATGCCATGTATTTGAAACAGTAGCTGCAATATAATAAGCTTTCAGTGTATAAATGAATTCAAAAGGATATTATCATGCTGATACCTTCTAGATCAGGAGTCCCCAACCCCCGAGTCATGGACTGGTGTGGGTCTACGGTCTGTTAGGAACTGGGCTGCACAGCAGGAAGTAAGTGGCAGGCAGGAGAGCATTACCACCTGAGCTCCGCCTCCCATCACATCACTGGCGGCAGGGCACGAGATTCTCATGGGAGTGTGAACCCCACCGTGCGCATGTGAGGGATATGGGTTGCACACTCCTTATGAGCATCGAATGCCTAATGATCTGATGTGGAACAGTTTAATCCCAAAACCATCCTCCTGTACCCATAAGTCTGTGGAAAACTTGTCTTCCATGAAACTGGTCCCAGGTGCCAAAAAGGTTGGGGACCACTGTTCTAGAACTTAAAACAGTGAAAAAAGTTTCAATTTTAGACTCATATAAGTTGCCAGTTGGCGTAAAGTACTGGCTTTTCTCCCTTTTGGAGAATGCTCGGGAATAATTGACTTTTTCAGATTTCAGTTTTCTGCACTTTTCATCTGTATAAAAGGGTATTTATGTTAAGGATATGTGGGCTAAAGGCCCAGATTCCAGATTAATAGCACAAAGCTTTCTTGTGAGTTAATACTATAATTATTATACTTTTTTCCCTTAAGGCTGTATTTTTTTTTCCTGATATTTTTCTCCCTAGCCAAAATGGGGTTTAAGAAATTAAAGGCCAGCTTGAATGTGGAAGCTGAACTATAACTACAGGGCAAAAAACTAAATCTTGTCATAATATTCATGGGTGGTTATTAATAATGAGGACTTGCAACACTTTCATCTAAATTATCTTGGCCATGGAATTAAAATATACAGATTACTTTCCATTAACATTAAGATACCATGAATAAAAGACCAACTTTGTAATAATTAGAGTAGGTTTCAGAATTTTTGCCCTGCACTCAACTCGTTACATTTTATTTTTTCATTTTATTTTTAATTGTTGCAACCTCTGTGCCTCCATTTTTTACTTATTTATACAACGACGATTTTAATGCTTTTCTGACAAAGAAGTAATGTGAAAGCAAGATACATTTTCTTGTTTTAATGCATATATAAACATAGTGCCAGTTCTCTTGTGTTAACTTTTTTTTTTTTTTGCCTCATCTTCAAGCAATGATGTTTCTAGAATTTCTTTAGAGGAGGAGTGAAGAGTAAGCATTTGGATTGGACCAGGATTTAGAGAACTTGTCATGCAGCTCTATAGGCATATAAAATACAACATTGTAACTTAGAATGTGAGTTATAGAACCAACATGAAAGTTAGCAAAATATTCTAAACGTATTTTTATGATCTCTATTTGCAACAAGGAAACTGTTAGGTTTTTCTATTAAAGAATAAATGCACCAAAAACAAAAGTTTCTGGATTATCAAAAGGAGATTTGAGGGGCAAGGCTAAAGTCCCCCAAACCTTCCTCAGGATGAACACAAGCCCCATATTGTCCTGTTGCCCCTGTTCCATGTTGCTGGGCTCTGTTCCGGCACAATTTTGGAAAGCGTTGCTACAGTTCCGCCCCTCATTTCTCTCTCACTTCAGAACAATGATGCCCTTTCCAGATAAAGCATCTTAATTAAACAGATGACATTTGAACTAGACCTTGAAGCACAGGTCAGAGTTATATTGGGAAAGAAGTGGGAGAAGAACACCCAGAAAGTAACATTTATGAACATAAAGGCACAGAAATATAAATGTCTCTGACAAAGATAGATCAAGGGTAAATTTTAGTGTGGCATCGATTAATTCACTAACTCAATATATATATTTACATAGATAGCATGGATAGATACTAGAAATAAAACAATGGATTAGACACGGGCCTGACCTTACGATGTTGGCAAATATTGTGTTCCCTGAGGCAATGGTTCTCAACCTTTTTGGTACTAGGGACCGGTTATATGGAAGACAATTCTTCCACAGACTGGGATGGGGGGACTGTTTTCAGGATAATTCAAGCACATTACATTTATAGTGCAATTTATTTCTATTATTACTACACTGTTATACACAATGAAATAAGTATACAACTCACCATAATGTGGAATCATTGGAAGCCCTGAGCTTGCTTTCCTGCAACTAGACGGTTTCCTCTGGGGCCGATGGGAAACAACGACAGATCATCAGGCATTATATTCTCATAAGGAGCGTGCAACCTACATCCCCTCCCATGCACAGTCCGCAATAGGATTCATGCTCCTGTGAGAATCTAGTGGTAATGGCTGGCGGATCTAACAGAAGGTGGAGCTCAGGCGATAATGTAAGAGGGAGCGGCCAGAAATACAGATGAAACTTCACTCGCTCACCTGCTACTGGTTTCCTGGTCTGCGTCCTGGTTCCTAACAGGCCATGGATAGGTACGAGTCTATGGCCCAGGGGATTGGAGACCCCTGCCCTAGAGTACATGCAGTGGATGTTAAGAAACAGATTAATACATTAATGCAGAGTCTTCAATGCCAAACAGAAGATTTGAGGGTTTTATCTGTTAAAACTAGTAACAACATTTGTGTTGCACTACTTATATGTCAGGCACTACTCTAATAACTTAAAATTTATTCTCTCATCTATTATTAGAACAACATTATGATATAGGAATACACTTGATATATCCATTTTACTGATGAGGAGATTCAGACATAGAGTAGTTATTTAACTTGGGTAAGGTCTTTGGAGCTAATAAGAGGAAGAACTAGGACTTGAGCATGGGTAGGGTGGCTTCAGAGTTGTAGTCTTGCTGTTCGTAATAACCAACATGAAACTACAGTGATGTTTCAGTTTACATTACAAAGTCCTGAGGCTTAAACATGCCAGAAAATTAATTTAAAAATATTGTAGTATGTATCACTGTCCAGCCTAGAACTCCAGTCCAGGAGAACGCCATTGCTCCTTCTGCTTCACATAGAGAACACATCAGTACTGTGACACACAGAAAGGTTTTAGTGGGATGCTTGGCTGAGTCAAGAGAAATATGTTTACAATGAAAGAGGTGATAGTGCTGCTTGTCTTTGTATTGATCAGTCCAGTAGAAAAATATGGGAGACCTCAATCAGCTGAAGTTCAGCATGTTCAAAGGTAGACAAAGTTTCTTGTTGTTCTAGGTAAGCTTAAAATTGAGCCAAAAAGGCCTTGATTGATAAGGGTGACTGATACATTTTTGAGTGTTTTCACTGGGCACGATTCACAAAATTGTATAGTCCCAGGCTATCTCACCATTAACTGCCTCATGGGGACTGTCTTGAACTTCTCCAGGACTTGATCTGTAGGGAAATACATGCAAGAATAAAAAGCATTAATGAATTTAGGATTTGTTTCTCACTAAACAGCAGTTTGGGGTGATGTCACACACACACACACAAATGGAACAAGTCAGCCCCATTTCCAGCATTGCCTCATTTAAGCTTGGCACACAAGGACAATTGATGCTGACTCAGAGTTATTTCAAGATGCAAAGAGCATCCTGAATTATCACACCCCACGTAATCGTGGCCACCCTGTATTCCCTCTCCTTACTGTCCCATAGGTGGGCACATCCATCCCAGATAACAAGCTTTGACTCATTTTAGGTCCTTTTCCTTCTGCACAAGATCCTGAAAATTTCCCTACTCTGTGTGTTTGATGGTGCAGAAGAAACAATTCTCAAAAATAAACTAGCTTATCATTAGATGGAAGCAGTTATCTCACCTTTATCAATGAGAAAGCAGAGTTTGGAGGACATAGTACATTTCTGATGCAGATAGACCCTTTGCTATTGGGTCCTGCCTTTAAATTAGAAAGCCTTACTCTTCCATCTGCAGGTATTGCTATCCCTTTACAAGCCTCTGCTCTCAAGGAAAGAAAACTGTGCAATATATGACAAAAAGCAATATAGGCTTCAGACTCTCCAAAAAGAAAAAGAAATTGTGTCAAGAATGTAGTTTATTACTTCCCAATGGACTCTAAGATTAGTCAGTAACTTTTCCGTGATGTAATGAGTGATGAGACAGAGAGAAGCAGAGTGTTTCACTAACTGATCTCAATCCACAAGAAAGGAGAAGTATTTCCCTCCTTCCTTCCTCCACATTGTGTTCTCTTAGAACTGTGCTTTTCTTGCCCAGGGAAAAGAACACAAGTTTAACAGGCCAGTTCTTCCCGTTCCCAGATGCGGTCCCACATCCAATGCCAACAATAATTCTTGGAATGAATACCCTTTAGAACTATCAATGAACTGAACTGACCTTCCCCAGCCCCTGTAGACTCTAAAATGGGTCAGAAGAGCACATTGGTTAAAACAACTCTAAGGCTGAAAATGTAATCTCTATTTGATTTTCTGGCTCACATTTTTTTATAAGTAACATTGCCAAAATAGCCTAGTAGGAGAACAATTCTGACTTTGAGTGATAACATAATTATACTCCAATCACAAAATATCAATAATGAGAGGACCCACATTTAAATAACATTTTTTTTTGCTACTATAACATTACTGGAGCAATATTAAAATAGAGAGATTACATTATTTTGCAACTTAAAGTCTAAATATCATGCTTCCAAAGAATTAAGGTTCAAATCAGTTTTTTTCTCTGGTACTTGTGAGTTAAAATTTAAAAGATTTTAAAGTTCCCACTCATTTAATTTTTTGGCCACTTGGTCTCAGTTGGAAGAATTCTCAATACATTGGATGAGACAGTGATCTCTAAGCATTTGAAAATCAAACTCTTTCGCATTGGAAGGGGTGTATTTTCTTCTTCATGGTCTCAGAAGTTGTATTTGTTTAGCATTGACTCTCTGATGTTCTTTACTATTTAAAAAATTCCAGGAAATTACTATTAAAGAAAAGATTATCATAGCAATGGCATTTATTCTGAGAAGTAGATAAACAGAGCAATCCATCATGGCTTCTAAAAGAGGTTTCACAGAGAAAAATATTTTCAACCAGATCGTTTGTATTGCCTAAGACTGCAGCAGAAACTTAGTATTGTGCTGAAAGAAGATGGATATCTTGGTGGAGACCTTGCTGGCATATCATTCAGTTCATGCTATTTTTTAAAAATCTAATAATTGAAATTTTAACTCAATTGGAAAACTTTCTCACCAAGATATTAATTCTGGATTGTTTTACTATATCAATAAAATTTACTTATAAATACTGCCTGGTAAGTCAGAATGGATTTGAGCTTGCTTTTCCACTCATAACATTCCCAACCTCCTGGCTTCCTTATCTGCTGAATGGGGGTTCTACGAAGTAAATGGAGTTCCCCAAACTTTCTTATGACAAAGCGTTTTTCAGTTCTGAAATATTAAGGCTGCTCTCCTTCATTTATCTTTGAAATTTTTAAGACATAAAAATATCCCTTCTTTGAGAGGATTTCCCCTCTTATAAGTAATTAAGAGATGCAGAATTAATTTATCACCAGATAGTGTTGACAGTGGGAGGGTGAGTTAGTTGAACTTGACCCCATGGAAAAGCTGGTTAATATGGTTGGCTGTATCCCCACTCAAATCTCATCTTGAATTGTATTCTCCATAATTCTCATGTATTGAGGGATGGACCTAGTGCGAGGTGACTGGATCATAGGAGCAGTTTCCCCCATGCTGTCCTCGTGATAGTGAGTTCTCACAAGATCTGATGGTTTCACTTCCTTCAATTCTCTCTCTCATCTGCTGCCATGTAAGACATGCCTATGTCACCTTCAGCCATGATAATAAGTCTCCTGAGGCCTCCCCAGCCATGCAGAACTGTAAGTCAATTAAACCTCTTCCCTTTATAAATTACCCAGTCTCGGTGATATTCTTTACAGGAGTGTGAGAACAGACTTATACGCTGGTGCTGGCTCTAGACCTGCAATTTCCTTCCTCAACTTGAATACTAACTAAAATTTGGCAGCCAATTTAGCCTCTTCCCTAGGTCTGGTGTTAACAATTTCAACCTAGAACTACCCTTGTGCTCTGTAACACACTCATAATTCACTTTCTTTCAGACTAAGCACGGCATATATTCCTCAACCACTGAGGCCTAAAAGTTCTTTAGTGATGATATGTTGTCTCTAATCAAACTCTTGCCTCAGTTGACCCTTTTAACTGATGACTCTGAGGTCACTACTCTTTGCATGGTCCCTGTTCTTCATGCACATAAACTAAGTACCGGTCAAGATCATGGTGCTGGGACCTGTACCCACAGGTAGGCTCCAAATTTGTTGGGACTCCCATTTGTTGGGGCATCCTTCTACATAAGCTAGCACAGAACCCTGGCCAGTGTCACAATAGCCTGCAGTAACATGCCATGGTGAAAATATTCCAACGATTCAAAGATTCAAAGTCCCTAGATCATGCCACACATTTGTAAAGCCAACTCCACAATGAAAAACCAGCTGCACTGTGTAATGCAAGTGGCAAGTCACTAAGATTAAAAAAAAGAGCCAGCATGGCCTGTGCTTAGAAAAGCACAGTTTACAAGCATCTGTTTAAGCTCTGCCAAAAGCCAAAATCATTCCATGCATAACTTGTTTCCAAAATTTTACACCTTGCTCATTTCTCAAGGTGCAGAGCCCACACATCAGAGTTATTTTAGAGAAGCTAAATGGGTAACATTCCTTTTGCCATGACCTGGATGACAAACTCACTGAAAAATAAAGTTTCAAGCAAATAAAAGCCAAAATATACCCGTTATTAATAATAAGGGTAGACTGGAGTACAAAACTTACATTTGTGAGCAATTGGACATACTAACACTAGCTTCTGAATTAGACACACTTACTGATCCAACCATAGATCAGTCTGCATGGAAACAGACCTGGTAAAAGTTATAGAATGAAGGAACAACATGTGATAAATGCATCTGCTATGAGACAAACTTTTAAGGTACATTGGTGGCACATAGAAGATCACTCCCTTCTTGGATTGGGAAAGATAGTGTTGGGCTTTCAGAAAAGGCTGGAAGGAAGATTCTTGTTGCAGTGGTTTACAAGCTTTAGTAGGAACATTCTAGATGAGAACATGAGTGGGTGGAGATTCTAGGAATAAATGGCACACTATGTTGAGCAAAGATATATGGTGTTTTTTGAGAAAGAGTAAGTCACTTATTATTAAAGTATAAAGCATAAAGGGAGAGATGGGAGGCTACATGTTTAAAGAGATTAAAAGGTGCCAACTTATGAAACCCATTTAGGAGGCAATTAGGAGTTTCCGAAGGTTGTAAGTAGCAGAAATTCATGATCAAACATGGCTTGCTGTTTGCCGCTTTTACATACGGTATTTCTGAAAACATAAATTATAGTGCTATTAGCACAATTAAAATTAAAATTGTAAAAATAACGTTCACTAAGCACTTACTGTATACTAGGACTTTTGTGAAAGCCTTTTCATATGTTATCTCTCTTAATATCTAAAGCAACCTTGAGGGAGGGAGGAGTGTCATCCGCATGGCAGAGTGGATGATAAATGGTAGGACCGAGGTTCAAATGGAAATCTCCCCACTCCAAAGCCCAGGTTCTCAACCTTCACTCCCCCTGTATTTTTACATAAAGCTCCCTTATCTTGTCTGAAAGCAAGAAGTTTTACATATTAGAGAAGAGGGAAGAAAGACATTTGTACTGGGAGGAGTCGACTGGTGCCAATCAGGAGAAAGTAGCTACAGAGTCATGGGGGAGCTGTGTCCCCCAAAAGAAGCTTTAAGGGAAGGGGCCGAATCAAGTCGGAAATGTTCCCAAAGCAAGACTAAAGAACTGAGCAAGAGAAGCATTTATCAGACACCATAATTCAGCTACCAGTGAGCATTCAGATGGAGGTATTATGAAGAGGAACTGAGACTGAGGGCAGAAAGTGCCAGCCAGAATCCTGGATAGGAGAGCGAGAACCAGGGCCTCGTTTAAGAGACAACCTGCTTAAGGCAGTGTAAGGTGAGACTGGATTAATGCAAAGACCTGGAATTCAAGTAGGTTAATGAACCGATAATGTGTGCCTATACCAGGAAGTTACAATAATAATGAGGGTGCTAATGATCATATGGAATTGGAGAGCATAATGAAAATATACACACTGGAGAGAAATTGCGTGGGTTGGCATCTCAGCTTTGTCATTTACTATAATAGTTCTGTGACCTTGGGCTAGTTATTTAACCACTCTCTGCCTCAATTTCCTGATCACTAAAATGAGTTAATAATAATTATTATTAATTGTTTTTTCGAGACGGAGTCTCACTCTGTCACTCAGGCTGGAGTGCAGCGAGGTGATCTTGGCTCACTGCAGTCTCCACCTCCCTGGTTCAAGCGATTCTCCTGTCTCAGCCTCCCAAGTAAACAGGATTACAAACATGCATGACCATACCCAGCATATACAAAATATATATATATATATATTATATATATGTAAAGTACAATACTTAGAATTATTTTAACTTTAAAAATTGAAAACTGAAGCTCTGAGAGTCTGTGTGACTTTTGGAGGATTAAATAACTGATAAATAGTAGAAGTAGAATTAGAGCCAGGAAAGTATGGTTCTTGAATGCATGGATTTAATCCTTATCAAATGCTTTATCTTCCAAAATATATGACTTAGTCTTCTTTGTTAACAAAACTTACTTTACAAAATATGCAACTCTAAATTGTATATATCAAATAATATTTGTCTATAGCTGAATTCTGTTGACATATCCAGTCATCCATTCCATAGTTGTAAGAGCATTACTTGTTTTAATTAATGACTGTGTTCATATATACATAATAAAATGTTTCACCCATGTGGTTGCTCATTGCTTCTGAAATGCCATCAATCTCTGGTGATAAGTTGTATTAATTTTGTTATAAATTTGCAATCGTGGAAAAGAAACATAGATCCATCCAGCTGTTCACTTCCTCAAGCGACTTATCTCCATCTGTTGTGATCAATCTATTCTAGCACCCCTTCAGACTCCCTGCCAATTAATTAATGCCCCTTTGTAAGGTGGCTTTCTTCTTGAGTTCTTCCATGGGGCTTTTCCCCATTAGAGGTGAGAAGAGTGGTGAGCCATGAATCAGAGAATAATAACCATGGTCTGGGGTAGGCAGAGAGGGTGAAATTCAACTTGACCAGTGTGTCATCCTCAACAGCAAAGCACTCTTTTTCTCCTTTCAGCAGAAAGTCAGTGGCTCCTATTGAGCAATCACTTGATGCCCTCTGAGATCTGAACTCTGTTTAGAGCCCCAGGTTCATCTTGCCATCTTGTATCCATCCTGGCCTCCAGTCAAATGCACTTAGAGACGTCTGAATGCCCTGTACCTTCTGTCTTTGCTGTGATTTTGCATGTGCTGCTCTCCCTGGAAAAGTTTCTCTCCCCCTACTTTGTTTCACTTGATAATCTCAGATCCTGCTAATGTATCATATATGTAGGCTACCTTCACAGGCACTTCCCCCAGTATTAGTTTGTTAGTTTTACTGTAACAAACTGCCACAGACTGAGTAGCTTAAACAGCAGAAATTTCTCACAATTCTAGAGGCTAAAAGTTCAAAGTCAAGGTGTTGACAGGTTTCGTTTCTTTGAAGGCCCCTCTCCTTGGCTTATGGACGGCAATCTTCTCCCTGTATCTTCACATCGTCTTTCCTCTTTTTCTGTGTCCACATCTCTTCTTATAAAGACACCAGTTATATTGAACTAGTGCCCACCCTAAAGCCTCATTTTAGTTATCTCTTAAAAGACCCCGTCTCTGAAAATAGTCACAGTTTCAGATACTCGGGATTAGGATTTCAATGTATGAATATAGAGGAGACACAACTCAGCCTGTCATAAGCATTAGCTCCAAAAGAGTCCCTTCTGCTGATATTCCTGGCCAGCAACGAGTGCCTCCCTCAGAGCTGGGCTCAGCTGTGTCATGACTCTGTGTTCAGATGTCACCTACTGTAGGCTGTCATCTCTCACGTTGTGGCCTGGCTCCTGTTAGTCTCCTCTCCTCAATTAGGTAGCAAACTTGTTGGCAGTGTAGGTGGCTAATTGGTAAATTGGTAAATGATCCAGAAAAAGAGGATCTTGTTAATGGAAACATGGTTATTAAACATAATTTTGAATTTGTCTATCTTTTTATCGATCTTCTTTCTTCCATGTACTACTTAACTTCCATTATTTAATTAGGAGATTGGATATGTCTATCAGTTGTTGTCTACTTAAAAGAAAAATTAAGTAATTTTAATTTCTTCACCAACTTTCAATATCACCCTTAACTTTTATTCATGCTTAAGTATGATGTTTCTTTAATTTTTGTATTTCCTGGTATCTTAAAGGATGCACCTGTATTATGCAATTAGCAGCAGTTAGCATATGGCTATGAGACAGGGTGGCTGTGGATGATTTTTCATAAGAGGCATGGCTTAACTTGGACTTGCAACGGTGGGGAGTGGGGCAGGATGCAAATAGGTGAACTAACAAAAGAATATGGAAAGAATATGGAAAACACTGTTTGACCTCCCATCCAGAATTCTCTTCTGTCCAAATATGCTTTAGGGAAAAAGGCCATCATGTTGCATGATTTTCTCAACCTTTGTACTGGATATCCTTCTATTTACCTGACTTTCCATCAGTCACTAAGAGACCTTCTGAGCATACAGAGAGGACTAGGAAATAGCAACAAACAGTGGGACAAGAGGTCTGCAATAGGATTACTAGTACTAAAAAGTCAAGGCCAGGAGAGGTGGCTCACGCATCTCAGCACTTTGGGAGGTGGAGCAGGGTGTATCATGAGGTCAGGAGATCGAGACCATCCTGGCCAACAGGGTGAAACCCCATTTCTACTACAAATACAAAAATTAGACAGGTGTGGGGATGGGCACCTGTAGTCTCAGATACTCAGGAGGCTGAGGCAGGAGAATCACTTGAACCCAGGAGGCGGAGGCTGCAGTGAGCTGAGATTGTGACACTGCACTTCAGCCTTGGTGACAGAGTGAGATTCTGTCTCAAAAAAAAAAAAAAAGTCAAAAAATAACAGATGTTTATGAGGTTGTAGAGAAAAGGGAATGCTTAGACACTGTTGGTGGGAGTGTAAATTAGTTCAGTCATTGTGGAAAGCAGTGTGGCAATTTCTCAAAGAACTGAAAAACAAAGTTACCATTCAACCCAGAAATTCCATTACTGGGTATATACTCCCCAAAATGTAAATTATTCTTCCATAAGGAGACATGCACATGTATGTTGATTGCAGCATTAGTCACAATAGCAAAGACCTAGAATCAATCTAAATGTCCATAAACAGCAGACCGGATAAAGGAAATATGGTACATATACACCATGGAATACTATACAACCATAAAAAAGAATGAGATCCTGTCCTTGGAGGAAATCAAGCTAAATGCTCATCAACAGTAGATTGGAAAAAGAATATGTGGTACGTATACACTATGGAATATTATGCAGCCATACAAAACAATGAGATCATGTCCTCTGCAGAAACATGGGTGTAGCTGGAGGATATCATACTTAGCTAACTAATGCAGGAAAAGAAAACCAAATATGGCATATTCTCACCTATAAGTGGGAGCTATATGATGAGAACACATGGACACAAAGAAGGGAACAGACACAGGGGCCTACTTGAGGGAGGAAGGTGGGAGAAGGATAAGTATCAGATAAAATAACTGTTGGGTACTAGGCTTAGTACCTGGGTGACTATATACACACTAAACCCCCATGACACAAGTTTGCCTACATAACTAACCTGCACATGTATCCGTGAACCTAAAACAGAAGTTAAAATAAAAATAGTCTGGGATGAAGCTGGGGCTGGACAAGAGGCAAAGAATATACCTGATGGATGAGATTCACTGGAGCTGTAAATCTTCAGCATTTCCATCCACTGTCCTGCTGGCTCACGGCAGTGTTTGCTTCAGGTGTTTAATGAACTGCTGAGAGATCAATAGCACGTGGCAGATAACTTTGAAAAATTTCCCTTGACTCAATCAAGTGTCTTAAATCCTTATTAATTCTGATGATGTAAGCCCTTTCTGATTAGCTTAGTTGCTAAATATTCACTCATAAGTGTTGATAAGGGCATAAGACACTTCATTCCCTTAGACCTCTGAACTCTATGTGGGATTAGCAGTTCATTGCTGCTGATAAACTATGACAAATTACCTTTCCAACTTCCCAACTGTTAAGTATATTTACTGAATATATTCCGGGCTCAGGTATGTATTCTAAAATTTTTATTAAATAACATCTTTTCCACAAACATTACACACACTTACAAACACACTTTAAAAGTATTTATTCATTTCTTAAACATCTGTATTGCATGACTAGTGTATACCCAACATTGAATCATTTTTCAGCACACGAAGATGGAAACATTAAGGTCTGAATGAGTTTAAAATGAGAGCAGAGAAGCATGCCTGTGACCTAGTAATTTCAGTATAATACCAAATGTGAAACTGCTTTCATTGACCAAACTAGGCTTTCAAAGGTAAATACAAAAGCTAGTTTCATTCTTGCTTCCATTGCTACTTCAAATTTACTCTCTAGAATGGTACTTTTTCTTGTTTAGAATTATAGAACAATTCCACAACTTTCCTGATTAGTGTTAGATAAGATCCCATCTCCTCATCCCTTTTGGACATTAAAGATCCAGGTAATAACCAAATAACTACAATTCAAGTTAAGGCCGTATGAATATTCAGGACTCTTAGTCAAATTAAAGCCCAGGATCTGATTCAAGCTCAGATGTTTTCAGTGGGCAGTGAGTGAAAGTTTGTTGCTTCTCTCTTTGACTCATACTTGCAAAGGTTGGCTACTGATGACTTTTGGCTGAATTTCTCTCTAGGAATGACCCTTAACTAAAGAGAATTCTTACCTGGAATTCCTCTTTCCTTGGTATGTGTGTGTGTATATATATATATATATATATATATATATATATATATATATATATATATATATATATATCTCCATCCCAAGGCATCAGGATAAAAAAATACTATATCAGAAAGTCCATTTCAAAACTCTCCAATCTAGTTATTTCTCTGGGTTATTCACCAAGATTACTGGATATTTCCCAATAGCATCACACAGGACCTCTTTGTATGATATTGCTCCATGCTGCTGTTCATAAGTGTTATACCTGTCATGCACTTACTCTGCAAAGAGGGGAGAAAAACACACCCTCATGCTTACTCACTGTATCCCCAGGATGGAGCACTGTGCTTAGTATATATTAGAAATTTGGTAAACATTTGCTGAAAAACTGGAACCAAAAAAAATATCGCAGTGCTTTAATTCCAGTAAATTTTTTCTTTGTTAGTTTGTCAAGAGATAGAAGGCTCCATTTACTACCATCTGACACCAACTTGAGTTAAAACTTCCTCCACAATTTTTAGCAAGCCCTCTTAAAGATAAGAGGAAAGGTAAAAATAAATGAAATAAAAACTCAAAGTGGGAAAACATCTTATCATCTATAATAGTACTATCCAACAGAAATATAACGTGTACTACAAATGCAAACTACCTGCATATTATTCAGTTTTCTTGTAGTCACATCAAAAAATAGGAAAAAGCTAAAATTAATTTTACTGATTAATGTATTATAATTTAATATATTAAAAATATTATTTCACCATGTAATCAATATAAACACTGTCAGATGCTTTGAATTCTGCTTTAGTAATGGTTTTTAAAATCAAATGTACTCTATACTTACAGCAAAATGTACAACATTTATATCTGCAAAATGTAAGGGTTTAAGTGTTAGAAAAGAATCTCAATTAGTAGAAGTAACATTTCCAGTGTTAAATAGCCACATATGCCTAGTAGCTATTATGTCATACAGTGCAGGTGGATAATATACTCCAACAGGGAATTCTAAGATATATTTTCCCAAACCTCACAATATTATCTATTATTTTTATGTGTATGTATTAATATATACATAATGTTTTGTTTTCCAAAACATGTTTTGTAATTCTAGCTTCCAGCAATATCTGGGTTCCAGATTTGCATTTGGTTGCTTTGAAGCAACTATAATTTTCTCTGGCATATATTAAAGAAAACTTTTCCGACAATTTAGTTATAAGCATTGGCCAGTGTTTTATTAGTCTTGCAGGACAGATTTTTTTAAAAGCCTCCAGTGGCCAATTCAAAGATTTACTCTTGGTTAGTATTTCACCAGGCAAGAGAAGGAACAGGTAGCTTTGTTAGATTATCTATTAAATATCAATAATCATGTTAAATACTAGAAGAAAAGAAAGTCTCCTTAAAGGGCACTGGATTCTTGACTAACAGTAAGCTGGCAGTCAACTGGGTTGGTGGGTTGGTGAATATAGCTTAATCTTATTAAACTGCAGCAGAAAATCACTAATACTAATTTATTCCCAGAAGAAGGGTATTGTGAACGCCATCTCAAAAGTGTTTTTGTTTTTCTACAGTAATGGTGTCATTACCTCCTGTTGTTTCAGAGATCAAATTTGGATTTTTTTAAAATTAAATAGGACTATTGAAAAGTCTTAACTGTTAAAACATAGAGTGTGGGTGAGAAAGTTTTAGATAATGAGGTGAGAAAAGAAGGTTGGGCCTCTACGTTTTTTATGGCATTCTTAGGAGTTTGGATTGTATGTTTAGCCTCTGGAGAGCTATGTCCACATCTGAAAAAGTAGAGGTAATTGAGAATAATCTTGTAATAAACCCAAAGTGGAAACAGTGAAATTGCTATCAACATGTCATCTTCCTAGACATCCCCAAGCCTTCTAGACTGGACTTACACAGAATGATGGAACTTAATGAAAATGAATCCAATTTCATATAGAAATAGTGGACAACTCAGCATCACTCACTCACTTCCTACTATTTTCCAGCATTTACAAGAGCTTGTGTTTCTTATAATGTCTTCCTACTCAATATTTGGCTTTCTCTCGGCTTTTTATTTTCCCCCTTTTGTTTCTTATAGCTGTTCTCTTTTTCAGTACCAAAAATTGACCCAAAGATTAAACAAAATTTATTTTACTTTGATTTTCTCAAGGCACTGTTCTGACAGGATCATTTCTTCAAGTAGAATTTAATTAAATTTGGGAGTTAATGCCAAGTAGGTAACAGCAAAGATCCAATCAACACATAATTTATAATTAAATATTAGGTAGCTCCACCCTTCAAAGAATCTGAAAGATTTATCTCTCGGATGCCTTGTCTTTCAGAAATCCCATGTCTCATTTTGAGCATGGCCATTTCTCTACCATATACTCTCGCATGATTTTATTTCTGAGAACACTTACTCTTCTTATCTGAATCCCAGGCCATCAGGGTCATATCCTGAAGACTCTTTCCACACCAATGTTCCATTAAAGTGTTTGCAAAGCCATACATATCTTCTCCCTCAGATGTATGCAGTTAGCTCTTAAATCATCTCTCCCTCCCACCTTCCCCCCATACAGACTTTTCAACTTCCTCAAAAATAATTCCAGGAAATGTAACATTAATGCCAACTAAGATAAAGAGGTAGAATCTCCACTCCCCAGAGATGGGGGACTCCTGTTGTAGCAAGACACAACAGGCAGTGATCCTACATGTAAGAGCAAGGATGCAAAATAAAAAATAAATGGTGAGAATCTCCTCTGCAGGTGCCTGGTGAGGCCATTCTAAGCTTTCCTCCGTAAATGCAAATCATCAAGCAAAACATGACATTTGTCAAGGAATTCTCAGAATGCCTTTTCAATTCTGGTCCACTTTCCCAAACAGACACATCAAAACCATGCCTTCCTCTTAGAAACAAAAATACGTCTATATAATTAAATTATTCACTTAAAACAGTCACTCCTTTGGAAGGGCGGTTTCATCTGTTACCTGTAGAATAGTATGGTTGAAAAAAGTTTTTATGGTTATTATGAACCCTGTGTGAGAAAATGCAGCATAGACTGGCAGGTTCATGCAAATGCTGCAATTCTGCCATTTGTGTTCACAATGTAGTCACTGTGTAGTGCACACTGAGCACACATTGCCTGTAAATGGGAGACCCCTGAAGCAATGGGATCCTCAGGACTGTAACTTCAGCTCAGGTACATGCTCAGTTCAAACTCTGCATAATTAGCATTGCAGCACCTTCTCTTCATTATTGAAATGGAACAGTATTTTATTTTCAAACAGTATTTTTTGAAATGAAATACTGTTTGAAAAGCCTGGCCTATATTTTGCTTACCAGTTTTCTTTGTCATCCCTAAAATTAAGAGAATAAAACAAACAAAATCATTTTTCAACCAATCAACTCAAAATATGTTTCTATTTTTAAATGTGTCTGAAATGCCCCTATTTTCTTCCGTATTTTATCATCACCTACCAAAATGTAAGGATATAAATGTTACAAAAATGTTTTACTTCACGTTCAGCTGTTTTGTTGGTATTAGACAAAGCTAAAGAGTTTTCTGTGTGGGAACAAAAGAGTGTTACATGCAGTGTACAAAAATCCCTAAAACTGTTGGCATTTCTGCTTTAAGATGGGTAGAAATTGGCTGCAATGTTTTTTTCTTATTATTATATAACATTTATCATTTGTTGGATTAACAAAATCATTTCAAATGTTGGAATACCCCAAAAGTTTTATTAGGTGAAGGAGAGAAGAGTGGGAAAAAGATCATAACATATATTGCACACACCTTTTATGCAGATATCGGATCAGGTGTTTTACATGTGTTATCACTTCATCTTCACCAAAACTTCGGGTCATAGGAGTTATGTACCCCATTCACATTTAAGGTACATAAAGATTTAAAATTGTAATTCCATGGAAGTGAAATAGAAAATATAGACTACATTTTGTCAAGCTGAAGAGTTATTGTGTTCCATTTTCATTAATCAGGGATCTTCCAGGAGAGGTTAAAAATAAGAGAGAAAAGTGAATGTGCTTCCAATGATTATAAATATTTTTAGTGTAGCCAAAGAAGGCAATTAAGAAGAGATTTCATATGCATTTGCTCAAAGCATGTTGTGAACTCTGCATTTGGCCCTGACTTCAGACTCAGGTTAGAAGCCGCAGAGCAAAATAAAGCCTCATGGTGCTATAGTACCACGGAGTCACTGATTTCAAGCAGTGTCCACAGCTTCCCATCAGCCATCTTCATTATTCTTGATTCCAAACGCTTTTGGCAGTTTCGAGATATTCAGTGAACTCTCAAAGGACCAAGATTTTGCCAAGCGTTGTCACTGGTTAGCATAGAGAAGTGTCAGCACCAAAGGCAGTTCCTCAAAAACTGCAGTTTCAGAGTTGCTTTCAGTAATGGCAGCCCTGTTGCTGTGAACGGAGCGCTCCCTACAGGGACAGTTAGGAGACAGGAGTGCAAATTCTAGGCAGTTGGTTAAAAGTAGCACTTTCGTCAATCATGAATACCTCACCGCATGACCAAATGTGTCTATATATGCTTATTGTAGGAGTTTACTTATATGTAATTGAAAATGTAACTTAAACATCAGGTGATTTTATTCAGTAATAGATGCAGATATTTCAGATGATATAAAAGTATCTTGTGATATAAACTATTAGGCTAAAAACTTAAAATACATAAGTACATATGTATGTGTATATATGTGCATATATAAATATATATGTGTGTATATATTTCAGGTTTTTTAACATTTGTGTATGCATAATATATATGGATGTGTATCCAGAAGCCGGATGGTTATAATTCCAGTGATGGAGATATAATATGATATCAATTAACTTGGCAATATAGCCCAGGGGAAGGAGGAAAACAGAAGTCACAGCTCTGGTGAAAAGAAAAATAGTATTTACAAACTTCTGTTTAAAATACAAAGATGAGATGATCAATTAAGGAGCCAGGAGTTCAGGAAGTTAATTGAGATCTAGTCCACTAAGAGGTTTCGATGTCAAAGTAATATCTTAATTACAAACCTAATACAATTTTCAACTGTTTGATATCTGCTGCCAAGGACAAGTAATGTATAATTTTATCTCATCAAAATATCCCAGCCAGTTCAAGAATCAGAGGTGTTTGTTGCAGCTTGAAGAAGATTAATGTCTATAGATGGTACACCGTTTGGCTATTTGTATCACTCTTTTTGAATAACAATTTTTATTGGCAATGTTCCACGGTTGTTTTTCATTTATTTCTCTTTTTTAAAAAAAACAAATTAGCACAAATGGGCACTCAACATCATTGAAGTAATAGCAAAGTCACATAATAAAAGCATGGAATTAAGCCAAGCTGAAGATTCAGATGCAATAAAACAACCACCCATTATCATCTCAGTGGTTTCTGTGCCTCATTTAATCTAATATTTCTATTTTGTTCAAGTGAACAAATTAACTTTTAAAAATTTACTTTATGGAGGTAAAATTTACATAGGCTCAAATCCAGTCATTTAAAATGCTCAGTAAGTTTTAACAATATATATATACCTATGCAACCACTTCATATGTATTTTTACACACTACATGTGTGTACATATATGCACACTCACACTACATATTTGTGTACATTCAAATACATACACTACATACATACAAGACACTATATACTAGGTATACACTATATATATTTATATATAAACTGCTTATATGCTTGATTATATAATGAGCAGTGAAACTCCAGTTTCCAAGTGACTCTGTGGTATAGTGGGAAATGCATTTGACTATAAATCAAGAAATCTAAATACTGGTGTTTGAGAGAGCCTGCTAAATAACACTTTTTCTCTCTGAGCTCTGCACCCATTGAGGAATGAGGTAAAAGACTAAGATGGGAAAGAGACAGTGTGAGCTGAATCTGTCTTGTGTAACCTTATGAGAGCTAATTGTGTGCATGTCTTTTCAAGTCCTCATTCATTGACGTCATGGTCATAATGAAATGAGTCTAGGTGGAGGTATTTATACCACAGAAGTCTGCAGATGCTGCAAGTCTGATTTTTTTTTCCTAGAGTCAAGCGTTAGTTTATCAGCATGATCCTATTAAGAGATCAAAATATTACTATTACTAATGGAGAAAATATTGGTCAAGTGGGCCTCCCAATGCTGAACTTAGAGTTTAGAGTTTTCATTCTCATCCCGGCAGCCATGGGGCACCATAGTCCATTCCCAGACTGCCTGGTCTCTGGAATGAGCTCACTGCATAGCCAACAGCTATAAAAATTCATGCCTTACATAAGGAGGTCTGCCCCAAAGAAAAAGAAGGGAGCACCTTGGCTAAATATGCCCTGGGCTTGCTTTTGCATACACTAATTAGATAAGCAATCCATCTCCCATGGGAGGAAAGATAGGGGCAAACAGAGGCAGGGGTTTTATGCTGATGGAACCCCTTTACTTTGAAGAAAATCTCAAATGTGAGGGAGAATCTGCCTATATTTTCCCTGCACCCCAAAGCTGAATTTAGGACAGTTCTGTTTCTAAATAGTTCTTGGGCCCATTATTAATGCTTTTATAAGAATAGTTTCCACCACTATAAAGTAATTTTTAAAATAGCTTCAGATAATTTCAAAGGGGCCTCTGATGCCACATTTCTATTATTTACAATTCTAGGTTTCTATATCTGTAATGTACTGCAGCAAAAGTTTGAATTCTATTTTAGTGCATTTATAAATTCTAAAGAACTGATCCTTTCCACTCTGCAACCCCACCTTTCATCGGGTCATTTTTGAAAGCTTTTAACAGAGGGCAAATGGGAAGAGTGCTTTGACCTTCTTCGACATGAGACCAAAGTCAGCGTGAATAAATAAGCTGCTATTCTAATATATATGATGGATCTATTTCATATTATCATCTAGCGGCTGAAATAAAGTTTTCTTTTCCCTTCTGAGTTTATTGTTGAAAGTAAGTGCCTTTTCACCCAAAAAGAACTCTAGGTGCAGATTCTTGTCGATTTGATCTCACTCAGTGATTGTCAAGAAGGTCATAGACCTTCAAACAGGTGATTGCCCGTGTTGTGTGCTTCTACTTCTTTCATGGTTCCTATTATTATCTGATATAACTTGTTTTTAATCAACCTATGAGTTCCTTGAGTCTTTCATCTGTATCCTTAATGTCCAACGGAGTGACTGGAATGACAGTAGTTTGCAATATTTACTAGAGGTTTCAGGAAATGCATGATGAGCCAAGACTGTTCTGAAGTACTTATCTAACACATGGTCTAAAATATATATGCATACAGGAGCCAGTTCCAATGCCTGGAGATGTAGGGATTTCAGATGAAAATGTCTAACAAGAGGAATCCAGTTGTTTTAGTCTGTTTTGTGTTGCTATAACAAAATATCTAAGACTGGGTTGATTATAGAGAAGAGTTTTATTTGGCTTATGATTCTGGAGGCTGGAAAGCTCAAGATTGGGCATCTGCAGCTGTTGTAGGCATCAGGCTGCTTCAAATCATGGTGGAAAGCAAAAAGGGAAGCGAACTGGTATGTGTAAGGAGGTCACATGGCAAGAGAGGAAGGAAGAGAGAGAAACAAACTGAGAAAGTCGGACTATTTTTAACAACCTGCTCATCCCGGAACTAATTCATTTTAGTGAGAGTGAGAACTCATTCAATCCTCATGGGAGGGCATTCATCTATTAATGAAGGATCCACGCTCATAACGCAAACACCTCTCACTAGGACCCATCTGTCAATGCAATGCAGCCACATTGGGTATCAAATTTTAACAGGAGTTTTGGTGAGAGCAAAGCAAACCTTAGTAACAGTCAAAAAAGCAGTCATTGTGTGCTTCAACTAAATGTGACCCTTTGATCCAAACTCACTTCCTTATTACAATATACCACCATGTATGCTATTAATTGAATCACTTCTAACATCAAGGGAAAATCAGAACTCAAATGAGTATGATGGCAAAGACTGATGTGGAGGTCATTTTGTTTGATCTTCTAATCAGCAGTGTAGGAGAGGAAATCCCCTCTGCAGGAGACAGGATATCTTTCCCTGCTATCAAGTAAACAATCAGAGACAACACAATGACTTGCAAAACCTAATTTTAATTAGAAAAAAAATCCAAATTGGAATGACGATGCTTGAAATATTTCAATGTCTTTTCAGAAGCAATGTTAAGTTTAAAAATAAATCATTTACTTTTAAAATTGCCCAACAAATATTTGTAGATTGCCCTGTATATGTCAAGGGCTGCTCAAAGCAGGGTAGAGGGCAAGTATACAGATAGCTCATGCAAAAGAAAAATTTTGCGCTGAACTCATGTTGACATGAGACAAATTTTCTTCCAGTTATTGCAGTAGGACAGAGAGAGGTTACTATAAACTGAGCTTAACTTCATTGAAACAAAAGATAGGAAGGAGGCTTTTAAAATGCTGCTGGGGGGTGGCCGATGTGACTCAGAGATCTGTGTTTGCTAAAGGTGTTTATTGAAGTTAGGCTCCTACCCTTAACATCACAGGGATTGGGAGACAGGGTTTCCATCTGTGGTGATAATTACATTTCAAAAGGATGGCTTCCAGGTTTTTGAGAAAGACATTCCTGGGTTACAAGAGATGCATCTCAATGGGGCAGGGAAAGAATGTTAAATTGTAAGTTTTCTAAAGAAAATGGGAAGTCAGCCCATGTTCATATATTGACTAGAACCAACAGTAAACTCTTTGGCAATCTTTTCAGGCAGGTATTTTAAGAGGTGGGGGTATGCTGGGGTCACTCTAGGAACATAGTCTTGGTCTAATAAAAGCCATGTTGGAGTCTGGACACTTCTCCTAGTCAGGGGAAGGAGGAGAGGTGGATGGACTAAAGGGAGTTGTTTATGTGAAGAGTTTTGTGGGTTTTTTCTTTTTTTTTTCTAATAAGAAAAGCAGTGGAAGGTATCTCTTCTGTTCATTATGTATGTTTTTTGAAGAAAAACTAGTTGCCACTTTTATTCTAAATGATGATAGAGAAGAAACCATGTAAGAGGCTACCATAGAAACATCCTGTTTTTATTTTTTATTATCATTTTATGTATATCTGTGCCAGCAGGGATTCCTCTAAGTCTTTGGCTTCACTCTTACTCACTAGGGGATACGTATGATTATAAAAATTATTATTTGTATAGCTGTGTCAGACATGGACTTCCTTATTCTTTCCTCCTTTGAAAATAGCATCACATAGAATGTGTTGGAGACTGTCACTTTCCTTCCCGTTCGATACATAAGCAATCCTTGTGGTTCAGTCTGTGAAATGCTTCTTGGGTTCCGAACCTCAGTCTTACAGTCAGTACCTCTCCTTGAGCACAGACTCCCTTCTATTCTCTTGCGCTTTTCTTTTTCTACTACTCAGGAGCTAGTAGGATCTTTGTAGGGTTTAACTGTAATTAAACACTCTAGGGGCTCCTCATTACCTGAAAGATCAGAGGATTCATTTCTAAATCATTTATTGAACACCTGTTACAGGCCTGGTACTGCACCATTACCCTCAAATTCACACGGTCATAGTAATCTAAGTTTAGACTTTTCCTAATGATATCTCTTGACAGTCTCAGCCACTATGAACTCTATTCACTATTTACCTAGAAATACCAACTGTTCCCTTTATGCACCGAACTGCATCTTACCTCAATGTCTGCATATTCAATCCATCTGCGGAGAATGCCATTATGTAGTTTTCATCTGGTAAAATCATATTCAACTTTATGGTCCAACTCAAATGTCAACTTTTCTTTATAAATCTATCTCACTACCTCCAGGCCTACTTAATGCTATTTCTTTTGGGTTCCTGCAACTGTTGGTTAATCTGTATGAAGTCACACATCTGATTACATAAAAATTAAAGATTCATGCCCCCCCCCCACAGCAATAGAGTTTCTTGACAATAGAAAGTCTTGTTTGATTGTATTTATAATTTTAGTATTCTAATATTATTGAAAGTTATTTTATCTTTCACTAGTTTCTTCATGCAGGAAATATTTACCAAATATTCCAGACCAGGCATTCATTACATCTAATATTCTTTAAATATTACATGAGAAAGAAAGTCCATAATATGTGAAAGTCAGTAAGGATAAGCACTGAGATTAGATAGCCTGGGTTCAATGTTGGCTTTGCCATGTTCTATCATTCTTTAGAGAGCTTTTCTAGTTTAATATGGTGTTTGTTTGGTTTATGTATGAGTCGCTTACTGCTAATAAAGACATACCTGAGACTGGTAATTTATAAAGGAAAGCGGTTTAATTGACTCACAGTTCCACATGGTTGGGGAGGCCTCACAATCATGGCAGAAGGCAAAGGAAGAGCAAAGTCACATCTTACGTGGTGGCAGGCAAGAGACAGCTTGTACAGGGGTACTCTCATTTATAAAACCATCAGACCTCATGAGACTTTGTCATTACCAAGACAACACCTGGCCCTGCCCTTGAAACTTGGGGATTATTACAATTCAAGGTGAGATCTGAGTGGGGACACAATCCATATCAGTTTGCTTTTTAGCTAAACTATGTAACCAACATAAAACACATGGTTTGGACCTGACATAGAATAGATCATTCGGAAACACTGATGACTGAATGGAATAGTTAATGAACTCTCGCCCACCAGCTGCATGATAAGCTCAGTCTGATGAGCTACATTGTTTCATGTTTATCTCAGATACCTACAGGGAAAGCAAACTGGTTTTACTGTATTGTTTTTAGTTCCCCTCAGAAAGGAAAGACAAGAGTAGATTAAGTAAATAATTAACAGAAAAAAAGGGATTTTTTTCAGAAAAGGTAGGCGATGACTTATGTGAATGAGAATCACCTGCCTACTCCTGTATGTGGACGTTATAAATGATTCACTTAATTTTCTTTTCATGTTCAGGACAGCGCTAATTTAAACTATAAAAGCAGATTGCCCTGCCTTTTAGAAGCCGCTGCTTTTGTACATGGCCTGATTTTCCCCTTTGGCAGTGTTTTCTATTTTATATCCAAACAAAGGAAATGGATATGGACTTTGGATGCACATTCATTCCAGATAACCGAGGGTGGATCTTACCATAGTGGCAAAGTTATAATAAACTCCTAGTTACATATCAAAATATTTATTACTGTTCGACTGGGGTAAAGGTGTGGTAGCTTTATCACCCCATTACAGATTTCCTGTGACTCTGGAAAAGGAAGCATTCTTCTACATTTGCTGTTTTCATTAACTTTCCCTGTTTTTCCTCCTTGTATGTGTGTAAGGTATTTTTCCTCTAGAAATGAGCTGACCAGGCATGCTACTTCTACTTGGAAGGGATTGATGTTTGCCTTACACCATCTTTAGGTCACCACAGTACATGACTCAGAATCATTAGACAAATGTTGATTGAATATCTCCTACATTCCAAATACTGTGTTGAGTGTGGTTGAAGCATTAAATGTTAATGGAATATTTTGTACAGTCAAGAAGTGATTACTGGCATAGAAGAGACACAACACACTGGTAGAACACAGCAATGAAATTTGACTTGTGATCTATGTCCAAAAAAAGATAACATGTTCTCTAAAAGTTTAGAAGAAATTTTGGTCCCTTGGATTGTAGTCTTGACTGATTAAGAAACAGAAAAACTTAGTTGAATACTGAGCATTGATTCGCAGTCTAATGGTGCCTGGGGATGCCACCTGTTTTCTCGCAATTAAAATTTAAAAACAAAATTATACAAAGAGCAATTGGAGTTTAAAGCAACTGTAAAGAAAACAATTAGAACAGAAATCAGTTAAATTGAAAATAGTAAAACAAAGGGAAAATGAACATAATCAAAAATTGTTTTTATCAAAAGACCAATAAACAATTTTGATTGAAGACACAAGTTACCAACATCAGAAATGAAAGAGGAGATCATCACCAATCATCCTGAGACATTAAAGGGAAAAAACTGAATCCTATTTGTAACTCTGCCTACAAATTTGACAACTTACATGTAACGGACCAATTCTATGAAAGGTACAAACTACCAAAATTCACAGGGAGATATAAGTAATTTGAATAAACCTATTTATGTTAATAAAATTGAATTGATAATTAACAACCTTCCATAAAAAGAAAGCACCAGGCTCAGATGCTTTTAAATTGAACCAAATATTTTAATAAAATAATAACATAAAATACAGCAATCCTCTATAATTTTTTTCCAGAAAATTGAGTTGTAGGGAAAACTTTCTAAATCACTCATTCTGCGAGGCCAGCATTACATTAGTACCAAAATCAGAAAGAAAATTACAAAAAAGAAAAACTATGGCCTAACATTTTTCATAAGCACAAACAGCAAAACTCCTAAAGAAACATTAGTAACTAGCATCTAACAATATATAATAAAACTATACACCATGGTGAAGTGAGCTTTAACCCAGGTATTGAAGGCAGTTTCAACATTTGGAAATCAATCATTATAGTTAACCTATTCAACAAGCTAAAGAGGAAAAATAAGATGATCATATCAGCTGTCTCAGAAAATGTATTTGACGAAATCTAGCCCTCATTCATGATACAAACTCTTAGCAAATTAAAAATAGAGGGGCACTTCCTTAACTTCATAAAGAACATCTACAAAAGTTCTTTGGCTAACGTCTGTTCAATGGTGAGAAACTTAATTGTTTCTCCCAAGATGGGGTATAAGGCAAGAATGTCTTCTCTCTTTACTCCTATTCAACATTGCGCTAGAAGTCCTAGCTAGTGCAATGAGGTAAGAAAAGGTAAGTAAAGCATACAGATTTAAAAGGAAGAAACAAAAAATCTTTATTCACAGATGACATGATTGTCTATGTAGGGAATTAGGAAAAGTGGACAAAAGCACTCCTTGTAACTAATAGACAAATATAGCAATCTCACAGAATATAAGGTTAATATAGAACATTCAAGCCACCTTTCTTGCTTCCACCCTCACCATGTGACATACTGTTTCCCCTTCACCTGCTGCCATGATTGAAAGTTTCCTGAGGCCCTCACCAGAAGTAGATGCTGGCACCATACTTGCTGTACAGCCTGCAAAACGATGAGTCAATTAAACCTTTTCTCTCTCTATATATATTTTCTATATATGTATATAGACATTTCTTATATTTTTATATGTTTCTTTATATTTGTGTAAATATTCTTTATATATATTTATATGCAAATATGTAAGTCAATCAATTGCCTACATATCAAAGAATTATTATTTAGAAATTAAATTAAATTTGAGGAGATCGAGACCATCCTGGCTAACATGGTGAAACTCCGTCTCTACTAAAAAATACAAAAAACTAGCCGGGCAAGGTGGCGGGTGCTTGTAGTCTCAGCTACTCGGGAGGCTGAGGCAGGAGAATGGCATAAACCCGGGAGGCAGAGCTTGCAGTGAGCTGAGATCCGGCCACTGCACTCCAGCCTGGGCGACAGAGCGAGACTCCGTCTCAAAAAAAAAAAAAAAGAAATTAAATTAAATTAAATTTGAATTTTACTTTAAAGAAACCAATAGCAATGTTGACATCTGGAGTAATTTGAACAACAAAATAAAGTAACATTAAATTATAGCCCAAAGTATAAAATAAATATCTTTGCATCCAACTGATATAAATTAATGACTGACTAAATAAATAGAGAAGAGACAAATGTCTTCATGCAGAAGAATTCCAAATAATTTTTGTAGCTATTTTATCCTTAGGAAGGGGAGCATAACTCCTCATTCCTTAAGTGTGGGTCCCTCATAGTCACTTCCTTCCAAAGGGTATACCACAGAAGGGGAACAAAAATGTAATTTTACAGAGGAGAAATCTGACAAATGCCATTTCAGCCAGGTGATCAAGGTCAACATCAACAGTGATAAGTCTTGTTGAAGTCCGAGAAAGTGTTACAGCCAGGAAGAGCCTTAGAAGATTAAATATAATAAGGCATCCTGAAACAGAAAAACAAAATAAAAAGAAAAACAGGTCTTAAATAAAAAGTAAGAAAATCTGATTAAAGTGTGGACTTTAGAAAATAATAATGTATCAATATTTGTTTATCAACTGTAACTAATTCCCATGCAAAGGTGACATAGTAACAATAAGGAAAACTATGTGGAAAGAGTAGATAGAAAGAAACTCTCTGTATTATATTCCCAATTTTTCTGTAAATGTAAAGTTGGTCTAAATATAAAGTATAATTTGAATAAATATGGGATGTTTCTGAGACATAATCACAGCTTAATGCTACATATAAGGATTTGAAAGAATGCTGCATTTTGCAGTAAAAATAGTCCAATTTTTTTTTCCTGTTTTGTTCCATAGAAGCCTGATGCCCTTGACAAAGTCATTTAACATTTCAAACCTCACTTTCCTCATCTCAGAAATAACTACAGCATTTCTTCCCTGCTTCACAGGATTGCTGTGGGGATTAAGTTATTCAATACAAGGGAAAAAGATAGATATTGTCATGTGCAGACAGAGAAATATGACAGAATACAAAACATTCAAGGAGAATTAAGAGATAAGGACATAACAGAAGCACAAAAGAATTAATGTGAGTTAAGTAGGGAGGCGTTCTAGTCCTAAAAGGAAAACAGAAAGAAACTCCCAAGCTACTGGTTATATTTAAAAATTGTTGAATGACTTGGTGAGTGAGCTTGTTCTAATTTAACTTCTATTCCAGACCACCTTTTTTATGACCTTCAACAAATCACTTGCCTTCTTTTACTTTGCTTTTCTCATCTGTAAATGAGACATTATCATATTTTCTCCCTAAGTTTGTTGTCAAAAAGCCAGTCACATAGCATTTAGGTAGCAACAGTACATCTTGATCCAACAGTGAAATCTGTGCCCATCCATCTTGTAAAAATGTTCTTAGTAACCCAAGCTGCTTAATTCCTACTGAATCATGCTAATTTCCTCAAGGTTATCTCTGCTGTACTTCAGTTGGCTGATGTTTATGGATGACTAAAGACTTTGCTGATAATTGTGAAAAAATTGTAACAATTATCTTTGACCCATAAACTTAAATAAAACTGCATACTTTATTCAATTTAATCAAAATATCTACATCTTCCAGGTGAATTATTAAGTTTTAAACACCCATGACAACAAGATGCTTTTACAGCATTTTGCTTAATGAAATCAATCTTGCAATATTCTCCAATTTCTCTGGTAAATAAAACTCTATTCATCCTTTCAGGTTGAGCTTAAATGCCTTGTTCAGGAAATATTTTTCAAGTACCTCAGTAAACTGACTTCCTATTCACTGCCTGTTGCAATCACATTTAAATTTCTAACACATTGCTCTAAGCTGCCATGAATTATCTGTATTCTCCCCACTAGGTGGCAATTCAATAGCAGGGTGTGTTAGAACTATTTCTATGTTCTCCTTAGCCTCATCTTCCCACACAAACTATGCCTACAACTATGTTTTCCACATATGGGGTGTTTTGTTTGTGGCCTTAGTGCTTGTTGAATTTTATTAATGTCATCTCTCCCTGCTAAGACTGTGAGTCCCCTAAAGAACTCAAAATGATAGAAATTATACTTTTATTTACGTGTTTTATTTGTTTGTGTGTTTGTTCTTACTTATTCATTAATAATCCCTCAATGTATATCAAGGACATATAAGGAGATAGAAAAGAGGGAGGAGAGTGAAGAAGAGGAGACTAGAAGCAAGAAGAGGCACTTGCACTGGAAATAATCCCTCTTCTTCTGCGACGGGCAGTGTTGAGGTATCGAGGACCGAATAAAGGGATCTGTTTTGATCTTCAGTAGGAATGAGATGGGAAACACTGACTTTCTAAATGTGAAACTATAGTGGGAGAAGTAACGTAAGAGCCAACATTTGAGCAACAAGTCAGATAATCAGGGCTGACTTTCACAATGACTGGAGAAGCAAACCTGTCATAAAAAGAGCCACACACAAAACGAAGCTAGAATCTCGAAAAGCCAGGGTCAAGTAAATATTCTGAACAGGTCATGGCACAGGGCCTGTGACAACCCTGAGCTAGTCTACACATCCTTGCAGTTATTATCACTCGTGAAGCCTAGGACAGGACACCTTAAATTAGGTGGTACTAGGTAGGAAATAACGGGGAGATTGACAAGACAGAATGTCAAGAGCTAAGTGAATAGGAAGTGTATGGAGTAGTGGTTACAGTGATTAGGGTTGGACTATCGATGAGTCCTTCAGTGGAGGGCGGGGGGTAGCATATTACCATATACCTATGTCATAGCCACTAGAAGGTTATAATAAACTTAACCTTCAAACAACTGATAATTAACTTTGAAGTGATATGTACCAGAGGCAATATATGTTTCATAGTTTGAGAAACAGTGGCTAAGTACATATGCATCCTGTATCCAGCTGAAGTAACTACCCTTCTCATCAGATCTGGAGAGGTCTGCAAGCTGTATCTGCCCCCTTCTAGAGGGATCTAAAATAAAATTAGCATTCCAAACCAAAGTAGGAGAGTCGAGGACAGTTAAGAAGCCAAACAATTCATAGGACTCCAATGTTGCGTTGTGCTGTTCTGAATTGTCTTCAAGCATGAATGAGGGTTTGTATAGAAACTAGATGGTCCTGAGGTGAAGTTCATCCACATCCTCAGATGCAGGTGACAGGAAAACAGAAGCTGAAAGATGGAAATGTGGGTATGTGCCCTCAGTGTTTTTGAGATAAATGTATTTTTCATAAAATACTCATCTAACTCATTTATTTCATAGAATACTCATGAAAAGCAGAGAAAACAGGAATGGTCCCGGGCCAGAGGATTGATCATCTTGAACACATTCACTCTGCTAATTAAATAGTCATCACACAAATCTATGAAGATTCTACTTGGCAAGGCCATTAAAATATGCAAATAATTATTCATCCAGACTTAAAATGTTTACCCCTTCTTAGCTTCAGCAGTAGAACCCTCTAAGAAGACAGATCTAAGACACTCTTCCATCCTTTTCTCTATTTTTATACTCCAACAAATGAACAAAGTGTTCTGAAACATAACTCATTGTTCTTGTACAGATGACTGAAATACAAGCCTTGGCTTCTCTACAGGTTCTATGAAAAGCTTGACTATATCTTTTCTTTTTTTTTTTTTCTTTTCAGCTTGATGAACACCTGTTTTCTAAGTCCTGAATCCGTAATCATAAGATTCAGCCCTGTTTCCTTCCAAATCTTGACTTCCTATTCAAACTAGAGAATAAAAATTTAAAAACAGACCTTTGTGCCTAGGATGCAGAAAAATTATTGTTTTCCCGTGTCTCACAAAAAATACCAGTTTTTTACCATTATGAAAAATTCGTTTATTGTAAGATAGCTTCAAAATAAAGTATTCTCATGTAAGTTTAAATATTATGGCACTTTTCTTCTTTAGAATAGTCATATGTTACAAAGAAACCTTTTGGTTCTGTAAGAATGCAAAGGAAAGCATAAAACCAAGAGGAAAAATACAAGCGACTTTTTCCACTGGGCTCAGTTTAAATAACAAATCAGCTGAAGAATAAGAGCAGCATGTTATAACTATCCTATTGTTATATGTGCTGCTGTAAAATCCTTCTTACATAATTCAAAACACATGACACATAATTGACAGAGAGATATAAAACATGCTAATAACAAGGGTATCACTAACAATAACAGGAAATACGGAAATTTCTCAAGCTTGTCAAGGCACTTCTCTACTTACTATTTAGAGACTCCCTTGGAAATACTTCCAAAGATTTGGAGGAAAACAAGCTTCACATAAGAAAGTAGTAGGTGGTAGATAATCTAATAAAGTGTGAAAGTTCATAAAAGAGAGAATAGAAAAGTAAATATTTTAAGCAAATTGTGGAAATTGTTTTTCTAGATAAGATAGGGTGCTCTCATTTTAAATTAAAAATAATTAGCTGAGCAATATTTTTGACAGTTATACTAGCAGCATGAAGCAAGAAAATAAAGCTTGTGATAATCAAAAATATTTAGAAAATATCTACTGTGTTCCAAGCATCTCTATAAACTCTGCAGATGTAATGGTGAGAAAATTCACAAAACAGTACAAGCGAATAAGAAATCATGCGAGAGTACATTCAACTGAAACCCTCCAGGCATTCCTGGTCACTTCTTTGCCAACCCCCTTCTGTTTTAAAAAACAATCCAGGCCGGTTGCGGTGGCTCATGCCTGTAAGCCCAGCACTTTGGAAGGCTGAGGCGGGTAGATCACGAGGTCAGGGGATGGAGACCATCCTGGCCAACATGGTGAAACCCCATCTCTAGTAAAATACAAAAATTAGCTGGGAGTGGTGGCGGGCGCTTGTAATCCCAGGTACTTGGGAGGCTGAGGCAGGAGAATAGCTTTAACCTGGGATGTGGAGGTTGCAGTGAGCCGAGGTCAGGCCACTGCACTCCAGCCTGGCAACAGAGGGAGACTCTGTCTCCAAAAAAAAAAAAAAAAAAAAAAATCCTGTAGGACACTTAGTATATTGAAAGACAAATACTCAAATACATGTACATAAATGTTCATAGCAGCCCTGCCTACAATATCTAAAAAGTGGAAACAGCCCAAATGTTCATCAACAAATACATAGGTGAACAAAATGTGATAAATACAAACAATGGAATATTATTAAGCATTAAAAGATATGAAGTATGGAAACATGCTATATGGATATACCTTAGGCACATTATGCTAAGTGGAAAAGCCAAACACAAAAAACCACAGAGTGTATGATTTCATTTGTATGAAATATCCAGAATACGAAAATCCATAGAGCAGATGGGTGGTTGCCAGAGGCTAGAAGTGGGGGGTGACGAATGGCATGTGACTGCTTAACGGGTGTAAGTTTTTCTTTTGGAGTGAAGAAAATGTTTTGCAAGCTGACAGAGATGGTGGTTGTACAATATTATGAATGTGCTCAATGCCGATGAGTTGTATACCCTGGTGTTTGATTGTACAGCCCAGTAACTATAGTTAATAGCAATGTTTGAATATTTCAAAATAGCTAAAAGAGGGAATTTTAAATGTTCTCACGAAACAGAAATAATAACTTTTGAGGTGGTGAGTATGCTAATTAGCCTAATTTGATCAATTCGCAATGTATACATGTACTGAAACACATTACATTATATCCATACATTTATACAATTATTATAAAAAATCCTCTGAACTTCTTCCCCCAAGTTAGTAATAAATAAAAAACAAATAATAAGATACAATGGTTAATTTTATGTTACATGAATTTTAATTCAACGTAAACATCTCAAGAGTAATAATGTTATTGTAATGTTTGCATAGGCTGGGAATATAAATTACTTTGCCAACTAAAGTAGATTATCACACAACTGATTTGATGGAAGCAACTGTCAAGAGGGCAGAATCATTAAATAGCCAAGTCTAGCTGGGTAACCATGTCTAGATGCAGTCCCAGTCAGAGGTTTCTTTACTTCAAAATCATTACCATGACAGTTGTTTTAGGGTTTTGAACCTGACCTTCTGTTGACTAAATTTGCATGGTGAGGGGAATGTTGTACAGGATCCAGGAGACAGCAGTTTAATTCTGATCGACTTCAATATTTCAGCTTGACTTACAGCTTGAAGAGAAGAAAGAATTAAAAAAAAAACTATAACATAATCTGAGAAGCTTTCAAATTTCTAGTTTTAAGTAAATTAACAAGCTATTCATCCTTAACCCTAAATAAATATACATAGGAGACAAACAATTTTTAATTGGAAATGTAAAAGTCACCGATTAATCTGTCTTTAGTCACATAAATCAGATAAGTTATTGTTACTTCTTCTTAATGCGTGAACTCACCAGGTCTATAAAGTGAGCATAGTGCCTCACTCACAGGGATCATATGCATGTAATAAATGAGTAAGTTCTTGGAAAGGATATACTTTGTAAATCCAGAAAATGGTACTTAAAATCTAAGTTTCTTAAGAGATAGGAAATAGTAGAAGAGAGGAAATTTAGAGGTCAAATAAAAATTGGAAAATAAAACAGAAATAGGTCTGACTCTATCTCTACATTACATTTCTCTTAGTTTCACCAAATTAGCCAAAAATTATATCTAAAAGCCATTTTGATGCACTTAAGATAAAAATGTAAACATCCTCCATATCCCTGGTATTTCTTGGCTACTCACCCCCATGTACCAAGAAAAATCAATCCTAAAGTCAATATCTTTTAATTTCCTAAATGAATCTCTATCATCCACTCTTATCTTTTTATTGCATTATCACCATGGTAAGTAAATGATCCTTAATTGTAAATTAAGTCGGGGCTAAAACGTGTCATGATTCATGTAAATTATATCACCTATTGCTATGTTTTATGATACATAAATTTATTTTGTCTTTAAACTGGTGGCATGTACTTCACAAGAATTTTGTATAATGCTGAAATTCTTAGAAATTATAATGATGAAGTTTTTGGAAATGACATATATTATTCATTACACTTCAGTAACACCAAAAAAGTAGATTTCTAGAGCAATATCGTATTAGTTATCTGTTGCTATATTAAAAATTCCCCCCAAAAGCAGTTGTTGAGAACAACATACCTTTTATTATCCAGATTTTAGGAATCAGGAATTTGAGAGTAGTTTAGGTAGGTGGTTTTGGCTAGGGTCTCTTATAAATTTCAGTCAAGATATCAGCCCTGGGCCAAGCACGGTGGCTCAAGTCTGTAATCCCAGCACTTTGGGAGGCCAAGGCAGGCGGATCACTTGAGGCCAGTTCAAAACCAGCCTGGCCAACATTGTGAAACCCCAAATCTACCAAAAAGTACAAAAACAAAATAGCCAGGTGTGGTGGCACAGGCCTGTAATCCCAGATACTTGGGAGGCTGAGGCAGGAGAATCGCTTCAACACAGGAGACAGAAGTTGCAGTGAGCCGAGATCCCACCACTGCACTCCAGCCTGGGCCACAGAGCAAGACTCAAAATAATAATAATAATAATGATGATAATAAATATCAGTCTTGGCTGTGGTCATCTCTAGTCTCTACTTAAAAAGTTCTATTTCGGTGGCTGCTGGCGGGCCTTGGAAAATCTTTACCACCTCACTCTCTTGGTTAAGAGAAAATCTCAAAAGATCTCCTACGTTCACTCATGTAGGCCTCTCTGCATAGCTCTGTAATGACGGGGCAGCTGGCTTCCTCCAGAGGACACTATTGTAAAATCTAACCTCAAAGATGAAAATCCATCACTTCTGCCGTATTCTATTTATGAAAAGTGAGTTATTTAGTCCTGTGCACCTTCCAGTGGAGGGGATTACACAATGCTGTGGATATCAGGAGACAGGTTACCTACCAGAAATAGCAAACGTGTGCTCTCAATTCTTATAGCTCTTAGTTAGAGGAGCCTGGGCTTTCAATACAAATCTGGCCACTTAGTGTCTTCTGAAAGCTCGGGTCCTTTTGTTAAACTCCTAGAACCTCAGTTTTCTTCTCTTATGAAATAGAATGAACATAACAAACCTTATAGAGTTGTTGGGAAAATCAAATGATGAGAGTCAAGGCAGACACCATGAAGTGATGGCAGGGTGCAGTACCAGTCAATCAGCTCCAAACAAGAGGCGCTTTCTTATTGAAATCCCTAAATGCTTCTAATATGCACAAACTGGTATCCTCAAGGGGAGAAGGGCAAAATGCTGCCCCAACCATTGGCTACTGGCTGCTGAATTAGATTATCCTAAGAGGCATCATTCTTCACCATTTCCCTTGATTTTGTCTCAGTGGATGTCCTTAGTCTCCATTTCACTTGGCTGCTGAAGCATTTCAGATAGGCTATTGATTAGTGGAAAGACATGTCACACACGCACGCATACTTACACCTTTCCAAATTTCAAGCACAGAATATTGAAGGCATGGGTGTTAGTGGATTCTCTGTGCAAAAGTCATCTTTAAGTATATTTTTTTTAAAAAAAACTGACCTATATTTGTAGCTTAGAGCTTACAGTACCCATCTAATTCTTTTAAAGGAATTTTTACAAGTCCTATGTATGCAAAGGCATGTCTTTATCTAGATGGAAAGATGCTAGGGGAATGTGTGAAGAAACCTAGTTTGTAGGTAGTACTCAAGTGGATTTAACAATATATTATTTTCCTTAAAGAATATCTTTGTCTCTAACTTTTCCCTATCATTGAAAGCACTGTGATTTAAAATTCTCCTATTTCGAAAGGTCTATCACCATTTGGTTTGATGAGCGAATTCCTAGCAGTCTTGCACTTTACTGAGATGTTGCTTCCCGAAACAATCCTTTTCTATGAACGTCAGGGATTTATTTATTTATTTGAGATGGAATCTCTCTCTGTCGCCCAGGCTGGAGTACAGGGGCACGATCTTGGCTCACTGCAAGCTCTGCCTCCTGGGTTCACGCCATTGTCCTGTCTCAGCCTCCCGAGTAGCTGGGACTACAGGCGTCCGCCTCCACGCCTGGCTAATTTTTTTTCTATTTTTAGTAGAGACGAGGTTTCACCATGTTAGCCGGGATGGTCTCGATCTCTTGACCTCGTGATCGGCCTCTCACAGTGCTGGGATTACAAGCGTGAGCCACCGTGCCTGGCCCACTTCAGGGATTTTTATGAGGTTCCTCAGTCCATGTTTTGCCCACCCTTTGGCAAATATGCCTTGCCAAGAAGTACAGAGCAGGTGATCCTGATTTATGTGGACTAAGAATCTCTGGGGCTAGATTTCTGCTGAGTCTGTAGATGAGGCTTGAGGTAAGGAGGATTTTCTGCTTTTATTATTTTATCGATCCAACTGTACCTGCAGGCAAGGGTAGCATGAGGAATTTGGGGTTATGCTGTTCACGTACCTGTTTCTCCTAGAATCCAAATTTCCTGCTCCAAAGTTGATGCTCATTTATCTCTAGATCTTTCGTGGTGGGCACTTAAGAAATGTTTAGAAAATATTTTGTTAGCTCTAAATATGTATTGACTAAAACATAGAAGATGAGTAAAAGAAGTTCATTGAGAATTTTGAAATATGAAAGATCATGAGAGGAGAAATGGATAAGGCCCGGGAAGGCTTCCATGAGGACCAAACAGAATAGAATGATCACCTACCTGCCTGCTATGCAGGGTTGTTGTGAAGATCAACAAAATATTGTGGAATGAGTGATTCTAAAGCTTAAGAATCAGTGTTGTTGATTATTTTTAAACATCGAAAACTGCTAGATTTCTCCACTAAAATCTTCCAGTATATAGTCATAGGAACAACTGATATGAAGCCATATTACAAGTTCACATTATTATAATAGTTTATAATTAATTAACACAAAAAAAGTTTGTAAGCATGTAGTAGTGCTTTTCAATTCTCCTAGTAGAGCAATAGATGAGAAGTATACATAGGAAATAGTCTCTGTCTTCAAGAAAGGAATACTTCTGTATCTTCTACAAAAACAACGACGATGATGATGACAAAGAAAAAGAGGATGCAAAACTTGTAGTAGCACGAAACTACTTGCATAAATTGACCAATGTGCTAAGGAATTTAGATAATATGAATAAACACACAGTTATTCTATCTTTCATATGCTATTTTTATCATAATTTATGTTCTACAAAATGTGTGAGAATAAAGATGAAGCTTGGATGAGAGAAAAGAGAGAGCCCTAATCCCATTTTATCTCCTAGAAGCCACTGAAGGGGGTGACCTTCTTTACTAGGTTTTTGAATTTTAATATGTGAGGCTTTTGTTTGTTTATAACTTACAATCATACCAAGTGGTTTCTGTCGAAATGCCAATAATCAGGGACTTCCTCAACAGGGAGGAGTATCAGCATCTTCTTTGTAGCCAGCATACTTTTTTCACAAAAAGACTTTTTTTTTTGTTTGTTTGTTTGTTTGAGACGGAATCTCTCTCTGTAGCCCAGGCTGGAGTGCAGTGGTACCATCTTGGCTCACTGCAAGCTCTGCCTCCTGGGTTCACGCCATTCTCCTACCTCAGCCTCCCAAGTAGCTGGGACTACAGGCGCCTGCCACCACACTCGGCTATTTTTTTTTTGTATTTTTAGCAGAGATGGGGTTTCACCTTGTTAGTCAACACGGTCTCGATCTCCTGACCTCGTGATCCGCCCGCCTCAGCCTAAGACTTGTTTTTTTTTAGAGCAGTTTTAGTTGCACAGCAAAATTGAAAGGAAGGCACTGGGATTTTCCATGTATCTGTGCACAGGCTTCCTCATTATTGACACTTCCCAACAGTCTTGCATTATTCACAATTGATGAACCTACATTAAGATATTATTTGCATCTCTAATTTAATTTGTATTATCTTAATTTAAATTTAAATTGGGTTAACAAGTTCAAATTATTTGGTCATGGTCAGTGTTTGTATTATGATATCAGAATTTGATTTTAGGATGTCTGAGTCTCAGAGGCTGGATGGATAATATGATCATTTTACAAGTTACTCTAGTTTTTATTGTGTGGCTGAAGAAACTGAAAGTCAACACAAATACTCAAGTTCAAAACTTGTAGGATGTAGGTGATGGACATGGCTCCCTGGGACTCCCAAGTCTCTGCTCCCTCCTGATGTGGTGTCACCTCACCTTATACCAGGGCTGCTTCCATTTCATTTGCCAGTGGCCTGGTTTTAGGTTCATTGTCGACTATCCTCTCCATTCATATCCTGTTGCTTTTACAGTTTTAAACGACCACAAGACAAGAAAGGGAATTCAATCTGTAGTGGTGGAAGAAATGTTGACTTTGGAATCAGAACTTGCTTCAAATTTTGACTAAACCATTTAGTAGCTCTGTGAACTTGAACATGTTATTTACATTGCCTGCACTTCTACTTGCTCAGTTCATTCATTCCACCAGAGTTAACTGCTGCCAATTCCCTAACAGCATGCCTCTAGACCCCAGGGAGCTGGCAGTAAACATAGCGAGGCTCCATCCTCGGGGAACAGATATTATTGTGAGGCACAGAAATGATGAAAACAAACACATTTAATGTATAGAAATGTGTAAAATAAAGAACTAGGGATAATTGAAGGGATGGGACTTAAATACAAGTTGCCTATAAGATGTAGCCATCAAAATACCATTATTTTACGTTGATAGACCATCTTCGATGTTTTCCTGTGTTACACAGTTTTCTCTGTTTCCAGACTTGGCAGCCATCAGGTAGAATGGTCAGCTAAGGTTTTCCAGGAAAGATGACAGGTGGAATGAGAGATACTAGGAACCAAGGGATTATGTGTGGGAAGAAGGATGAGCAGGTCATGCAGAAGAAACAGTAAATGCATAGACACTGGAGTTTTTGCAAAAAGACATGAGTTCTAACCATGGGTGACAGAGGGTAAGAGAGCAGTGAGAGGATTGGTGTATGAGATCAGGCAGATGTACAAGCCCCAGTTGGCCGTAGTTAGGATTTTAGTCTACACAAAATAAGAAGTCAATGAAAGGTTTTGAGCATGACAGTGACATCATCATATTTTTTTTTTTAATGCCTCATTTTACATGGAGTTGATTACTAACCACCTAATTATTTGACACTATAAAAAATGCTCAAGGCACGATCCTTGGAACAAAGTAGATTTCAACAAATATTACCTCTTGGTTCCTTTTCTTTTCTTTTCTTTTTTCTTAATTATTATTATACTTGAAGTTCTAGGGTACATGTGCATAACGTGCAGGTTTGTTACATATGTATACTTGTGCCATGTTGCTGTGCTGCACCCATCAACTCGTCAGCACCCAACAACTCGTCATTTACATCAGGTATAACTCCCAATGCAATCCCTCCCCCCTCCCCCCTCCCCATGATAGGCCCCGGTGTGTGATGTTCCCCTTTCTGAGTCTGAGTGATCTCATTGTTCAGTTCCCACCTATGAGTGAGAACATGTGGTGTTTGGTTTTCTGTTCTTGTGATAGTTTGCTAAGAATGATGGTTTCCAGCTGCATCCATGTCCCTACAAAGGACACAAACTCATCCTTTTTTGTGGCTGCATAGTATTCCATGGTGTATATGTGCCACATTTTCTTAATCCAGTCTGTCACTGATGGACATTTGGGTTGATTCCAAGTCTTTGCTATTGTGAATAGTGCCACAATAAACGTACGTGTGCATGTGTCTTTATAGCAGCATGACTTACAAGCCTTTGGATATATCCCCAGTAATGGGATGGCTGGGTCATATGGTACGTCTAGTTCTAGATCCTTGAGGAATCACCATACTGTTTTCCATAATGGTTGAACTAGTTTACAATCCCACCAACAGTGTAAAAGTGTTCCTATTTCTCCACATCCTCTCCAGCACCTGTTGTTTCCTGACTTTTTAATGATCACCATTCTAACTGGTGTGAGATGGTATCTCATTGTGGTTTTGATTTGCATTTCTCTGATGGCCAGTGATGATGAGCATTTTTTCATGTGTCTGTTGGCTGTATGAATGTCTTCTTTTGAGAAATGTCTGTTCATATCCTTTGCCCACTTTTTGATGGGGTTGTTTGTTTTTTTCTTGTAAATTTGTTTGAGTTCTTTGTAGGTTCTGGATATTAGCCCTTTGTCAGATGAGTAGATTGCAAAAATTTTCTCCCATTCTGTAGGTTGCCTGTTCACTCTGATGGTAGATTCTTTTGCTGTGCAGAAGCTTTTTAGTTTAATTAGATCCCATTTGTCAATTTTGGCTTTTGCTGCTGTTGCTTTTGGTGTTTTAGACATGAAGTCTTTGCCCATGCCTATGTCCTGAATGGTACTACCTAGGTTTTCCTCTAGGGTTTTTATGGTATTAGGTCTAACATTTAAGTCTCTAATCCATCTTGAATTAATTTTTGTATAAGGAGTAAGGAAAGGATGCAGTTTCAGCTTTCTACTTATGGCTAGCCAATTTTCCCAGCACCATTTATTAAATAGGGAATCCTTTCCCCATTTCTTGTTTCTCTCAGGTTTGTCAAAGATCAGATGGCTGTAGATGTGTGGTATTATTTCTGAGGACTCTGTTCTGTTCCATTGGTCTATATCTCTGTTTTGGTACCAGTACCATGCTGTTTTGGTTACTGTAGCCTTGTAGTATAGTTTGAAGTCAGGTAGCGTGATGCCTCCAGCTTTGTTCTTTTCACTTAGGATTGTCTTGGAGATGCGGGCTCTTTCTTGGTTCCATATAAACTTTAAAGCAGTCTTTTCCAATTCTGTGAAGAAACTCATTGGTAGCTTGATGGGGATGGTATTGAATCTATAAATAACCTTGGACAGTATGGCCATTTTCACGATATTGATTCTTCCTATCCACGAGCATGGTATGTTCTTCCATTTGTTTGTGTGCTCTTTTATTTCATTGAGCAGTGGTTTGTAGTTCTCCTTGAAGAGGTCCTTTACATCCCTTGTAAGTTGGATTCCTAGGTATTTTATTTTCTTTGAAGCAATTGTGAATGGAAGTTCATTCATGATTTGGCTCTCTGTTTGTCTGTTACTGGTGTATAAGAATGCTTGTGATTTTTGCACATTAATTTTGTATCCTGAGACTTTGCTGAAGTTTCTTATCAGCTTAAGGAGATTTTGGGCTGAGACAATAGGGTTTTCTAAATATACAATCATGTCATCTGCAAAGAGGGACAATTTGACTTCTTCTTTTCCTAACTGAATACCCTTGATTTCTTTCTCTTGCCTGATTGCCCTAGCCAGAACTTCCAACACTATGTTGAATAGGAGTGGTGAGAGAGGGCATCCCTGTCTTGTGCCAGTTTTCAAAGGGAATTTTTCCAGTTTTTGCCCATTCAGTATGATATTGGCTGTGGGTTTGTCATAAATAGCTCTTATTATTTTGAGGTACGTTCCATCAATACCGAATTTATTGAGCATTTTTAGCATGAAGGGCTGTTGAATTTTGTCAGAAGCCTTTTCTGCATCTATTGAGATAATCATGTGGTTCTTGTCTTTGGTTCTGTTTATATGCTGGATTATGTTTATTGATTTGCGAATGTTGAACCAGCCTTGCATCCCAGGGATGAAGCCCACTTGATCATGGTGGATAAGCTTTTTGATGTGCTGCTGGATCTGGTTTGCCAGTATTTTATTGAAGATTTTTGCATCGATGTTCATCAGGGATATTGGTCTAAAATTCTCTTTTTTTGTTGTGTCTCTGCCAGGCTTTGGTATCAGGATGATGTTGGCCTCATAAAATGAGTTAGGGAGGATTCCCTCTTTTTCTATTGATTGGAATAGTTTCAGAAGGAATGGTACCAGCTCCTCCTTGTACCTCTGGTAGAATTCAGCTGTGAATCCATCTGGTCCTGGACTTTTTTTGGTTGGTAGGCTATTAATTATTGCCTCAATTTCAGAGCCTGCTATTGGTCTATTCAGGGATTCAACTTCTTCCTGGTTTAGTCTTGGAAGAGTGTAAGTGTCCAGGAAATTATCCATTTCTTCTAGATTTTCTAGTTTATTTGCGTAGAGGTGTTTATAGTATTCTCTGATGGTAGTTTGTATTTCTGTGGGGTCGGTGGTGATATCCCCTTTATCATTTTTTATTGCGTCTATTTGATTCTTCTCTCTTTTCTTCTTTATTAGTCTTGCTAGCGGTCTGTCAATTTTGTTGATCTTTTCAAAAAACCAACTCCTGGATTCATTGATTTTTTGGAGGGTTTTTTGTGTCTCTATCTCCTTCAGTTCTGCTCTGATCTTAGTTATTTTTTGCCTGCTGCTAGCTTTTGAATGCGTTTGCTCTTGCTTCTCTAGTTCTTTTAATTGTGATGTTAGAGTGTCAATTTAGATCTTTCCTGCTTTCTCTTGTGGGCATTTAGTGCTATAAATTTCCCTCTACACACTGCTTTAAATGTGTCCCAGAGATTCTGGTATGTTGTATCTTTGTTCTCATTGGTTTCAAAGAACATCTTTATTTCTGCCTTCATTTCGTTATGTACCCAGTAGTCATGCAGGAGCAGGTTGTTCAGTTTCCATGTAGTTGAGCGGTTTTGATTGAGTTTCTTTGTCCTGAGTTCTAGTTTGATTGCACTGTGGTCTGAGAGACAGTTTGTTATAATTTCTGTTCTTGTACATTTGCTGAGGAGTGCTTTACTTCCAATTACGTGGTCAATTTTGGAATAAGTGCGATGTGCTGAGAAGAATGTATATTCTGTTGATTTGGGGTGGAGAGTTCTATAGATGTCTATTAGGTCTGCTTGCTGCAGAGATGAGTTCAATTCCTGGATATCCTTGTTAACTTTCTGTCTCATTGATCTGTGTAATGTTGACAGTGGAGTGTTGAAGTCTCCCATTATTATTGTATGGGAGTCTAAGTCTCTTTGTAAGTCTCTAACGACTTGCTTTATGAATCTGGGTGCTCCTGTATTGGGTGCATATATATTTAGGATAGTTAGCTCTTCCTGTTGAATTGATTCCTTTACCATTATGTAATGGCCTTCTTTGTCTCTTTTGATCTTTGATGGTTTAAAGTCTGTTTTATCAGAGACTAGTATTGCAACCCCTGCTTTCTTTTGTTCTTCATTTGCTTGGTAAATCTTCCTCCATCCCTTTGTTTGGAGCCTATGTATGTCTCTGCATGTGAGATGGGTCTCCTGAATATAGCAGACTGATGGGTCTTGACTCTTTATCCAGTTTGCCAGTCTGTGTCTTTTAATTGGAGAATTTAGTCCATTTACATTTAAGGTTAAGATTGTTATGTGTGAACTTGATCCTGCCATTATGATATTAACTGGTTATTTTGCTCGTTAGTTGATGCAGTTTCTTCCTAGCCTCGATGGTCTTTACATTTTGGCATGTTTTTGCAATGGCTGGTACCGGTTGTTCCTTTCCATGTTGAGTGCTTCCTTCAGGGTCTCTTGTAAGGCAGGCCTAGTGGTGACAAAATCTCTAAGCATTTGCTTATCTGTAGAGGATTTTATTTCTCCTTCACTTATGAAACTTAGTTTGGCTGGATATGAAATTCTGGGTTGAAAATTCTTTTCTTTAAGAATGTTGAATATTGGCCCCCACTCTCTTCTGGCTTGGAGAGTTTCTGCCGAGAGATCTGCTGTTAGTCTGATGGGCTTCCCTTTGTGGGTAACCCGACCTTTCTCTCTGGCTGCCCTTAAGATTTTTTCCTTCATTTCAACTTTGGCGAATCTGGCAATTATGTGTCTTGGAGTTGCTCTTCTCGAGGAGTATCTTTGTGGCGTTCTCTGTATTTCCTGGATTTGAATGTTGGCCTGCCCTACTAGGTCGGGGAAGTTCTCCTGGATGATATCCTGAAGAGTGTTTTCCAACTTGGTTCCATTTTCCCCCTCACTTTCAGGCACCCCAATCAGACGTAGATTTGGTCTTTTTACATAATCCCATACTTCTTGCAGGCTTTGTTCATTTCTTTTTCTTCTTTTTTCTTTCGGTTTCTCTTCTCGCTTCATTTCGTTCATTTGATCCTCAATCGCTGAAACTCTTTCTTCCAGTTGATCGAGTCGGTTACTGAAGCTTGTGCATTTGTCACGTATTTCTCGTGTCATGGTTTTCATCTCTTTCATTTCGTTTATGACCTTCTCTGCATTAATTACTCTAGCCATCAATTCTTCCACTTTTTTTTTCAAGATTTTTAGTTTCTTTGCGCTGGGTACGTAATTCCTCCTTTAGCTCTGAGAAGTTTGATGGACTGAAGCCTTCTTCTCTCATCTCGTCAAAGTCATTCTCCGTCCAGCTTTGATCCGTTGCTGGCGATGAGCTGCGCTCCTTTGCCGGGGGAGATGCGCTGTTATTTTTTGAATTTCCAGCTTTTCTGCCCTGCCTTTTCCCCATCTTTGTGGTTTTATCTGCTTCTGGTCTTTGATGATGGTGACGTACTGATGGGGTTTTGGTGTAGGTGTCCTTCCTGTTTGATAGTTTTCCTTCTAACAGTCAGGACCCTCAGCTGTAGGTCTGTTGGAGATTGCTTGAGGTCCACTCCAGACCCTGTGTGCTTGGGTGTCAGCAGCAGAGACTGCAGAAGATAGAATATTGCTGAACAGCGAGTGTACCTGTCTGATTCTTGCTTTGGAAGCTTCCTCTCAGGGGTGTACTCCACCCTGTGAGGTGTGGGGTGTCAGACTGCCCCTAGTGGGGGATGTCTCCCAGTTAGGCTACTCAGGGGTCAGGGACCCACTTGAGCAGGGAGTCTGTCCCTTCTCAGATCTCAACCTCCGTGTTGGGAGATCCACTGCTCTCTTCAAAGCTGTCAGACAGAGTCGTTTGCGTCTGCAGAGGTTTCTGCTGCTTTTGTTGTTATCTGTGCCCTGTCCCCAGAGGTGGAGTCTACAGAGACAGGCAGGTTTCCTTGAGCTGCTGTGAGCTCCACCCAGTTCAAGCTTCCCAGCGGCTTTGTTTACCTACTTAAGCCTCAGCAATGGCGGGCGCCCCTCCCCCAGCCTGGCTGCTGCCTTGCGGTTAGATCTAGACTGCTGTGCTAGCAATGAGGGAGGCTCCGTGGGCATGGGACCCTCCTCGCCAGGTGTGGGATATAATCTCCTGGTGTGCCTGTTTGCTTAAAGTGCAGTATTGGGGTGGGAGTTACCCGATTTTCCAGGTGTTGTGTGTCTCAGTTCCCCTGGCTAGGAAAAGGGATTCCCTTTCCCCTTGTGCTTTCCAGGTGAGGCGATGCCTCGCCCTGCTTCAGCTCTCGCTGGTCGTGCTGCAGCAGCTGACCAGCACCGATTATCCGGCACTCCCTAGTGAGATGAACCCAGTACCTCAGTTGAAAATGCAGAAATCACTGGTCTTCTGTGTCGCTCGTGCTGGGAGTTGGAGACTGGAGCTGTTCCTATTCGGCCATCTTGCTCCGCCCCCTGCCATCTTGCTCCGCCCCCCTCCTTTTCTTAATACAGAGATTCAGATTTCTGCAGACAAGTGGGACATTGTTAGAAAGAGGGCTACTCAGCACTAGCGCTGTTTCCTTGGAAAGTAGCTCACTCTTTGTTCTTTGGCCAACAATTGAGCCTGGACCTGAAAAAAGTGGTCTTTGAACACTGACTCTTGCAAAATCCCTGTGGAGGTCTGCAAAGGCAGAGCCAGAACGAGAACTAAAGTTGAAGGGGGGGTTTGATCCAAGTGGGAGGCAGACAATGAGTGGATTAACTCAGGTCAAGGGAAGAAAAAAGTGAAGGAGAAAAATAGTTGAAGTGGATGCATATTGAAATAACAAGTAACTAGAGGTGACCTTTTTGATGCAGATGGCAGAGCCAAACAGGGAGCTTTGCAGCAGGCAAGAAATACTCCTGAAACTGCAAATGTCCCAGGAGGGCGGTGAGAGAGGCTTCCAATGCTGAGCACAGAGAGGTCTGCTCAGTCCTCCTGCAAACAGCTGATGAGTGGCAAAACTTGCTTTCAGAACTGATAAAAGCATCCCTAAGGGAGCTGATGGCTGATAGAATTACTTCCAAGAGGAAACTTTCACTTAGATGACTACAAACTGGATCAAACTGAACTCCACAAGCATGCTGCATTTTAAAAAGTAATTGTGCTCAGGTAAGAGCATTGCGTACATCAGAGTTTGCAAATTCATTAATTCCTTCATTTATTCTTTGAGAATCTACTATGTACTGAGGACTTTTTAGGTGCTGGAGACCAAATATTGATCAGAATCTCTGCTTTCTTAGAATATAATTTATATAATTTTGGGGGTGTGGGTGGAAACAATAAACAAAATGTATGTTAAATATAAAGTACGTCGGATGGTAATAAATGTCAGGAAAAACGTAAAGGGCATTAAGAGGATTAAGTGTGCAGGGTGGAGGTGGTTGGGTGTGGCTGCAACATCAAGTTGGGAGGGCATAATGAAAGGCTGTATGAAAAGGCAGCAGCAGAGCAGTGAGGAGAAGGAGTTAGATCCTTGCTATGTGAGTGAAACGTTTCTTGGAAGAGGGAAGAACAGAAAAGCCAGCACAGCTAAAATTAAATGAGGATAAAAGGGAAGGTAGTTGACATCAGAGAGGGGAGGACCACAGGTCATGAAGCCAGGTGATGAGATGTAAACTCCCTGGAGGGTTTGAGCAAAGCAGTGACATGACTTGATCTAAACCTGTTTAAAGGATCGTCCTAGCTGCTGTGTTGTAAATAGACTACCTGGGCTAAAGGGCAGAAGGATATCAGTTATGGCAATCCTGGCTACTGATGATGAAAACTTGGGCCCAGGAGTTGCGATGGAAGCAACGAAAAGAGAAGAAATTTCTGGATTCATTTTAAATTTAGAACTGACCAAGTAGGTTGATCCATTATATTTGGCCTATAACAAAAGACAAGGATTCATTGGCTGGGATTAGGATTTGGAAAGCATGTTGGTGTGCCGGAGTTGAGGGGAAATCAGGAGTTCATTTCTGAGACATGTGTCAGCCGAATGGAGGTGTGTTGAAGGCAGAGATGTATTCAGGACATTTTCTTCTCTCATGCTGACTCCAGTACATAGGAGGTGGCTGATCAGAGTGTGGCGGGTACAGGACTCTGAAGACCCATTCTGGCAGAGAGATAGCCTTGACTGATTTCCAATTCTGATCATTGCTTCAACAGTAGAGAATATGTGAAAACAGCATTCTTATTTTAATAATATTGGTAGGTGATATTGTTTGAATGTGTTCCCTCTAAAATTTATGTTGAAACTATTCCTTCACCCAATAGAATTAACAGTTGCAGTCTTGTAAGGTGATTGAGTTATGATGCTCCACCCTCACATGTGGGATTAGCACCCTTTTAAGAGGGCTCCAAGTTGAAGGGAGCACTCTCTTGTTCTCTTGGTCTTCTGCCATGTGCGAAGGCAGTGCTCCTCCCTTCCAGAGGATGCAACAACAAGATGCCATCTTGGAAGCTGAAAGCAGCCCTCACCAGATACCACTTCTGCTAGTGCCTTGATGTAGAACTTTCCAGCCTCCAGAATAATGAGAAATAAATTTCTACTGTTCATAAATTATACAGTCTGTGCTATTTTGTTACAGCAGCACAAATGGACTAAGACAATGAGTCTTTTTTTTTTTTTACAATCCTTTCTATAGGTCAGATGCCTCATATAAGAAAGATTTTATAAGTTTAATTTTGAGCTTTTGATATTCACAGAAGCTCCAGGTTAGACTATCTCTCCCAATTGGCTTCACTATCTCCTGTAGATCTGGTTTTAAAGAAGATCCCTAGAGTTCTTTTTGCTCCTCAAGGAGATTGAAAAATGAACTCAAAGAGCTCAACTGAATCTTATCAACAGTTGCCTCCTCATAGCACTGAAGACTTCACTGTTACACAGAATATAAGAGGCCTTGCTCATGAAGCAATCTATAAGAACTGATTATCTACTTTTTCTTAGAAGATTAGGATTAACCTCATCAAGTTTACATCTTAGTTGTCTTCCTAGGTCAAATGGGAACCTCTCATTATTCTCACTCTTTTCCCAGGGTTATTTACTGAAATAGCTCTGGATTAGAATAAATTGATCCTCAATTCTTCATAGTCTCATCAAAACTTCCAAGCTGCCCTCTGAAATTCATTGTATCTCACTAGAAAAACCATATGGGAATTCTCTAACTTGCACATCTTCATGTTCACCAATCTATCTGTATCTAAGCCTTTTGTTCCCCCTTTTCTACATATTCCTAACTCCTTTCCCATTGCAATAGATTTACTGTCCCCTCTCCCATGGAGGACCAAATTCTTGGTCCGTGCATTGGATCCCATAAGCTCTTGTGTACTCATATTTCTCACTTCTGTGATTATCCTCCTCCCTCCCAGAGCATCCAACTTTCTTTGCAGAAACATCTGTATTTTTTTAAAGAAGAATTAACATAGTTTTATGTAGTCTTTAGTAGACAACATGCATCCATGTAAATTAAACAGTATTTTCTACAATTGTGTGAATATAAGGCCACAATATTCACTATGAATAAATTCCTTAAATAGTAATTTTAATATCAATGTTATTTATTATTTTGAAATATAAAGTATTATAAGTGAGTTAAGGTTACAGATCAAAATACAAGAAACATCTGTATTATGCAATGCTGGATGTTACCAAACATTATGTAGTATCTCTCTTGATTTCTTGTCACTTTAGCTACTTCCTAATTTCTCTAGATCACTGAGAGAAAACTACAAGAAGTACTAAAATAATACTAGAAAAACTCTACTCGCTGTCCTTATATCCTCACTTACTGTTCTTCCTTGAACCCATTTCTATCCTATTTTTCTCTCCACCATACCACTGAAACTGCTTTAGTCAAGGTTGCCAGCGATCGCTGCATGGTTAATCCAACGGTCAGTCTCAGTCCTCATTTTATTTTACTTGTCTGCAGGGTTGGGCAGAAATGAAACTTCTGCTATCTTAAAACATTTTATTTGTTTAATATCTCCCAATTTTTCACACATTTTACCAGCAGATTTCCTCAATCTTTTTTTTCTTTGTCTTTTATAGATACCTTATATTTATGAAAATTAAATGAGATGATGTCAGAAAACTACCTAATAGATGTATAAAACAGTCAGTGATTCTCTTTCTCCATTCCTCCTTCATCCTTTTTGTGTATATGTATATGTGTGTGTGTGAGTATGTGTGTGTGTGTGTATTTTACTTTTCAGTGTGTCTCAATTTATTTAAAGGTACTCCAGTGAGTGCTTTTGCAGTAGCCTGGAGCTCATATTTTAAGACAGTTTTCTCTCTCTTATCATTCCCTAGATGAACTTATTGAGTTTTGCGGATTTCCAAAACAACTGTATGCTTAACACTCACAAAACAAATTAAAGCCATTCTCTGTTACCTGAGCTTCAGAGTCAATGTATCGTTTGTATGCTCAAGAGCTATGTCACAATTAATATATTTAAAGAAGAACTCTCAATTCAATATCTCTGCACATTTTTTTATTCCAATAAATGACATTATAATTCCGTCAACTGTTCAAGTCAAAAACCTAGACGTCACCTTCAAATACCTTCTTTCCTTCAAAATCTTTAACCAATACATAACTATGTATTGGGCCATTATAATATTCTCTCTACTAATCTTTCCTCTTCACCCTTGTCTTCCTGACAATTTATAATTCTTCATTTTCTTCGTTGTCATTAAACAAATTCAACTAGAATGCAAGGCCCATTAATATAAGTAACATCTGGTTTCTTGGGGGGTGGGAACTTGTCTGTTTTTTGAAAATATTTTTAATTTTTGGATACATAATATAGGATACATATGATATTTTGATACAAGCATACAATGTATAATGATCAAATCATGGTAGTTGAAATATTTATCATTTCAAACATTTAGCATCTCTGTGTTGGGAAAACTCCAAATGCACTTTTTTAGTTATTTTGAAATATACAGGAAATCACTGTTAACTATAGTCACCCTGTTGGTGCTATTAAACACTAGATCTTACTCCCATCTAACTGTATTTTGCTATCCACTAACCAACACTTCTTGATCTCCCTCTCTTCATTTCTTATCCCAGCCTCTGTAGCCATCATTCTACTGTCTACATCCACAAAGTAATTTTTTGATTTTTTAGCTCGCATATGTGAGTGAGAATATGTGACACTTGTTTTTCTGCACTTGCCTTATTTCACTTAATGTCCTCCATTTCCTTCCATATTGTCCCAAATGACAGGAATGCATTATTTTTATTTTTATGGCTGAATAGTATTCCATTATGTCCATTATGTATATGTACCACATTCTCTTTATACATTCAACTGTTGATGGACACTTATATTGCTTTTCATTTCTGGCTACTGTGAATAGTGCTGCAATAAGCATGGGAATGCAGATATCTCTTTGATATACTGATTTGTTTTCTTTTGGGTATGTGCCCAGCAGTGGGAATGCTGGGTCACATGGTAGTTCTATTTGTATTTATTTGAAGAACCTCCATACTGTTTTCCACAGTGGCTATACTACTTTACATTCCCATCAACAATGTATGAGCATTCGCCTTTCTCCAAATACTCACCAGAATTTGTTTTGTTTTGTTTGGTCTTTTTGATAAAGATGGCTTTAACTGGAGTGAGATGATATCTCATGGTGGTTTTGGTGCATTTCTCTGATGGTTAGTGATATTGAGCTTTTCATTATATACCTGTAGGACATTTGTATGTCTTCTTTTGAGACATGTCTATTTAGATTTTTTGCCCCCTTTTTTCCTGTTAAGCAAGAGTGGAATGATGTGATTATAGTTCACTGCAGCCTCAAACTCCTGGACTCCAGTGATCCTCCCTCCTCAGCCTCCAGAGTAGCTGGGATTACAGGCACGAGCCACCAAGCCTGGCTTTTGACCAGTTTTAATCGGATTTTTTTTTTTTTTTTTTGCTTTTGGGTTGCCTTTTTTTTTCGAGAAACATAACCTTTTAAAAGATGAAATAAATACTCTAGTATATGCAAGGTAAAAATAATGTTGGGGAAAAATCATACTATAGTGTAAATTTAAAAATAAAACACATGCTGACAGTAGCTTTTCCTCCATTTGGAAATCACATGGCAAATTTATACTCCTTCCACACCCAGTATAGTTCTAATTCAACACAATTGCTTAAAATAAATAGCAATATCCATCCCAGCACTTTGGGAGGCCGAGGCAGGCAGATCACAAGATCAGGAGATCAAGACCATGGTGAAACCCTGTGTCTACTGAAAATACAAACAATTAATCGAGCATGGTGGCGGGCACCGGCAGTCCAGTTACTCCAGAGGCTGAGGCAGGAGAATGGCATGAACCCGGGAGGCGGAGCTTGCAGTGAGCTGAGATCACAACACTGCACTCCAGCCTGGGTGACAGAGCGAGACTCCGTATAAAAAAAAAAGGTAGCTCCATTTATGTTTAAGAAGTGAAAAACTGAGGTAACTTTTCTTTTAATTAGAAAAAAGCAAAAAAATTGTTTTATATAACCTGGTTACTAATTGCCGGTGAGTTGAAGAGTTTGCAAATATCTTCTCTGAATCTGTAGGCTGTCTCTTCACTTTGTTAATTTTATCCTTTAAGCTTTTTAGCTTGATGTAATTCCATTTGTTCATTTTTGCTTCAGTTACCTGTGCTTTTGAGGTCTTAGTCAAGAAATATTTGCCCAGACCAGTGCCCTGAAGCATTTTCCCAATGTTTTCTTCTAGTAGCTTTGTAGTTTCAGGTCTTACATTAAAATCTTCAATTCATTTTGATTTTTTTTTTTTGTAAATGGGGAGAGTCTAGTTTCATTTTTCTGCATGTGAATGTTCAGTTTTCCAAGAGCCATTTATTAAAGAAACTGACCTTTCCCAAGAGGTTCTTGGTGTTTCCGTCAAAAATGAGTTGACTGGAAATGCTTGGATTTATTTCTGGGTTCTCTATTCTGTTCCATTGGTCTATGAGTTCTGCTTTTATGCCAGTATCATGCTATTTTAGTTACTATAGCTTTGTAGTATAATTTGAAGTCAAAAAATTTGATGCCTCCAGCTTCTAATTTGTCTGTTTTATTTACTAGCATATGCTCTATGCATATGCTCTATAGCATATGCATAGAGCATTACTAGCATATGCTCTATGCATATATATATGCATTACTAGCATATGCATATGCATATATATATGCATTACTAGCATATGCATATATATATGCATTACTAGCATATGCATATATATATGCATTACTAGCATATGCATATATATATGCATTACTAGCATATGCTCTATGCTCTATGCATATATAGAGCATTACTAGCATATGCTCTATGCATATGCTCTATAGCATATGCTGTATAGGGTCTGATGAGTAGTAGGCACATACTCTGTAAGTGTTGAATAGATGCACGATGAGTGAATGAATGCATATGGTTTGAAGACATAGCATAAAAACTTATCTGAAGAATAAAAATATACAACAGTATTAAGGTAAATATTATTCTTCTGAGATCATTTGATTCATTTTGTTCACCTAAGCTATTGATGCAGTAAACACAGAACCATCAATATATCTAGAAATTATAATCTTGGCTATAGAATAAACATGCTGTTTGTAACAGACAAATTATTTTGCATTCAATATGCTTTTCCCTAAAATAAAGAAGATGATTTTGATTGTTAAGTTCCCATACAGTTTTTATATTCTACTTTCATATTTAATTTAAAGCACCTGAATCATTGACTCTAAACGGCTTACCTATTTATAATTGGGCTTTTTTCTTATTCCAAGTAAATAAGAACAGTTTCCATTTATAGCTTGCAAAAATCCTCACCATTCTTTTTTGTTCAAGAAGCTACAATTTACTTTCGGAACTATCCCTGTTATCTGAGATGTCTTATTTAATAAATTATATATATCTGCATTTAGTCAAATATTTCCTACAAGTTCCATGGTACACTGTAGCCTGCTAATCCTAGATCATGACAATTGACTATTATTTGTGAACTTGACATCAAATGTTGATAGCTTGACAATTGCCATGGAGTCAAATCAGAAAGTCAGCAAATGCTACACATCAGGGTTTCTTTGTTTTGATTTGTTTTTCCCATGAAGGACTGATCTACCTTTATTGATGGAGGTATCCAATTATTTGACTTCAAATTATACTGCAAAGCTATAGTAACTAAAACAGCATGATACTGGTATAAAGGCAGACTCACCAAGCAGTGGAACAGAATAGAGAATCCAGGAATAAATCCAGGAATTTACATTCAATTCATTTTGGACAAAAATATCCACTGTAAGTGACTTTGTTTTCAATTTTGTTTCTTTTATATTTCAATAGTTTTGGGGGTGCAGGTGGTTTTTTGCTACAAGAATAAGTTCTTCAGTAGTGATTTCTGAGATTTTTGTGCATCTGTCACCTGAGCAGTCTACACTGTATCCAGTATGTAGTCTTTTATCCTTCTTCCCTCTTACCCTTTCCCCTAGTCCCCAAAGTCATGAATTCTTTGCCTAAACCAATGTCTAGAAGAGTTTTTCCAATGTTATCTTTTAGAATTTTTATGGTTTTAGGTCTTAGATGTAAGTCTTTGATACATCTTGAGTTGATTTTTGTATAAGTTGGGAGATGAGAGTCCAGTTTCATTCTTCTACATGTGGCTTGCCAGTTTTCCTCTACTTTATGTTCTTGTATGCTTTGTTGAAGATCAGTTGGCTATATTTGGTTTCATTTCTGGGTTCTTCTGTTCCATTGGTCTACATGCCTATTGTTGTACCAGTACCATGCTGTTTTGGTAACTATAGCCTTGTAGTATAATTTGAAGTCGAGTAATGTGATGCCTCCAGATTTGTTCTTTATGCTTAGTAGTGCTTTGGCTATGCAGGTTCTTTTTTGCATTCCATATGAAATTTTAGGATAGCTTTTCTTAGTTCTGTGAAGAATAATGGTGGCATTTTGATGGGAATTGCACTAAATCTGTAGATTGCTTTTGGCAGTATGGTCATTTTCACAATATTGATCTACTCATCCATGAGCATGGGACATGTTTCCATTTGTATCATCTATTATTTCTTTCATCGGTGTTCTGTAGATTTTTTTGTAGAGATTGTTCACCTCCTTGGTTAAGTATATTTCTAAGTATTTTATTTTGCAGCTGTTGCAAAAGGGATTCAGTTCTTGATTCTCAGCTGCTTGGTCGCTGTTGCCGTATAGCAGTGCTACTGATTCATGTATATTGATTTTGTATCCCGAGACTTTACTGAATTTCTTTATCTGATCTAGGAGCTTTTTGGATGAGTTTTCAGGGTTTTCTAGATATACAATCATAACATTGGTGAAAAATGAGTTTGACTTCTCTTTTCCAGCACAGATGCCCGTTATTTTTTTCTCTAATTGCTCTGGCCAAGACTGCGGTACTATGTTGAATAGAAGTGGTTAAAGTGGGCCGATTGCAGTGGCTCACTCCTGTAATCCCAGCACTTTGGGAGGCCGAGGCAGGTGGATCACAAGGTCAGGAGATTGAGACCACCCTGGCTAACACAGTGAAACCCCATCTCCACTAAAAATACCAAAAAAAAAAAAAAAAAAAAAAAAAGCCTGGCGTAGTGGGGGGTGCCTGTAGTCCCAGCTAATCAGGAGGCTGAGGCAGGAGAATGGCGTGAATTCGGGAGGTGGAGCTTGCAGTGAGCTGAGATCGCCACCACTGCACTCCAGCCTGGGCGACAGAGCAAGACTCTGTCTTAAAAAAAACAAACAAAAAAAAAAACAAAAAAAGAAAAACAACAACAAAAAAAAACCAGAAGAGGTTAAAGTGGGCATCCTTGTCTTCTTCCGGTTCCCAGAGGGAATGCTGTTAACTCTTTTTTCCAGTCAGTATTATGTTGGCTGTGGGCTTGTCATGAATGGATTTTATTTATTTGCGGTATGTCCCTTCTATTCCTGTTTTGTTGAGGGTTTTTATAATAAGGGGATGTTGGATTTTTATCAAATGCTTTTTCTGCACTGATTGAAGTGATCATATGATTTTTGCTTTTAATTCTGTTTATGTGATGTATGGCTTCTTCTGACTTGTGTATGTTCAATGATCCCATCATCTATTGTGTGAAACCCACTTGATCATGATGTATTATCCTTTTGATATGCTGTTGGATTGGTTAGCTAGTAATTTGTTGAGAATTTTTGCATTTATGTTCATCAGGGATATTGGTGTGTAGTTTTCTTTTTTTGTTAAGTCTTTTCCTGGTTTTGGTATTAGAATAATACTGGCTTCATAGAATGATTTTGGGAGGATTCTCTCTTTCTCTGTCTTTTGGAATAGTTTCAGTAGGATTGGTACCAATTCTTCTTTGAATGACTGATACGCCAGTGAAAATTTTATGTCACTAGAGAAATTAAGGCAATCTATCATGCCTTCTGCAAGGCAAGACAAAAACAGTGGAAGGATAAGAAGGACACTAGTTATAGGTTGTTCACTTCACATACTTCATAGACTACACCTCTTTGGATTTTTATAACAACATTGTACATTTCATGATATTGTGTCTATTGTATAGATGTGGAAACTGAAGGGAAGAGGCCTACATGTTTCCCTCCCCTTCCTCCCTCCCTTCCTTCCTTCCTTCCATTGTTTAGATTGGAAAACCACTGGATTTTTATGATTATAATTTCTATTAATTTATAAAATTAAAAATATAAGATATAAAAGTTTCAGAGCTGCAAGTAGAGGTGGTAAGAAAGGAAGCTATTTGGAAGAAGTGGTCTTTGAAATAAAGTATGTGAGACACCAAAATGAAAGACCCATGATGGGAGAGGTAGAGCGGGAGCAGGGAAAATCTCACTTCCAAGATGTTAACTAAAAAAAGGAGGGATGGAATTTAAAAAAAGAAAATTTGCTTCAATATTCTTTGTTTATTCATTCATTCATTCATTCAAAAGTGAAATATTGCATATCTGTGACAAATCACATGGATGCCTTATGAAAGATTTCGGGATGAATAAGACTTGGATTTTTTTCTAAAATGAACACATATATCTAGACAATATGTTTTGCATGATGCAGGCAATATAAGGTCATGAAAATGCTACATAGATTCAATATTTTGTATTAGGCTTCTCTGGAGAAACAGAACCAGTAAAGACAGATACAAACATAGATCAATTAATCTACACAAATGAAGTTATTATTAAGTATTAGTTCATGTGAGCATAAAGACTGAAAAGTCCCACAATCTGTAGTCTGCAAACTGGAGATCTAGGATAGCCAGTAGTACAGATTATAATCTGGGTCTGAAGGCTTGAGAACCAGGAGCACCAAGGGCAAAAGATCAATGTTCCAACTCAACCATGTAGGCAGCGTAAACTCAACCTTCCTCTGCCCATTTGTTTTGTCCAGGTCCTCAACAAACTGGATGATGCCTACTCACATTAGGGAGAACCATCTGCTTTACTCAGTTCATCCATTTAAATGCTAATCTCGTCTAGAAACACTCTCACAGACACAGCCCAGAAATAAGGTTTTACCATACATCTGGGCATTCTGTGGCCTAATCAAGTTGACACGTATAATTAACTATCACAGATGGGTAACATTCTCTCATGGAATACAGTACTGAGGATGCTTTGTATAGAAATAACAGAACTTTCTTAGAATTGGGAATTAGAGATCATATCTCAGAAAATGGCATTAAGAACTCTGTGTTCTAGGTTCAGAGAGGTGCTTGCTGTGAACCTGGACTATTGCATACAACTGCCCAGAAGGTGCCACTTTAGAAGAACCAATGGAACTACAATATTCCTGTATATGGAAGGGAGCACATGAAAATAATACGTTAGTTTCCTACTGCAGCTAGAACCAATTATCACAAATTTAGCAGCTTAAACCAACACAAATTTATTATCGTATAGTTCTTCAGGCCAGAATTTGAAACAGAGTTCACTGGACTAAAATCAACGTATCAGTAGAGCTGTGATCCTGTCTGGATGTTCCAAGGAAAAATCTGTTTTCTTGCTCATTGAGAGAGTTGGCATGATTCGGCTCCTCAGTGTTGTAGAATTGAAGCCCAGTTTCCTTGCACTGTTCGCAGGCAGCTGTTCCAAGACTCCGAAGGCCACCTTCATTCTGGTCTCGTGGCTCCCTTCCTCCCTTTTCAGTGTTAGCAACAGTCGATTAGTACCTGTAACCTTATCTTCTTTGTCAAGTCTCTCTCTTTACTTCAACCTGGAAAGATCCTCTGCTTTTAAGGGCTCATATGATTAGATTGGATAGTCTGAATAATTCTGAATTATTTCCCCTTCTAAAGGTCCATAGTTTTAATCACCACTTCAAATTCTCTTTTGCCATGTGTCAGGGTAAATTCATATGTCAGCTTGACTGGGTCATGGCAGGCCCAGATATCTCATTAAACAACATTTCTGTGAGGATGTTTCTGGAAGAGATTAGCATTTGACTTGGTGGACTGAGTGAAGAAGAAGAAGGCACCCCTCAATGTGAGCAGACCTCACCCAATCAGTTGAAGACCTGAATGGAACAGAAGGAAAAGGAAGGTTGGATTAGCCATTTCTCTGCCTGACTGCTTAGATGGAACATTAACCTGCTTTCGCTCTAGGTACTCCTGGTTCTCAGGGTTTCAGGCTTGGACTGGAATTTATACCATCAACTCTCTGGCTCTAAGGCCTTAAAACTATACCATGAGACTTCCTGAGTCTCCAGCTTGAGGGCAGAGAGAGGGAACTCTTAGCCTCCATAATCATCACAGGAGTCTATATCCTGGAGTATCTCTCTCTTTCTTTTTCTCTGTGTGTCTATGTGGGTGTGTAGACATATTCTTTTTCTCTGAAGAGTTCTAATACATATTTGGTAACATATTCACAGATGTTGACAATGAGGGTGTGGACATCTTTGAAGGGGGTATTATTTGTGTTACTTTAATGAGTTAGTCTCCAAGTTCAGGGGTATAATTTAAAAGGAAAATAAAACATACATACTGAGTTGAGGTTGAATTACTGGGGAGCCAGAAGGTTTGATAACCTACCCTGTAACTATAAGAGATAAGGAAAAAGAGAAAGAAAAGTTGGTAAGGGTGGTATTTCCCTCTTTGTTTCCTGAGATGAAGGGAAGATGTGTTCTGCCAGTGCTCAGGGAATGTGAGTGGATGAAACTGGGTATTCAGGAGAGTGGAAGCCCACTGCAAGCTAGAGAAAAGCAGCCCCAGGCCACAAGGGACACTTATGCCTAGAAGAAAGGATTGTGCTTGAGTATTCCACCATTAGGATTCCCATTCACATACATTGAATAAGTGGAAGATAAGTTGGAGATGCCAGAGATCATCATGAATGAGGCAGACACATTACCACACCTACTACATAATTGAGCATGTAAGGGGGCTTCTTTTTCCCTTTCAAACCCTGATCAAACATAGAGAAAGGTGGGCTGATTGTGAAATAGAAGATTATGCCCTTAGTTATACTCTAAGCTTTAGGAACTTTCAGTCAAGTCTTACTGAAAACAAGAGAAAGAGCTTAGAATACAATTATAGCCATTCTTGAGATAATAAAGCTGTCCATGTTTATGTTAGAGTGTAGTCTCCTTAATTAAACTAATCAAAATAGAAAAGTAAGAAAAAGTAGATGGTAAAGGTGCATGAATAGGGCTGTTTTAATAGGATATTAGATGAACTTGGAAATATTGTGTGGGGGACCCAGCCTCTCTAGCTTAAGGAATGTATGAGCTTGATTCAAATTAAATTTGAAAAACAAAAACAAAAACAGAGAAACAACTTCAGAAATAAGCAGTTTTCAGGAGGCCTCTATTCTTTTGAGTTCTACCATTATTTATCCAAGAAACTGAAAGCAAATCACTTTGTTTTTGATGTTTATATTGTCTCAATTAAAGAAGGAATATTGTTACTATAAAAAAGACATTTTTAATACACTGTCAATGAAAGTTCCTTAATGAATGAACAAGTGAATGATGAATGCAAAACAGTATAGGGCATTGACTGAAGAGGTAGGTGATGGAGTTGAGATGAACTAGGGATCTGTTTGCTTTTGTGTAATTTGGAGGAAATAAGCACCCACATCAACAGTAGTGATAGCAAGGGGAGGAAAGGCACCAGTGGGATAACTTTGAAAATGGAAGATGAAGATGTACAACATGTCTTTGAAATCTAAGTTTTGGGTCTTTTTCTGCACAACAAAAGAAGTTAAACAACTAGACCTGCCTGTTGAAAGCCTCTTTAGTTTCTCTTTGCCAGCTCATGTGTTGTTAGACCATGGAATTATATCAGAAAGGAACTTCGCACGTTTTCAAATAGCCTATTTTTAGGGAGCATGAATAATTACACCAGATGGCTGTTTAAAATCCGTTGGCATTGTTTCTACTGTACATTCATTGTTTAGAAACCCATTTTGTTAGATTTCAAAGAGAGGTACAAAGTTGCAATAGTCGTCATATTTAGCATTTATTTCTTTTGTAAACCTTTGTAAAAACTTCCACTGAGAGAAGGTTAACGGAGATGCTGATGTGGAGATTTTTAATAAATTATGATGGCAATGAAACCAGAGAGCTGCCTCCATAAGAATACAGTATTTAATTTCCAGTGGTTGCTAGGGGTTTGTGTGTATGTGTGCGTGTGTGTGTGTGTTTGTGCCACACTTGCATACACAAACACACACAGCTTTCTATGGTTGCCTTTATTCAATTTGTTATGATTTTTAAAGATTACTCAGGATAATGTTATCAGGGTGATCTGAGAGTATCTGGTCTTTTTTATTCTCTCCAGCAAGTGAAAATATGCTATTTTCCTTCTCTGTTTCTTTATGCTTCTTTGTTCTTCCTTCCTTTCATCTATTCATTGGTTTTTCATTCTTTCGTTTATTTATTCTTTTTAAGCTTCTCTCTTTTATACACTCCGATCAGTAAACCACAAAGAAAAGTTAATCTCTAGTAAACTCTGAAGTGTATCACAGAAAGCAGGTAAGACAGAGTAAATAGTTGTTATTTCTTCCCAATTTATTAAATGTATGTATGGTTCAAAGGAGTCAACCCTTCTACATTATTTTTTAATTCTGAATTTTTACAGGCACCTTTAAATTAGGAGAGCAGATGCAGGGGACAGGTTATCATAGGATCAATCTTGATACTAGAACTATCTTTAAAACAATGTTTCTCAACTATGATCTATTTACATGGATCCTCTAAGTCGTCTCTGATCATATGATCACTCGTTCATTTGCCTGATGGTTACACATCTGATAAACATATTCAATGATAGCATAGCAGCAAATTAAGTTTAATTTAAATAATTAATTTGAAAAGTAAATAGCTTTCAAATGTTTCTTCATTTGGCTCTACATTAAAGGGGAATATCCTCTACCTAAAGAATTATTTGAAGGAGTTGAGAAGTAGCATGAAGAAATCACAATAGGCTTGTGATGGATGATATTAGATAGAGGATAGAATAATAAGATTTAAGAGCAAAGGAGAAAAAAATCACACACTAAGCAATTTGGAGACACTTAGTTGAGGGCAAAGAGGTCTATAGTGCTAAAAAGAAAAACGCCTGCAGGTTTTAACAAATTGTGTGTATAATCTAGAACATGAATCAGTAATAAAGTATTTCTGAATAATTCTGGTCAGAAGGATTCTTTTGAAAATGTGACAAAATAAGACTGAAATAACAATTACAATGGAAGCCAGCTACTACCTCTGTTATTCAGCATTTTTTTTTCTAAAAAAATTTACAAAAACCATTAGGAAATAGTATGAATGCTTACAATGAAAATCCAATAGATTTGGCTTTAAAAAGTTTGTGGTAACAAGTAGTAATAATTAAACGACTAATTTTAAAAATTTCTTTATTTCTTCTTAAAAAATAGGACACATGTGCAGATCGTGCAGATTTGTTACATAGGTATACGTGTGCCATGGTGGTTTGCTGCACTGAGTGGCCCATTCTGTAGGTTCCCTCCCTCTGCCCCCCACCTCCCAACAGGCCCTGGTGTGTGTTGTTCCCTTCCTTGTGTCCATGTGTTCTCATTGTTCAACTCCCTCTTGTGAGTGAGAATATGTGTTTGGTTTTCTGTTTCTGTGTCAGTTTGCTGAGGATGATGACTTCCAGCTTCATCCATGTCCCTGCAAAGGACATGATCTAATTCCTTTTTATGGTTGCATAGTATTCTATAAGTACCACATTTTCTTTATCCAGTAAATGACTAATTTTTGAGGCAAAAAATATTTTCTTTATTATACTGTAACCACTTCAAGACATAAAATTCTATATTAAATGGAAATAAAAATTGAGAATAAATTGATCAAGATATATTCAGGAATTGTTGATTATAATTTAAAAATATTAAAAAGTATGAAGGATACCCAAGCTACATTAAAAGATATTAGTAGAGATTTAGATTCTGGACTTGATTAAGAAGAATGTACAAATTTTTCTATTCTACCACAATTAATAATAAATAAACAAAACAAAATTTCAGTTTTAGTGTCAATGGGGTTTTTGGGCCAGTTTGGTAAAATATCTTTAAGCTAATCCAGAAGAGTCAACATAACAAAAATATATAGAACTATTGGAATGCCTTGTCTTACTATTGCTAAATTTCATGAAGTTGAAATAACTAAAATTGAACAATAACAATCTAGGAATAAATAAGTAAAATGATTCAGTAGAAAAGACAACAAAGACTGAACCATATTTTTGAGTTTAGAAAGTGATGGTTCACAATTCAAATGATTGGTAAAGAACAAATTATTCAAAAACATATTGGAACAAGGTTGCTTTGGAAAAAATAAAATTTGGTTAGGATATCATCATCTGCAAAAAAATAATTTACACATTTGTTAATATGTTAATTAAAATTTAAGTACAATATCTCTAGGAGAAAATATAGACATGTATGGATATTAATTCTTAGGAAAGGACTTCACTAGTTGAACTCCAAAGTCAGAAGGCAAAAAGTAAAAATACTAATAAATTTGACAAGTAAAAATGTAAAAAATAGTGTACCAAATAAATCATTATAAAAAGTTAAAGGCAAATGATTGGGAAATATTTAAAATAAATGTCATGAAAAGAGTATTACTTGTATGCCAGTGAATTCTTATAAGTAAAAAGAAGAAAAGATGGATACTTAGTAGAATAATGGACTAAAGTTTATGAATAGGCATCAATTACAGAAGTAACAAAAATGGAATGAATTCATTACAGAAATAAACCATGTATTAAAAGTGATTTTTCTAATATGTTTTTAAAAGTTCATTCAATCATTCAACAATTGTGTACTGATTATGATATGACAGGAACAACCTAGGTGCTAGTGTGGAAGCAGAACAGAGAACCAGGACAATGTCCCAGGCACTTGTTTACAAATGGGAAACAGAAATACAAGATAATGTCAATATCAGTAGGCGGTATTGATGCAACAAAACAGGATAATCTGACACAGAGCCACTGGAATGGAGCAGAGGCTCCCTTGCTTAGTGTACTACTCAGGGAAAACCCCTTTGGAGTATGGATATGTAAACTGACACCTGAATCAGGAGAAGATGTCAGTCATGGACTATCTCAGAAACAGTGTTCCAGGCAGCACGGGAGCAACTTTAAGATCCTAAGGAACAGAAAGAAGAACATTGTGGGTAAAATGCAAGAGGGCAGGATGGAGAAGCAGTGGGAAGGGGTTGATAGGCGGAGTACGAAATTGGGTTAGGCAGGTAGGGAGAAATTCTATCTAATAGGACCAATTAAATTTCATTATAATAGCAACAAGACCTTATTGAATGATTTTAGGTGGGAGCAGTGATAAGACAGAGACACTTTTTAAAGATATCCTTTGGCTGTTCTGTGGAGAAGAGGTTGTCAGTGACAAAAACTGAAGCAAGAGAAAGGGTTGGGAAATATAATATTGGACCAGGCAGGAGATAATTAGGACAAAATAAAGCAATACAGACATTTTCTAGTTATCATACTGGCAAAGAGTAAAATGAAAAAACAGGGATAGTAACAATGAACATCCATATATATGTGTGCATGTGCATTATATAAATGTATGTATATATGCTATCATTACTCTCATATTCTATAGACTTGTTTAATTACTTATTGATACTTATCACAGTAAATAAGCATACACATATTGACCCAACAATTTAACCTCATAATTAGCTTCCTAAAATAAATGAATTGATTTCCAAAGATTTTATACCATAGTTTAACCTCAGACTTATTCATAATATGGAAAAGTGGAAAAGTCTGAACCAACCTTCAAGGGAGAATTTGTACATTAATCATGCTTTGTTCATTTCATAGACTGATTACTCAGAAGTCATTAAAAATGATGTTGCAACCTTCTACTTAATAAAATGAACTACCATTAAGCGATCAATTTTGCTAATGCATATATCTACACATACATGTTAAAAGCATGAAATATAAATCATGATATAAATAATTATAATTAGTGAGTATGAGATTCTTATGTAATTTTTTACACATTTGTATTTTGTTATATTTCCATCATGTAATAAAATTATAATTTAAAAAGCTATTTTAAAATAGACAAGATACAAACTGTGCTAAAACCATATGACATTGCCACCAAAACTATTTGTATTTTATACATGCTATGAACTTTTATAATAAGTGGACTTAATATTTAAATAAGCCTACATTATTGGAAAATTAACTTAGATAGGTTAACTGTCTTTAATTGCTCAGCTCTTCCTTAGTCTATATTAGATCCATGCATCTCTCAGTGCATGTTTAACATGACACCACCACCAAACTCTACTTGTTTTGTTCAGAGATTAGACTGGATAACCCTGGACTCTACCTCATGACCATCAACTGATAACTTCTTCTGCTTAATTTCTAACTCTGATGTAGAAATCTTTACTTTAGATAGTTCTCTGAACCTATTAAGAAAGAATTGGATCCTGCTCCTGAGGCTCTCATAACCCCTGCCTTTCCTATTACCACAGCTCTCTATATGTCTGTCTTTGCTGATGGACCATAAACTCCTAGAAGAAAGGGAGGTTCTGTCTGAATACCCTCTTTCCTTAGTGCCTGGCTCAGACATTAGAATGCAGTAGGTGCTAAATATATAGTGGATAAACAGAAATAATACAGCATCACCATGCTTATATTTATTATGTGGTTATATTATTATAGGAATGAGTAATGTATACCTTACTCTTTAAAAACAAACGAGTGGAGAAAATACTCAACATCATTAGGGTGTTGCAAATTAACACAACAGGATACCACTACGCTTCTACCAGAATGGCCAAAATCTCAAAAGACCAAATGTTGGCTAGGATGTGGGGCAACAGGAGCTCTCATTCATTGCTGGTGGGAATGAAAATGGCAAAGCCACTTTGGAAGACAGTTTAGCCATTTCTTACAAAGCTACATATACTCTTATCATATGATACAGGAATCATACTCCCAGATATTTATCTGAATGTATTGAAAATTGGTGTTCACACAAACACTATACATGAATGTTTCTAGCAGCTCTGCTTACAATTGCCTCAACATGGAAGCAAATAAGATACCTTTCCAAACATTAGTGGATAAACGTACTATAGCATGTGTATAAATAAAATAATTTTTCAATGACAAGAAGAAATGTGATGTCAAGGTTAAAAAAAATGGAGGAATCCTTAATACGTAATTTTTTGTGTGAGAAAGAAAAGCTAGTCTGGAAAAGCTACATACTGTATTATTCCAGCTGTAAACTTTCTGAAAAATGCAAAACTATAGAGACAATAGCAAGATTAGTGGTTAGCAAGGGTTTTCAGGTAGGGGTAGAGGAATGAATTGGTGGAGCACGGGGCATTTTTAGGACAATGATCTCTTCTGTATCATACTGCAATGGTGGGTACATGACATCTTGCATTTGTCAAAACACATAGACTGTACAACAACACGAAGTATACATTTTAATGATAATAATGGTAATAAACTATGTGGATTTTGGTTAATACCAATTGATGAATATTGATTCATTAATTCTAACAAGTATACCATGTTAATGCAAAATGTGAACAAGAAGAGAAACTGGGAATTAAAAGAAAAACCAACAATAAGTAGATGAACTATTCAGCTAAAGGTTTGTCTCGAAGGTTTTACAAGCTGACCACTAACTCAAAATAGGAACTTGAGTAAATTTTAACTGAATGTAAAAGTGGGTGGGAGGTGTTTTCTATAGTGTCTGTTACAAGAGTGTTCTGCAGCCCACAAAAGTACATGTATTGGAATAGACTATGCACAATAGGTGCTTACCAATCAGAGTCTATTGCTGCTTTGAGTAAATTCCCCCAAAGGTTTCTCATTGCACTTTGAATAAAATCCAACTCACCAGGTCTCATATGAGCTGGCCACCTTCTACTCCTCTCTTCCCACCATGGTCCGTGGTCTCCATAGCTCAACGTGCTGCAGCCATCTTATTCTTTCATCTGTTCCTCTTTCTCTCCAAGCTCACACGGACTGTGCATTTGGTCTTTTCACTGCCTGGAAACATCTTTCATCACTTTGTTGGCTTATTTTCATCATTTTTATGAGTATGAACCAAAATGGCACATCCTTTCCTCTTCACCCTACCAAAAGCAGCTGCCTCAATCCAGGCACTATCTCCGATGTTATCTTGTTGCACTTCCTTCGTTGTACCTATCTTTGGTCCAGTATATTTCATTTTTGTTTGACACTAGCCACTAGAAGGTAAGCACTCTCAAAAGCAGAAATCTTGTCTCTTTACTAGTGTTTACCCCCGGCCTTGTACAGTGCCAGTCACATAGTGGATGTCAATGAATTAAACAATACATTGGGTGTAGTCAAATAGAGGAATACATGGAAATTGAATTAAGATCATAGAGCATAGTTGTATGGTTAGGTAGCTCCAGGGTCCAAAATCAATTCTCAATTTTGCCGTACATAACTCAACAGGCCCATGTGATACACTTTACCTCACTGAGCCTTAGCTGCTTCTTGTATAAAATGAGACTTTCAGACTATATAGGATCTAAAGTCTTTTCTAGCTCTAAAATCCTACATTCTTTATGGTTCAAAATGATTGAGGTCCCACTGAAGAGACACTAATTCAGATACATTCTATTAGCAGTGCAATTTCTGTGATGATATATGTCAGTACAGCATACTGAAACCACCTTTCAGAGTGACATTGTCACACATCTGGTCAAATAATTAATATTTCCATCTGGATCGATGCTTTTGGCAGGAACATTGAGTACTTATGCCACATGACCCTTCCATCATAAAACAGAAAATGTGTTATTATTTTATACCATCAGGCAATGACATGGTTGGCTTTCCATTTTTCTTTTTTTTTTGTCGTTGTTGTTGTTGTTGTTGTTTTTCATAGAGTCATCCATTAACCTACACCTGTCATTCCACATCATAAAGGGATGCAAAATCTCATGTCTTCATGGAGCTGCAAGTGTTTTTTGGTCTACCTTGTTTCTGTAGAAAACTTAAGGGTATACTAGATCAACAATTATTTTAGGTAAAATATATTCCAATATTAGAAACCCTATGAATATTCCTGTTAGAAGGGATCTGGATCATGGCGGGGACACACACAGAATTCCAAATTGCTTCTGGCTTCAGGAAGAGGAAGCTTTCCTACAGTTCCGCTTTCCAGGGTTTGTGTAGAATTCCTACCACTGGGATTATGGACTCATATATTTTTTCCTCACAAAAGCAAATTATGCTACTAAGAAGGAGATAACTGATTGCATCTAGCAATCTCTACCTTGTATACATTTGCTTCCTGCTTTGAAATTCAGCTTAATTATGGATCATGATGTTTGAACTAACACTTAAAACTCACATCTCAAGGAATTTACCCTTCACTCTTCGCTCAGCTGCAGGAGGTAAAACAGTTTGTGGCAGATGAGCTACTGTTAGCAAAGTAATGAGCACTTCATAAAGATAGTCTTGTCTGTTGAAAAGCCCCAGAAAGTCCACAAGGTAGAGTGATAAATGATATTTAGGGACCTTTGTAACAATGGCATGACATCATACTGTTCTCTCTCAACCAGATCTTAGGGAAGAAAGTGTCAATGCAGAAAAAAAGAAATGAGAGGATGGAATTCAAGAAGGACAACTATTAACTCAAGTGAACTTAAGAGCCAAAAGAATCACCAACATGTCCCAAATATATATGAGGAATAGATAAAGAATACACTTTGAAGTGCCAGACACAGTATTTCCTTGGTAAACATTAGTTTTCTTATTTATTATAACATGAACTTCATATTCTATTTGCTAAACTTCAAGAGCATTAGTGTTTTAGAGAGTTTTCTGTCTGCGTAACACTTGGGAGAAACTGAAGTGAATGAGACCATGTCTCTCACTTCATAGAACTTTCAGTACACTGGAGGAGGCACAAACTCAAACATGCTTGAAGATCAAGTGAAATCAGTGCTAAGGAGAGGTTTGGCAATGTTAAAAGCCTAAGTATGTATGATTACTTTGTGTCAGAAAATTGGAAAAACATCTCATAATAGATGTTATCTGAGCTGAGTTTTGCAGAATGCTAAGATTGTGAGGAGCAGACAGATTGGGAGAAGGACATGAGTCAAGATTTGATAGTGGAAACATTCAGGTTATTGCACTTATGGTACCTGGAGAAGACAATGGTGGTTAGAGTAGCTGTTCAAAAAGAGAAAAAAACAGAAGAGAGAGCAGATAAGGAAGGGTATGCATAGTATTACATAAGCCTGTGATATGGTTTGGATTTGTGTCTCCACTCAAATGTCAGGTTGAATAGCAATCTCCAATGTTGGAGGTGGGGCCTGGTGGGAGATGATTAGATCATGGGGCAGTTTCTCATAGTTTAACACCATACCCTTTGGTGGTGTTACGGTGAGAATGAGTTATCATGAGATCTGGTTGTTTAAAAGTCTGTAGCACCTTCCCCTCTCTTTCTTTCCTGCTCTGGCCATATAAGAAGTATCTGCTCATGGGCAAGGACTTCATGTTTTAAACACCAAAAGCAACAGCAACAAAAGCCAAAATCGACAAATGGGATCTAATTAAAGAGCTTCTGCACAGCAAAAGAAACTACCATCAGAGTGAACAGGCAACCTACAGAATGGGAGAAAATTTTTGCAATCTACTCATCTGACAAAGGGCTAATATCCAGAACCTATAAAGAACTCAATCAAATTTACAAGAAAAAAACAAACAGCCCCATCAAAAAGTGGGCAAAGGATATGAACAGACACTTCTCAAAAGAAGACATTCATACAGCCAACAGACACATGAAAAAATGCTCATCATCACTGGCCATCAGAGAAATGCAAATCAAAACCACAATGAGATACCATTTCACACCAGTTAGAATGGCGATCATTATAAAATCAGGAAACAACAGGTGCTGGAGAGGATGTGGAGAAATAGGAACACTTTTACACTGTTGGTGGGATTGTAAACTAGTTCAACCATTGTGGAAAACAGTGTGGCAATTCCTCAAGGATCTAGAACTAGAAATACCATTTGACCCAGCCATCCCATTACTGGGGATATATCCAAAGGCTTGTAAGTCATGCTGCTATAAAGACACATGCACACGTATGTTTATTGCATCACTGTTCACAATAGCAAAGACTTGGAATCAACCCAAATGTCCATCAGTGACAGACTGGATTAAGAAAATGTGGCACATATACACAATGGAATACTAGGCAGCCATAAAGAAGGATGAGTTCGTGTCCTTTGTAGGAACATGGATGCAGCTGGAAACCATCATTCTCAGCAAACTATTGCAAGAACAGAAAACCAAATACCGCATGTTCTCACTCAGAGGTAGGAACTGAACAATGAGATCACTTGGACACAGGAAGGGGAACATCACACACCAGGTCCTATTGTGGGGAGGGGGGTACGGGGGAGGGATAGCTTTAGCAGATATACCTGATGTAAATGATGAGTTAATGGGTGCAGCACACCAACAAGGCACATGTATACATATGTAACAAACCTGCACGTTGTGCACATGTACCCTAGAACTCAAAGTATAATAAAAAAAAAAGTGCCTGCTTCCTCTTTGCTTTCCATCATGATTGTAAATTTCCTGAGGCCTCTACAGTCATGCTTCCTGCACACTCTGTGGAACCATGAGCCAATTAAACCTTTTTTCTTTATATATTACCCAGTCATAGGCATTTATTTATAGCAATGTGAGAACAGAATAATACAGTCTGGAAGAGTAGGTGAAGGTTAGATCATGAAAGTAATTAATGCTAAGCTGTAAGTTTTATTTTATTCTGAAATTAAGGAAGAGTGAACTATAACAGGGCTTTTTATCTGTTGGGTTTTGTTTGCTTGTTTAATGAGCAAAGTGACTTTACTTTGAAAGAGAAAACTTTATATTCCAATATTGACCACAGAAAACACACACACATACACACACACACACCACAGACATACAAGCACATTAGCTAGATGTGTATATTAATTCATTATGTTAACATTTACTGTTATTAAAAGATATGTTTACTGTCATGACCTCAGTAGCACTAGCTATATGTTTTCAAATTCTAGATGGTGGCACATAAGCCGTCAATGACAGAGGTTTGTGTAGTGAATTGAAGAGTATAATTTGTAGCAGACACTAGCTCTGTGGCCAGGAAGAACAGTTATTATGGAATAAATTGGACATAGGGAGCTCCTATATTAATAGGAAGCTACCATGAACAGTAGCAAGGATGAGTAGACCAGAGGTGGGTGACTGACCTCTGCGATGGGCCCAGGACAAGAAGGCAGAAGCTCAGTGGACATTTGGTGCCTAAAAACTTCTTTTGGCCGGGCGCGGTGGCTCAAGCCTGTAATCCCAGCACTTTGGGAGGCCGAGACGGGCGGATCACGAGGTCAGGAGATCGAGACCATCCTGGCTAACACGGTGAAACCCTGTCTCTACTAAAAAATACAAAAAAACTAGCCGGGTGAGGTGGCGGGCGCCTGTAGTCCCAGCTACTCAGGAGGCTGAGGCAGGAGAATGGCGTGAACCCGGGAGGCGGAGCTTGCAGTGAGCTGAGATCCGGCCACAGCACTCCAGCCTGGGTGACAGAGCGAGACTCCGTCTCAAAAAAAAAAAAAAAAAAAAAAAAACAAAACCTTCTTTCTTTATGTATCTTTTACTGATATGCTGGTGAAAGACTCACCCCCGTCTTCCCAGATCAATCACTGATGGGAATTTTGCATTTTGATGGATCTGGGGACTGAATGGGATAGAGCAAGTTCATGAGCGTCATTTGTCCTCTGCACTGGTGAGGCTGTGCTGGAGCTGAGGATGAACTGAATAAGCAAGGAGTACAGGGTAGAGCCCACACTCCGTGAGCCCTTCCCACTCAATTGAGGTGCCAAGCCATATGTTGACATCAGCTGACTCCTGCATATAAGCTTAAGGCAACTAGTTTATACACAGGACTCAAATTCTCCCCTTCATTGTCTTGTTCCTCACCTTCCCCAACTCTTTTCCTCACCTTTTCCACATATTCTTTGTTCCTCACCTTCCCCAACTCTTTTCCTCACCTTTTCCAAAAGGCCCTACCACTTATTTACTATTTACTCCATCTTCACATAATTAAAAAGTAATAATGTAATTACAGGCAGGTGGGGGTCCTCTCATTAGGGAAACATAGTATATATGCAGTTTCAATAAAGTTATTTAACTATTCTTATTGTCAGAAGGATATAAACCATATTCTTTATAACTTTCCATGTTCTGGTAGATCCACACAATGTCTCTCAATATGACCAAATTATGTAATTATTTTCATTTCTACTTGATAAGCTTTTTTTTTTTTTTTCTTTTTTCTTTTTTCTTTTTTCTGAGACAGAGTCTTGCTCTGTCACCCAGGCTGGAGTGCAGTGGCACAATCTTGGCTCACTGCAACCTCTGCCTCCCAGGTTGGAGCGATTCTCCTGCCTCAGCCTCCTGAGTAGCTGGGGCTATAGCTGCACACCGCCACGGCTGGTTAATTTTTTGTATTTTTAGTAGAGATGGGGTTTCGCCATGTTGGCCAGGATGAACTTGATCTCCTGACCTCCTGATCCACCCGCCTTGGCCTCCCAAAGTTCTGGGTTTACAAGCGTGAGCCGCCATGCCCAGCCAAGCTTTTTTTTTTTTTTTTCCCCTAAAATAAAAGCATTCCCTATTCCTACAAGATAGGTTTTTCCCTCTGACCTATGTTGGCTTGTCAACTATCAACTCAGCAAGTCGTCTTCTTTAATCTGTAAAATGTTGTCAATCCCTGGACCGGGTATTTCATAAAAATGTACACATTTCAAATGTTAATATAGAGCAAATAAACCTCATTATTGAAAATTATTAAAAAATTTTGGTTTGTAATCAAACTAGTGTGGTCTTGATATATCAGAAAGGGAGGTTTTATTGGTTTTGTTGTGGTTTATGCCTAACAAATTGGCCAAAATATACATGTGTCATCATATTTAATATACAGTCATGGCATGTACAAGCAGAGGCTTAACGACAGGGCTATCTCCTGAGAAATATGTCACTAGGCAATTATGTCATTGTGCAAACATTACAGAGTGTACTTACATAAATCTAGATGGCATAGCCTACTATACACTTTTGCTGTATGGTATAAACCTACTGATTCTAGGCTACAAACTTGTACAACAGGTTACTGTATTGAATACTGTAGGCAACTGTAACACAATGGTATTTGTGTATCTAAACATTTGTAAACATAAAAATCATAGAAAAACTACAATATTACAATCATATGTGACCACCATCATATATTCAGTGTGTCACTGACCAAAACTTTGTTACGTAACAAGTGAGCATACAAAGATATTGGTGAAGATGTGATGAAATAAAAATTAAACTTTATCACTAAAAATTTGTTATAACTTTTTGTCAAAAAATTGGCAACATAAAATGAGTCTTGTAAAGGTATTTATTTGTTAATCTGATTCCTATCAGTTAATCCTTTAAAAAGATAAAGAAAATATTTGGACTCAAGAATGCTCATAATAGCATTATCTGTTAATTAAATAGGCAAGTATTTATTGAGCACCTACTATGATCTGGATACCCTTCCAGAATTTGCAGACAAATAGCCATTATCTTCTTGACCTTGCATTCTCGCTGGGCAGTCTGACAGTGATTAGCACTAACATAGATTATTATGGATGGAGCTATTTCAGAGGTCAAGGAAGACCTTTCTAAATAAGTGACATTTGAGCAGAAATTGACTAAAATGAGGAAGTGAGTCATGAGCTATCTGGGGAAAAAAACCTATTTATAACAGCAAAAATCTGTAAGTCACTTCAATACCCAGAAAAAAATTGAAGGGTAAAATAAAACTTGATAGGGCCACATCATCTTGGTTTGCCCCAGAAAGTTGTGGTTTACATTTGTTGACCCAGAATAAGCATAATAGCATCCTACTTTACTTTTATAAATGGTCTGGTATGGGCAATGAATTTTATGGTTGTCCTCATACAATGGATTCACATGTAATAAGTTAGGGAATTATCTTCCCAACAAACCATATTTTCTTACCTATGATGTCCTTGGCTTCCCCCTCCAAGATATAAATCTAGGTTTTCACCATGGTTCAGAACATATTCCATTATTTTTTAACACTCTATTTATGACTTCATTCACTTTTTGACTTTAAAAATAACATATGCATATTCAAGTCACAATATTTTTACTGAACACTCAGTTCACTCACACTGACAAGTGTTGAGATACATCGAAGGAAAACATGAATGATCCCTGCTCTCACAGAGAACGTGGTGTAAAGGAGGGGGTGGAGAAATAGGAACTCATTGTATTATAAATTCTGTGTTGCACTGTTCAGAAAAAGGTCTATGACATTCAGAGGATTCCACAGGACCATGAGGGCAAGTGTTTCTAAATTGGCTGTGAGCTCTTGAAGGAGGTCACTTTCATAACATTTGTATTCTGTTTTGAAGGACAAGTCCATTTAACTAGGTGAAGGAGTGGGGGAAACTATTTCAAGAAGCATGAGTTGATAAGGTTTAATGTGCACAGAGCTCATGGCATATAAAAGCAAATGCAAGTCTTTTTTATGACTCGAGAAACTGGTAGAGAGAAGTAGCTGGAGACGAGGCTGGAGAGTTAGGGAAAGGACAGATAATAAAGAATTTGTAGGCCAGTCACCCTGGCATGTGCCTGTAATCCCAGCTACTCAGGAGGCTGAGACCAGAGGGTTAGGAGCTAAGCAGACCAGCCTGAGAAACTTCAATAAGACTTTGTCTTACACACAAAGAAAGAACTCGGGTGTCGATCCTATGTGTTTGAATTGTGTCCTATAGACACAGAGAAACTGATTTTTAAAGTGGTGAATGACATAATCAAAGTTTGGTTTGGAAAATATTATTCCTTCAGCAGGCAAACAAGGTACCAAGTTTGTTTTCATTGAGATATAATGCACGATATCATAAAACTCATCTTTTCACATTGTACAATTCAATGGTTTTTAGAATATTTGCACAAATATGCAACCCTCACCATCTCATTTCTAAACATGAATTATTCCAAAATTAAATTCCATACCCGCTTGTAGTCATTCTCCTTTCTTCCTCTAGCCTGCCAACCTCTTACTCCAATATTTACCTCTATGGATTTACCAATTCTGGGAGCTTTATATAAACAGTATATATAACTTTATAACCTTTATATAAAAAGTATGTGACCTATTGTGCTTGTCTTTCTTTACTTAGCATAGTGTTTATAAAGTTTAGTGACGTTGTTGCATGTATAGACCACATTGCGTTTATCTATTTTTAAGCTGATGGACGTTTGACTTGTTTGTACTTTTTGGCTAAGAATGTTGGTATTATAAACATTTGTGTACACATTTTGTGTATGTATTTTTGTGTATATAAAGGATTTAAATTTTCTTGGGTATAAATCTAGGAGTGGAATTACTACGTGATATAGTGACCCAACTTCTTATTTGACCTGCTGCTGAATTGGGTCACATTTATTCTTTAATTGTTTAAGTATTTCCATGTCAGAATTGAACATTACATTTATTTCACTATTAAAGAAATCCCCAGCCTGGTACAGTGACTCATGCCTGTAACCCCAGCACTTTTGAAGGCCTAGGTGGGTGGATTGTTTGAGTCCAGAAGTTCAAGATCAGCCTGGACAACATGGTGAAACCCCACCTCTAAAAAATAAAAAATACCAAAAATTATCGGGGCATGGTGGTATGCTCCTGTAGTCCCAGCTAATTGAGAGGCTGAGGTGGGAGGATCACCTAAATCTGGAAGGTGGAGGCCGCAGTGAGTTGTGATTGCATCATGCACTCCAGTCTGGGTGACAGATTGACACCCTGTCTCACAAAAAACACAAAACAAAAAAGAAATTCCCTGATCATATGACCCTCTATCCTACTATTTTCTTTTAGTGCTTATAGTTATCTAAAATTTTCATGCATATTTATTGTTTGTATTTTTTTCCCCAACTAGAATGCAAGATTCTGAAGAATGGGTTACTGTTTATTATTATTTGTCAACACTATATTAAGAGTGTCTATTTTTGTGTTTGACACATACATACGATAAATACTTATTGCATAAAAAAGTGACCACAATCATTATTTTATTAGATTTACCATATTGCTTTATCCATTACATATACTTAAAAATATGGATGTTGTTATTCAATATACTAGCACTTTTTCTAACAGATCTTCTGTTAAGGGACATATGCTACCTATCTTTTTCTTTGTCCACCTCAGTGAAATTTCTAATGACTTTCAAAAAGGCAGAAGTCAGACATCAAGATGGAGATGAAGCAATGAAAGACTTAATAATTCACAGCATGGATATTCAATGCCTGAATGATGTAGAGTGACTGTATGTAAAGTCAAAGGAAAGGAGGTGATTTGTAATAACCATTCCTTTTAATGAATTTAGATATTTTAAGTGTTCTCTGGAATCAGCTGACAATGTGAGGTTCCCAGAGACCAGGGGACACAATTCCTAATTAGGATGAGGAGGCTTAGCAGCCAACCTTGGAACTGTGTACCGTGCTCAGCCTCCGATATGGCTAAAATACAAACTCTTTGTACTCATGACACAGGGATCTATTCCACAACCAAAAACGCTGTTGACATTTCTAGAGTTGGCTCGTTTTCATAAATGAAACTGACCACTTTTATATCCGAGAGAACTAAAAAAGGAAGATGTTATTTGGGTCTGCAAGTCTGGTCTAGGCAAGCTTACACTGCTTTTCCCATAAATACTGTTCCACTTATGACTCCTGTAGCAAATGTCAGTTGAATTATAATTTACCATCAATATATTGCTGGTTTGTATTAAAAAAAAAAAAAGGAAAAAAAAAACCTTTGGCTAACATCTGAGTTTGAGGAAAAGGATATTAATTAGATCAATAAGGAAAGAATCTCTCTATCCAGACTATTGAATGTAAATCTTGTAGTCCATGTTCAACAAATTTTTGCTAAAATGGAGGTAAGAAGTTGAGTTAAACTGAACAGCTACACCTTCTGGAAAAAAGTAAAAGGAGATAATCTTTTTTAAAATAAGAAAAGAGTAGCATTAGAAGAATTCAGAATCAAAGAAAGGTTCTCCCATTGAACCTTCTTTTGACAAATATATGCTGCGTCTATTTGTATGATGGTGCACAATGTAATACCTACTTAAGAGGAAATGAAAGAGTTCAATAGCAAAATCTCAACAAGAAAGAAAACAGCTTTAATGCCTGCTACTGAAGTTACAGTGAGCAAGTGATCGTTGTAATACAAACGATTGTAGTTTGGGCATAAGCAGTGGGGGAATCCCATTCAGATGACATCCAACAGGAAAAGGAGAACTCACCTTTCATAGTGGCTTAGACAGAAAGAAGGCTTTGGGTAGCAAGCAGTTGTATTCAGTGGGTTTGCCTGAGATAAAAACTGAACATTGAGACATCTCTGTATTTCAGCAAAAACATTAAATCTTACATAAGAGATTAAGTAACAGAAGCTGTGGGAATACAATTAAGGACAGCTTTCCACGAGACTTGGAAGTGTGTTAAAAGAGGGAAAGGGTTTCTTAATGACTATGGGCAGAGTTACTTTCACGCTCTCAACTTGGATATGTCTTTCCTGTGCCTTGATAAGAACACTGACATTAGAGCAAAGCTGCACTGTCCATCTATAGATGTAGACCCGCAGTGTGTATATCCACAGGAACAGGAAGGATAAGCATCCGCATTGAGTTTAGAGCGAAGGGAAAGAGGCTGCTGCCACAAAGAGCTTCAAGTCTAGAGTCAGGACATTCTGACTGGCTAAAGAGAAGGAAAGGAAGTGTTTCTGGGATTGAGAAGAAAAAGGAATTGAGAAGTTAAATGTTGCATGTCTCACAGTCCTTAACATCCAGCCTTTGTAGAAGTAAATATGACATGTGTTCAAGATTTTCTCATTTATTTTTTAATATGATGGTTCAGATACTGACATGCTCAACAGCCCTGAGTTAGTAAATAAGTCAATTCATTTATTCAGCACATATTTTTTAGCACATAAAATTGTTTTAAACTTTTCTAAGTACTATAAAATAGTGAAGAAAGTCAAGTTCCTGTCTTCACGGAGTTGACATCCTAATTAAGAAGAAAAAGGTATTACAAAAAATTTATTTAAAAACAGATAAGATAAAGAAAGCAAGGCAAAGGGTGGCAAAGGAGGTCACTATATTACGTTAGACCAGGCAAAGTCCTTTTTTCTTTCATGCTTACCAAAATCACCAAATAAATGACACCCCCTTTTATTTACTTTGTTATTATTATTATTATTTTTGAGACAGTCTTGCTCTGTTGCCAGGCTGGAGTGCAGTGGCATGATCTCAGCTCACTGCAACCTCCACCTCCCAGGTTCAAGCGATTCTCCTGCCTCAGCCTCCCGAGTAGCTGGGACTACAGGCACGCGTAATCATGTCCAGCTAATTTTTGTATTTTTAGTAGAGATGGGGTTTCACCATGTTGGTCAGGATGGTCTCAATCTCCTGACCTCGTGATCTACCTGCCTCGGTCTCCCAAAGTGCTGGGATTACAGGCTTGAGCCACCACACCTGGCCACCTTTTTTTTTTTTTTTTTAAGAACTGATGTATAACTGAGATCCTGAGTAGATAAGGACTAGCTAAAGCTGATAATGAGTCTGTTCAGGTACTCTTCTCATTCTGGATGATGGACAAATTATATACGGATTTCTGTAATATCTTAATACCTGCCATCCATATTCAACTCTAAGCTTTGCAAGAGCAGTTTCTGTGTCCGTCCATTATTCAATTCACAATGTTTATTAAGCCAAGGATTACTAACTGGAGGAACTGATGAATAAATGAATGAATGAAATAATCTGAGTATCAAGGGCATCAATATTCTATGATAGTCATGATACCATAGATGTCACGTTTTTGAAATTAAAAACACGTGATATAATTCAATTTGCTTGGTATCCCCATCTACCCAAAGACAAAAAGGAAGGAGTCCAAACTCGAACATTTGTTTGGGCCTTCTCCTGTTCCTTGACCGACCCTGTCCAAGAAAATGATGACACACTCTTGCTTGCTTGTACTTTGCTAATACATTGCCTAGGTCCCAGCATTTGGTGTCTCGAAGGTCCTTTTCTCTAGCTTGGGCATACAGATATTCACTTAGGTTCTCGTGGCCTCTGTGCTAGTGCCCAGTGTTTAGATTCACCCACATGGTTATACAAGCCCAATCAGTATCCATGGTATTCGTGGATAGTCAGTTTCTCATCGTTCTGTGGAAATTCCCAAGATCTTCTCAGCGGAAAGGATTGAACCAACTTTCTAAATTGTGTGCATTTTTCCCTCTCTTGAGATGACATTGGCTAATGCTATCAAAAGCCCTACCCATTTGAATCATAAGACTGCTCCAACAGTGGACATATCTGGTTGCTGAAACAAGAAAATAGAAAAGAATGGTGGAGGGGAAGTAAGAACAACAACAAAGAGTGTGTGTTTTCTCCTTTTGCTGGTGAGCACCGTCAGGTGCCTGTAGCCAAATTTAGTTTTATACTATTATAGCTATTCTTATTACAAAATTATGTACTACTTTTGTAATTCAAAGAAAATGTCATAAAATTGAGGGAAGCAAACTGCTACAAACTAATCTGACGTTATATAAAACTAATACATTTTTAAAAGCATGACATGAATGAAACGTCAAGCATAACTCACCCTTTGTCTGAATAAACAATAAAACCAAGAAACATAAAAATATGTTTGAAGTGAGTTAGGGAGGAAGTTAACATAGTTTTTTCCTTTTTTTTTTCTTTTTTTGGTGTGTGGGTATAAACGTATCACTCCAGAAAAAGATGAGCATATAATTTGCAAATGGAAGAGAAAAATAAATCATTTGAAATGCTATGTCCATGGCTTCTACAGTTATACTTTTAGAAACATTTCCTAAGGCAGTAATTTAGCAGTACTACAAAGATGAATGTACAAAGATTTTCATCTCACTTTTGTTAATCAAAGCAATGGAAACAAGCTAAATGCTCATCAATATTGGATAGGGTAGACAAATGATGGCTATTTGACTAATGGAATACTCTGTAGCCTGTATAGAATTTGAGGCATGTTTGTTTTTTACATTACATCGCAAAGATGCCCATACCATATTTCTGAGTGAAAAACAATGGAATAATCTTACTTATAAAAATTATCTGCAAGAGGAGAGAGGGAAAAAAAGAAGGCAGTGATAACATGAGCATGTTCCAGAAAGAAATCAAACAAATTCTGGAGGAGAATGCTTCTGTTAAATGACCCAACTAATTTGAAATCTGTCATTGATGTTATTGCGGCTTTGAAGGAGTTTCTGCACTTAATGCAATTAATAGTTATTGCTCATGTATATATTCGAAGGTTAATGTTTTTCTTGTATTGCTATGGATTGAATTGTGTCTCCCCCAAATTAAAATGTGGAAGACCTAACTGCCAGTGGGAATAGGTTTGGAGATAGGGTCTTTGGGAAGTAATTTGTTTTAGATGGAGTCATAAGGGTGGGATCACGGTCCTTATGAAGAGTCACGGGAAGAGTTTGCTTCCTCTCTGCCCTCTCTGCCAACTAAGCACACAGTGAGAAGATGGCCGCCTGTCTGCAAACCAGGAAGAGAGCTCTCACCAGAGAAACAAATTGGTCAGCACCTTCCTCTTGGACTCTCCAGCCTCCAGAGTTGTTAGAAATAAAGTCATGTTGGGCCGGGCGCGGTGGCTCACATCTGTAATCCCAGCACTTTGAAAGGCCATGGAGGACGGATCACGAGGTCAGGAGATCAAGACCATCCTGGCTAACACGGTGAAACCCCGTCTCTACTAAAAAATACAAAAAATTAGCCGGGCGCGGTGGCGGGCATCTGTAGTCCCAGCTGCTCGGGAGGCTGAGGCAGGAGAATGGCGTGAACCCGGGAGGCGGAGCTTGCAGTGAGTCAAGATCGTGCACTGCACTCCAGCCTGGGCGACAGAGTAAGACTCTGCCTTAAAAAAAAAAAAAAAAGAAAAGAAGAAAAAGAAATAAAGTCATGCTGCTTCAGCTACTTAGTCTGTGGTACTTTTGTTATAGTAGGCCAAGCTGACAAAACACTAAACAATGTATTGTCTATTGCCATATAAAAATTTACTTCAACACATAGTAGCTGGGAACAACAAACTTTTATCTCACAGTTTTTGTAGGTCAGGGATTCAGAAACAGTTTAGCTTATTGGTTCTAGCTCTATCTTTCTACTGGGATGCAGTTAGGTGCAGACTTGACAAGCTGAAAAATCCACTGCTATTCACCAGGGTGCTTAGTTGTTTGATGGCTACTGGCTCTAGAGGCCTCAGCTAATCACCAAAAAATTATCTCCTTAAAATATTGCAGCCTGTCCTCTGTATCCTTAATAATGGTCTAATATTTTCCATTTACTTGCTTCTCTGTACTGTATTCTAAGCAAAAATAATAATTAAAATATTTATTTTTTCCAGTTTTACTGAGGTATGATTTACAAATAAAACTATGTATATTTTTAAGGCATTGATGATATGATATATAAACACATTGTGAAATAATACCCACAATCAATCTAATTCATATATGCATTACTACTACTTTACAGTTACCATTTTCTTTCTTTCTTTTTCTTTTCTTTTCTTTTTTTTTAAATGAGATGGAGTCTCATTCTATCACCAGGCTGCAGTGCAGTGGCAAATCACAGTTCACTGAAGCCTCAAACTCCTGGGCTCAAGTGATCCTCCTGCCTCAGCCTTCTGAGTAACTAAGATTACAGGTGTATGCCATTACTCCCAGCTAGTATTTTTTGTTGTGGTGGTGGTGTCTTTCTTTCTTTCTTTTCTTCCTTCCCTCCCTCCCTCCCTCCCTCCCTCCCTCCCTCCCTCCCTCCCTCCCTCCCTCCCTCCCTTCCTTCCTTCCTTCCTTCCTTCCTTCCTTCCTTCCTTCCTTCCTTCCTTCCTTCCTTCCCTTCCTTCCCTTCCTTCCTTCCTTTCCTTCCTTCCTCCCTTCCTTTCTTTGTGGTGAGAACACTTAAAATCTACCCTTTTAGCAAATTTCAAGTATACAATTGTGCACTTTACCAACATCTCCCTTTTTCTACATCCTCCTTGTCCTGACAATCACCATTCTACTATCTGTTTGTATTAGTTTGACTGTATCAGATTAAACATATAAGAAAGATAATGTGATACTTGTCTTTCTGTGTCTGGCTTATTTCACTTAGCACAATGTCCATGACGTTCATTCCTGTTGTCACAAATGGCAATATTTCCTTTTTCCTTAAGATTGAATAATTATCTATCTATCTATCTATCTATCTATCTATCTATCTATCTATCTATGCGTGTATATATATCATGATTTTCTACAATGATATCTTTGTGAATGCACTTGATCTTGTCTGATATTTATTTTTTTTAAGCTATGTCTTACCTGCTGCTAAATAATACAAGGATTTTGCATTTTTCTAATTTTATTTATTTTTATATTCAAGAGTTCCTTTTAGATCATTTTCATAATTGCCCAACATTTTTATGGTCTCTGTTTTTACTCAATCTTTGGCTTCCAATTTGTTGTTGTTGTTGTTGTTAGTATTATTATTATTTAGAGATGAAGTCTCCCTCTGTCACCAGGCTGGAGTGCAGTGGTGTGGTCATAGCTTACTGAGGCCTCGAACTCCTGGGCTTGAGTGATTTTCCCACCTCAGGCTTCTGAATAGCTGGGACTACAAATTCACTCCACCATGCCTAGCTAATTTTTTTGTTTCTTTAGAGATCGGGAGTGGTGGCAGAAGTGTCTCACTCAGTTCCCCAGGCTGGTCTGAAATTTCTGGCTTCACATGATCCTCTCATGTTGGTATTCCAAAGTGTTGGGATCACAGGCATTAGCCACCACACATGACCTATCTTTTTTAACCATTCAACATAGCAGTTATTCCATATTTTGTGTATGACAACTTCAATATCTGAACTCCTCAGGGAGCCTTAAATATGTTCTTCATTATTTTTTCTTACTGTTACTCATTTATAACCAATTCCTTTACCTGTTTGGCAATGTTTAATTGTGAGCTCTTAATTTGTTCAATTTAGTCAATAAGCAACAAATATATACAATCTTCAGAAATAGAAATTTAAGAAAATATAAGAAAGAGAAATATAAGGATGTTTTATACAAATTATAATTCTTAAGGTAGCCAACATACAAGCCTTCCAAAATATCAGATTCAGAAAAAACTAAAAAGTAAAGAAAAGATAGAAAAGATTTATAATGAAAAAATCTTTATAGGGTATAAAATCAGAAACTTTATATATAACGAACTCACAGAAGTAAAACTTATTATATATGCGTATCCATAAATATCAATAAACTAAACTCACTTTTAAGAAAATTTGTTACAATGAAGCAAAATCTGTGTGATAATTACAAGAGATACACTTGAATTTAATATTCAGAAATTTTGAAAATAAATGCCTGATACTTTGATTTTTTAACAATGTGTTAGGCAGATATCTTTGAAAAGTTTCTGCTAACTACACTTATTTCGGCAACAATGATAAAAATATTATTTCTAGAGTACTGTTTGGTTCATTAGTAATTAAAGAACCTCCATAAGTGTCAAATTAAAAAAAAAAAAACACCACAATGACAAGAACAACAATAAACCAAGGAACAAAAAACCAAGAAGAGGAAGAGATAAGCAAACATATAAAGCAAGAGTTTCTTGAACTCAAATCCCAATATGAGCATCCGATCTATCTGGCACCGTAGGGTGGTAAACCTGAGATTCCTGAATTAAGCTGGGGACCCTTAAGAGGGATGAAGTGGCCTCTAGTTGGTGTTGGCATGTGAAGCCCAACAGAAGCAAAAAGTCTTCTATTAGAAGACAAATAAAAGGCTAAAGAAACAAGTCTTTGGTGAAATACAAGAAAAACGTAGAAGCAGTATTAGGATTAAAGGCGAAACTGTAAGCAGAGATAAGGCAAATTTTAAAAAGAAAAAAAACCTGTGAATGACTGTATGCCAATATGTTTACAACTCAGAAGATATTTGAGAATTTAAAAATTGCCAAGTGTCACAAGAAGAAAAAGAAGATAACTGAAAAACACCATACCCACTAAAGAAATCAAGTTAGTAGTTGACTGAAATTGCATGAGGAAGAAAGGAAAATGGGCAATAAACATATGAAGCAAGCAAAAGCAAATAAAATGAACTCCATTTCATTAGTACATAGGGAAATCTAAGTGGAGACAACATTGGGAAAGCATTTTACATACAAGATTGGCGAAAATTAACGAGTCTGCTAATACCAAATATTAGTCGTGAATATTCCCTAAGTTTAACCCTGGTACATTGCTAGTGAGACTGTAAATTGTTACAAACATTTTGAAAAACAAATGAGAATTTAAAGTTGAGCAGTTGCATAATACAAACCAGCAGTTCCATTTGTAGAAATAGCTTGTAAAGAAATTCTTGAATACCAGAAGAAATGGACAACAATATGTATAGCAGGATTGTTCACATTAACAAGAAACTGCTAACAACTCAATGGATAGATTACTGTACAGCAATGAAATTGTATAAATTACAAACACACACAACAAAGAGGGTGAATTTAGAAAGAAATTAAGCTAAAATATCATAGATGACCACAAAATAGTATAATTCCATTTCTATCAATTATAAAAACAAGAAAAACAAAATTTTATATTGTTTAAAGAGGAATAGTGTGACTTATTTATTGTTGTTGGTGTAGTTTAGCTAGGAATATATTAGTTCCAGATAGTTTTTATATATTGGATAGATATATGGATATATGGTATTTCTACAAATATGGTTCAATATTTGGAGAAAAAGCTTCATATATGTATATGAGCAAATTTTCAACATGTATTACTTTAGATAGAAAAATTGACACATACAAATATGGTTCACTATTACATAGACATTTAAAAAATAAACTCATATGCAGCCATAAAAAAGAACGAGATCATGTCTTTTGCAGGGACATGGATGGAGCTGGAGGCCATTATTCTCAGCAAACTAACACAGAAACAGAAAACCAAATACCACGTGTTTTCACTTATAAGTGGGAGCTAAATGATGAGAGCACATGGACACAGAGGAAAAACACACAATGGGGCCTTTGGGAGGGTGTAGGGTGGGAGGAGGGAAAGGACCAGGAAAAATAACTAATGGGTACTAGGCTTAGTAACTGGAAGATGAAATAACCTGTACAACAAATCCCATGACCCAAGTTTACCAATGTAGCAAACCTGTACTTGTACCCCTGAACTTAAAAAAAAAAAAAAAGCAGCCTGTGTTAAGATAGAAATCTGTTTTGAAATGTTAAAGGAAGTGTCTCTTAACCTAGCCACATAAAATTTTCTAACTGCTGCAAAACCACTTTTAGAATTCTAAGATAAACCTTCTGACTTAAACTATAACTTTAAAACAGAGATAACTTCAACACTATTTAAATCGTTTCAGAGTCTTACATGCAGTGTACATAACTTGACGGTGAACTCCAACAAAAAACACAAACAGAAAAAAATGTCGATTTATTGAATGAAAAAAAAAATCTCTATTTTTGAGCAATTACAATGTTCTAGGCATAATTTCCAGTGCAAGAGTTTTAGGAGAAGACTAAAGTGATAGCAATAACTCCCTTTGGACCTTTTATTGTAACGGGAGGAAACAGCCAAAATTAATTAAATAAGAAAAATGTGATGCAAAAATTATAAACAGAATTTTAGCAAGCAGATTTTAACAGTATTTTAAAACCAGGGCATCATTACATAATATTCAGGAAGATAAGAATGAATCAAAATGAAGAAATACTTTAATATAAATAATCATATTACTAACAGAAAAATAGGATTACATGTATAGACATTAAAGTAGCCTTTGATAAAATCCAACATCAATTATTGATTAAAAAATAAACTAAGAATATAAGTATTCCTCAGATAATCCAAAATTTCCATTTCAGCCTTAAAGCCAACATCCATAGAAGAAAAACCACAAAATATTCTGACTAAAGTCAAGAACAAGAAGGCCCACTTGTAATTATATATCTGAACACAAGCAAACAGCAAACATAAATAGATAATGGAAATCATATAAAAGTTTACAAATGAGAAAGTAGGAATTAAAACAATCACTACTGGCAGGAAAATTATCGTTTATCTGGAAAGCTGAAGATAATCAACTGAAAAATCATTGCAACTAATTAGAGAATTCAGTCATATAGTGGGGTTCTATCTATCTATCTATCTATCTATCTATCTACTATTTATCTATCTCTCTACAATCTATCTATCTATATTTATGGATAGATACAATAGTAAGTATTATAATTTTGGATAGGAACATTAAATGTTGTAAGTAATTCAAATTAACCCAAATTAAGCTATAAATGTAATATTACTTCTATAAAAATGCTAATATTTTTGTCTTCTAATTTTAATTACATAAAATGATTGTAAATAATCAAAAGCAAATAGCATTAATATGAGCCCATTCAGTGGGATCATAGAATAAGATACAATCACTGTAAACCTAAAAGGCCAAATTTTCTGTTCTAGTTAATAATTAGTCTAAAATATCATAAAGCTTATGGACTCTTTTGAAAATCAGGTTTGAAGAACTGTCCATCTAAAACACTTGATACCAAAAACAGAATTTTGTTTAAACCACTGGATGGTAAGATCAGTCTTAGTTGTGGTGGGATAGAAAAAGGAACCTGTATGTGTATCAAGGTAAATATCTGATCAGAGAACATAGAAACACAATTTTTCTCAAAACTTAAAAAAGCAAACTGCTTGGAATTTGTTTTCTCATGGTAAAAGGATTGTGATTGTGCACCCTCTCTACTGCATGAATCAGATAAATAAAATTAAACCAGGGAAGACAAGTCCGATAGGACGGAAGAAAGATGTTCTTGCTTGATACCAGGAATCAAATTGCAGATGAGAAAAGCCATATAAAGGTTTTTATGGTCACTTTAGCTTCAAGTCCTAGAGCCCTAATGTCTCATCAAAGTTGAAGGGATTTCTTATTAAGATTTTTAAGGTTAAGTTACATCCAAAGATCATTATTATCAAAATTTATAAACCCTGACATAGAATAAATTTATAGCAGCTAAAATTGGTAAAATTATAATATAGTTATCATCATAAGAAAGTATGTATTTTCTTAAATAAGTGTATTTATATACAATTTAAAAATAAAATTAAAAAATAACATTTCTGGTAAAAAAGAAATGAATCAAGAATATCCAGAAAATTATATGAATCAAAATTATTAATGAATAAAGACTACCTGAGCAGATATTAAAAGTATTAAAAAGACACCATTATTAAAAGAGTATTTGAACTGCTACATGAATTTAAGCCACATTAAATAACTAGAATAGAAAGACTAGAAATAGGCCTATATACATATAGAAACTTAGTTACCACAAAAGCAAAGTCTAAAATAACTGGGAGAATTATTGATTCTTACAATTCTTATAGGTAAGCCCAATAGTTCTATTTCTAGAAATTAATTCTGTAGATGAATCAACGTACAAGGTACAAGATTACTCATTTCAACATTATTTTGATTAAAACAAACTGAAAATTGCCTAAAGCAAGCTTGTACAACCCACAGGCCTGTGAGCCACGGTGGTCCAGGACAGCTTTGAATGCAGTCCGACACAAATTCGTAAAATTTCTTAAAATATTATGAGATTTGTTTGCGATTTTTTTAAAGCTCATCAGCTATTGTTAGTGTTTATGTATTTTATGTGTGGCTCAGGACAATTATTCTTCTTCCAATGTGGCCCAAGAAAGTGAAAAGATTGGACACTCCTGGCCTAAACATTCATATGTATGGTTTGATTTAATAAGTCATGGTGTACGCATATAATGTAATATAAAGAAAAATAAGGAGCACTGATGTAGTTGATGGAAAGATATCCAATATTTAGATGGTGAAGCTGTAAGGTACAGGTGGATATCTATAGTGAGTTATGTATTGGTTTATTAGATTTTTATAATTATATACTTATTTATAATTTTGATTATTAAACTTATGAACATATTACCTAGAAAATAAAGTAAAATGAAATGAAAACACTAGTGATTTTCCCAAGAAGCATAATAGTAGTAACAATAACCTCAAAGAACATGGGAAAACTCAGGCTTACATGAATGTCCAGTGTCACCCAGTTGAGATCAATTCCAAGTCTGTGTGATGTATTGAATCCATGTGGTGCACTTTTATGAGGCTGATGTCCCTCAGAGCTCAGCAAGGGAGTTTGCAACCATGGGGATCTTGTGGCACACAGCAACTTCCCCCTTCTATCAATTTTGCTTCTGAAAAGGCTTCTCCACTAAGTAGGAAATTGCTTATTTCATAACTGTTATTTTTCTAGCAATACTCCGTAAACTAAAATGACATTTTAATAAGATAGTTCCCATTGCCAGAAAATTGGGTATTTGGGGGATTTTCAGAACATGTATTTACTATAACTGATAGAGCAGAACAGCTTTTATAATATGCATTCTCTGAATGGAAAAATATGCATTTACACAAATAAATGTTTACAAGCCCAGGTTTGAAAATGAGTCTCAGTTATATATTATTCATTATAAAGACCTTCCTTCCACCCACAGCCCCCCAAATCAGGTAAGGGGAAAAATCTGCCTTAATTGGGTTCATGTTTAATTTGAAATCAGTGCCATTAAGTGCTTTCTCTTATAAGACATGTTTTTTCTTCCCAAATTCAGTGTGAAAAGTTAAAGCAGAAAGGATTTTTTTTCTGTACTTTTTACAGAAAGGCTCTTCAATAATTGATGTTAAGGATTTTCATGAACCAGGATCAAAAAAAATACATGAATCACCTTTTGTTTTATGAGAATTAAAGAGCAAAGTGAAAGGAGCAGTAATTCCCTTTGGAAATAAAGGGTTTTTTGGTCAGATGAGGAAAGGGAACACAGTATGGTGAAATTGTAGAGATGGAAGACGGATGTAACAATTTTTCCCTTTAGCCTCTCTCGTGGTTTCAGAAGATAGAAACACTTATCAAGCCAAGAAGTCTCCAGGCTTAGATGGATCAAAGTTTTTCTATCTGGGTTTGAAATTAATATCTGCAGAAGTTTCATGCTGTTGCCAATTTGTAATCCATCAAATCAGGTTGAGAAAAACTATCCAGAAATTATCTACACAACAGTAAGTCACACTCATATACAGGGCACTGTTTTCTTTTAATTATGGGGCTTGCTTTAAAGATCACTTGATAAAGTGGGAAAGGACTTTAAAAGCTACGTGACCATCTCTTCTCATCTTATACTAAAGAAGCTGAGACTCATAATACAGAATGGTGACCTGGTCACTGAGATGAACATGGATCTAGACCCAGACTTCTGCATTTCTAGGTTCCTCCCTCCTGCCCTCCACTGCAGTAGTTCTCCAGACTAGCCCCATCAAAGCCACTGCATGATACAGTAGCACCAACACGAGGGGGCAGAGCACAGATGACTTCGGTTCCCAGAATTCACTCTCAATCATCCTCTCTTCAACATAGAAACACAATTAAACTTTAACTGTTTTACATAGCAAATTCATGAGTGAGAATTTATTGGAAAGTAAAATACCAGGATTATTATTTTTAATAGAATTCCTAATAACATTTCTTTTAAGTCACAAGAAATTGCTGATATTCAACTAGTTGACCTACAAAATTAAAAAAAAAAAAAAAAAAAAAGGAAAAAGAAAATCCAAGAAATAAAGAGAGAAAGAAGAAAAAAGTAGTGTAACATGGTTCAAGTTACAAATACATCTTAGAGTATTAAAACTTAGGCAAAAGATGCTGAAGCTCTTGAATATCAGCTTCAATTCTCTTTAGTGGCTTAACATTACCTTAATATCATCGCTAGCTGAATTCTTTATTAATTTACTGATCCTTTCCTTCCTGTTTAAGTCTCTCCAAATCATAATATGGCCTTCCTGTTTAAGTCCTCTCTAAATCATAGTATTTCCTTCCTGTTTAAGTCTCTCTAAATAATAGTATGGCCTCACTTGCTATATACATAAAGGCAGTCATCAGCAACTCATCTCAGGCCCATCTATCCCTACTACACTAGCTCCATTTTGTCAAATATATATATATTATATTTGCATACGTGTGTGTGTGTGTGTGTGTGTATACAGGGATTTTAACAGTCATTATTTCAAAGCATATCTCTCTTAAACTATTCCCAGTACTCCAAAGCTACCACAGAGTTTATCTCTTTGCCTCTGATAAGAACTTTTAAAAGCATACTTCCTGTCCATATCACTCTACTGAGACTTGCTTTCCATGAGAGTCAAGTGTTCCTCAAAGTGTCACATGTAGTCCCAAATCCAAAGCCCTTATATGATTGTTCCTCTCAATAGCAGCCTTTAAGGACCTAAGAAAGACCAGTAAAGAATATATAGAATGGAAATCTGACTGTGTGGGCTCAAGACCAAGCTGTCATTTGCTAGAGGTGTAAGCTTGGTCAAATTAGCTTTTCTATGCCTCTCTCTCCTCCTATGTAGTTTGTGGACAATTATACTTAAACAATAGGGTGGGTTGTAAGGACTGTTACATACAAAAGACTCTGAACAGCATCATCTCTTTCTCTTGTCCAGTGTCAAAGATAAAACTGAACACTAATTACAGTGATAAGTATAGATTTTATACAATAATGATTGCAATAAGGAGAAGAATTCAGCATGATCCAAACTCAACTTTCCTGAAACAAAGCCTGGAGACTTTTTAAAGGCTGGGTATGCCCTTTAGGAAGGGCATTGAAAGTTTTCAAGGGAGATTGATTCATGTGAAAAGGCCAATTGGATTTGTGAATTGGTGCTTATCTGGAGAAGAAACAAATGTCTCCTGTCTTTATCACAGAGGGCTGTGGTGTAAGTTAAGGTGTTAAGGTCTATGGAACTAGGTGTCTGCTTTTCAAAGAAAATAGGTGGTTCCTTGTTATTTCAAGTTTTTTTTTTTTATTGCTTTCTAAGAGGGTTGAGGGCCCTATCTACCTATCACTAAGCTTTGACTGGAACAGATATAAATTATCCTGTTATCCTGGCAGTTTTGAGCTTTCTCAGACAGGCTTGTTAAGAGAAAGGGGGATAGGCATGGACTCTTCCCAGGGACATGACCTTAAGTTGCCAAAAGCCATGCTAGAGTCTGGTTAATCTCTCAATGCAGACGTTTGCACTGATTCTCAATGCAGAGGCTTCCACGTGACGTTGAACCTCTGGTTGCACAGAAGTCAAGAATTGGGGTTTGGGAACCTCCATCTAGATTTCAGAGGATTTACAGAAATGCCTGGAAGTCCAGGCAGAAGTCTGCAGCAGGGGCGGGGCCCTTACAGAGAACTTCTGCTAGGTCAGTGTGGAAGGAAAATGTGGGCCTGAGCCCCCACACAGAGTCTGCACTGGGGCACTGCCTAGTAGAGCTTTGAGAAGAGGGCCACTGTCCTCCAGACCTTAGAATGGTAGATCCACCAACAGCTTGGACTGTGCACCTGGAAAAGCCACAGACACTCAACACCAACCTATGAAAGCAGCCAGAAGTAAGGCTGTGCCCTGCAAAGCCATAAAGACAGAGCTTCTCAAGACCATGGGAACCCACCTCTTGCAAAAGTGTGACCTGGATGTGAGACATAAAGTCAAAGGAGGTCATTTTGGAGAATTAAGATTTTACTGCCTCTGGATTTCAGACTTGCATGGGGCCTGTAGGCCCTTCGTTTTGGCCAAGTTCTCCCATTTGGAATGGATGTATTTACCCAATACCTGTACCTCTATTGTATCAAGGAAGCAACTAATTAGCTTTTGATATTACAGGCTCACACATAGGCAGAAGGGACTTGCCTTGTCTCAGATGAGACTTTGCACTGTGGACTTTTGAGTTAATGCTAAAATGAGTTTTGACTTTGGGGGACTATTGGGAAGTCATGATCAGTTTTGAAATGTGAGAACATGAGATTTGGAAGGGGCCAAGGGAAAAATGATATGGTTCAGCTGTGTCCTGACCCAAATCTCTCCTTGAATTGTAATAATCTCCACAAGTCAAGGGCAGGGCCAGGTGGAGATAATTGAATCACTGGGGTGGTTTCCCCCTTTCTCATGGTAGTAAGTCTCATGAGATCTGATGATTTCATAGATGGGAATTCCCTTGCACAAGCTCTCTTGTCTCCTGCCATGTAAAATGTATCTTGCTTCCCCTTCACTTTCCACCATGATTGTGAGGCCTCCCCTGCCATGTGGAACTGTGAGTCCATTAAACCTCTTTCCTAGATAAATGATCCAGTCGCTGGTATATCTTTATTAGCAGCATGAGAACAAACTAATATTAAGAGTTTTGCAGTTATCAGATGCCAACCTCTTTAAGACCCCTTGATGACACTAGTGCTGCAGGGTGCATGAGTAGTATTCTCTATATCTCCATGACACCTCTTCCTGTAACTTAATCTTCACCAGGACTCCATTCTTGAGCTCCACTTTTCCTTTTCTGCCTTGTCCTTAAGTCAGTGATCATGCTAATTATGATGTGTAATGAAAGGTAACTTCTATAAAACCTCATACTCCATTTCTTCCATTCTCTTCTTCCTTGATATTCCTTCTCAGGAAATGAAACCAGTACCCACCCCAGGCATGAAAGCTAAAACTCTGAGTGTTATTCTTGATTCCCACTCTCAATATTTCTCAAATTTCTCACCCCTGCTGTGAGACCACAACATTTTATACACAAATCAAACTTCGCCCCAGACCTATTGTGTTATGGTAATGCAAATACATATGCATGCCAATCCAAGTTATAAACCTCTTGAGGATAGGAATCGAGGTTTAGTTACATTTGTATCTCAGATGTTAGTTTAATCTCTCACACATAGGATCCATTTGTTTATTAAATAAACTTATTAGATACCTGGTACATGCTAAGTACCATTATTGGGGGCAAAATATACAGAAATATTTTTAAAGACATTTTCTGCTCAAGAGTTGTAGACAGGAAAAATGGAAATTTTTGCAAAAGAAAAAGAATATTTTAAAATATCCAATAGAATTGGAGTTTACAAATAACTGATTCAGACGGGAACACAGGTATTTCAGCTGATGTTAGCATGGATGATGAAGGAGAAGGAGGACCAGACAAGACTGCTCACTTTAGCAGATGGCAACTGCTGGACAGAAACATGTCATTCTCCATGTCATGATACTACCTAACCCTTCCCTCTCATCTACTTAGTAGTTCAGACTAAATCCTAGGTACAACAGGAAAATGAGAATACCAGCATTCAGAGACCGTTGCTAAGAAGGTCATTGATAAGAAGGATTCTGGAAAGTGACTTTTGGTGTTTTAAATAGATAATTTGAAAATTCTATGATTAAATTCAGTGTCACAGGCAAGTACCAGGAAAATAGTCAAAACATGGCCTTAGGGAAAGATTGTTGGATGTACAACAAAGCAGACCTTGGAATGGTATCCCAAACTTTTCATTTCTTAGATATGGAAACTTAGGAAAGTTAATGTATTTATCTGATACCATTTTTATTTTCTTTGTCTTCAAAATGGATGGTATTAGTACATGGGTACGGATTCAGTACAATAATAAATGCATATCCCCACAAAAAGTAGGAAATAAATAGTAAATACGACAAATATGACAGGATGACTTAGCTTCAAATCATGCAATAACTAATGATAACATGTTCTTAATATGGAGTTGAGTTCCCTAAAATTTTCTGGGCTGAGTTTCTTCCTCTTTAGGAGAATTTGAGAGAACCAGAGGCAGTACAGACTAACCCCGCTATTTATCACAATTATTTTTTGGCCAAAAAACACATTTTAAAAAAATTCAGTTATTTCTTAACTATCTTTGTTATTAACTATATAACATTCTACTCTATTCCAAACTGATTCTTCAAGTGACTCAGTAGGTACTGTGAGAACATATCTGAAAGTGTTACCAAATGGAAATTCCAAGGGTCAAAGCTAGTTCATCCAAATACTTTATGACTGTTAGTGGGATATCAATATGGACAGGAGAAATGGAAATACTGGGTAGAAGAAGGCAGTTCCATGGCAAAGTTCCACCCACATGCCTGGATACCCATGGCCCTAAATGGGAACAGACATTCCTGTTTTTGTGCCCCAAAAGTTGCCTTTTGGCCCCCCATGCCTTCTATCTTGCACCCATATAAACCCCAGACCCCAGGCTCCAGGAGACAAGGAGACAAGCAGATGAGCAGACAAATGGCAGAACAGAATGGCAGAAAAGGAGAGAAGAGAAGGAGCATCTAAACACCGAGAGGAGTTTGGCTAGATATGATCAGAGAGATCAGCTGCTGGATGGCCAAACTCCAGGGGAAGAACATCTTCCCACTCCATCCCCCTTCTAGTTCCCCATCCATTCCACTGAGAGCCACTTCCACCACTCAATAAAACCCCTACATTCATCCTTCAAGTCCATGTACAACCTGATTCTTCCTGGATGCCAGACAAGGACCTGGGTGTCAAAAGGGTCCACTGAACTGTCTAATGCTTAAGCTATCTGTGGACAGCAAGGCTAAAAGGGTGCACTGTAACACGCACTCACTTGGGTTTGGGGAGTCACAGATACCCACCCCTAGACGCTGCCATGAGGCCACAGCCCAGAAGCGCTCACCCTGGTTTCTGCACCCGTTTGTCTGCTTGCTCCCTCTCCGTTAAGGGGTTTGAACTCTCGGCAGCTGAACAGTGAGCCATGCCCCTGTCACACATCCTTGGAGGCAGGGCTGGGAACTGTCTCATCTCAACATGGCTGCACAGATTTTAAATGCACCTAAAAACTGAACAGCAAAACAGAGTTCATGCTAAAAATTGTGATCTTCTTTTGTGAAAAACAAAACTAGTGCTTTTTCAGGGTTATAATTTGTAGGTCAGGTTTCTCTTCCAAGCCCGCTGTCAGCACATAAAGTGGCCTGAAAAGAACATTGGTTTTGGGGTCAGACAGACCTGGCTGTGAAACCCTAATTTTATCAGTATCTCACTACTTTTGTGATTTGGATTAAGCCATTGTACTTTCTGAATTTGTATTTTATCTGTAAAATACAAATGTCACTTATTTCAAAGCATTGTGAAAATCAAAAGATGTGATGCATATATTTAATGAAGTATTTGGCAAACAATATTTTGTTTTCTTATAGTGAATTTATTATTTAATTTCTTAAATAATTAAATATTTAATATTTGCAATTAATTTTATTAAACATGTACTTTATTATTCAAATATATATTAACATTAATTAAATGATTAAATGTTTATTTTTAAAATTTGCTATGTTTATGTTCATTAATAATAATCCATACATGTTTTCTTCTCAAAATATATGACTTACTTCCTTTTGCTTAGGGACTTCCAAATTGGGAGATTTCCATGACCTTACCCTTCACATTAATGAAGTCAGTAATATTCTCTCACTCTCCCTCCCTCCCTCTCTTTCTCTCCCTTTTTCTCTTGTTCTCTTTTTTCTCTGTCTCTCTCTCTCTCAAGCTCTCTCATTCTCTGACAGCTTTTACAATTCATCTACTTTAGGTGTACTATTCAACATTTTGCTTCTCTTTTAAGGGGATTTTTCCTACGCAAGTTCAGAGGAGTAAAGGAATTTTTACAACGACCCTTTTCTTTCCAACCAGTCCAAGTGTATTTTGCCTAATAATCAGTAGAAAAGTTATACAGTTACAATACCCTTGGGATACCACTGAGAAGTAGTAACCATTGTTTTTTCTGTACCCCTTTCATATTGTATCTATTGTCTCCGTAAAATTTGGACTCTAAGAACAAAATAGTCTCCTTATTAGCTTTTGAATTCCTGAAGCAGACATTCTGGCTCATACAATAGAATTGGAATATTTCCTGAGCCAGCTTTTCTTCTCATGGCCAAAGAGACATAAAACCTAGATCCCAGAAATAAAGGAGACTGATGACAATCAGATGGGAGAACTACAGGATCATATTCTTGTGGGAAGCACCCTGTTCTCTGTCCCTTCCTGCTACTACCCAATAGTCAGCTCCAAATGGCAGAGAAAGGGAAGATAATCCCAGGAAGGAACATGCCATGTTGCCACCTCCTTAAAAAAGTCTTCTTAAAATCACAGCCTGAAAGCAGACCAGGAGTAATACAGAAGCCAAGAGGCAGCTATGCTCAGGATCCTTCATTCCTAGAAAGTTCAAGACCATGGCTAGCTTTTCAGTATCTTTAGGGGGAGGGAGCAAAACTTAGCTGAGAGGGGGAGTGTTTGGTCTTCAGTATCCAACAGACCAGGACAAAGAGATCGCACCGAGGATGTCAACATGCATCCAGAGACCAGAAAACAGATGGGAACACAGATATTTCAGGTCATATGAGCATGAATAGGTGAAGGAGAGAGAGGACCAGACAGGAGTGCTCACTTCAGCAGGTGCCATCTGAAGAATGATGGCAACTGCTGGCCAGAAACATGCCATTCTCCATGCTATGATACTACCTAACCGTCTCCCTTCATCTACTCAGGAGTTCAGGCTAAATCCTGGTTACGACGGGAAAACGAGAATACCAGGATCATGTGTTTTTTTGAAATATGTCTATGACCTAAAACAGAGAAAGAGGTGAAATTATAAAATACGAAAGTTATATAATGCAAAAATACATTAACTCACACAAAACATAAGTTTCACATAAAATGTGAAAACACACAAACTCACACAAAATGTGAGTTTGACATTCTTATAAGTTTTTAGCGACTCATTTATTTGGGATTTAGTGATTATGGATTGTAACTGAGTCTGGAAGATTAGATCAGCTTTTACCTGTACAGTCTTATAGAAGTCAAGTCCTGCCAGAGACTTCACTTTATTTTTTTCAGGTAATAACTTAGAGAGTTTGAAATCTCAGAGAATCAAGTCAAGGCCTTTCACCTGTATGCAGCTTTATAAAGATACTTCTCATCTATTTCAGTTATTTTCTGAGGGTGTTTCATTTCCTCTTTCAGTGAGAATTTCTATTTTACTGTAAGATTCAGATCATAGCTGAGATTGCCATATAAATGAATTTTTAAATAAAGATCTCCAAAAATACACCTAAAAAATGAAACTAAAAACTACGCACATACATACACACACCTGAAATCTAAGAATCACAGAGCAGGACATGAACATGAAGATCAACTCCAACTTCTTCATTTTATAAAGAATGAAATCTAGATCCTCTGAGACATTTGAATTGCTGGAGAATACCAAGCAGGTCTGTCCCGGACTCCAACGCCCCATCACTTGAACTGCAGTTCACTTTCCTCTGCCATACAAATTGGGTTCAAAGAAGGCTCTAACTTAGGATCTTGGCAAAAGAGTGATTTTTCTCGGCTACAGTAAGGCAGACATGTGGGAGATAGCAACTTCTTTGAATATAGGAGATACATTTAGGCTACATTTGCATAATCTTCAAAATGCTGTGGGCGGTATGTGCTCCTTATAAATTATAAACAGTAAATGAAGACTTTAAAAGAATGCCAATGGTTCCAAATCAGTACTCAGCCCATTCGAATTTATGCTTCACGCCTTTCCTTTTTTAAAAAATGTAATGATAAGTATTGCAAAATCCATCTGTGGCTAACAATGGGCACATCTATACATGTGTAAAAGTGCACAAGGAAAAAAATCTTAATATGTTAAGTAGCTATTGACATTCTCATTTTACATGTGTAGAAACTGAGGCTCTGGAGAATTGTCACAATCTAAGAAGTGACAGAGCTAGACTTGAATCTAAGTCTAGGGAATGTATTGAGTTTCTTGGATCTCACCCCACAATAGCCTCTTTTGCCTGACAAGTGTCATGCAGGTTCTCGAGGAATTATATCAATTCCATTAATGGACCTGCTCTCTTATGAACATGAACATAGGATTTGGATTTAAAATATTTGTTTGACCATTTACTCTCTCTTTGTGGCAAAATACTAGCCTTCTAGTATTTAATTTGCTAATTAATTCATTTGACTTTTATTAGTAATATGCCTCACTTTGTGCTAGACACAGCCAGGTGCTAAAGATATCCACAGAGAGAGAAAGTAACAGCATCCTCCATCTTCCTAAAGGTCCTTGCTTTCTAATGGGTAGAAATGTAATATGAATTAATACATCTGCCATGATGACCTCAGAGGTCTTTTGCATGAATCAAATGAGATAGTCTAAATACTTCATAAAGCATAATATGATCTATGAATCTAAAGGGGTATTATGCGTACTTTACCCAAGAACAGAGAGGAAGATCCCATATATGTTTCTTTATTTTTTTTACCCTCATTTCTCTATATACCTATGAAGGCTTTAAGTTCTCTCAGCTACAAGTTAAGGAGGAAGTGCATTGATCCTAAGAAAATGCAAAGTAGGTCATTTCTTTCTTTCTTTTTTTTTTTTTTTTTTTGAGAAGGAGTCTCGCTCTGGAGTGCAGTGGCGCAATCTCGGCTCACTGCAAGCTCTGCCTCCCGGGTTACCTAGAATGGTATATGATGTTAGTACAAGGAACAGAAAGCACTAAAGTGTTGACCAGGAAAGGGTTTCATACGAGGAACGGGGTGCTTCCAAAACTGCAAAGCCTGAAGGGGCAAGTTAAAGGCTGACCCTTCCCAGCGAGTTCCATTGCAATTCCAAACCCATCCAGGAGGGGAGCTACTGCCTCTGTGAGCCCATCAGAGCTCTCCTGGAAGGAGGCTGACAGATACCTGTAAGCAAGGAATGGTGACTGCAACTAAAATCCTCAGATCAGGAAGCCACATCAGGAATGTCCCTTAGCGTCAACTTCTCAAGACTCAGGGAGGAGAACACACACTGAAGAGCTGCTGTGAGAAAACCTCATCCACTACCTTGTGTTGTGAGTCAGCACTCACAGCCAGGGTCTTAAGACAATAGCCTCCAACCTCTTCCTGTCTTCCAAATGTCTGCTAAGATCACCTAGAGCCCTAGCAGCAAGGGAGGCTATCAAGATGAAGTTTACAGCATCCTAACCTTTCCAACTTGAAAGAGAATACAATGGCTAATGAATGGGCCAATCCTAAATGTTCTCCTTGGCCATTTTTAGTTTCCGTTTTGCCACTTCAAATGTATGAGACTTTAGATACAGACATTTAATTTGGCTAACTCTCTGTTCTTCCCCTGTGAACAGGAAAATATACACCTTTTTATCTTACCCAATTGTTATATATGGTCTAAGAAATTAACAAATGTGAATATCCTTAAAAAAAAAAAAAAAAAAGACCATACATGCAACTTTGTGTGTAGTGTTTTAGTTATTTTCATTTGTACGTTTGAAGTTTCTAACTTAGATGTACATAAATAGATATGGCTTTCTTTCTTTTCTTTCTTTCTTTCTCTCTTTCTTTCTTTCTTGAAGATTGGAAAAAGGCTCTAAGATCAAAATCTACCTGAGGAAGACTGGCGGAGTGAATGGGAAATCTCACATTAGTGAAAAAGGAAATTTTCTGAAGTTCATTAAGGAAGACTGCCTACATACTGTTGTGCCTATAGCACATTTCACGGTTGCTAGATTCTAGTAAACAAAGACAATTATAGAGGCATTTTTGTATGTTGGCTACTATTCAGAATTGGAGTGAGAACTCAGTATCACCTCTCCTTAGTGGTCGGTTATATAAGTAACTTATGTTGTAAGCATCTGATTTCTTATTTACACATGGGGTAGCAATGATTTCCTTCCTCAGATTTTTTGAAGATGAAATAAGATGTCATCATAAAAGAGATTTTTAAATCCAATCTTAATCACATGCAAGGAAATAACTACTATTTGCTGAAAACATTTGGCATGAGAACACTGGATTGCTAGTGAGAAAAAAAAGGAAGTTGCTCAAAGGAGAAGGGAAGGTTTGCTGGGGTCAAAGCGCTCTTTTCTTTTTCTTTTCTTTTTTTTTTTTTTTTTTTCTGTGGTTGTTGTTTTTGTTTTTTTCTCAAGTGCATCCTAGAATTACAGTTACTGGCTTTCAGGGATTCACTTGAGAAAGCACTTATCAGACCTCTTAAGTATCTGGGACTGTGATTTTGTAACTAATCTTTTCTTCAAAAATTAGACAAGGTAGGTATAATTTTCTTCAACTTTTGTTTGTAGACATTGAAGCTTTGAAATGCTAAGTGCCACAAGGTCACATGGTGAGTGGTGGAGTCAAATTCAATCAAGATTTATCTAACCTTGAAGCCTGGGTAATGTACATATACAACACTGCCTCCAAGTTATAAAATAATCTCATTTGGAAGAGCCGAGGTATCATAGCAAATGCTCAATAAGGATTCTCCTGAGGAAGTCACTAAATTATTCTCCAAAGTAGAGAAAGAGTAGGGGCAGTTGGTACAGCCAGCTTTGAGGCAGAACACCCGATTCAGAATCCTGGGTATTCTGCTTATCCGCAGTGTGGCCTTGGACACCCCATTAGTCACTCTGTGCCTCAGTTTCTTTAAAAACTGGTTCAAGATTAGTAACTACCCCATAGGATTATTTTGATAATTAAATGAGTTAATACATAGAAAAATCTGAAAATAGGGCTTGCCATATTTTGAACTCTCTATAAATGCTTAATACTATTCGAAAAATAATAATGAGAAAAGTGAGTGACATGACAAGCCCTGATTTAAACTTCCAGCATGTTTTCATAAACTTTCAACAAGAAAATTAAAGAGAACCCCTGAGCTTTAAAATCAGCCAAATTGCTTCAACAGAAGTCCAGTCACACCGTAAAATGCCAAGTGATTCATGACTGGAGACAACAATGCATTGGCTCACTGCACATTTAGAGAGTTCACATTAGGAGACTGCATGTTCACTTGTTGGACACTAAAGAAAAACAGAAGTAGCCACAAAGGTAAAATGCACTGAATTCAATAACAATAGTATTTGAAAAAGTACTGTTTGAAGGGGATTCATATTTATTGACAGCAAGCATGTGCCACAAACATTAACCCTCAGACCAGCTATATAAAGCACAAATTGTTATTCCTACTTCACAAAGCTTTCACTGTGGCTGTAAGAATTAGGTGATTTGTCAAAGTTTGTAAGATTATCAAGTGGAAGCACTACGACTATAGCATTTCTCACTTTGATCCTAAAGCTCAATCTTCCCATTTTACTACCTTATCCCAATGGATATTCTTAAACATGATAGTTTTGCAAGATGATGCTCAAACTAAACAAATAGAAGAGTTCATGGTAAAATAAGAAGAGTTCATGGTAAAATAAATAGTTATTCCATTAGAGATTCATGGTCCCCAGCCTAGAGGTTGGCAAATCGGCATCTGCTTTTATAAATACATTTTGTTGGAATACGACTATGCCCTTTCCTTTCCATATCATCTACAACTGCTTTGGTACTTCAATACTAGAGTTGAGTAGCTGCAACAGAGACCATCTGTCCTGAAAAGCTTAAAGCATTTCCTATCTGGCCCTTTCCTACAAAATGGTGTTAATCTCTACTGTAGGCTCTTCCAGGATCTGACATGGCCAAAGTATTTTTGGAAAAAAACAAGTTTAACTTTGATTAACACATCATTTCTACTGTCTATACAGTACTTCTCCTTTACTTCTGCAACACTTACTAGGGTCCCAAATGCCACACCTTGGGGAATGCCACGCTGAACGATAGTACTTATATCACAAAAATAGCCTTCCTTCCCCAGTATGGAGATAAAAGTCAAAACCAGGTTGCCACTCAAATTCCAGAATAAAAATTTTAAATTCAGTGCAAAAATTCACCTTTTCCTTAAAATAAACTATACATATGTTTGAAAAACAGGAGAATTTTGTTAAGACTCAAACTCTCTAGTAGGGTTGAAGCATCTTTAGACATTCAGGAAATTCTGATATATCTATAGTTTATTTTTAAATTCAGGATATCCTGGAAATTGAAGTACTCTAGCAAGCCTTAGCAACTGGAAAGCTCCCCCAAAGCAATTGGAAAACTTCTTAAATGACAAAATTTTAGATGTTCAAAAAGTCATTGGTCACTCCAACCTGTGGCAAAAACTTTTCCTAGGATTCAAATTAGAAATAAGTTAACGAGTTAACTAAAGTCAGACTAAGCCAATAATGTGCAAGAAGTAGCTCTGACATTAACAATCTAGAACAAGATTAAAGTCCTGATTTGTCACAACTAGTAAGGGATGATGCCAACTGAGAGCACCCACTTTATCAAACCTATATTAATATCCCTGAAAATAGAGGCTACTATTTAAAAGAAGCAAATTGAAGCTCAGTCCAACATTTTTATTTACCTCACTTTCATTTGCCAATTTGGTAACTGGAGATAAACCAAACCGATGGGTTAAGATCACTTTGTTCTGAGTAATCTTATGGTAATTCTGAGGGTTGCCATTTTAAATGAATTGTTTGAATACTAAATTATGCAGCTTTATGATCCAGGAGATAAGCAGCAGCTCTAAAGATGCCTCTGAGACTTAAAAGAGACAGCATTAGAAGCTCATTATTGCCGGCACATTTAACATGGTTAAAGTAGGGGAAAATAGCCATTAAGTTAATGTAATAGTTAAACTGCATTAATTTGAAAAACTGCCCCGTGAAGCGCTTACAGCAGAGGATGCATTTTGCGCCTCACGCGGAGACGTTCTTAAAAAAAAAAAAAAAAAATAGAAACCACGTCAAGATAATTTTCTGTCTTCAATTCACTCTGCAATTTGGAAACCTAGACTTTATCCAATGTGGATATGCTAAAGAATGCTGTCAATCCAGACGTGCAATGGTGAACAAAGGAGGAACTGGTCCCATTGTGACTGATGATCTTGAAGATTCATGGGGTGCTGGGTGGTCCATTCAAAGAAGGGAAAAGCATCATGAGTACACTAATGAGAAAATCACAGGGAACATTCAGGGCTTGGCTTGGGGATTCTTATCCTGGGGAACAGCAAAGGCTTTCTAATTTTTCTGCAATCTGGCTAGTTTTCTGAAAAGTCAATGGAAGTTGAGTTAAAAAAAAACATTCATTGATGATTCCCAAATGTCCCAACATAATAACATTTTCTCAGTTCATTTTTCCACCTCAGCCTTCTTTCTGACTGTTCCTACTTTTCATTATTCCATTTGTTTTTTTTCTCAGAGTTCACTGTTTATCAGTAGTTCTGTGATATATGAAAGGTTTGCGAAAATAGCAAATAATGAAAGGATGCATCATGCTTATCACTGTTATATTTGATAATTACGATAAACAATGTGTTACATCACATGACTTCAACTATGTCATCAGAGAAGAAGATTCTCCTCTAACTATGGGTTGCTTAAATTAAGGACACTGATCCACTGTATCATGAAAATATCAACCTGAATACATTACCAGAAATCTAACGATCTAAAGGCTAAATGAATAACAAAATGAAAACTCATGTAGATACCCCAAGTTTACTCCTTTGGAATTCTCCCTTTTAGGAAAGAGTACTGTTTTTTCATAAGTGTTTATATACGTCAGCATACTAATGGGATTTTCTTTGGCTCTTTTCTCCCTCTTTCTTTTGTGTGCTCTCAACAACAGACCTGGCGGAAGAATACTATTTAAGGGGGAAGCATGGTAGCATCACTTGAATCTCTTTCAACTAAAAAACATCTAACTTGAAAGCCCAAGGCAAAGTGTAAACTATGAATATTCATATATAGAATTTCATAACTGGTAACCAAAGACCATAAACCAATACCCAGAAGGTTTCTGCTAAATTCAAGTAGAATGGGATTGATTGGTGAAACATAACTCTAAACAATGTCTACATTTCACTCTGACTCAAAACATCAGGCCTTCTCAGGATCAACGCAGCAAAGGCTGTAGCTCAACTTCCCTCCCTGTCCCTAGTTTAGAGTTGTAGGATCTGTGTTAACTAGATAATGGGTAGCATCCTCATCAGTGTCAAGAAATGATTTCCTAACAAAAGAAATAATAGATGTGCTTTTTCCCCTCTGCACCTTTCTCCCTCCCTTCGTTGTTTGCTATGCTTTGACATTCAATTATAAATTCCATTCTTATCAGATAAAATATGTGGGCTACAAGGATAAACTCTATGTCCTGGAAGAAGTCCATTTTTTTTTGACATAGAGAGAAAAAGCCGTAAGGCTGTACATACAGTCATGTAGTGTATTAAATATGCCACAGATGGACAATGGAGAAGAATTACAGATGGCTTCAAATTTTTCAGGTCAAATTTTAGATGGCCTTCAAGAATCTGTTACAATTACAAATTCTCTGTTCTCTCATCCCCACCCCATCCCTGTTATTTTGTAAATCTACAGTAGTGCTTCCTCTGAATCTGGGGTTGTAATGAGTTCTCACATAATTCAGATGATGGTGAACAGCAGATGTTTTCTTGAGAGATGGCTTAAGAAACATTAATTTAGAAGAAGATAAAGCTAATTTGAAAACAGAGTACTGGATGACAGGCAAAAGGAATCCTATCCTACTCTCCAATTTGTCGTCAGTATAAGATGCTTTGCCTTGGCCTAAGTCGACAGTGAAGGAGTTGATTGTATAGTGACTGACCACTGGACTTACTATTCAAAGTGGGTTAGAGATTGAAGATGAGTACAAAATATGTTTTCATTTATGTATGTATTAATTGACCAACAGATTTTATTATATTGGTGGACTTATAAAACAGTTACAGTTAATATCATTTTTTTTTTTTGAGACAGTCTCTTTCTGTCACCCAGGCTGGAGTTCCATCCATGTTGCTAAAAAGGACATTATTTCATTATTTCTATGGCTGCAAAGTATTCCATGGTATATACATACCACATTTTTTTCCTCCAATTTATCATCGATGGACACTAGGTTGATTCCATGTCTTTGCTATTGTGAATAGCACTGCAATGAACATGGGAGTGCACGTATTTTTTTTTTTTTTTAAGATACAAGGTCTTGCGTTGTCACCCAGGCTGCAGTGCTGTAGCTATTCACATATATGATTATAACTCACTGCATCCTCAAACTTTTGGGCTCAAGTGATACTCCCACTTCAGCCTCAGCCTCCTAAATAGCTAGGACTACAGATGTGTGTCACCAAGCTCAGCTTTTAAGAAAACACTTTAGAGAAAAGGGTCTCACTATGTACCCCAGGCTGGTCTTGAACTCCTGTACTTAAGCAATCCTCTCATGTCAGTTTCCTGGATAGCTGTGATTACAGGTGTGAGCCACTGCATCCAGTAATAATATTCTATTGTTTGAATCTATCAAAGTTTATTTATCCATTCACCGACTTAAGAACATCTTGTGCCTTCTAAGTTTTGACAATTACGAATAAAGCTGCTATAAAAGTATGTGTGCAGGTTTTTCTGCAGGGGAAGCTTTCAAGTACCATGGCGAAATGCCAAGAAGTTTAATTGCTGGATCATATAGTGAGAGTAAGTTTAGTTTTGTAAGAAACAGCCTAATTGTCTTCCAAAGTATACCATTTTTATCTAAAATGCATGACAATTGCTGTTGTTCCACATCCTTGTCACAATTCCAGGTTTATTTTCATGCTCATATTAATAATAATACCTATTAAAATAAAAAAAATCTGGAATAATTCTGAACCAGACAGGATACCATTGTAACAGGAGTAAATGGGTCAGAGTAGGCAGAACAAGATTTATGGGCACTGGAGTTAGTCCAACTGTTGGCCCTGACATGTTTGCAAACATAGATCCATGGGAGATGCAAAGATAGATACACAAGAGAAGAAGAGAAAGTCAAACAAAAACAAAAAATGTAATGGGCACTATAAAACAGAGACAACTCAGAAGGAGGCTTGGAGGAATACAAGGCATATGGGAAAAGATTTTTTCAAGCAAACTGATAAAAAATGTAAAGTCTGTGGTCATTAATAAAATGCATCAAGTTAGGTTGTTTATTTAAAAAAAGACATAAAACTATGTATTTGTTCTACAAGAAAATGTCAGAGAGTTAGAGTATAAGCAGGTGCAAGATAAAATAACAACAATCAAGATAAAAGCTGAGAGAGAATATGACAGACATGAATACGTAAAAACTGCAAGAAAATCCACCATGTTTTTTTTTTTTTTTTTTTTTTTTTTGAGATGGAGTCTGGCTCTGTCGCCCAGGCTGGAGTGCAGTGGCCGGATCTCAGCTCACTGCAAGCTCCGCCTCCCGGGTTTACACCATTCTCCTGCCTCAGCCTCCGGAGTACCTGGGACTACAGGCGCCCGCCACCTCGCCCGGCTAGTTTTTTTGTATTTTTTTTTTTTTAGTAGAGACGGGGTTTCACCGTGTTCGCCAGGATGGTCTCGATCTCCTGACCTCGTGATCCGCCCGTCTCGGCCTCCCAAAGTGCTGGGATTACAGGCTTGAGCCACCGCGCCCGGCCAATCCACCATGTTATAGCAACAATTGGAAAATCCATGGGGAAGTAAAATCAATTTCAAACAATATAGACTTAGTAATGCTAATGGAAAATGAAGATATTTCTCCCCAGTATCCTACAAGCTAGAAAAAATGACATTGAGAAAACTCATAGATACAGAGGACAGAGAACAGAGGTCCAAACTACCTATGATTCCTCCCAAAATGGAGGTGATATTGTAGAAATAGAAGCAAAATTTCATCTTTTAAGACAAGGTTATTTATTTTCCAGAAGAGAAAATGATGTGTGGCTATGCAACATACTAGCTTACCATATTCTTGGGAAAATTATTGGAAATAATAACTTGTCTACTTGACTTCATGTGTTTACTCATAACTATAAATAAGTTACATGATCTATTTTAAATATTTACATAATGATGCTAAAGTTTACCTCAATCAAGGGATCACAGTATGAAAAAATACCAAGAAGAGAATGCTAATAGGGCTAGCAATTAACTCATATTGTAAAGCAACTATATTTAAATAAGTCTGATTCTGATATAGGAATAGATATGTATGTCGATATAGCAGAATGAGTTAAAAATACAACCTGGCTCAAAGAAATATATATATTTACCTATCTACGTAAAATGTTAAATATATATATATTGCATATATATGTATGTATGTACACATCTAAAATAGTGTGGAATGGAAGAGCTGTTTCTAAATAAATTTGAATTATTTAGCTATTCGAAGACTACTTGTTATTTAGAAACAATAAACCAAAAAGATAACAATAAACACACAGCATAAACTGAATTACATCCCAGATATCAAAATTGGAAAGATAGTAAGTTGTAAAATTTTTAGAAAATCATCAGCAAATATTATCCAATTCAGGAATAGAGGCAAATTTTCTGAGCTGATCATCAAGTAAATTAATCACAATAGAAAACAACAATATTCCCGGACATTTAAAATAAAAAGAAAAACTTGTTCACATCAAAATGAGGAGTAATTTAGAAGGACAAAGATATATTTGAAGTAAATAAACCACATTAAAGAATAAAATGCCTAATCTATAGATTACAACAAAATGATAAGGAAAGTAGTAAGAACAGTATAAAAGGGTCATACACAGAAATTTCATAGAGGAGAAGTGCAAACACCATGCAAAAATATAAAGCGGGAGACATGTAAATGCTGTTCATCACAACACTACTAACTGCTAGCTGAAATCTGGAGGCAGAAAGAAACTATAAATACATATATACGTATGTATATAAAAACATGTATGTATATGTATGTGTACATATATGAATGTGTATGTATACATGTATATATATGTAATATGTTATATATACCACATGTCACATATATTCCTGCATATATGTATAGATATATGTATGGTGTGTGTGTGTGTGTGTTGGCTTACATATCAGCAACTTTCTTGCTGTGTCCTCACAGTCTTTCCCCAGTATGTCTATATTATAATTTCCTCTTCTTTTTTGTTTGTTTTTTGTTTGTTTGTTTTTGGTTTTGGTATTTTTTGGGATGGTGTCTTGCTCTGTCACCCAGGCTGGAGTGCAATGGCATGATCTCGGCTCGCTGCAACCTCCACTTTCCGGGCTCAAGTGATTCTCCTGCCGCAGCCTCCCAAGCAGCTGGGATTATAGGTGTCTGCCACCACACCCAGCTAACTTTTCTATTTTTAGTACAGATGGGGTTTCACTATGTTGGCCAGGCTAGTCTCGAACTCCTGACCTCATGATCCACCCACCTCGGCCTCTCAAAGTGCTGGGACTACAGGCGTGAGCCACTGTACCTGGCCAATAATCTCCTCTTCTTAGGAGGACACCAGTCATATTGGATTAGGGCCCACCTATATGACTCCATTTTATGTTAGTTACTTCTCTAAAGGCCATCTCCAAGCAAAATCACATGCTAAGGTAGTGACTAGGACTTCAACATATTAAGTTATGGAAAAAGATAATTCAGCCCATAACATCAGGGTAAAGAGTGACAATATATTTTCCATAAAAGTTGTGAAAAGAAAATTCTTAAGTAGCTCAGTAAGCTTGATATTATCTAAGTAAACAATGAAACATATGATGTATAGTAGTGCTTTTACATATGCGTCATTGTTTCAATTATGTGCATGCCAAGATGCAGCTTATGTAAAATCCTAAAAGAAAGTGTCAAATATCAATCTGAGATAAATGGAATGGCAGGAATGAATGTCAAATAAAAGAAGGGCTAACGTCTTCTACAGTACTTGAATTAGCCTATTCGTGTTCCATGCCTGAGTTACTCCAAATTCATTTCCAGTCAAGCAGCTGATGCATCTGGTTTTATATCAAAGCAGATGATTCTGTGAGGTGTTCTTATCCTTGAAAAGGGTTGGCAAGAAATACGCAGTGGAAATCAGCTCCTAACATTCACTGAGCTTAAGACTGAAATACTATTTCTTTAAATAATCTTTCTATTAATAAATCAATTCATTTATCAGTAAATCACTGTATTTATTACTCCACTTGTGGAATTCCCTCTTTCAAATAAGGGAAGTAGCACAGATAAATCAAAAGAGGATGAGACATCTGTCAGATGGCCTGGCTCCAGACAACTTACATTCATTCACAGAATCAAAATAAGGACTCAATCAGCAGAACAACCAAATAAAAATTAACAAAAGCATATCTTCATCAGTTAACCATGAGTAAAGCCCATGGCCAAGGGTCAGGATGAATCATTTGTTTTAGTGCACACAATCATGGTATCATCTGCTTCCCAGAGATGAGTCCACTCTAAATTATAAACCCTGGCTCCCTGGGGGATGTTTCTGAGTGCCTCCTCCCTAGATACACTTACTTTGGTTGTTCACTAAGAACAATTTTTTTTTTTTTTTTTTTTCTTGACAGAGTCTTACTCTGTCACCCAGGCTGGAGTGAAGTGGCCCGATCTCAGCTTACTGCCACCTCTGCCTCCTGGATTCAAGCGATTCTCCTGCCTTAGCTTCCTCAGTAGCTGGGACTGCAGATGTGCACCACAACCCCACCCAGCTAACTTCTGTGTGTGCGTATTTTTAGTAGAGACGGGGTTTCACCATCTTGGCCAGGGTGGTCTCAGACTGCTGATCTCAAGTGATCTGCCTGCCTTGACCTCCCAAAGTGCTGGGATTACAGGCATGAGCCACCATGCCTGATAAAATTTCATGTACTCCTAATTACAATACTGGACCTGGAATAGACCGTCTATCAGAGCTCAAGTCAAATCCAAGCCCTTTATTTTGTATGTAAAGAGATTCCAGTCCAGAAGAAAAAAATAATAATTTCCTCACAATCACACAGCATCTTAGTGGCAGATCTGAAACTATGCTGTGTAGGAAAATTAGTTTCAAAATCATCCCACGAAGAACGACTATTTGATTTTCCCTATCAGGTGTTAAACAAAGTCCAAGCTAGAAAATTATCTCCTTATTCCCCTTTGCTAAATAAATAAAACAGAGTATACTAAGCAAATATTTTTTTGAAAAGCTACCCAAATAGATTTTAATGATGTAACTTTTTTATTTTATATTACATAGAAAGTGAGAGTTCTGAGCTAGGGTGCAGGACAGTTTACATTTCATGTGTACAAGCCCTGAATTAAATTTAGGAAGAAATGAAAGTTTAAACAAATTGCTTTAATATACTTTATCTTCCTCAAGAACATAGTATATCCCTCTTAACAAAGCATTCATAGAACCCCACAGCCTGGCCTCAACTGACATCTCTTCATTTTTTGTTTTTTTTTTTTTAAACATTCTCTGTCATATACTTTACTGTAATTACATCCAAACTACTTGTCAGTCACCCAAATATACCACATTACTTTTAACTTCTGAAACTGTATATGTGATAATCCTGTCATTTCCCCTTTGTTTCTCTTTAAAGGAAAATCATTAGCATTTATTGAGGGCCCATACTGTCACAGGCGCTTGACCTTATTTGTTCTGGACGTACCATTTTCTAATGATACAATCTGAGGAAAATCAGTCTCTGAGTACTGACTGTAGAGTCTGGCTGCTGATACCTACCCCCATGGCAGATAGGATCTTGTATAAAGGAGTACACTACAAGCACTAGCATGCTATGCAAAAGAAGGGGAAGGATGGTGCCACATTCCCTGCTGGCTCCCATGTGGAGACTCTCGCTCATTGCTCAGACCTTTTGGACCTGTGTCATGTTCCTGCTTGTTCTTCCCCTTATGTCTGCCTTTATGGGTGGCACATAACCCACCTTCCTCCCCTGACTGTCTTATCTTCAGTCTCTGAGACCTCCTTAAAGAGTTCCTCAGAATAGCAAGAGACCTCACTCACATTTGCAAATGTCAGATAGCACATTCGAACCACTGAAAGAAAAGAACCAAAAATTTGAGCTCACCTAAATGAGAATTCCTCTCAGTGGTCTGGCTTCAGAGATCACTATATGTGATGGCCTTAAATGATTTAGGAGTTATTCAACTGTCAGTTCTGATGGACTGATTTGGTGTCAGGAGAGGAGTCATTTGCATGTTAAGAGCATTCTTCTATATTCAAGATCAGCAGAAAGATGATCCCCTGTCCTAAGAGTTCCAGGGAAAGTTGTGGAATTGAATCTTTTCGAAATGGTTTGTGTCAGGCACTGCTTCCTTCTTTGCTAGGAGATAGACATGCTTAATGCCTAGGCTGGAGTTCCACACCCCTCCTGAAGCCTAGCTATACAGGGGAATAAGCCAATTTGAACTACCTGGAATAAATGGTAGAGGGGAAGTCTAAGGAAAGATAGGGTGTGGAAGGCAAAAAAAAAAAAAAAAAGATAAATACATCCCAGGGAGGAAAATATTCCTCAGATGTTCATGAGATCAAGTTAAATTTTCCCTGCTTCTAGTCATTTGCCTGTGGCAATCATGTGATTATATATGCAAGATATTCCACGGCTTGTCATAAACCTTATCTGACAGCAGGTTCATCCCACTCCATATCTTGGGCTTATGGCAAATGTGTTTTTCTGCCAAATGCTTTTAATATAACTAAAGACCAAGGGGACCAAAACTCACTCTACTCTAAAGACCTGAAAATGAGGAAGGTGACTTTAAGAGTATCGTAGTCTTAAGTTATTAAAGAAATATTTTTAAAATCAAGACCTTATAAGCCAATCTATTTGTTAAAAGCTAACCAGAAAGTATTTATAAAAGGACCCAAGTAGATTCATGTTGCTGATCACTGGCAACCTGAAGTTTGCATCTATTTGTCGCTGCTTCTGGATATTTTTTAAGGAGACGGTGTGACTTGGAATAAGTCACTTTTTTCCCTGGGTCTCAAATTAATTTATTGCAAAATAATGGCTTTAGATATGAGTATTTATTTAACAAAAATACTATTAGCCACTTACTAAATTCCAAACACTGGTTATATGCCAAGAAAAGAGTCTACTGATCTCAGTTTTGAAAGATGAGAATGCATTCATCTAAATGTCAAAGGTTAGGACAGGGATTGTGTTATAGGCAAAAGCCACATTATAAGGAAAGTTGTAGATTGTAAATTAACTTGATAATTTTAAGTACCCGAAAAAAGCTCGGGATATTATTGCATGGGCTGTGAAAAACTCACAAATAATACTAATAGATTGTAAAGGCAGTGCCAATACCTTTTTATCTTTCATTTTGGATTTTCAAAGATGAATTTTGCAAGTTGCCTCTCAAATTTCAATTTGGAGAATTTGGGTCAGGTTATCATGAGGACAAGGGCACACTGTCTGCTAGAGAGAATAGTTCTGATATGATCACCATCGGTGTTTGCTCTGTGTTTGAAACAACCTCATAAGGAATTATTTGATTCAGGCTAGATGAAAATTCGGGTTATTCTTTAACAAATATTTATTCCCGTTCTTCTCCTACAGTGGAAAAGTAGTTTTCTCTACCTATAGATGATGGAATCTTGGGCTCTGGTAATTGTCCATAGTAAGTATGTGCCTGGTCTCCCTGCTTACTCAAATGAATAAGAAAAGTGGAGTGGACCTGAATACAACCCACATCCTAGAATGCATATATGGTTTTTTCTAAGATTCCGTAAGATAGCTGCTGTATTTCTGGGACTCCCTGTCACAGTCATTCTTCTTTTCTACTCCCATCCACAAAGACCAGGGTGCTCTTAGGTAAAACTAGGCATAGTTAACTAGAACTCTGTGAAATGAAAGTCTATAGGGAAAACGTTATGCTTAAATTCCTTTCATTTCTTACATGTCCAGACATATCCACAGGGTGGGGTGCCAGGGACAAAATAGCTTCCTAGAAAATAATTCATGTAAATGACAGTGTCATGAACAAGAGCACAGGTCTGCACAATGACAATGGTCTGAAGAAGTAGAAGGGGGTCAGGTTATTTTCCAGCCCCTTCTTCAATTTGAGTAGACGCTGTAACAAAATCACAAGTCAAACCTATCATTAGAATTCTGCAAGACATTTTGAGTTCATGGCACCAATGCTTTGTGGTCTATGTAATTGGATATAAAACAGGTGATGGTAAATAATATTTCAAACACTCCATTTTATTGTTACAGACTCCAATCATGAGAGTACTGCTTCAAGATTTTTTTATTCCCTGCATTAAGGAGGAATATTCAACACACACACACTACATACACACACACCATTCTCACACACACACACAAATGTAAATAAAACACACATATCACACACACTTATACACACAAATGTAAATAAAACACACATACACACACAAATGTAAAAAAAAAAAAAAAAACAGAAAAAAAACACTTTGGTGATTTCCCAAAGCTCTGCCATAGCATAAAAGAGCTTTTATAATTGGTTGCTGGCTTTTTGTTCATTCTCATTTTGTACCATTCTTCCTTTCTCCTGAGTCTGTCAAGTTCCTTCTACCTGGGGAACTTGTCTCTTGCACCTGCTCTTCCTGTTGCGTGGTGCTCTCTTCATTCTTCTTGTTAATTTAATTGATGCCTATTCATATACATATACATATATTTTTTCTAGTTGTTCAAACTCCCTAAGGAAAACTCTCTCTGAATTCCAAGCCTATATTTGATTTTCCCAGTAAATATTCTCAGATCTCCTCATCATTTTCTTTCATAATTTCATCAGAGTTAACAATTATATTTTTATATAGTTAATTGATTAACATCTTCTCCTCCACTCTGTTGTAAGGTTTATATGAACTTGTCTTGATGCCATCTCACTATTCTATATGCAAGATGCTTAGTATGAGACTGAGCCACACAAGTGGGTGGCTTCACATTCTGTTTGCCGAGAACAGTCAAGGTTTATGCATATTGCCTGGCTTAATTGTTAATAGTGCTCTCTTGATTTTTAATAGTGCTCTCCCAAAATTATCCTGATGTGGAATGTACCATGAAGTTTCTGTTCATGTATGGAATTCCAGTAATCTTTGTTGGATGTCTCGCTTTTTTTAAGAAGAATCTTTCCACCTAAGTCTCTTTATTCCTCCATGCAAAGTGATTCTACTCTAGACATGCTGGGATGTGTCTGAAAGTGCAACATTTGTTCAGCTCAGAGTGTCATCTGTGCCACATAGCACACTGAAAACCGTTAAGGTCAGCAAGCTCTACATTTAAAGATGTTTCAAGTTCCCATTGCCATCACGACTTAAAATTTCTTCAATGTGTATTGCAGATCCAGGGCCTCTCATAGCATTTGTTCATGCATGCTTTAAGCCAGCAGTCATGCATTCAGTGAGATTTGGCTTATTTAACACATGGTTTAAAAGAATAGGCTCCCAGTCCTTATTTTCATGGAATTATGGCATAAGAAGCTCAACAATGCAACAACCATAACTGGGAAAAATTATTTCAAAAAATGAAATCAACTACTTACAGTGTCTAGAAATTATCCTAAGATCAAAGAAAAAATAAACACTTTAAAAAAATCTAATAAATATCAGTAAGAATAGCAAGACTCTGTAGCACTTAAGACACTATCTGCTCCTTTTCTCCCCAGTTCCCCCAGTTCAGTGTAATGGAAGCACCACTCTTGGCAGATATTGTTGGGAAGATGGGGTTCCCTCTCCTCCAGGCCCCAGTTAAAGGCTATAATATCTCCCTGGGAGGAGCAGTGTGCCAGTGATTCTCATCCCACCCTAACCCATGTTACAAAGGCTAAATTCCAGATGGGTGCAACTGAGAGGGTCAGGGCTGCCTTCTACCACACAATCCCTGCTGATAGTTTGGAGGCTCCACCCCACAAGCAACAAACTGAATATACTGATGACCCAATCGGCCTCAAGATAACTTGTTCATGTGGCAGCAGTTCCACACCAGCCGAGACAAAGTGAAAAGACCAGAGGTTAATATCATCATCCAGCATTATGCTTATCAAACGTGAGTGTCACTCTTAAGAAAAGCTCATTATTTTCCCTACCACCAGCAATGGCTCAGAGATTTTGCCCAGGGCACAGGAACCAAGCCATAAAGAAGTCTCCAAAGCTTTCACCAAAGGAATTGCCTTTATTTTCAAGAGTCTGGAGAATTTCAAACCTAAATGCACTCTCAAAAGCAAAGAGAAGTGTTAAGGAATTAAGAGAAGGTTAGTAGATCTATGAGAACAAGCTAAACTTTAGGTTTTCTGGTTTACAGGAGATGAGTGGGAAAAGAAACGTCTAAGAAGAGCTATCCTGGTGTCAGAACAAACCTCAAATACAGACCTCAGGAACTACATCTGCAAAGGGCCTGAGATTAATTGGATCAGACTGTGGAGCAATTTATGCCTCAGGATATCGTCAGAAAGAATAAAGCAAACAACCAGCATTAGTGGTACCTAAGGGTAGGGTGTGTTATCAACAGAGGCAAAGAGCTTAACAGAGAGATTACAGAAAAAGAGAGTGACATAACTCCTGCTAAAAATTACTGTCAACTCAGAGTGACTGTGCACATGCCCAAAGGTGCATACTCTTAAAAGTGACATGACAGGTTTCACACTGCAAAGGATAGATACTTCACAAAAATAGTACATCCAAGTCAAGAAACCAATAAGCAAGTAATAAGCAAAACAAAACAAAAACAAAAAACAACACATAGACCAGTATCAAAAGCTGCAACACTATATTACCTAAAATGTGCAATTTTCAACACAAAGATGTATGAGACATGCAAAGAAATAGGACATTTTTAACCATCAACAGAGAAAAAGAGAAAACAGGAATTGTCTGTGAGGGGCCCAGATAGCCAGCTTAACAAAAATTTCAAAGGAACCATTATAAATACATTCAAACAACTAAAAAAAAAAAAAAACATGATTTAAAAAGTAAAGATGTGAATACATTGTTTTATTAAATATCAATATCAAAGATAAATAATAAATAAAAACCAAATGAAAATTCTGTTGTTAGAAACTACAATAACCAATATAAAAAATACAATAGAATTTTTTAGATCAGTTTTCAATAGAATGGGCTAAAAAGCAGATTTGAAGTGGGAGAAAAAAGGCATCAGAAAGCTTGAAAATAGACCTATACAGATTATGCATTTTGAAGAGTAACAATAAACGAAGAATGAAGAAAACAAGGAAAAGAGACTCAGATGAACATATATATCAGAAAGAAAAGAGAACATAACAATATTTAAAAAATAATAACTAAAAACTTCCAAAATTTGATGAACAATTTAATATACATATCCAAGAAGTTCAACAGACTCCAAAACAAATTAAAACAGAGATCCACAACAAAGCACAGCATTATCAAAATTTTGAAAGCCAAAGCAAAGAGAAAAATCTTAAAATTATCAAGAGAAATATCACTTAACACATACAAGTCTTAAATGAGGTACAAGAAACCTCAATAAGGTTAACAGCTGACTTCTCATCAGAAACAATGGATGCCAATAATCTAGGAGAATGGCATGTTCCAAGTGCTGAAAGAGAGAAAACAAATGTCCAGGGAGGACCTTATATTCAAGGAAATTATTATTAACAATGAAAGCAAAATAAACAGATAAGCCAGACTGATAATTTGCAGTTAACACACCTGCTTTAGAGAAAATACTAAAGGAAATTCCTCAAACTGAAAGCAGGTTATACCAGATATAATTTATGTCACATAAAGAAGAAAAGAACATGGTAAATGTAATTATGTAATTATAGAAGACAGTTTAAATCAATATTTATTTTCATTTATTTTAACTGATTTGAAAAGTAAATATGGAAAACAATATGTATATATTTTGTAGTTGGGTCTATAACATAGAAATGTATGTATGACATAAACATCACATAGGAGTTGAAGGGGAGCAAAGCTATGTTGGAGGAAGAAAGTAACACCTGAGAGTAGCTTGAATCCACAGATGAAATCAAGGGAACCAAAAATGATCAATAATAAATGATCAGTAGTATATACTTGATCTTCTTTCTTCTCACAACTTATTTAAAAGACTTAAAACTATATAAAAGTCATAATTATAATAACATACTATTATGGATATAATATATAATATATATGCTATCTATGAGGATAAAATGTGAATAACAATTTTGGCACAAACAAAGGAAAAGGAAATATGAATGTATAGCATTTATGTTTCTATATCTTACTGGATCTAAATTACTATAATTCTAACAGAACTTAATAAGGAAATAGTTCAAAAGTATACTGAGTAAATCATTAAAGAAATTAAAATGTTACACTAGAAAATCTTAACACATGCAAATGAAAGCAATAAAGAAAGAACAGAGGAACAAAGAAGGCATCTGACATGTAGAACACATAAGTGACATGAAGACATAAATCCAAATACATCCATAATAATAGTAAATGCAAATGCTTTAAACAATCAGATCAAAGGACAAAGATTGTCAGACTTAAAAAAGAATAATAACCAACTAAATGCTTTTTACAGGAGTCACACTTTAGATTCAAAGACACAAATAATTTGAATGTAAAGGATGGAAAAAGATATATTATGCAAATAGCAACCTTAAGAAATCTGGAGTGGCTCTACTATCGCCAGACTAGGCATTAAAACAAAAGATGTTACTAGAGATGAAAAGAGACATTTTATAATGATAAAATGAGCAATCCATCATAAAGATGTCACAATTATAAACAACCATTGAAAGAATTTAAAGTAAAAACAGACAGGTCTATGATAAAAGTTGGAAATTTTAATATGTCATTTTCAATAATGAATAGAAGATGTGAACAACATTAGAACAAAGTACTGAACAAACAAACTAGACCTAACAGACATCTATAGAGAATTCTCTACTTAACACTAGCAGAATGCACATTCTTTTCAAGTATACATAGAACAGTCTCCAGAATAGACCATATCCTAAGTCATAAAACAAGCCTCAGTACTTTAAAATAATTGAAATCATAAAGTGGATGATTTGCAACCACAATGGCATGAAATTATACATCAAAGGCAGAAGAAATTTTGAGAAATTCATAAGTAGGTGGAAATTAAACTACACATTTCTACATAATTAATGGGTCAAAAAACACACAAGAAAATAAAAAATACTTTGAAATGAATGAAAATGAAGACACATTATACCATAATCTACAGGATGATGGTAAATCATTGATCAGAGGGAAATTTATGACTATAAATGTTTATATTTTTAAAGAATGATCTTGTATTAATAACCTAATCTTCCATCTTAAGACACTGGAGAAACAAATACAAAGAAACCTTAAAACAAGCAGAATATTTAACCTAAAAAAGATTAGAGTGACCATTAATTGAAAAATAAACAATAACGGAAAACAACAAAAGGAAAGGTTTGTTTTTTATGTAAACATCAGCAACCTTGACAAACTTTTAGTTAAACTGACAAATAGAAAAACAGTGAAGACCGAAATTACCAAAATCAAGAGTGAAAGAATGGTCATGACTGCTGGCCTTAAATACATTTTAAAAAGCAAGGTTATCAAATAATACTATGCCAGAACTAAATAATACAGTTGAAATGGAAAATTTTCTAGAAAGACACAAATTACTGAAACTGATTCATGAAGAAATAGAATATTTGTATGAACTTATATGAAATAATAAGATTGCAATTGTAATTAGAAAACTTTTCACAAAGTAAAACTCAGGCTCGCATTGATTCACCAGTGAATTCTCATGCACATATAGACACAACTTAATATCAGTTCTTCACAAACTCTTCCAAGAATGAAAGAAGAGGGAACACTTCCCAACTCCACCTATAAAATCAGTATTATGCTAATACTAAAACCAGACAAAGATATTACAAAAAAGAAAACTACAGAACAGTATCTCTTAGGAATATAGACACAAAAATACTTTTAAAAATACTAGCAAATTTAATCCAGTAGCATATTAAAAAAGTATTCACTATGATTAAATGGATTATATCACAGGAATTCAGTGTTGGCTTAACATCCAAAAATACATTTATGTAACACAACATATAAATAAAATAAAAGACAAAAACCTCATGATAATCTCAAATAATTAAAAAAATCTTTTGACAAAATTTAACATGCTTTTATAATAAAAACACCCAAAATATTAAAATTAGAAAGTAACTTTCTCATCATCATAAAGGCTATATATGTATATCAATCTTTGTGCTTAACAGTCTAGCCATGCAATTACACAAAAGTAAAAGTGACATATAAAATGTATCCAGTGTAGAAAATCAGAAATAAAGCTATATCTAGCCTCGTACGACAAAATCTTGCTTATAGAAAATTCTAAGAAATCCACTAAAAGTTATTAGAACTAATAAACAAGTTCAACAAGGTTTCAGGCTATAATACTGGCATGATTTGGCTGTGTCTCCACCCAAATCTCATCTTAAATTGCAGTTCTCATAATGCCCACATGTCCTGGGAGGGACTCAGTGGGAGGTAATTGAATCATGGGGCAGTTATCTTCATACTGTTCTCGTGATAGTAACAGAGAGAGTTCTCACGAGATCTGATGGTTTTAAAAGGGGCTTTTTCCCCTTTGCTCAGCACTCATTCACTCTCCTGCCACCCTGTGAAGAGGTGCCTTCCACCATAATTGTAAGTTCCCTAAGGCCTTACCAACCATGTGGAACTATGAGTCAATTAAACCTCTTTTCTTTATAAATTTCCCAGTCTTGGGTATTTCTTCATAGCAGCATGAGAGCATACTAATGCAAATATCAACCAAAAAAATTAATTGTATTTTCTATACTTGCAAAGAACCAAAATAAAATCAAGAACACAATTCAAGTTAGTACAGAAAACATTAAAAATTTTAAAGATTTTTTTTAAGTTTAAAACTTGAACACTAAAAGCTACAACTTATACTTAAAAATTAAAGGATACCTGAAGAAATGGAAAGACATACTAATTTTATGGAACTGTGGATGGAATATTAAGATGGCAATACTCCTCAAATTAATCTATATATTCAACACAATATTTTCCAATTCCAGTAGGCTACTTTGGTGAAATCAATAAACATTCTGAAGTTGATACACAAATCAAAGGACTCAAAATATTCAAAACAATTTTGAAAAAGAACAAAGTTGGATGACTCACAATTCTTGATTAAATCCTTATTTATAAACCTATACTAACCAAGACTGTTACTGATTAAATAGATACATAGAGTCGAGAGTCCAGAAATAAACTCATACATTTATGATCAATTGATTTTTAAAAAGCATGAGAACACTATTCAATGAGGAAGAATAATCTTTTGAACAAATGATGCTAAAACTATTGGATATTCCTATGCAAGAGTGAAGTTGGACCCCTTCTTCGCACCTTATGCAAAAATTAATGCAAAATTGATCATAAACCTAAATATAAAAAGGAAAGCCATAACTTTCTTAGATATAACAATAATAGCACAAATGACAAAAAAAGAGTAACTTGGATATAATCAAAATTAAATACTTTTGCATTTCTAATACTATACCAACCCTCACAATGAGATAAAATATTTGTAAATTATATATCTGAAGAATTTACTTGTAGAGTATGCAAATAACTCTTACAAGTCAATGATAAATAAATAATCCAAATAATAATGAACAAATATTCTCAAATGACATTTCATCAAAGAAGATATAGAAATGTCTAGGCAGCACCTGAAAAAAATACTCAAAATCATTAGTCATTAGGCAAAAACAAATCAAAACCACAATAAGATATCACTTGACTTTCACTGGGATGACTATTTTAAAAAGAGAGGTAATAAAAATTGTTGAGGAGGATGTGGAGAAAATGTATATCTTGCTGATGAGTGTAACGTTTCTTTTTGGGTTAGGCACATGCTTTAAAATTGTTATGATGTTTGCACAACTCTGTGAATATTCTAAACATAACAGAATGGTCTAGTTTAAATGGAAGAATTGTATGTCATGTAAATTATATTTAAATAAAGCTATTTTACATGTAAAAATATATACAACTATAGTTTTATAGTTTTTAAGTGCATAGACTCCAGAGTGGATGGGCTAAGTTTAACTCCTGGCTCTGCTGATTCTTAGCTATATAATCTTTGGCTTTGTCACAGCTTTACCTCATTAACTTACATGTGGAAATATTGTTACGTCATGAAATTGTGAATACTAAATTGAATTAACCTAGGTACGAAGCTTAGAACAAGGATTAGCAGACACCCTATAAGGAGGTAGATAATGAATACTGTAGTTTTAATGGGTGATACCATCTCTTTCGTAACCACTCAACTCTGCTGTTTCAGAGCAAAGCAGACACAGGCAATAAGTAAATAAAGAAGCATGAATGTGTTTCAATAAAATTTATTTATGAAAATAAGCAGCAGGCTGGATTTAGCCTGAGAGCATTAGCTTGCTCCTAACTGAGAATATAATTTAGCATTTGGTCAGTACTTAAGATATGCTTAGTTGTTATTTAGTATGTGCTGGGGGATTCAAATATAATCCTGCTGTCATGGGGATCTGGACTTTCCCCATTTGTGCTCAAATAATAAAGGTCTCCTTTACTTTGCTGATATACTGGGTAGTGATTCAAGCTCAAATACATACCCAGCTCCGGAAGTGGATATGTGAATGGGGAGATATGGTAACACGAACGAGTCCTGAATAGAATTACTGGAGCTAATGCCAAAAGCCAGACCAAGAAAATGCACTGCTTTGGTGCTGAATCTCCTTAGTGATTGAACCACTGCTCCTTAAATCTCCTTAGTCTATTGGTGAAACTTAGAGCCTGAAACAAAGCTAAAATGATGGGTCGTTGTCAGGTGGGGCCAGATCTGTGGATAAGCAAGACATGTGTGAGAAAGCTCAGAAACTGCTAGGTTCCATGTGTTAACGGATGATACATTTCTATCTACTTTTATTTTTTAGAAAAAAAATCCCCAAATCTTTAACCTGGCATTCTAGTGCCTCTAGAATATTGCTTTTAAAATCTAAATTATTTTTCTCATAAAATAAAAATTGAACATCACATGTGATTAGAAAACTTTACACTCTTCTTTAATAATGAAGTATTAATATACATTATTTTTAATGTAAACCTGGAGTGTTTGCAGATCCATCATCCTCTCAGAGGTATGTGGGGAAATGTCACATGAAACATCAGGGAGATACACTGGGCTCATCATTCCAGCTGCCTTCCACCACTGCTCAGCCACGATTGCTGTCTCCCAGTCTTGCTGGGAAATAATCACTGGCATATTTTCTCTTGGCAATAGTGGTATTTTTCTTGCAGCTTCTAGTATATACATTTGCAGATGATGGGCTTCTCATACATGTATTTGTTGGAAAAAATAACAGATGTGCCCTGGACTGGGTAAAAGAAAGATCTGATTCAAATTTCCAACCTGTTTCCAAGAAGCAGGCTTTGGGTAAACAGAAAAGCAAAAAACCCCACAATTTCCTTTAATCTCAATCTTTTCATCTCAATCTTTTTATCTATAACATAATATTGCTGTATTATGTTATTAATTATATTGTTATCATATTTCTATATTATGCTATGTTATGTATTATATATGCATGTATATATTAGGTATTATAATAATGTTAAGTCCTTTTATCTTTTAAAGATTTAATACTTTGGAGATATAATACCATCTCAATACATCTTAACAACATGCATATTACCTGTTATTTATTCATTCATATACATTTGATGGTTTACTTTATACCATCAATATTTGTCATACCAATATATGGTATACCATTTACTGTATACCATACATTCCTATACATCTGCAAGAGTATACTATTTGCATATTATAGTCTCTTTTTCTTCTAAATGAAAAAATGCAGACCAGAGGGGTGATTCAAGTTAGCAGCAATAAAATGCTGCTTTCAAGGGCCATGCTTGGGATCATAAGGTTTTAGTTCCAGTAGGACTTGGTGTCTCTCAAGATTATCCAGAAGTTTGGTATCATAACCCTGGTCTCAGGATGCCTAGAAAGTATGTTGACCTTCTAACTGATATCAGATGTATTTTGATAAGAAAGATAAGGCTGATGTATTTTGAGATGTGCATTGTTACTTTGCAGAAACATTAATCCTGAATCTATCAGCAAAAAACCATGGGACATGGATAAAAGCAGGATTTGAAATCTGGGATATATTTTAAGAAAGTAGTCAAAAGTTATCATACATGTACATTTATGGAGAAGCTACATTACTCACAGTTCTGTCTTTATAAGAGTAGTGTTTCTTCTCAAAAAATAACACAGAACTGTCAGGAGGGATTAGCCTATCTTCTCTTTAACAGTCTACCATTGCAGGATATTACTTTCTCTTAGTTTATAGTTTTTTTTAAAAATTGTGAGTCAATTCTTATGGTTCATAGTGTATAAAATAAGAGATGCAGTACTGGCTATTCTAGAGACATGTTCTTGCCTTATTGGCCCTTCCCTTCTAGGTTCTGGAGATGACAGTGAGGCCAGAGGCACTGGGGTAGTCAAGGCTATGAGGTGCCTATTCAGCATCTCTATTCAAATAAGAGATAAAAATCCAGAACAAAACAAAGCACTCCTTTCCTCAGGAGGAGATAGTTCCATGATGGGCTCATGGCTTGGCAGGCAGACTGTAGGCTGAATTTTATCCCTCCATATACCCCTTTCCAGGTGCTCATTTGGTTGGCAAGCTTGTGCCAACTACATATCATGGCACTGGATGTAGGTATTTGATACGGTTTGGCTCTGTGTCCCCACACAAATGTCATCTTGAATTGTAATCTTCATAATCCCCACACGTTCAGGGAGGGACCCATGGGAGCTGAGTGGATTGTGGGAGTGGTTTCTTTCATGCTGTTCTCACAGTAGTGAATGAGTTCTCACGAGAACTGATGGTTTTATAGGTGTTTTATAGTTCCTCATTCATATGCTCTCTCTTACCTGCTGCCACATAAGATGTGCCTGCTTCCCATTCTGCCATGATTCTAAGTTTCCTGAAGCCTCCCCAGCCATGCAGAACTGTGAATCAATTAAACTTCTTTTCTTTACAAATGATTCAGTCTCAGGCAGTTTTTTGTAGCAGTGTGACAACTAATACAGAAAACTGGTACCGGTAGAGTGGGGTACTCTCATAAAGATAACCTGAAAATGTGGAAGCAACTTTGGAACTGAGTAACAGGCAGAGGGTGGAACAGTTTGGAGGGCTCAGAAGAAGACAGGAAAATGTGGGAAAGTTTGGAACTTCCTAGAGACTTGTTGAATGGATTTGACCAAAATGCTGATAATGATGTGGACAATGAGGTCCGGGCTGAGGTGGTCTTTGAAGGAGATGAGAAACTTATCAGGAACTGGAGTAAAAATCACTCCTGTTATGCTTTAGCAAAGAAACTGGTGGCATTTTGCCCCTGCCCTAGAGACCTGTGGAACTTTGAACTTCAGAAAGATGATTTAGGATATCTGGCAGAAGAAATTTCCAAGTAGCAAAGCGTTCAAAAGGTGACAGAGTATAAAAGTTCAGAAAATTTGTAGCTTGACCATGTGGTAGAAAACAGAAACCCATTTTCTGGGGAGATATTCAAGCCGCCTACAAAAATTTGTATAGGTAATGAGGAATCCAATGTTAATTGCCAAGAAAATGGGGGAAAATGTCTCCAGGGTACGTCAGAGATCTTCATGGCAGCCCCTTCCATTACAGGCCCAGAGAACTAGGAGAAAAACATAGTTTTGTGGGCTGGGCCCAGGGACTTGCTGCTGTGTGCCGCCTCGAGACTTGGCATCTTGCATCCTAGCTACTCCAGCCATGGCTAAAAGGGCCAAAGTACAGCTCAAGTCATTGCTGCAGGGGGTGCAACCCCCAAGCCTTGATTGCTGCCAAGTGGTGTTTGGCCTTCAGGTGTACAGAAGTCAACAGAGGATGTATGGGAATGCCTGGATGTTCAAGCAGAAGTCTGCTGCAGGAGTGGAGACCTCATGGAGAACCTCTACTAGAGCAGTGTGTAAGGAAAATGTGGGGTTGGAGTCCCCACACAGACTCCCCAATGGGACACTATCTAATGGAGCTGTGAAAAGAGGGACACCATCCTCTAGACCCCAGAATGTTAGATCCATTGGCAGCTTGCACCATGTGCCTAGAAAAGTTGCAGGCATACAATGCCAGCCCATGGAAGCAGCTGCAGGGGCTGAATCCTGCAAAGCCAGAGGGTCTGAGCTGTCCAAAGCTGTGGGAAGCCACCTCTTGCATCAGCATGACCTGGAGGTGAAACATGGAGTCAAAGGAGATTATTTTGGAATTTTAAGATTTAATGATTTCGCTGCTGGATTTTGGACTTGAATGGGGTCTATAACCCCTTGGTTTTGGCTAATTTCTTCCATTTAGAATGAGACAATTTGTCCAATGCTCGTACCCCTATTGTAACTTGGAAGTAAGTAACTTGCTTTTGATTTTACAGACTCCTAGGTAGAGTTTTGTGCTTGTCTCAGATAATACTTTGGACTTGGACTTTTGGGTTAATGCTGGAATAAATTAAGACTTTGGGAGACTGTTGGAAACACATGGCTAGTTTTGAAATATAAAATGGACATAATATTTGGGAGGGGCTGGGGTGAAAATAATATGATTTGGCTCTGTATTCCCACCCACATCACATCTCGAATTGTAATCCCTGTAATTCCCATGTGTCAAGGGAGGGACCAGGTGGGAGGTAATTGGATCATGGGGTGGTTTCTTCCATGCTGTTCTTGTGATAGTGAGTTCGTTCTCATGAGATCTGATGGTTTTACTAGTGTTTGACAGTGTCTCCTTCACACACATTCTCTTGCCTGCCACCACGTAAGACATGCCTGCTTCCCTTTCTGCCATGATTATAAGTGTACTGAGGCCCCCCCCCCCAGCCATGTGTAGCTGTGAACCAATTAAAACTCTTTTCTTTATAAATTGCCCAGTCTCTGGCAGTTCTTTATTACAGCATGTAAACATACTAATACAGTACTTCAACCTAGCTTCAGCTGAAATTATACAAAAAAACAAAACCAAAACCAAAACAAACAAACAAAAAACCTCCTCTCAACTCCAAAAGGAAGAAGGAGGTAAGAACTCATGCCATCATATGGTAGCATAACTGTGTTTTAATTGTTCTCTTGTGGTGCCACTTATGCTATGTACCTGTCTTTCAACTGCATGTGCTTACTCATAGCATTGTTCCTCTTCTCAGAGGACATCATCTCTCCTCTCATACTCCGGGGACACACATAAACACTCACATCCGTGCACATCCACAAACTTACAAAAATCACTCATTCACATATACTCACAATCTCACTCCTTTGCACATACACACAAATACATTCATACACAAATAAACTCACACACACTCACACATAGATCTTATCTTGTTCTTTTTCACTAGTTCTGTATGCTGCTTTTAATGTCAAATATTCTCTCTAACTCACCTGGTTAAATTTCATTGCATTCCTAGTAAAGCTTGAATTTGGTTGCTTTGTTCTTTGTTTATTAAACTTCAATTTGAAAGCATGAACAAAGGTACAAAAACTCACACCAGAACTTAAAATTATCTAAACCTATTCATCCCAAATCCATCTGTTATGGGCAGAATTATATGTCTCCCAAAATTCATATGTTAAAATACTAACACACAGTAACTCAGATTGTGACTGTATTTGGAGAAAGGACTTTAAAGAGGCCATCAAAATAAAATGAGGTTATGTGGGTGGACCCTAATATAAGATGACTGGTGCCCTGACAAGTAGAAGAGGTTAGGATACCCACAGAGGGAAGACAATGTGAGGACACAAGGAGAAGATGGCCATCTACAAGCCAAGAAGAGAGGCCTCAGAAGAAATCAAAGATCTCTTGATTTAGAAATTCTAGCCTCCAGAAATGTGAGAAAATAAAATTCTGCTGGTTAAACCATTCAGTCTGTGGTATGTTATTATGATAACCCTAACAACTAACATAGTATCCAAGACCTCAAAAGATGGCGCTTTCTCTCACCAAATCTCATTTTAATGAAAAGGAAGTGATTTTCATTGAATTTGGCACCATGATCGTTTACGTTTATCATCTCACTTGGTCTTTAAGTGTTGAAACAAGACAATAATATTTAATTCTGAGTTTGCAAATCAGAAACTGAGGCTGAAGAAAGTTACACTACTTGTCAGGGGTCCCATAGCTCATAATTTGCAGATACGCAAGCTCAACAAATTAAGTTTTAACTTCAAAACTCATGTTCTTTTCCAAACATTAATCTGTTGTAATGAAGACAATTTTAACAGAGCTACATAAAATTAAGTAAAATTTTCAACCAAGTTAGCCTGTTTCATAAACATAGTTGTTTTTATCTTGTTGCATAACAAAATAGGCAGAATTAAACAATTCATAGGAATGATTGTAATTAATATTACATCTACATCTACCACATTCTTGACCCAACATTAAGAATAGATGAAAATAATGCACTGATTGCATATTCATTTCATATAATTGCAGTGAATGCAAATGTCCATCAATTTTTTTTCTTACTTCTATACCCTCTTTCCCCTTCTTCCCAATTCTTTTCCTGACTGTTATAAAGCACTATGCTCCTGTCTGACTTGTCTCTCAGCAAGTCTTTACCTACGAGGCCATAAACACACAGCAATAAGGAAAAGATAAAAGTATATTCTATCTTTCTCTACTCCTATATGTTAGTAATTATAATAAATGTAAAACTATACCAGGAATGGAGAAAAACAAAGGCTTCTCAAAATAACATGCAAACAAAAATAGTCTGACTATTTGGGATTAAAGCTAGCCATCTACTGGAACATTTAAAGGGAAAAATGCTGCCAAATAAGGAACATTCTTCCTGAATGCTAAATCCAGTGAGTTTTTGGACATGTGTGGTTACTGAGATTTTCTTGAAACTCTTCCCTTTAGAGAGGTCAGACATTTTCAGGACTATTTTATCAACTGAGTGTAAACCTAACTCTCTGAAAAATGTCTCTTACCTTTGGGAGTCACAGAGAAGAAGTACTAGTTATCTTTCACATGCAATCACATACATAATAACAGTAAAACATCCAAATGCATGATGGTTTGTATTTAGGAATTGATATGTTAGAATTTCATCCACCTCTATTAAATCTCTAGTCAGTGAAGAGAAGACCTATAGGTTTCCCCCATTTCCCTGCATACTAGATGAATTTATTTCCTAATATTTCCCCCTAAAACCTTATGCTAAAACCAACTGAACAACAAGATCACCGTTCTCTGTGCACTCTCTGCCCTCTTCAGCTTTTGTGCTATAAATATTATGGCATCCTTAATCTGTAGTGCCCTTCTCCGCATCCCTGGATATCAAAAGTCTATTCATTTTTAAAACCTCTCTTAAAATATCATCTAATAGGCAATAAAACATAAAAGCATGGGCTTTAGAGTGAGGTAGGGTTTAAGTTTGCCACTTACTAGACATGAAATGTTGAGCAAATTGTTTATCTTCTCTAAGCCTCTAATCCTGTATTAGCCAGGGTTATGCTGAGAAACAGAACCAACAGGAATACATATATATATATATATATATATATATATATATATATATATATATATATGATTTATTATGAGGAATTAGCTCATGCAATTGTGGAAGCCAACAAGTCCCAAGATCTGCTGTCCTCAGGTTGTAGACCCAGGAAAGCCAGTAGTAAAATTCAGTCTGAGTTCAAAGGCCTAAAATTTAGGAATGCCAATGGTGTAAATCCCAGTAAAAGTGCAAAATAAGATGAAATGAGATATCTCAGTTCAAACTGTTTGGAAGAAAAAAGGGGGCAAATTTCTTCTATTCCTGCCTTCTGTTCTATTCAGGCTCTCAACAAATTGTATGATGCCCACCCGTAATGGGGAGGGACATCTACTTCACTGAATCTACTGACTGAAATATTGTATCATCCAGAGACATCCTCACAGACATACCCAGAAATAGTGACTAACTAGATACCCGTGTGCTCCTTAATTCAGTCAAGATGACACATAAATTAACTATCAAAAATCCCCTGCCCCAAATTTAGGGACTGTTTTTTTTCCTTATACAAACTCTCCCCTTAGGTGATCTCAGGCTGGCCTATGTTTTTAAATACACTAAGAAAATGACAACCCAAATTGGTACGTGTAAGATAAAGATCTTGAATTTCAAAGGTGTATACTCAACTGTATTTAACTTACATTTTACATTCAAACAATATGTCCAAATGGAACAGTTAATCCTTCCTGTCCCGTCAAAAAATAAAAAAATAGTTATAAAAAGCAACAAAATCTTTAATGTCCAGAGTTGTTCTTGCCAGTAAGTGAAATTGGGTTTAATCAAGTATTTAAAGGGAAAATCTATCATTTATCCCTTTGTCCATCCTCCCATATCTAATATAACACCAGTCCTGTTTCTAGAAGCCACTGTGTATCATCTCCTCCGATAGCACTATCCTAACACACATTGACATTATCTCTCTCTCAGACCACCTTAGTAGCATCTTAACTGATTTCCTTGTTTCTATTCTTGCTCTATCTTGTCCATTTTCTACATAATAGTAGCCAAAGTAACATTTTTTTAAAAATTAAATAACCACATTGCTTCAACTCTTTCATTACTTCCCCATTATCAATGGAAAAAAATCTAAGTAACTTTTCATCATCTACAGAGCTTTGCATGGTCTGACCTCGACCTACACACCTCTCTGAATGTGTCCCCCATGCAATGCCTTTGTTGGCTGGCTCCAGTCATGCCTGCCTCCTTTGTTTCTTCTCTTCCTTCTCTAGGTCTTTGCACTTGCTTCTCCCTCTGGAGTCTTCCAGAATTTTCCCATAGTTGGCTTATCTTCAGCTTTCAACATTTAATACAATTAACAGTTACCTGTCCTTCATGCATTTACTTTTTCATGTTCTATTTGTACTACTAGAATAATAGTAGATTGAGAATAGAGGTCTTAAGTGTTCTGTTTACAGTTACATCCCCAGAATCAAGTATATTGCTGTCAAACAAGGAGTCCTAATAAATATTTGTGCTTGAATAAATGAATGAATTTCAGTTTAGTCTCTGCTAATAAGAATAAAGACAGACCCTTCTTTAAGATGCTGTGTAAGTTAATTAGATGATATGGTATGTTAAACTGTTATTGGGTTTATATTGTTTTTTATTTCACCCCTCAGTTTTTGACATAGTTTTGGTGACAATGTATAAACTCAATATAACTTGGATAATTTTTAAAATTAGAAATAAATTACACTTGGTTTCTAAAATTACACCACATATCTAAACATGAAATTCAAAGTCCAAGTCTCTGTAGAATTTCTATCATATTTAAACAACTTCACATATTAGCTATATTTCTAAATGACATCACTTTTGTTGGTTTTAATTTCAAAACCAGAAGCTTGCAATAAACAGAGAAGGAACTCAATTAAGCATAGCCCCTAGTGCAAATATTTAATTCCTTTCTCATCATTCTGCCATTAATAAGGCAATCACCCGGAAATAGGGGATTGATCATCAGCACATGGAATAACAATTGTGAAATGATGAAGAAAAGATACTGAAAGAATATTAGAGTTTATGAATTTGCATTCATATCCACTGGTTATAGCTCATTTAAAAAATATTCTTCTTTCTGCTAGGATCAACAATTCTTATAAAGAGACAAGATAAGCAATACACTGGTCTTTTATACATAAAAATAAATAATGGCTCATCAAATTAAGGGCCCTGAATAAATAAATAGATACAACTGAAAAACACTAGGTAATTTAGTATATGACATTAATTACTCATTCTTTCTAATTATTCACAGAATTCAAAGTTTAATTTAGTGACAGTAATCCTTAGCATCCATATAGTGTTTTTTGAGCTTTTTTTTTCTCCAGTACACTAATTGTATCAAGGGGATAATCTCAATTATACCATGAGGTAGATAGACAGATAGTGCTTAAATAGAAAGATTGTGAGTCCTACCCAAAGAGAGGAGAATACACTTACCACATGTGGGTTGCTCTGTATGATCATTATTTTTATTTAATCCTGGTTACAAAACTTCTAGGTAAGTCAAATTTGACCCCACTGTACACGTGTGAGGCTCAGAGGTTTTAAGTTAAGCATTTAGAGTTGCACAGTTATGAGACAAGGCTGAAATAAATTTCCGCGTAATGTGCAATCTGAATTGCAGACCACAGCGCAGTTTAGATGTTTTCTATGAATTGTCTCATGAAATCTTCCACAGTCCCCTGCATCTTGTAAAGGTCTACACTGCAACAAAAGGTTTAGTATGAGTTAAAATAATAAAAGCATCATTATTTCACAGATAAGGAAGAGGAAGGCACAGGGAGGCTGGGCTGCCTGCCTGACATCGCCCAGCTGGCAACGCAGAGAAGCAGTCGTCAGATTGAGATCCTTTTGGCTCTCACCCCAATGTTCCTGGCACTAGCTTGTATTGAAGGGGTCATAGTAGGAACAAAGATTTGAGATAAGAAAACCTGAGTTTCATTTCCTCCCTATGACTTGCCAGTTGTGTGATTTCATGCCAGTTCCCTAATCTCTCTGAGCTGGTTTCCTTACTTGTGAAAATGGACAAAATAAACAGCCTTTCTCTTAAGGGTCACTGGGAGGTTGACATGGAACAGTGTGTATGAAGCCCTGGTGCCTGTCTCATCACTATGTCCAGTATCTGTGAGTAAATATTACACTTGTGACACAAAGCCTCCGCTTCTTGGTTGATCTCTCCAAGGTGATGGAGTAACAGCGTGACCTCAGTAAAACACTGTCCGGTTTCAAGTCTAGTGCTTCTTCGCCAACCATGAAATAGCCTTATTTATTAGTTGGTATCATTTGGTTCTAGTTTTCTGCACTGGCAGAAAACTGCTCTTGTGTGACAGGGAACATTGCAAAAAGCAATAGAAGTAGTTCCCAAAAAGTCTTTACTGAGAGGACCAGATTAGTCTCAGAGCCCCTAGAAATACCCCGAGAGACAGATGTAAGCAAAGCTGAGGAAGTAAGTTAGCCCACCTGAGAAGAGGGAAGCAGGCCTAGAATGAGAACAATCAAACGTGGCAGGCCCTGCAGCACTTTGTCACTACATGAGAAAGAGGAGTGGTTTTGGCAATTTTTTCCTAACAGCTTGGAGTTATTTTGAACTTTTGCTTCAGCTGGTCTGTGGGAAGGGTGGATGAAGGGAAGTATCTCTGTGCCTGCTTGTCCTTCACATTGTCTCCAGAGTCTCCTCTCTTTGAGGTGAGGCTTTTAGGCGCCAACATAAAAATAAAGCCGTTGGAGCTGGCAGCACCTCTCAGACTGAGCAACAAAGAGAACACGCCAGCAGTCTGCAGAGGGAGGAAGAGTGAGGAGATGAGCTCAGGACTGGGCTGTTTTCTGGCTCTTCTCTTCCCATCTAAGCCTCAACCACTATCCTGGGCCAAACCACTCGGCCCCGGCACTTGGGCTGCAGCCCCAGCCTCCCCCCTGGTCGCCCAGGCTGCATCTTGCAGCCTATATATTGCAGTTACTTATCTTTACAAAGTACGGACCAGATGAGAACGCCACTTTAACCCTCCTTGATTAAAACTTTTCTGTGGAGCTTCGTGAATTACAGGAAAAAGACCTATGAATTGTCAGCAGGAATCAGGATGACTGACCAAATGCTTCTCACTTCATCTACTCATTCTATGTGCTCTGCAGTGCTGTCATTTGTGAACCTCAACTATCTCCTGGCACAGAGCCTTCACGTAAGTCATTTTCATTTTCTCAAAGGCTCACTGCCCTTCCTATTGTTGTTGACTCCTCTTCATGTTCCCCTTCTCAAAGAGTAATCTGTCGCTGCTTTAGGAAACCCTCTTATTGGACAGCTCCACTGGGCCAGGAGAGGCCCTGTAACGAGCTTCACAGATACGCCTTCCCAGAAGAGCACTCAGCATCGCCAGTCAGAGTGTAAGCAAAAAAGGAAAAAACAAACAAACAGCCTCAAGTGCCTTCAGATTTCAAAGGAGAAAATATAATGAGAGAATATCATTGGCTGCACAGATGATGGAGGAGCTGAGAAAACAATGGTAGAAAGTGAGACAAGTCAGACATTGTCACCAAGGAGCTACAAGGAACCCACAGCATAGAGAAGATGCAACCACTGCCTGAGGCAGAGAAGCAAGTAAATTAGTAAATGCCCTGTTTCTCCCTTCTCTTGGCCTTTGCACTCATGCTACTGCCTTCCACTGGCAAAACTCAGCCAGGAGCCTGCTGGGGCAGGCACCCTCTAACATACTACAGACCAGATTCACAACCTCTTCTTTATCATCTATCATCCTACCTTCTTCTCAGTGAAGAGGGAAATGGGAATTTATCACATTTTTGTGTAGGGAAAATTAATAATTATTGCCAATTTTCCCCATTTGCGATGTTGCACAAGTATTCCAGAAAAAGTGAAGGGCAAGGATTGTATTTGAGGAGGTACAGTGCTAGGATCAAGAGTAGTTATAACACGCGATTATTTTAGTATTTGTTTTCTTTAAGATCAGTGTCTTCACTTCATGGAATACCTCTTTGTGTTCACCATGCTGTTCCCATTTTCACAACGTGATTATTAAATGAACAAGTTTAAATGCTTCTGACCATTCAGTCATTAGGCAGTATGTACTGAGCAACTTCTACATGCTGGACCCAGTAAACAAAGCAGACCACGTCCCTGCCTCACGGGCTTCATAGGATAGAGGGTGATGAAAGACACAGACAAAGAAATACATGAAATAAATTGGTAGGTCAGATGGTAAAAAGTGACAAAGAAAAATAAGAAAGAAAAGGGGGCAAAAGGCATACTAGGCCCAGAGTGTGTGTTAAGAGTCCCCGGATGGAAAGGGAATTCCAGGGTAAAGTAGGTCTCTTGGAAGGCTTGGCAGTGGCTGGAACAGAGCAAATGATAGGAACATCAGATCAAAGTTCAGAGAAGTGGTCTAGGGGAGGAGGTGGATGGAGATGGCTGTGGGCCTTGAAGCCACTGCTTCAAGAGAATACAAGGCTTTGGATGCATTAATAATGGAAATTATTGAATAAATGCTGGGTTTGTGCATGTCCCCACAGTGCTCCCAAAGGTTTTAGGAAAGTTCAACCCATCTCAGGTCACCTCATCCACTAATTCTTGGTTTTGTTGATGCTTCCCCAGAGTATATGTTGAGTCCCAAGGACATTTAAGAATATCTGCTGAGACAGCTAATGAGAAATAGTGTCCCTTGACAATCCAGAGACAGAAGAATGATAAAAGAGATGAAAAGGGAGAGGAAACTAACAACTTGTGTTATGTGCAAGGCAGTTTTCTATCCACTGATTTTTAAATGTTGCTACATAACTGCAAACGGTATATTATGAGATTATGATATTGAGGTTCAGCAAATTTATGTGACCTGTCTGATGAGACTTAGAATTGCTGGTTAGTGATCGCAACCTACCACACATTGTGCTTGACATTCTCCTAGATCTTACTGCATCTTGACAACATCTCTTCGGATAGGATGGATGAAACAAACAGGGAGAAACAGCAAAGACAGAATTTTAGAAAAAGTAAAAAATGAAGATTAGAAAAAGAAAAAGAAAAAACTTGGATAATTATATTAACAGTATTTCAAGAAAATGCTTTCATTCACCTCAAATTTAAACTACTTCCATCATCCAGAATATTTGGAATACCCGTAAGTACCAAGAAATAGTGATTGCTAATGTTTCTGTAATCATTATTAAGCACAGCACACATTTACATGGTAAATTGTGAACCTGAAGATTCTTCGAAGTTAAGAATCACTTTGCTCATTATATATATGAAAAAATGTAGGTCAAGTGAGGTTAAGCAGCTTGTTTATATTCACGCAGCTAGTAAAGAAATAGCAAAGTTCTGATCTAGTCTGCTTGACTCCAGAGGTATTCTTGAACCCTGACCAAATCAGACGCAGGAGATCAAAGGAAGTGGGTAAGACTGGATAAGGCAGTGTTCTTGAAGAGCAGGGCCTGGCCAGTGGATTTTTGTGAATGTGTTTGTTCTGGGAGACCCACAACCTCTTTCTTATCATCTATCATCCTCCCCTCACAGTGAAAAGGAAATGTGGATTTATCATATTTTGGTATAGGGAAATTTAACAATTATTGCCAGTCTTCCCCATTTGCGATATTGCTCACATTTTCCAGAAGAAATGAAAATGTATTTATTATTCTTCACAAGGTTTTTTTTGTTTTGTTTTGTTTTCAGGCATTAATACTCCTGAGGTACAGCATCATTAGTGTGAGCTTTAATTCTCTCACGTATTAAAAAAATAGTAACGCTTGCAGAATTATTGTAAGTATCATCAACAATAAAATATTTGGGAGAGTTTATTTGATACGAGGAGTTGGTCTAAGCACTTTACACAATTTAATTGATTTGATTTAAAAAAACAAACAGCTCTTTGCATCCGAGACAAAGTACTGTTAAATACATTCTTTAGAGAGAAATAGATGGAAAGCCCGGCTTGGTATTCAAAACCAGGAATTTGGCTCTGATGTTCTTGCTCCTTGCTTCCTGGCAGTTCTGCAGCTTTGTAAGATAGAGACAGCACCAGCAAAGGATCTCAACATAGAGCTGTTTGATGAGAGGTAAGCGCTGCAGGAACCATGCTTCCCTCAGTGGGGAAACTTCCCCAATTTTGCCTAACAATTTCGTGAAAATCTTCCCTTCTCAGTCATGCTCATCATTTGATCTTGGGCTTTTTAATCACTTGCCCTTCCTGAATATCATTATTTTAAATTGAATTGTTTTTACCTGCAAAATAGAGCTAATAATACTGACAGTGGCAATATAAAAATTATTGAGAATGAAATTTTTTTTGAGCCACAATTCTTTGGGGAAACATGTTAGTAGTAGTATGAGAAAGATCAGTTGCTTCTCGTCCTAAACACTGCAATTCCTAATTATTCTTCCTGACCCTAGACCCCTTCTCACTTTGTTCCTTCGCGAACAAGATTTTCAAATGAGTGATCTTACAAGTTAAAACCCGGATACTTGTAAAATGAATAGTGATTCAGATAAAGCCCAGATTAAGCCCATACCAACTTCTTCTCCAAAGGCCTCCCATGCCTTCTGTGTTCTACAGTCACTCTAACATCTCAGCCTGTTACTGAAGCCCCTTAATGATCTGATTCCAATTGACTTTTAAACTTCCTGTTTATCCCTTTGGTTCACCAACTAACATACTCCTGATATGGTATTTAGATGTTCCCTCTTCCTTGCGTGTGATAACACTTTTTCCTCCAACTAGATTGGCTTTTTCTTTTGTCCCCACTTGTCCAAATCCAGTGTAGAAAAGCCACTGAATGCAAGGAGTCTACCGTTTGTGTAGATTCAAATTCCTGCTCTGCTGCTCACGATGTCAACTTGTATGTGTCAGAATTTCTTTGGCCCTCAGTCGTAGCTTTTAAAATGAAAAGTGACTTACTGAGTTGTTTTTGTTGCTTTGTTTTGTTTTCAGAAAGTGTCTAGTCTGCTGCCCAGGATGGAGTGTAGTGGCATGATCAACACTTATTGCAGTTTCAACCTCTGGGCTCAAGCAATCCTCCAGCATCAGCTTCCCAAGTAGCTAGGACTGCAGGTGTGCACCACCACACCAGCGTAATTCTTTTTTTTTTTGGAAAGATGCATTTTTGTCATATTTCCCAGGCTGATCTCCAACTCCTGGGCTCAAGTGACCCACCTGCTGGGATTACAGGTGAGAGCACACTGCGCCTAACTCACCGAGTTTTTATGAATATTAAATAATACTGTTTCTAGAATAGACTTAGAATACTGTTTCACACATAGCAGACACTAAATATTTACCCATGACAAAAATAACAATGATACTACCTATGCCAGATCTGATTCAGCAGATTCTTTCTCAATGAACCAGGCCACGATAACCATTCTAGCCTGATTGCACCCTCTCATGGAATCCCTAACATTTTCTCTATGACTCTATATTGGCACTGAGGAACCTTTACTTTTTTTGCAGATATATTCATAGTCAGTTCATCAGTCAGTCAATCAGAAAACAACAGTCACTTAGGGAGCACCTATAATTGATTGGTACTTTGAACAATGAGGATACAGCAGAGAATAAGAGGCATAGAATTTCTCTGTATAACTGAAAATATTTATTATGAGGCCTCAATACAAAAATAAATATAACTGGCTTCTAAGTATTGAGGAGTTTATTTATATGAAAATCTGTGAAAAGAACATGCAATATATAGAGACAGTAAGTACTAATGTCCTGAGTCCAGAACAAGTTTGGATGGTGTGATATAAATCATGTCTAGTTTGGCAGAATAGCATGGGCATTAGTAAGAGTTGGTCTAAGAAAGATTGACAGGGGCAGGATCATGCATGACCTTTCTGGTCATGGAAAAGATTTTGGATTTTACTTCAATGAGAAGCCATTAAAAGATTTTATGTGGAGGACAAACACGGTTAGGTATGCAATGCAGTAAAATCACTCTGGCTTCTAAGTGTGGAATGGCTTAGAGAATCTGGGAGAGCATGAGTAGGCTATTGCAGTGCTTTAGGTGAAGAATGACTATGGCTTGCACTGAGGTGTTACTGCTAGATTTGACGCATTCATGGTTTTCCATTTTTCCTACCAGATTATAATGCAATATTTGATGCTTTTGAGTCTGCCCACAAGACAACATACATTCAACTTTGCACACAGTAGGTAGGAATATTTTCTTATAAATGAAGCAATGCATACTGTGGAAGCTAAAACTGGAAACACAGGTGAAAACGAGCAAGACATCTGCTCTTTCTTAAGATCAAAATATTCAAGAGACAGAAGGGAAAACAAACTACTCAGTAACTCTAAAGGGCTGCTATTTTTATCATTGCAAAAAATATATGCACATCAAACATAAAATATGCTTGTCAGCAAATCTATCACATTTTCAACTTTTTCACAGAGCAGCTGATGTATAAAGCAGTTGGTCTTGTGCCGTGAAGATGCTTAAATGACTGACTTTTGGCAAAGGCCATGAAAATAATCACACGAACCCTGCTGTCTTCCAAAGATCAAGTCTGCTTTATGCCAGCTTGGAGAGAAAATTAAACATATAGCTAGAAATTTGATATTTTCTAGGAAGTCTAAATTTAGGTGGAAAATATCCTGGGGTGAAGATACAAAAATCCATATTTCAACTCATTATATTTCCCCCCAAAAGACTTTTCTTTTTGTGTTTCTTGTTGCATGGTGGTTAAAAGCACAGTTTTGGGGTCAAAGGCCTAAATGCCTCTTCACTATCTATGTGACCTTGGCCAAGTTAATTGGCTTCTCTAAGTCTCACGTCCATAATGTGAAAAAGTGACAAAATATTAATTGTAAGAATAATAGCTTACACTAGTTTAGTGTATACTCTGTTCCAGACATCATTCTAATACTTTAGATGTGTTAACTCCATTACAGTAACAATGGTATTATGAGGGCTGTACTACAATAGAGTGTATTGGTTTCCCAAATGAGAAAGTCTAGGTACTGAGGCAAGAGGGGGTTATGTCACTTGCTCAAGGCATTATACCCAGTAAGTGGCAGAGCCAAGACTTATATCCGTGCATAATAATTTGAAATTCTGAGATTTTCTCTGCTGTGCTATATCCCTAATTTCTGCCTTTAACCACTGTGTTTCACTGCTAAGGAAAGATGCATACCACAAAATTCTTGTAAGCATTCAATGACATGTAAAATAATGAGAACTATGCCTAACACAGAGTAATTATTTAATAGTTATTTGTTTTTAAAACATAAAGAGCAAGAGTGAATGACATATATGTGACCACATATGGTAAAAACTTAGTATTTTTAACCAATATTTATTGAGTACCTACTAGTCATTGCATTGTATTGAATACCCAAAACCCATTGTTTTGGGTGCTCTGATATGTCATTGGACAAAACATATAAAGATGTTCTAACTAGACAGGAAGAGTCACATAACCAACAATAATTATAACAAATAAGTAAACTATGTTGTAAATTAGAATACAATCAGGGCCATGGGAAAAACAGATAAAAAGACACAATAGATGAAGGGAATATTGAATGGCACTTTGGCTGGTGATAGTTGCTTGACATTGTTAATAAGGTAGCTGAAGTTGGGTTCATTGAGTGGGTGTGATTTGAGGAAAACTCGAAGGAGTTAAACAATGAGGTATTTAAATATCTGCAGAAAGAGTAGCCTGGGCAGACAGATCAACCAGGACCAAGTGGAGTTAGCAAAGGAGCCACAGCTGGTGAAGTCGGCGAACAAACAGGGGATCAGTCATGTAGTTTAAATACTTCGGCTATTATTTTTAGTAGAGTGGGAAGCCATTGCAGGAATGAGCAAAAATCAGCAAAATCTGACCTAGTGGTTAAGCACCCTGGCCACTGTGCTGAGCATGGACAACAGGGAACTGGAGTACAAGCAGGGAAGTCTATTCGAGCAATACTCACCCCAATCCACTGAGATGATGGCAGCTCAGACCAGAGGGTCAGCAGGGGAAGTGGTGAGCAATGGCAGAATTCTGGATGCATTTTGAATATATTCTGAGTGCCAGAAGGAATCCCCCCAAAACTGAATATAGAATGTAAGAGAAAGAGACATCAGTGGTAACAATAAAGTTTTTGTTCTGAGCATCTGGAAGGAAGGAGTTGTTATCACCTGAGATGGGAAAGATCATGGGTAGAGCAGGTTGGGGAGAATTTTTATCTTTTATCTTCAACGCTGTATCATACCTGTCATAATACATGACAAAACTAACAGTAAAACCAAAATAATAAACGCAGCTAACATCCATTAAATGCATATTAGGCTCACTTTGTTTTTAATATTAGTTGTCAGTCAACTAGACTGGATTTAAGGATGCCCAGATGGCTGGTGAAGCATTGTTTCTGGGTGTGTCTGTGAGGGAATTTTCAAAGTAAATTGACAAGTGAGTCAGTGGGTTGAGAGACGATGACTACCCTCAGTGTGACTATGCATCATCCAATCTACCATGGGTGCAGCTATTAATAGAACAATGCAGGCAAAAGAAAGAGGGCGGTAAGGTTACTTGGCTTCCTTTTTGTGTATCTCTCTCTCTCTCTCTGTCTCTGTCTTCCAGAGCAGTAAGTCTTTTTATCCCTCCTGACTGTGGACAACAAACTCCAGGTTCTTTGACCTTTGGACTCTGGGATCCACCAGAAACCTTCCAGGGGCTCTCAGGCCCTCAGCTTCAGACTGGAAGCTGTCCTGTTACCTTTCCTGGTTTTGAGGCTTTTGAAGTTGGACTGAGCCATGCTACTAGCTTCCTGGGGAGCCACGCTACAGGCTTCTTTCATCCTCCACCTTGTAATCACTTCTCATGGGACTTTGTAATCATGTGAGCCAGTTCTTCCTAATAAACTCCCTTTCACACACACACATGCACACACGCACACACACATACAAATGTTTATATAAAGTGGGCAGAATATATATACATGAACACTGTGTATGTGTGTGTGTCCTTTGGAGAACCCTGACTAACTGAAACCTCATTCAATGCCATAATAAATCACATAGTTTTATTATCTTCATGTTTAGAGATAAGGAAACTAAGGCCAGTAAGATAAAGAAACTTACACACATATTTTACAGCAAAGCCAAAATATAACGCAAAAACATTTCTAGTCCAAAGTCTGAAATCTTGACAACTATGATCAATAAATATGCATATATAATCCTCTTACATATTTCTAAATTCCTTCTGCTATTTCTTAGGTTCAAGTGCCTTCACAATTCTTTAACACATCTAATGTCATAGCTTCTTATCTGATATCTCTTCCTCTAATTTTACCAATCTGCACGTTACCAGAGAAGATATCTTTACACGAATTTCCAAACTAATCATATCAGTTCTTTGCTTAAATCCTTCAACACTTCCACATCATCTACAGACAGGAATAAAACCACCTTACCAATTTACACAGATCCTGTGGCTGACACAGTTTGTACTCATGTAACAACCAGTCTTTCCTGACTTTGCTAACTACACCCATATTTTGGCAATGTGCCCAGGCCCAGGAAACTAAGCTCATCATGGCATCCACATTAATATTTACCTGTGACTAGTCTAGGGGTGAGCATATATAATCCTGCTCTTACTATTGAAGTAAGAGTAGAATTTCCAGATAAAATACATAGTACTCAGTAAAATCCTAATTTCAAATAAGTAACTTTTTGTTAGTATAAGTATGTTCTGATTATTATACTAAACAGTATTATTGCTTACGTGAAATTCAAATTTAACTGAGCATCTTGTATTTTTATTTGCAAAATAGGTATCCCTAAACAAAATGAAAAATCTACTGGGAGCTTCTGGAAATATTTTTTTCTCCTTTACAAAAAAAGAGGAGCTTAATGCAAGTCAGGAGCCTTTTTCTCCCATTCTCTCCCTCCATATCTGGGACATTGTTCTGAGGGACTAAGAATATTTGTTGCTATGGCAGCCATTGCAACAATGAGAGAAAAACCAAGAGAATGCCCAAGATTCAAACCCAGTACCCTAATACTTTTGAGCTACTGAATCTGATCCAGAACAGTTTACTTTCAGACACTGATTAGAATCTTGTATTCCTTAAGTGCCTTAGGTTAGGTTACCTATTATTTGCCACTGATGGCATCTTAAATGTTATAGACAGTTTATGATCTGGTCTCTATTTACATCTTAGTCCTACTTTTGCCACCACCAACTATGGGAATGTATCTTCCAGTCTTTTCAAATTATTTGTAATTCCTGAACAATGTCCTCTTACTCAAACTTTCACAAAAGATGCTCCCCTCTCCTAAAACATATCTTGATCCCCTGATACTCTGTCTTTAAAATTAGTCATCATTTAAAATTATGATCAAAGGGTAATATTTCATTACCCTTTTTGAAATATTAATGTTTTAATAAATTGATTTTTTTATTAAACTGTTGACTAATTCCATTCATATTTGGTGAGCAGGTACAATGTGTTAGGTGCTTAGTATAACATGTGGTAAATACAGACAGTGCTCTGCCCTTAGTAAGCTTGCAATCTAATGGAGTGCCCAGACCTCAAAGAAATAATTATGCTGGAATTTAAGTTCAACTCTGAAACATGTGAAAACACAAAAATATAGGAGGATATAAGAGAATAAATTAAGGTTAACTTAACTTTAAAGGGATTAAGAGGGTCAAATAAAGTTTCTCTCTGGAGAAGAAATATGTATACTAATATATTAAGGGTCATTGGGAGTTAGCCAAAGGCGGAGTTGAAGGAAGAGAATTTCAGAGAGAGGACATATCATGTGCAGAGGACTTGGAGGAGGAGGAGAAAATAGCGGCTTTCAATGAGATAGTGAAGGCCAGTGTGTTAGGAGCCTGAAAATTGAGAGATGAAGTTTGGTTTGCAGAAGAACAGCCCCCATAAGAAGCCTATGCTCTAATCTCCAGCACCTGTGGCCATGCTAACTTTTTGGCAAAGAAACACCACGCGTGTGACTAAGTGAAGATCAATGCTGGAATGAGGAGGTTATCTTGGACTATCCAGGCAGGCTCTATGGAATCACAGAGTCCTTATGCAAGGCAGGAGAGGCAGAGCAAGAGAAGATGTGACACTGGAAGCAACAGAGATCGGAAATACATGATTACTGACTGAAGGCCACACAGCAGTAAATATGGGGCCTCTAGAAACCGAAAAAGGCCTGGTAATGAATTCTCCTCTGAGCCTCCAGAAAGAACACAGCCCTTCCAATCTTGATTTTAGCTTTGAGTCCCATTTCAGATGTCTGGGTTCTAGAGCTATACGTTAATAAATGTGTGTTAAGGCACTAGATTTCTGGTTATTTTTATAACAGTCCTAGGAAACTAATAAACATGGTTATGAGCTAAGGATACAGTGTGGGAAGAGTAATAAGGATGTGGATCTATCCATAGAGCCCAAGGAATCTTTTGACAGGTTTAAAGCAGGGATGACCATAATCAGAGGTCTTATCAAAAAGGTCACTTTGGAAGCTGGACACAGTGGGTCACACCTGTAATCCCAGTGATTTGGGAGGCCAAGGCAGGGGAATCACTTGAGGCCAGCAGTTCAAGACCAGTCTGGGCAATGTAGCAAGACTCCTTCTCTACAAAACATTTAAAAATTAACTGGGGATGGTGGCTTATGCTTGTAATCTCAGTTACTCGGAAGGCTGAGGTGAGAGGATCACTTGAGCCTGGGAGGCCGAAGCTGCTGTGAGCTAGGATCGCACCACTGTACTCCAACCTGGATGACAGAGCATGCCCCTGTCTCCCTCCCATAAAAAATTCTAGAATGGATATAACATGTAGCAGAAGAGCATAAGAGTGGATGACTGGATTCTGAGAAACCCTTTACAAAGGCATCAAGGCGGTCCATGCCAGAAGTGATGGTAACTTGGTATGCCAGTGGTGTGAACGTGGTGATACACAGAGGGGATTATAGTTGAGAGCTATTTTAGTGCTATACTTAACTGAATTTGAAAACCTAATATGGGGAGTAATGGAGAAGGAGGTGTTATGTCTGGCTTTTAGTTTTCTGGCTTAAGCAAATAGGTGAATGGAAAAAGAAAAGAAAAAAGATAAAAATGTGGAAGCAGTTTGGATAATTAATAAATAAAAGGTGGCTAGAAGTGCTATTTTTGGAAAGAGAGAAAGGTATTCGGAGCAAGGTCTGGGTAAGAGGCTTAGTGGAGATGGTGAGATGAACTCTCTTAATTTTGACAGAAATGTGAGCTAGTCTAGGAAAACAATGTTCATCAGGAACCTAGATAAATGGATCTGGATGTCAGAAGATGCATCAAGTCTGAAGTATGCATTTGGAATATCTTGGAAAACAGATGGCCTTTGAAACCATGGAAGTAGGTAGCAACACCTAAGGGGGGAATATAGAGTGAGAAGAAAATAATCCCCAAATTGAGGAAACCAACATTTATTTATTTTATTTTATTTACTTGTTTTTGACATGGAGTCTCACTCTGTCACCCAGGCTGCAGTGTAATGGCGTGATCTCGGCTCACTGCAACCTCTGCCTCTGGGTTTCAAGCAATTCTCATGTCTTAGCCACCCAAGAATCTGGGATTACAGGCACTTGCCATCACACCCAACTAATTTTTGTATTTTCAGTAGAGATGGGGTTTCACCATGTTGTCCAGGCTGGTCTCGAACTCTAGACCTCAAGTGATCCATTTGCCTCAGCCTCCCAAAGTGCTGGGATTGTAGGCATGAGTCATTGCACCCCGCCTTGAGGACACCAAAATTTAAGCTCATGTAGAACTAGGGTAGGTGCGTTGTAGCCCATTGACCAAATCCAGACTGCTGTCTAGTTTAGAAATAAAGATTTACTGGAAGACAGCATCATTCACTTGTTTACATATTATCTATGGCTGCTTTTGCCCTACGGTGGAAGAATCAAGTAGTTCCCATAGAAATCTTATGGGGCACAAAGCTTAAAATATTTACTATCTGATTTTTTAAAGAAAAATCTGTTGACTACTGATACAGATGAGGAATAAAAGAAAATCTAAGAATGCTCAGATAACAAAATAAAACTCTGCTATTTTATTGGTCTTTATTTTGAATTGCTCATTTCTCATTCCATTATTCTAAACATGCTTTTTAGATATGAATATTATTTGTCACTTTATTGTAATTATTTTATTACATGTCTCTTTTCAATTGATCATGAACTACTTAGGGCAGAGCTTCCACTTTGTTTCCATGTGCATCCACAGCAAGGGTCCCCAACCGGTCCATGGCCTGTTAGGATCTGGACTGCACATCAGGAAGTGAGCCACAGTTGAGCAAGTAAAGCCTCATCTGTATTTACAGCTACTCCCCATTGCTCATATTAGTGCCTGAGCTCCACCTCCTGTTAGATCAGCCAGCAGTGACACTAGATTCTCATAGGAGCAAAAACCCTCTTGTGAACTGTGCCTGTGAGGGATCTGGGTTGCATGCTTCTTATGAGAATCTCATGCCTGATGATCTGTCACTGTCTCCCATCACCCCTAGATGGGACTGTCTGGTTGCAGGAAAACAAGCTCAGGGTTCCCACTGATTCTATATTACGGTGAGCTGTATAATTATTTCATTATATATTACAATGTAATAATAATAGAAAGAAAGTACAAGACAGATGTAATGTAATGTGCTTGAATCATCCCGAAACCATCCCCTGCCCCCAGTCCATGGAAATACTGTCTTCCATGAAATAGATCCCTGGTGCCAAAACATTTGGGGACCTCTGAGCCACAGGACCTAACAGCACCCACAGCACATAGTAAGTGCTTTGCTTATTGAGTGAATTCACAGAGTAAGGTCAGTCAGTCCATCATTTATTCAAGGATTTTTGGAAAGCTGAAAAAAGCATGCCTTGACTAATGACAGAATAAAATTTAATAGGACTCATAAACAGTTCTGGTAAAATAAGATAAAGTTTTCAGCCAGTACTAACAATTTTTTATTTTTTTAATAATAAAAAAAGATTACACAGACATCCCTCATTATTATGCATTTGGTTTTCTCTTGAAAGTCTGCCTTCTGGCAAGAAGAATTCAAGTTTTTGGAAAACTTTCAAACCCTGAAGGGAGGATTTGGACATTTTTCACAGGAAAACAATTTTTGGAGAAAACAATTTTTCACAGGAGAAACAATTTTGGAGAAAGATTTTTTTAAGGTGAAAAATCATGCAGAAGTAGAATAATATTTTGCATGTTATATTTATAATTAATATTTTTATCAGAAAATGTGTAAATCTAGAACTCAAAATATAACTGTGTGTGAATTAGGATTCAGCAGAAGTAACTTGTCCTGCTTAAAATTTGAAATGACACATATATTTATGTTTTATATAGGTGTATCTAGTTGAAGTCAACATGTAACACATTTTTTTTGGAAATTATTTACTTTCTATATTTTTCTCCTCTTTTAAAAAAAAGAAACCCCTTAGCTATTAATACAATCCTTCAACTACAAGATTCTATAATGCTGAGGTCCTCAATGGCAGAGAATGTATTTAAGCTTCAAATTTCCACTGTCTTAAGTGCTATGCAGCTGTGGAAGTGTGCTTGAACCCGTTTGTACCTTGGTTTCCTCATTTATAAGCTGAAGATCATATCATACACACCAGTAAATCTCTGGTAATCTCTGTAAGGCTGAAATGAGTTATTGCATGTAAAAGTGCTCAGAATAGTACATGGCACAGAGCAAATGCTTAATAAATTTAGTTAGTATTAGTAGTATTTTGGCTTAGTGTTGAGGTTCAAGAATTGGATTTGAAATTAAGTTATGGTTGACATATTGGGAGAGTTGGGGTGTGTATCAGGATAAAGCTCATACTAAAAATTCTAATTTTACCAATTCCTAATTTTAGTAGCAAAGCATAAAAGATTAAATCCTGCTCATAGAAGCATCCTGTGCAAATTTTAGTAGCAAAGCATAATAAAAGATTAAATCATGCTCATAGAAGCATCCTGTGCAGGTGCTTCTGATTCAGAGATCTTTTCCTCCATGCATTTAACTTTGTTCCTAGCCTAAGTAAATGCTCAGTGAAAACTGATTTTAAACGGTACAAAAGTTAGTATTTCCATCTAACATCTACACAATTTCAGACAATGTTGGTATAGTGGATGTTATAATGGGGTTCACAGATCCTGATTCAGAAATAAAGAACTTCATAAACCAGGTGCCAGGAGAACTTCCAGCAGATAACCCTGTATTATCAGCCTCCCATGAGGACTGTCTCACTTGAAGAGGCTATTTGCTCAAGGTTACAGCCTTTCTGGGGTGGCCAGTATTCAATGACTGATTGAAACAGGGGAGTAAAGACCTGGCCTTCTTACTCCAACACAGAACAGCCCTGGAGGGTGGTCCCATCTGCAGAACTCCCCACACAGCTGGGTAAGGTGTCCCTCGAGACTGAATCTTTCCTTGACTTCTCTCTCTTCAATTCTTCATCTTTCCCTTATCTTCCACAGATGCTAACTCCAAGAGGACCTCCTAATAACCTTTCCTCATGCAGATCTCCATGTGAGTCAACTTTCTGAAGAATCCCACCTGTGACAGGTTGTAAGAAAATGAACTGAACCGTTTTGAGACTTTGTGAGTCTACGTGTGCCTTGGGCAACAAGTTTCAGGCAAAAGCATTTTTTTTCTATTCTGCAATATTCACCCATTATAAAAAAAGAAATCTTGCAATAGCTTTCAGATATTACACCTTTTTATGGTAGGGTTTGATCTTGGCTCCCTTTTCCCTTATAGAAAATCATGGAGAACACCTTGCCACTTTTCCAATACACTCTAAATTCTCAATAGTTGGACACTTGGTTTTTTCCATCTTGGAAACCACACTACATTTTATAGAGCCTTGTACACAGCGGATGGATGATGAATAAGTTGGTGACTGACTGTATTAGTGAAGTAAAGAACAAATGAATATAAGGATCTGGCTCATGCAGCAGTTTTTTTACCCTGAATGAATTTTTCAAGGTATAAAATTATGCAGAGACACTGAAATTAAAATTCTAAAATAATAATAGTCTGGAGGCTCTCCTGCACAAAAGAAATCTTTAGCTATCGGAAGTTAGCAAAATTTTAGAAAAGAAATTGTAAAAAAGGAGAATTGGCAGCAATGTTGAACTTCTGAAAGCAAGATCATGTAATATACAAGCACTTAAGCAAGCAATTATGCCAAATCTCAAAAGGCTGTTTTGATGTGCTACTTGAGAGTACTATTTCATGTTGACCTTTGTGTTAGAAGATGTGACTGTGTGCAGCTGTGCATTTAAAGAAGATGAATGTTAAGTGGAAGGCCAGTGAAATGTTGAGTAGTTCCTATAGGGCTTGTCTTTGGACTTCCATTGCTGAGTGCTGTTACCTTAGTTTGGATTGAGAGCCTCTGGTATTGTGTGACTTCCAAAAACCCCGGCAAACATCAGCCATGTTCATTCTCCACCAGGAAATCAATATCATAGTTTGAAACTAGAAATTCAACCAATTATTTACACTAATTAGAGTCCTTAGATGCCACATTACCCGCAGAATGAAGTTGAAACTTTTTAGTGTGGTGTAAGATACAGCACAATTTGACCCATTTCTAGTTTATTGCCTTCCACCTCAACTCCTCCCACTTTGGGCTCCAATGATACAAAATCTTTTACATTTTCTATATGTTTCCACTTGGCCAAAATTGATTCCCCTTTATTGTGGTTAGTTTTCCTAATTCACCTTTTCTCCATGCATTTAACTTAGTGACTAGCCTAAGCAGTCCTTTGGATAGTTGAGCCATTCATCCCCCATTTTATGTGCTTTCCTGGAGATTGTCAGTTGCAATACCTTGCTTGCCCTCCACCAAGATAAGTGTGGGACATGAGTAGGCCACACAGTAGAATTTGAGGTGGGCAGATAAAGACCAGTGGAGGTTGTTTTTGAAAACTGGTGCATGGTTGTTGGGAAACAGAAAATCTTTCTTTGTTCTAGCCTGTCAATCATTAGGACCTAGGCATAGAATTATAAATCATAATTTCCACCAGCTGAAGTGATTCTGCCTCAGAAAAAAGTTAAAATGTCAAGAGAAAAGCTGAGGAAGAGTGGAGAGGGAGCAGGGAAAAATAAGAACAAAGGAAGAGAGGGGAGGTAGGGATGGAAGTAGGGGGAGAGTGGGGAAGTCCCTCACAGCATTGCATAAGTCCCTGGATTTCACCATGCCTAAAGTGAGATTCTCCTTCAGATATGCTTTAAAATAATTCAATAAATCATCTGTTGACCTTAATCTGGTTAAGTGTTATTTTTGCCACTACAACCTGAATAAGGTCTAATATTTTCTACAATATTATCTCAAAAACTTGTATAATTGACTTGGTCTGCTTAGAATGTTTTCTAGTCTTTGGCTATTTGGCTAATGTGTATCCATTCTTTAAAACCCATGTTTTAATCCTTGGGTATATACCCAGTAATGGGATTGCTGGGTCAAATGGTATTTCTGGTTCTAGATCCCTGAGGAATCGGCACACTTCTTCTACAATGGTTGAACAATTTACACTCCCACCAACAGTTTAAAAGCATTCCTCTTTCTCCACATCCTCTTCAGCATCTGTTGTTTCCTGACTTTTTAATTATCGCCATTCTAACTGGTGTGAGATAGTATCTCATTGTGGTTTTGATTTGCATTTCTCTAATGACTAGTGATGATTAACTTTTCCTCCTATGTTTGTTGGCCGCATAAATGTTTTCTTTTGAGAAGTGTCTGTTCATATACTTTGCCCACTTTTTGATGGGATTTTTCTTTTTTCTTGTAAATTTGTTTAAGTTCTTTGTAGATTCTGGATATTAGCCCTTTGTCAGATGGAGAGATGGCAAAAATTTTCTACCATTCTGTAGGTTGCCTGTATAAATCATTCTGCTATAAAGACACATGCACACGTATGTTTATTGTGGCACTGTTCACAATAGCAAAGACTTGGAACCAACCCAAATGCCCATCAATGATAGGGTGGATACAGAAAATATGGCACATATACACCATAAAATACTATGCAGCCATAAAAAAGGATGCATTCATGTCCTTTTCAGGGACATTGAAAAGGACATTCTCAGCAACCTAACATAAGAAGAGAAAATGAAACACCACATACTCTCACTCATAAGTGGGAGTTGAACAATCATAACACATGGACACAGGGATAGGAACATCACACATTGGGGCCTGTCTGGGGGTGGGAGTCTAGGGTAGGGATAACATTAGGATAAATACCTAATGTAGATGATGGGTTGATGGGTGCAGCAAATCACCATAGCACGTGTATACCTATGTAACAAACCTGCACATTCTGCATATGTATCCCAGAACTTAAAGTATTATAAAAAAATCCCAAGGTAAATGTCAACATATCTAAGAAAGCCATTTCTTTCCCTTTCTTACCTCCATTGAAGCCAGGAGTGCATCATTCCTTCCTTAGAGCTACGAGTATCTCATGATTACTATTTTACTGGCCACATTAGTTGGTGATATAGTTGCAGATTTGTCAGCTTATCCTATTTCATTAGAAGGGCTTTTCAAGTAAGAGTTTGACATTTTTCCATCCTATCATTTTTTTAAAAATTTTTTACAGTGTGGCTGAAATAAAGTATTCACTAAATGCTCACTAATTTAAAATTCGGATTCTATTAAGTTGTGCATTCATTTATACTTTATTAGTTACCTAACATAGGCAAAGGTACATGCTAAGCATTATGTGTATATCATGAAAATAAGTTTTTGGTTATGAGTACTGCTATTTTATCCACTTAAAAATAATAATACTGACAGCCAGAGGGTTAAGGTCACACAAATAGAAGGTGGCAGAATCAGGACTCAAACTCAAAGTGTCTGATGCCAGATCCTGGCTCTTAATATGCTACTGTGTATTTTGTATGAGCAGAAGCTCTCAAAATTAATTGAGGGCAACTAGCACACAAGCAAACTACCTCAGTAACAAGTGACATGTGCTTTACTAGGCCAGGAAAGAGAGTGACGCTCTGTCAGAGTTTGTGGGTGTATACTTATTTTCTATTGCTTCATAATAGATTATCACAAATGTAACAGCTCAAATCCACACCATTTATTATCTTAGAGTTCTACGGGTCAGAGGTCTAGGCAGATCTCAACTGTGTTCTCCCTTCAGGGGCAGGCACTCAAGGTGTTAGATGGGCTACATTCTATCTGGAGGTTCTGGGGAAGAGCCTGATTACCAGCTCATTCTGTCGTTGGAAGAATACAGTTCCCTGCAGCTGTAGGACTGAGGTCCAAGTCTTCTTGCTAACTTTTGGTTGAAAGTCACCGTCAGTTCCTAGAGTCCACCTATCTTTTCCTACTGCACAGATACAACCATCATCAAAGCCAGCAATGGAGAATCTCCCTTTTGTCCAATTCTTCTCATATTTAAACTATCTTTCCAGGAAGATTCTAATATATCTTCGAAGGGGTCGCCTGATTAGGTTAAGTTCACCAAGGATAACTGCCTTCCCTTGAGGGAGAATCTGGGGCCGTAATGACACCTGCAAAATTCCTTTGCAGCAGCACCTGCATTAGTACCTGATTGAATAACTGGGAGAAAATGAACACACACCAAAAACCAGGAATCTTGGGGATCATCTTACGATTCTGCCTCTGTGGGGCAATATATTCATTTTATGAGAATCAAATTTCTATTTACCTATTGAAATCTTTCTTCCCAAGCATCTCTCTTGTGCCTCATTATCCCTCCCTGACAGGAGCTACAATTTCTCTTAATGCTGGATGGAGGGATCCAGATGTCGTAAATGCAAACCTTTCCTGCCATCAGAGTCGGCCGTCAGACAATACCAGAAATCAGTGTTTCCTTCTGAGTGGTAGACAAGAGTACATAATGAAGTGACCAGATTTTGATGTTCTGAAATACGGTTCACAAATATAATAAATGAAAGAAATATGGGTGTCTAGCCTTGGGAAGAAAGGCTGCATGGAGACATCTCAGAAAAATTGAAAGGCAAGAAAACCAATCACAGAAGAATTTGTTTCCTCACACCTGCATTCTATTGGTGCGTGGTCTTCTTCCCACAAGAAGGAACACCCTTCCTAAACTTACGAAAGTAAAATAGAAAGTGCAAAATTGTGTTACATCACCTTTATTGCCATTCATCCTAGTATAGCTCTGAAACTGAGTTTTTCTCTTCACAAAGAATAGCGCTAATGGGTGTCTATTTCTCCCATTCACAGGAAGCAAATCTTTTCTTCAATCTATCATTAAAGAAAAAAATCCAGGGATATTCCCAGCATATTTATTTCATGCTATATTTACAACATTAATGGGTAAGTCAAATAAAATGGAGTTCGTAAATGGTAATTAATAAATTTAATCACTTTGAACTATTACATCAGTTTCAGAGGCAAACCAGTCTCTGAGCTTCTCCATTATTTTCACTTATCCTTTTGGTCATTTTCACATTTATATAGCTTTTAAGAGTTAAGCGATCTTGCATTTTTCACACAGCCACCATGGTTTTTCTGACTCTTATTAAACATGAATGGTAGGTGACTTCACAAATATACTGAAAACAACTTCATTTAGCTTAGAATTGATTGTTTGAAAAATCAGATCATACACAGCCACCTGGAAGAAAATACTCACACAGAAATTTCCAAGAAGAAACTAAAACCAACGAAAAATTGATGCTTCCCAATGAGGTAGGAATTCTAATTTAATGTGTATATCTAGATCTGATTCTCTTGGGATCACATGCTAATTTGGTTATATATTTGTTCAATCAATTTAGAGATGTGGATAAATAAAAAGTAGGTTCATTTAATTTGTAAAAGATCAAAGCAATAGATCCTTAGCAGCAATATTACAATTCTACCTTGAACTAGTTACAGTTTCATGAATGAGCTACATTTACATTTTCATTTGTTTGTTTTTAAGATACGTGGTAGAGAAGTAGAAATAGCTTCTCTGGGCAGACTCAGGTAACACCCAAGAGACCTGTATCATGGGTTGGTATCTACCATGTTTGGAGAAAGAATAAATGTTTAACCTGAGTGTCTAGTTTTTCATTCCCCTATAAACATAGACTAAGATGAAGTTTCAAGTATAAGGTGTTGATGTGGAAATTGAAGTAACCCCAGGTAGATGAATGGAGATATAGGAAATAAAAGGAACATCAATTCAAGAAGAACATGATGCAACCACAAATAATGAATATTATGTAACAAAAAGAACATAAATTAAATTAGATAAGGATCAATACAAATACAGTTATGAATGCATATGAGGAACAGCACGGGAAAATAAAAACACCTAATTAGTGAACAGGGATGCAGTGAAATGGGAGAATTGTTTCTTTGCACTAAATCTCTATTCATGTCATATATAATAGTAAAAGTAAAAAAAATAAATGGAAGAGAAAGCAACATTTCAGGGTGCACTGTCAGAGTAGTTTTGCCATTGGCAATGGTGATGGTTAATACTGAGTGTCAACATAGTTGGAGTGAAGGATACAAAGTATTGTTCCTGGGTTTGTCTGTGAGGGTGCTGCCAATATATATTAACATCTGAGTCAGTGGACTGGGAGAGACAGACCTACCCTCAATCTGAGTGGCTGCCATCTAATCAACTGCCAGGACAGCTAGGATAAAAGCAGGCACAGGAACGTGGAAGGACTAGACTGGCTGAGTCCTCAGGCCTACATCTTTCTCCCATGCTGGATGCTTCCTGCCCTCAAACATTGGACTCCAAGTTCTTCAGCTTTTGGACTATTTGATCTACACCAACCAATGATTTGCCAGGGACTCGTGGACCTTCGGCCACAGACTGAAGGCTACACTGTTGGCTTCTCCACTTTTGAGGTTTTGGGACTCGGACTGGCTTCCTTGCTCCTCAGCTTGCAGACGGCCTATTGTGGGACTTTATCTTGTGATCATGTGAGTTAATACTCCTTAATAAAGTCCTCTTTATATATACATTTATCCTATTAATTCTGTTCCTCTAGACAACACTAATGCAGGTCAATTCCACTTGGTAAACTCTGGAAGCTTCTATAGGGCACACATCTCTATTCTATTTGAGGGTCTATGATACTGGTTTTATACATTAACTCACATCCATGTACGGTTGAGGGCTGCCCCATGAGGTGTGAAGTGTTCACCTCCCATATGTTCCAGAAGCCAAAAGAAACATTCCAGAAAAAAAAAAAAATGCAAGCGTTTTAATTTGGAGATCAGGCAGGTATCCTTGCTGAAGTAGTAAGGGAATGGGTAATATAGCCAGGGTACCAAAAGCACAAAGAGTCAGAGAGTGAGTTCAACACAACATCTTTTTAGAGTGAAAATAATTATGTGCTTGGAAAATATGTCCAAGGTATTAGTAGGAGACTTATCTAAGAACCCAGACTCCAAACAGGAAAGGGGAGAATTGTAGCTGAAACCAGAACAGAGAATTGAAGGCTTTTGCCTATGGTCATCTGAATCTCTTTCTGAATGGACAAATAACATCTGGGCAAGTATAGCTGACACAGCAAAATAACAAAAGAAAAGGTAAATGGGACCATTTCACGCTGCAGTTTGACTCCCCTCTAATCAGGTCAGTCCACGTTCCTGGAATGTAAGACTTCCCAGTATCTGCCTTTTGAATGACATACTCAAGAGTAAACTTTTTACCTTCACTTTCCCTGATCTCATGCACACTCTGAATTTTTTCTCTCTCTATGATCAAAACGCACTTCACTTGCTCTTCTTACTGTCAGAGAGTGTTGTGGTTACATGTCTTTCTCTTTGTATCCAGGGACAGTGTGTGAGGTCCTCAGTGGCTGGAACATTTACATGTACTCTTCAGCCACACATCGCCTAGTACTCAGGCACTATGTGTCAGAATCTCCTTTGTTTTCCAGTGGGGCTAGAATACAGACAAGCTGGGCAAGAGCTCTGCCAATGGCCCTCAGCCAAGGAATAGGGGTGAATCCCACCTCATCTGAGGCCAGGGCATGTCGAATGAATGGACAAATATTAAGCATATACCTAAAAAACTCCAAAGGTAGGGCTATAGCCAGATGCTCAGATGAGGGTGATGTATTTTTCTATTCATTGAGCAAATATTATTGCAAACCTTCTCTGATCTCACCAAGCAATGGCAATCTACATTGTAAACAAATCTTGAGGGTACATTCAAATATAAAGTAAAACTTAAAAAAAAGTAATACAGACCACAATAATGGCGAGTACCTATAGAATAGAGTACATTACAAGCATCATAGGAGCTCTGAGTCTCTATGCACTTAGTGGCTGCTTCCACGTTCTAGTCTAATGCAGTGAGCACTGTGCAGTCCTTCCTTGAGACAGGTGAACCCTCACCCTAAACTTAAACCTGTGCATAAGAATTGGGTTTCAGAAAACTAATATTAGCCAAATATGGCCAAATATTCAAGTATAACTAAATATGTAACTAAATAAATATGGCCAAATATTCAAACACAACTAAGCGTAACTAGATTATGCAAGTGAAAAAAAAAAAAAAACAAAAAGTTTTTCCCCTATACCTTCACTTCTCTACATACCCCCACCTTGCAACCAATTCTTTATCCTTTGTCTTTAGAGCTAGGTTCTGACATTACCATCTCAAAGATGGATAGCCTAACAAAATCCCTGTCTTTGAATAATGATTTTCTTTTGGAATAATTCTACTAATTATGTATTTTTCTGATCTATAACGTTTTATGTACCTGGGAGGAGATTCTAATTTCCCTGAAGTGTGAAATCTGGAAATCTGGAAATCTGGATTGTCTGAGTTCTTTTTCTTTTCTTTTTTGTTTTTTTGGTTTGATTTTTTTTTTCTTTTTTTGAGACAGAGTCTAACTCTGTCACCAAGGCTGGAGTACAGTGTTGTGATCATAGCTCACTGAAGTCTTGAACTCCTGGGCTTAAGCAATCCTCCTCCTCCAGCCTCCTGAGTCGCTGGGACTACAAGTGGCACGACTATGTGTGGATAATACATTTTTAATTATTATTTTTATTTTTAGTAGAGATAGGGTCTCACTATGTTTCCCAGGCTGGTCTCAAACTCTTGGTTTCAAGGGATTCTCCTGCCTCAGCTTCCCAAAGTGCTGGGGATTATAGATGCTCATCCATCCTTTGGTCCTTTATCGACTTGGATTTAGCTCAGCTACAAGTGCTAAAGAAGCCAAAATAAACTGCTTTAAATGAGCTAATGTGCATCTCATGTTAAGCAGTGAAAACTAGCAGGATGGCTTCCTATTGTCAGGACTCATATTCCTTTTATTTTGTGGTCCCACCATCAGTTACTACCAACTTTCAGGCTGTTTCAGGTCCAACATGGATGCTGGAGCACCAGCCACCAAAACCACATTTTAGTCAACATGAAGACGAAAAGGACAAAGAGCAGGTTCTCTCACTTTTATGTTACTTGCAAAAGATGCTTTCACCACAACCACGTACATCTAATTGGTGGGAACTTAGTCACAGAGTCAAATCTAGCTGAAAGGAGGTGGAGAAATCTAGTCTATTTTTGTGGATTAACATGTTCCTAGCTGAAATCTGTGTGTTCTATCCCTCAGGGAGAAGGAAACAATGGAGACTGTGAAAGTTTGCAGTTTTGGTGCCGTTTACAAAACACAGAAGCACAATTTCCAGTTAAAAGATAGCAGAGTAAAAGCATTTTACCCTACTGTTCTGTCTTGAACCAAATAGAGGAAGGGGGAATACCAACTAACTCAGCATGCAACATCATAATAAGAAAACAAATCACCAACTAATAAATGGGTAAATGATGTAAACAGATACTTCAACAAGGGAGGCATATGGAAGGCAAATAAGTACATGAACATATGTCCAACATACTTCCCTTAGTCATAAAGTGCAAACCAAAACCACAATGAGATACCACTAAAATTTATTAGAATGGCAAAACAAAACAAAAAGAAATAAAAACTTGACAATGCCTAGTGGTGGCAAGGATAAGGATCAATTAGAACTCTCACATATTGCTGAGGCAAACGCAAAATGGAACTCCTTTGGAAGCTAGTTTGGCAGTTTCTTCCAATGTTAAACATATACTTTTCATGTAACCCATTATTACACTCTCAAGTGAAATTTAAACAAAGTAAAAACTTAAATTTATATAAAAACTTGAACATGAATGTTTATAGAAGATTTATTCAAAATCATCAAAAGTTGGACAAATTCAATGTCTTGCTTCTTGACAATGGGTTAAAAAAACTGTGGTATACACATGCAGTGAAATAAATGAAAACAAATTACTGATATATATACAACTAAAAATAAATATCAAATTCACTGTGCTAGATTAAAGAAGCAGGCTTCAAAATGCTAGATAGTATATGATTTGTGTTATATGACATTGTGAAAATGGCAAAACCATAGTAATAGAAACTAGATCAGTTATTGACAGCAGCTCTACATTGGGAGGGTTTAACAAGAAGGGAGGAATAAGTATTGTGTGTGTGTGATTGAACTGTTCGATATCTTGATTTTGGTGGTGATTACATTCCCACATGTGCTTGACACAACTCAGAGAACTGTAAACTACACTGGCTAAATTGTACTCTATGTGCATTATATATTAAGTTAAAAATGTAAAGTAAAATAAAAACGAGTCATCTCAGAGACAAATCTTAGAGTAAAGGTGTCACAATAACATCCAAAATCTCTTAACTGGTTAAGTGCTTAATGCCAAAAATTTAAATTAAGAATATACTGACCCCACTATATTTTTATATTAAATAAAAATTATTCAGTGCAATAGTCATATTAAGAATATGGTTTTCCTTTTGGAAACCATGGCATCAACTAGGTAGGGGGTGGGAGGGAGTAGGAGGAAGAGAAGGAGAGAGAGAACACACTGGTGATAAATCACTGAAATATAGCACAGTAAAAAAATGTTTTCTTCAACAGAGAAATCCAGTAATGGTTACTGGAACATGGAACTGACTGGAATCAATCAAATACATAATAATCCCACTGATTTTTTAAAGAAACCTGAACTGTTAAAACTCATCCACCCTACACTAAAAGTTATTTTTAAAAAATTCTTAAGAGTCAACAATTCTTTGATTGAAAAGTAAACAGTACAAAATTAGTACAGTTCAAGGAGGATATATTCCGTTACACTCTCTTCAAATGTAGTAAAGGAGGATAGTGGGAAGCAAAGACACATCAATAAGATGGAGCTAAGGATCATGGAGTCCTGTAGGTAAAGGAGATCCTTCTAAAGGGTACAATCATAATATAATTAAGAAACAGGTTCATACCTGGGTAAAGGGAGCATGCAGTGTCTGACCAGTGGTATGTAAAAATTGCTAAGGACCAGTGAGAAGCTGTCCTCTCATTTTTATCTTTCTAAATGGGAGTATTTACCATAGTTACCTGTGATGGTTAATTTTATGTGTCAACTTGCCTGGGCTAAGGGATACCCAGATAGCTGACAAAACATTTCTGGTTGTGACCGTGATGCTATTTCCGGGAGAGATTAGCATTTGAATCAATACATTGATTAAGAAGATTGCCCTCACCAGTGAGGGTGGCCATCATACAATTCACTGAGGTCCTAAATGGAACAAATAGGTGGAGGAGGGGAAAACTGGTTTCCTGTTTGACCTCTGACATTCATTTTCTGTTGCTCTCAGACGTCGGTGATCCCTGTTCTTGGGCATTTAGGCTCATACCTGCCATCTACCACCTGAGGTAATCCCCATCAGTTTTCTGGGTTCCCCAGTTGGTAGATGGCAGATCATATAACTTCTCTGCCTCCATAATCATGTGGGCCAATTCCCCTCTCTCTCTCTCTCTCTCTGTCTCTCTCACACACACACACACACACACACACACACACACACACACACACCAACCGGACTTATGGTTCAACTTATAATTTTTCAACTTCATGAAGATATGAAAGCAATATCCATTCAATAGTAACTATACTTGAGCACTCATACAAAAATTCTATTCTTCACTTTCAGTATAATAGTCAATAAATTACATGAAGCATTAAATATTTTATTATATGCTAAACTTTGTGTTAGATGATTTTGCCCAACTGAAGGCTAATGTAAGTGTTCTGAGAATGTTTAGAAAAGGTTAACCTGAATAATGTTAGTAGATTAGGTGTATTAAATGCATTTTATCATATTTTCAACTTACAATGAGTTATTGAGACTGAAACCAATTGGAAATAGATGAGTATCTATCCATCTGTCTGTCTGTCTGTCTCTCTCTCTCTCATTGGTTCTGTTTCTCTGAAGAACCATAACTAACCTGTTATTATTTCTCTGTTCTTTATTAGATGTCTGTAAGTGACAATTAGGCTTCTTGTTCGTAGTTGTCTAGACTGAGTGAAAGAAGTATGGACTTATAGTGACTATTGTGCAGTATCTGGAGATTTCAGACTTTGAGCATAATGAGCTTCCTGGCTCAATCTTGGAACTTGAGTTGCCTACCTTGGGAAAGACATTATTTATGTTCTACATGTTAGAAGAAAGGAGTAAAGGATTATTTGATCAGGGGAGCAATCTTGGGCAGAGATATAATCAGAAAGACACATTCTAAATACTTGCCCATATTTTCTAACCTCTTCACAGTTAGGATCATGTGACTACATGTTTTGTGGACTGTAAACAGTAGTGAGAATATACTTTTTTGGTTAAAAGTGTATAAGAGCTGTCTGCTTAATCATATGGCTATTTCTTCCTCTGTTGTGGAGACCTAGATGTTCTTGCATTCCAGTTGATGCAACTGCAAGATAATGGAACATATATTAGCTTGGTTCCTAAGTGAATGGAGCATTGTCCCCCACCAATATCGGCATGTAATATAATAAACATAAACTTGTTTTTATAGGCCAGTAAAGCAATATATAGCTATTCTAAATAAAACATCTTGCAATCCCAAATATTATTATGTCTCAAAGTGGCATAATATTAGGAAATGAATTATAGTTTTTCTGAAAATACAGCTAGACAGAAGATGTAATCTTGCTGGAGAGGCGTATTTTATTCAAAAGTTGTCTTGTATGCAGGACATCTCTGCTTTAAGATAATTGAGTTGATTACCTCCTCATGGTTTTGGGGTTATAATCGTGACCTTGCACTACGAAAACATTCTGACTACTATACTCCACTAGGATATTTCTGTTTACTGAACATCTTTGGATTTTCTTTCCTAGCACTGATTTTGTCACTTAATCATGTAACATCCTCTAAAGTTCAACTATATTCTGAAAATAAGCATGGTTTATCTTTGTTCTACTGCAATTATAAACTCGTTGAAAAGAGGAATCTTTTATGACATAGTAGTTTGTTTCAATTTAATCAGATGGAATTACAGTGGTAATAATTATAAAGAAGATGGTGCTGTGTTGCTTTATAAAAATGAAATAAAAAGCGGCTCTTCAAGAATATATTCAACAACTATTTACTGGACACATAATTTATATTATTCTTTGGGTGCAGGGAATGCTGTTCAATCTGCCCATAGATTGTGAGCTCTTTCCTAAGTACATCTGGCTTTAGCTGTTAGATTCGAGATATGTTTGCCCCAATCAGTTTTCTGAAAAGAAAAACAAAGTCTTTTAGAAATCCCAGTGCTCACCATGTCAGACCTTTGGCTTGATTTAATGTATTCAAGAATACAAAATTATCATCTGCTGTGTAAATATGCTAAGAATCCATGAGATTTTGTGACTCATAATTTGAGTTGATTAATCTCATGAGCTCTGAGTAAACAGACTGACTTTCCACTGAGAATATAAATTCATGAGGTAAGAATATAAATTAAAAAGACAACCAGTCAAAGGAGCCATGTTTACTTATAAAACCCAGTAGATAGATAAAATAAACTGTCATTAAATGTGCATTCATTATGTGTCAAAACTGTACATCATAAAAAACGATCATTTATTTATCAAATAATCCTGCATAGTAACTGCTATTGTTACATTTGAATCAACTAAGAGAAATGTGCCTACAATACAGTAGACTCTATTGAAGTTTGGACCATTATAGCCATGTGAGCCAATTCCTTCAAGTGTATATATGTTTATTCACTCTTTTGTTTCTGTTTCTCTAAAGAACCACAATTAATACAGATTTTTGTATGGAGAAGTGGGATACTGCTATAGCAAATACATAAAAATATGAAAGGGGCTTTGTAACTTTTTAATGGGAAGAAGGTGAAAGAGTTTTAAGATGTATGCTAGAAAAACATCTAGATTGTCTTGAAGAAATTGTGAAAAGGAATATGAATGTTAAAGGTGATTCTAGTGAAATATCAGATAGAAACGAAGAAAATGTATCAAAAGCTAGATAGAAAGTGATTCTTGTTATAAACTGACAACCAACTTGGCCAAATTGTATTCTAGTGTATTGTAGACAGTAGACATTATGACTGTTTGCCCATTTGCATTGCTATAAAGGAATGCCTAAGGCTGGGTAATTTGTAAAGAAAAGAAGTTTATTATCGGTCATGGTTCTGCAGGCTTCTACAGGAAACATGACTCTAGCATATGCTCCTGGTGAGGTCTCAAAAAGCTTCTACGCATGGTGGAAGACAAGAAGGAGCAAGCATGTCACATGGTGAGAGAGGGAACAAGGGTGGGGGAAATATCAGGCTCTTATGAACAACCAGATCTTGCATGAACTAACAATGAGAACACACTTATTACCATGGTCAGGACCATGGTACTAAGGGTGACTGAGCCCCATGACTCAAATACCCTTCATCGGACCCCACTTCTGACATTAAGGATTATATTTCAACATGAGATTTGGAACCACAACCAAACCACATTAGTGACAAACTTGGATATTTAGGTGAGGATATTTCTAAGCAAAATGCTGAAGGCATGACTTGGTTTCTCTTTGCTGCTTATAGTAAAATGCAGGAGGAGTGAGATAAATAGAAAATAAATCATTAAGAAGAAAAGAACCAACACTTGGATATTTGGAAAACTCTCTCATCCCATCCTTTAAAAAATGAACAAGTATGTTTGGGAGAGAATACCAAGGGTGTGGCTGGACAATTACTCCATGAAACAATGACAGGTGTCACTCATAGGTCTAATTAGCCATGTCAGCAGAAGTCAAGGCTATAAATGAAGATAGCTTTATTGGAAGAAACACTGCTGGCCTGGGTTAACGGGAAAAGAGATGGTAAAAATAAAGTAAGGATATAGGATTTCTGGGATTCTATAGGATAAGACAATAGAGGTACTCAGCTGCAAAAAAAATAAACACACACACACACACACACATAAACAACAATAACAACAACAACAACAACCAAAGTTATTCTGCAAGGAAATGGAAGGTCATATGAAAATTCTACTTTTTTTTTTTTTTTTTTTTTAAATCTCCATACTCTTTTCCAAAATGGCTGCACTAATTTACATTTCCACTAATAGTGTCCAGGGTTTTCTTTTCTCCACATCCTCACCAACACTTGTTATCACTCCTCTTTTTTTATAATAGTCATTCTAACAGGTGTGAAGTGATGTCTTACTATGGTTTTAATTTACATTTCCCTGATAATTAAAAATGTTGAGCATTGTTTTAAATGTCATATCTATTCATATCTCTTCTTTATTTTTTAATTTTTTAATCAACAGACAAAATTATATATGTTAATAATATACAACATGATATTTTGAAGGATATACACACTGTAGAATGGTGATTACCAGAGGCTAGGGTGGCTGGGGAGTGGAGTTTGAGAGATACCGGTCATATATCTTCTTTTGAGAAGTGTCTACTCAGATCCTTTGCCAAGTCTTAAACCGCGATTTTGTTTTTGTTTTTGTTTTTTTTGCTATTAAGTTTTCTGAGTTTCTCATATATTTTGGATATCAGTCTCATATCAAGGGATGGTCTGCCAGTTTGTGGTTTGTGTCTTCATTCTGTTATTTTCTTTTAGTGCAGAAGCTTTTTAACTTGCTGCAATCCCATTTGTTTACTTTTGCTTTTGTGGCTTGTGCTTTTAGAGGCCTATCCAAGAAATACACATAGTATTGTACAGTCTTACTTATATGTGGAATCTAAAACATGTCAGTCTGAGAAACAAAAATTACCAGAGACCAAAGGGGGGCAATGGAGATGTTGATCAATGGGTAAATAGTTTCAGTTAGACTACAGGAATATGTTTTCTGTGATCTATTGCACTGCATGATGGTTACAGTTAATAATAATGCATTGTATATTTCAAAATTCTGGAAAAAATAGATTATAGCGTTCTCACTACAAAAAGTAATAAGTTGGTGAGGTAATAAATATGTTAATTAGCTTTATCAAATCTTTCTATAACGTATACACAGACCAAAACATCACATTATGCATTGCAAATATACACAATTATTTGCCAATTAACTTTTTTTAAACGAATGATCCCAAAGGTGGAGCTGTCTTTGCCTGAGCCAGAGGATGGGCCCGACTCAGTTTCTGCAGGCCAGGCTGCTGACACCTAGGACCTTGGGATAGAGCTTCTACGCAGGGTTATAGGGACAGGAATGCCACACAAAGTGAAGGGGGCAACATTGCCACACCTGTGAACCTGGAAGGTGAGGCTGCCTTCCTCATGGACCTAGAGGACACAGCTACTAAGCCAAAAATGATTACTTACCCTCAAGCATTAAAATCTAATGGATCTGCCCTGATAGGTTTTGGACTGGCTTGGAAATCATGATTCCCTTCATGACTTTTCCCTTTTGAAATGGAAATGCTTCTTCTATGTCAGTCCAACCATTATATTCTAGAAACAGACAATTAGACTAGTTTCATAGGTTTACAGCTGGAAATAAACTTTGCCTCAGTATGAATAGCATCTCATACACACTTTAGATTATATTTAGAGAGATTTTGGACTTAAGATTATTACGATGGGTTAAGACTCTTGGACTGTTGGGATGAGGTTGAATGCATTATGCCTGTGAGAGGAACAGAAATATAGAGGTCTAGAGGGTGAAATGTAATGGCATAAATTGTGTTTCCCACAAAGGTCAATGTTGAAGTCCCAACTCCCAGTATCTCAGAATGTAACTGTATTTGAAGATAAGGTCTTTCAGGTGGTGATTATTAAGGTTGTACACTAATCCAAAAGGCCTGATGTCCTTATAAGAAAAGGGAGAGATGTTAGAGATGCATGCATACAGAGTAAAGGCCATATGAAGACACAGAAGGATGGCAGCTTTTCTGCAAGCCCAAGAGAATGACCTCAAGAGAAACCAAATTTGCCAAAACCTTGATCTTGGTTTCTAGCCTTCAGAATTGTGACAAAATTAATTTATGTTGATTAAGACTCCATTAAGCCCTGGCAAAACTAATACAATGCTGCTATTGTTCTATTCAATAAATTTAACGAAGGGAAATGTTGCTAATACAATGCTGCTATTGCTGTTTTCAATAAATTTAATGAAGGGAAATGTGCATAAAATATAATGTACCCATTAGAAGTACATGAGTCTATGAGTGTTTACAAATATATACATCCATGAAACCTCCAGTACAATCAGATAGAAAACATTTCTGTCACCCCAAAATGTTTCTTTTTGCCTATTTACAGTCAATCTCCTCCCCAAGGCAGGCCCCACACAACCATTGATCTGCTTTCTGTCACTAGAGATTATTTTTATCTCTTCTAAAATTTAATATAAATGGAATAATATACATTCTTTATTGTCTGGTTTCTTTCACCTGGCAATTAGTTGCGTAGATTTTCCAACGTTTCTTATTGTGCCAACTGTTCGCTCTTTGCTTTTTGCCTCCTGTCCATCTGTCACATTCAACTATTAAAGATTTGTTGCATCTCCATTGGAGGCTGACATAGTTTGGCTCTGTGTCCTCACCTAAATCTCATGTCAAATTGTAATCCCAGTATTGAAGGAGGGGCCTGGTGTGAGGTGATTATATCATGCAGGCAATTCTAATGGTTTAGTACCATCCCCTACTGGTACCTCCTGATAGAGTTCTTCTGAGATCTAATTCTTGTAAACTGTGTGGCACCTTCCCTTTCTCTCTCTTTCCTGCTCGGCATGTGAAGATGTTCTTGCTTCTCCTTTGCCTTCTGCCATGATTGTAAGTTTCCTGAGGCCTCCCCAGAGGCAGAATCCTGTACATTCTGTAGAACTGTGGCCAATTAAAGCTCTTTTCTTCACAAATTACCCAGTCTCAGGTATATCTTTATAGTAGTGTGAGAAGGGACTAAGACAGAGCCCTTTGTGAATAAAGGGCTATCAGTTTTCATGTACATGCTTTTGTAAGGCTATCTATTTTCATTTTTCTTACATAATGTAAGTCAAATTTTTAGGTTTTATGGCATATCTATGTTTGGTTTTATAAGGCACTGTTACACTGTTTTCCAAAGTGGTTGTACCATTTTAGATTTTCATCAGTAAAATATGTTGAGTGTTAACAATGTTCCACATAGCAACCAAACACACGGTATTCTAAGTCTTTTATATCTTAGCCATTCTAGCAGGTTTTCATGACATCCCATTGTGATTTAAACTTGTATTTCCTCAATGAATAATGATGTTAAATATTCTGCTATGTGCTTACCAGATTCTCATATTCTTCTTTGGTGAAATGACTATTCAAGTCTTTTGTCCATTTTAAAAGCTGGCTTGCTTGATTTTTCCTACTGAGTTGCATGAGTTATTCATACATCCTAATGTAAGTTCTTTTTCAGATAAACTTAATAATGTATACTCCAATTGTGTGGCTTGACTTTTCATTTTTAAAATTGGGATTTGTAAAGGAAGTTTGAAATTTTGCTGAAGACTATTTTTTGTTGTTGTTGTTTTTACATTTATAATGTCTTTATTGAAATAACATTGTCATACAATAAAGTAAAAATATGCAAACAATTTGATAAGTTTTGATACATGTATACACCTATAAAACCACTATTACATGTAGATAATGGACAAATCCATCACAGCCAAAAGTTTTCTCCTGCATACTGTCGTATCTCTGCACATTTCCTTCCCCACTGCTAATCCTCTTACCCAGGCAATAAGTAACCTGCTTCTGTCAGTTTAGATTAGTTTGCATTTTATCAAATTTTACATAAACAAAATCCCAAAATATGTACTCTTTTGGTGTGGCTTTTTTCACTTGAGAAATAAAAACAAAATCAACTGAATGAATCCTAATCTCCATCTTGGCCAAGGGGAACCCAGAGAAACTTCAAAAACTGAGTTCCCAGCCATGACAGAATGGGAGGTTGGATACACCTCAGTATAACTCCCCTTTATTAATCTTTAACCAGAGTGCTTTCCCAAGGAGTAAACAGAAACCAGCTCTGAAAAACAAAAAATGTAAAACACATTCCTTTATCTCCTTAGGCCAATCATCTGAAGCCAACAGGAGATGTGACAGCTCACCAGATTTACAGTGCAGCTCTTCCTAAAAATTGACCATGATCACCAGACTAGTTTGGAGAGGATGCACATAAAGGATTTTTGCATCCTTGGCTTCACCTTTTGATGTCAGTGGGTTGAAAACTCCACTTTTAGATCATGCTTATGCTGCTATTTTTAAATCATTCCACTCATGAAGAGGCACAAGGCTCAATTGCACATGTGCACATTTCTCCTTTCATAATTAGGACTCCACTTATAGATTATTAAATATGTATATTCAGCCACCCTATTCACCATAATCTGGTCTTATTCTTCCCTCACTCAAAGTGCTTGTTTCCAGATTCTGTGAGAGACTGTGCTTCCTAGCCTGTCTGAGTGGCCACTTTGCAGGATACAACCCTTTAGAAGAAACAAAGTTCTCCTTTGCAAATTTTTTAACCTTGTGATTCTTCAGTCGACATACTTAATATAATTATTTTGACAGTCATCCAAAATATCATTATGTATATCAATAATTTATTCTTTTTATTGAAGAGTATTCCATTATATGAAAATACAATTTGTTTACTCACATGTTGATAGACTGCATTCCTTCCAGTTTTTGATTATCGAAAATGAAAATGAAGCCACTACAAGTATTTATGCAGAAGCCTTTGTTTGAAAAAAAACACTTTCATTTTTGAAATACCTAGGATTGCAGTATCTGTGTCCTATGGCAGGTGTATTTTTAGCTTTTAGTTAAATGGTGATTGTTTACAAAGGTAGTTGTGCCACTTTATATTCCTACCTGCAATTTCACGAGCATTTCATTTGAATCACATCTTCACCAACATTTGGTATGGTTGGATTTTTTAAAATTTTAGGCATACATATATATATAAATATTATTGTGGTTTTAATTTGGGTTTCTTTAATAACTAATTACATTTGGTATCTATTTATGTGCTTATTTTCTGTATGTATATACTATTTGGAGAAATGTCTATTTAGACATTTGTCCGTTTGTTTACTAGTTTGATTTCTTATTGACCTTTGAAATTTATTTGTATATCCTGAACTCAAATTATTTTACAAATATATGATTTGCTAATCACTTATATTAGCCTGTGACTTGTCTTTTTATTCTTTTAAATCATTTATATTAGTATGTAACTTATCTTTTTATTCTTTTAACAGTGTCTTTTGAAAAGTAAAATACTTACTTTTGATGAAGTCCAATTTATCGATTTTTTAATGTTAATGGGTTTTGTCTAAAAACCTTTGCCTAACCATCACTTTGTCATCTCCATTACTGGTTTACTTTTATCTATAAGTTTATAGTTTTAGGTTTTTCATTTTAGTCTGTAATCCAATTTGCATTCATTTTGGACATGTGAGAAGCAAAGCTCTAATTTTCTTTTTTTCTCCATATGAATATTCACATTTTCTAGTACCAAGTATTAAAAATACTATGTTTCTCCATTGAATTGTCACTTTGTCAAAAATTAACTGATTTTAAATTTGTAGCTCTTGTTCTGGGTTTTCTATTTGTTTTACCAGTTTATTTATAGCAATAGCATGCTGTCTTGCTTAACGTAGTTTTATAATGCTCTTGAAACAAGATAGTAAAAATTCTCAAACAATATGTTTTTATATCTCAAAGTTGTTTTACTTATTCTATTTTCTTGCATTTTTATATGAATTTTGGAATTAGTATTTTAATTTCTACAAAATGCTCTACAGAAATTTTGATAAACATTGCCTTCAAACTATACATTGATCTATGGAGCACTGACATTTTAAAATATTGAATTGTCTGAGCCATGAACTCAGTAATCTTTTAATTTATTTAAATTTTTAAAATTTCACTTGCCATTGTTTCAGATTATACTTTGTCAAATTTATCTATGAATATTTAATTTTTCATACTATGGTAAATGACATTGTTCTAATTTTGATTTCCGATTGTTACTAGTGTATAGAAATATAGTTGATTTTATATATTGATCTTTTATTCTACAACTTTGATAATTCACTTATTTTAGTAGCTATTAAAAATAAATTTAATAAAATTTGCTTCATAATCATACCATCTATGAAACAAATAACAAATACCCAAAGACCGTTACATTGTTTTCCAACGTAGATGCCCATTATGTTATTGATATTATTATTTGGCTTGTTACAATGACTAGCATTTTTAGTGCTAGTCATTGTAAAAGAAATGAGTGGTATATTTTTACCTTGTTCATGATCTTTGGGGGAAAGCATTCAGTCTTTCATCATTAATAATAACATTAGCTGTGTGTTTTTCAGAGGTCTTCAAACAATTTCAGAAAGTTTTATTCTATTCTTAGATTGCTGAGTATTATCTTCATGAATATATATTGAACGTATCATAAGATTGTTCCGTATCTATGAAATTATCATGTAATTAGCTTCTTTTTATTCCATTAAAGTGTTGAACTACACTGATTTGTTTTTGAATGTTATAATCTTATATTCCTGGCATAATACCCATTTAGTTATGGTGCATCATCCTTTTTATATATTTCTAGATAATATTAACTAGTATTTTGCTGAGGATTTTTGCATATAAGTGTATTAAGAATATTGGATGGTAATATGATTTTTTTCTTGTAATATTTTTGTTAGTTTTGGTATTATAGTAATGTTGGTCTCATTAAATGCATTGGAAAGTATTTCCTATTCTTCTATTTTTTAAAAAAGTGTACTATTGGTATTCCTACCCTAATTGTTTGAGATAATTCACTGACAAGGCCAACCAGCTTTGGATGTTTTTATTTTAAAACGGCTTTCAATTTTGGGTTCAATTTCTATTTTAGACATAGAGCTATTACAAATTTTTAATCTTCTGTTTTTATATTGATGTCTCCAAAACTCTTGCACATTTTAAATTACATTTCTGAAATTTTTGTCACACTATATTGATAGTATTATTCACTATTATGCTCCTAGGACCCTACAGTGATATCCTCTTTTTAATTCCTTGGAAATAAACACAGAATGAGTCTCTGCACTAACTGGGTCCACTGTGAGTAAGACTTGAGATGAAACTTGACCTATTACCTGAAGACCGTGAACTCCAATTTCCCCAATTTTTATTGGTAGGTCATAAAGGCATTTTGGATTCCCAGGCACTGACATCTTAAAGCCTGTTTCTTATGCTCCCCAGCCAAATCTCTGTATTTTCTTTTCCAAATACATGGTCACTCTAGCAAATGACCATAAATCTCTTTTGAGGACCGTAAATCTCTTTGGAGGATGATATAAAGGGTTTACTTCTGACAATGGTGTAAGATCATTTCCTGAAGGTGACTTGTTCTCCCCATCATTCAAGAATTTTGTGTTTGTGTGTGAATTGATTGACATCTAGCTGAGTGAGATGCTGCAACTTTCTACTGTGGAAGGTGAGGCAGGTTTTTCTATAATATAGATCATGACATAATCTAGTAGGCAATCCAGACTGGTTGGAAGAGGACGTGTTCATGGCTCACAAGTTTAGCGAGTTGTCATCCAAATAGGATTTGCTGTATGTCTGCCCTCTGGAGTGAGGGGGAGCTTGCCAAAGGGAAGCCTTGCTGCTGCTGGCCACTGGCCACTGGTAAAAACAAGTGCTGTCTCATCCAACAGGATGAGCATGCCCGGAAGAGAAATGCTTTTGTATTCCAGTGATGCTCTAGCATTTTCTACTGATTAAGCCTAATATCAGGCCATCTGGTAAAGTCTTAAAAGATTTTCCCTAATATATTATACACAAGGAAGAGAGAATTTGGAACTTAGTGTCCATTAGTTGGCTATTACCCAATTTTCATATATTTTACTTATCCATATGTTCTGCCACTCCAATATGTATCACTATTGTTTCTTATTTAAATAGTCAATTATATTTAAAAATATTTTAAACAGGAAATATTTTTATTTACCTAAATATTTATCTCTTATGCTTTTCATCTCTTTGTGTAAATTAAAGTTTTCATTGGAAGCCATTTCCCTCTCCTCCTAATTAACTTCCTTAACCTTTTTTCATAGTGCAGGCCTGTGAGCAACAGATTCTGCCAGACTGTTTTTGTCTAAAAAAATTTTTTTACCTTCATTTTTATTTCATATTGTTGATGAAGCTAGTATTTGAGGTACACAACTTTTTTTTTAGCATCAATATGTTGCCTCTTGTCTTCTGGCTCGCATTGATTGCTGGAGTATTAGAGTTCTCCAGAGAAACAACCAATAGGGTGTGTGTGTGTGTGTGTGTGTGTGTGTGTGTGTGTGTGTGCGCGCGCGCAAATATGGAGGCTGGAAAGTCCAAATCTGCAGAATTGTGTGGGGCCATAGAGCAGAGACTCAAGAGAGCCAATGATGCAGATGAAGTGTGAAGGTAGGCTGCTGAGAATTCCCCCTTCCTTGGGGAGGCCAGTCTTTTTGTTCTAGTCAAGTCTTCAACTGATTTTATGAGCCCCACCCACATTATGAGGGTAATCTGCTTAACACAAGGTTCACTGATTTAAATGTCAGCCTCATCCAAAACACTCTCCACACAGACACATAAAATTATCTATTGCAGATCATTCTTATATTTGTTTCCTTTTAGGTACAACGTCTTTTCACTTTTACATGTTCTTAACATTTTCTTTATATCATTAGTGTTCAGTCTATTGAATTATGATATGCCTCAATGTACTTTTCTGTATGTTTATTTTGGTTGAAAGTTTATTCATGATCTGATCAAGTTATTGGATTTATGGTTTATGGCTTTCATTAAACTGGAAAAAAAAAAAAGACTTTTCTTCAAGCAATTTTTTTTCTCTGCTCCTGGGTCATTTTGATTACACATGCATTAGATCACTTAATGTTATCTCACATGTCATTAAGTCTGTTCATTATCAGTTTTTATTTATCAGTTTGCTTCAGTTTTTAAAAGCCAGTTTTGATGTGTTTTCAAGGTCATTTATGTTTTCCTTTGTAGAATCTAAACTGCAGTTATACTCACCCAGTAATTTTTTTTCTAAATGTTGAATTTCTATAATTTCCATTTGGTTCACTTTTATATCTTCTATTTTCTTCATATATATATATATATATATATATATATATATAGGCTTTAAACTATATACAAAACACATTTATAAGATCTGTTTTGAAGTCCTTTTCCATTAACATCATCTTCTCTATCATTTTTGACTCTGCTTTTATTGATTGATTGTAGGTCCTATTTTTTTCTTGTTTCTTGGCATGCTTAATAATTTCTGATTGGATAGGAAACACTGTGAATTATATGTTTTCCAACATCTGAAATTCATCTTCTTTAAAAGGATATAGAGCATTGCTTTGGAAGACATTGACATTTTATTGACATGGCTTGACCTTTGGACTCTTGTTGTGGCAGCTCTAAGAAGCTTCTACCCCAGGGTTTGTTTAGCCCAACCCCTGAAGTGTTAGCCTTCTCAGGTCTCTACTGACTGTCTCAGGGGTTCAGTGAAACCGCTCTGACTCATAGCAACATTAGTATCTTCCAGCTCTGAGAATTCTTTACCTAATAGTACTCTGATATTTCTTTGCCTGGCCTTTTCAAATCACATTCTCTATGTTGCAGCAATATGTTCAAGGGGATAGCTATGCAGATTTTTAGAGGGGGTGTGTGTGTGTGTTGCTCTCTCTTTTATAGGACTCATCCTGAAAATTCTAACTGTTTCAGCCTCCCCAAACTGTTTTTTATGTTCTCAACTGAGACCTCTGCTCCCTCAACCACATTGTGGAAAGTACCTGCAGGACAAAACCCAGGCCGATTCACCTTATTTGCTTCTTTTCTTTCAGAGCTAACAATCCAACACTCATTATTTTATGCTGTCTGAAAATAATTGCTTTATATATTTGTCCAGTTTTCTAGCTACTTACAGAAGGAAATTACATCCAGTATCAGTTATTCCAAATGACTAGAAACGTATGTCCTTTAGGTTGGTTTATGTTATTTTAATTTTATACTTGAATAAACAAATGCTCAGGGGATATTTTTTCTTTTTGATTGTCAGTCCTCTAGTTTCACATTTTAGAAAGTAAATGCCTAAATACTACAACAATCACCATTTGGAGAATCTATCCAGCATCAAGCAAAATGCTAAACAAACAACGTATCATATTTCATTTCATCTTTTGACAATGCCTTGGAAGATTTATCATCCCATTTTCTAAATGAAATAATTAAAAACAAAGCAATATTATGGACTAAATATTAGTGTCACTCCCCCCAAATTGATATTTTGAAATCTTATCCCCACAATGTGATGGTGTTACCGGAAAGGGGTCTTGATCCAGACACCAAGAGAGGGTTCTTGGATCTCGCATAAGAAAGAATTCAGGGAGAGTCCGCAGTGCAAAGTGAAAGCAAATTTATTAAGAAAGTAGAGGAATAAAATAATGGCTATTCCAACCCCTGAGGGCTGCTGGTTGCCCATTTTTATGGCTATTTCTTGATGATATGCTGAACAAGGGGTAAATTATTCATGCCTCCCCTCTTTAGACCATATAGGGTAACTTCCTAATGTTGCCATGGCATTTGTAAACTGTCATGGAGCTGGCTGGAGTGAGTGTAGCAGTGAGGGTGACCAGAGGTCACTCTCATTGCCATTTTGGTTTTGGCTGGCTCCTTTACTGCAACCTGTTTTATCAGCAAGGTCTTCATGATCTGTATTTGTACTGACCTCCTATCTCATCCTGTGAACTAGAATGCCTTAACCATCTGGGAATACAGCCCAGTAGGTTTCAGTCTCATTTTACCAGCTCCTATTTAAAATGGAGTTTCTCTGGCTCACAGGCGTCTGACAAATATAAGGGAAATGGTCCACCCCCACTAACCACCATGACCTCAACCAGTCTCTCTGGTTAAAATTTAAAATCGCCCTGGTCAAAAAGAAAGTCCACTCAGAAGGCTGGGTGGCCTTACAATTTTATTGTTGGTTTACAGGATTCTTTAGGCAGGAGCATTAAGTACAAACCACGGCTATCCTGGAAAACAAGGATGCCTGGTCATTCTATTTATAGTGGATGCTTTCTCTGAAGTTTGGGCCATTGCTGAGATCTGTGTGACATTGCATTGTAAACCAAAAAGTACCTGAGATAGGTCTCAAACCATTTAGAAGTTTATTTTGCCAAGGTTAAGGAATATGCCAGGGAGACAGATCTGTGCTCTTCTCTAAAGATAAATTTGAGGGTTTCAGTATTTAAAGGGGGAAAGCAGGGTAGATGAGAAAGAGGGAGGATATGGTAACATTACTGAATCCACACATTGCAAGAGAAAAGGAGTAGGTAGGAGAATAGTCAATTATGGATTCATCTGGTACTCACTAACTGGCACTTTACATAAGATAAGGTGAACATAGAGTAGCTACCTATAGGGATATTTAACCTTCTATCACTAACTACCTGATGAGAAACAAAAGGGAAGGCAGCTTCTTGCATGACTCAGCTTTCAGGTTAATTTTTTTCTTTTGGCAGAGTGAATTGGGGTCCCAAGTTTTTATTCTCCTTTCACAGCATCAACACTGGGTTAGGTAGCACCATCTCCATGGAAATAGCCTGACATCTCGTATGAAAACTAACCTTACAGTGACCACCAGATAGGTGCAAGATATGTACAGGTGGGGAGCTGCAATATAACTTAAGGCTTCCCCCAAAAGCATTTCATCTGAGACTCGATGGTTGAACAACAGTCAGATAGGTTACTGGATGTGGCCTTTTTCAAGTAATACACTAATTTATTCATTTCTGCAAGACAAATCATGTAAAAAAAAAAAAAAAGACAAAATGTCGGGCTTAGGGGTTAAACATGAGCCAGGTAGTCCTGAGACTTAACTCTGGGGAGAAAACGGCAATCACTGAACCATTTCTAAGCATGTAGGTAATAATAGTGAAACCACCTTTGCAAGAATCATATCAGTAAAAATAACTGTATAGTGATGTAACCCATCCCCACCCCCATCTTACCTTTCCCTTAATTATTCCTGGGATTTTGGACCAAGCTAGAGAGATATTTAGGCTCTGGTTTAAATGATAATAGCCCTTCCCCAAAATTCAACCACCTTTGTAAAGCTAATGAAAGTCTATCAGGCTGAGGGAGGAGAGGAACCTGAATTCCACTAAGGTATAGTCATAGATGGCCAGCCATTCCTGCACCTAACACCACTACAGTAGATTAGCCTTCTGAGATATCTTTTCAGGGTTTTTTTTTGAATGTCTACCACCCATGACTCCACCTGTACCTGCCAAGCCTGCTCCTGTGGCCTTACCCAGAAATGATTCAGCATGCAAGAGGACAGCTTTGAACTCCTATGATTCATCTTTACCCCAGTCAATCAGTAGTAAGCCTAGCAACCACCACCCTTTCCTCCAAATTGCATTTGAAAAACCGTAAGCTACAAGTGTTGAATGAGATTGATTTGAGTACTAACTGCATCTTCCACTTGGCATGCCCAGTCTTGTGTCTATTAAACTCTTTCTTTACTGCAATGCTATGGTCTTTCTTTGTGCGGCAGGCAGAAAGAAGCCTTCTGGCAGTTATAACATAATCTAATCATCAAATATTTTCTTGGGTGTAATATAGAAAATAAATTTTGCTGCATGGGTGTTGCAGGTGATAAGTTATCACAAGTATATGGTCATAGATAATATAAACTTGAAGTAATGTGGTAGAAGGAGACAAAAAACATAAAAGTTGTATGTTCTATACTAGTTTTATATAATCATATTAATTTACATAAACTAATATATAAAACGAGTATAAAACATGAAACTAATATAGAACATTAGTTTATGTAAATTAATGTTTATATAAAAGTAGTAATAACTAACATGATATACCACTTATGTCAAAGGTAAGGATATGAATTAGGAGTAGAATTAACAAACGTGGATAGGAATTTTGTAAAATTTGTGGCTTAGTATCACCCATGGAGAGGAAATACAGGACAAAAATTTGGTTTTGGCAAGGTCAGTGAGGTGGGGAATGAGGAATAATTAATGAAAGTGGAAAAGAGAGAAAAACAAAAAGAAATAACTCTTCTACATCGTGATTGTGCCAGGTTCTGCCCAATTTACTTCAGTTGTGTATATTTTTTGTTTCACAAAGTAATTCCACTATCCAAAGTGAATTAATATAATTAATTTTTCTGAATAGATAATATTTATCTTATCAGATAATATTTATCTTATAATTTATCTTTTTGAACTGTTTCATTGAGATGGGTCAGCATACTGTTTGAGAATTGGATCAGAGTTTAAGGAAATACTTGGGTTTGATGCCTAGTGGACTTTGTAGCACTACTTAACCCATCTGTCTTAGTCAGTTCAAGCTTTTTATAACCAAGTATCAGAGACTGCGTGGCCATGACAGATTTATTTCTCACAGTTCTGAGAGAATGAGAACCGGGAATGAGAATGGGAAGAAGCTTGGAATTCTAAGCACCTGCAGATTTGATAATTGATAACTATCCACTTTCTGGTTGACAGTTGTCTTTACCGTGTGTCCTTACATAATGGAAGGGGTGAGGAGCTCTCTGAAGCCTCTATGGCAAATACAACAATTCCATTCGTAAATGTTCTCTGTCCTCGTAACCTAATCTCCCAAAAGCCCCACCTCCAAGTACCATTGTCAGATAAATGTGAACCAGAGTAACTCCATTTTAAATAGGAGCTGGGTAAAATGAGGCTGAAGCCTATTGGGCTGCATTCCCAGATGGTGAAGGCATTCTAAGTCACAGGATGAGATGGGAGGTCAGCACAAAATACAGGTCATAAAGACCTTGCTGATAAAACAGGTTGCAGTAAAGGAGCCGGCCAAAACCCACCAAAACCAAAATGGTGATGAGAGTGACCTCTGGTCGTCCTCAATGCTACACTCCCACCAGCACCGTGACAGTTCACAAATGCCATGGCAACATCAGGAAGTTACCCTACATGGTCTAAAAGGGGAGGCATGAATAATCCACCCCTCGTTTGGCATATTATCAAGAAATAGCCATAAAAATGGGCAACCAGCAGCCCTCAGGGCTGCTCTGTCTATGGAGTAGCTATTCTTTTATTCCTCTACTTTCTTAATAAACTTGCTTTCACTTTGCACTGCAGACTCTCCCTGAATTCTTTCTTGTGCAAGATCCAAGAACCCTCTCTTGTGATCTAGATCCAGACCCCTTTTCTGTAGCACATTGATCCCAGGTGTTTAGAAAAACTCAACCAATTGTCAACCAGAAAATTTAAAAATCTACCTGAAAGTCTCCCCTCCCCCACACCCTCACTGCCTCCCACAATATATAAAATCCCAACCACCTCGGGCACATGTTCTCAGCATCTCCTGAGGGCTATGTCACAGACCATGGTCATTCATATTTGGCTCAGAATAAATCTCTTCAAAGATTTTACAGAGTTTGACTCTTTTCATTAACATTCTATAAAATATTCTAGTTTTAAAAGTATGTTACTTTTTCTACAAGAGCATTTTAAAGAAAACAAAATTAGCCTTACTTTCATCATTATTGTGAGGTCTTTAGGGTGCAGGCTGTTACAGACCTTGAACTATTAAGGAATCGTCTATAACATACATGTTGCACTAGGGCCATAGAAAATACAGGAGGCAAACGGACACGGTGACTCACACCTATAATCCCAGCACTTTGGGAGGCCGAGGTGGGTGGATCACCTGAGGTCAGGAGTTTGAGTCCAGCCTGGTCAACACGGTGAAACCCATCTCTACTAAAAATACAAAAGTTAGCCACCTTGAATCCCAGCTACTTGGGAGGCTGAGGGAGGAGAACTGCAGTGAACCAAGATCATTGGTTGCAATGAGCCAAGATCATGCCATTGCACTCCAGCCTGGGAGGACAAGAGTGAAACTCTGTCTCAAAAAAGGCAAAAAAAAAAAAAAAAAAAAAAAAGAAAGAAAGAAGATATAGGAGGCTGCCACCTGCTTTTGCTTGAGAACACTCATGGGGGCTTCATTTTAAGTTATTAGTACCAAACTTTGGTAAGCAGTACTAGGTTGGCTGCACTTGATCCCATTCCTCACTTAAAGGAAGGTGGCGATTGTATAAGGACTGATTAGAATCAGAAATCTTCACAGAATTACAGGGTGAACCTCAAGGTGATCCTGTGGTGTTGTAAGTGGGCACTTAAATAATGCTTATGTCCTGATGCTCCGGAAATTTATGAAATTAGAACTGAAAGCAAAGGTGAAGGATACTAATGGGAAGCCATGCTAAATATAATAGATTTTCCAGGCCTGTGTTAGACGTTTATTTTATGGGAGAAGAATCTCCTGAGTGGGATTATCTAACCCAAGGTGGTAAATAATATTAATTTGAACACTGGGTACATCTGGCCAACTCAGAACTTAATAACTTAGGAATATATAAAAACAAAAATATCCAAGGCAGTAAGCAAAAGGGAAGTAAAAACAGAGTAGGGGTTCCATTCAGACAACAAGTGCCAGGCTTATGTGTGTTTGAGAAGGAAAAAGACCAAATTCTACAACCACAGCCAGGCCCCCCGTAAGGAGTAGAACAGCAGAGAGAGGCACAACTTGAGAAGTGCAGCCACTAGTGAATAAAAGAATCAAAGATGTAGCAGCAAGAGACACTTCTTGAGGCCTGGAATATCCGAAAAGAAAAGGCAGACAGTACCTTGAAGAACATGTAGAAGAGGCATTCTTCTTTGCTAGGCCCCTAATGGCACACATTGCAGGAACATAATTAGCACCTTCAGTACTGAAACCTGCTGAACAAGATTCTCCAGCTGAAAAACGCTTAGAACAAGAGAATTTCATGGACCCATGCTATCCCATAGCCAGTTTCTGACAGCTGCTCCAGTGGCACGAGACCACTCCTCAAACACGGTAGAGGCTGTGCCATTAGCAAGAGTTGATGAACAATGAAGAATTGAGATTTTAGAAACATGGAGATTTTAGAAGCATGGAAGGAAATGGAAACTGATAGGTTTTGAATAATCATGCCAGGAAATAAACATATGTGATCCCGAGCTTCTGATCCAGGGACCTGGGCTCCCGCCATCACGGTTTTCTAAACTTAGCAACATTTTTAAGGCCACTAAGACAGAGCTCAGCACATCCTTCTGTGAAGGGCTGGGTGGTAAATATTTTAGGTTTAGCACAACATATAGTCTCTATATAAAGCCAAGAAAGCAGTCATCTATAACATGTAAATGAATGTGTATAATTGTGTTCTAATAAAGCTTTATTTACGAAAAAAGTGGTATTTTTTTTTTTTTTTTGAGATGGAGTTTCACTCTTGTTGCCCAAACTAGAGTTCAGTGGCGTGATCTTGGCTCACTGCAGCCTCCACCTGCTGGGTTCAAGCAATTCTCCTGCCTCAGCCTCCCAAGTAGCTGGGATTAATGGCACCCACCACCACGCCTGGCTAATTTTTTGTATTTTTAGTAGAGATGGGGTTTCACCACATTGGCCAGGCTGGTCTTGAACTCCTGACATCAGGTGATCCACCCGCCTAGGCCTCCCAAAGTGCTGGGATTACAGTCGAGAGCCACCACACTCAGCCCAAAAAGTGGTAATTCCTTAGGGTCATAATTTTCCAACACCTGCTCCAGGAGAAACAGTGTTCATGGGATGCTTTTTCCCCTTAGATATGGTAAATACATTCTGTCCAAATCAACTTCTTACTGGGATACTGCTAAAGACTGAATTAAGGGATGTACTTTATAAATTTTGTAATCCTGAAATAGATTGCCTGACATCCTGGCAAGAGTAAAAGAGAAAAAAAAATCTCCTTCTACTATCTTTCCCACAAATAACACTGATTTTTAGGTATTTAGCAGCACCGAAGACTGAGATCTGGAAAAGTAATTTTGTTTTTGGATCTGGAGACAATCTTATTTCTAAATTTTGCTGTCAGATTTCAGTGCTGTAATAATTTCATATGTACTCTAATCTCATTTGATTGTAAGGTAATATTTGGCATTGAATTAATATCGGTTCTTGTGCTATGAAGGAATTATAGCCATGTCAAGAAGAGGGAGCTCAGATATCAGGAACGCCACCCTCTGGCTAAATCTAAGCAAAACAAGAACCTGAACAACAATTGTTTTGCATTTTTAGCTGAAAAGGTGAAAACATTTAATTTGTAGAATTAATTATTTAGTTTTGGAAATCTTTGGGTTTTAACTTGCAAGGAGATTTAATCTTTGAAATTTAATGTATTCCTAGGGACATCTTAATGAGCATGGATTTATATATTTAAATTTGGAGCATCTCTATATTGATATCATTGAGATATAAAAAAAAATTCTTATTTGATTTTCTTTAAAAAACCTTACAAGCTGATATTAAATAGTGGCTAGACATATTTTAAGATGAACAACAGAATAAGAATAAAAATTTGCCTTTGGGTATAAAAATTGGTCTGGTCATTACGTTTATTAAATCCTCAGTGGATTTAAGCCCATCACCCACCATGATTTCATGTTGACAATGGGCAGTGGCCATGTCCTCCTCTCTGTCCCCTTTCTCCCCCTGCTACTGGTGTTTCCTTCACCCACCAAATAAACTGCATGCTCTTGGAGTCTAATTTAGAGGTAACACAAAGCAAAAAAAAAAAAAAAAAACTTGGTTAAAAGAACGGATCAATGAACACGTAAACATTCCTTATATACATATTTTTTGGTGGAGAAGGCAGCTGCATTAAGGCCAGGAAGAAATTCAGAGAGAATAGGGCTATCTCTACAAGGTCTTTCTCTCTATCCCTTCACACCTTCACTATCTGTGTCACTGACCAGTCAGCAGATTATCTTGGCTTTATTTCTACAGTTTTCCTCTAACAAGTCTCACTGCTTCCTGAATCTCTATTTAGTCTATTACTACAAGAATTCTTCCAAATATGAGATTAGAGCATTAGCTTTAATAGGAACTCCATAATCCCTTCTTTAACCAGTACTTGCTGAGTATCTTCTAACTGCCAGTTCCTGTTCCAATGCTTAGGATGCACCCGAGAAGAAAGCCAAACCAGGAAGTCCCGACAGAGTCAAATCACTTATATCTTGGGTCAGAAATCAGAACTACTATACTAAGAATATGCACTGTGAGAAAGAGGAGTGATAGTCTCCCAAGCCACAACATCACACATTCCCTTTGGAACTCTGTTATCCACCTTGAAACAAAGCCTTTAAGCAAGCCAAAATAAGAAAGTCAGAATCAATGCTAACTTTATTTTTTTTAAGGAAAATATTATTGTATGTATTTAAGGTACACAAGATTATACTATGGGATACATACACAAGGTAAAAAGGTTACTAGAGTGAAGCAAATTAAAATACACATCACTTCACATAATTATCCATTTCTTTGCTTTTGTGGCAGAGGCAGTTACAATGCACTCATTTAGCATGAATCAGAAATACAGGAAAATTTTATTGCCTAGAATTCCTATGTTGTATGTTAGATCTCTAGATTTGTTCATGCTACATATTTGGATCCTCTGATCTGTATCTCCTCATTTCCTCCCCACACCCCAACCCACGAACATGGTAACAAGTTTGTTTTCTATCTGTATAAACAATTTTTTTTAAGATTCTATGTAGAAGGGAGATCATACAGTATGATTTTTCTCTGTGTCTGGTTTATTTCACTTAACATAGTGTTCTCCAGCCTATATTGTAGCAAATGGCAAGATCTCATTCTTTTTTAGGGCTAAATAATATTCTATAGTTTTATGTACACACACACACTTATACTTCATAGTCATATATATACACACATGCATATATATAGACATGTATGTATATATGATATATGTTTATATATACATAATATACATATATGTTTATATATGTATATATAAAATATAGAACAGAAAAAATTCGAAACCTACAGGCCTCTCTGATTAACACGTATGTAAAAATCCTCAATAAAATATTAATTAAATCCATCAACATATCGAAATGTGTATACATTATCACCAAGTGTGAGTGATCACTAGTATGCAAGGCTGGTTTAACATATGTACATCAATTGATATGATACATCACATTAACAGAACAAAGCATAAAATCACGTTTGTCTCAATTATGCAATAGTACCATTTGACAAATTTCAACATCTTTTATTGATAAAAATTCTTAACATTTTAAAAACAGAAAGATAGTTTATATATGCATATAAAATATATCTATCTATCTCAATCTATCTATCTATTTATCTATCTATCTTGATCTACCTATCTATCTATCTAGCTATAGTATAGTTGTTTCCATGTCTTGGCTATTGTGAATAATGCTGCAATAAACATAAAAGTACAGATATTTTTATTTCTTTTGAAATAAAGATGATTTTATTTCTTTTGAAGGTACGCCCAGAAGAAGGATTTATGAGTCATCTGGTAGTTCTTCAGAAACCTTCACACTGTTGTTCCACAATGGCTGTATCAATAAACGTTCTCATCAACAATGTATAAGAGTTTTTTTTTTTCCACACCTTGAGAAACATTTATTATCTTTGACTTTTTGAAAATAGGCATCCTAACAAGTGTGAGGTGGTATTGAAATGGGAAAAGTTTGCTTGTCCCCCTCTCAGGGCATGCGACGGGGGTATGGCTCACTTGTTCAGTGTCCCGCTGCACAGACCTCTAGTGGGAGCATGAAGACGGGCAGGTTGTGGGGTTGTGACCTGATGGCAGTATCTACCAGTGAATGTTCACAGCTGAAGCCCCAGTGGGTATGTGTTACACGGCGCTCTTTCAGGTTAGCTGTCAGTAGGCTGCCTGTGTTAGCTCAATTAGACCCCTGCCTTATAGCAAGGATAGAGGGCTTTCTGTATTCCAGGGTGGCTTGCTTTGGTATACTGGATGAATGGAATCACATGTGGGCTTGGAGAATGAGTGCAAGGTTTTATGGTGTGGAAGTAGCTCTCAGAAGATGGGGGAGCCAGAAGGGAGATGGAGTGGGAAAGCGGTTTTTGCCTGGAGTTGGGCCTCTCAGTGGCCGGACTCCCCTCCAACCACTCAGGCCAAACTCCGCATCATTCCACTGGTTGATGGCCTGCCAGTTTGCCGACATCTGCCCGTAACTGTTGCTGTGCTCTTACTCCGGTGTGTTCCTCTCGACATCCAGTTGCTTGTGTCTTCTTCTGCCCGTGTGTTTCTCTCAACATTCAGTCACTTGTGTGCATACCCGCTAGGGTCTCAGGGTTTTTATAGGCCAGAATGGGGGCGTGGCAGGCCAGGGTGGTCTTGGGAAATGCAACATATGGGCAGGAAAACAGAAATGCTTGTCCTCACCTATGTTCGTGGGCACAAGCCCTGGGGGTGGAGCCCTAGTCAGGGACCCACCCTTCTTCTCCCAGCACTTTCTTGTCCTGCTCCCGTATCAGTATCTCATAGAGGTTTTGATTTGCAGTTCCCCGGTAATTAATTATGTTGAGCACCTTTGTATCTACCTGTTGGCCATTTCAATATACATTTTGAAAAAGAAAATATCTATTCAGGCCTTTTACTGATTGTTTAATGAATTTTTTTTATACTATTGATCTGTACGAGTTCTTTACAAATGTTGGATATTCTTTATCAGATACATAGTTTCCAACTCTTTCACAATTCATAGTTTGCTGTTTCATCTTATTTATTATTTATTTTGCTGTGCAGAAATTTTTAGTCCCATTTTTTAATTTTTGCTTTTGTGGTCTGAGCTTTTAGTGTGATATTGAAGAAGCCATTCCCAAGGCCAATGTCTAGGAGATTTTGCTCTATGTTGTCTTCTAGCAGTTTCTGGTCTCACATTTAGGACTTTCATTTATTTTGAGTTCATTTTTGTGTATCTTGTAAGATAAGGGTCCAATTTTACTCTCATGCATATAGCACCATTTATTGAAAAGACTATCCTTTTCTCATTGTGTCCTGTTGGTGCCCTTGTCAAAAATTAGTTGACCATAAATATTTGGATTTATTTCTGTGCTCCATGTTTTGCTCCACTGGTCTATGGCGCTCTCTCTCTCTCTCTCTCTCTCTTGCTCTTGCTCTCGAGATTTTTGTTTCTCCTTCACTTTTGAAGCTTAGTTTGGCTGGATATGAAATTCTGGGTTGAAAATTCTTTTCTTTAAGAATATTGAATATTGGCCCCCACTCTCTTCTGGCTTGTAGGGTTTCTGACAAGATAACCACTGTTAGTCTGATGGGCTTCCCTTTTTGGGTAACCTGACATTTTTCTCTGGCTGCCCTTAACATTTTTTCCTACATTTCACCCTTGGTGAGTCTGACAGTTATGAGTCTTGGCGTTGCTCTACTCAAGGAGTATTTTGTGGTGTTCTCTGCATTTCCTGAATTTGAATGTTGGCCTGCCTTGCTAGGTTGGGGAAGTTCTCCTGGATAATATCCTGAAGAACATTTTCCAACTTGGTTCCATTCTCCCCATCAGTTTCAGGTACACCAATCAAACGTAGATTTGATCTTTTCACATAGTCCCATATTTCTTGGAGGCTTTGTGTGTTTCTTTTCACTCTTTTTTCTCTAATCTTCCCACTTTATTTCATTGAGTTGTTCTTCAATATCTGATACCATTTCCTCCACTTGCTTGATGCGGCTATTGGTACTTGTGCTTCACAAAGTTCTCCTGCTGTGATTTTCAGCTCCATCAGGTCATTTATGTTCTTCTCTAAACTGGTTATTCTAGTTAGCAATTCGTCTAATCTTTTTTCAAGGTTCATAACTGGAACTCATAGTTGAATGGATTTTTCTTGGGTTTGGGGTTGGCATGGCCCACAAGCAGCTACAGAGGCACTGGGATCCAGGGCTCAGGTGTTCAGAGAAACTGTGGTGCCAGTTTCCTGGTCTCAGGGTCTTGCAAAACTCCTGTAACACCTGGAACATGAGGCACAGGTTCACTAACTAAGCCCGGAGTGGATGCTGCTTTTCCAGTAAGCCAAGATTTATTGCTCTGAGGCATACCCCAGCATCTTGGGCCCAGGGAGTTATGACGTAACTGTGGTTCTGTCCCTGGCAGGAAGGCCACAACACTGGCGTTGACTCTGAAGAAGAAGGGGTGCTTTAGAGGTTGGGGCCTCAGAGAGCAATGCACAGCTGCAATTGGAGACCACGAACAAACAATACCACTTGGGCTCCAGGGGATGAGGTACCACAAAGTTGTAAATGTGGATCCTGGAATGGGAGGACACAGTAGTATCCTTTGCTCTGTGAGGCAAGATAAAACCACTGGAAGGACCCAGAAATCTCAAGACATGGCTTGGGCCCAAGGGCGGGGGGGGAGAAAAACAGTGATTATTCTGCTTCCCAGAAAGGCAAGGCATGTATACAGCTTGACCTCAGGGGGCTAGTCCAGTTCTATGTAGGCATGGCACTATGGCTGTTTGGCCTGGAAGGTGGAGTGGCACAGCTTAGCCAAGGTTCCAGTTCTCTGGGATGTAAGGCACCTCTGCTCGGCTCAAGAAAGTGTGGCGACATAGGTAAATGAAGCCTGTAGATCCCTGGGAGCTGGGGCACATTGTCAGCAGTGGTACCAGGAGGCATGACTGCTCTAGTGTCCCAGAAACCTGAGGTCACTGGGAAGCACAGTGTCACTTCAGCTTGGCCCTAAATGGAGGGTTCACCAGAGACTGGAGAAAAAGATGGAGTAGCTCTGTAGTGTCTTGGTCCTAGGGGATAAGGCATAGCAGCAGCTTGGTTCAGAGATGGCATGACACCAGGTGGGCATCTTGCATTGGCGGAAGGTCTCATAAATAGAAAGTGCAATTACCACTCACTCCTGGAGCAGGACACACTCTAGCAGTGACTCTAGTCCAAAGATGGTGGTGCAGTGCAGTAGTACTACAGGCCGTGGGGAGGGCATGGGGTGCAGTGTTGACCTCTCTGGGAGCAGCTTTGTCTGTAGGCTCTGGAGAGCTCCCTTTGCTGGGCTCAGAGCCTGTGGGGACTACAGCAGTCTCCAGTGATGAAGACTGTAAATGTCCACAGTGGCTATGGGGGCTGTCGGTATCTTCTTGCTTACCCCTTAAGGAAAAGGAGTGAGTTCCTCCTGGTTTTGGCTGCTCCAGAATTGGGGGGTAGAGTGGCAGAGGCAAGGTGTGCTCTCCTCTATGAAGCCATCTTGGGTTTCTGTGCTTTACAGGATTTTTGCTGCTTCTTTGCTCTTCTAAAGTACTGTTAGTTATTTTGATTAAAATGCAGCTGCTTATTCATTGGTGTGTGTGTGTGTAGGGAAAGAGTGCTAGGAGCTTTTGGTTGGCTATCTTCCTCAAAGCTAACACAATTCTGGTGTTAATTTATAAGGCATTCATGTGACTTGATTAATGGGATGTAACATCCAAGAGAATATATTCTTAAAACACTTAAAAATTCTCAGGGTGCTGCCCATGAAGCCTCCTTACGGCCTATCTTTCCTCAGGTCTTTCTTCTTCTTTCTCTGAATCACACGTACTTTGATTAATATCAAACCTTTGGGAATATTTCTCAAGGAAATATCTTTTCTCTCACCTTTTTCCACCAGGTTTGTGTAGGTTACTTAATAGTGCAATTAGTTATTGTTTCATCATCAGACGAAGGTTCCTTTTTTTTTGTTCTTTCTTCGGATTTTTTTTCTTGGTTGAGGGAGACAATATGAATCATTTTTTCTACCCCAAAGGAGAAGAAAGTGGACTTTGATAAAGGTCAAAAAGAGATAGGTGAAGGGAGGTAAATTCATTTATTATCTCCCTTGGCACTTTTAGCTGCTTTTTGAAAATAAGAATCTGTCAGAATAAACCATTTTAAAATAGCATGTGCTCACACTAAAAATATGAGTTGTATTAACAAAATGTTACTTTTAATTCCTTAAGTATTTTCTGTATTAAGCACAAGTGATAGCTTGAAAGTATGCATAGTGATCAGATCTTGTAAGAGCCAGTTGCTGAGTTTTTCAGTGTAAATTAAACTTGACACAAAAGAAGATATTTTGCTGATTATGTATTCCCATATATTTGTTTATATTTTTTCTTACCCCTGCTTATTATAGATGGAAAAAAAAAAACATGCAACTCTGTATCTAGGTGAGAAGTTTTAGTATCTCCCTTTACTCTAGGAAGAAATAAAACATTATATAATTACAGAGGTAAGTCATGTACATAATAGGAAAATACACAATATGTATTAGTTCCAATAATGGGATGGAACTAATAGCCTGATAAGGGTTCAACTGAAATCTTTGCAAGATAATAGATATATTGAATTAAATATGTTTTGTGATGAAGAGCATTAATCTACTGGTTTACCCTATCAGTCAGATTTTGCTATAAAACGGATAGCCACAAAGTATCGGTGGGATACATCAAAAGTATTTAGTCTCACACATTTGCCAGTCCACTGGGACTTGGTTAATTCAGGCTTAACTAGCTGGGCTTGCCATCAAGATGCAGGTTGGGCTCAGCACTGTTCCACATCATTTTTAGATTATGATTAACTGAAGCATGTTCTTTTCGTAATGAAACTCAGGAGCTCCAGGAAGTAAACTTAACCATTCAACGGTATTTTTGCTTCTCTTTGGGTCACCTCTGCTAATGTCCATTGGCCAGAGCAAATCCAGCTAGCCAAACACAAGATCAAGGTGCACTTCGTGCACATGAGGGTAAGGGAAGGGAGAGAAAGTAGATGTATTTATGTATTTTTGAACATGAATTGATCTGTGACACTTATCTACTTCAGGAAACATTCACTGACTATTTTAATTCTTCTTTTCTGAAAAGTTCAACATTTCAACCAGTTTTTCCTGGTTTGTCTGTATGACTTTTATACTGTGTATGCAACTGTGCATAACATGCTCCATTGTAATATACTTGTTTATATTTCAGTCTGTCATTACAGAGGACATCAGGAATGCTTTATTCTACCCTGTATATACAAGAATCAGTATATTTAACAAAATTTTAGTAGATAAATGGGTGATAAGATGTGTGAGACTACTGTGTCATACTCTTTTTTTTATATTTGCAGAAATGAACTAAATGATATTTTAATGTTTTTATAAATCTCATGATTTCACAGGCTTAATAAGAGATTTAGTTAAATAAAATTTTTAGAGCACTGTAAACACCCAATAAACATTAGCTGCTTTTATTAATATTAATGGTCTTATTAGATTTAAATTTGCAAGGCTAAATCTAATCCTTTTATCACTATTTTTATTTATAGCAATAGCTTATCTATCACTACTATTATTATGCTTATTACAGTACAGATTATCTTTAGCAACTGGTTCCTAAAATTAGATAGAAGAATTTAAATAAGGAAGTTAAATACTAGTTTCTTTTTTGTTTTTTGTTTTTTTCTTTTTTTGAGATGGAGTTTCGCTCTTGTCACACAGGCTGGAGTGCAATGGCAAGATCTCAGCTCACTGCAACCTCAGTCTCCTGGGGGTTCAAGCACTTCTCCTGCCTCAGCCTCCCAAGTAGTTGGGATTATTGGCCACCACTACCACACCCAGCTAATTTTTGTACTTTTAGTAGAGACTAGGTTTCACCACATTGGCCAGGCTGGTCTTGCACTCCTGACCTTAGGTGATCCCCCTGCCTTGGCCTCCCAGAGTGCTGGGGTTACAGGCATGAGCCACTGCACCTGGCCAAATACTAGTTTCTTAATGTGTTCCCCACCTCTCACACAAACATGAATTTCTATGAAAAATCCTAGTTTTATGGAATAACTTATTTCTCTGTAGAGGGAGAAATTGTATTTGATCATATACACATTATGAGTCAAATGTTTTGAGTATAATCATAAATATGCTACAGAACTAGAAAGTAAAGGTTATGCAGACCACAGGGTGATATGGAGTTTCCTGTACTATTCCTAAGGGGAGATGATCAAAGAAGCCAGAGATTATTTATAACTAGCTTCTGTGGCATGCTAAACAGAGAAGCTGAACCATGTGATAGAGAAGTTGATGGGGTTTTCTGATGGAATATGTTCTGAAATGACCTTATCACACGCAAAACTAAGCCAGTGTTAATGTTTGCATCAGTGAGAGAGCTAGAAAATGTTCTTAATGAGGGTGGATGGGTTTAAAAGGCTATTTGAGGCTTTGGGGTGGGGTTGTTTTTTTTTTTTCTTATTTTTATTTTAAGCTTGAATTCCTTCTGAGGGTACACTCCAGTCCAGAAAGTTCAAGGATAAGAGAGCTCAAGCAGAAAGTATAGTCTTATTAGGACAAAGAATTAAGGGGTTAGATTTTGGGATTACTAAAGCAGCTAGAAATTCAGGGAGGGTATACCAGAAAGATGTTGTAGAAGGAGCTGCTCCAAAATCTGTACAGAAATTCATCTTAATTCTTATTTGACTCCAGAAATGTGTGTGTGCAGATAATGAATCCCAGGAATACAGCTGAAAGCAACAACTAAGAGACTATAAGGGTCGAGCACAATTAGTAAAAGCCATCCTTTGTGCTTTGTCCAAGTGCTTTGGAGAGGGTTTTGATAAATCCCTTTAGCTTTCCACTGAAATTCCAGAAGCACCATGATTTTGGAGTAAGAACATCCTAAGCCTAGGCATTAAATCCCAGCACCAAGGAAAGATTGAAATAGCGCTCAAAAGCCTAAACCCAAGTTACCACAGGACCAAGACAATCCTTCCATAATTTAACTGCCCACTAGAACCACATCCAGCATTCTACAAAGGAAGATAAAAGAACTTCAAATATTTCAGTATATGATTCGGAATACCAGCACAGAACAAAATACTGCTAGGAATTCAGAAGAGAAGAAAAATATGACCTATGGTCAGGAGAAAATTAGTCAGTAAAAATAGATCTCTATATATCCTAAATGTTGAAATAAGAAGACAAGAACTTTCAAGTAACTATGTCAAACATGTTAAAAATTTGAAGAAAAAGTTAGTCAAGAATTTGCAGAAAAATATGAGGAATGTCAAACTGATTTTTTTTTTTTTAAATAAAAGCCTTAATAACTAAACGAAGCTCCTGGAAGTAAAACACGTGATAGCTGAAATTAAAAAAAGAAAACAGTAGTAACAACAGTAATGGTTAATTATACAATGTATAAAAAAGAATTTGTGAACAGGAAGTCAACGTAATCAAAATTAATCAAAAGAAAAGTGATTTTTAAAACTGGCAGAATTTTGATGAATTATAAAATAGTATTAAACATTGTAATACCTATGAAATTCGGGTTTCATAAAGGAGTAAAAGAGAAAATAGTGCAAGCAAATATATTTCAAAAAATATTGAGTGAAATATTCCTAATGTTATTGAAATCACTAATCTATAGATCAGTGAATGCCAGGCAGGATAAATACAGATGATATGGTTTGGTTCTGTGTCCCCCCGCCCCCTGGCCAAATCACACATTGAACTGTAATAATCCCCATATATCAAAGGCAGGGCCAGTGGAGGTAACTGAATCATGGAGGCCAATTCCCCAATACTGTTCTTGTGATAGTGAGCAAGTCTCAAGGGACCTGGTGGTTTTATAAATGGGAGTTCCCCTGCACAAGCTCTCTTGCCTCCCGCCACGTAAGACGTGCCTTTACTTCTCCTTTGCCTTCTGCCGTGATTGTGAGGCCTCCCCAGCCACGTGGAACTATGAGTCCATTAAACCCCTTTCCATTACAAATCACCCAGTCTCAGGTTTGTCTTTATTAGCAGGGTGAGAACGAACTAATATAATACAGAAATAAAATATTAATGAATTTAATAGTCAGACTTCTGAAAACCAAAATAAAGAAACAAAATATAAAAGCAGCTAGAGGAAAAGACATTTTGTACCATGAACAAGGATGCAAAAGTTGACGTATTTTTCATTATCCAGAGTCTTGAAAGTGGAATAGCATCTTTAAAGTGCCAAAAGTAAATCGTGTATTAGTTTCCAGTGGCTGCTGTAACAAATTGAAGTACACATACTGGCTTATAATAGCACAAATTTATTATCTTACACTTCTGGGTGTCAAAAGTCTGAAATCAAGTCCAATTTCACTGGACTAATGTCAAAGTGCTGGAAGAGATGGTTTCGTATGGAGGCTTTTGGAGGTAGATCCCTTTCCTTGCCTTTTTCAGCTTTTGCCTGTACTGCTTGGCTTGTAGCCCCTTCCTTCATCTTCAAAGCTACTACCTTGTCTATGCTTCCCTCAATATAGTCTTCCTCCCCCTCTCTAGCTCCTCGTGTATTCCTTATATAAGGATTATCGCAATTACATTGGACTTATCAGTACAATTTAGGAAAATCTCTCATTTCAAAATTATTAACTTAATCATGTGTGCAAAGTCCTATTTGATCTATAAGGTAACATTCACAGATAACTGCATGCTCCAGGATCCATCTGCACTGTGCAAGGGCCAGACTTACAAATTACATGGATATGTGTCAGGGCCCACAACTTCTGCATCCATTAGTACTTTAAGGGAGGCACTGATTTCAGCCATCTCACTTGACATGCAATTTGTTTTTGATCCATTCTCTTGACCGCAAGGGTGTCTTGACTGTTTGGGCTGCTATAACAAATTACCACAGACCAGTTTGCTTATAAAAACCAGAAAAGTATTACTAACAATTCTGGAGGCTATTTGCCAAAGGCTCGTGACATTTTTTTTAATTGAGGTGACTGTCCTCACCCTTCTGGACATCCTTTGTATTTCTTTTTCTTTTTCTTTTTTTTTCAGATGAATTCTCCCTCTGTCACCAGGCTGGAGTGCAGTGGCGCAATCTTGGCTCACTGCAACTTCTGCCTCCCGGGTTCACGCAATTCTCCTGCCTTAGCCTCCCAAGTAGCTGGGACTAAAGGCGTGCACTGCCACACCCAGCTCATTTTTGTATCTTTAAGCAGACATGGGGTTTCACCATGTTGGCCAGGATGGTCTCAATCTCTTGATCTCATGATCCATCCGCCTCAGCCTTCCAAAGTGCTGGGATTACAGGCGTGAGCCACTGTGCCAGGCCTGTAATTATTTTCTAATGTTACAAGTTGAGTATTGTTTGTTGGCAACTCACCTATTTTGTCCTTAGAAACTGTGTTTTTTTAAACATCCCCATAAGTCTGTGTAGGTCAGTCCATTTTTCTTCCACTTCAACCCTACCTCTCATTATGATAGTTTCAACTATCTAAGTTCTGGAAGTTAAGTGTCACCATATAGTCTTTATTATTTGGGGGCCCTAATAACCCCATTTTGGTCAGTGAGCCAAGTTTTGCAATGACTTTGCTACTGTCAGTTGTGGCTTGCCTAGGAGCCAGGAAGGGTAGTGGGGTAGATTCTAAAGGGGATACAGAAATGTTAGAAGTAAAAGCCTTTTCCTGGTCATTTTATAATGAGGATGTGCTAGATATTAATAGAAAAGTATGAGCCACTTCCGCAGGCTTGGAGTTTGAACTTTAAAAATTTTAAAGGACACTCACTCAATGTCCCCATTATTTTTGATCCAAAGTCTTAACCTTAGCATACCAGAATTGCATGGATTTAGTGTTTTATTTCCTCCAGAGTTCAGTTACTCGCACTGTCAAACTTTGGGTGCCTGGTCCCAGTTTGACACTACCTAGTACCAAGATGTGTCTGTACTATACTGACCAACAGTGATGAGTCTACATGACCAGACTGGTGATAAATAATTTTTAACTAATCCTTATCTTCACACTTAATTTCTCAAACATCTCACAGTAAAAATAACTGTGATTTTTTTTTAAGACACAGATACTAAGATTGATATTTTAATATGCAAATATATGTTAGGGATCAACGTCCTGAGAAAAGGAAGAAGAGACAGAAATATTTTGCAAAAGAAGAAGCCAAACTATGATGCAGGCCTAACGAGCTTCAGCCAATCTGAAGGGCAACTCCGAAGCCTATTTGGTTCAGAGTTGTTGTCTGAATTGAGCTAAAATGGGCACATCTTTAAATCCCTTTTATCAATCTTTGGATATAGGCCATCCACAGGAAGGATGTGTCCTTTTACCAGACAGCTCTCTGCAGCTGAATCAAACCTGCATGTATCCAATATCCTCTCTTAACGCGGGATCTAGATGGCATGTCTTTCAGGTCCACTACAACATACAACACAGGTAAGGGAACATAGGGTCAAATACTTGAATATATCTTCGATAAGAATATACAGTACTGTTCAATGAATCTATGAGAAAAATGTTCAACATGCTTAGTCATCAGAAAGATGCAAATTGAAAACACAGAAATAAATGATTTCATACATAGAGTAGTAAAAAATAACAACTAGGAAATACGGGACAGACGTTAAAGAGGATGTGGAGCCACTTGCCTTGCAAGTGTTAATGGCGGGAGGTGAAAAGTACAACCACTTTTAAAAATTGCTTGGAAATCGCTAGTAAAACATTCAATGACAGTTTACCCATAAATAACATAGGTCTGAACTGTATGGATCTACTACACACAGATTTTTTTCAACCAAACTCTGAACTAAAATATAGGACTTGCATAGGTACTGATTATTGTGTACCTGGGGGCTCCTAAAACCAACGCCCTGAGTATACTGAGGGACGACTGTACCTATGTCCCAGGAATTCCATTCTGTTGTAATTTCTCAGTAGACATAAAAGCACGTAATCACAAAAAGCCTTACTTACATAAGAATTTTCATAGTGTTGTAATCTTAACAGCCAAGTACTGGCAATAATCCAAATGCCCATCAGAAAATGAACATATTAAAACCTGGTGGTATATTTCTACAATGAAACACTATTAAGTAAAAGTAAAAAAAAAACATGTAAAACACTTAAAATTACAATCTACTGACATGCACAGCTACATAAATGAACTTAAGAAACATTGTGGTGAGCAAAAAGAATCCACACATAAAAATGTGTGTAAATATGGTGCTAAAGTATGATGCTATTTAACAAAACGTTAAAGAACATGCAAAACTAATGTATAAGAAGATAAGTCAAAACAGAGGTTGCCTTAGGATGTATGATTGGAAAGAGGCTCAAAGGCACTTTTGGGGGGTTGGATGTTACATACCTTAATGTAGGTTTTGGTCATGCAAAGCTATGTATTTAACAAAATTTATCAATGTATATACTTAAAAACATTGTGCCCTGTTGTATAGATTACTTCCTAATTGAATAAAAGGAGAATATTACCCTCCCTTCAAAAATGCAAACTGCAAGTTAAAAAATTATGCATCTTGAATAGATATAAATAAATTTTAGTAAGAAAATTATTACGTTCATACAGGCAAGCACAAAGATTAAGAATGCAAGGACTATGTGATATTAACTGTAATAAATTCAGTTCAAGAAGAATTTAAAGCAAAGAACCCTATAAAATACAATAAAAAGGAATAAAAGAGCGCAACACCAAATGGTGAATTTTGCAAGCACTTAAGCATAATCATTATTATGTATTAGTATACATTACAAAAAAGACAGGAACTTACAAAGAAAAGTTACGAAATTAAAATAGTAGTAAGACAATGACAGAACAATATACAAAAATGGAAAACAACCTACACTATGTAATTGATAACTTATATTTAATTGAGTTAATTTTTTTTTTTTGCATTCCAGGACTTAAGGAATGTTTACAATGAGTACTAAAAATCACAACAATATCATCACCTTCAACAACAAAACAGACTAAAGCCATTTTGAAAAAGTAGGTATATGGCATAATAGTTGGCTCTGAAACCAGGCTGATCACAAATTCCAGCTAACGAGCCAAGTGACTTAGGGCCAGTTACACAATCTCACTGTGTTTCAGTTTCTTTACCTAATAATATAAATGAAGGGAATCATAATAGCCTCTATTTCTTCATGCTGGAAATATTAAGCAATTTGATGAATATAAACTATTAAAAATGGTGCTCAGACTCAAGTAAACCCTCTGTCAACATTATCATTATTATTACTCTGTCAATATTATCATTATTGTTATCACAGAGTACCCTATTTATGATGATGATTGATAAAATTGTAGTCATAAAATCCTAGTAAGGAAAATTTCTGCCAATAATTGAAGTATAATGTGTTGAATTACAACTTTTTGTTCTATGTATTTTACCACTCACAAATTTCCTTTAATGTTGTGCATTTTCTCAGGATTCCAGGGACAAGTGGGATAAGTCTAATGTGAATGTTCTTCCAACCTGCAGATCAGTATTTTGACCATCTCTTGCTTTTATACCTCTAATATAAGGTTAATGCAGCACATGCTTCTTAACTGCTAAGCATTTGAATCTACAAGACATTGAAAGGGGCAGCAAGAACCAAGTTGAGGTGGCCATCTAATGCAATCTGGCTTATTCTATTTTGCTCTCAGAAAGGCAAATGAGAAACTCTAACATCTAACATTCCTTTAACAGGACACACCACTCTCAATTTTTCAGAGAAAATTAAGTCTCGGTGACTTAAATCTAAGTCATTGTCACAGAACTGAGCTGTGTGACACTGAGCAAATGACTTATTAACTGCGAGTCTCAGTGTCTTTATTTGTAATGATAAAGTCAACTGGAAAAACTTACCTCTAAGAGGCAATGAAATGAATGCCATAGGATCGGTAATTGCTAATTCTCCTTTCCCTTCTTCTCATCCTGTGAAAAGTTACCAGATTGCACTTGATATTCAGATATAAATGACCAATGCCAGATTATTTCTGAAGACCAAATACTTATATTCAGAATAGATACTATAGGTACTAAATTTCTAAAGGGAAAAAGAGAAATGGCTTGGGAAATGAAGGCAGAAAAGCCACACCACACCTGTCCTAGTCCAAAGAAGTATGTAAGAGTACAGACCCTGGATTCAGAAGACTGAGATTCCAGTTTCTACCTTTCAATTGTATGAGTCTGGTTACTTTATTGAAACTTTCTAATACAGTAAACTTATCTGTGGACTACAGATGATAATATGTCCTACTTACTAAATTTTGTGTGTAATAGAAAGTGTAGTGAATAATTAGCAGAGTGTCTGGCATGAGATAGATACTAAGATCTCTTAAGTATTATTAACAATGTATGTTTCCTTCCAGCTCTGCATACAAAACCGGACTACAGTAAAGGGACACTTGGTCTGTTCACAAAAATAATCCTCATCACTATTTCTCTCCGGCACTATGTAGAGAAAGAACTGCGAGTCAGCGATCTGGATCTCACATCTAGATTTAATCCCATGGAAGACAAAATGAAAAACTTCTTAATAAATGAGACAAAACCTGAATCTGGGTTTTACATTTTTCTCGAATTCTACCAGGACATAGTAAATGCTAGCTAAATAATAATAATAAAAAAAAACGCACTTGTGTTCTGGCAGTTTACAATCATCTTGCATTTTTATAGTGCCAATTTGCAAAGCACTTTCATTTACACCACACCACAAAACTGTTAAATTGCCCTTCAAAGGCAAATCAGAGTGGGCATTCCTATTGCTGTGATACTGATGAAACTGAGTACCAGAGATAGTAAAGAGAGAGACAACACCAGTTAAGTCTTTATTAAACATAAAACATTGGTCTAAATATGTTACATACATTAACTTGCTTAGTACTCTGGCACCCCTATGAAGAAGGTACTATTATCTCCATTTTACAGATGAGAAAACTGAACCATAGAGAAGTCAAGAAACTTAAATATAAAGTAAGGATTTTAAGCACAGGGAGTCTAGTCCCAGAGTTCAGTGTTTAGCACTGAACCAGCAACCAGCAGGATTACCGTGTTGAGAGGAAGTAGAAACAGTACATTTTAATTACTTCCAACTCACCTGTTATGAAATTAAGAGAAACATTAGTAATGATAATAATACTGAGTAATGTCACTGGCAAATAATGACTCGAAGGTGTCCCTTTACACAAATGATAACAAGCTAGGATATATCATACAAAGAACACATTTCAGCAACAACAGGGATTGCAACAGCAACAGTAGCAGACAATTAAATACCTGTGGAACTTCAGGGATTCAGAAAACACATGAATAAAATTTAGGACTCTTTTGAGGAACATAGGAGAAGACATGAATAAATGGAAGGACATATTTTATGACTGGATAGCAAGAGTTGGAATTGTAAAAATGATATTTCTCTCTAAACTAATCAGTGAACCTAATGTGATACAATAAAAAAGAAAAAACATTTATTTTTTCCTGAAACTAGGTGATTTGATTCCAAAGTTTATATGGGAAAATCTATATGTGACATTAGCATTTAAAGTTTGAAGGAAAAAATTTAAGACAAGCATATTAGCTATCAAAATGTGTGATCAAACTCCAGCAGTTAGAATAATTTTATATTTCAGGCCTTGAGAGAGACAGATCATTAGGATAGACTATCAAATTCTAAAACATTCCCAGCTAAGTATGAGAAGTGGAGAAAGAATAAATAGCATCAAAATTACTAGCTGCAATCTCTGGTGGCAGGCATAGCAAGGAGAGCTAAAAAATCCCCAAACGAAATAAATTAAACACCATAACCCTAATATTTCTTATTGTTTCCTTCCTGTTTTTTTTTCTTCCTTTGTTTTTTGGTTAGAGACAAGGAGACAAGGTTTTGCTCTGTCTTCGAGGCTGGAGTACAGCTGTGCAATCACAGCTCACAGCAACCTTGAACTCCTGGGCTTAAGCAGTCCTCCTGCCTTCGACTCCTGAGTAGCTGAGCCTACAGGTGCATGCCCCTGTGTCTGGCCTTTCCTTCCTTTTCCTTCCTTTTTCTCCCCCTTCTCCCTCCCTCCCTCCTTCCCTTCCTCCCTTCCTCCCTTCCTCCCTTCCTCCCTTCCGATGGGGTCATGCTTGCTGGCTAGGCTGGCTGGCCTCAAACTCCTAGCCTCAGCAATCCTCCTACCTCGGTCCCCCAAATCACTGGGATCACTGCTGTGAGTCCCAGTGCCAGCCCTTCTTTTGTTTCTTATGTGAAAAATACTCAATAAATAAAATACTTAAGTATTAAGGATCAAAATACTAAATGATATTTAAAAATAAAATATTGAGAATATTGATGAGAAAGGCCTCTCTGAGTAATATAGCCAAAACGCACAAAATGATAGATATATTGCTAAATTTGACTACATAAAACAATTAATATATTCTGCATCCTCAAATGGACAAAATGTTAAGTCCAACACAAACATCACATGTCAAAAGTTATTTTCCACATAGATGGTATATTAGTCTGTTCTCATATTGCTATAAAGAGCTGCCTGAGACTGAGTAATTTATAAACAAAAGAGGTTTAATTGACTCACAGTTCAACATGGCTAGGGAGGCCTCAGGAAACTTTATCATGGTGAAGGGAAGGCAAACACGTCCTTCTTCACAAGGCAGCAGAAGAGAGAAGAATTAGTGCCCAGTGAAGGCGAAGCCCCTTATAAAACCATCAGATCTTGTGAGAATTAACTCACTATTACGAGAACAGAATGGGGAAACTGCGCCCTTGATTCAATTATCTCTACCTGGTCCCACCCATGACACGTGGGGATTATGGGAACTACAACTCAAGACGAGATTTGGTGGGGAGGGACACAGCCAAATCATATCAGATGGCAAAGGGCTAATTTACTTAAATATCTATTTTTAAACTCTTAGACACTTAGAAAAAAAATTGAGGATCTCAAAAGTGAATTCATTGAAAAGTAAATTAAAATGTCATATAAATATGTCTAAGGATGTTAATAAATTTAAATAAATGCAAATTAAAATCCAATATACCATTTTTAATTATCAGTATGGTACATTTTCAAAATGGTTATGATATATAGAAAAGAAGAATATTTGGAGAATCACATTGCTGGCTATAATACAAATTGTTGGAACCACTTTGAAAGGAACTATGGCAAAATTAGGCAATATTTAAAATACACACTTATATAAATTCTTATATACTTGCATCATAAACACTTATATACTTATATAAACACTTACACACTTAAACTCTTATATTTAAGTGGTAATTCTGAAAATTAGTGATATGAACTGTAAGGCATCCAGCACATTTTCTGATCCATGTCAGGTGCCACTTTAAAGATGATCACAGGGAAGATGGCAGCTCTGTGTGCTGTTAATATCTTCATTTTTCAGATGAGCAAAGTGAGAGGCAAACAGGTGTGAGTCTAACTTTAGGTCATAGCATTGGTGATGCTGAGTCCCTAAATTCAAATCCCAGTCTACTAGTTTCAAATTTCATACTGCATACCTGATTTTTAAGAGTATCATGAAATGTGATGCTCATAAATGGTAGAAGTTAATTTATCAGTTATCTGTTGCTACACAACAAGTTGCCTCAAAACTTAGTGGGATTTTTTCTCAAAATTCTGTGGACTGGCTGAACTCAGAAAGGCAATTATTCTGCTGGTCTTTTATGGGTTCACTCATGTAGCTATAGCATCTGGAGGCTCAACTGAGGCTAGAGGGTCTAAGATGGTCTTAAGAACTTGTCTAGACTTATGTTGCACTTTGGTTGGGCATCTCTATCCATGTGGTAACTCATTATAGAGTAGTCTAGACTAGGCTCCTTAACATGTGACAGGTGAGTTCCAGGAAGGCAAGTACTGATGCACGACTACTTATTTAGCTTCTGTTGATGCCACATTTGCTGAAATCCCATTGAACAAACTAAATTAAATAGTTAAACCCAGAATCAATAGAAAAAGGAATTATATAAGAAAGTGAATGGTTAAAGGCATCCTTCCTTAAGATGCATTAATGTACAACACACCACAATGCTATGAATGGGGTGTATGCATCAGATGAGGTTTTAATTGGCTTAGAACAAAGATCAGCACACTATGGCCTGCTATTATTTTTTTAAGTATTGAAGCATAGCCATGACTGTTTGTCTGTGGAGGCTTTTGTGCTATAAAAGCAGAGTTAAACAGTCGCAAGAGAGACCATTTGTCCAGCAAAGCCTGAGATATTTACTATCTGGCCCTTTACGGAGAAAGGTTGTAGGCCTAGAATGGCTAGCAGGCACTCCATCCATGCCTCACATAGCTCTACACCAACTCTTTCTGCTTTAGCAACCCCGTTCCATTGCTAAAATACTCTTCAGCCTCCCTTTCCTGGAAAACCATAACTTACTGTTTTTCAATGTATGAGCTCTATTGTTTTAAAATGTTATTACATCTTTATTTCACTAGACTTTAACCTTAAAGTAGTGTTAAATGTAAGTTATAATCACTGCATAGAGCCCTAAGGGTGATACAATCACTTTACAACAAGGATGCCTATAGGTATTCCCTGTGGTGTTGCACTGCATGTTGTAATTCTGAATGAAACTTTTAACTTTGTAGCAATAAACAAATATAATGAGAGAGCACTTTGTTTGGAGATTCATTTTGATGTTTTGCATCAGACTTCTTCTAAATAGCAATAAGACTTTGGAAAATAAATTACTTTCTTTCAATTTTGCTGTGGACCCTGCAGACAAGATGCATTTAAAGAAGAGTTTATGAAATGTTCCAGGAGACTGAAATCCTCCCTTGTGCTCTCCTGGCATACTCTGTTGACAATATAGTGACTGGAAACTCTAAAAATATAGAAGTCATTTGTCTCTTTATGGAAACAGCTTACTCTAGTAACATATTACTTATTAAATCAACAGCTCAATAAAGCACACGTCACCCCACTCCACTACACATTACGATTTAGTAAGAATTAATGCTTGCTTGTCAGCTGTACAAATTTTTCCTCATTCCTTTAACCTAAATGTGCCCTTTTATTTTAAACCATCTCTTTGCTGCTGCTGTTCTGTCTACCTAGAATGCTCTTCTCTTTCCGGCCACCTAATAAGTAGCATCTGAAGACCATTCTTATGCCTCACTTCTCCTTCAAATCCTTTTCTGGTTGCCCATGCAGTCACCTGTAAGGAAAGATAGCCTAGATGGGACTCCGGCTCTGCTATTATCTCCATTTGATCTTAGGAAAGTTAATCTCTCTGATACTCAGTTTTCTATCTTAAAAAAAAAAAAAAAGGAAAAATACTACCTTCCTTGTAAGACTATGAAGATAAAAACATTATGTTCAAAATAACAACAGCAACAACAAAACATGGGCTTTGTGAAGGGCTACAGTAGAAAAAAAGGTGAATTTTTAGCTCTCCCTTTTTCTTTTTTTTTGTGTGTAATTATATATGATTTGTCCATATGTCTACTTTAGCACATATCTTTTTTAATGCAATAGTTATCTGTTAAAAAACTCTTTACATATTTCTAGATTGTGGACATCATGAAATAATACATTCCCATTTAACTTCTTCTTCTTTAACTGCCACTTTTCCAGGAGAGGAACATTATGAATAGTAAATTGTATACGGAGGGAAGGAAGGAAAGAAGGAAGGAAGATAGTATAGAATCTGGAAGATGAAATTTGTGGATTATTAATGTAACTGCACATAAAACCATGCCTCTGTTAAAAGAGTACAGTTGGCAAAGGAAACTCTAGACCTGATCAATATTTTAAAGAGACAGATGAATAATTTTGAAGAAACTTTTAAATGACTTCCCAACCTTCCTAAAATTCTAGGACATAATCATTTATTTTGAAAGCTGTCTTCTCTTGCCATAGTTCAGTGCTTTAAAAATAATATTTGGTAGAGTAGATGGAATAAATATTGAACTGATTGGCAGCAAAAATGGAAAAGTCATTCTTATTCAGTGAAGAATGTGGCAGAATAAAAGCTCAGGAGGGGTAGACCTGGTCTTTAAAATGCAACCTGTCTGCTGTTTGAATTCCCAACCCCGTTTGACACCCCCATTTCCACAGCCCTTCCACTTGATTCTCCTGAGGGGCTTCCTGAGAAGTGACAAGTCTGGGTTACTTAAAATATTGGCACCAGACCCATCTTCCGAGGAGGGGTCTCTGGTGTGTCTAGTTAACCAAGTGTGAACACAGAGTTGCCACCATTTGCTGTCTGTATTTTGGGTCCGTCTGTTTTTATTGAGGCCACATTTAGCTTACAAAACCTGTCAGTCCTCAATTTCTCTTGCTCTGCTGAATTCTTTCTTCCATTTTATTATTGTTTGACCCAGTCCACATTACCCCCACTCCTCTTTGTGCAATTTTTAAGGAGTTAGGTACCAGCCAAGCCTAACTGGGCATTGCCACCACCACCACTGCCATCTCTGCAGGCTTATTATATCTCAGGTATCTTAGCCTGGTGCTGCCTGTTCCACCACATCTGAGCCTAGAATCTCAGTCTTACACAGTCACTGTGGACTTCATTTAGCATCAATACAGTGACCACATGATTTGTTGTCCAAGCTGGGACACCTTCAAGAATAAAATAAATATTTTATAAGTTTGTCCAGACAATGTATGTAAAACAGGCCTATCTGGAAATAACGAGTATCTTCATCCTTGCTCAAGTTCACAGATCTGCCATCTCTGAGCCCTCTATTCTCCATTCTGGTCAGCTAGATATTATGTAGCTCACCTTCCAGTAGCTAACACAAGCTATTCTCCTCACTTAAGAGCTTCTAGCCAGTTTCGAAGTGCATCAAACAAACCACAGTTAGAAAAGCAGAATCTATACACCTTTCAAACAGAGGGTAGTGTAAAGAATTGGATACCTGGGTAATAAAACTGTTGACAGGCACACAGGAGGTGGTGAAGCAATTTAGAAAGCAGGTAAGCTGCTACCACCCTCCAAAATAAAAATATAAGAGAGAAGGCAATGTCCTCAGATCTCAAGGTAGGTCCATGGCTTTGCCCAGTGAAAATTAGAATCAAGGGGAGTCTGCCAAACGGGTTTTAAAATTATAGAGCACAGATTTCTTGCCAGAGAAAAACCTTGAAGAAGAAGAAAAAAATGGGACAAATGCCCTTACTTCTATGTTCTTACGGCCCTTCAGTCTCCTGCCTATGCTTCCGCCAGGTGAATCATAAAAATCCCAGCTTCCAAGAAAGCCCGTAAAAAGCCATCTATTGAGGTCAGCGTGGCTATAAGGAGCAGAACAGAACTAATGATAAATCTCGGAATCAACAGATGACTGCAGCACAATAATTTCATCAAATCCACATAAATGTGTACGTCTTTTGTAGATTATATAAATAATGTGTGAACAACCTGCTTGCATTTCATTGACACTCATACAGACCACATATGAAGGTAATTGGAACTACTGTGTTTGAGACAATTTGCTTGCAAACACTAAGTTAGAAAAACTCGTTGCTACTAGCATTCAACGCATGACAAATAACAATATGATAGAATCTTAAGGACAAGGAAAAACAACAATGACCTGGCCAAATCACTCAACTAATGCTTCTACCAAGGGAGCATCAATCCAACATGACTGATTACCTCAAAGAAGTTCTCTGCAGAGAATATTGATCAGAAAATCTGTTAGGCAGCACTCACCCCTGGTTGCATCCAGCTCCTCAATGAGGACCATCCAGAGAGACCAACTGCTGCCATCATCCAAGAGTTCAGAGATTCTCAGTTGCTGCAGGGAAAGGCATGAATCTGTGCCATGACAAGACTTGGGCATACTTAAATTCTAGGGAAGTTTTGTTTTAAGGATGTGTAGCAATGGTAGCATATATTAAATTATTTGACTTTGGAATCAGAAAGACCAGGATTTGTGGGCCCAACTTCTTAAGTTATTAGCAGTTTGACAGTCAAATTTTGTAAATCCATACCACTATTATCTATCACATAAGATTCCTACAATTGTATACTGAAATTATAGTTAGAGAAGGCCCACCACATAGTCAGGTCTATAAATGTTAGCTGCTATTATGATTTTCTTTATTATTTTTAGTCATTCTTCTGTTAATGGAAATTGGCTATCCACAGATCTGCTGAAATTGCCGTTTACACTGAATCCATGAAGGTGGGAAGACAGGCTAAATAAAGGATATCAAAAAAAGGCAGTCAGACATTTGAAGAAGATAAAACTAAACAAAAGAAAAAATGTTATTTTTAAAAACGATGACAGAATTCTGTAATACTCCTTAGCTTGAATTATAGAAAGCAATGGGGTGGGAAATGTCAAATTATTTCTAAAAGAAAAGAGAAAAAATCGACCAATGACACCATAACTCTTGTTCCTCATGCCAGCTTCTTCTGAAGCTTGTATAAGTGTTTTTGTCTTTTTCTTCTTTTAAAATCTTCATTTTTTGTTAAATTGTAATAAACTTTTTTCTACACTCTTACCAAATATTCTGCTTTTTTAGGCTAATCTCTAACTGTGTGTTACAATCCTGAAATACTAGTGACGTGGACCTTACGATTGTATAAGAGAGGTAATATGTGGGCAGGGAAGAGGAGAAGATGGGGGATTACTTTGACCTCTCGTCTTCGCTTCCCTCAGATCTTTTGCTATTTTTACACTTAACTGATAAATATTAACAGTATTTGATATTTATTTATCCCTCATTCTTTCCAGGGAGAGTCAATTAAAACTATTCAAAATGACTTCGAGAAGTCCCATTCTCCTTGCCATAATGTATGCAGTTATGAAATTGAAAAAAAAATAATTGGATAATAAAACTGATTGAATATTATGTTTCACTTGTATGGTAAAAGATATTAGACTATCAACAAACTGCAGGTGGGTTAAATGGATGTACAATTGGTAGTTTAAGAGCATTTTCTTTAGTTTCTGTTCTTTCATTTAGTATATAATCTTTGACAAGTCTATCCGTATTTTCAGGTTTTAATCATCTATAAAATTAGACATTTAACTAGAAAATTTCTGAAATTTTTTAGTACTAACAATTTAATGATATTACCTCTGTAATGACAGTTGCTATATATATATGTATATATACATATGTATATATATAAAATGACATTTTTGTGTGTGTGTGTGTGCATGTGTATATAAGAGTGCATCTTCACTGGGGTGGTGGATACATAAGCCAACACAGAAGATAAACTTGGCCAGGTGCAGTGGCTCACGCCTGTAATCCCAGCACTTTGGGAGGCGGAGGCGGGTGGATCACGAGGTCAGGAGACCGAGACCATCCTGGCTAACACGGTGAAACCCCGTCTCTACTAAAAATACAAAAAATTAGCCAGGCATGGTGGCGGGCGCCTGCAGTCCCAGCTACTCTGGAGGCTGAGGCAGGAGAATGGCGTGTACCCGCGAGGCGGAGCTTGCAGTGAGCCGAGATCACGCCACTGCACTCCAGCCTGGGCGACGGAGCAAGACTCTGTCTTAAAAAAAAAAAAAAAGAAAAGAAAAGAAAAGAAAAGAAAAATTGCACAGAATCAAATGCATGCATACTCATATATGCATGTCTGTGTGAACACACATACAAGTAAAACTGGGACTATATGAATAACGTTAATGGACTACATCAATGTCACTAACCCATTTGTGATATTATAGTATAGCTTTGCAAGATGTTATTGGAGAAACTAAGTAAAGAGTAAAGGGGACATCTGTATTTTTCCTACAACTCTTGTGACTCAAACATTATTTCAATATAAAATCGAAGATGAAAGGACTGCTAAAACATATACACCATGGAATACTATGCAGCCATAAAAAAGGATGACTTTGTGTCCTTTGTAGGGACATGGATGCAGCTGGAAACCATCATTCTCAGCAAACTATCACAAGAACAGAAAACCAAACACCGCATGTTCTCACTCATAGGTGGGAACTGAACAATGAGATCACCTGGACTTGGGAAGGGGAATATCACACACCGGGGCTTATTATGGGGAGGGGGGAGGGGTTGCATTGGAAGTTATACCGGATGTAAGGACGAGTTGATGGGTGCTGATGAGTTGATGGGTGCAGCACACCAACATGGCACAAGTATACATATGTAACAAACCTGCACGTTATGCATATGTACCCTAGAGCTTAAAGTATAATAAATAATAATGAAGAAAGAACTGCTAAAATAATAAGTGCATTTTGAAAAGTCTGATGATAGAGAGTCAAAATAGAAATACCAGTGGACTTCTGATATACTAGCAGTAACCACTTAGACTATTAAATTAATAAATACATTATATTTACGATAGGATCACACCTCTAATACCTAGAAAGACATCCAACAAAAGCTACACAGGATCTATACACTGAAAAATAACAACAAATACCTGAATAAATGGAGAAGTATACCTTGTTTATGAATTGAAAGACAGTATTTTTAAGATGTTCATTATCATCAAATTGATGCCAATAGAAAGTATGCTGTTTTCAAGAAATCAACATTAAAATTATCATTAAAATTTATATGGCATTGCATATAATGTAGAATAGGCAAAACAATCTTAAAAAAGATAAAAACTTTGCAGAACCTGCACGACCTGATTTCAATAATTACTATAAGCCTAACACATGTATATTAATGTACCATTAGTGAGGACATAGGCATATGGCAATAGTGAGTCACTGATATGATGATGAGCCTATACACAGTGTGACAGAAAAGAGTGCAAAGAAATAGACTCACCCACATCTCATCAATACATTTCTTATCAAGGTTTTAGTTAATTTAATGGAGAAAGAAACAAAACCAAGCAAAACAAAACAAAACAAAACAAAAACAAATAGTGCTGGAAAATAATGGGTATCCATTTGAAAGAAAATGTACCTCACCCGCTCTTCACTCCAAATACAAAGTTTAATTTTCAATAGATCAAAGTCCTAAATAAAAGCTCTAGCCTTAACATTTCTAGGAAAAATATTAGAGAAAACTATAGTCATAAACTTCATGGCAGGAAAAAATTTCTTAGTACCAAAAAAGATGTCTTTCTATGTATGTATCTCTGTATGTATGTAGGTATCTATCTGTGGGTCTTTATGTCATTATTCACATATGATGAGTATATACACATATATGCCTTATATGGAAATGTAATAGTTTTCATCTACTTCATATAAAATATAATTATCAAAATTTTAAAATTCTGCTGAAATAAAACAGTGTTTATAAGTGAAAAAGAAAAAAAAAATATCTGACAGCTAACATCATACTCAGTGATAAAAGACTGAAAGTTTTTCCTCTGATATCAGGAACCAGTCCAGGATGCCTACTTTCAACACTTTTATTCAACATAGTACTGAAGTTGTAGCCACAGCAATTCGGCAAGAAAAATATAAAAGGCATCTAAATTGGAAAAAAGAAGTAAAATTATCTCTATTTACAGACGACATAATATAATGTGTAGAAAACCCTAAATGTCTCCTCCCCAAACTGTTAAAAGTAATATAGAAATTTAGTCAAGTTACAGCATAAAAAATCAACACAAAAAATCAATTGCTTTTCAATACCTTAAAAATGAGCTAACTGGAAAGCAAATTAAGATAACTTCATTTATAATAGCACCAAAATAATAAAACACTTTGGAAAAGTTTACCAAGGAGGAAAAATGCTTTCACCCTGAAAACTGCAAAACATTTGTGAAAGAAATAAAAAAGGTGGGGGGTGATGTCAGAAAGATGGTAGACGACGTGATTACTCACTCATATTCCCCATAACAAGAAGCCTGCACACATGCATGGATAAAGTCTCTCCATGGGAGCCTTGGGGTTAAGGTGCATTTCTGTGAAATCCTGATGGAGCCCCAAACCTAAGAGGGTCATTTTGAGAGTCCAGACCCACAGCTAGGTGGCAGACCTGCTCATTTTGGCTCTGGATTCAGACCCAGAAATAACCTCACTCCCCAAAATGCTTGCATATAGATTCAAGTTGAGTAGTTGAATCTGGTATCAGAACCATCTGTCAGGGCATCCAGGAAGAATCATGCACACTAGCGCCTTGGCAGACAAACCCACTGACATTGGTCTCCACTGTGGGTTAAGAAGTTATCATGTCTTTTGTCTCCAGTCCCACTCAGATGTGGCCCATCTTAGTACAGCTCAATCAAGGACCCAGAAAGACTCATTCATTTGTGCCACTGGGACAGGGTTGGTGGACTCTATCCCACAGCAGATACTGAAGGAATTCCGTCTCTGTCTCAGACCCTCTCTGTTGCAGCCTAAAAGTTATCCCACTCACACATAGAACCCCTGGGAGACATGCCAATCTGAGCCTCTGAGACAGATATGCCAGCTTCTGTCCACAGTAGATCTTGAAGAGACCCAGTCTCAGCTCTAGCCATTCTCTGCTGCAGCCAGGCAGTAATCCCAAAGCCACAGGAAACTGCTGGGAGACTCTCCTGTCTATAAGTTCGTGTTTATCACTCACCAGACTTGCCACTCTCAGTCCCACACAGATCCTGAAGGAGCTCTATCATGGCTCCAGCCCCTCTGCCACAGTCTGGGAGTACTCCCCACAGAAAATTGCTGAGATACTTGCACTTGTTGTTGCCTTCATAGGCTAGCTAGCTTCCAGTCAACAGCAGATTCTGAAGGGGTCCTGAAAACTCAATTCCAGCCCCTCTTGGTTGCAGTCATAGAGCAATCCAAATGGCAGAAAGAACCACTGAAAGGTGCAACACTCTATGCCAAGGGGATAGTCTTACTGGGCTCCAACTCAAATCTGATCCAGAAGGGGCCCTGTCTGGGTACTAACCTTTCTCTGGTGGAGTCCTGAAGTTATTTTGCCTATACAGGAAACTGCTAGAACACATGCAGGGACCTGCTTGCTGACCTCTTTCGTAGCAGATCCTGAAGTGGCCCTAAATCTCAGATTCAGCCCCTTTCAGCTACAGTTTTGGAGCAATCTTGCTCACATTGAAGTCTGCTTAGATTCTCACCCCTAGTACGACTGGAACAGACTTGCCACCACTGGCCGCACCATCAGTTCTGAAGTAGTCTTGAAGCTCAGTTTCAGCCCCTCACAGATGGTTTGGTGCAGTTCTGATTACCCAGGCTCCCTCTGGGAGACATGCCTGTCTGAGTTCCCATGGTAGGCTTGCCAATTTCACTACCACAGTATATCTCAAATGGCCCTGGATCGTGGTCATGGCCCCACTAGTCTGCACACTGAAAGTAGCTCTGCCCACCTGGAGACCTGGACAGAGGCCCATTGTGCATTGCTTCTATGGGGTAAAGCCCTGACCTTTATCTCATTTTTTATCTTTAAATAGCCCTATAAACTGGCTACAGCCCTTCTTGACTGCTGTGTAAGAGTAGGCCTGCTCACCCAGGAAATCACTAGGAGATACATATATCTATAATCTCAGCAACAGCCTTGAAAATCTCGGTCTCAATTGTAGATCATGAAACAATCTTGTGTCTCAGTTCCAGCCAATTTCAGTCATAGATGTGGAAGTGTGTCCAACTCAGAGACACATCAGTGATCCAACAAGAGCCCTCCCAGAAACTGGAAGGAAGCCATATCCATAAGCGTTCATGGTTATCTGAAATATCTCTTAAAATCTCAGAGTGGACCATTATCTCACTGAAAGCACCCCACACAGATCAAGGGCCTGGAGACGGTCTGGTTTGCCCAGGGACCAGATATGACTCACATCCACTAGAGCCCCTGGTAATGGTCACCAACTGTAGTCTCCACTGTCAATTCAACATCGGCCAAGATACATGAATGCAATCCCACTGAACTGTAATTTCTGAGCCAATCCCACCAACCTAGAGACCTAACAGAAGAGGACTTTAACTTGGCAAACCAGTCAATAAGACCAAAAAAGAGATTTGTTTGTTCAAGCACAGATACCAATGCAAGGCTATAGGAATAACCAGAGTCAGACAACATAACTACCAAAGGAAAAAAAAGCTCTAATATCTAACCCCAAAGAAATGGAAATGTAAAAATTATCTGAAAAATAATTCCAAATAATACTTTCTAAAAAATCCAATGAGATCCTACAAAATACAGATAGGCATTGAAATGCAATTAGAAAAAATACTGCATAAGTAAAATAAAATGTTAAAAAGGAAATAGAAACTATAAAATATAAACAGAAATTATGGTGCTAAAGACTACAATACCAGAACAAAAATACTTACTAGTTTCCAAAGCAGATTCAATCATTCAGAATGACAAATTAGTGCACTTGACGACAGAATATTTTAAATTTGCCAATTAGAGGAACCAAAAAATAAAAATTGAAAATTAGTAAAGGAAGAATAAGGGATTTTTAGGACACCATCAAATGTATGAATATAGGAATTGTGAAAGCAGCACAAAGAAAAGAGAGAAAAAACGGACAGAAAGCTTATTAAAAAATACTCTCTGAAGGCCCATCAAATATTTGGAGGGATATAGACATGTATTAAGAAGCTCAGAAAACCAATTCAAAACAGATAAATTAAAAATGAATAATCAAGACACATAATAATTACATAGTCAAAAGTCAAGGACAAAGAGAGAATCTTGAAAGCAACAAGAAAGAAGAAAGTTGTCACATATAAAGGACCTTCTATAAGATTGTTGGGAGATTTCTCAACAGAAAGCTGCAAACCAGGAGAAAGTGGAATAACACGGTCAGAGGGCTAAAATAAAATTTTAAATAATGTCAACGAAGAATATTATAACAGCAAAAGTATTTGTTAGAAATAAAAGAGAAATAAAGGATTCCAATACAAACAAATGCTAAGGGAATTTAGCACGATAAAACCAGACATACAAGGAACCATAAAGAGAGTTCCTTGAGTTTAAACAAAGAACAATATATACTATGATTTGTCTATGTCCCCAAAAATCTCTCGTTAGAATCTTAATCCTCAATGCAATGGTGTCGGGAAGTGTGACTTAATGGGAGATTTTTAGGTCATGAATGCTCTACCTTAGCTAATGAATTAATGTTGATTATAAAATAGCTTGAAGCTGTAGGTTTTACCTCTTGATCTCTCTAGCACTCTCTTTGCCCTTAGCCATGAAATTATGTAGCAAGAAGGCCCTCACCATAAGTCAGCTTCTTGAACATGTGCTTCCAACCTCCAGAACCATTAGATAATATATTTATCTTCATTTTAAATCACCTAATCTTTGGTATTCTGTTATAGCAGTATGAAGCAGACTAAAATAAGAAACAATACAAAAAGACATAAAGTTATACAAGTAACTGGCAAAAGGTAGATATATAGTTAAATTCACGATAATCTAATAATTTAAAAGTTATGTGTAAATTGCTCTTAAATGTAGTATAAGAGTTAAAAGACAAATGTACTTAAAAGAACTATAGCTATAAAATTGATTAATATATACACAAGACAAATATGCATAAAGTATAAAATTAATAGCATAAATGTCAAGGGGGGGAGAAGAATAAGCAGAGAATGTCTCTATGTAATCTAAGCTAGGCTATTGTCAGCTTCACTTAGGGTATTATAATTTTAAGATGTTTATGTAAGCCCTATAATAAGCAGAAATAAAAATGTTCCAGTAGATACAAAAAAGAAAGTAATCAAAACATACTCCTTTAAAAATGTAACAAATCACAAATAAAGATGACATTGGAAGAAACAAAAGAACTGTAAATTAGTAAAAATTTAACAGAATAACAGTACTAGGCCTCCACCTACCAATAATTGTTAAATTTAAAAAGATTACATTCCCTAATCAAGCTACATAGGGTAGCTGGAAGAATTCAAAAAAGAAAAAAAAAAAAAAAAAACTTCTTTGGCTTTAAGGTCACACTTAACTGAGAATAAAGAGATGAGGAAAAGATAAATCAGACAAATAATTAGAAAAAAAGAGAACAGGTGGCTAAAAAAGACTTTAGGTCAAAAATGGTAAAAAATCAACAAAGAAGATAATTATGTAATGATAATGAGGTCAGTTCATCAGGAGAATATATCAATTTTAAACATAAATGCACTAAACATTGGAGCACCTGAATATAGAAACCAAATATTATGGGTTGACTATAGATGTTCCTTATCCAAAGTGATTTGGATCAGGAGTATTTCAGACTTCAAATATTTTCTTTTGAATTTTGCAATATTTATATCATATACTTACCAGTTGGGCACTCCAAATCAAAAAATCTGAACTTGAAAATGTTCTAATGGGCACTCGCTTTTAGCATTATGTTGGCATTCATACATTTTTTTGATTTGGCAGTATTTTCAGTTTCAGATCTTCAGATCTGAGATGCTCAGGTTGCAATAGATCTGAAGGTAGAAATAGACAGCAACATAATAATAGCAGGTGATTTCAAGACTCCACTTTCAATAATGAATAGATCATCCAGACATAAAATCAATAGCAAAAAACAGTGGACTTGAACAACACTTTTTAGACCAAATGGATTTAGGAAAGATGTGTAAAAAATTATATGCTATAGCAGAAGAATACACATTCTTCTCAAGTGTACTTGGAATGTTCTCTAACATAAGTCATTTATTAGGCCACAAGTCTTAACAAATTTAATAATATTGAAATCATATCAATTATATTTTTTGATCATAAAATGAAACCAGAATTTAGTAACAGAAGGAGAGTTGAATTCACAAACATGTGAAAATTAACACAATCCTGAACACCAAGGCATATAAGAAGTAATCAAAGAAAATATCAGAAAATATCCTGGGACAAATGAATATGAAAACACATAATATTGAACTTATGGGATGTTTCAAAAGCAGTTTAAAGCAGGAAGTTTACATCACTAAATATCTACATCAAAAAATAAGAGAGGTTTCTAATAAGCAACTTAACATCAAGCCTCAAGGAAAAAGAAAAGAACTAAGCCCAACATCAGTACAAGAAGGGCTCAGAAGAAGACAGGAAAATGTGGGAAAGTTTGGAACTTCCTAGAGACTTGTTGAATGGCTTTGACCAAAATGTTGACAGTGATATGGACAATGAAGTCCAATCTGAGGTAGTCTCAGATGAAGATGAGGAACTCATTGGGAACTGGAGTAAAGGTCTCTCTTGCTATGCTTTAGCGAAGAGAATGAAGGCATTTTGTCCCTGATCTAGAGATCTGTGGAGCTTTGAACTTGAGAGAGGTGATTTAGGGTATCTGGTAGAAGAAATATCTAAGCAGCAAAGCGTTCAAGAGATAGCAGAGCATAAAAGTTTGAAAAATTTGCAGCCTGATGATGTGATAGAAAAGAAAAAGCTATTTTCTGGGGAGAAATTTAAGCTGGTTGCAGAAACTTGCATAAGTCACGAGGAGCCAAATGACAAAGGGGAAAATGTCTCTACAGCCTGTCAGAGACCCACATGGCAGCCCCTCCCATCACAGGCCCAGAGGCCTGGGAGGGAAAAATAGTTTCATAAGCAGGCCCCAGGAATCTCCTATTCTGTGCAGCCTGAGGAACTGGTGCCCTGGATCTCAGCTGCTTCAGATGTAGCTGTGGCTAAAAGTGACCAATGTACAGCTTGGGTCATTGCTTCAGAGGCTGTATGCCCCAAGCCTTGGCAGCTTCCACAGGGTATTGAGCATGTGGGTGCACAGAAGTCAAGAAGTGAGGCTTGGTAACTCTGCATAGATTTCAGAGGATGTATGGGAATGCCTAGATGTCCCAGCAGAAGACTGCTGCAGGGACGGAGCCCTCATGGAGAACCTCCGCTAGGGAATTGTAAAGGGGAAATGTGGAGTTGGAGATCTCATATAGAGTCCTCACTAGGGTACTGCCTAGTGAAGCTGTGACAAGAGGGCTACCATACTCCAGACCACAGAATGCTAGATCCACTGATGGCTTGCACTGTTCACCTGGAAAAGCCATAGACACTCAATGCCAGCCCATGAAAGCAGCTGGGAGGGGGGTTTTACCCTGCAAAGCCATAAGGACAGAGTTGCCCAAGGCCATGGGAACCCACCTCTTGCATCAGCATGCCCTGGATGTGAGACATGGAGTCAAAGGAGGTCATTTTAGAACTTTAAGGTTTAATGACTGCCCTATTAGATTTCAGACCTGCATGGGGCCTGTAGCTCCTTTGTTCTGGCCATTTTTTTTGTCATTTGAAATAAGTGTATTTACCCAGTGCCTGTACCCCCATTGTATCTAGAAAGTAAATAACTTAGTTTTGATTTTATAGGATCATAGGTGGAAGGGACTTGCCTTGTCTCAGATGAGACTTTGGACTTAACCTTTGGGTTAATGCTGGAATGAGTTAAGACTTTGTGGGACTGTTGGAAGGGCATAATTGTGTTTTGAAATGTGAGGACATAAAATTTGGAGGGCCTGGGGCAGATTGATATGATTTCACTCTGAGTCCCCACCCAAATGTCACCTTGACTTGTAATCTCCATAATCCCCACGTATCAAGGGCAGGACCAGGTGGAGGTAATTGAATCATGGGGATGGTTTCCCCTATGCTGTTCTTGTGATAATTAGTGAGTCTTGCAAGATCTGATGGTTTTATAAGCCTCTAACATTTCTCCTCCTTGCACTCACTCCATCCTGTCACCCTGTGATAAAGATGCCTGCTTTTCCTTTGCCTTCCACCATAATTGTAAGTTTCCTGAGACCTCCCAGTCAGGTGGAACTGTGAATCAATTAAACCTCTTTCCTTTATAAATTACCCAGCCTTAGGTATTTCTTCATAGCAGCATGAGAATGGACTAATACAAAAGATAATAGAAAAATGAGTAAAACTTAGAATTGCTTCTTTAAAAAGATAAACAAAAGTGATAAACCTTCAGCCAGACTTAGACAGAAGAGAGGAGATTCAAATAAATAAAATAAAACATGAAAGAAGAGATATTACAACTGGTAACACAAAAATGTAAAGGATCATAAGTGACTACTATGAACTGTGAAAATAAGCAATTCAAAATCAAAGCTGTTGGAATTTTAAGTTATGTTGAGTACTAAAGAAAAATGACTATGGGTCCTGAGTCACATGGCAAGCAGTTATTCTTTGGCCACTGTAACTTAGGCAGCTGTAACTTTTGTTTCTATGATTATATGTTAGACTTATTTCTTGCTTGCCTACAATGTTTTGTGAAATGTAATTGGCTTAAGTGTGCCAAGAAAGACCCCTTCCCTCTTCACTATTGATCTTCATTATAGGGTAACTTCCCTATTACCTCTCTCATACAAAGACTTCATGATTATAACATTATCTAAGATAGAATATTAAACATACTCTTTTAATTTGGAAATGGAATAAAAGCAAGCCATGTAAAAAAGAAAAAAATACTGTAACTAAGTTGTTGTAACTCATAAACCAGCCTTGTATATGATAATTCAGCTGGGCGCCGAGGCTCACGCCTGTAATCCCAGCACTTTGAGAGGCCGAGGTGGACAGATCACCTGAGGTCTGGAGTTCGTGACCAGGCTGACCAACATGGAGAAACCCCATCTCTACTAAAAATACAAAATTAGCCAGGCGTAGTGATGCATGTCTGTAATCCCAGCTACTCGGGAGGCTGAGGCAAGAGAATCGATTGAACCCAGGAGGTGGAGGTTGTGGTGAGCTGAGATCAAGCTGAGGCAGTTCAGCATGAGCAACAAGAGTGAAATTCCATCTCAAAATAATAATAATAATAATAATAATTCTGTTAAATTTCTTTTTATTTTTCCTATAAAAGCAAGACCTTATCTTTTAACTTTGGAGCACCAACCCTATTTCTCCAGAGTCTGTGTTTCCTAGACGGCTCTTCTCAGCTTTTCACTTGAATATATTATTTACAACTAGATTTTGATACTTTTGACATTACCAGGTAAACTATACAATCTAACAAGCTTATTAAAGAGAAATAGAAAAACTAAACCCACCGAAAAATGAGTAAAGAGATTGAATTAATTAAAACAACAACAACAACAACAACAGCAAAAAACTTTCTTTTCAAAGAAAGACTCAGGGCCAGAAGGCTTCATGGTGGAATTCTACCAGACATTTAAGTACATAAAATCAATCATTCTCAAAACTTTTTTCAAAAGCTGAAGTAGAGAAAATATTTTCAAAGTAATTTTGGAAGTCAACATTACCCTGATATCAAAGCCACCAGAAGAAAAGAAAATTACAGACCAATATTTCTAATGATAATTTATTTCTGGGATGCAAAAATGTTTATATATATATACATATAAACATATATGTTAGTAAATGTAATACAGAATAAGGCAAAAAAAACATGTAATCATTTCAATATATGCTGCAAAATATTTGATCAAATTCAACACTCTTTGAGGATTTAAAAAAAAAAAAACTTCATAGAAGGAATTTACCTCAACACAACAAAAGTAATGTATGATAAACTCGCAGCTACCATCATACTCAATAGTGAAAATCTGTAATCATTTCCTCTAAGATGAGAAACAAAATAAGGATGTCTACTCTCATCACTTCTATTCAATCCCAAAATGTAGCCACAGAATTGACAAGAAACACAAAAGGAATCTAAATTGAAAAGGAAGAAGTAAAATTGTCTTCAGTTGCAGATAACATAATTTCATATATAGAAAAATCAAGACTATCAAGAAAACGTTAGACTTGAGAAACAAAGTTGTAGAATACAATGCCAACACATAAAACTCAGTAGCATTTCTTCACACTAACAACAAACTATCTGAAAAAGAACTAAAACAAAAAATCCATTCACAATAGCTTCAAAAAAAAAAAAAAAACCAAACTATTTATGAGTAAACTTAATGAAGCAGATGGAAAATCTATATACTGAAAAGCATAAAACATTAATAACAACAAAAGCAGACAGCACAAATAAATGGAAAATTATTCTGTGTTCAAGGATTGGAAGAATTAATATTAGTAAGATGTTGAACCCCAAGACTTAGAGATTCAATGTCATTTCTGTCAAAATGCCAATACCATTTTTTTGCACAAATAGAAAAATAACTCTAACATTTTATGAAATGCCAAAACACCCTGAAAAGTCAAAGAATCGTGATAAAAAAGGAAAAGGCTGGAGGCATCCTATTACCTGACTTCAAAATCTATTACAAAGCTATAGTAATCAAGACACCATAACACTGGATAAAACAGACACATTGACCAATGGAATATAGATCCCAGAAATAGACCCATACATTTATGCTCATGTGAGTTTCAACATCAATTACAAGGACACATAATGGAGACATGTCAATCTCTTCAATAAATGGTACTGGGAAAACCAAATATTCACATGCAGAAGAATCAAATTCCACTCTTATTTTACAACATATACAAAAACTAACTTAAAAGATATTAAAGACTTAAACATAAAAACTGAAATTGTAAAACACCTAGAGAAAAACATAGTGTATATGTTCCACAACATTGATCTCTGGTAAAAGATTTCTCAGTTATAACCCCCAAAACACAGGCAACAAAAACCAAAAGAAACAAGTGGGATTACGTCCAACTAGAAAGCTGCCACACTGCAAAGGGCATAATTAATAGAGTGAAGAGACAAACCATGGATTGGGAGAACATATTTGCAAATAATACATCAGGTAATGGAGGTTAAGAACCCAAACAATGTGTCTTAGTCCACTTTGTGTTACTATTAAGGAATACTAAAGGCAGGGTAATTTATAAATAAAAGAAGTGAATTTCACTCAAAATTTTTCAGGCTGCACAAAAGGCATGGCACCAGGATCTGCTTCTAGTGAAGGACTTAAGCTGCTTTCACTCATAAGGAAAGGTAAAAGGGAGCTGCTTTATGCAGAGATCACATGGAAAGAGAGAAAGAAAGAGAGAGGGAATGTGGCAGACACTTTTCAACAACCAGCTCTCCTCTGAGGGAACGTAATTAATTTGTTCATAGAGTCAGCATGTGCAGACATCATGGGGCAAGAGAGGAAGCAAGAAGGAGGGGGTCACTGCCAGGCTCTCTGTAACAATTAGGTCTTTCAGAAACTAGTAAGGAGAGAACTCACTCACTTCTGAGGGACAGCATTAATCTATTAATGAGGGATCTCTCCCTGAGACCCCAAAACCTCCCATTAGATCTCATCTCTAATACTGCAGATCAAATTTCAACGTGAGATTTGGAGAAGACAAACATCCAAGCTATACCATTTTGAACCCAGTCCCCCAAATCTCATGCTCTTCTTATATTGGAAAAATGCAGTAATTCCTTCCCAATAGTCCCCAAAGTTAAAACATATTTCAGTATCCACTCAAAAGTCCAAAGTTGAAAGTCTCAACTGAGACTCAAGGTAAGTTTCTTCCAGCTATAAGCCTGTAAAATGTAAAACAGGTTATTTACTTCCAATATACAATCCACTTGCTAGAGAGATTTGCATGACTAAATGGGGGTCCAGGTGGTAAAAGTCAAGTCCCCAAAGGTATTTCAGAATTGAGTGATGCTGCCCTTCCCATCCCAGGCTGGGTAATTTATGATGACTATCCAGGCATTGGGTAAGCATTTCCATTTCATCAAGGAGAAATTAGCCAAAAGAAAGGGATAACAGTCCCTACACAGTTCTGAAACCCATCAGGAAAGATGTTAAATCTTAAAGCTCCAAAATAATACATTTTTTTAACTTCATGCCTTGCATCTTGTGCACACTGGTGCAAGGGTTGAGATCCAAAGGCCTTGAGCAGCCCCACCCCCATGGCTTTGCGGGGCACAGTGACATGGCTGCTTCTCTGGATTTGAATATGGTGCCTGCTTGTGGCTTTTCCAGGTTGACATAGCATGTTGCCACTGGCTCTGAAATTCTAGGATCCCCATGGCAGCCCTGTTACCACAGCTCTACTAGACTCTGCTCTAATACAGGCTATCTCTTTTGGCTCTGTTCCTGTGGAAGGCTTCTTCTTGGGACCCCAGGCTTTTTGATACATCCTCTGAAATCTAGGAGGAAGCCACAGCCTCTACCAATCTTGCATTTTTGGCACCTGCAGATGTTGTACCACATGCATGCCACCAAGACTAATTGCTTGAGTTCTTGGCAGAGGTGACCTGAATAGCATCTGGGGTTGTTTGGGCCACTGCTAGAGACTGAATGTCCACAATGTGAGGAGCAGCATCCTTAGGTGGTACCTTGAGTCTGTCCCTCAAAATGATTCTACCCTTCTAGGCCTCTGAGCCTGGGATGGGAGAGGCAGTATCAGTGAATTCTGAAATGGCTTTGGGGCCTTGACTTTTACCACCTGCCCCGTGGCCCCTAATTAGTCATTCAAATCTCTCTAGCATGTGGATTCATCACAGCATCCTTGGATTCCTCTCCTAAAAATGCTCTTTCCTTCTCTACCACATAACCAGGATGCAAAATTTTCAAATTTTTATACTATGCTTCCCTTTCAATTATAAATTCTACATTTTTGTGAGTCCTCCACACCCATATCTGATCATAAGCTGTTAAAAGTTTTGAATGCTTTGCTGCTTAGACATTTCTTCCTCCAGACACGGTAGGTCATTACTCTTAAGTCTGGCCTTCCTCAAACCTCAGGGCATGGACACGATGCGGCCAACTTCTTTGCTAAGGGGAAACATGGGTTACCTTTGTTCTAGTTGACAATAACTTCCTCATTTTCTCCTAAGACCTCATCAGCATGGCCTTTACTGTCTAAACTTCTTTCAGCATTTTGGTGCCAGTCACTTAAACAATCTTGAAGAAGTTTCAAACTTAAAGAACTTTCAAACCTACCCTCATTGTTTTGTCTTCTTATGAGCCTTCCACATTCTTCCAAACTCTGCCCATTACTCAGTTCCAAAACTGATTTCACATTTTCAAGTATCTTTATAGGAACATGCTCCTCTTGGTACCAATTTCTGATTCAGTATGTTTTGTGTTGGTATAAAGATATACCTGAGGATGGTTAACTTATAAAGAAAATAAATTTGGTTCACTGTTCCGCAGCCTGTACAAGAAGCATGGCACCAGTGTCTGCTTCTGGTGAGGGTTTCAGGCTGCTTCTATTCATAAAACAAAGAAGGTGAAGGCAAGTCATTGTGGTTAGCGATCACGTGACGAGGAAGGAAGCAAGAGGGAGAGGGGAGCTGCCAGGCTCCAGTAACAACTCGCTCTTGCAGAAGCTGATGGAGTGAGAGAGAACTCACTCACCCACAGGGAGCACATTAATCTGTTCATAAGGGACCTGCCCCCACGACCAAAACACCTCCCATTAGGCCCCACCTCCAACACTGGGGATCAAATTTCAACATGAGATTTGGAGCAAATAAACATCTAAACTATAGCAAAAGTCAATAACAAAAAGACAACCCAATTAGACATTGGGCCAGTGACATAAATAAACATTTCTTAAAAGATGACATACGAGTGGCCAATAGACATATGAAAAAATTTTATCATCACCAACCATCAGCGAAATGCAAATTAAAACCACAAAGAGATATCAACTCACACCTGTTGAAAGGGCTGTTATTTAGAAAATGAAAGATCATTTGTGACTAGGATGTGAAAAAATGAAAACACACATGCACCGACGGTGGGAGTGTAAATTAGTAAAGGCTTTATGGAAAACAGTATAGCGTTTCATCAGAAAATTAAAAATAAAAATATTACATGATCAAGCAATATCACTTCTGGATTTGTATTAAAAACAAAATAGAAATCAGCATGCATACGAGATATGTGGATTACCATGTTCATTGCAGCATTATTTGCAAAGCTAAGATATGGATGAAATCCAGATGTCTATTATTAAGTAAATGGATAAAGAAAATGTGGTATAGACACACCAAAGAACACTATACAGCCTTAAAAAAGAAATAAATTCTGTCATTTGTGATAACATGAACATGGAGAACATTACGCTAATTGAATAAGCCAGACACAGAAAGATAAATAATACATGATTTAAATAATTTGTGAAGTCGAAAAAGTTGAATATATAGAAATAGAGAGTAAAGTGGTAGGTCCAAGAGGCTGGGGGTGGGGGTGGATGACGAAAGGGAAGATGTCGATGAAAGGGTACAAAATTTTAATTAGATGGAAGAAATAAGCTTTAGTGATGTATTGCACAAAATGGTGATTCTAATAATGATACATTTCCTGTTGAAAAATTGCTTAAAAAGTTGACTTTAAATGCTTTTACCACAAAAAGATAAGTATATGAAGTGATGAATTTACTAATTAGCTTGATTTAATCATCACACGGTGTGAATATATATCAAAATATTACATTTTATGCCATAAATATATAATATATATAATTCTTAATTTGTCAATAGAAAATAAAATTAAATTAATAAATTTTACAAGAGAAATTAAAGAAGCCACAAATAAAGGGAAAGATATTTCATGTGGACGGACTTAATACTGTTAAGATGTCAATGCTATCCAAAACAATCTGCAGATGTAATGCAATGTCTGCCAAAATCTCAACAGCATTTTTTGCAGAAATAGAAAAATCTATCCTGACACTTATAGGGACTCTCAAAGTACTCCAAATAGCAAGTACAATCTTGAAAAAGAACAAGGTCTTATATTCCCTGGTTTCAAAATTTATTAAATAGCTGTTGTATTCCAAAGAGTGTGTGTAATGGCTAGGATGATTATATCTCCCCAAAATTCCTATGTTGAAACCTTACTAATTTGGTGGTTTTAGGAAACGAAAATATTTGAGAAGTAATTAAGGTTAGGTGAGGTCATGCTGGTGGAGCCCTTATAAATAGGATTTGTGTTCTTGTAGGAATCCCAAGAGAACTTGCTTCCTTTCTCCACCATGGGAGTACATAGTGAGAAAATTGCAGTCTATGAACTTGGAAATGGGCCCTCACTAGACACCAAAACTACTGTTACCTTGATCTTGAAATTTCCAGCCACCAGAACTGAGAGAAATGAACTTTTCTCATTTAAGCTACCCACTTAATGATATTTTGTTAGAGCATCCCTAGCTGACTAAGATAGTGCAGTAAATAGCATAAAGACGGACATGTAAACCAATGGAATAGAATAAAGAGCCTAGGAAAAAAACCCTTGCGTATATGGTCAAATGATTTTCAACAAGGGATCCAAGATCATTTAATGGGGAAAAGAACAATCTTTTCAACTAATGGTGGTGGGAAAATTGTATTTCTACAAGCAAAATAATGAAATTAGAATCTTACCTTACACCATATGTAAAAATTAACTCAAAATGAATTAAAGACATAAATATAAGCGGTATAAAACTCTTAGACAAAAACATGATATTGGAATTGGCAGAGTTCTTAGATATGACATTAAAATAATCAGAAAGAAAATTAAAAAATGGATAAATCTAATCTAGTCTTAAATTAAAAACTTCTTGCATCAAAGGACACGATAAACAGAATGAGAAACAACTTATAGAATGAAAGGAAATACTTGCAAATCATACATCTGGTGGGAAATTAATATTCAAAATATATAATAAATGTCTGTAAGTCAAGAACAATAAAAATGAATAATCAAATTTTAAAAAGGGTAAATAACTTCAATAGACATTTCTCCAAAGGAGGTATACAAAATGTCTACAGACATAATGAAAAGATGCTCAACATCACTAAAATTATCAGGGAAATGCAAATTAAAGCCACAATGATATGTCACCTCACACCCATCAGGATGGCTGCTATCAAAAAAATATCAGAAAAGTGTGAAGCCGTGAAGAAATCGCAACTCTTATTCACCACTAGTAGATGTAAAATAGTGTAGCTGCTGTGGAAAGTAGTATGGTGATGCCTCAAAAAATTCCAAATAACATTACCATACAATTCAGCAATATTACTTCTGGGTATATATGCAAAGTAATTGAAAGAAGGGTCTCAAAAGGATGTTTGTACACCTCTGTTAATGAAGCACTATTCGTAATAGCCAAGAGGTGGAAGCAATCCAAGCATCCATTAATGGATGAGAGGATAAACAAAATGTATATATACACAGATACATATATACACATACATATACACACATGCAAACATATGTAAATATGTGTGTGTGTGTATATATATATACACACACATACATATAATGGAATAGTATTCAGCCATAAAAAAAGAAGAAAATTCTGATCCATGCTACCACATAGATAAATGTTGAGGACATCATGCAAAATAAAATAAGCCAGCCACAAAACCATAAGTACTGTATGATTTCACTTACATGAGGTATGTAGTCAAATTCATAGAAACAGAAAGCAGAATGGTGGTTACCAGTGGCTAGATGCAGTAAGAAATACAGAGTTGTTTACCTAGTATAGAGTTTCAGATTTGCAAGATAAAAACATGAAGATTGGTTGTGCAACAATGTAAATATACTTCACAATACCAAACGATACACTTAAAAATGTTTACAACAGGTCGGGTGAGGTGGCTCTCACCTGTAATCCCAGCACTTTGGGAGACCAAGATGGGCAGATCACCTGAGGTCAGGGGTTGGAGACCAGCCTGGCCAACATGATGAAACCCCGTCTCTATTAAAAATACAAACATTAGCTGGGCATGGTGGCGAGTGCCTGTAATTCCAGCTACTTGGGAGGCTGAGGCACGAGAGTCGCTTGAACCCAGGTGGCAGAGGTTGCAGTGAGCCAAGTTCTTGCCTTTGCACTCTAGCCTGGGCAACAAGAGCAAAACTCTGTCTAAAAAACAAGAAAAGGTTACAATAGTAAATTTTATATTCTATGCATTTTACCATCAATTTAAAACAACATAAAGCATAAAAAAAGAGAACCACAGACTATGAGAAGATATCAATGGCATAATTCTGAGAAGAAACTTCTAATGACTTTTATTGGATTATATGGAAAATTGATATAAATAAAAAAAACACAACTCAATAAAATGGTCAAATATTTTCAAAAAGTACTTCACTAAAAAGGGGATAGGAATGTCCAATAAACATGTTAAAAGAAAGTGCTCAACACAGTCAACAGAAAAGTGCAAATTTAAGCCAAAACAGGCTACTATTTCACACCTACTAGAATGCTGGCAAGGATGTGGAACAGATTTTGTTTTACTCATACTGTTTTAAGGCTCACTCAGAGAAACAGCATGCTGTTCTTTGTTCTAAATTTGGAAGATAAATTTAATCTAATGGAAATCTTTTGTCAGATTAAAGCATCAGCTCACTTCAGTTTTCTACCTTCACCCTGGCAGCATTTTCAAGGCTAAATTGATCTCTTCCTTTCCTCAGTCCCTGCAGCTTTGATAATTAACTGTTCCTGCACAACGGTCTGGTTACCCAGCAGCCTCCCTTTCTGTCAACTTCCCTCTGGATGCATTGCCCTCAAGTGCCCTCAGGATGAATGAAGAGGCTTTATTGGGTTGTAGTCCTGGAACAGCCTGGAGTGTGAAGAGGGTGGGGATCAGTCATTTGTTTTCTTACATCTACGGAAAAGTAGACCAGAATTAGGATCAAGACAGGCTCTGTGGATTGGCCGTGGTATGGGTTTGTGTGTGTTGTACTCAACTCAGCCACAGGGAAAGGTAGGACATGAGAAATATTTATCTGTGCTAGAAACTGTAGGGCCCACACACACATTTCATTGAATTTTAGCACAAGCCTATGAGATTAGTATTTCTACTGAATATCAGAGACCTTTAAATGCTTATACTGAGCTCACCCAGCTGGTAAAGGTTTGAACTGAGATTTAAGCATACTTCCTTGTGACTTCCCTACTATCGTGTAATTTTATTCAAATTTAAGACTCACAAGTGAGTTCAACAAACTCTCATGGTAAATGAATAGAAACAAAACCATCCAGACCCCAGAGGTAGACAGGGGTAAGTCAGGAACACACTAACTCCAGCTAAGGAACTAGAGAGGAAAAGAAGCAAAGGCAAGTAGACAAAGAACCATGTGGGCCTTGGAAACAAAAGCAAAGTATTCAATATTCCTCCCTGCATCACTCACTTGATAAAGTCCAGTCATTGTTTTCACTTAACTGTTACTATTATGATGAAGACTCGGTACTTGTAGTTTACCAAATCGCCATATATCTAATTCATTGTAGATGACCACAAATATTGAGTTCTGCCATTCATCACAGTCACCATGAAAGGGAGGTTTGAATTAGACTACGATAGCTTATTCAGGGATTTGTGAGAATCTCATCAGGGTTCGAGTAGCTTGTAATGGTTTTCTTGTTTGTTTGTTTGGTTTTTTTTAAATTATGTCTCTCTGCTTGAAAATATCAGAGCATAGTAATGCAGAGGATTTCGGGGAGTGAAGGAAACTTAGTTCAGACACCTAATTTTTTTGAGAATTTTAAAAATTCAGATATAATTCACACAGCACAATATTTATCCTTTGAAAGTAATTCTAAGACTTTAATCACAAAGGTGATTAATCATTACCAGCATCTAATATTAAAATATTTTCATCACCTCTCAAAGAAACCCATCAACAGAGACTACCCCATAACCACTCTCCCCAGCCCATGGAAGTCATTAATCTATATTTTGTCACTATTTATTTGCCCAATTAGACATTTCATATAAGTGAAATCAAATAATATATTGCCTTTTGTGTTCGATATCTTTCAATGCATATTTTCAAAGTTCATCCATGGCTAAATGGTATTTGTATGAATACACTACATTTTGTTTATTTATTAATAAGCTGATGGACATTTGACTTGCTTCTACTTGTTGGCTACCATGAATATTGCTGTGAACAACTGTGCATAAATTTTTATGCAGACATGTTTTAATTTCTCTTGGTTACATATTCTGAGTGTATTTGTTGGGTCACGTGGCATCTCTGTGTTCTCATTTTTGAGAAAAACCTGCCAAACTAGATTTCAAAGAGCCTGTACAATTTTACAGTACCACCAGAGAAATATGAGGATGATTTTCTGCATCCTTATCAACACAAATAATTGTCTTTCTTTTTACTACAACCATCCTAGTGAGTGTGAAGTGGTGTCTCATTGTGCTTTGATTTGCTTTTCTTTAATACCTAGTTATATTTCATGTGTTCATTCACTATTAGTATATCATCCCTGGAGAAATATCTATTCAAATCATTTGCCCATAAAAAATGGTGAAAGTCACATGCCATACATTTAGCCATTGTAAAGTGAACGACTTAGTGGCATTTAGTATATTCAAAATATTATGCCTCTATCTAGTTCCAAAAAGTTTCAAAACATTTTCATCATCCCAAAAGCATCCTCATACACATAAGGCAATTACACCCCATGCTCTAGTCCACAGAGCATCAGGTAACCATTAACCCACTCGATTTTTATGGACTTACCTATTGTGTATATTTCATATGAATAGAATTATATAATATGTGACCTTTGGTGTCTCGCTCTGGTTTCTTCCACTTAACATGTTTTCTTTGAGGTTCATGTTTGTTGAAGGACCTATTAGTATGGGAATTCTTTCTAATGCTGAGTAATATTTAGTTGTATGCATATACCAAATTTTTTCATCCATTCATCCATGGATGGACATCAGGTTATTTCCATCTTTTGGCAAATATGAATAATACCGTTAAGAAAATGTGCGTACACATATTTGTGTGGGTACCTACTTTCCATTCTTTAGATATCCATCTAGGAATGCAATTGTGTGTCATATGGTAATTTCATGTTTAACATATTGAGGAATCACCAGAAAGTTCTCTACAGTGGCTGAACTGGTTTATATTTCCACCAGCAATATAGAATCATATAAATTTTCCACATCTCTGACAATACCTGGTATTTACATTTTTATAGCCATCCAATTGGGTGTGAAATATCTCATTGTTGTTTTGATTTGCATTTTCTTCATTATTAATGATGTCAAGCATCTTTTCATATGCTTTTTGATTATTCGTGTATCTTCTTTAAAGAAATCTCTATTCAAGATCTTGCCTGTTTGATTGAACTGCTCGTCTTTTTTTAAAATTTTTAATGTTTGTGGGTACACAGTAGGTGTATGCATTTTTGGGGTACATGTGATATTTGGTACAGGTGTCTTTTTGTTTCTGAATTGCAAGTGTTCTTTATGTATTTTGCATATTAGATCCTTATCACAGACATGATTTTAAGAAATTTTCTCTAATTCAGAAGGTTGTCTTTTCAATTTCTTATTAAAGTACTTTGATTCACAATAGTTTCAAATTTGTATGAAGCCCAATGTATCTATTTTTATCTTTTTTTGCTCATGCATTTGATGCCCTAAGAATCTATCACTAAATTCAAGGTCATAGAAATTTTCCTCTATGTTTTCTTATGGAGTGTCATTGTTTTCATTCTTTTATTTAGGTTGTTGGTCTGATTTGAGGTATTTCTTTTTCACAATGTGAGGTAGGTGTCCAACATCATTTCTTTAAATGTCTATCTAGTTTATCTAGTACCATTTGTTGACGAGACTACATTTTCTTATCAAAATCCTATATAATCTTGACACCCTTACTTAAAAAGTTGGTGATAGATATATGGGATTATTTCTGAACTCTCAATTATTTGTCTCTTACTTTATATCAATACCGCAGAGTTTTGATTAATGTAGTTTTGTAGTAAACATTAAAATCAGTCAGTGTGAATCCCCTCTTTGTTTTTCCCTTCTCAATATTACTTAAAGATCAACTTTCCCATTTAGGCCAAAAACAAAAAAAAACAAACAAAACAAAACAAAACAAAAACCTGTTGATAGAGATTTCACTGAATCTATGAAATGCTTTAGGTAATATTACTATTATATTAAAATCTTAATTCCAGAAACACAGGGTATCTTTCCATTTATCTAGGTCTTCTTTAATATATTTCAGTAATGTATTGTTTTCAATGTACATGTCTTTCACCTTTTGGGTAAAACTTCCCCTATGTATTTAATTCTGTTTGATGCTATCATACATCAAGTGAAGTTTTTGGTATCATTGGCTTGTTTGTTGCTAATGTAGAGAAACACAACTGATTTCTTCATGTTGACCTTGTACACTGAAACTTTGCTGAATTGGTTTATTAAATGTCATACTTATAAAAATATATTGCTTGGTATTTTTTATGTATAGGATTATGTTAGGCATGAAGAGATAGCTTTACTTCTTTCTTTCTAAATTTGAGGCTCATTCTTTTACTATTTCTTTTTTTTTTCTTATTTCCTTCCTTACTTCCCTCCTTCTTTAACTCTCTGCTCCTCCTCTCTCCCTGTCTCCCTCCTTCTATTCTTTCTTCCTTCCTTCTTTCCACAGATTCTAGGTCAGCTCCAAAAGAGATTTCAATAACCTCACATCACATCCCTAAATTAAGGAAAATGTTTACTTAACAAAAAAGATCTAATTATCTAATCCCTTTATTAGGCTCCGTGGCACTTTCTTTGGAGACAGTGCTATTTTTCTCCTTTTTAGAAACTTCATCTATTTTTAGCTCTGCCTTAAGCCAGGCTTTCAGTGTATTGAGCCTTGCTTCAGGAAAGTATTTAGGTCACTTTATTTCAGGCCCACACACAACTACTTCTACTCCATTACAATTTTCTAGTAATTCTCTCTGCCTCTAGAGATATTTTCTCTAAGATTCAATCAGTTGAACTGCATTCTGATACTTTGTAAAACCACATTTAAAGATATTGTCCACTTTGTTCTTCAGAACCCTTTGTCAAGAACTCATAGAATACCTTACCACTTGAGTTTAGTTCCAGAAAAAATAAATGTATCCAAAGACAAAACTGAACTGCTTTCTCTTTTTAGTAAATTCAAACAACTTGTTACCCTTATTGCCTAATGTGGCAAAACAATAGGGTCAAATTCACTGCACAAATTTGTAATCTGCTCCACCTAGGTGTCCGGATACAACTGCCCTAAGATTTGTTCAATGTGTTTTCTATTTGTTTTGTCTTGAAATATGTAACCTTCTAGAAATAGGTAAATACTAAAATTGCAAGTAACTGAAGGGACAGCCCAGTCTATCTTTATCATTTTACAGATGGAGAAACACATGCAACATGGCTTCAACCAACTTTAGGCTTGAGATTTTACTGCATTTTTTTCTTTTTAAAATTTACACTTCACTTTGCTTATAAAATAGGAATAGGGTACTGGAGATATATGTGGATATATAAAGAATAAAAAAATAAACTACCATTTATTGAATAACAGGTAGGTTTCTAGATCCTTTATAAACACCATCTTTAATCCTTGTTACAAAATTTCATGAACTAGGAAACTAAACTCTAGAGGCTATATCTTTTTAAAAGGTCACAAAGCTGTGTGGTTTGAACCATAATTTAAAACTATGACCATCTGTATTTAAATGTCAACTTTTTTAACTTATGTAATGTCATACAATAAAAACAATTCAATAATTTTGTACTATTAACTTGGAATAAAACCTGAAATCAAGTATTACAACTGTAGACATGTGTTTCTTTCAACCTCTTTTCTCCCTTGGCAAATCTATGATAGAGGTTATACACAGTGAAATCATTTATAAAGCTTCTCTGTATTAAGACATTGAAAAATTGGCACCGATTTTACTAATGACATAGGCAGTAGTCCACCTCTTTACTTTTTCTCTTTTACAATGTTTGAATCCAGATATATTCAGATACGATGGCTGGAGGTGCAAAAATCATATTATGACCATGGGAAGAAGGCAAGAGTATATTGGCTCTAAAATTTTTGAGCTACTGACCCAGCCCTAACTAAATGACTTCCTAACTTTGAATTTTATTTTACATGAAAAAAATAAAGACCTTGGTACCAAGTTTTCTGGTGTGTATTTTAGGCTAAAATATTCTTTATTGATACATATTATCTCATCAAGCTATCATATATATTATTATATATAGGACTTTATAACATATAATACATACATATTATAGGATTATACTCAGATTACAAATTCATAGCACACTTTAGTTAATACTATACCTGGATTTTTAAAATTAATTGGGTTAAGGAAAACCTTGAGGTATTTTCCAGTTGGCTGTTCTTCTGTCTCTTAGGATTTTTAGGCTATGTTCCCTGGATGTGCCACTACTGCAAATCATCAAGCAACATTTACATTGAAGAAATCTTGGTGATCTCAGAGGCAGTTGTTGCACTTTACAGAATAAGAGTATCATGCGGATATACTACTAAGAGTAAACTTAAACCACCATAATTTCTTGCTTGAACTACTGCAATAGCCAAGTTCAAGCAACTGAACTTCCATTCGAACCCTCCTACAAAGTCTTATCTATACAGTAAACAGTAATTTTTAAATAACTTATCAGATCAATGTCTCCTATCACCTATGCTTGAGGTGTTTCAATTGCATCACATTCCATGCCCCAGAAAGCCCCGTATCTTGTGCCATTGCATCCCTCCTTCATTCATTAACCTGAAGCTGCGGCTTTAGGTAATTCAAGATTTGTCCCATCCCACGCTTTTGCACTTGTTGTTTTCATGGCATGGAGTGTTCTCTTGGCTCTACTCTTGACTGGATCTTTTGTGTCCTCCAGTATCAGTTTTTTATTTTTTCCATTAGAAACCTTCCCTGAATAACTCTATGCTATTATGCCTCCCAGGATTCTGCTTATTTCATTTTAAATACGTATCATCATCTCTAATTATTTCCCTCACTTCCCTGTTTACTTTTGTAGTTTTATACCCATGACTACAATGTAAATTCCACAAGGAAATATCTAGTCTCATTTCACAGTATTATAAGTCCTAAGAATGAAGCCTGCACATAGGAGGCTGATATAGTTTGGCTGTGCTCCCCGTGTCATGGGAGGTACCTGGTGAGAGGAGTTGAATCGTGGGGGCAGTTACCCCCACGTTGCTGTTCTCATGATAGTGAGTGTGTCCTCACGAGGTCTGATGGTTTTACAAGGGGCTTTTCCTCCTTTTGCATAGCAATTATCTGGGCTGCCATGATGTGAAGAAGGACATGTTTGCTTCATTCTGCCATGATTGTAAGTTTCCTGAGGCCTCCCCAGTCATGCTGAACCGTGAGTCAATTAAACCTCTTTCCTTTATAAGTTATCCAGTCTTGGGTATATCTTTATTAGCAGAGTGAGGACAGACTAATACGGAGGCACTCAATAAATCATGGTTGAATAAATGATTGTACTGTGACTGATATTAGCAAGCCAGTGAAATGGAGATCTCTAAAATGGAAACCATTTGGAATGCCACAGTGACTGCTGGAGCAACTTTTTCTTTTCTTTTTCTTTATTTTGAGACAGAGTCTTGCTCTATCACCAGACTGGAGTGCAGTGGTGTAATCTCGGCTCACAGAGCCTCTGCCTTCCAGGCTCAAGTGATTCTCATGCCTCAGCCTCTTGAGTAGCTAGGACTTCAGGCATGTGCCACCACTCCTGGGCTAATTTTTGTATTTTTATTAGAGAGGGGTTTCATTGTGTTGTTGGTCTCAAACTCCTGAGTTCAAACAATCTGCCCACCTCAGCCTCCCAAGGTGCTGGGATTGCAGGCATGAACCACCATGCCCAGCTGCCAATTTTTCTTAATTATGAAACAGGTAGAATTTTAAGCTCAATTTTAACTGGTCTGACAAAATAACTACTACCACATAGTAGTAGTAGTAATAGTAATAGTAGTAGTAGTAATGCAAATACTACTTAATGAAATACTCTTCTTTATATGCATTAATGAAATACTCTTCTTTATATGACTTTTTTATATCACCAAGTGTATGAGTTAGGGATTTCTAGAGAAGCACACCAATTGTATATATCCTAAAGTATATTTAGGAACATATATCATATACTTATATATAAGATATATACATCTTATATATAATTTGGATTCATCACAGAACTGAATTCTCAATATGCCTTGGAGAAATACAAAGGAAAGACAAAATAGCCTAAGAAAAGCACCCAAAAATTATCAATTAGGATCTAATGTGGTGTGATGGTTAACTTTGTGTGTCAACTTGGCTAGGCCATTATACCCAGATATTTATTGTTATATAATTAAATATATAATTCATATATAAGCATATATATGTATATGTGTGTGTGTGTGTATGTGTGTGTATATATATATGCAAGAGAGAGTTTAAGAAATTAGCCTTTAGTTTAATTAGATCCCATTTGTCAATTTTGGCTTTTGTTGCCGTTGCTTTTGGTGTTTTAGACATGAAGTCCTTGCCCATGCCTATGTCCTGAATGGTATTACCTAGGTTTTCTTCTAGGATTTTTGTGGTTTTAGGTCTAATGTTTAAGTCTCTAATCCATCTTGAATTAATGTTCATATAAGGAGTAAGGAAAGGATTCAGTTTCAGCTTTCTACTTATGGCTAGCCAATTTTCCCAGCACCATTTATTAAATAGGGAATCCATTCCCCATTTCTTGTTTCTCTCAGGTTTGTCAAAGATCAGATGGTTGTAGATGTGTGGTATTATTTCTGAGGGCTCTGTTCAGTTTCATTGGTCTATATCTCTGTTTTGGTACCAGTATCATGCTGTTTTGGTTACGGTAGCCTTGTAGTATAGTTTGAAATCAGGTAGCGTGATGCCTCCAGCTTTGTTCTTTTGGCTTAGGATTGTCTTGGCAATGTGGGGTCTTTTTTGGTTCCACATGAACTTTAAAGCAGTTTTTTCCAATTCTGTGAAGAAACTCATTGGTAGCTTAATGGGGATGGCATTGAATCTATAAATTACCTTGGGCAGTATGGCCATTTTCACAATATTGATTCTTCCTATCCATGAGCATGGTATGTTCTTCCATTTGTTTGTGTCCTCTTTTATTTCACTAAGCAGTGGTATGTAGTTCTCCTTGAAGAGGTCCTTTACATCCCTTGTAAGTTGGATTCCTAGGTATTTTACTCTCTTTGAAGCTATTGTGAATGGGAGTTCATTCCTGATTTGGCTCTCTGTTTGTCTGTTACTGGTGTATAAGAATGCTTGTGATTTTTGCACATTTATTTTGTATCCTGAGACTTTGCTGAAGTTGCTTATCAGCTTAAGGAGATTCTGGGCTGAGACAATGGGGTTTTCTAAATATACAATCATGTCATCTGCAAACAGGGATAATTTGACTTCTTCTTTTCCCAACTGAATATGCTTTATTTCTTTCTCTTGCCTGATTGCCCTAGCCAGAACTTCCAACACTATGTTGAATAGGAGTGGTGAGAGAGGGCATCCCTGTCTTGTGCCAGTTTTCAAAGGGAATGCTTCCAGTTTTTGCCCATTCAGTATGATATTGGCTATGGGTTTGTCAAAAACAGCTCTTATTATTTTGAGTTACGTTCCATCAATACCGAATTTATTGAGCGTTTTTAGCATGAAGGGCTGTTGAATTTTGTCAAAGGCCTTTTCTGCATCTATTACCATCAGAGTGAACAGGCAACCTACAGAATGGGAGACAAATTTTGCAATCTACTCTTCTGACAAAGGGCTAATACCCAGAACCTAGAAAGAACTCAATCAAATTTACAAGAAAAAAACAAACAACTCCATCACAAATTGGACAAAGGATGTGAACAGACACTTCTCAAATAAGACATTCATACAGCCAACAGACACATGAAAAAATGCTCATCATCACTCGCCATCAGAGAAATGCAAATCAAAACCACAATGAGATACCATCTCACACCAGTTAGAATGGCAGTCATTATAAAATCAGGAAACAACAGGTGCTGGAGAGGATGTGGAGAAATAGGAACACTTTTACACTGTTGGTGGGACTGTAAACTAGTTCAACCATTGTGGAAAACAGTATGCCGATTCCTCAAGGATCTAGAACTAGAAATACCATTTGACCCAGCCATCCCATTACTGGGTATATACCCAAAGGATTATAAGTCATGCTGCTATAAAGACACATGCACACGCATGTTTATTGTGGCACTATTCACAATAGCAAAGACTTAGAATCAACCCAAATGTCCATCAATGACAGACTGGATGAAGAAAATGTGGCACATATACACCATGGAATACTATGCAACGATAAAAAAGGATGAGTTCATGTCCTTTGTAGGGACATGGATGCAGCTGGAAACCATCATTCTCAGCAAACTATCACGAGAACAGAAAACCAAATACTGCATGCTCTCACTCATAGGTGGAAATTGAACAATGAGAACACTTGGACACAGGAAGGGGATCATCATACACCGAGTCCTATTGTGGGGAGAGGCGGGAGGGATAGCATTAGGAGATATACCTAAGGTAAATGATGAGTTAATGGGTGTAGCACACCAACATGGCACATTTATACATATGTAACAAACCTGCACGTTGTGCACATGTACCCTAGAACTTAAAGTATAATAATAATAATAATAAAAAGAAATTAGCCTATATGATTATTTACAATTACACATCTAAAAATTTCAGAGGATGACAGTAAGGTAGAGACCTAGAAAAGAATAGCAGTTCAGTCTTTTTCTACTAAGACCTCCAAATAATTGGATGTGTCCCAAAATTTTCTGTATTCAATGTCATCTGATTTACATATTGATCTTATATAAAAATAACTTCACAGCAACATCTAGAATAATGTTTGGCCAAATATCTGGGTATAATGGCTTAGCCAAGTTGACACACAAAATTAACCATCATACCAAGTTAGATTTTTGATGATAATTTTAGGATGCTTTTCTTATGTTATTTTGTCTTTCCTTTGTATTTCTCCAGGCATATTGAGAATTCAGTTCTGTGGAGAATCCAAAATATTGGGGGAGTTTTAAAGGAACAAGGCATAAAGAGAAGTTAGTGAATGAAAATGTAACTAATTTATAATTTGCTGCTACACTAAAGCTAAATAATATTTCTAACCTATCTTTGCTAGTTGTTTTCCTTGCTCTGAGTTAGATCAGATGTGGGTAGAACAAATGGAACATTATTCATTTTGGGCATAAGTGGTGATTTTTTTCTGCCTTTTACTTTCTTATGACAAGTGATGGGAAACATCACTTATTTGTTAATATTAAAGAGAGACTCAAATATAAATTTTGATGAAAATATTGTCAAATACAGAATTTCAGTGTTTTTCATATGCTATAAGGATCACCTTAAAAAAACTGATTTGAGTATTTTCAATCCTAATTGATACTATTATTCACTGAGGTGCTGAAATTCATTAGATTTTTTAAATTAAATATCACTATTATTAGAAAAGAAGTTTGTGGACAGGCTTCTATAGGTTTCCAGATTAAGAGAAGAAACATCACATCTGGTTATGTCCTAGAATGTAAGTCAAAGTTCATAAAGAAGTTGAAGATTAAATCAAGCCCGGCATATTAGCAGTTTGTAGGTGGCCCCTCAAAATTTTTGTGAAGAGTATTATAGGTCTTCTTGAATGATAAAGAACTTGTCTAACCTAACATTTGAAAATACTCACACTGATAAGTTCTATAGTGGAATTAAAGGTAAGACTCTCTTTGCAGAGTTAAAATTAAGAAAATACTTATGGCTTTGTTCACTGAACAAATTGGAAAACACTGTCAAAAATGTTATAACTAGATGATGAAAGTGCATTATCTTTAGGTACAAAGTGACTTTCTAATTTTAATGTTTTTCATTTGTACCCTTGGAGCAATGAGGCCTTGTGGAATGTAACTTGGAAATGTAACACCAACAGAAAATGGTTGAAGATTCAAGAAAACAGGCCTTAATAAAAAGATCTACATGCAAAATTGAAATTAGTGTTGTTAGTGAACTCAACGTATAGATTTTTAGGCTAACAAGGGTGCAGCCTACTATGTGATTAGAGATGACTTTGCTGATGATGGTTGTCTGGCTGCGCCTAGGCTGTCTGTGAACTAGGACCCCTGGAAAAGGAAAGGTCTCCTTAGAAAATATTCTTAAGGTTCTGTGTTCTTAAGAGTTTCTATATGAACTCTTGGACTATGAAATTGATCCTATGGATCCTTTCTCTCCTAAAAGTAATGTTAGAGCTGCATAAAATAAATAACTAAGATAGCAAGAAATTACAGTTACATTTACATGTAACTATTAAAATATTAACATAAAACCAATTTGTAATATAGTAATACAGATGTTTGTTTATTAATGTATGAAATAACAATATCTAGTGGCAGGTATCATAAATAACAGGATAGCAGAGTAATAATGAATATAAATAATCTTAAGATATCTGAAACATTTTTAATATAATCTGAACTCATCTATAAATTATCTCAGTAGCAAAGTCACAAATACTGCATATATTACTGTGATTAGTTATCTAAGTTCACAATAGAAGGACAAGCTAAATTTAAATTAGAGGTTAGTGAAAACAAACATTTTTTAAATAATTTTATTTCCAAATTGGGGGCCTATGAAGCACAGGTTAAGAACTCTTACACAGTAGTTCAGAACCTTAGTTTAACATCAAAATCACCGGGGAGTTTAAAAAAAAAAAGAAAGAGAGTGATGCCAGCCAGATAGTAGAATAAGAGGTATCAGATATCTTCTTCCTATAGAATCACGAATTTAGCAACTATTTATCAACCAGAATACCTTTGTAAGAACCTCAGAATCCAGATAAGAAATTGCAGCACTCCAAAGAGCACAGGACCAAGAAGTAACATTGGAACAAGTAAGAAGATAAGTTTCACTTTGCCAACATCTCATGCTTCCCCAAGTCAGCACACTTTAGTGCCAAGAGAAGTAGTCTTGATCAGAGATTTGTCCAACAAGGAAAGAGCAAGAGTTGTAACTGATGCCCTTTTGGGGGCACTATTCAAGAGACTCACTATTGATTTTACTCACCCAGGGTGGTTGGGGCCCTTTCATAGTTGGAATACATAGAGGTGGCTAAAATGGAGCAGAGAGAAAGGTGAATCTCAGCAGTCAAAAGTGTACATGTGCCCAGTAGCCAGCACAATCCCCTAGCACTGGTGCTGATCACAGGGCTGGCACAAATTGCTATATGGCTCACAGGAGTTAGTGTGGCCTCCAGCAGTGGTGCCCCCAGGAGGCAGCACAGACATCAGCACCCAGTACCGATCACAGCTGTCAATGTCCACGACACTAACCTGCATATAATGTACCAGCCTTCATGGATCTCAGCACCCATCAAGAATCTCGGCAAACAGCATTGCTGTCAGAAGTTGCCTCTGCTTTGTAGGATTGGGACAAAGCACACACTCTTGAGACATCTCTTTAAGGAATAAAAGAGAAAAGTTCACCTTACACTCAAGCACCCATAACAACTTTGCAGTATTGAATTATGGCACAAAATTCTAAAACTTTTCCCTGGAGAAAGAGAAAGAAAAGTGAAACATGTGCATTCATGGAAAAATATTTGAGAGGTTTCCAGAATTTCTACCCAGGCTAATAACTGATGATGATCTCTCCCTGTCAAAGCCTGTCAGGAAAAATTGAAAAGGGTAATTACTTCTTCAAATACACAGACATCACTTTAAAACTACAAGGAACATGAAGAAGAAGGGAAATAGGACAACAACTAATGAAATAAATCTCCAGTAACTAACCCTAAATAAATTCAGAGTCATTAATTGCTTTGCAAAGAATTTACAGTATTCACCTTGAAGAAGCTCAGCGAGCTAAAAAGCAGCACTGATAGAAAACTAAATTAAATAAGAAAAATGATACAGGAAAAAAATCAGAGTATTAACTAAGAGAGTTAAAGCATGAAAAATAGATAGAAACCAAAATAACATTCTGGAGCTGAAGAATGTAACAACTGAAGTGAAAAATTTAATAGAGAGCTTAAACATCTGACTTGATCAAGAATAATAATTAGTGAACTCACGGAAAGATCATTTGAAATAAACTAGTCAGAGAACAAAAAATAATAACAAAAGAAAAATAAATAACTATGAAGAAAGCTTAAAGGACTTAAGGGACACCATCATTTGAACTGACAGACACATTACTGGAGTTCCAAAAGAAGAATAGAAAGATAAAGATGCAGAGAACACATATAACAAAGTAATAGCTGAAAACTTTCCAAATCTGTGGAAGGAAATGAACATCCAGATTCATAAAGCCACCCACAATCCAAATAGGACCCACCCAAAAAGGTCTACACTAAAACACGCTATAATCAAATCGTGAAAAGTCAGAGACAGAGATGATTTTGAAAGTAACTGGACAAAAATGGCTGAAAGTTCCCAAAGGACTTCGGTGAATTTCTCAGCAGAGACATTGTTGTCGAGAAAGAAGTGGAGTGGCATATTCAAAGTGCTTAAAGAAAAATAAATTCAACTAAGAATTCTATATCTGTAAAAATGCTCTGTTAAATATGCAGGAGAAAAAAAATGCCGAGATAGAGACTCTCCCATATTAACAAAAGCTGAGGGAGTTTATCACCAGCAGCCCTGCTTTACAAGAAACGATCAAGGGAGATTTTCAAGTTGAAACAAGTGGACACTAAACAAAAAAATAAAAGCATACATAAGTATAAAACCCACTTCATACAGGTAACTCTAAAGACAAATACAGAATGCTATATTACTGTGATGTTGGTATGCAGACTACTCATAATTTTGGCATAAAAACTGAAAGACAGAAATGTCAATAATATCGATAGTAACAATTGTTAATGTATACATAACATGAAAATGGGTAACAGTTATCATCCATAACATAAAGTATGTGGAAAGAGAGAAGTAAAAGTGCAGATATGGCCAGGCGCAGTGGCTCATGCCTGTAATCCCAGTACTTTGGGAGGCCTAGGCGGGTGGATCACAAGGTCAAGAGATTGAGACCATCCTGGCCAACATGGCAAAACCCCATCTCTACTAAAAATACAAAAATGAGCTGGGTGTGGTGGTGCACACCTGTAATCCCAGCTACTCTGAAGGCTGAGGCAAGATAATTGCTTGAACCTGGGAGGCAGAGGTTGCAGTGAGCCAAGATCATACCACTGCACTCCAGCCTGGAGACAGAGTGAAAGTCTGACTCAAAAAAAAAAAAAATGTACAGATATAACTGAAGTTAAGATATTATCTGCTTAAAATGGACTAGAATAACTAAATATGTTTTACCTAATCCTCTCTGTGACCAAAAATTACCATAACACTTAGCAATTGTAATGATGCTCCTCAATAATGTATTATACCTACTGCTAATTTCACCCTCTCCCCCACTAGAATGTGAGCCTTGAAAGAGCAGAAATGTTCATCTGATTTGTTTGTTGATAAGTCGCTAGAACCTTGAATAGAGATTGGAAAATAGTTGTCACTCTAACAAAGATTTTCAAATAAATAAATGGAAAATTTGAGAGAGGACAATTACTTGACATAAAGAATCGTGTAAAAATGGATTGAAGTAGAAGTAAACTCATGTGGTGCACACTTGGGAAACAGAGTCACTGGGTCCTTATAATCTATTGTATGAGTTAAGGAAGTAGAAGGACTGCTAAATGACATTCAAATTTCTGGTGTAAAGAATGACTTAGATGAAGATGGCATTTACTGAAAGAGGGGATGTTACAGCACAAGCAGATAAGAGTAGAAAGACAATGATTCTAGAATGCTTAGAAATGTTCATATAGCTATGCCCAGGGGACACCCAAGTGTTGGTCAATAGAAGTAGAGTTTTATGCAAATTTTAATACTGAGAGACAGAGAGAGAGAGAGAGAGAGAGAGAGACAGAAGGGGGGTGGTAGAGAGAGAGAGATAGGCTATCACAGAATAGATGGTGGGGTGTAATTAGGGAAATTAAAGCCACTGGAGAAGATTATACAGTGGATAGTAGGGTGCTTGGTAAAGAACTGCTGAAAGAATGAAGAGAAGCAACTCTAGGATAAAATCATGAGTAACAAAAACAGTTAAGGTAAGGAAAGAGAAAATAACTATGAAAATAAATTAATTGATATTGGACAGTGGAGAATAAATCTTTAGCATTCCAGATGCAGAGTGAAGAGAGTATTTGAAGAAATAGTTGTTGATCAAATATTTGAGGTATATCAAGTACGTCAAAGTCTGAACATTTTCCAATAATTTTGGCAAGAATGATGATATTAGCAATATGCAAAAGACAGTTTTAGCAAAGCGCTAAAGATATTTATTGAAACAAAACAGTTCTAAAAGGGAAGGGAGACATAAAGTGGTCAATGAAGAGAAATGAGAAACTGAAGGACAGTTTAATTACATGAGAGATAATTTAGTATATTTAACTAAAAAGAAAAAAGCTAAGGGGATGGGCCATTAAAAGATACAGAATAATGATTCTGAATGTGATTGGATGAGTTCCTAGGAAGATGGGTCACACAGACAAAATGATCATTGTAGAGAAGATGCTATTTCCTCCTGTGTGAAAGAAAGAGGGTGGCAAGGATGTTTGTTTTGCAAGTGTGCTAGCTGGAAGTTGAGAGGATTCCTGTCTGGTGTCTCTGTTTTCCTCTGTAAATGTAAAAAGTGATGTCTTTATTGTGAGAATGATGGAAGATATGTTGGAGTTGGAAATGAAGGGAAGAGTGGAAGATTTGAAAACAAAAATGCCTTGTGAGTATAAGACAGTGATGAGGGACACTGGAAAACTGAAGTCTGTGTGAATTAGTGTGTATTATCAATTTCATCTCATGGAAACCTACCCCTGCTCATTCATCTCAGGCTGCACTGACCTAAACTTCTCTCCCATGCCATCTCCCTTTCCACTTCCAGCCTTTGGCCCAATATTTCCTTGTCCCGAGGAACATTAAAGGCTACCCTATGTAAATTAGAAACTGGTCTTTTGTTTTTTTTTTGTTTGTTTGTTTTCCATCATAATGTTGTTCTTTATTTCCTTCACATTTCTAACACTTGGCAACTATTGATTCACTTATAGTTTTTATCTCTATCTTTCACATAAATTTAAATGACATTTGAAAAAGAAGCCAGTTTATTCATTTTCCCCACTTTAGCTCCAGTGTCTAGCACAGTGGTTGGCATGATATAGGTGATTAAGTATTTGATGATCAGTGGAATAAATTGGATTTATGGTTGCATTAGCCAAAAAAAAAAAAAAAAACTGACTCTGAAAGATGTAATTACACAAAGAACAAAAATAGTGGAATTCAGAACTTAACTTTAGATGTAGAAAATTAAAAGTAAATGAAGTTAATCCAGGTAAATAAATATGAAAAGTAAGATTTGCAAACTGATAATAGGTAAATTAAAAACAAATTCAAGATTTGTTTTTTAGGAAACTTTAATGAATTGAATGCAGTGTTGACTACTTGGATCCACAAAAGGGAAACAAGAGACTGTCAGGAAATGAGATATAAGAGGAGACATAACAGCAGATATTGTGGAGATTTCAACATCATAAGGAAGTAAAATGTACAACTCTGTGCTGTTAAGTTTGAAAATCCCAGTGAAAAGGATATTTTTCTCTCTCAGAAGATCCAAGTTGCCTAAAGTGTCTCAATAACAAGTAGAAAAGCTGAATAGACAAATAATTATGAAAGCTGTAACTGTTTTCAAAGATTTTCTTCTTAAAAATGCTCCATGGGACTCCCAAGCAAAGGAAATAATTGAACATAATTGATTCGGGCTTCATCCCATTTCCCAATTGCTCGTTGAAATGAATAATGAGTCATAAAAATAGAAATCTGCACCAGTATTATAAACCAGCAAAGAGTCATCTCCATATTCTTAAAAAGGATTTTAAAAGTATATTAAGGAGGGAATATGAATAAGTAAAGGGTTTGTCAGAAAATACCCACTGTAAAAGGGCAATGGGCCCGCAACAAGAAGAGTCAACACTGGTAGTCTAACTATTCCCTGGAAATAACCCAGGGGGAGGGATGAGGGCATGGCAAAACGTGGGGTGCATATTTTGATGCCATTAAATGTACTGAGAAAAAGTCTTGATGCTGGAGCGACACTGGCAATGAGTTTGCCCGGGATGTCTTCACCATGCCTTGTTGGAGTGGGCAGCATTGTCTCACCTGGCCTCCAGCCAAGATTTGGGGAGATTGTGCCTCAGTGGTTACCTGAAAAAGTAGCTGATTCAGCTCCTCTTCTGGGACTAGGGAAACTGGAAGATTCTCTGCAGATGAGGCTGCCAACCAATGCGTAGACACACTCATAATCCAGATGCTGTTGGAGAACACAGGGAAATGGTTAGAAACTTGAAAGAGTAATCATTTACCTAAAGGTCCAGTAATTATATATCACATTATATCAATTGGATCGGACTTGTATTCAGTGATTTTTACTTTCTTGGTTACCAGCAGTTGGTAGCTCATGAAGACACTCAGATTCCTTTTAGAATATGAAAAACTTGGTTTTCTATGCTCATGTATATTATAATGTGCAAAAGCTTTTGTCTTTTTCATGAGAACTCTTTTAGTCCTTAGTATCTAAAACCCAATGAAAACTGTCTTAATGATAAAACAGATGATATATTTAGACTATAATTGAAAAGATCGTGGTTTGATTTGGTTTTAGAACAAAATCTGAAGTGAGGTGGAACGGGAATGGGAGCTGACATAATAGCATCACAATTCCCTATTTGTTCATACCTGGTATCACTGATTTTTTTTTTTGTAGGTTGCCTTTTACCTTTTGTAGACAGATTTCTCCATGTATCTGAGGAAAATGACTGCAAAAAAACCAATTTAAATATTTCTTAAATGTTGTCATTGTTCCTAGCATCTTTGTACAGTGGGTTAAACATCCCTCCTTACACACATTACTCTGGGAAAGAGGATGGAACATTCTTATTAGTCAGTTTTAGTCAAGTACCCATCCTCATGACAGAAGCAAGGGAATATGGGTGAATTATGCTTCTCTCAATAATATGCAATAAAGTGTCTCCCAGAAATGAGAAGTTGTGCTATTAGAAGCAAGACAATAGTGTGTGGATAGACAAGTAAACATCGCTACTGTCAGTATGCTATCATTGTTGGTATAACTCAACTATTTCCAGAAGAGAGCATCAATGTCACTGTGTAATGATAATGGAAAAAAATATGTATACATGATATATCTATAACAACAGTGATACTCTTCCAAAATATATATTCTGAAAAAAAATAGGACAAAATGCTAGAAAAAAATTTAACTCAGCAAGATGTAAATAGCATACTATTTTGGGAAGATTTAATAACTTCCAATTTAGATTCTCTTATTTTAAGCCTGCACCCACCACCATCACCACCAAATTTGATGTTACAAGTATAGCCTCAGATTGAGCTAAAACAGTTGCTATTTTCTGGAGCAGAACTCCAGGGATTGGGGAGATTGTGCCTCAGTGGTCACCTGAAAAAGTAGCTGACTCAGCTCCTCTTCTGGGACTAGGGACACTGGAAGATTCTCTGCAGATGAGGCTGCCAACTGTTCTAAACTGCAGAGACACACTCATAATCCAGATTCTGTTGGAGAAGAGAGGGCAATGGTTAGAAACTTGAAGGATTAATCATTTACCTAAAGGTCCAGTAATTATATATCACATTATGTCAACTGGAATGGATTTGGATTCAGTGATTTTACTTGCTTGGTTACCAGCAGTTAGTTGGTAGCTCATGAAGACTCAGACTCCTTTTAGAATATGAAGAAACTTGGTTTTCTATGTTCATGTATATTATAATGTGCAAAAGCTTTTGTCTTTTTTTACTCACACACGAAATTAAATACAGAGTTATAAAGAAACTACATTATGAACTTAGGAAATATTCACAAAAAAACATTTTTCTTTAGATGATTTTAATGAAAAGTTATAATTGTTTCAGTGGACAGAAGAATCAATAGTTAAGAATGGTGAAGTGGTCAAGAAAAAGATGAGACATTATCTCAGAATTCTAGGAAAGAAATAGATAAATAAAAATTTTAAAAGGATAAAAATATAGATCTGAAGAGAGGTTATGGAAAATGTTATCAAGTATAATTCAGTAGTACTCAAACATTAGAAAAGAGAAATATAATGATAGACACATGAGATGTTTAAAATATAAATGAATTGAAATCTATGCTAAGTTGGAAAAACTTAATGAATAATTTTCAACACAATATTAATTTTGCAAATTGATTCAAGAAAGGAAAAAATGAAAAGATCAATGAAAGGGAAAATATTTAAGACTATCATATTACCTCAAAATGTCTGCTCCAGGCAGTGTTTTATAGGTGGGTGCTTTCAAACTTTCAAGTAACAAATTATTTGTAGGTTACATGAATTACTTCTGATCATACAAAAAAAAAAAGGGAGGAAGGGATCTGCAAGCACACTTTTGGGGCTAGAACAATTGGTATAACTAAACTGACAAAGACATCATGAAAAAGAAAACTTCACTCAATTCTTACCTATGACTTTAAATAAATAAACTTTAAATAAATACTTGTAAAATACAATAGGCAGTACATTTATTTAAAAAATAAAAATCTTCATGTTCCAGCTTAGTAGGACATCTAGGGACAAAGACATATTTTATATTACAGATTCTTTAACTTAGCATATCATTTTACTTGGTCAAATTAGAAAAAAAATCAAGTAATCCTTTAGAAAGATTCTGAAATGGTGTTTTACAATATTCACATTCATTCCATAATTCATAATGATCTATAACAATCCATCACAAAAAAGTGACTTAATCACTATGAAATGTTATACAAGCAACATTTCTATATGCAATGCAAGTAGAAAACAAAAACAATTCTTGGACTTCAGAATTTTAAAGCTTGAATTTAAATGCATAGGATCTGAAGTCACACATAATACATATAGCACAAAACTTGCCCCTGACACTTACCAACTCTCAGGTTCTTGGGCTACTACTAAGCTTCTATGAGACCAAATACAGCTTTATCACTTTCTGGCATTTCTGTGAGATTTGCAAATCTTGTCTATGTGTAGATAAATAGGTGTTTGTGTTTTAAAGCAAGTAAGCTTGGTTAAAAGATGTTTATGGTATCATATCTAACTCAAGGATATAGGTTTAAGCCTCATGTGGCACTTACTATCATCATTATGATTATTATACTGCAGACTTTCTGACCATTATTTTGGATCAAGAGCTAAGGACCAATATTTGGGTTTATCGATCTAAGGATAACTTACGTGGGATGGCAATAATATATTAAAATAAGTTGTATTGTTAGAAAATAATATTGTTCTGATAGTATCAAGTCATCCTGGAAAAAAGAAAGATTTAGAAAACAAAAGACAAACTAAATTGGGAATAGTTTCTAAGCATTCTCATGCACTTTAAGTTTTATTCAGAAATTTAACATGGGATTACCTCTAGTGAGCATTTCTACACCCAATGGTTAGGCAGAATAAGCATTTTTAGACCTGGATTTAGCTGAGATAATTGAGACGCAGAGAAATTACATGACCACTCTGAGGTAGTGCAGTTAGTAAGTGGCAGAACTGGAACTAGAACCTGCTCTTCTGAACCATTTTCTAATTCTGAGATTCAACTTACGATTGGGTACCTGTTGATGGCCACACCATCACATTATCCTCCAGGAGTCATCTGGAAATATTACTGCACATTAAATGGGCATAGATTGTCATTTATAATGGTGGGAAGTAACCCCCTTACTTCTTTTCTCATTGTAATCACTACAATTTCTTCATAAAACACAGTGTAAAAATGCAACCTCTTTTCCTTCTCTCAATCGCATTAAATCTAGCCCAAGACCCTGCCTGCCATATTGGCTGTGTATACAGGTCTTCCTCCCTCAGGGATTCCCAATGAATTCCAGGAAGTATACACAGGTCAAAAAAAAAAAAAAAAAATCATATTGATTTTTCCCAAAAGTGAGTGATTTCTAGTGCTGTGTGCTGAATTGTGTCCCCTTAAAAGATGTTCAAGTCCTAACCTCTAGTACCTGTGAATGTAATCTTTTTTTTTTTTTTTTTTTTAAGACTCTTACAATGTAGCCAAATTAAGATAAGGTCATGCTGGCATAGAATGGGCCCTTAATCTGATACGGCTGGTGTCTTTACAAGAAGAAGAGACACAAATACAGAGACACACTGGGGGAACGCTTTGTGTTAACAAAGGCAGAAATTGGAGTGAGAAGTGTACAAGCCAAGCAACTCCAAGAATTGCCAGGAACCACCAGAAGCCAGAAGGCATGGGGCAAATTCTCCCCTCGGGACTTCCGTGAGAGGATGACCCTGACAATCACACTTCTATCCTTCGCAACTGTGAGACAGTAAATTTCTGCTGTTTTAAGCCACTTAGGTCATGAAAATTTGTTACAGTAGGTCCTAGGAAACAAATACACCTGGTGCCCAATCGGCTCACATCTCATTTCATCTTTGGGTTGCTTCTCGCTTCTGCAAAATACCGCTACTGCATTCTCGCAAGTTCTGCTCTCTTAGAGACCCAGGTCTTGCTCAGTGTAATCCACCACTGGAGACTGACTCCATATCCTTTATCCTTAGCTGTTTAACATGGCAGGAATTACACATTTCCTAGAGCCCAGTAATTTCGGTTTCACATGCAAATATTTTCCTATAAGATGTGGTTAATGCAAGAGGCATTCACGCTACTCTTTATCCTGGAACTGGAATTCTCCACTACTGAATATAGGAGAGTCTTAAGAGTCCTCTATACTCATAAACAAGTTTCCCTTTATCCTTAAAAGCAATGGGTTGATTACTAAAGTGACTCTGGAGATAAACATCCATAGGCTAGAGCTTCAAAGGAGGAAGAGAGGTTGTTTGGTCCAATGGGGCTTGGTAGGTGGGGAGATATTAACATTTCGTTCCATTGTTTTGATACAGCTCCCAAGAATAAACTAATACCTTCCATTTAATTTAAAATTACTTTTTTTTTTTTTCAGATGGAGTTTCGCTCTTGTCACCCAGGCTGGAGTGCAGTGGTGTAATCTCGACTCACTGCACCTCCACCTCCCAGGTTCAAGTGATTCTCCTGCCTCAGCCTCCTGAGTCGCTGGGAGTACAAGCATTAGCCACCACATCCGTCTAATTTTTGTATTTTTAGTAGAGATGAGGTTTCACCATGTTGGCCAGGCTGATCTCAAACACCAGCCTTGGCCTGCCAAACTGCTAGGATTACAGGCTCAAATTCACTTTTATCTGATTCCCTTTTTATATGAGTTTGGGTAGGGTTCTGAGAACTATACTCATAATGATGACTTTAACTGAGGCAGGTGGGTGAAACCAAACAAAACATAGCAGGACTTTGAACAGGTGAATGACATCATTTGACTCATAGTTTATGAAAAAGAGGCAGATGGTCATTGCTTAATAAACTTTTATTGCAAAAATGGATGCAGGAATAAAAACAGAAAAATACATGGATAGCCTGGTCTTTTCAGTTGCTTGTTATTGTTTTGCTCTGTCTTGTATTTCTTTCTTTTCTTTTTTATATTTTTTTATTTTTGAGAAATGGTCTTGCTTTGTGACTAGGGTAGAGTGTAGTTGTGTGATGTTAGCTCACTGTACCCTTGACCTCCCGGGCTCAAATGTTCCTCCCTCCTCAACCTCCCAAGTAGCTGGGACTAAAGGTGCACTTTCTTTCTTTTTTTTTTTTTTTTTTGAGACGGAGTCTTGCTCTGCCGACCAGGCTGGAGTGCAGTGGCGCCATCTTGGCTCACTACAACCTCCGCTTCCCGGGTCCACACCATTCTCCTGCCTCAGCCTCCCGAGTAGCTGGAACTACAGGCGCCCGCCACCATGCCTGGCTAATTTTTGTATTTTTAGTAGAGACGGGGTTTCACCATGTTGGCCAGGATGGTCTCCATCTCCTGACCTTGTGATCTGCCCGCCTCGGCCTCCCAAAGTGCTGGGATTACAGGCATGAGCCACCGCGCTCAGCAGCACTTTAGTTCATTTTTAGAAAATGTCTCCCTGCCCATATTACACAACCATTTCCATAGCTTGCCATTTAAGACTCTCAGGCACCTGTCTTGCCTTTCAGCTTCAGCTTCAGGCAATTCTACCCATGCACTTCACTCTGCAGCAACCTGAAGCTGCCTGCCTTTATACTCCTTTCACAGGCTTTCCTTTCTCAGTGTGATTTCCATTGGCTAGAGAGTTTGTCTTCATCTCACTGATTTCCATCGATTCTTTGGGACTCACATCAGGTGATAGCAATTTCTGAAAGCTCGCTTGCTTCTCGACTTCCAAATCATGCTAAATGTAGCAAAGAGGAAAAGATTGAGAATTCCAGGATGAATTTTATTATGTTCTGTAGCACCTCTCAGAAAATCAAATGCTATTAATGAGATTAAATATTTTTCTTTGCTTATTAATATTTGTATTTCCTCTTTTAAGATTTTGATCTTTATCTTTCTCTTTTTTCTGTTGCAGTACATACTAATTTCTGTTGACTCAGATTTATATAAAAATATATGTGCACCTAATTTTTAATACATACTACAAATATTTTTCTGGTTTATAATTCATCATTTAACACATTTATAAGATTTTTGTTTTATAGAAAGGTTTTGTACAGTAAAATCTATGAATATTTTTCTTCACAATATATTTTACTTTAAGCTTTGAAATGCCATTATTTTTAGTTTTTCTTTTTACATTCACTTTTCACTCAATTTTACATTTATGTTGTTGTATGTGGAAGGCACAATAATAATGTACAAAACTTTAAAAATGCATTGTAGATCTTATTTCACCAGCTGGGAAAAAAATACCAGGCTTTGGTTGTGCTTTAAAAGCTGTTTCATCATCGAACTTTGTTTCTATTCTTTCAGCACCTGAAAATAGCACAAGATGATGAAATTAGCAATCCCAGATGCCTCAGCAGATTGTGCCACTTTCATAAATTTTCTATTCCGCTATCATGGTAGATAACATTAATGCTACTTGAACAGACTTAATTCACCAGCTTTACTGTCATGGGGCTACAGCTAGCCTCTCTGTGAAAAAATGTTATAAAGCATCTTAAAATGTGGTTCCTGTACCCTGGACAACCACAATCAAACTCATTCAGGATGCCTGTTAATCATGCAGATTCATGGACCCCAGACAAAATTCCTGAAACACAGTCTTTGCAATTTAGGATCACATCCTATGAAGACTCAGATCCTAGGGTTCTCTAACGCTGACTCTGGGTTCAATGAGACTAATGTAATTTTCACTTTTATATTATTTCCAAAAGCTCAGCAATTAACCTGCCTCAAACCCCAAATAACATGTGTCAGGGCTTGTCACCTAGTTGCATCCTGGTGTTTGTTCTGTGCCACAAGAGTCATTAGAATGAAGGTATTATTCACCAGTAAGCTAGAACTGGAATTTGAAATTATTCTTAAGCAACTATTACAGATCTCTGCATAGCACTATGAGTTTTGTGGTTTTTTAAGTCCTCTGAAGACAATGCAAAATTAAGAATCTCATGAAGTTTCGAAAGAAGGCAACAACTTCTGAAGGGACTTGCTGTTATTTTGAATGTGTGTCATCAGGCAATTATTTTGCACTTTCAGTTATCACACTTAACCATTATTTCAGTCCTTTGTGATGTAATTTTTATTTATTTATTTATTTATTTATTTATTTATTTATTGAAATGGAGTCTCTCTCTGACACCTAGGCTGGAGTATAGTGGCATGATCTTGGCTCAGTGCAAGCTCTGCCTCCTGGGTTCACATTCTCCTGCCTCAGCCTCCCGAGTATCTAGGACTACAGGTGCCCACCACCACACCTGGCTAATTTTTTTTTGCATTTTTAGTACAGATGGGGTTTCACCCTGTTAGCCAGGATGGTCTCCATCTCCTGATCTCGTGATCCGCCCTCCGCGGCCTCCCAAAGTGCTGGGATTATAGGCATGAGCAACCACGCCCAGCCCAATTTTTTATTTCTGAAAACTGAGGACACCCAAGTTGAGGAAGATGGAGTTCCTTTACCAAATTCCTAAATCAGCCAATGTCAGAGACAGCGGTCAAACCCAAGACATTTGGGCCCCGGCCTAAGGCACAGTCTTTTCAGTACAGCTGCCTGGCAGGTACCATATGGGTCACTTTCCAGATAGGAAAATAATCTGCTATGAGTCAGGTGTTGGGATATCATATAGGTGCCAAAGATTAAGAGAGAGCAGGGGAATACCTGTTTTAAGCAGTCAGGACTGGAGATGCAACTGTGTTGTTCTGGAGCCAGGTAGTTAGAGGCAGGTTAGATCCCTCCTGGAAGGCAAGCAGCTATGACTTGTCACCTGCATTCTTTATGGTCCTGATGCCACGCTGCTGCTCTACCCAGTGGATATTAACAAGCCATTTCTATGTGTGTTGCTACCACCCTCAGGAATTCCAAAATCTTTCTCATTCAATAATTCTAAAAATATTGCCCCCAATTTAGCCTTACTAAAGAACTGAAAGCAGTTTTACAATATAATAAATAATATTTGAGCATTATCTTATAGTTTATAAAGAGTTTTCGCATGTTAATTTAAAGATCTCACAACAACCCGATGAGCTCATTAATGCTCTCATTTATTTCCGTATTGTAGATGAAGTTGAATTGAGCACTATTGAGATAACTTTTACAAGGTCAATGAGGTGACATTAAGACTTCAGGTTGCGTCTCCCTGCCTCAAAGCCTTTGTTCTGTGTAATTTACATTACATGTCCTGTCATTTTTGCTGCACACAGAGAGCTACAATGTACTAACTCGTCATTCAATGATTGAAGGACTACTATTCTTATCGTCTTTTAAAAGGCAAAAGGCTATGGTATTGGTATAAAGATTTGAATGGAAGAAATGCAGCATGAGAGAGGGTTAATTGCAGTTATGGATAGTGACATGCATTATAGACACTCCTTACAGACGGCTGCGACCTTCAGCTAAGGCAAAACCATCACTATGATGTCAGAGTTATTCAGCAGAAATAACAGTAATCAAACTCAACACACAAAATCATCAGCAAACACAAACTGATGCTTGAGCTAAGACAGAAGAACAGTGTGCCTATCTATCATTCAGAGGCTGCAGTGGAATGACACAGTTTAATTCAGGGATGAGTCTCAGAATATTTTGATATTTCCATTGTTGTTTTTAAAGAAAATCACAATTTTAGTTTCTAGATTCGTTTTGAATTCTGTTAAAAAATGATTTCCAACCCACAAATAATTTGAAAATGGTACTTGCTTCAGTAATAATACCTCATGTTTATAGCAGGGTTCCATAACTTACTATGAAAATTTACCAAAAATATATTTATTGATCCTCTCCATGATTTCTTGATATCGTTGCTATAATACAGGTGAAGAAATTGACATAGAAGGTCAGGTGAGCTTTGCAAGGTTTCCATACAATATGTTAGAAAGTTGGACTTGAATGAACGTCTTTTTTGTTGAAGTCTAATTCTTTTCTCACTCTAATAGACTGTCTCAAAATCTTAGTGCTAAAAACACTTAAAATATACTAGTTATGCCTTTTTATGTAAAGGAAATTATTCTGGACAGAAAAGATGAACATGAGGAGGAGTTATTTTTTCTCTTCTACAGGTTATTATATTGAACATTTGTGAGACATATATATCCCACAATATAAATATATATATTTACATTCCATTTTGCTGTCTTATAAGTTTATGTCACGATTTTTACTCTATTCTGTTTACATTCATATTTCAGTTTGCTTTGTAGCCCATATTATTTTATATTTGGAAGCATATTAAAATCAATATAGTTGGGCAATCATTTCAAAGATGTGCTGTAAGAAAAGGAAACTAATTAATTCACTATTTTGACACATCTGAGTCCCAATTACATGTGTGGCAGTGAGAAGGAAGCAGCAGTGCTTCAAGCTCTTCTCTGAAGAGTCTCATTGTCCACCAGGGGAGGAGAGGTTCATGCTACAGAGCCACCATTAAAGTTTCATGGGGTTTCAGTCAAACCAACTACTCGCAGAGGAGAGGACTGTGCATTGGAGTTAGTCAATTGGAGAGTGGAAGTCACATGGGCATGTGAATTGTATTCCAGAGGAAACCATAGGAGAAAAGAGAAGACAGAAAGAATTGAGCATGAACAGAACATAGCAAAACATGTTTACTGGAACACCAGGACCCAGGGGTAACAGGAGTGGAAAATATACTTGAAAAGGTAAGAATGGACCTAAATTTTGAAGGAGATGGGAATCCTGCCTAAGACATGTCCATTTGTTAGCAACAGGGAACCAATAGAGGTTTTTCAGCAGAACAATACAATGAAAATTAGGGATCCCCAAATTAAGTATCCACTTTTACAGAATTGTTATTTATCATCAACTCAAGTTCAGGTTGTATGCTTGGGCTTCAAATCCAGGTTTCGTTATAAGGAACCAAACTAAACATTTTATTCTCAAATGATGTAATAAGGGAATATGACAGTGTTCTACTCTTTACAACAACATAAACATAAGTCAGCAATAGTTGCAAGAAAAACAAGAGATTTAAACAAAAGTTCTTTTGAATTCAAAGCATAATTTTTAATATCTTAGGACCTACTTCATACCGTATTTATTGCTTTATTGCTTCATGAACTATTTTAAAGCAGAAAGCACATTCTATGTTTTTGTCAACCCAGGATCAACACAGTGCTTGGTACCTAGAAGGTACTCACTAAATATTGAGTATCTGTCACCATAATTCTGCTCTTTTAAAACCTATTAACCTCTCAACCCAAATGAGAGATACCTCTGAGGAACTTCTATATACAGTAAATTAAGGAAAGAGCACTCACGGTGCATAGCATCTATGAGATTTTAAATGTGTGTGATGAAAGAGATGAATTAGTAGTATACTATTGGTGCCTACAATACAGATAGTGTCCAATTTATTGTATGTGTATGAGTGCATGTTTCTGATTTGGTATTCAATTACTCGTCTCATGATGGTGGAGTTTAGGGCAGATTATATGTATTCTTCTCTGCATTTTCTATTTTTTTTTTTCTACAATTGGCAGGTAATACTTTCATATTAAGAAAAGTGATGGCACAGGAAAAAAAGTGCTTTGTTTTTTCTAGAAAGCTTCTAACTTTTTAATGAATAACAAATCTTTGACTAAGAAGAGACACACCTTAAAACAATAGGAGAAAGTTCATTATTGTTTTCTAACCCTGAATGAAGGTGAATCCAAGGGGTACCTAGGACTAGGAGGCTTTCAGTGCTCTGTGTGGAAAGTAATGAGACAGGGTGAATATATTCTTTATATAGTTTTCAATGCTAAGAATCAGGAAAAACAGAAAACAGATTGTCACAAATATAAATTATTCATCGAAGACACAGAGTGAAAGAAAGAGGGTTTCAGAGCCATTGTTTCTAGGCCCCCTCTGTGGAGGAAAGGTAATTCTTGGTATTGAACAGATTCTCCCCTGAGGAGATAATTGAGTCATCAGGGGAAGATGGGGAACTAATGGGGATTCAGATTCAAGGAAGTTTATTAGAAGTGCTTTCAAACTATGAAATGTTCAATTTAAGGATGGAGGTAGCTAACTTGCCACGCACTCAATTACAAAAATCATGCAAGATGAACTTGGAAGTGGTGGGTAAGACAGCTCTAGGCAAGCAAAGACAGTGCCAAGTGAGAATAAAGATATGGAATATGTAATTAAATTGTGGGAGGGTAACAGATGCTATCAGGCTTCCACTTGTTACAAGGTAAACAAAAGAATAATACAATAATAAATATAAAATATAAAACGTAAAATTGCTTTTTTGTCCTCAGCGAATGGAGAATCATCTGAAGCAATATCTGCCTTTTATTTACTTTTTGATGTTTCTTGGTTATATAACTATTTCTTTATTTGGGTTTATAAAGGATTGAGCAGCAGGGTGGTTAGAATTGAACACATTGTAATGTTATTGTTGAAAAATAGAAACAGTTTACAAAGTAAAAGACAATTTAGCTGGTGAGAGGGGAAATATCTTCCTAAACTAATGTTATAACAAATGAAATTTGATGACTTTCACTCTTCTGTGATGGAGTTTGCAGATAGAATGCGTAGGCTGTGCTGAAATGTTAAACCAAAGTCTCACTAACTTTAGGCTCTCTTTAATTGACTCTTTAAGGAGCTGGAGGCAAATAAATTCAAATTCAGAAATAAATTAAATTTGAAGCCTGCCATTGGGTTTTAAGGCATAGAAAATAAGTTGTTGTTGTTTTTGTTTTTCCCCAGAAGTCAAAAATATATAAATTCACTCAGCAAAATTTTTCACATGATTACTGGCAGCAAGGCACAGTGGACAAAGTCGGGATTTAGATTCAGACAAATCAATACAAATCCTTTGTTACAAATCCTGGCTCTGCCACTTACCAGGTCGGGAACTAAAATGAATTGTTTAATGTGTCTCAACCTGTTTCTGTAATTTGCAAAGGGTAAATACTAAAATCTCACTGACAAATGTATGGGGATTAAATAAAAAAGCCCACGTCTGGAATCTAGTAGAGTTCATTCAATCGCTCAAAAATCATACAGTAATATTTATACCTAGTCTTATTATTTCTAGACACTTAGTGCATCTTTATTCCCTTTTGTGGATCATAGTTAAAAACAGGAATAAGAAATTAGTGCATACATGAAAAAATAAGACAATCTTAGCCACTTTCTGATCAACTGGATTATCACTTTGAATTCACTTTTCTATCTGGCAGCTATGCACAACTAACAGGGCAGAGTCCAGTCAACAAAGGAAATAACAAAGGGATTAAGGTTTCCTAGACTGGTGTACCCTTATGTTAAAAAAGTTCTGGACATCAGAAAAACACACTTCAATAGTTTTTAACTTTTAAGTTCAGGGATACATGTGTAGGTATGTTATACAGGTAAGCTTGTGTCATGGGGGTTTGTTGTACAGATTGTTTTGTTATGCTGGTATTAAGCTTAGTTTCCATTCATTATTTTTCCTGATCCTCTCCCTCCTCCCACCCTCCACAAGGTCTCTGTGTGTGTGTTGTTCCCTTCTATGTGTCCATGTGTTCTCATCAATTAGCTCTCACTTGTAAGTGAGAGCCTGTGGTATTTGGTTTTCTGTTCCTGTGTTAGTTTGCTGAGGATAATGGCCTCAAGCTCCTTCCATGTCCCTGCAAAGAACATGATCTTGTTCTTTTTTATGGCTGCATGGTATTCCATAGTGTATATGTACCACATTTTCTTTATCCAGTCTGTCATTGACGGACATTTACGTTGATTCTATGTCATTGCTATTGAGTACACTTTATTTCTTTTCATCCTGTGACATTTCTTTATGGCCCCAAACACTGCCGCAGCCTACAACTCAATCCTTCCTATGATTTGTTATCCCCTATCTTTAATTAAAACAAAATAACTACATGTAAAAACATTGAAAAACTACAGAGAACCCTAAGAAATAAAATTTTAAAAGATCTCATAGACAGAAATCACCACTGTACACATTATTGTATATTTCTATGCAATTATTGTATTCTGCACTTTTTTAAAAAAACCTGATTTCACATGGATTATATTTTGATAAGTGACATTTTTCACTTATCAAGGTTAACTACATTTTCCTTAATGCATATATATTCTTTGATAAGATAGTTTTAATAAATACTTAGCTTTCTGAATGAAAATGCAGCACACTGCCTTTGAACTCAATTCTGCCTAATATCTGCACCCTGCCTTGGCAATTGAGCCTTTCTGAGAGTCCTGTACCCAGATAAACTACTTTTGTTTAAATTGTTTCTGTTGTGACCTTCTCTCTGTGTTCTTCCTGTGCTCTGTCCTCATACTGGTCTCTCAGTGACCACACTCCTTCCTAGCCTGTTGTCTATACAGCTCTACTTTTGATGGCCCCTACTTAGGAAAACATGTACTGGTTTGCTGTAAGCATTTCTTCCCCCCTCGCTCCAGTCTCCTTGAGAAAGGACTTCTCAAGTACCAAATATTCACAATATTTTAATTCAGCTGTAGGTAGTCTGCTAGAGAGGGAGAGAAAACAGTTTTAGAGACATGCCTTACCTTCTGACTCTGCAAATAATGCCAATTTCATCTGGAAATAACATATAAACCCCCAATTATGATCCACCTAGCCTCTACAACACCACAATCTACACCAGTGGTTCTAAACCGGGGCCAGTTTTGTCCCTCAAAGGACACTGGGCAAAACATAAATATGTTTTTGGTCGCACAACTATAGGCAAAAGATTCTACTGGTATCCAGTAGGTAGAGGCCAAGGGTACGGCTAAACATCCTAAAATGTGCAGGACATCCCCAGGCCCAGGGCAAAAAATTACCTAGGCCAAAAAATTACCTAGGCCAAGGTGTCAACTATACCAAGGTTGAAAAACCCTGATCTACATACCAAATTAAATATCTCTTATTTTATTGTGTTATGCACATATTTACTCCTTTGTTACATTTCAAATAATAGAAAAAATATAGAAACAGGATACTAAATATTATCATTTTGATACAATGAACTTCTTCAGAAAACTACTTTAGACCTCTTAGACTACTTCTAACCTTTCAGATTATTTTTATTACAAAAATAGTCAATTTTTATAACAATTTCTCCTGAGGACTAGTGTATCGGTTGGTAAACAAGGAACCATCTGGATGTGGATGTACTGGCAATATACTTTGTGTTGAGCAATGACCACTCTAGTGATCTATGTTTATTATTTCATTTAATTCTTAAAATGACCCTGAGATGTAGGTGTTTCAGTTACTACTGCTGTGTAGAAAATTATACCAAAAACTTAGAGACCTGAAAACAACCAATTTATTTGATTCACAAATTTGTGAGTTTGAAGTTATGGAAGACTTTCATGTAGGGAAGGCTCGTGTTTGAGACTGATCATGTGATCGCAGCCAATTGTTGGCTGCAGCTGTAGTTACCAGAAAAGCAGAGGGTCTGGATCTCCAAGATCATGAACTTGCATGGCTAGCCATTGGTGCTCGCTGTCAGGTTGGAGACACAACTGGGGTGTGAACCTATAGATCGCCTCTCCAGGATGTTGGCCTCAAGCTAGTCAGACCTTGCACTGCAGCTGGTTTTCCCAGAGTGAGTTTCCAAGAGGACAAATAGAAAGCTTCCTGTCCTTTTCCGCCCTTGCCTCAGAAGTTATGCAGCATCACTTCTGCTTCATTGTTCTGGTTACAAGAGAGACACTAAGCCTGGCCCAGATTCAAGGAGAGTGGACATAGAAACTGTTCTTTAGTGGAATGAATGCCAAAGAATTTACACATATATTTTAAAAACATCACAGTAGAAGTACCATTACCCTATTTTATATATGGATAAAGACTTAAAGACCAAATTAAGACAGAGACAGTGAAACCTAAATTCCCCCAGTGAATCTCAGATGAAGGCTCAGCCCAACCACTTCCTGAGCTAATGCTAGTAAAGGCAAGTAAAGTAATAGCAGACTCTGTGACAATTTGCCTTGAGGACCGGTACCCCATACCCTCTGAGAGCCTCTGAGAAGAACTTACCCCACTGTATTAGTCAGATCACTACCCCCAGACTTTGGTTAGAGGTCCTGATGATTTTCTTGCCTCTTCATGGGAGAGAAGTTTGACTCTAAACTACAATTTGTTTGTTAGAGATTCTAGAAAGCTAAATACTTTTTCTAGTACTCTGCCCCTCTCTGATCCTATTCTCTTTCTGGTGAGCTGGGAGTGTGCTAAAACCTGTATGAAAACTACAAAATTACACAATGTGGTTAACATTCCTCAACAGTGCTTATATAGAACATTTGTAGGCCATGTAATGTTAAAAGGCATCACATAAGAAAAGTATTCTGAGTTCAAATAAGTTTAAAAATTTCTGAGTATTTCAGGTTGGTGTTTTTTATCGGAGGTCTTAGGGCTATAAACATGCTGATACACTATTCACTCCACAGCAGGTGTGCAATCACCCAACTAGGCAAGATAATTTCATTATGGAAACATTTATTTTAATAGAAAACTTCTTAATCTCACACTGCATGCATGTTCCCTGAAAAAATTGGGGGTAAATATTGCTATGGTTGACATTGCACAAATAATGTGATCAGCCCTAAATTTGAAGCACAAGCCTAGCTGAGTGATTCTGAACAGACTGTGGGTTTTCTTTACTTTACTTTTCTTCTTAAATAGAGATGGGGTGTCTCACCATATTGCCCAGGCTGATCTCAAACACATGGTTCAAGTGATCCATCCCCTGAGGCCTCCCAAAATATGGGACTACAGGCATAAGCTTCTGCAGCCAGCCCAGATTGTGGTTTTTAGAGACTTAATTTTCATGTATCTCAAATGGAGGTACTATGTAAGATTATCCTGGAAGTCCCATGAGAGGATAAAAAGGTCCGTTATAGATTTGGCACATAGAAAACAGAAAAGATCTTTTATTTGTGTTTTGGGGAAGTTTTGGGGAAATTTTGACAGTATTGTTGCTAAAACCCAATGATGGTCATATCCTACAAGATAATGACTCTTACCTAGCTTTTTTCCTAAAAGAATTGGTATTAAGAAAAAAAAAAAAGTGAATTTCAAAGGATGACATTTTCCAATCATTGCAAGCACTGAATATTTCAAAGCAGAGTCCTGGAAACAGACTATCTGGAGTGAATGGTGATATGATTTGTCTCTGTGCACCCACCCAAATATCATCTTGAATTGTAATCCCCATAATCCACATGTGTTGAGGACAGGACCTGTTGGGAGGTGATAGGATTATGGGATGGTTTCCCTCATGCTATTCTTGTGATAGTGAGTGAGTTCTCATGAGATCTGATGGTTTTAAGAGGGGCTTTTCCCCTTTTCCTTGGCATTTCTTGCTGCTGCCATGTGAAGAAAGATGTGTTTCCTTCTCCTTCTGCCATGATTGTAAGTTTCCTGAGGCTACCCCAGCCATGCTGAACAGTGAGTCAATTAAACCTCCTTCCTCTATAAATTAGCCTGTCTTGGGAAGTCTTTATAGCAGTATGACAATGGACTTAGATGGCAAATTGGTACTGGGAGTGGGCTGCTGCTATAAATATACTTGAAAATTTGGAAGCAACTGTGGAACTGGGTAACAGACAGAGGTTGGAACAGGTTGGAGGGCTCAGAAGAAGGAAGGAAGATGTGGGAAGGTTTGGAACTTCCTAGAGACTTGTTGAATGGTTTTGACGAAAATGCTGATAATGATGTGGACAATAAAGTCCAGGCTGAGGTGGTCTCAGATGGAGATGAGGAAATTCTGGGAAACAAGAGAAAAGGTCACTCTTGCTATGCTTTAGCAAAAAGACTGGCAACATTTTGCCCCTTCCCTAGAGATCTGTGGAACTTTGAACTTGAGAGAAATGATTTGAAATTGGCATTTATGTTTAAAAGGGAAGCAGAGCATAAAAGTTTGGAAAATTTGAAGCCTGATGATTTAGTTAAAAAGAAAACCCCATTTTCTGGGGAGAAACTCAAGCCAGCTACAGAAATTTGCATAAGTTATAAGGAGCCAAATGTTAATCTCCAAGACAATGGAAAACAATGTCTCTAGGATATGACAGAGGTCTACATGGTACCCACTCTCATCACAGTCCCAGAGTCCTAGGAGGAAAAAATAAATGGTTTCATGGGTCGAATCCAGGGCTTTGCTGCTTTGTGCAGTCTCAGGACTTGGTACCCTGCATCCCAGTCATGGCTAAAAGGAGCCAACATAGAGTTCAAGCAGTTGCTTCAGAGGATGCAAGTCCCCAGGCTTAGTGACTTTTACATGGGTTGAACCTACAGGTGCACAGAAGTCAAGAATTGAGGTTTGAGAACCTCTGCCTAGACTTCACAGCATGTATGGAAACATCAGTATGTTCAGACAGAAGTTTGCTGCTGGGGTGGAGCCCTCATGGAGAACTTCCACTAGGGGAGTGCAGAAGGGAAATGTGGTGTTGCAGCCCCCACACAGAATCTCCACTGGGGCACTACCTATTGAAACTGTGAGAAGAAGGCAACTGTACTCCGGACTCCAGAATGGTAGACCCACTGACAGCTTGTACCATGTGCCTGGAAACTCACAGACACTCAATGCCAGCCTATGAAAGTATCTGGGAGGGAGGCTGTACCCTGCAAAGTCACAGGGGTGCAGCTGCCCAAGGGTATGGGAGCCCACCTCTTGCATCATTGTGACCTGAATGTGAGACATGGAGTCAAAAGATATCATTTTGGAGCTTTAAGATTTAACGACTACCCCACCTGGTTTCAGACTTGCCCCATCTGGTTTCATACTTTCATGGGGCCTGTAGCCCCTTTGTTTTGGCCAATTTCTTCAGTTTGGAATGGGAACATTTACCCAATTCCTGTACCCCCATTGTGTCTTGGAAGTAGCCAACTTGCTTTTGATTTTACAGACTCATAGGCAGAAGGGATTTGCCTTGTCTCAGATAAGACTCTGGACAATGGACTTTTGAGTTAATGCTGGAATGAATTAAGACTTTGGGGGACTGCTAGTAAGACATGAGTGGTTTTGAAATGTGAAGAGACATGAGATTTTGGAGAGGCCCGGGCAGAATGATATGGTTTGGCTCTGTGTCCCCACCCAATTGTCATCTCAAATTGTAATCCTCATAATCCCCATGTGTCAAAGGCAGGACCTGATAGGAGGTGACTGGATCATGGGGGTAGTTTGCCCCATGTTTTTCTCATGATAGTAAGTTCTCAGGAGATTTGATGGTTCTATAAGGGGTTCTTCCCCTTTCACCTGTTCACTCTCTTTCCTGCCACCTCCTGCATGTAGGGTGTGACTTTGCTTCTCTCTTGCCTCTGCCATGATTGTAAGTTTCCTGAGGCCTGCCCAGCTATGCAGAGCTGTGAGTCAATTAAACCTCTTTTCTTTATAAATTACCCAGTATCAGGTATGTCTTTATAGCAGTATGATAATAGAGTAATTCAAATGGCTTAGTTACAAAGATATAATTTGTTTCCTTACATATTAAATAACCTCATTCACAGACCTCAGAGAAATCTTGAAGCCAGCCAAGCCAATAATAGTGGAAGAGAAAGAGTAAGAGATAAAGACAGGTCACAAACCTCAACCTGATTCTACCTTCCCATTACTACAACAAAAACTTGAGAAACACAAAATGGTTGTAAAGAACCTTCTACTTTTTCAATGAATTTTTTTAATCACACCAGCTACCTTCCCCAGCGTGGTAGCTGAAATCCACTCAAAATGAGGAAAAAGGCAAAAGGAGCAACAAAGGCAGATAGGATTTGAATGTGCAGGACCCTCAAGTGAAGTGAAACATACTGAGGTGGGCCCCTCATTCTATACTATACACCTTTTCCTCAGAGAAATTGTCTGCTTCTGAAGCTGTAGAATAATAGAACAACCGGAAAGTAGAGGCTCCACTGTAAACGTGGCAGACATGGTGCTGGAGAGGCAAGATCTTGACTTATTGGCTACCAAGATGAACAAACTTTGAAAGGCCAAGATTTCAGAGAAAACAAGAGAGATGAGCCCACATTCTGGCATTGTTCGTACCCTGAGGGCATTTTCCTGTTTTTGAGTGGTGTTAGGTAAGAGATGAAGAAGTCAAAATGGCAGAAATTGGCAGCCAGATATTATAAACCGATCAGAACTCTAAGTAGTACATAGGACTATGCCAGATAGGACCATGTTGTAAGACCCAGGGTTTTAGTTGAGGCAACTGAAATAGACCAGGCTTCCTCAATACTAAAATCTATCCCCCAAATTATCTCAGTCTCCCATTAAGCCAAGGTTATATATCCTGTAGTCTCACTCTATGTTAAAAGAAGATAAGTCCTCTGAGATAAAGACATCATCTTTAGTCTCTAACAATTTTTATTTCTGATATCAAGATGGAATTGAATTTTATCAGTTCCATAAAATCAATGGGTGTGACAAGAGACAAGATAAAATAGAAAACAAACAAATAATTATTCAATAGAAACCAAACAAAAGAATATAATACGAAAAATCCACTGGAGACCTAGGTATTGAAGATATTGGACACAGGCTTTAAACTCACTATAATATGTTCAGGAAAATATGTTTAAAATAGAGCATTTTATAAAACAACTAAACTCTAATAAGAAAAAGGATAAAAAGGAAAAAAGAGAGATATAGAAAGAGAAGAAAGACATGGAGGATTTGTCTGTCCATGTATTCTTCCAGTATTCTGCCTACCACCTGATGGGAGGAAACACACGATAAAAACAGATAATAGATGAGTATTAACCCATTTATGCCTGAGGATGCAATTTTTTGAATTTTTGCAATCAGACCTTGGTGATGACCTTGAGCAGTACACATGCTTAGCATTCCAATAATGGAACATTAAACATTAGGCATTAAAATAAAAGTGTTAATATTTCTGCCCTACAGCAAACATGCCCTAAATAATGTTCTTCTCTTCCACGAGGTGGCAGTGAAGGATGGAAGCCGTGAGCTTAGGGTGGGAAGTAGGGCAGCGTACAATTACGTAGTCTCACGTTGTTTCCACACACAGCTTCTTTTTTAAACTTTTGTTGTTTGCTTTCCAAGTTGCACACTTTAATTTCTATCAGAGGATGGAAAATATTACTGCCAAGTTCCATTACCTGTATCAGGCCATCGCTAAATTTGAGTGTGCTTGGTGTTACAGGCTTCCACGGGCCCTCTTGATGGCCAGCCCCCAACCCTCCATCACTTCTCACTGCCCTGCCCCACATTGCTTTCACTTCCTCCCACATGCCACATATATGTTCTGTTGGTGGAAAGGCAAATTAGTACAACTGCTATGGAAAACAAATGAGGACTCATAGGCTCAGGAAGTTAGAGCAGCATCTCCAGGTTCCCGCCACTAGGAAACCTGGGGACTACGAAGGAAGTGGCCAGAAAAGGCAGGGGTCTGAAGGCAGTGCTAGCTAACACTGCATCTTATGTCTACATCTTTTTGGCCAAGAGAATAACACAAATGAACAAATGCAGTTCTGAGGCTCATGCTCTGAGGCAGATTCTAGAATTATTGAATTCAAGCTCATGGCCTTCAGGTAGAAAATCTGAACCATATTTAATATTTGAAGGAGACGTTTCTCTACTTGGAAATGCAAGCCTCCCAGGAGATCAATCAGAAAGCTGAAAGGTCCTTTCTGAAGGTAACACGCTCCACAGGAGTCATGAGAAAGGTAATGGCTTCGTAAATTAACGTAATATATACAAATTCAGCAAACACACACAGAGGAGGTGAGGATAATTCTCTAAAATAGGTAACATATATGATGTGAAAAAAGATTAAGGGAGGACTGTAGTTTCTATTGCTTTAAAAGATTTTTTAAACAATCAGAACAGCATGGAACTAAGGAGAGAAAAATCACACCAGACATCATTCTGAAACATTATCTCTGTGGGACAGAAAAATTAACATCATGAAGCGCACAGGGGAAAATCAATTGGATGTACGTGTTCTCCAACTACACCAACGTGATCTCAGTTTTCCATAGGATAAATTCTTATATAGAAATAACTCAGGAATAGAGACATCAATGGAGCTATTATGTAAGATGATTTTGCAAAATACCGAACAGTGTTCCACTAATTGTCAAAGCTATTTTTAAGTTTTATTTTTCACTTGAGAAAAATAATTGTAGTGATTGATTTTTTTGTCTCAGAATCTAATTCTAATTTTACATTAGTGGATCTCCAATTGTGTGTGATATTAGAGATTTGTGGTATGCAGCCCCCAGGTACGGACACATTATCCTTTCTTTCTAAGGCCTTTAACAGCCAGCCAGGGACAGATACCCTGGCTTCATTCAATCACTGTTCCTATCTGGAACTTCAGTCTTGGAGTCAGTGGTGCAAAGATGAGAGATTCATGGGAAATGATTAGAAAAATGTCCGTTTTCTTTTTCCAGTTTTGGTGTTCACTCACTGCAGAAATATGCATGGCAAGAGTATCATTCTTGTTAGTATTTTCTGGCTAAAGATAGTTACCTATTGCATTTCCTGCATCTTGGCTCCATGTAGCTATCCCTCTTAGCCTCCAAGACTATTATTTATTATTATTACATTATTATTATTATTATTATTATTAGAGACAGGGTCTCACTCTGTCACCTAAGCTGGAGTGCTGTGGCATGAACATGGCTCATTGCAGACTAAACTTCTTGGGCTCAAGTGATCTGCTTGCCTCAGTCTCTTGGGTAGCTGGAACTATAGGTGCATACCACCACACTCAACTAATTTTTAAATTTGTTTGTAGAGATGAGCTCTCATTCTGTTGCCCAGGCTGATCTAAAACTCCCAGGCTCAACTGATTCTCCTCCTTTGGCCTCCCAAAGTGCTGGGATTAAAAGCATGAGCCACCACACCAGGGCAATACCATTCTTCCAGCTCTGAGTCAATTCATAGTTTGGATTAAGGATGCCAGATTTTCTCTCTCTGACTTTCATTCTCCAGTCATAAGTGACATAGAAATAAACATACATGGTACAAAATTTAATCTGTATGAAAGGGTAAATGGTGACATTTTAATACTTGTTTTCTCCCATTGCTAAATTACTAGTTTCTTTAGCCAGGAACAAAACTGTTAGTATTTTTAATCTAATAAATATTTGCTTCCTTTGATTTTGATTTTGATATTCCTTTGTTGCTGCAACAATGGTATATACCTTGTGGTGCACACGGAGAGTATAACTAAAATAAAAATTTCAAGAAATGATCTTTTTGAAGGAAAGATTCTATACATTTTAAGTTTTGATAGAACATTTGAAAAAAATTGGTGTTTTGATAAATATAACCAAAATATGGGATGGCATCAATTTACTCTTCCTCCAAAAATGTATGAGAATGCATACTTCCTTTCATAATCAACAATATTATGTGATATTGAAACTATTACTTGTGTTATTACCTGTAAGTTTGTATATGCCCTTATTATTTTAATTTTTATTTGCTTCACTTTTGTTTTACTTTACGTTTACTTGACCTTTTAATGAATAAATTGGAGCACATTTTATTCATTAAAAGATCAAATAAAAGTAAAATAATGATGGTCTACACAAACTTATAGGTAATAACACAAGTAATAGTTTCAATATCACATATTGTTGATGATGAAAGGAAGTATGCATTCTCATACATTTATTAATTGATGTAAGTTTTTTATGTGGTAAGAAATTTATCTTAATGGATGTTCTAAATATGGTAACAAATACAAATTGCTAGTTGTGTTTTGACTTTAATTTTCTAATCCATTTCTTTTCTATAAGACAATGAATTTTAAAATGTCTCTGGCTATTTTTTAAAAATATTTCCTTATTTTTATTCCTAAAATTGTATTTTATAATTTTTATCTTGATTAGTCCAGTGTGCATGTTTCCTTCAAAGAAGCATTCTAGCAGATCCTGGCCCAACTGCCAAATGACAGAAAACATTTTTTTAGCTCATGATTTTTTGTGTGGCATCTTTTAACTCACTTCGCCACCTGCTTGGTCAGTCACAAGCACCACAGAATGAATGTCTTATGAGAATGTCTTAAAGAATGAGAGCAGTGGGTATAAAAATACAGAAGCCCTCTTATTCCTCCATTGGGGAAGGAATGCAGTAACTCAAACTTCGTGGCACTGCAGTGTTTCAATGTTTCACAATGGGGTGAAGCTTCAATTACCCCCTTGATTGTTTCTTTTTCCTTCTTCAGTTCACCTTCCCACTGTGTTAAGGTTTTCTTTACCTCATAACTAAACTAATTTCATTTGATTCTTTGTTTCAGAGTCTGTTAGACTCTATTGTCAGCAGCCCACATTCCTGGCAGGGAGATTCTGGTGACATGCAACACTATTCATTACTGTCACCCCCTTGACTATTTTTTATTTTAGTTCTCTACTTTCATTTATAATTTCATAATGTGATCTCACATTCTTAAACAATTCGCTTCTTTCGTGTTTTTGAACTCCATATAAACGGAATCATACATTTTCTAGTTGATGCTTTTTACTGTTTAGCATTGCGTTCTTGAGATTTCATCAGTGTTATTGTGTGTAACGCAGATTATGTTTATTTTCTTGGAAGACTCTATTGAATAGATATATCACGATTCATTTGTCCATAATTCTGTTAACGGGAATGTAGATTGTTTCCACTTTTTTTAATTTTTTTTTTTTTTTTTTTTTTTTGCCATTACAAACTGTTGCTAGGAATTTTTCACAAATGTTTTACAAAGTATCTAATAAATGTTTTATTGTATGTATATATAAATGCTTATCTAGTGTATGATCTCAGCCAGTGAAGGCTAGATTATGCTGCCATTCTGCTCATGTTCCATTGGCCAAAATTGCTCACATGGCCAATACCAAGATCAAAAGGGCAAGAAGTAATGTCCTTTTCCCGAAAGAACTCAAGTTTGCATTTTCCCGAATAATAAAGAGTTAGAGAGTATTCAATGTATTTATTACCTTTTTGCAATAATTCACATAATTACTTTTCATTATGTGCATGTATAGCTCTTGCTCATTTTTCTTTTTTATGTTGTTGCCATTTTAATAGTTTTAATTTGTTAAAATTGCCAATTTTTGCTCACAACTGAATATTTTATGTGGTTAATTTTCTTCTTCTTCTTCTTCTTCTTTGAGATGGAGTCTCACTCTGTCTCCAGGCTGGAGTGCAGTGGTGTGACCTCGGCTCACTGTAACCTCTGCCTCCCAGGTCCAAGCGATTCTCCTTCCTTAGCCTCCTGAGTAGCTGGGATGACAGGCGCACGCCACTATGCCCAGGTAATTTTTGTATTTTTAGTAGAGATGGGGTTTCATCATGTTGGCCAGGCTGTTCTCAATCTCCTGACCTCATGATCTGTCTGCTTGGCCTCCCAAAGTGCTGGGATTACAGGCATAAGCCACTGCACCCGGCCCCCCCCCCCACTTTTTTTTTTTTTCCCCTAGGAGTATGATTTTTCTTTTTCCTTTTTTTTTTTTTTTTTTTTTTTTTTTTTACAATATCCTTAGATATGACACATAGCAATTCTTTATGTAACAGAATATTTATTTATTTATTTTGTGTGGCTCAATTCATTGAAAATTCCCATTACTTCTGCTTCATAAGTACAATTTGGCAAAAACTTTACCTTCTTCAAAAATTGCTAATATGATAGACTGATTATGTATCCTGAAGGATCATCTCAACAGAACATAACTTATTCAAGAGAAAGAATCGTAATTTGTTAAAGGAACCCAACCACAACAAAATATGAAAAGAGCAAAAGCAAAAATGAGCTGAAACCACAATAAGAAAGGAGGATGCAGGTATTTCTGATGGTAAACGACAGTTAATGCTGCATTTAGAAAGCTAATTCTTGGGCCAGCTGCAAGACGGGTGAGCTGAAATGGAGATTCCTAGATTAAGCTGGGCATCTCAAGGACAACTCGAATCATCCCAAGTTGGTTGAGCCTCCTGACACTGGCAGAAACAAAGCTTCTCTGGAAAAAATACTCCAAATAAAAGCACATTACGACTCTCATAGATTAAAATCAAGTACATTTGAGTTTGCAGTCAAATATTATCAAAGTACATAATGTGAATTGGCTTTCAATCGATTAATAAGACAGCAAAAATAATAAGCCTCAGATTAAACTTTCTGTGGAATTTATCAAAATTGTCAGATTTAAAATAGAGAACAGCCATGCAAGAAATAGTAAGTAAATAAAATATGTAGTCACAAGAGATTGAAAACAAACAAACAAACAAACAAAAACAAAAACAAAAAACCAATCAGGACTTTTGAATGGGAGGGAGTTGATAGCAGGATACGGTTATTCCTGTCTGGAATCAGTAAAATACAGAAAGACAACTAGAAAAGTACAAAAAAAGTATTCCTTTCTCCAAAAACTAGTAAAATACAGAATGTATCTATTTGAAGGCAACAGGAATCTTCTGGGACAGTGCGAACTGGGGAGACTTAAGACTCAAGAGCATGGGAAAGTCTTGAATAAGTGATTTGACTTGTACAGACATTCTGAAAAGAATTTCTTGATGCTGAACTTGGAAAATAGCAAGAAAATCTTGGGTTTGCACTCACCAATGTTTACTTCTGGGTGACAGAAACACCAGCAGAGTATTTTACAGGGACTTGGGAAGACTAAAAGACATGGCTGATTTCCTTGAGTAAAATAAGAGAATTCTAGATCTACACAAGGTGACAGACTAAAGTTTTAAGCAGAAGGTTTATAAATATCAAAGCACAAATTTTCAAAAAGATCTTAAGATTAGTATCTTCTAGAGTAGAAGCAAACCAGAACTAGAGCAACTCTTATTGGGCTTCATTCAGCAAAGCTCCAAATTGAACTGAGGTGACCATTCCCAAATTTGTCTTTTAAGCAGAGAAAAGTTTGCATATTTTTTGGAGAAAAATAGAATTACAACCTAATGCTTACCTACAAAGGGAGGAACCACATGATGTAAACCATTAAGGGAATGTAATTCAGTTGTCCAGTGAAATGGTCATAAGCATTCAATAAGAGAATGAAAACATTTGGGGATAGTTTGTATTTTCATTATTTTTGTCTTGTGGTTTTGGTTACTTTTGTGTTCATAGTTTTTGTACAGATAAGAAATTTCACTAGGCACAAAGCATTACAAAAATATAATATCCCTCATTTATTGAGCATTTACTATGTGGGGTGATTTACAGTCATTAGATCTTTTAACCTTAATGAAATTCCAATAAAAAGAGATTTGCCCTCCATCTTTCCCCCAGTTTGGTGATGGTGAGATTGAAAAGTTGGGAGAGTATAACTTTCCATGGATCTATCAAAAGATTCGAAACCAACAATTTGTATTCAGCTTTTATTTTACAATCAAGGGATACATAAGCAGGTTTGTTACAAAGGTATATTGTGAGATGTGGAGAAAATCAATATTTTTAAATCCAAAGTTGACACTAAGATGCTTCTCAGATAAGTAACGCTAACACTGTAGCATTTGCACTTCTTTAAGATGTTACTCAGTAAAATATTTAAGAAATACTTGCCTCTTTAATTTTAATATGAATCAACTATACCAACTGCATTTCTTGTTTTATTTTAATTAAATATAATGTATCTTACTAGGTGATCAAATTACTAGAGGACAGATTTGGGGATTCACATTGCACTGCTATGCACTATTTAAAAATTATGGAATGCATTCTTTCTCATTATTCAGATACATACTGAAAGAAACAACAAACTTATGGAAGTAAGACTTTGCCAATTCACAAGTCTGTCCTAGGCACTCATCAATTTAGTACATTAGCAAGAATGGATGAATGTCTTTGAGAATTTGGGCTCAAAACAGATTGGAAACTTCTTTATGGGAAAGAATGTGGTGTTGTGATAGCAGGCTGTGGTCGTAATATAGAGCCATGGTCTAATGTAAATAGCTCCAAAGACTGGCTTACTGAATTATTTGAGATGACAATTTTTTGATTTACATATGCATGGAAACAAACAAATACGTCAAGGCAAAGTAATTGATATCAATTCATAGATATACATAGCTGTACAAATATCCATCCATACACACATGCACACATACACACATTTAACAGGAAAGCATATTGAAATCAGTCATTTTGTTTAACATGACAATGTAGCCTAATAATCTGGAGCCAAGTTTCCTGCCTGATCATTTATTTTCACTGATATTAAGATGTAAGGCTGAAGTATCATGATAACATAGATATTCAATAACATTTATACAACTATCTCTGCTAGAAATGATGCTGATATAATGGCAGCCTGGTAGACTAGGCAAGGAGAGGGTGAGGCCCTGTGCAAGAAAAAGTTTATTAATCTTCATGCACTATTAAGATATTTGAGACATCAAAGGAAGCTTCAATAAGTCCTGTTATCACTGAGAATTTTCAGGTTACTTGGGAGGTATGGCAAAACACAACTTGAGACTTGATATGGTCTAGATATTTGTGCCCTTTAAATTTCACGGTGAAATGTAATCCTCAGTGTTGGAAGTGGAGGTTGGTGGGAGGTGTTTGGGTCATAGGAGTGGATTCCTTATGAAAATCTTGGTGCCATCCTTGTAGTAATAAGTGAGTTCTCACTCTGAGTTCACATAAGGTCTGATTGTTTAGAAGAGTTTGACACCTTTCCTCTCTGATGGTCCCACTTTCACCCTGTGACAGTCCCCTCTCCTTCTGCCATGATTGTAAGCTTCACGAGGCCCTACCAGAAGCAGATGCTGGAGCCATACTTGTACAGCTTGCAGAACAGTAAGGCAATTAAATCTCTTTTGTTCATAAATTACTCAGCCTCGGGCATTCTTTTATAGCAATTCAAAAATGAAATGAGACAGAAAATTGATACCAGGAGTTGGGTGTTGCTATAAAGATACCTGAAAATGTGGAGGCAAGTATGGAATTGGGTAATGGACAGAGATTGGAAAAGTCTGGAGGCCTTAGAAGAAGACAGGAAGATAAGGGAAAGTTTAGAGCTTCTCAGAGATTTGTTAAGTGGCTGTGACCAAAGTGTTGATAGAATTATGGACTGAGAAGAAGGCCAAGTTGATGAGGTTGCAGATGGAAGAGAGGAAGTTAATGAAAACTGGAGCAAAGGGTCCCATGTTATGTCCTTGAAAGCAGCTTGGATGCCTTGTGTCCATGTTCTAGGGCTCCATGAAAGTTTGAAATTAAGAGTGGATGATCTAGTCCATTCTTAATTTCTAAGTGAAACTTGTAAGCAGTGAAGCACTCAAGGTGTGGTCTGGCCACTCCTAACAGCTTACATCAGAAACAGGAGGAAAAAATGATTTAAAGTTGCATCTGATATTTAGAAGGAAAGCAGAGTATAAAAATTGGAAAATTTGCAGCCTGGCCCTGTGGTAGGACAAGAATCTAAGTAGTATGCAGAGCAACCACTTGCTAGAGAGATTAGCATGACTAAAGAGGATGCAGGTGCTAATTTCTAAGACAATGGGATAAAGGCCTGGATGGCATTTCAGAGAAATTCAAGGCTGCCTCTCTCATCACAGGCCCAGAGACCTAGGATAGAAGAATGGTTTTGTGAACTAGGAAGAGGGCATCACTGCCCTGCACCACCTCAGGAGGCTACTCTTCCCATCCCAGCTACTCCAGTTTCAGCCTCAGCTCAAAGAGCCCCAGGTACACCTAGGGCTGCTGAAGGTGTAAGCCATAAGCCTTATTGGCTTCCACATGGTGTTAAGCCTGCAGGCATGTGGAATGCAGTAGTGAAGGAAGCTTAGCAGCATCCACCTAGATTTCAGAGGATGTACGGAAGAGCCTAGATGCCCAGGCAGAAGCTTGCTGTAGGTGCAGAGACTCCACAAAGATACTCCACTAGGGCAGTGCTGAGGGGAAGTATGGGATTGGAGCCCTCACAGAGAGTCCCCACTTGGTTACTGTCTAGAGAAGCTGTGGGAAAGGGGAACACTGTTCTTCAGCCCCAAGAATGGTAGAGACAATGGCAGCCTGCAACTTCAGTGTTGAAAAGCCACCGACACTCCACTCTAACCAATTAGAGCAGCCACAGGGGCTGAACCATAAAAAGCCACAGAGGTGGAGCTGCCCAAGACCATGGGAGCCCATCGCTTACACCAGCATGCCCTGAATCTGGAACATGGAGCCAAGGATTATTGTGAAGCTTTAAGATTTAATGATTCCCCTGATGGGTTTCTGACTTGCATGGGGCCTATTACCCCTTTCTTTTGTTCAATTTCTTCATTTTGGAATGAAAAGATCACCCAATGCCTGTATCACCATTGTTTCTTGGAAGTAAATAACTTGGTTTTTATTTCACAGGCTCATAGGTAGAAGGAAAGTGCTCAGGAGACTTTGGAATTTGGACTTGATATTGGAATGAGTTAAGACTTTGGGGGACTATTGGGAAGAGATTATTATATTTTGCAATTTAGGGGCCAGAGGTGGAATGATATGGTTTGGATACTTGTTCCCTCAAAATCACAAGTTAAAATGCAATCCCCAGTGTTGACGATGGCATCTGGTGGGGTGTATTTTGGTCATGAAGGATTTACAAATAGTAAACACATGGAAACAATTCAAATGAATGCCCATCAGTGATAGACTGGATAAACAAATGCTGTACATATATACCATGAAATACTATATAGCCGGGGGGTGGAGCAAGATAGCCGAATAGGAACAGCTCCAGTCTCCAGCTCCCAGTGCGAGCGACACAGAAGACCGGTGATTTCTGTATTATCAACTGAGGTACTGGGTTCATCTCACTGGGGAGTGCCGGACAATCGGTGCTGGTCAGCTGTTGCAGCACGACCAGCGAGAGCTGAAGCAGGGCGAGGCATCGCCTCACCTGGGAAGCGCAAGGGGGAAGGGAATCCCTTTTCCTAGCCAAGGGAACAGAGACACACAACACCTGGAAAATCGGGTAACTCCCACCCCAATACTGCGCTTAAAGCAAACGGACACACCAGGAGATTATATCCCACACCTGGCCGGGAGGGTCCCATGCCCACGGAGCCTTCCTCATGGCTAGCACAGCAGTCTGTGATCTCGCAGCAAGGCAGCAGTGAGGCTGGGGGAGGGGCGCCCACCACTGCTGAGGCTTAAGTAGATAAACAAAGCCCTGGGAAGATCGAACTGGGTGGAGCTCAAAGCAGCTCAAGGAAGCCTGCCAGTCTCTGTAGACTCCACCTCTGGGGACAGGGCACAGCTAAACAACAACAACAACAACAAAAAAAGCAGCAGAAACCTCTGCAGACGCAAGCAACTCTGTCGGACAGCTTTGAAGAGAGCGATGGATTTCCCAGCACGGAGGTTGCGATCTGAGAACGGACAGACTGCCTGCTCAAGTGGGTCCCTGACCCCTGAGTAGCCTAACAGGGAGACATCGTCCACTAGGGGCAGTCTGACACCCCACACCTCACAGGGTGGAGTACACCCCCGAGAGGAAGCTTCCAAAGCAAGAATCAGACAGGTACACTCGCTGTTCAGCAGTATTCTATCTTCTGCAGCCCTTGCTGCTGACACCCAGGCAAACAGGGTCTGAAGTGGACCTCAAGCAATCTCCAACAGACCTACAACTGAGAGTCCTGACTGTTAGAAGGAAAACTAACAAACAGGAAGGACACCCACACCAAACCCCATCAGTACGTCACCATCATCAAAGACCAGAGGCAGATAAAACCACAAAGATGGGGAAAGAGCAGGGCAGAAAAGCTGGAAATTCAAAAAATAAGAGCGCATCTCCCCCGGCAAAGGAGCGCAGCTCATCGCCAGCAACGGATCAAAGCTGGACGGAGAATGACTTTGACGAGATGAGAGAAGAAGGCTTCAGCCTGTCAAACTTCTCAGAGCTAAAGGAGGAATTACATACCCAGCGCAAAGAAACTAAAAATCTTGAAAAAAGAGTGGAAGAATTGATAACCGGAATAATTAATGCAGAGAAGGCCATAAACGAATGGACAGAGATGAAAACCATGACATGAGAAATAAGTGACAAATGCACAAGCTTCAGTAACCGACTCGATCAACTGGAAGAAAGAGTATCAGCGATTGAGGATCAAATGAATGAAATGAAGCGAGAAGAGAAATCGAAAGAAAAAAGAAGAAAAAGAAATGAACAAAGCCTGCAAGAAGTATGGGATTATATAAAAAGACCAAATCTACGTCTGATTGGGGTGCCTGAAAGTGAGGGGGAAAATGGAACCAAGTTGGAAAACACTCTTCAGGATATCATCCAGGAGAACTTCCCCAACCTAGTAGGCCAGGCCAACATTCAAATCCAGGAAATACAGAGAACGCCACAAAGATACTTCTCGAGAAGAGCAACTCCAAGACACATAATTGCCAGATTCACCAAAGTTGAAATGAAGGAAAAAATCTTAAGGGCAGCCAGAGAGAAAGGTCGGGTTACCCACAAAGGGAAGCCCATCAGACTAACAGCAGATCTCTCGGCAGAAACTCTCCAAGCCAGAAGAGAGTGGGGGCCAATATTCAACATTCTTAAAGAAAAGAATTTTAAACCCAGAATTTCATATCCAGCCAAACTAAGTTTCATAAGTGAAGGAGAAATAAAATCCTTTACAGATAAGCAAATGCTTAGAGATATTGTCACCACTAGGCCTGCCTTACAAGAGACCCTGAAGGAAGCACTAAACATGGAAAGGAACAACCGGTACCAGCCATTGCTAAAACATGCCAAAATGTAAAGACCATCGAGGCTAGGAAGAAACTGCATCAACTAACGAGAAAAATAACCAGTTAATATCATAACGGCAGGATCAGGTTCACACCTAACAATATTAACCTCAAATGTAAACGGACTAAATGCTCCAATTAAAAGACACAGACTGGCAAACTGGATAAAGAGTCAAGACCCATCAGTCTGCTGTATTCAGGAGACCCATCTCACACGCAGAGACATACATAGGCTCAAAATAAAGGGATGGAGGAAGATTTACCAAGCAAATGGAGAACAAAAAAAAGCAGGGGTTGCAATACTAGTCTCTTATAAAACAGACTTTAAACCATCAAAGATCAAAAGAGACAAAGAAGGCCATTACATAATGGTAAAGGGATCAATTCAACAGGAAGAGCTAACTATCCTAAATATATATGCACCCAATACAGGAGCACCCAGATTCATAAAGCAAGTCCTTAGAGACTTACAAAGAGACTTAGACTCCCATACAATAATAATGGGAGACTTCAACACCCCACTGTCAACATTACACAGATCAATGAGACAGAAAGTTAACAAGGATATCCAGGAATTGAATTCATCTCTGCAGCAAGCAGACCTAATAGACATTTACAGAACTCTCCACCCCAAATCAACAGAATATACATTCTTCTCAGCACCACATCACACTTATTCCAAAATTGACCACATAATTGGAAGTAAAGCACTCCTCAGCAAATGTACAAGAACAGAAATTATAACAAACTGTCTCTCAGACCACAGTGCAATCAAACTAGAACTCAGGACAAAGAAACTCAATCAAAACCGCTCAACTACATGGAAACTGAACAACCTGCTCCTGAATGACTACTGGGTACACAACGAAATGAAGGCAGAAATAAAGATGTTCTTTGAAACCAATGAGAACAAAGATACAACATACCAGAATCTCTGGGACACATTTAAAGCAGTGTGTAGAGGGAAATTTATAGCACTAAATGCCCACAAGAGAAAGCAGGAAAGATCTAAAATTGACACTCTAACATCACAATTAAAAGAACTAGAGAAGCAAGAGCAAACACATTCGAAAGCTAGCAGAAGGCAAGAAATAACTAAGATCAGAGCAGAACTGAAGGAGATAGAGACACAAAAAACCCTCCAAAAAATCAATGAATCCAGGAGTTGTTTTTTTGAAAAGACCAACAAAATTGATAGACTGCTAGCAAAACTAATAAAGAAGAAAAGAGAGAAAAATCAAATAGATGCAATAAAAAATGATAAAAGGGATATCACCACCAACCCCACAGAAATACAAACTACCATCAGAGAATACTATAAACATCTGTACGCAAATAAACTAGAAAATCTAGAAGAAATGGATAATTTCCTGGACACTTACACTCTCTCAAGACTAAACCAGGAAGAAGCTGAATCCCTGAAGAGACCAACAGCAGGCTCTGAAATTGAGGCAAAAATTAATAGCCTACCAACCAAAAAAAGTCCAGGACCAGATGGATTCACAGCTGAATTCTACCAGAGGTACAAGGAGGAGCTGGTACCATTCCTTCTGAAACTATTCCAATCAATAGAAAAAGAGGGAATCTTCCCTAACTCATTCTATGAGGCCAACATCATCCTGATACCAAAGCCTGGCAGAGACACAACAAAAAAAGAGAATTTTAGACCAATATCCCTGATGAACATCGATGCAAAAATCCTCAATAATATACTGGCAAACCGGATTCAGCAAAACATCAAAAAGCTTATTCACCATGATCAAGTGGGCTTCATCCCTGAGATGCAAGCCTGGTTCAACATATGTAAATCAATAAACGTAATCCAGCATATAAACAGAACCAAAGACAAAAACCACATGATTATCTCAATAGATGCAGAAAAGGCCTTTGACAAAATTCAACAGCCCTTCATGCTAAAAACACTCAATAAATTCGGTATTGATGGAACATATCTCAAAATCATAAGAGCTATTTATGACAAACCCACAGCCAATATCATACTGAATGGACAAAAACTGGAAAAATTCCCTTTGAAAACTGGCACAAGACAGGGATGCCCTCTCTCACCACTCCTATTCAACATAGTGTTGGAAGTTCTGGCTAGGGCAATCAGGCAAGAGAAAGAAATAAAGGGTATTCAGTTAGGAAAAGAAGAAGTCAAATTGTCCCTGTTTGCAGATGACATGATTGTATATTTAGAAAACCCCATTGTCTCAGCCCAAAATCTCCTTAAGCTGATAAGCAACTTCAGCAAAGTCTCAGGATACAAAATTAATGTGCAAAAATCACAAGCATTCTTATACACCAGTAACAGACAAACAGAGAGCCAAATCAGGAATGAACTTCCATTCACAATTGCTTCAAAGAGAGTAAAATACCTAGGAATCCAACTTACAAGGGATGTAAAGGACCTCTTCAAGGAGAACTACAAACCACTGCTCAGTGAAATAAAAGAGGACACAAACAAATGGAAGAACATACCATGCTCATGGATAGGAAGAATCAATATCGTGAAAATGGCCATACTGCCCAAGGTTATTTATAGATGCAATGCCATCCCCATCAAGCTACCAATGAGTTTCTTCACAGAATTGGAAAAAACTGCTTTGAAGTTCATATGGAACCAAAAAAGACCCCACCTTGCCAAGACAATCCTAAGGCAAAAGAACAAAGCTGGAGGCATCACGCTACCTGATTTCAAACTATACTACAAGGCTACAGTAACCAAAACAGCATGGTACTGGTACCAAAACAGAGATATAGACCAATGGAACAGAACAGAGTCCTCAGAAATAATACCACACATCTACAGCCATCTGATCTTTGATAAACCTGAGAAAAACAAGAAATGGGGAAAGGATTCCCTATTTAATAAATGGTGCTGGGATAATTGGCTAGCCATATGTAGAAAGCTGAAATTGGATCCTTTCCTTACTCCTTATACGAAAATTAATTCAAGATGGATTAGAGACTTAAATGTTAGACCTAATACCATAAAAACCCTAGAAGAAAACCTAGGTAATACCATTCAGGACATAGGCATGGGCAAGGACTTCATGTCTAAAACACCAAAAGCAATGGCAACAAAAGCCAAAATTGACAAATGGGATCTCATTAAACTAAAGAGCTTCTGCACAGCAAAAGAAACTACCATCAGAGTGAACAGGCAACCTACAGAATGGGAGAAAATTTTTGCAATCTACTCATCTGACAAAGGGTTAATATCCAGAACCTACAAAGAACTCAAACAAATTTACAAGAAAAAAAACAAACAACCCCATCAAAAAGTGGGCAAAGGATATGAACAGACATTTCTCAAAAGAGGACATGCATACAGCAAACAGACACATGAAAAAATGCTCATCATCACTGGCCATCAGAGAAATGTAAATCAAACCACAATGAGATACTATCTCACACCAGTTAGAATGGCAATCATTAAAAAGTCAGGAAACAACAGGTGCTGGAGAGGATGTGGAGAAACAGAAACACTTTTACACTGTTGGTGGGACTGTAAACTAGTTCAACCATTGTGGAAAACAGTATGGCGATTCCTCAAGGATCTAGAACTAGAAGTACCATATGACCCAGCCATCCCATTACTGGGTATATACCCAGAGGATTATAAATCATGTTGCTATAAAGACACATGCATGTGTATGTTTATTGCAGCACTATTCACAATAGCAAAGACTTGGAATCAACCCAAATGTCCATCATTGACAGACTAGATTAAGAAAATGTGGCACATATACACCATGGAATACTATGCAGCCATAAAAAAGGATGAGTTTGTGTCCTTTGTAGGGACATGGATGCAGGTGGAAACCATCATTCTCAGCAAACTATTGCAAGAACAGAAAACCAAACACCGCATGTTCTCACTCATAGGTGGGAACAGAACAATGAGATCACTTGGACTTGGGAAGGGGAACATCACACACCGGGGCCTATCACGGGGAGGGGGGAGGGGGGAGGGATTGCATTGGGAGTTATACCTGATGTAAATGACGAGTTGATGGGTGCTGACGAGTTGATGGGTGCAGCACAGCAACATGGCACAAGTATACATATGTAACAAACCTGCACGTTATGCACATGTACCCTAGAACTTAAAGTATAATAAAAAAAAAAAAAGAAAGAAAAATTACCTATTTTACCTAGAGGCCCCACCAATATGCAATATACCTATGTAACATAGAAGTAACTCTTGAATCTAAAATAAAATTGTTTAAAAAAAAAGAAAAGAAAAGAAAACACAACCTCTTGACCAAGAAAAAAAAAAGAAAAAAAAAAAGAAATACTATATAGCCATAAAATGCAATGAGATCATGCACTTTACAGGGACATGGATAAAGCTGGAAGCTTCATTCTCAACGAACTAACATAGGAACAGAAAACCAAACACTGCATGCTCTCACTCATAAGTGGGAGTTGAACAATGATAACATGTGGACACAGGGAGGGAAATAACACACACCAGGGCCAATCAGGGGGTGAGGGGTGAGGCGAGGGAGAGCATTAGGACAAATAGCTAATGCATGTGGGGCTTAAAACCTAGATGATGGATTGATGGGTGCAGCAAACCACCATGGCACATGCATACCTATGTAACAAACCTGCACTTTCTGCACATGTATCCCAGAACCTAAAGTGAAATAATAATTAGAAAAAAAACAACTGTGACATATTTAAAGAGCTGAGAGTAAAAAATAGAAGAAATCACTATATTAGCTCTGCTACAGACAGGCTGTGAAACCTTGGGAAATCAGGCAACTTCTGCCAAAAAGTAATGGAGATTGGTGGTTTAGTGACAAAGAGATGGTCTTGGAACCAGGAAAACTGTTCAGCTCCTGTCTTCATGTATTCTCCAATTTCCCTTGTGTGCAGTGGTAATAATAATGGTGTCTACTTTATTGGGTTATATGATGATACAAATTAATTAAACCATATAAAGCCTTTAAATAGAGTATACTTTTCTAGTAGGTAGAAAATATTCAGTAAATACTAACGCTTTCTTGTGTATTTCTTACAAAGGAGGAATTCTCCTATATACTCCAATATGACCATGAACATCTGGATATTAACACTGGCACATTACTGCCCTCTAATCCTCAGATCCCATTCAAGTTTTACCAGTTATTATAACAATATCCTTTATGACAAAAGAATGCAGTCCATATTTACCCATTGTATTTAGTTGTCATTTCTTTTTGGTTTTCTTTGATGCAAAAAAAAATTTCTCAACCTTCTCCGACTTTCATAACCTCAACACATCTGAAGACTACAGGACAGTTCTTTGAGGTTTTGTTGTTGTTTGTTTATTAGAGTGTCCATGATTTGGGATTGTGGGATGTTGCCTCAGGATTAGTTTCCATTTATGCATCTTTAACAAGCAAATCACAGACCTAATGTTATGTTCATCTCATTGCAGCCTATTGGATGATACAGTTTTGATTTGCCCCATTACTGGTGATGTTCACTTTGATCATTTAACAAATGTGATCTCTGCCAATCTTCTCTGCTGGAAAGTTATTTTTAAAAAATTTCCTTTGAATGGATATGTATTTTGGGGGAGGTACTTGGAGTTGATAAAATATCACATCCTCAATTTATGTACTTTAATTTATTTACTGTAGTAAATATAGTAATATTTATTTACTACAGTATAAGCATATAGATCATTCTTAATCTATTCAATAGATTATCATCTATTAAGAATGAGTGATATTTAAATGTTCCCAGATATGCCTACTGGGAGTCTCTTCTGTGTCCTTTTCACATGGGTCCTTATCATTCTTGGAGCAAATTCTTATTTTTGGCACAATGAGATGTTCTGATTCATCTTGTACTTTCCCTGTCTTAACTCTGGAATCAGTAATTTTTCTAAGAAGCTCTGTTTTTTTCAGCAGAGAATTATGTCTGGAAATTAAGCTCAGGATATGTGCTCACTCCCTGCTCTTGGATATAGCTGTTCTCAGGCACTTGCAGTGGGTAGATCAAGGGGATATATGCATGTATCAAAGCACTCACATTGACATCTGCATCCATGTATCTATGTATCTGAAAAGTTCACATCAGTACTTGCAATTCCATCCCAACACCTCAGGATTCATCTCAGTGTTTACTCTAGGTGTGCTACAGCTTTATCTAATGTTGAGAAGCCTAAATCCCATTTTCCTTAATATATTCACTCATTCAAGTAAACACCGTGTATGTAAAGACTCTCCTAACACCCCTGCTAGATACTCTCACCCCCTTGCAGACACCCTCATCCCCCTGTATAGTCTCCAACACTGCACACAGTAGGACGTCTCTTCTTACAGTGACATCCTCACTCTTGCTAGGCTAAGGCTACAACACCCCAAGGCACCTGCCCTCCCAATGGGCAAACAGGCACTTCAAAATCCTGAGGTTTGGACACGTCACTCTAGTCACCAGGATTGGTGGGCCCTACCTCTACCCTGTGGTTGTCCAACTCTGATAGACAGCCCTGGCCATAACTTCATTTTTCCACACCCCTCCATCAACCTCAACCCCCAAGTGCCTACCTTGCTTGGAGACATCTAATTGATTTTGAACTGAAGTGATTAAAAAGAGATACAGGGAGAAGAAGAAAAAGAAATAGAATGAATGAAAAAGTAGGAAAAAAGGGGGAAGACGCCATATTAGTTTTTAACTGTTGTTATTATTAATTACCTACCATTCTCCTTTCTGATATAAAAATCTGGTTTTGGAGATCAATTTGTCAATTATGTCTTGATGTGAGTTTAATTAACCACCAGGATTTAGCTCATTTCTGCTTAAAGGGATGTTGTGAGATAGGTTTTATTGTTAAAAATGAACAAAGTGATGTTAAAATAAACTATGTGCCTTTCCCAATGTTGTATGGTTTGTAAGTGGTATGTAGTGTTTTCAGCATTAAAACTCATTGAAATAATGAAAGACAGTCTTCTGCAAAAACTCTCCTTGTAAGTTTGTAAGGGGGCAAGACAGAAAGGCAGGAAGTGGTGACATTACTAGAGAGTAATTTCTTCTTAGTTCTTGAAAGCATAATTGAAATCATTGCTCACTTCCAAAAAAGAGCCAGAAATGGGTCCTATTCCTTCTTTTAATACCCTGGCTCTTTGAAGTCAAGAAGCATGTGCATCCTCATATCTTCCTAAATTCAAAACCATGATAAAAATGAAGAGTTGGATTTTTAGATACATGGTAGTCATATTTTTAATTTTTTGAGGAATTCTCCATATTGTTTTTCCTTGGTGGCTGTAACATTTAGCATTCCTGCCGACAGTGTACAAGGATTCCCATTTCTCTACATTCTCACCAACACTTGTCTTTTGCTTTTCTTAATGATAACCATCCTAAAACGGTGTGAGGTGATATCTAATTGTAGTTTTAATTTGCCTTTTTTTCTGACAAGTTACATTAAATCTCTTCTCATATATCTATTGGTTATATTTATGTCTTCTTGGAGAAATGCCGACTCAAGTCCCTAGCTCACTTTTTAGTCATATTAGCATTTTTTTAAAAAAATTTCTTTGTTTTGCTATTGAGTTGTAGGAGTACACATTTTAGAAATTAATCCCTTATTAAATATATGGTTTGCAAATATTTTCTCCCATTCTGGAGGTTTGCTTTTCATTCTGTTGATTGTTTCCTTTGCTGTGAAGAAGCTTTTTAATGTGATGTAGCTCCACTTGTCTATTTTTGTTTCACTTGCCTGTGATTTTGTTGTCATATCCATCAAATCATTGTGAAAACCGATTATTTAGTTGGTCTTTTCCTCTATGATTTCTTTTAGAAATTTTACAGTTTCAGATCTTATATTTAAATCTTTAATCCACTTCTTTTGATTTTTGCCAATTTTGTTATACAGATGTCCAATTTCATTCTGTTGCATGTGAATATCCAATTCTTCTAACATAATTTTTTGAAGAGACTATTCTTATCCCTGTGAAATCAGATCTCAAAGAGGTATTAGAACTCCTGTGTTCATTGCAGCACCATTCCCAAAGTCAAGAGGGTCTCTATCTCTTGACCTTGTGACCCACTGGCCTCAGCCTCCCAAAGTGCTGGGATTACAGATGTGAGCCACTGTGACTGGCCCATGTATACGTACAATGGGATATTGATCAACCTTAAAAAAGGGAAGAAATTCTGCAATATATGGCAACAGAGCTGAACTTTAAAGCACATTTTGCTAAATGAAATAAGCTATTATACAAGGACAAATACTGCATGATTCCACTTACATAAATACCTAAAATTGTCAAACTGTTAGAACTAAAGAACAGGATGGTGCTGGACAGAAGCTGGAGGCATGGGGGCTAATAAATAGATATAAAATTTTAGTTCTCCAAGATGAATAAGTTTTGGTCATCTGCTGTATAACACTGTGCAGGTAACAATATCATAAAATCTCTTCAGAGAGTAGATCTCATGTTAAGAGTGCTTATTGCAATAAAATTAAAAATAAATCCAGGAAGGGAGGAAGTGCATAAAATATGACTCAAGAGAACTGTGTTTCAGAAAAGGCTCTACCACTACTTTCTAATTATTTGATCTCAGGAAAATGGGCAACTCTGATGAAAATCTTGTGAATAACAAGATAAAAGTGTATACGAAACCAATAAGGCACTCAAAAAAATAGAGCTTTAATATTAAAATTTATTTAAATTAGTATGGACTCATTAAAACTGGGACATGCTGTCATAATGATAGATGTCTCGTAGTGTAGCAAATTGATTAAGAACACAAACTTGAAAGTCGGAATTGAGTTCAAATCTAGTTTATACCACATAATATATATGTGATCTTCAGCTCATTATACAAAACACCCAAGCCCCACTTTTCTGCATCTGGAAACAGTTTGACATTCCTAAATCACAGGACAGGTAAAAAGGTAAAATGGACCTGACAAATTGTAAGCAGGTAATATAATAAGCACATAATAAGTATTAGCACACATTTCGTTTTATTTATCCTGAAGTGAAACTTTGTTCCTTTACTATTTTTCTTAGAATTAGAAAATCTAATGCCCAGATTCAAAAGTTCTGTAGAGTTATCGATTCACATCTATCAGTTACTACAGATATTCATAAATCCAGTAAAGCCACGCTGTGTTTGAAGTTTTTTAACGTAAAGAAAACTAAAGATAAACGCTGAGGGCAAACATAGGGATCAACTTGGACTTTATAAAAAGTCTGCTTATCCATCCCACAGAGCAATTGGCTTCTCACTAAGTTATCTTTCCCTCTACAATCCTCTAACCTTGCAACAAAGCAATCCATAAACAAATAAGCAAAAAGCTTAGACACATGCCTAAGAGATTCAATGCTTTATTTTTCTCAAACTTCGCAGAAAGGGTATGGATTTTGCTAAAAAGATTGTGTGTTGACTCTTAAAGGATCCTGTAAGCTTTGGATTAGTAAATCAGCATGCACTGAGTGAATGAAGAGAGAGAGAACTTTAGTCCAAAGAGCTGATTTTTTGAAACATAACCAAAGTATATAAAAGAAAGTATAATCTTGATGACTATAGCACAACATTTTAAAGTAACAACATTCAAATGGAATTTAAAACTCAAGGAATTCATTTTCAAGAGCTCTCTCCTCTGCTTTTAGAAGAAAAAAAAAAGTTTTACATTTATTGATCCACCATGTACTTACAACAAAAAAAACCAACTAACTTTTATTGAAAATCTGCTATGTGCTTAGGAGCCTAAGTGGGCGGCAACAGTATTAATCAGAATAGCGAATTCATATGAGCAGTTCTGGAGAATGGAGAAGGAAATAATAGGCACATAAGAAATGATGACAACAATAACATCACTACTAATAAATACTATAATTTGAACCAAGTACTGTATTATTCTAGTACTCTGCACTGCTCTAGAAGTAGTGTGCTTTATCTCATTAAGCATTCAACTATATGTTTTGTTTCTGGCTCAGTGTTTGGTACTACTGTCTACCTAGTTGTCCAAGCAAAAATCCTGGACATCATTTTTGCTTTCTTCCACTAATCCAAAACAATTGATCATCAAGTCATACTCACAATCACTCTTTAGTATCTCTCCAGGTAGTAAATTATCTCTCTCTCCATTTTTACTTTCTTTATCACAGCCACCACTACCCCTCACAATAACATAACAACTGCTTCCTAGGTTATGTGATCCCGAGTCTTCTCTCTGTATCCACACCTTTGCTATGGCCTCATAGTGCGCCGAATGCTTTTCTTCACCCTTTGTCACTGTGATATCCACAATAATTGATAGATGCATATTGACAAGTCTCTGGAACTTTTGAATATGGGCATTGTAAAGTGGAAATCGTAAGCAAGTAGATTTTCTCATTCTTAGAAAAATGTTATATTGGAATAACCAATATAATTTTCTGTCATAATGGAAATATTCATCTCTTTGTGATTAAATGTAGCATTAATTACCTGGCAATGAAACACTTGCAATGTGTCTACTGCAGTTAAAGGGATTGTATTATAAATTTTATTTACTTTTAATGAATTAAAATTTAAGTTTAAATAGCCATATGTAGTAAGTGGCTACTATGTTGGAGTCTGTGAGATACAATTAATTTTCTTTTGCTCTTTAGCATCTCTGCTATCGCTGTGTGAACATGCCCAGCTTGCCCACTGGCCTAAGAAGAATGAGAAACACATGGATTGGAAGAACTCATACTGGGACCAGCCTAGCTCAGCTGCCCTCCAACTGACCTGAAGCTACATTGAAGAGAATGTATCATTGCTATTTTAAGTAGCAAAGCTTGGAGGTAATTTGTTATGCAGCAAATCTTAATAACACACTGGTCTTGATTGTTGCTTACTTCTTCACATCGAAATAAATGCATTGGTTTCCAACTGTCAATCTTGTCTCACCACTCTATTCCTTAACATTCAAGGGCTCTGCATTATTCTTAATGTGAATTCCCAGGTTCATGATAATGCCTCTACTTCCTTCAGCAGCCTCAGAGTTTTGCCTTCATGTTCAAAGCCATCTCAACTCTTATCAGTCTCTGTACTTTATTTTTAGCTCATCTAACTCTTATTCTTTTAAGCCTCAGTATAAATTTATCTTTGGAAAGCACTGACTGGCCACTTCCCTTTGGGATTAGGCTTCCCTTCTTTCTATTCTTATGGCACCACTGAGTCATCCCTTTAGAAACTCTCATTTTCTGCATCACAATTGATTTTTTTTATTTGTCTCTCTTTCCCAGTAAGTCATTAATTCCTTGAGAGACAGAACTGTTGAGGATAGTAATTCCTATTCTAGAAGACAGTCAAGTACATAGTATGTGCATAATACATTAATTCTGTATAAATTAACCACCATGTAAATATTAGAATAAAGCTGAAATTCTAGTAATTGAAATTATAAATCTAATGTCTCTCCTAAATTATAGCTATTTCCAATCATTCCAGACTTTACCTCCACTATGTTTAGATATACAAATATTTACCATTGTGTTACAACTGTGTAATGTATTGCGTGCAGCGACATGCTGTTCAGGTTCGTAACGTAAGAGCAATAAGCTATACCATGCAGCCTAGGTTTGTAGTAGCAATACCATCTAGGCCTGTGTAAATACACTCTATGATGTTTGTACAATGGTGCATTTCTCAGAATGCATCCTGGTCATTAAGCAATGCATGAGTGTATGAGTGTGTGTGTTGTCAAAATTCAAATTCATGCATTAAATGTGCACATCTTTGTATTTATACACTAACATGCTACCAGATTTAACATCGCTACTTCTTAAAGCAATGTGTTTGAAAGCATGTGTGCAGTCCTGGGGGTTCTTCTGAATTTTAACCCATTCTACTATCGCATAGCACACGCCTCACTGAAGGTGAACTCCTCCCACGCTTGCCTTGTGTCAGCCTCAACTCTGGAATCCTTCATTCTATATCTAATTTATACTGTACCTATGTCACCCTGGGTTCTTATGTATTCTGATCTCCCTTTTTTGTTTGTTTGTTTGGTTGGTTTGGTTTGGTTTCCAGTTTCTTATTTTACCTCTCTTCAAGGTAGACACTTGGCTCATTGGTGACACTACTGGAGAAAGTAATATTGGGGAAAATATTCAACATATCAGTTTACACTATTTTTGCAATATGAAAATTCTCCTTTCAGCAGTAAAGAACATTAAAATAAAAATGCAATCTCCTAGGCCTAGCCTTTTTTCTTCTCTTATCTACCTGATGGACTTTTCACAAGACACACCAGCTTCCTGTTTATAAATAAGCCTATCAAGTTAATTTCACCCACTTCTTTTAGTTTCAACTATAACATATTGGGTATATTAAGCATGTGTTTGGTAGTAGAGATTCTAAAAATATATTCTCACTGTGTAAACTTCATTTTATGACAATATATATTTGTTATTAATTTAGCTATTATAGCTATTTTAATTGTATAATATAATTAAATTATAACGAATAATAAAGCAAATAGAAGGACCTATTATGAAAGCTTACTTATCCTTCTCTCCTTCATTACCTAATCATCCTCTACATTCCATTTCTTCTTTCTTCCACGAATACTGTAATATACAAATTTGTGTTTTACATCATGTTGAATTATTGGCTCTGTGACTAAAAGTAATTTATACCACATAACTATGTGGATTTATGCATTTGGTTTAAATAGATAATATCAAATAATGAGTGATATTCACTTTAGAGGGAAAAGTATGCCTTGGTTTTCCTGTAAGCCATAATATCTCTTTGGTAGTTCACATCTCAGCTGTTCACATTGAGGACCACATCATCTGTCCTTCACTTGAAACCAATAAACTTTCAGCCCACAATATTCTGATATTTGAAATCTATGACTGAGTAAGAATTTGGAAACAGATGTTCAAATATTGAAAATATAGAATCCAGATAGTTTCATGTCACTATCTTATACTTGCACCTCCAAGATATCTCAGATGCTCATGTGAGGAAGCTAGGTTGTTCATTACAATTACTCCTGTCTTTTGGGTCCTCTGGTTTTGTCTCTCTTTGCCAGCACATGCATACATTGTAGCCAATTCAGCTAACCGGCATCTTCCTAACTTCCTTTTTCCTACTCTTTCTCTGGTTTTCTTGTCTCAAACTTAGAATTCATGGGGTCCTAACCCCATCATATTGTCTTCTCTGTATAATTCAGATTCAAAACGCCCTGAAGGAAGGCCATCTTTGGAAACTTCTAATCTCATGCTGTAAGAAGCAGTTTATTTTTAACCTATGGGATAGTTCTAAGCTGAAGAATAGTCTATGAAGTAAACAACTGCCCTGGTAGGGTCTACCGTTCACAATTATGAAGATTAAGTTATTTTATTACCCCATATGAACATTCAATTTACATAGTGCTATGCTTTTTGTTGGTTGAGTCTGTTTCTCCTGCTCAGAATAAACTTCATTTCTTCTTCAAACAGTATTACTCTAAAATGACCTATTTTTATCTGTATGCCCCAATGGACTAAGTTTCACAAGGAGCAGAAAAACATCTTCATTCTGTATTGTACTTCTAGTTCCTAGCATGTTGCTTGGCACATTTGAAATGCTCAATGAACAGAGGTATGCTGAAAGTAATGGAACTGAAGCATGGACTCACTCTGCTTACAAATCAGCCTCGCTTCTTAGACTCTGGAAACCCCTCTGAGTCAGAAGCCCTATCACAGTCACGATGTGTGTTTAAGGCCTAGCTAAATGCCTGTCACATGTAGGGTTTTAACAAATATTTTCAATTTTTAAATAAATTTTTAAATAAATTAATGAATAAATGCACACATGAGCAAAATCTGATAAATCAACATATATACTCTGAAAGCTTAAAGAGTACAAAGGGTGATATAATTTAAGTAACAGTTAATTTATGGGCTATTTCTCCCAGCATCATTTGAATGCCAATAGAGATAGGGTTTGGCAAAATCGGTTTAGTGTCAGGAGACCTAGTAAGTGCAAGTGTCCCCAGTCAGTCCATGGTTAAGAGCACATCATCTTCCCTTTACAGCCACCCTCTGTCAATAGAAGACTCCATGCTTTTTCAAGATATTAACATTTTCTTGAAACATTCAATTTCTGACTTTCTCATAAAAGGGAAAAAAGTCTTTTTCTAGGGCAAATATTTGATAGCTTGTTTGAATTACAAATAGATCTTGAAAAAGACCTGAACAAAAATTTTACTGAAAGCAGGGGGTCATTTTCCTAGTCAAGGGAAGAAGTGAGCCTATTATTTTCTTCAAATATATCTCTCAATGAGAAAAAACAATTCGCTTTGTTGAGTAAATTACGTCCTGGAAAATGATGAAAGATTTTTTTTTTTTTTTGGAGTCTCACTCTGTTGCCCATGCTGGAGTGCAGTGGCACCATCTCAGCTCAGTGCAAGCTCCGTCTTCTGGGTTCATGCCATTCTCCTGCCTCAGCCTCCTGAGTAGGTGGGACTACAGGTGCCTGCTACCACGCCTGGATAATTTTTTGTATTTTTAGTAGAGATGAGGTTTCACCATGTTAGCCAGGTTGGTCTCAATCTCCTGACCTCGTGATCGGCCCACCTTGGCCTCCCAAAGTGCTGGGATTACAGGCATTAGCCACCACGCCCGGCCTGAAGGATTTCTTTGAGCTATTCAAAGACCCTTGGCTCCTAGAAGACTAGGTCATTTTTGTCTATTCATTTTATCATCCACTTCTATTTTAATATCTAATATGCTATGTCCTTCTTCAGACCTAGCACATCATCTCTCATGAATTTAGCAACTGCATCTAATGGCTTTAAAATGTATTCATAGATTCACTATCTATGCATATGTAAATATACACCTGTGTATATTTATACATGTACACTTGTGTATTTTTATATGTATATGTACATGTTTATTTACATATATATATATATATATATATATATATATACTTAAAATATAAGTCACTACCCAAACACCATAGAATGTGTGCAGAGTTGTAATGGGCATGTTGTTATTCCATTTATTTCAGTGAGTTACTGAGTTACCACAAATTGAGATTCAGGCATATTTAAGTGAAGTCAGTTACTTTTAAAGTAGACAAATGAAATTCTAGTTGTGAATCACTCTGCTTTCAAAGTAATTGCTTGGTTCAATGATACTTATATACTTCGACCTCAGTAAGTACATAAATAAATAACATAACATAAATAATCAAAAATAAATATTTTTGACATGATTGTATATTTTGACATGATTGTATATTTAAATATTTTTGACATGATTGTATATGACATGATTGACATATTTTGACATGATTGTATATTTAGAAAACCCCATCGTCTCAGCCCAAAATCTCCTTAAGCTGATAAGCAACTTCAGCAAAGTCTCAGGATACAAAATTAATGTGCAAAAATCACAAGCATTCTTAAACACCAGTAACAGACAAACAGAGAGCCAAATCAGGAATGAACTTCCATTCACAATTGCTTCAAAGAGAATCAAATACCTAGGAATCCAACTTACAAGGGATGTAAAGGACCTCTTCAAGGAGAACTACAAACCACTGCTCAGTGAAATAAAAGAGGACACAAACAAATGGAGGAACATACCATGCTCATAGATAGGAAGAATCAATATCGTGAAAATGGCCATACTGCCCAAGGTTATTTATAGATGCAATGCCATCCCCATCAAGCTACCAATGAGTTTCTTCACAGAATTGGAAAAAACTGCTTTGAAGTTCATATGGAACCAAAAAAGAGCCCGCATCTCCAAGACAATCCTAAGTCAAAAGAACAAAGCTGGAGGCATCATGCTACCTGACTTCAAACTACACTACAAGGCTACAGTAACCAAAACAGCATGGTACTGGTACCAAAACAGAGATATAGACCAATGGAACAGAACAGAGTCCTCAGAAATAATACCACACATCTACAGCCATCTGATCTTTGACAAACCTGAGAGAAACAAGAAATGGGGAAAGGATTCCCTATTTAATAAATGGTGCTGGGAAAATTGGCTAGCCATAAGTAGAAAGCTGAAACTGGATCCTTTCCTTACTCCTTATACGAAAATTAATTCAAGATGGATTAGAGACTTAAATGTTAGACCTAATACCATAAAAACCCTAGAGGAAAACCTAGGTAGTACCATTCAGGACATAGGCATGGGCAAAGACTTCATGTCTAAAACACCAAAGCAACGGCAGCAAAAGCCAAAATTGACAAATGGGATCTCATTAAACTAAAGAGCTTCTGCACAGCAAAAGAAACTACCATCAGAGTGAACAGGCAACCTACAGAATGGGAGAAAATTTTTGCAATCTACTCATCTGACAAAGGGTTAATATCCAGAACCTACAAAGAACTGAAACAAATTTACAAGAAAAAAAAACAAACAACCCCATCAAAAAGTGGGCAAAGGATATGAACAGACATTTCTCAAAAGAGGACATTCATACAGCCAACAGACACATGAAAAAATGCTCAGCATCACTGGCCATCAGAGAAATGCAAATGAAAACCACAATGAGATACCATCTCACACCAGTTAGAATGGCAATCATTAAAAAGTCAGGAAACAACAGGTGCTGGAGAGGATGTGGAGAAACAGAAACACTTTTACACTGTTGGTGGGATTGTAAACTAGTTCAACCATTATGGAAAACAGTATGGCGATTCCTCAAGGATCTAGAACTAGATGTACCATATGACCCAACCATCCCATTACTGGGTATATACACAAAGGATTATAAATCATGCTGCTATAAAGACACATGCACACGTATGTTTATTGCAGCACTATTCACAATAGCAAAGACTTGGAATCAACCCAAATGTCCATCAGTGACAGATTGGATTAAGAAAATGTGGCACATATACACCATGGAATACTATGCAGCCATCAAAAAGGATGACTTTGTGTCCTTTGTAGGGACATGGATGCAGCTGGAAACCATCATTCTCAGCAAACTATCACAAGAACAGAAAACCAAACACCGCATGTTCTCACTCATAGGTGGGAACTGAACAATGAGATCACTTGGACTCAGGAAGGGGAACATCACACACCGGGGCCTATCATGGGGAGGGGGGAGGGGGGAAGGATTGCATTGGGAGTTATACCTGATGTAAATGACGAGTTGTTGGGTGCTGACGAGTTGATGGGTGCAGCACAGCAACATGGCACAAGTATACATATGTAACAAACCTGCACGTTATGCACGTGTACCCTAGAACTTAAAGTATAATAATAATAAAAAATAAATAAATAAATAAATAAATATTTTCAGAAGATTTCACTTATATAGACAAAGATTACCTTTCTGTGTACATCTTACCAAAATTCTTACCAACTCCATTTCTTTGACTATGGATATGCAAAATAATTCAAACCCCAAACAGATTAAAGCAGATAACAACGATATTAAAATATCAAAACACTTACACATAAGGGAGAACATATGGTACACAGAGTTGCTAATCATTTTAAAATATTAACATTTTCTGTCCTCTCTACTTATCCTGTTCCTGCTGATAATCCAAAGCCCTTCCTGTGTAACCTTCACCTGAAAAAACTCTCTGATTGCCTAGTCATGTTATTTTGAATCCTTTTAAATTTCTTCTTTTTGGCGAGCATTGGCTCTCATTCTTCAAATGAAATAGTGCATTAGTCCAGGACAGGTGAAAAGTTGGATTGGCTGCAAAAAAGACAAGATTAGACTCTGGTCTCTTAACTGACCTCCTTGCACTTTTTAGAGAGAAAAAAGAGAAACTTTTTTTTTTCTCGCTAAAAAGTTAGCCTTAAATCCAAAGGCAATTGTAAGCAACTGTAGGATTTGTAACTTTGAATGTTACTAAAAGTTGATCAGAATTTACAATTTGAATATAGTGGAAGCCATAATCTTTGTTGTGTAAGTGATTTTTAAAAAATGAGACCCAGATTTTTTCCATTTACTTATTTTAAATTGACAGATAATATTGTATTATTTATAAAGTATAATATGAAGTATATACATTGTGGAGCAAATAATCTAGTTAATTAACATATGCATTACTTCCCATCTCACTATTTTTTATAGTGAGAACACCTAACATCCACTCTCTTAGCATTTTTCTAGACTAAAAGTATTATTAACTATAGCTTCCATGATGTACAATTGGTCTCTCAAACTCATTCTTTCTATCTAACTGAAATTATGTATCCATTGACCAATCTACAGTTACTCTTATTGTATTTTCTCACTATCCCTGTGAAATTGTTATCATCATTCCATTACAAAAATGAAGAAATAATCTCACGTATGGTTAAAGCAGACTATTTTTTTTTCCTGAAATTTGATAACTTATGGAAGACTGGTTTCCTTTTGAAAGTCTCTGGAAAAGGGTATAAATAATTCCTGCTATACAACTTGGAAGATAAAATGAGGCACCCATATTAATTAAAATTGGTTTTGGCCTCAGAGGCTCTGCCTTCCCCCTCCTAGGTACTATATCATTTAAGCCACTAATGAAAATGTTTTCATGTGATGACTGTCATTTAGCAGAATATAGCCCCAATTTATTAGGTAGCAACATCTTCTTATTTACTTTGATGCTAAAATATTTTACTAAAGCAGGTTGAAAAGGAATTGTCTGTGGGAAAAATTCTGTTCTGATTCCACATGCTTGATTTTTAACAGATCCCTTGTTCTGTTAAGAAAGGGTATCATGTTGTTTGTTGATGCAAAAACACTAGTCTCAGGATCACCTTTTTATGCATTAAGCATCTGGATTATGACAGGGCAAATCTTTGAACAGTAGTTGTTCCAGCAAATTAGGCAATGTGGTTACATGAAAAGGATACCGGGCATTGACCCTCATCCTGGAATTGCCATGAGCTATTTGTAGGTCCTTGAGAGAGTCAGTTCATCTATCAGTTCTCTCTTCCACAAAATAGGAGGGTGGATTTGATATTCTCTGAAAGTTTTTATGGTCATCTGTCTAGTGATCCATTTTAGTGACAATTCAAAAGAAATAAGTACACTACCACCTGGTCACCATTCCGTAACATATTTAATAATTGCATTGTTTATTGAAATTATAGTTTTAAACCTGGTAGAATTCTGTGTATCTATTTTTATTTGATTAACGATGGCTGATTTATGAAATACAGTCCTGTCTGCATCCTTTATTTCTTATAGATCTGCTTCCTTCAGGGAGTTTTGGGGTTTACCTTGAAACATTAATAGATGACAAGCTCCTACAGGGTAAGTAACAGTTTTGTAAATATCTGTGCTCAAAATGACTTGGATAATGCCTGGCTCATCACAGTAACTCTGCTTTAGATTTTAAAAACAGTCTTAGTGTGGCCATAGCAATCAACTTGACAAATTTGAGAAAAAGGTAAAAGAGGAAGAGGAGAAGGAGAAAAAGGAGAAGATGGGAGTGTGGGGGGAGGAGAAGGTGTGGAGAAGGAGGGAAAACAAAATAAAAGCACTTCAGCCTTTTGCACTTTGGTTTGGGAAACACTTCCTGCTTCTCTCAACTGCCTGTTTTGCACCTTCCCTTGGGTTTTCTTTTCGTGTCCATTTCCCTTGGAGATTGGCTTTTCTTTTCAGTGTCTAATCTAGTTTGTAGACGGAAATATATCTTAGGCTGGACATCCTTGCTTTCTCCTGGCATACCCTCTTAATATGTTACTTCTGATAATGACATTTTTTTTTTTTTGTAATTAAACCCAGGAACAAATTATAATGGCTTCTTGATTGCAGGTCTCACATTCGTGAATGATGGTGGCCACCCACTACTCCTTGCCCAGCTCTCTAGGTTCCCCATGAAATGAGTTATCAGTCCTGTCAAAGAAAATAAAAACCAGTCTAGGGCTAATCAGGAGGACCCCTTGATCCAAGGAGTTTCATGCAAGCCTGGGCAACAGAGCAAGACCCTATCTCCAAACAAGAAAGCATAAAAGAAAACAGAATTGTAAGGTAGAGAATTACCCAGGATGAGAAATTCAGGAATGAAGAATGGAACATGGCTATCAAAGAAGGTCTCTCTTAGGAAGTAAAATTTCAGCTAAGCTCTTAATGATGAGAAGGATTAATTCTTAGAAAATCTAGGGGCAAATAACTATCAACAGAGGGAAGAAAGAATAAGGACCTAGGTACTGAGAGATGTATGTGCTTGGAACATAAGGAGGATAAAAGGAAAATGAATGTACCAAATTATAGAAAGCAAAGGGAAGACAGTTTAAAGCCCGATGAAAAGTACAGGCAAAGGCCAGCCCATAGAGGGCTTTAAAGGAATTAGATGGCAACACTCAATCTTAAGAGAAAGACCGAGAATTGAGAGCCTCAAGGAACTCTGGGTCAGTTATTTATTGAGGTCACAGGATAGTCCCTTGTTGATAACCCACCTCTGTCATAGAATATATTGACATTCAGGAATAAACTCAATTTATTGTTTTTCATTAATTGTAGATACCATTGTATAGACTTGTGTAAATATATAATTTGGCTCTGTGCACTGATTCTTCTTCCTCATCTATGAGCTGTAGAATTGAAACAGGACAAGTTCTGGTGAATCTTTGGAAAACTCTCAGACACCAGAATTATTCATTTGTTCTTTAGTGAATGGATATTGTGGTATGAGTTTAAAAGCCATAAGCATGGGAGACATGGGCAGGCTTAAACTGTGTGGTATAAATCTGTCTGTGACAGGAGATTTTCCTAAGATAATCTTAGGTAGTAGGTATTCACAGATGGAAATGAAGGGGCATTGGAGAATTTTCTAGCAGGAGCTGTCCTTGAGAGGGAGTCTCAGACAGTTTCACAGGGACTCTGAATTTTCTCCCCATGTCAATTTCTCCTATTTTCTCTTCACGACTTCAAGAGAGTATTGACTAGGTTTAGATGTTAGTTTTGATGAGCCATGTTTCCAGTTATACATATTAACATTATCGTCCCTAGTTGGATGTTTCTTGTATTAGTTTTATTTTGTTTTTAGCTTAGCTCATGAGTTTGTGATAGGCTGAATAACAGACCCCAAAGATGTTTACATTGTAATATCTGCAACCTGTAAGTATATTATCTTACATGGCAAAAAGGGCTTTGCAGATGCGATTATGTTAAGAATCTTGCAATCTAGAGAATGTGTTCTAGGGAGCTGCGGAGTAGTAATAGCTAAGAGGGAAGAAATAGAGAAGGCAAAAGACTGAAGATCAGGTATCAAAATGAAATTCAATCCAGGGGAATAATAAAAGAGAAGTAGACTCTGTGTTCTGAGACCACAAATGGAGTTCATTGGTAAAGAGTTTATTAGCATATCTATCTTGTTTGCATATATTAAAATAAATTTAGTGATGTTAAGAATCTTAGCAGCAGATAGCATAGTATTTGGCTCTTCAAAACCCATGCAGATTTCACTACTTAGCCATCTTGATGTTGTAACTCAACATGCACAGATACCCACTGGATCGAATGATGTACATTTCTTCTGTATTTACACTAATAAAAGTTTGTTAATAACTAAATAAAATATGGTATAGAGTCATATTGGATAATCCTATTATTAACCAAATGTCTGGTTATAGCATTAACAAACCATGCATGAAACTGCTGACCTTCCAAACAAAAATGAGATACTAACCTAAAAGTGAAGCTGACATAGGTTAAGCCATTTCTGGAATAATTTTAGTGGCTGAACCATAATATTTAGATCAAAGAGTGAAATCTGATTCTATGCAATTTTAGTGGATATGTATGAGTTCGTGGACAATACCAATTAAAAATAAACACTCCACATAACTTAATCTCTTTTTCAATGGGTCAGGCATTCATTTCGCTGAGTTGTTAGTGCCAGAAATTCAATTAAAGGAAGAAAAAGAAAGAACTATGCATTGCAATAAACTTCAGTATTTGAAATAGCTTAATAAAATGAACATAATCTCAAAAGCGTTTTTCTCCTTCAATGTGCAAGTTTTAATTACTCCATTTTGTATTAAAAAACTGGTTAAAAATGTCTAATTGCCACTTCCAACTGAATGACGTTCTATGATTGCTGGGTCTTGCCTGTCTGTAAAGCACTTTGGGCTTGTATTTATAGGTCTTACAGGAAAGAACTGCAGACAATTAAGAGTGGCAATTAGTCCTGAATGCCTAGATGTCAAGGGAGGAATACAACTCTTGGAGGGGGTACAGCTGCAGATATTGGGCTGATCTGTTAGGTTGCTATTGTAAAGCACAAAGCATTAGGTCAGCATCCCATAAATAATACATCTTCCTTTTATCTTTGAAAAGATCAGGTTTGAACAGCTAAGAGAGTTGGAAATTATTCTGATATACCTTATAAGTAAGCATGGGAAGGCTAAACATTTTAATAATTATTTTGTTCGTGTTCTTATTTTTTTTTTGCAAAATAGGACAAAGTTAAACAAAATTAAAAAGTCACCCACAATTTCATAATCCTAATACGGCAATGTGTTTTCTTATAATAAAAATACATGCGCATTTTTGAATACTTGGGAATTTCAAAACCAAAAAGAGGAAAATAATAAATTAAGTAGTTACACAATAATTAAGATCTGTTTGAGAAAGATATTTAGGATTCTGAACTACTTCTTGATTGTTCATGAACTCCATGAAAGCACAGTAACATAAGATTAAGGCAGTCACCACTCCAAGAAACGCTGGGGGACTCCACAGTGTGGGTCAAGGCCAAAGAAATAGCTACTACTCCTGAGGGTAGGTTCAGCAAACCAAGCAGGCACCCGCAGGCAGCAGCACTCTGAATTCTGAACGTCCATCCACGCCTCTGATGGACAGCAGTGCAAGGAGCCAGGCAGTTACTGTGCATGAATGAATGCCCAAGTTCTTATGGAACTAGCCAAGCATGCAGTTTCCTGACAAACAGGAAAACCAAGTTCAAAGCAGAAAACCAAGGATACAACTTAGCTGTGAAGCTGAGCAAACTCTAAAAGAGAAAAGGTAAGGATAAAAACATTAAAAAACCCCAAGTCTCAGAACCAGCTATTGCAAGACTAATTCTAAACACTGTTGACTAGATATTCTGTGTCGAATGTACTGAATGCATGGTGAGAACAGGCATGGACAGCTCTGATCTGAAACATGGAATATTCTTAATGATTACAGGTGCCTCTTTCCCCTATTAGAAAGTAAACTCCGTGAGGAAGAATTTTGTCTGTTTTATTTACTATAGTATCTGTAATGATTAGAACAACGTCTGGAGCAGTAGCAGCTACTCAGTAATTATCGGATTACATCATTCATTAATCAGGCTGGTACATGTAAGACGGTCACATCACTAGATTCATAGCAAAGCGTTAAAAGGCAAATGAAAATTCAACCTCAGGAGGGGGTGCAACAGAGCAAGCAGCATGAGAGTTGAAATCAGCTGACCTGGTTTCTCAGATCCACACTTCCACATGTGGATAGTCATCGACACATTAATTAATTAATCTCAGCCTAAGCTTTCTCATTCATAAAAAAAGAACAATGGCTCTAGTTAGAAAGCTCTGAGTTCTGAGACTGCACCACTGCACTGCAGCCTGACGACAGAGCGAGACTTCATCAAAGAAAAGAGAAAGCTCTGAGTCCTATAACCGTTTACATCTCTGATGTTCTGAGGGGTCATTAGACACTTTACTTAACCTTTGTTTTCTTCGCCCCACTTTCCCCTTCTGTAAAATTGAGATGGTAATCATATGCACCCTAAAGCATTTCGATGAAGAATAAATAAGCTGATTCACTTTAAGAACTTTGTACAACTTGTATTATTATCTTTTGCGTATGGACACTAAGCTAAACCTAGTTCTTAATTGTATTAGTAATTGTATTTATAGTTTATTGTATTATGGATAACACTTTGTGCAGATGGGCTCTAGTAGGGCCCTGTGCCTCTCCTTTGGAGTTCTCCATTTTTACATGATTATCATATTGTTGGTGCCCAGAAGGGTTGAAAGCACTTTGTGGTCAGAAACTATACCCTATTTCCTCATTAATTTATTCTCCATAATAGTACAAAGCCTAACACATGGGAAAGACTTAATAGATACTAATGAATTAGTAAAAGATTGTGAGAACATCAAAGGTGATGAGGAGTATAAAATATTTTTAAAATTAAGCCCTATAATAGCCAGGCGCGGTGGCTCAAGCCTGTAATCCTAGCACTTTGGGAGGCTGAGACGGGCAGATCACGAGGTTAGGAGATCAAAACCATCCTGGCTAACACAGTGAAACCCCGTCTCTACTAAAAAATACGAAAAACTAGCCGGGCGAGGTGGCAGGTGCCTGTAGTCCCAGCTACTCGGGAGGCTGAGGCAGGAGAATGGTGTAAACCCGGGAGGCGGAGCTTGCAGTGAGCTGAGATCTGGCCACTGCACTCCAGCCTGGGCGACAGAGCGAGACTCTGTCTCAAAAAAAAAAAAAAAAAAAATTAAGCCCTATAATAATATTTCATTATTATTTCTAGGACCACCTTTTTGGTGTTTGGAGTTTTCCAGACTAATGAGACTTTTTTGTCGTTGTTGTTCTCTTCTCTATTCTCTCAGCTGTGGTAATAGTAATAAGTGCATTCATTAAAGTTTGAAAGAACTTGTATGGAAAAGAGGGGAAAAAAGTCTTTAGACAAAACAGAGAAAAGAATGCATTGCTTTATTCTCCAGCTATAGAGTTCATCTAAAACAAACAGGAGAGCAATGGCACAGACAAGGAGGTATCATGGTACAGTTTATTATTTATGTAATCAGGGCACATTTGGGGGACCTCACTATTCACTAGGTCCTAAGCTATGCAGTCTAGCTACAGAGAAGAAATGATATTCTTTAAAAGCTTGAAGAAATCATAATGTAACGTAACGGCAGATATAAGCAATTACATTTTAAGGTAAACTGTGTTCCAAAGATGGGGTATAAAGGAAAGGTATGTCAGACTGCCTAGGGAAAAGTTAGAAAAAGTTTCACTCGGTAAGTGATGCTTAAGATTAAGTTAAAGAAGGAGCATAAATTTGGGGGTATCCAAATTGGGTCAGATATCAAAGCCAATGAGCCAGAGTGAGCTGGCATCTGCAAAAATCACAAATGTGTGAAATTAGGTCATGAGTGAGGAATTATGCCTACTTCAATATCATTGGAGCATAAATGAGGTAAAGATGAGTGAAGTGAGGGATATGTACTATGTAGTAGAGAGATTCTAAAGTGTCTTTCAAGAGAAGTTGATTTGACAAGAGTAAGTATGGTGTGAGCATGAAGAATACATTTATTTTGATTTTAAAAATTGTAGATAGTTGATGGAAGAAGTGTAAGGGCTGATAAAGAAGGTATTTTTAGAAATTAGATATTTCAGGAGATATAACCTAACACTTTTAAAAATTTGTGGGTATATAGTATATACATACATATGACACATGAGATATTTGGACACAGGCATGTAATGTATGATAATCACATCAAGATAAATGGGGTATTCATCACCTCAAGTACTTATCCTGTGTGCTACAAACAATTCAATGATATTATTTTAGTTATTTAAAAATATACAATGAAGTTACTATCAATTATAGCCACCCTGTTTTGCTATCAAATACTAAGTTCTATTCATTCTTTCTATTTTTTTATACTCGTCAACCATTCCCATTTCCCCACCCCATCCAACACTACCGTTCCCAGCCATTCATAACCATCCCTCTATCCTCTTCAAGACATACAAATCTTAATGACATATTGACAGTGAACATGCAGAAGACACTTAAAATTATGCAGGAAGCAGAACTGACAGAACATGGTAACTGGTTGAATACAGGAAATAGAAGATTGTTCTGTGTTAGCAATGAGATCATCTATAGGTAAATATTTTATGGATCTTTCCTGGGGACTGACCTGCTACCTGATTCACCATTATCAATATGTGCAATTTTTTGTTTGTTTGGTTTTTTTTTTTTTTTTTGTCATTTAAGTTTTTGTGCCCTTTGGGAAAACTCTCTCTGTATGTAGACTTTTAAGGAAGCAATTCCTTACAACATCCCTCTATTCATGTTCTCATTGTGGAAAACCAGGATCTTTGTCTTCCTTCTACTAGCCATAATCAAAATTTGTTTTTGGACTGTTAATCTTTAAAAAGCATTAAGAAGACTGCAACAGTTATCAGATGAGATTCATTGTAGTGCTTGCAGCTATAATGGTATGATCCAAACCGTGCCTGTAATGTGGTATTTAGATATGGGTTTCTGCTTCTCCAACATGGAGATCCCTTGACTACTGTTCACATTTTCCAAGTTTTATCTTCCAGCCCATCCGTTCTTTGAGCTCCCAATATTCTTTTAACAAATTGTCTTTTTGATTAAAAGAACCCAAATTAATTTATCTTTCTTATGACCAAATCCCTGACTACTCCGGCCCCATTCCTTTCAGATAACCAAATGAGCTCCAATTTGTGGATACTTCTCTGTAATTGATGCCTATAATGTAATAGTCATTTAGCATATTGTTAATAGAGTAGAGTAAAACAAAGTCAATATTCTTCTTAACAATCAAGGTTTTTTTTTAATTTTTGTTTTTGAGACAGGGTCTTACTGTATCACTCAGGCTGCAGGGCAGTGGTACCATCTTGGCTCACTGCAAACTCTGCCTTTCAGGCTCAGGCCTCCCGAGTAGCTGGAACTACAGGTGTGTGCCACCACACCTGGCTAATTTTTGTATTTTTTGTAGAGAAAATCAAGTTTAACAATATCACAGCACGGATTCCAAGTCAGTGAACAGTATTATCATTCCTGCTGCCTGCTATTCATGTTTCTTCTTTACTGTCATTTTCATAGGACCTTAGTAACCCCTGAATTCTGTTTGTGACCTTTACCTTTCTCCTTCCTTTATCAATAGAATGTCTTTCCGGAGCACCTCTTTCTAAAGCTATGTCTTCCCACAGCTATGTAGCCTCTGGTCATGTGACATAAAAAAATCTGATCTATAACACCTTCAAGCTTGGGCACTGCTCCATAGGAATAACGTGTACTTAAGATGGGGAAAATACACAAGTCTCTTCCTTCATACATTCTTGGGCTAGCCCAGCCCAGGGAAAACTAACTCGAAAACTAATGGCAGTACTGAAATCTATGTAAGTGATCAAGCGGTTATGAAAGGAGAAGTTCCCAGTTAAGCATAAACATCAGAGAATTTTTTGCCCCAACATCCCTAGGTAGATTCAATATTATCTTCTCATAATTATGAAATTTGGTGGACCAATATTTACTGAAGGCTGATTATGTACCAAACGTAACCCTACATGCTGGGATTTAGCCATGAGGAAAACAGAGAAGGTACTATGATCATCCCCAAACAGCAGAACTGCTTTCTACACATATGTAGAGACTCTGAAAGGGGTAAAAGCTATTTTTCAATGACAGAGCCTTTGAAGCTAGAGAATTAAAATGTATGTTACTTTTATAAAAATGAGAGAAAACAAAACTTTTGTCACTCCCCTCTCCAAGAAGGCAGAAGTAGAGTCTCTCATCCTGACTCTGCAAAGTCCTATGAAGCACTATGAGGGGAGGGTGACACTCCAGGTGACTAGGTGCCATTCCCAGAACATCAACTGAGAAATCTTCCACCCCTTCCAAAGGAAATGTGAGTGGGGGTAAATCGATGAGTATGTTTCAGAACTATAGTTTCTAACATAGGATTTACCTTACATATAATCACAGCTGCTGCAGAAAGTTCCAGAAAAGGCTTGTTGAACTCATCTACAATCAAAAGGCTCTAAGAGCAAAGGCCAAAAGTCTGACTGTACTAAATGTGTGTGTGTGTGTGTGTGTGTGTGTGTGTGTGTGTATGTTGGGGAAGGGGTGATAAGACATTTCTTAGCCACATTTAGACAGCTCAGCTCTGCTGTCAGTAAATAATAAGGCTGGAGGAGAGTATGAATACATAGGGATTTAGCTTCCTAGGAATAACTCAGGGGTTCTGATCATACCTTTCATATATGATTTCATCATTTTCTTTAATATGCCCTTTCTTGTGCCAGGCACTACACTAGCTATTTCATTGGCATTTCCTGTATTTTTTTTCCATTTAATTATTACAACTATATGGTAGTTACTGACTTGCATTTTCAGCTGAGTAAACTGAGGCATGAAGTGTCGTTGGTTTCTCTAAATCACACAATTAGTCAGAGACAAAGCAAGATTTCAGTTCAATTCTAACTCCAAAATATATACTCATAGCATATCCTTAAGCCTTATTTCAAAAGGAATATTGTGTTTTAGATAAAAGAAAACGATTATACAGGTATTCATGAAGGACATAGAGACATAAGCTCTGGTTCCTTATTTATACACACTTATTTGCATTTTCCAAACAGGGCTAGTTATTTAAGTTCTCCCACTGGAGAAAAAAATCACATTTTGCCTTTTGTGCCAAGCTGCCGAGTCGGCTCATTTCATTACATTTTTGTCTTCTCAGAAAGACACTATGCAACTGGAATTTCATCTGTACCAACAGTCTGTTGCCAACTGTCGGAGATTGCTGACAGTAGATCAATTTTAATTTACAGCTGATCTTGAAAGGCCATTTAAATAGTGGTAATTAAGAAGCAAAATATGGGACTGGAAAGGCAGCAAAATGTGGATAGTTTTAGACTAATGAAGTGCTCCAAGCCCTTTCACTACAAAGTCAAGATGTTCTGTGTGACATTTCTCTGCAGTATATATAATTATTTTTGTAGAGTTAAGGAAAATCATTAAGATCCCAGTGCCAGATGAAACTATGCCCACCTAAAATGTTATCCTTTATATTCTGCACTTCCTTTTCATAATACTCCTCTCCCTTGTACCCCTTACGCTACTTGTTTTCCCCACAGATGTAATCACATAGACTAGAGCCTCTGCCCACCACCTTTGCCAGTGTACTCCCACATATAAAACTCATCTGGGTTTATGGCTGGCGCTTAATACCTATTTGCTTAAATCATTGAGTGACAAAATAACTAACAGGAGAGATCCTTATTTACATTTGTAAGGGATCCACCCATTCAGGGATGCATCCCTCAGTTTTTAAATGAAACAGCAGTATCGAAATCATGTATGAGAATATTATGCTAGACTACACAAGTCCCAGCATTTTAACCCCAGTTTTTGTAGCTAGCATGTGTATTGGTTCTTACTAACTCTAAACCTTGGGATGACCTGTACAGTCTATCTCAACTCTGTCTGAATCTTTGATTCTACCCTCTTTTCTTCATTTTTTGAGGCTTAACCCCGGATTAGTATTTATACTGGGCTTCCAAAGACAAAGATCTCTATTTTCACCATCCTGTATCTATCTCAATATACATCACCATTAGGCACTCAGTAAATCTTTCTTTTAACTGAAGTTCTGCCTCTCTTATGACAGACAGTGAAACGTTCTACGAAAGAGCCATAGGGTTCAAATTCTAACTGCTTTTATCTTTTTTTTTCCTGTTGCACTTCTCAACAATATATGAGGGAAGCTGTTTTGAAGTCATTCTTGCAGAAGAGCAAACTGAAGGGCAAGGGATTGTAAATAGTTTTGAGTTTTACTTTTGGAGAATGAATGTGACAACAGGAAATAAAACTGTAACCTTCTTGCACATAATGAAATTCAGTGCGTATACACGCCTATCACAGTACCAGATGTGTTACAGGAAATTAATGATAATGACCTTTATTTTCATGGTGTTATTTTCCTTAAGTAAATATGCTCATAAATAAGATCATCCTAGTAGTCACTTTGTGACCAGCAAACACTGAGCATAAGCCTTAGGTATCTCATCTATTTTTATGACAAAACATCTTTGCTCTTAGCCTCTTCATCTAAACATACAGCAAGATCTATCTTTTATCTTGCTCTAAATACAAGTCATGTATATGTTTCTTAAATCCCATAATAGGTATGGCTTCTCTAGTCAACTTAGCGTCATTTCCTTGTATTGCTATTACTTTTCCCAACCAACACTTGCCATCTTCATAAAATACACTCACTCCTCATGCCAACTCATATTCCCAGAATTAGCACACCAGGTCAGTTATGCTCAAAGCGGACACTTCTTCATCCTTCTACACCCCACTGCAATGCCTCCCTCTTCAGCTAAACTTGACTATTTTCCATCATGAGATATGCTTTCTTTTCTTTCTTATTTCATAGAATCACTCATTGATATCTCTCTTGTGATGCCTAACCAACTCTGTTATTTGCATACAAAGTTATTCTAATCATTAACAGGAAAATCCTTTAGGACAGGAGTCATGTTATATTATTCTGATTTTTTAATGCTAACACGTTGCTAGGTATAGATTCAAATGCTATAAATATTTTAAGTAAATGAATGATCTGTAAGAAAATGGAGTGTTGGATATACAGTGTATTCTGTGAAACATTTCCATTTTTCCGTCTTGGCTTCGAAAAATGTTGGTTTGATATAAGTAGATTTAGTCCCAATTATTTTTAATTCTTATAGTTATTCAATTAATTTAATACTATGTCTTGTAGCTCTCTTATGTGACCTATTTCATTTTCCTTTTTATTTGTATAACTTTACATTCACAATGTAAATTTTAAAAAGGTATTATAACTTTGGATAAAATCTTAGTAATTTAAAAGTGAATTATTCCTCCCTCCAGACCACCACCCTATGTGACCTGAAGAGCAAACAAAATGGAGTGAAACACCAAGTTATTTTTCCCCAGTATGCCTCTCTGGCATTGAAATATTTTGAATTATTTATAATGTTTACTCAGAAGGAAAAAGACATAAGATTTCAGTTCTTATAATGAGTAGAACAAAGTGCAAAGATCAAATAAAGTCAAAGAAAAAATTCAATAAATAATAAAAGAGTCATGTAAATTAGCATTTGTTTTTGGAATGTTTTGCATTGTAGTCATAGATCATGTTTATAGAAGCTTTAGGAATGAATAAAAATCTTCTCATTGATTGTGCATTACCTTATTTTCCTTTATTATAGTTACATGAACCAGTCAATAGCTCAAAGTATTTGGAATATCACCTTTTCCAAGGTGGACTTAAGAATATTTTGCTGGAAATCAGAGTCTACTCACCTAAACAAAACGAATAAATATGTTTAGACTGCATACCAGAGGTTACTTATAGCTGAATTTAAGCTATACATAGAACATATAGCAGAAAGCATCATTATAAACCAGGTCTGGGACACTCATTTTGATAAACAAACTAGCAAGTCAGATATCTAGAAAAAACACGAGCCAGAAAAATGATTACTGTCTCTCTATTGTCAAAAATAATGGTAGACAAAATGTATGGCCATCTGGTACCAACCTATATTTTAGAATGTTTTAGAATGTGCCAATACCCTGGAAAATGTCCAGTCATTGCATGAGCACCCAGGGGCAAGAAATGCATTTTCTAAGCAGTAGATAATGTTGTCTTATCCCTTAACTTAAAAATAAGCTGCTTTATTTTAAGATAAAACCACGAAATGTGGTGAAGAGAATATGCAATCAAAAAATCACAGAAATGGAAGTGGTGGTTTGGCTTGGCAATGTCCTGTTTGCACGTTGGGCAGGCTGGTCTTGAACTTCTGACCTCAGGTGATCCACTCGCCTCGGCCTCCCAAAGTGCTAGGATTACAGGTGTGAGCCACTGTGCCCAGTCAATGCTTTAAATATTTAATGCTCTTTATATAATTTAAATCTGTTCATTTATAAAACACCAAATTTTTGAACTTATAAAATTCCATCTGTTCTTCCTAACTTAACAAAACTCAAATGTGATAATATATACAAAAGTATAACTTGTCCTATAATGTTCTTGCTTATATATTATTACCATCACTAATATTTTTTATCTTTAAGACTATAATTACCATTTATACACCATTTGGCTCTATAGAAGAAAATTCTGTTTATCTCTTTAGTAAAAACCAAACTTGAATTACATTATTAGAATTTCCAAGAAAACAAAGAAAGCAGAATCTTTGAGGAGAAAAAAATTAAACAAAAGGAAACACTAGAAGAAAACTAGACACAACAAGTAGACATGAAGAAAGAATGCTATATTTGACTGTAGTATCAATATGAAGAAAACGAAATGAAAGTTTAAAATAATCAGAGAGTGAGGCAAACATAGCAATACAGAAAAAATAATGCATTTTATTTCTAGTAAGGTTTATCTGGGGTGAGCACACTTTGAAGTAGCTGGCACACCCTGGATGAATTGAAGCATAATCTCCACAAAAGTTACATGTTTAATCACCCCCAGCAAGAAAGTGCAGATAGGATTTAGTGATTCATAACCCTGCATTCTCCTTTTTGAATTTGCTGATGAAAAAACTTGAGAGGAATATTGAACGATGTGGTACGTATTGTAATATATATGTGTGTGTGTTGATCGGAAGCCACACCTTTGACATAATATCATTTCCCAGTTTTAATCCATGGGGATCCTCTAAGGTATTTCTGGAGGAATTTCTTACCTTAAAAGATAATATTATTCTGGATTGAAATAAATTTGCCTGCCTGCCCACTGAGAAAGATACTACTGATCAGTGATGGCTCTTCTCCACCAATCTGGGAAATTCACAGTGATTTCAATGTCTGAGTGTCTGAGTGTGATGGTTCCAAGGATCAAATCCAAGATAAAATTTCAAATATATGAGGTCTTTGCACACCCTCAATATTTCGTATGTATCACAGCATCCCCTCTCCCTATACCTATACCTAGACAGAAAAAGTTATTCTTGCAGAAATGCTAATTTCTTATGCATAAAATTTTTAGTAACAGTGATAATTATAGGCATATGAATAAAAATTAGCTATATGGATCACAAATTAAGATGAATGAAAGAATAGCCAGACAGTCTCCCATTCTCAAACTATCCTATCAATTATTGAAATCAAAATCCAGATTTATTTTCTTTTGACTTAAGGCATTGTCCATTTTATTAAAACCTATCTACTCTAGAGACGATTTAACCTTTTTCAGACAGAACATATATAATGTCTTTCCTAATTAAACATAGCACCTATGGAACAGAGAATGGTATTCAAGACAGAGAGAATGGGGATGGGTAGATGACTGGTTCAGTGGTTACAAATATTGGTGATTATTACAAATATTGGGGATTTATCCCAGCTCAATTATTCATATTTATTAGCCTATGACTCTGAGAATGTTTATAAATTCTATAAGCCGCAGAAATGGTAATGCTAATTTGTATGCTGCCCAGTGGGCTATTATTAAAAATAAAAGACATTGCCTGTAGAAGAAATATGTAAATCGCAGATGCCTACTCAAATACTGGTCATTGCTTTTAAAATCGGTATGGAGGTATTGACACGCAGCAGGGAAAATCTGTAGATTGTGACTGCCTTCAGGTAATACTGCTGCATACCATTTGTCTTATTTTTTGGCTGGTCTGTGGGAGTCTTGAGGATAGGGACCACATCTCATTTCTTTCAAATGTCCATTGAAGTTAGTAGAACACTCAACACTGTGTGTGTGCTATATAAGAAACAATTTATATAACACTTCAGGTTAAAATAACAGGAATAATCTGCTAATGAACATTACTCTTTCCTCAAAGAAGAGGCATGCATTAAGCTAGAAGGTCATTTCTAGCTTAAAACATCTATAAAAGTGATACCACCAAGGAAAGAGCACATTATTCCACCCTTACAGACAGATTTTGTCCAGATGACAGGGCATTTGGGGCAATACAAAGAGCTTAATCCACCCTCTCAAACCCTAAAAGTCTAACTTGGATACATGTGGGCTTCGAATGAATGTATTTCACTCCATTTAGGGGTAGTCTTCACAGATGAGAAGTGAAATCAATGAAACACTAAATAAGAGATTAAATACAAAAAGTCAAATTTGATTGCGTAACTCAATCAAATGTTAAAACTGAGCAGGTAGCCAAAGTAAATCAGTGGATCTGTGTTAGACATGTTCAGCCATAACAGGCAATAAACATAATGGTCACTTATTGTTTGTTTTGTTTCATTTTAAAGAGGGAGTCTCACTCTGCCACCCAGGCTGGAGTGCAGTGGTATAATCCTAGCTCACTGCAGCCCCAGACTCAAGCGGGTCTCAGTCTCCTAGTAGCTGGAACTACTTGTGCCTGTCACCGCATGCAGCTAATTTACTTTTTTTTCTTTTGTGTACATGCAGAGTCTTGTTTTGTAGCCAAGTCTTGTCTCAAACTCCTGGCTTCAAGTGATTCTTACCTCAGTCTACCAAAGCGCTGGGAGTACACATATGTATTAGTTCATTCTCATGCTGCAAATAAATACATACCCAAGACTGGATAATTTATAAAGGAAAGAGGTTTAATGGACTCACAGTTCCACATGACTGGGAAAGCCTCACAATCATGGCGGAAGACAAAAGAAGAGCAAAGCGACTTCTAACATGGCAGCAAGCAAGGAACTTGTGCAGGAGAACTCTCGTTTATAAAACCATCAGATCTCATGAGACGTATTCACACTACCACTACACAGTATGGGGAAACCACCCTCATGATTCAGTTATCTCCACATGGCCCTGCTTTTGACATGTGGGGATTATGACAATTCAAGGTGAGATTTGAGTGGGGACGCAGCCAAACCATATCAAGGTGTGAGCCACCATGGCCAGGCAATAGACACTCATTGAGCATTTACTCTATGGCAGATATTCCACATATATTGTCTTTATAAAAACAATCACAGAAGAAAACTATAAATTACATATTTCTCTTCCAAAATTACAGCTTTTGCAGGTGGAACTCAGAGAGTCTGAGTGACTTGACCAAGGTCAGATAGATAATAGTCCAGGATTTAAACTCACGTCTGACATATCAATATTTCTTGCTGTCTCACATTGACAAATGGGTAGGACAAATGGGTCAAATATATCATCAATTCCCATCCATTTATAATGTCCACATTCATATATCCATTTCTTTCTACAATGAGTCACAGTTTGATGGTTTATAATATGGACCCTGAAACCAGATTGCCTGAATTGTATGATATCTCCAGCAATTAATATCTGCTATGACCTAGTGCAAACTTCTTACTGTCTTTTTTGACATCTCCTCCTTTATTAAACAAAATATTAAGCATCAGTCTTATAGGGGCTCTTTTGTTAATTAAAGAAGTTCTATATTACACACAAACACACACAGATACACACAGAAAAGTATATATTATGTTATTTAAATTTTGGAAAGTTTTAGTTAGATGGGAACAAAGAGATCATCTCAGCTCTTCAATCACATATTTCACAGAAGAGAACGTTGATTTTTTTTTTTTTTTTTTTTTTGAGGCAGGGTCTCGCTCTGTTGCCCAGACTAGAGTGCAGTGGTGGAATCACAGCTCACTGCAGCCTTGACCAACTGGACTCAAGTGATCCACCTCAGCCTGCTAAGTAGCTGAGAGTACAGGAACATGCCAGAAAATTGAAGTTTTAAAATCCAGGTTATAACTAGCTTGCCTGTGATTGTACATAATCTCTATTAGACATCAAGTCTAAGTTTATGTTCCATGAGATCCTCTTCCCTATCTTATTTCTATACATCTGTCTCTGAGGGTTTAAGTCTCATCCCAATGAATATGTTAACTGAAAAGTGATTGTGAATGTTTGGAGAACATAATGATTGCATTTCTCAGTTGACACCATATATAGGACATCTACGATTTAAATTTTAACAGTTTGGTAAAAAGTGAAAAGAGTGCAGACTTTGAGTATGAAAGAAACTAAGATTGAGTTAAGACGCTGCCAGGAATTTACTATGTGAAATTGAAGAAATTATGTCTAAGCTTCAACTTATTAATAATAATATCTCCACATACAATTATTACTTTTAGCTTTATTTTATAAAGGAAAACACAAAGATAAGGAGCTGGCAAATGTCAAACAGCCAGGAAGTGACAGAATGAGTGTACAAAGCCTGGTGGCCCTATATGCTCCAGGACCAATTCCTTTTTGGTTTTGGGATTATGGTAAAATATATAAAGAATAAAATTTTTCATTTTAACCATTTTAAATGTACATTTCAGTGGCATTAATGACATTCAAAATGTTGTACAATAATTATTACTACCTATTTCTAAAATATTTTTATCACCCAGACATAACTCACGAAGCAATAAATCACCATTTTTTCCCCAGCACATGATAATCCCTAACCTATTTTCCATCTATGAATTAGCCCATTCTAGCATTCCATATAAGCGTAACCACACAATAGTTGTCCTTTTTTGTCTGGCTTATTTCACTTAGCACAATGTTTTCAAGGCTTGTTCACGTTGTAGCATGTACGAGGACTCTGTCTCCTTTTTATGGTTGTACAACATTCATTGTGTGATTAGTCATAGCTACACTCTTAACCACCACAGAAAATGATAGTATATCATGTAAGTAGGCAATAATAGTTCTTAACTTTCAAGAAGGTTATAAAAGTTAGATAAGTTAGTGTAAGTAAAAATATTCACAAAGCACTATACACGTTTTAAATATTATTGATTTTCAGTGTTTATTCTTAAACTAAGCCTGTTTTTTCCATCATAATATAGAAAATCTGTCACTAATGGGAGATAAGACCTTGAATCGCAATATTTTAGGTAATCTTTTTTTTTTAATCTTTAACAGAGGGTACAGGATAGTATCGGGGGGAGGGGGGAATCTGCTCCTGTTTTTCAAGAAATAGTCTTGTTTAAATCCTTAATTTTCTGCTAAATAATTTGTTGTTATTGTTTGTTTATTTGAGATAGGGTCTTACTCTGTCTCCCAGGCTGGAGTGCAGTGGTATAATCATGGCTGACTGCAGCCTCAACTTCCCAGGCTCAAGCAATCCTCCCACCTCAGCCTCCTGAGTAGTTGGGACTATGGGCATGCACCACCATGCTCAGCTAATTTTTGCAGAGACAAGGTTTTACCATATTGCCCAGGCTGGTCTCAAACTCCTGAGATCAAGTGATCCACTGACCTTGACCTCCCAAAGTGCTGGGATTATAGGTATGAACCACCATACCCAGCCTGCTAAAGAATGTTTATTTTTACTTGGATTATTTACTTAATCTCCCTGAGCCCTAGCTCCTGGGTATGCAAAGGTGGGGAAGGGATCGCTGATCTTTAAAGCACCATCATCAGTTTTAACATTGGGCTGCTTCATCTAAGGGATGACTGAGATGAACAGTGTACATATTAATGTCTCCAGACTAACTTTTAGAAAGGAAGCATTAATTATTTTGGAAATGGATCCTATAGCATAGCACTTCTTGGAGAACATTGGGATAATTATCAGAATTCTGTTGAGAAAGAAGTGATTTTGAATTATTCCCAAATTGGGACTGCTGAGAATATCTGCAGCCTATGACAATCAACTTAATCGAAGCACTTAAAGTACATTAATGAATTAATCTTCAAATTCCCCTGATAGAATGGAACATTAAGGAGGAAATTCATTTACCAACAAAAATTAAGAGATGATATGACTTGTTCAAGGCCATGCAGTAAGACGTGGTCCAGATTTGACTGCGAAGGCAGAGCTTCTAAAGTCCAAGTTTAGGCATTAAGGATCTGTACAAAATAAGACTTTATTAATATTTCTGATAGAGACTTCAACCACTACATTGATGGTCTTAAGGCCTGTAACACTCAGTTCTGAGTGCTTTGCTTGAGTTTTATTTTCTGCAGATGTCAGTGTTTTCTTCCTTCCTTCTCTCTCGTAGAGCCACAGGTTTCCACTGGTTATGCTATTAGCTGGTAAGAGTATGCAGGTGAAAAATCACTGCTAGGCTCCTACCCTTGGGAAGCTTATACTATAAGGAGAAAGACAATTACAAATAGAGCATCATCACTGCTAAATGGAGATAGGTATGTAGAGGTTGACACACGAGGAAGCAAATTGCCTTTCAAAATAAGTGCTGATCAATAATTTCTATTGAGTTGCCAGTCACATGTGGCACATTCAGATTTAAGACACTATGCCCTTGTATCAAAGTAGCCCTATTCCTGGACTAAGTGTCCTCAATTATCTTGCTTTAGTTGCTTCATATATCTCCAACTTTTATCTTATGAAAGAGCTTCCTGCAAATTTCCATAAAAGCAAAATAAATATATCACAACATGACTCACTAAAGCATTTCAAACTAGATCTGCCTGTTTGAGAAGTCAAAATGTGAAGATTTATGCATTATGATTATCATTATCATCATCATCATTTTAAACTCTTTACTAAGAAATCATAATGTTCCTGATATTGTATTCATGATCATTTTATGATGATGATTTTAGCTGCTTCAAAGAAAGTTATCTAGAAAAAATATGGTAAAAGGACTTGCCATGGAGCTGAGGTTTTGACATTTTGGCTTTTGCACTGTTTCCCATACTCTGCCTGTTGTGCACACGTTTACCCTGTGATTCATGAGAATCAGTGCACGAACTCTGTTTAGCATCAAAGCCAATCAACCCAGGAATTTCATTGTTGGGGGACAGCCCAAGTTAAGGACTCAATTTGCTATCATGCTTATGTCTTAATAACATTAACATTGCATTTTGATTTTCTATATTGAGGAATCTTTTGACATCTGAGAGTATCCATATACTGTCAGACAAATTCTTATGAGTTATTGGACTGAATGATGGAAACACTAGAAAGAGGCCTAGGGGCTTTAGTTAAGATCTTTGGAAAATCTGACTTGAGGATCCAGAAGTTAAATTCACTAGGGAACATGCAAACTGAGCATAAATGTGGGACAAGAACAGGAGAAACCCAGACCATGTTTACACCTAAGGGATGACTGCCTAGCCAAATGTTAGAGGAACAGAAAAGAGCAGGATACTGGTGAACATAGAGGAAAGGACTTTGACAATGAGACCATGAGACAACCATCCTTGATCAAAGCTTGGCAGGCTTTAAAGTACACACTTGGCCAGATGAAACTAGTGTGAAAGAATCAAAGCTCTTAAGAGAGTCACTGAGCTCTCTGGGGAAATGGAGATCTCTGCAAACTGAAGATGGCCACAGAGCTGCATGTCTTTGGAGAACCTGGGTAAACCAGAGCTGATGGTCTGTGCTGGCCTATGGGGCTCTGCCTGCAGAAGGGCCCAGGGAAGTGAGTAGGAATCTTGGCTGTTTCACAAATGCTGTCCCACGTGAGTCTCCTGGCAACACAAGGAGAGAAGTAGCCGGGGGGGAATCATGAGTTCCTTTTTACTGAGGAAAAGAATGGCTCAGAGAGCTAAAAGGAACAAAGTTACCCAGCAAGCCTGTTCCAGACACAAGACTAAAATCTGATCATCTTATTTTTAACCCAGGGCACTGTTTACCCTAACAACAAGTCCTCTTTCAAGCCTCGTTCTCATTCAGAATTATACCTCCCTTTTAGCATCTATTATAACTTGAACTCAATATTACCTGAGAAGTAGTGAGTTATCTCCAAGTCTCATACCATAACCATATTAGAACCTATAAAAATAATCATAATAATCATGATAATAAATGATAATGATAATAATGGCAGTTAAAATCTCTTGTGTACCATGTACCAGGCCCTAAGTATTTTACATGTACAGAGATTATTTAACTTAATCACAATAAGTGATGAAATATATATTAGGATTATTTTCATTTCATAGATTGGGATGCTGAGACTTGAGTATATTTTCACGTTCACAGACACAATAAGTGATAGACCTGAAGTTTTGAAACTTGACCTTCTGATGTCAGAGCCAGTCCTCATCATCCCTCAAAATAATATTTTTCCATTAAAAGCAGGGATCAAACAGAATGTATTTTTGTTTTTTCAGTGGTGTAAACCATGATTTATGACTATATACTACCTTTTATGTCTTCATGTGCTCATAAAAGCTTGTGTAAGTGAAGCATAGTTTGATACTTCAACAGCACTGAGTTAATTGGGGAGACCAAACTCTCTAAGTTGACAAGCAGAGGTTTAATGTACAATCCGAGTATATTATCTGCCTATATCTGGGTGTGGAAAAGGTGAAGAAGATGTGTAGAGGAGAAAGAGCACACATTAAGTCCTTTCTAGGCATTAGGCAGGTTGGTCTGGCGGCAGGGAGGGGCAGGGTGAAGTGGACAAAAAGAGAAGCTGCAGCTTTGAAGTTCAGACCTGGGCTTAAGTCTTGGCTAGCTACTTGGCTTAGTTCTTTCTGGCTTATTCGACAGCTACTTGCCATAGTTCTTTCTGTCTTATTCGACAAGATATGTAACTCTTCTGTATCTCATCCTTTTCATTTATGCAATGAACATAACAATCAGTATCTCAGAATCATATGAAAATTCAATCAAGTAACATATGCACAGCCTTTCGAATGCTCCACTATTTCTCTGTCCCAAGTCATGTCACCACCACATTCACGTGAGGCTTGTGTTGTTCATCTGTTTTTTGTTGATTGATTTTTCATAGAAATCTGAAAGGCAGTTATGACTATTTCTGTTGTAGTGATGAAGTAAGTTAGCACTATTAATTACACACATTGGGGGTCAGTAGCAGAAAAGAGTCCAGATTTGGCAGATTTCAAACCCCAAAGTCTTTCCATAATATGTTAAAATACACCCTCAGCAGAGCTTTCTAGGACTACTCTATAGAGCCTTTTAAGTAATCCAGAAACTATTGTCAACTCATCTTTAGTTTGGATTTCACTCTGTTACTTGTCAACTCTCTGTTTAAAGCCATTCAATAAGTACGTCCAAAATTCCATGCCAAGACTTCGAAGGACCTTTGTTGACAGTCCTATACTTACATTTTTAGCTTCAACTTCAGCCTCTTTTGCATTTGCATATTAATTACATAAACACCCAGTGACTTATTTTTTCCCAAATGCATGAGCTATATTTTTGTCTCTGTATTTTGGAACAGAGTTTTCACCAAGCTTAGAATAGATTCACCTTCACCTAGGCTGCTTGAACTCCTACATGTCCTGAAAAATTTAATTCAATATTTGTAAAATTTACCAAATCAAAAACAAAAACATTATGCAAAAAAAATAAACCAAAAAGAAAAAAAATAAATCTTGTTAAAAACATATTTTTGGACCTGAATTAAGTAAATTTGAATGAGAACTTCCAGAAGAGGTACCTGTAAGCTCTACTTTTTACAAGAACTTCAATCAATTTTGTGATCAGATAAGTTTTAGCATTACTTAAATGAAACCAAGTGTATGCTGCACTACAGTTTTCTGTTTGAAGTTTCTCTCTAATGTGTGGTGTCTTTTAAGAGTGTAATGGAACCTTATTCATCATTATATCCCTAGTTCATTGCTTAGAAAAGCCCAGGTCTTCAGAAATTATTTCCTAGAATACTCTTGGACTTATATAATGAGCAGATGTCTCAGATGACTTATGGAGTCCTTGCAAGTCATAATGAGTAAGCATTTGAGATACCCTGTTGCTGATTTCTGATATTAGATTTAAAAAAATTTACAGAACAATTTTTTTAGATCAACAGAAATTCCTCTATTTAGAGAACCCTTAACAATTCTGCAGCACCTGTTCAGGTTCAAATTGGCTTGAAGAAGTCCTGTCTACACACAGGTATATAACAACCAAGATTCAGCATGGATATAGAAACTTAGATTTGATGTATTTAAATTCAATATGAAAGACTTTCCTGGCATGAAACTAAATGATTACGGAGAAGAAGAGTGGTAATAAATCAGCATACCAGAGAAAAGATAAAGACAACAGAGAGAAGAGATTCAGACAAATCTAATATTCCTGGAATTTATACTGTTATCACAAAGGAACTCTTCCATTCAGAGTTTTATGTATCCTCATTCCTTTCAGAATGTATTCCATACTCCTCATTATGGAATATTAGGTCTTCCAAGTCTGGTCCAATCAACTCTACAAGCTTCACTCTATTTCATTTTTATTACTCATCAAAAGAACTACTCATAGGAACCTCCACTCTTCCCTCTCTGAACTGTTCCATGCCTTATGCCAAAGAAAAAAAAAAAGTCGCGCACTAGTTAATGGTGGTAAAGACAGATGTTATTTAGTCACCATTACTATGGAATAGAAGAATGTCTAGTATAAACTGAGCTCAAATTTGCCAAAACAAAAAGCAGGAGACGTTTTAAAAGCTGAGGTACACTAAAGCAGGGGCACTGGAAGGCACGGAGTGGCAGTTTCATTCTCGTGACCAGTTCATACAGGTTCGCTAATTGGCACACATCAGGACGGGAAACACGTTGGCTGCACTGTGGTGATAGGAGATGGTTGCACAAGTTAGAGCAAAGCTCCCACCAAAATAAGTTCTTACCTTCCCACAGGGACTGGGAAGTTGGAGTTATCCCCTTGAATGTTCTCACTTCAAAGAGACGACTCTGGGGTCCTTGAGGAATCAGTTCTGGGTGGTAAAAGATTTACTTCTCAAAGAAGCAGAAAAGGGGTTTATAATTGCAAGCTTTCTAAAGTAACAGTTAAGGGACCTATAGGCCCATCGTCAGGTTTTGGCTGGAATAAACACCTGATTATCCTAGGAGCGGTGAGCTTCCTCTGGTAGGCATTTTAAAGGGGCCCGTAGCAACTAAGGCCACAGCCTTAAGGTGCTACATAGTGTGCTTGAGTTTGGTCAAGTCTCTTAGCACAGGAGCTTGGATGGAGTCAATAAATGCTATGAGTTTTTGCAGTTTTTACTTGCTCCTGGGATACTCTTCACTTTCATTTTCCCCCAAAGAGAGTATGGTTGTGTCTACATTATCAAGTGAAGTGTCTGAAAGATGCTTGTGAGACAAAAGAAATAATTAATTAGAATGTGCCCTAATGTTCACAGAGTATACAAAGTATCTTCATGTCCATTAATAACGGTGTTAATTGCTATTATGAAATACCTTCTGCATGCCACTCGATTTACTTGCATTATCTCATACAATTCTCACAACCACTCTTGAGATAGTCATTGCATCTTTATCTTACAAATAAAGAATCTGAGAGTCAGAGACACAGATTTTGTTGTCCAAGGGCATTCATTTAGAACTCTAGAGCTGAGAATCTTTAATATGTACCTTCATAGCATTATTCTCAGAAAGTCACACTGCCATTCAACATGCTATATACAACCCGTTTGTTGCTAGTAAAGGAGTTGGTTTTACATTTTACAAATGACATAACCCAGACTTAACATACACAGTATTCCCAAGATTTACACAGCTAAATGGTAAAGGTACAGGGACTCAAACTGATGCATTTTTAAACTCCAGAAACTTTAAGTGTTAAATACACCATTTCTTTGCAATAATTTCAACTGAGTTAAAGAACATCTAAAATGTATGTAACCTTTTATCATTTTTATGCTTATGACTGTGTGCTAATGGAAAATGTAAATTTCCTGGCAATTTACAGCAGATTTTACATTAGTGGCAGTGTTCTCATAGTCCCGTTATCTCAGTTTGTCTTAAACATTTATTACTAATTTGACACCAGTGATATTCTAATTAAAGTTCTTTCTCTAACATGAAATAGAGTATTATATAAAGCAGCAAGAATGTTTTCATTCCATTTAGATTGCCAGATATTTCATGGGTGGTTTACAATAAATATTGGAAGCAATTTTGTTTATTTGTTTAGGAAATCATCATTTCCATCATTCTTACTCCATATTACCACCCTGTATTTTCTTAACTAATTTTCGTGTTTCATTAGAAGCTCTTTTATGCAAAAAGTTTTTGTTTAGGCACAATTGTTAATTAAAGTGAGTATTGAAATTGCTTAATTGCCTGAAAAAAGACGTTAGATTTTTCTAAGCATGACCTATGCTATCAGCAGAAAGATTATTAAAACTTTCATATTTAAGGGGAAAAAAGCAGGGTTTGGAGATAAAATTAGGTCATTCTGAACTCTTTTTACATAATCAGAATCTAAATAAGCTCCACTTAGTCACCGACCCCCATTGATTCTTCTTCCTAAATACATATTACAAGTGTTTTTTTCTTTTTTTCATCTATCCCCACTTTCTCCACTCAGTCACTGGCTCGTTTTCAAACTGAACAATAAAACTGTTAGAAGTTTAAACAGATTATTGATGTCTATATCCAACTCCAGCCATTCTGATTACATTGATACAATGTGGGACCAGAGAATTTCAGTTTTAACCAGTTTTGGGGTGATGTTGATGCTGTTGGTCTAGGGATCAAACTTGGAGAATCACTGTTCTCATTTCTTGCTATGGAGCATCTGTTCCATGGAACAGCAACATTAACATTACTCGTTAGAAATACAGAATTTGGGTCCCCATCCCACACCTACTGAATAATAATCTGCATCTTCACAACATCCCCAGGGGACTCAAGTGCACAAGAAAGTGTGAGCAGCACTCAAATTAGCACCCTAGTACTCTGTCATCTCAACTACTCATTAGTTTCTTTGCCATTTATTCCTCTCCGTTCCCAGATAGATCTTCACATTCCTTCCTAACATGCGTATACGGTCATAGCAATAATCACAGGACTAAGCTGATGAACATATGTCCATTTCTTCCTAGGTTAATATTTAAACTCCTTTCTTTGTCGTGCAAGGTCTGCCTTCTTCCACTGGCTCCCCAAACCTCAAGACCTGAGGGTTCATTCCTGAGGGTATGTTAAGTCTGGGTTATGCCATTTGTAAAATGTAAAACCAACTCCTTTACTAGCAGCAAATGGGTTGTATATAGCATGAAAGGAAATCGCTTTTCCTTTCAAACATTTGAGGGCATGTTGCTGGCCTTCTGTACTCTTGTGTTAAAGCTGCTCCCTCTGCAAGGAACAGTCTCCTGGCCATTGCCAAAGATCTATGTGCTACGGTTGCATCCTGGTTGAGAAAAGCAACCATACAATATTTTAAGTAAGATGATGGTAGAGTTGAAAGAAAACAAACTCCAGCAAAAATCAGAGCTACCTTATGAATCTGAGTTCTGTTCCTTCCTGGATTTACATCCTTGGAAATTCAATTGACTTTCTTTCCCTTTTCTTTTATTAATCTATACAAAGGAGTTAATGACATAACTATTTTAAATGAGATGGTATTCATAAAATATTGGCAGCTACCTGACCTGCACATAGTGGTTACATAATGAGTGTCAGTGTATCCCATCACTCAAAAGAGAACTAGATACACAATAAGCACTTAAACATGAAAATGTGCTTGATGCACTGCCGATCAAAGGAGAGTACATAAAAGCAAGAGTAAGACACGAGACCTACAGAGTATTTTGTTATATTTAAAATATCCCTTACTGAACCTTTGCACCGACCCAATACTTTTGTTCTTAGTTTAAAAAAGGAAAAATGGCTGAATTAAGGAAGAAATTCTTTACTAGGAGCCAAAAAAAAAAAAAAATTCACAAACACAAGTAGAGAGAAATAAAAAGGAACACCCCTTCAATTACTTTTTAAGAAATCTGCAGAACACTTAAAATATTTATTTTATATTTCATATTAAATATTCCATTTATATCAGGAAAGTTCATAAGTCCCAGTGAATACCCCTGCAATTAAAACATTTAAGTGAAGAAAAGGGGTACATTTTGGCTGCTGAAATTTAAAGTTGCTTAATTTTTGATTATACAATGTTACCTTGGACTCCCACAAAGACCTGCCCTACTTTAGAAATACTGTATTGTACTAAAAAGCTTAATCCCAGCTCTCAAATTGTAAATAATATATAAGCATTGCTTAAAAAAGGTAAAATAAAAAATGAATCAACCCATTTTAATAGTCCACATGAATAATTATTGGATCAATAGTTCACAGTATACAACTGCAATTAAATGTACTCAATAATTCAGTAAAATGGCCATATTTTATACTTTAAAGTCATTGAAGTAATAAAATGTAACCTCTAATCTAAGATCATTCTTCAGTTATAATGAAGCGTATACACAAAAATACGTATGTATTCTTTCTAACTCTTCAAATATATTTAATTCTTTTACTTTAAAAATTCTTGTTTAGAAAAATAACAATGTTTAACCCTTTTATAGGCTACAGTCAATCTGCGAAATCTTTATTCTCAGCATAGTAAAACATATAGATACATTTAGAATTTTAAGGTAGAAACGTGTAGAAAAATGTTGAATACTGTTTACAGCTAGATGTTCTGGCACCAAAAGCAAACAATTTCAAATTTAGTTGATAACCAGTTGACGTTAAAAGATAGAAATCGCTTTTCCTTTCAAACATTTGAGTGCATATTGCTGGCCTTAGATGAGATGAAGTCATTATAAGCTTATTCTCACAGACCCAAGCAGGAAATGTAGGCTCAAAGCTATGTCTTGATTGATCAGTTACTCGGTGTTGTGTTGTAGAGCCTGGCCTGTGGGCAAGCAGCATTAGAAACTCCTGAGTGCTAGTGAGAAAGCCAGAATCTCAGACCTGATCCAGTCCTCTTGAGTTGGAATCTGCATGTTGACTGAAGCCTCGCTGTTTTGAATGCACATTTGGGAAATCACTGCTGAATAGCATGGACCTTAACCACACAAACTCCAGATTCATTCTGCCTGCATCAAGTTTTGGGTCCATTGCTTTGCAATGCCTTGCAACATATAAAGGATCTATAACTAATAACTGCTATTATTTGATCAGTGAAAAGAGGGCAGTTCTCTTCTCATGTCACAAAAGTCATTCAGAATCTATAAGAAAATTAAACAAATTAACAAGCAAAAAACAAACAACGTCATTAAACATGAGCAAAGGACATGAGCTGACAGTTCTCAAAAGAAGACATACATATGGCCAATAAGCATAGGAAAAAGTGTTCAACATTGGTAATCATTAGAGAAACACAAATCTCTACACCATCTCACACCAGAAAGAATGGCTATTATTAAAAAGTCAAAACATAACATGCTGGGGAGGTTGCTGAGAAAAGGAATTCTCATATACTGCTGGTGGGAATGTAAACTATTTCAGCCACTGTGCAAAGCAGTTTGGAGATTTCTACAAGAACTTAAACCAGAATTACTATTCCACCCAGGAATTCCAGCAATATATACTAGATATATGCCCATACAAATATAAATCATTGTACCATAAAGACACATGCACATGTATATTTACTGCAGCACTATTAATGATAGCAAAGACAGAGAATCAACCTAAATATCCATCGACAATGGACTGGATAGAGAAAATGTGGTACAAATACACAATGGAATACTACACAGTCATAAAAAAAGAAATTATGTCCTGTGTAGCAACATAGATGCAGCAGGAGGCTGTTGTCTTAAGCAAATTAACACAGGAATAGAAAACCAAATATGAATGTTCTCACTTATAAGTGGGAGCTAAACATTGAGTACACATGGACATGAAGAAGGGAAGAGATACTGGAGCTTACATGAGGGTGGAGGTTAAAAGGAGGGTCAAGATGAACAAACTACCTATCAGGCTCTATGCTTGTTACCTGTGTGACAAAATAATCTGTACACCAAACCCCAGGACACACAACTTACCCATATAACAAACCTGTACATGTAACCCATGAACCTAAAATAAAAGTTGGAAAGGGAAAAGAAGAAAGAAACAAAGCCACTTGTGACCTCACAGAATGCGTCTTTGACTGTGGCCCAGGAAACCTGGATTTGATGCTCAGCTTTGTCACCTTCCTGTGTACTTCGGGTCCACAATTCAAGTTCTCATAATTTCTAATTCCTAACCAGTAAAACCAGAATATTAATCCACCAGGGTTAATGTTAAGATCTAATGAAGGAATAATACAGAATCACTTTGTAAACTTTATAATTCTGCATATGTATTAGCCGTTAATATGGCAGCACAGTTGATAAACTAATGCAGGCTCTGTTGACATGGGGTGGAGTGCCCCATCCATATTCCTTCATGTCACTCCTCTTCTCTAAATCCTTTTGAGTATCATATCCAAATGCCTTGCCATAGCCCTCAAGTCTCTCCACGAATGGAGCCCTGGATCTCTCATCTTCTACCCATTTTCCCTATTCTCACACTCCTACAACCAGATTTGTCTTGAAGATCTGCCATGAAGACAGCAATTTTGTACTCACAATCTGTCTCTTGTTTTGTCATCGTCTAGGAGTGAAACGTACTACCCTCAGATATTGACATGGCCTCTTGATTCAGGTCTCTCTGAAAATGATACATCCTCAGTCAAGGTTTCTATGATCTCTGAAATCAAGCACTTCACTCGCTACCACACTGTATCCACTTACTCTACTTCTTCACATTTCACTGAATTTATTGCTACCTAACATTAGAATTCAAAGTTCAATCAGGAAAGCAGAGAACTCTGTAGTTATTTTAAGAAGAAAAATTTTAATAGAAGAAACGCATGCAAAACCATTGGAAGGTCTGGGAGAACAAAGATTAGACAAAGCCTTAGACGACTTTCAGGAAATTTAGAAGGACTAAAATTGCAAAGAAGGTGCCAGCAAAACCACAAGAATGTGCATGCATAGGAGATAGCCTGGTCGCTGCTGCAAACTCCACCTTGGCTGTCTGCCCAACTGACTGCCTCAACTTCTATGGGTGATTATTTTCCTTTCATCTACTTTTCCTGTTATCTACTCCCCAGATCTTCTCTAAGCGTCTATTATTGGTGGATAGGAAAAATAGAAATAATATCTGGCACGGAAATATACTTATTTTCTGTCTTCCCTGCTGAAACATAAGCTCCATGAGAACAAGGACTTCATCTATTTTTGTTTTGCTATAGTCTAAAAGAAGAATAGTAGCAGAAAATCAGTAGGCACTCAAAGAACAAAATTTTATTGAATGAATGAGTGAGCAAGTGAATGAAAGAACCCTAAAGCTGGAATCTCCATCGTTATTTATGCCTTATTTTTTGGTTGGTGTGCAAGCAGTGCAAAGCAGAGAAACAACTGTCCAGGGAGTTTGCAGTCCCTATTCCCACCCTGAAAGTACCTCCAAGCACTCACATCTTCACACATTTATCCCAGGATCCTGGGAGAATTGCAACAATGCTAGCAGGACACTGGACTGAGTCAAAAGACTTAGGCTTCCAGTCTGGTCCACATTTTTGGTTACTGGAGAGAACTTAAAGAACATGTTTTACTTCTTTGAAACACATTGCATTTTCTGAAAAATGGTGATGATGAATGCTGCCTGCTTAGCTCACGGGTTTATCGGAAGGGTCATTTGAAATGATGTATTTTTCTTTTTTTTTTTTTTTTGAGACGGAGTCTGTCTCGCTCTGTCGCCCAGGCTGGAGTGCAGTGGCCTGATCTCAGCTCACTGCAAGCTCCGCCTCCCGGGTTCACACCATTCTCCTGCCTCAGCCTCCCGAGTAGCTGGGACTACAGGTGCCCGCCACCTCGCCCGGCTAGTTTTTTGTAGTTTTAGTAGAGACGGGGTTTCACTGTGTTCACCAGGATGGTCTCGATCTCCTGACCTCGTGATCCACCCGTCTCGGCCTCCCAAAGTGCTGGGATTACAGGCTTGAGCCACCGCGCCCGGCCGAAATGATGTATTTTTCTATTCATTTATTCATTCATTCATTCATAAAACATTTACCAGGCACTTACTTTATTCCAGGAACATTAGAAAAGACTGGGTATATCAAAGTGTGTGGAACATCAGCCTCGAGCCTGGGACACTCATTACTTCATAAGCAGACTTCATGAGCCTACGTAATCACTGAAATAAAGCTGACAAGAGTAGGAATGGTAAGAACACACTCAAAGTGGTGTGAGAGAGCAGGAGATCAGAGAATTACTTCCACTGAAGGAGTCAGTAATGTAATTTGTGGTGGCATTTCAGCAGGGTCTCCAAGGATATGCCTAGTTCTGTCAAGGGGTGAACCAGAAGCAGGTGTATGCTACTGTAAAATGCTATAAAAGTAAAAATTTAAAAAATAAAGATAAAATGTTTGAATTTGTTAATGTACTCTATGTTTAACAATGTATGTCTCTATGAAAAGGTTTGTGTGTGTGTGTGTGTGTGTGTATGTATGTGTTTTGTAGCACAGTTAATGCAATCCCTAACTAAAGAGATAGACTGTTTCAATTTAAAAATCTGGTTCTACCACTTATTAGTGTGTGACTTTTAGCCACAGACTTAACTTGTCTGGGCATTTTCCTCATCTGTAAATTTGGGGTAAAAATAGTATGTGCCATACAGAGCTGAGAAGATTATCTGAGTTTATGCACACAAACTTCTTTTAATAGTGTCTGACTGCTGAAGAGAGTAAACACACAATTAACCCAGCTGTTGTTACAGTAATTACTGGACTACCATTGTTATTATTATTGATATAATTTATTTGTCTATAAAATCTGTTCTGAGGGCTTGGGATTCATAACCTTCTGAAATAACAGCTTCAGTCCAGACCAATCTGTTATATTATCTTCCTCAGTAAACTGTCACCACTCAGGGCCAGATGTTAACACAGCCTCAATCCAGCCCTGTGCAGCCCCCTGGCCTGGGTCAGCTGTGCCGGGTTCCCTTCGCTAATCCACAGGGCTCAAATTTGTGAGAACCCCTGCTGAAAACTTTCTCTTCCGGCTCTGCCATGTGCTTATAAAGTCTTCGGCAAGTTCTGTTTGAAATGTTTTGGTCAGTTCAGCTCAGATAATTGCACACAACGATATATGGGAAAGGGACCTGGAGAGCATGTTATCCAGCATCTTTACTTCACAGATGGCAAATTTGAGGACCAGAGAGAGAAGGAGCCTTGCCCAAGGTCACAGAGTTAATTAATGGAAGGTATAAATCCAGAACACAAATCTGCCCAGTCCCAGACCAGTACTCTGTTCCATTACCTGTCCTGCTTCTCTTTTTTTTTTTTTTTTTAAATTTTTTTTAAATTTATTTATTATTATTATACTTTAAGTTGTAGGGTACATGTGCATAACGTGCAGGTTTGTTACATATGTATACTTGTGCCATGTTGCTGTGCTGCACCCATTAACTCGTCATTTACATCAGGTATAACTCCCAATGCAATCCCTCCCCCCTCCCCATGATAGGCCCCGGTGTGTGATGTTCCCCTTCCTGAGTCCGAGTGATCTCATTGTTCAGTTCACACCTATGAGTGAGAACATGCGGTGTTTGGTTTTCTGTTCTTGTGATAGTTTGCTAACAATGATGGATTCCAGCTGCATCCAAGTCTCTACAAAGGACTCAAACTCATCCTTTTTTATGGCTGCATAGTATTCCATGGTGTATATGTGCCACATTTTCTTAATCCAGTCTGTCACTGATGGACATTTGGGTTGATTCCAAGTCTTTGCTATTGTGAATAGTGCTGCAATAAACATACGTGTGCATGTGTCTTTATAGCAGCATAATTTATAATCCTTTGGGTATATACCCAGTAATGGGATGGCTGGGTCATATGGTACATCTAGTTCTAGATCCTTGAGGAATCGCCATACTGTTTTCCATAATGGTTGAACTAGTTTACAATCCCACCAACAGAGTAAAAGTGTTCCTATTTCTCCACATCCTCTCCAGCACCTGTTGTTTCCTGACTTTTTAATGATTGCCATTCTAACTGGTGTGAGATGGTATCTCATTGTGGTTTTCATTTGCATTTCTCTGATGGCCAATGATGATGAGCATTTTTTCATGTGTCTGTTGGCTGTATGAATGTCTTCTTTTGAGAAATGTCTGTTCATATCCTTTGCCCACTTTTTGATGGGGTTGTTTGTTTTTTTCTTGTAAATTTGTTTGAGTTCTTTGTAGGTTCTGGATATTAGCCCTTTGTCAGATGAGTAGATTGCAAAAATTTTCTCCCATTCTGTAGGTTGCCTGTTCACTCTGATGGTAGTTTCTTTTGCTGTGCAGAAGCTCTTTAGTTTAATGAGATCCCATTTGTCAATTTTGGTTTTTGCTGCCGTTGCTTTTGGTGTTTTAGACATGAAGTCTTTGCCCATGCCTATGTCCTGAATGGTACTACCTAGGTTTTCCTCTAGGATTTTTATGGTATTAGGTCTAACATTTAAGTCTCTAATCCATCTTGAATTAATTTTCGTATAAGGAGTAAGGAAAGGATCCAGTTTCAGCTTTCTACTTATGGCTAGCCAATTTTCCCAGCACCATTTATTAAATAGGGAATCCTTTCCCCATTTCTTATTTCTCTCAGGTTTGTCAAAGATCAAATGGCTGTAGATGTGTGGTATTATTTCTGGGGACTCTGTTCTGTTCCATTGGTCTATATCTCTGTTTTGGTACCAGTACCATGCTGTTTTGGTTACTGTAGCCTTGTAGTATAGTTTGAAGTCAGGTAGCGTGATGCCTCCAGCTTTGTTCTTTTGACTTAGGATTGTCTTGGAGATGTGGGGTCTTTTTTGGTTCCACATGAACTTTAAAGCAGTTTTTTCCAATTCTGTGAAGAAACTCATTGGTAGCTTAATGGGGATGGCATTGAATCTATAAATTACCTTGGGCAGTATGGCCATTTTCATGATATTGATTCTTCCTATCCATGAGCATGGTATGTTCTTCCATTTGTTTGTGTCCTCTTTTATTTCACTGAGCAGTGGTTTGTAGTTCTCCTTGAAGAGGTCCTTTACATCCCTTGTAAGTTGGATTCCTAGGTATTTGATTCTCTTTGAAGCAATTGTGAATGGAAGTTCATTCCTGATTTGGCTCTCTGTTTGTCTGTTACTGGTGTATAAGAATGCTTGTGATTTTTGCACATGAATTTTGTATCCTGAGACTTTGCTGAAGTTGCTTATCAGCTTAAGGAGATTTTGGGCTGAGACAATGGGGTTTTCTAAATATACAATCATGTCATCTGCAAACAGGGACAATTTGACTTCTTCTTTTCCTAACTGAATACCCTTGATTTCTTTCTCTTGCCTGATTGCCCTAGCCAGAACTTCCAACACTATGTTGAATAGGAGTGGTGAGAGAGGGCATCCCTGTCTTGTCCCAGTTTTCAAAGGGAATTTTTCCAGTTTTTGTCCATTCAGTATGATATTGGCTGTGGGTTTGTCATAAATAGCTCTTATTATTTTGGGTACGTTCCATCAATACCGAATTTATTGAGCGTTTTTAGCATGAAGGGCTGTTGAATTTTGTCAAAAGCCTTTTCTGCATCTATTGAGATAATCATGTGGTTCTTGTCTTTGGTTCTGTTTATATGCTGGATTATGTTTATTGATTTGCGAATGTTGAACCAGCCTTGCATCCCAGGGATGAAGCCCACTTGATCATGGTGGATAAGCTTTTTGATGTGTTGCTGAATCCGGGTTGCCAGTATTTTATTGAGGATTTTTGCATCGATGTTCATCAGGGATATTGGTCTAAAATTCTCTTTTTTTTGTTGTGTCTCTGCCAGGCTTTGGTATCAGGATGATGTTGGCCTCACAAAATGAGTTAGGGAGGATTCCCTCTTTTTCTATTGATTGGAATAGTTTCAGAAGGAATGGTACCAACTCCTCCTTGTACCTCTGGTAGAATTCAGCTGTGAATCCATCTGGTCCTGGACTTTTTTTGGTTGGTAGGCTATTAATTGGTGCCTCAATTTCAGAGCCTGCTATTGGTCTATTCAGGGATTCAACTTCTTCCTGGTTTAGTCTCGGAAGAGTGTAAGTGTCCAGGAAATTATCCATTTCTTCTAGATTTTCCAGTTTATTTGCGTAGAGGTGTTTATAGTATTCTCTGATGGTAGTTTGTATTTCTGTGGGGTCGGTGGTGATATCCCCTTTATCATTTTTTATTGCGTCGATTTGATTCTTCTCTCTTTTCTTCTTTATTAGTCTGGCTAGTGGTCTGTCAATTTTGTTGATCTTTTCAAAAAACCAACTCCTGGATTGATTTATTTTTTGGAGGGTTTTTTGTGTCTCTATCTCCTTCAGTTCTGCTCTGATCTTAGTGATTTCTTGCCTTCTGCTAGCTTTTGAATGTGTTTGCTCTTGCTTCTCTAGTTCTTTTAATTGCGATGTTAGAGTGTCAATTTTAGATCTTTCCTGCTTTCTCTTGTGGGCATTTAGTGCTATAAATTTCCCTCTACACACTGCTTTAAATGTGTCCCAGAGATTCTGGTATGTTGTATCTTTGTTCTCATTGGTTTCAAAGAACATCTTTATTTCTGCCTTCATTTCGTTATGTACCCAGTAGTCATTCAGGAGCAGGTTGTTCACTTTCCATGTAGTTGAGCGGTTTTGATTGAGTTTCTTAGTCCTGAGTTCTAGTTTGATTGCACTGTGGTCTGAGAGACAGTTTGTTATAATTTCTGTTCTTGTACATTTGCTGAGGAGTGCTTTACTTCCAATTACGTGGTCAATTTTGGAGTAAGTATGATGTGGTGCTGAGAAGAATGTATATTCTGTTGATTTGGGGTGGAGAGTTCTATAGATGTCTATTAGGTCCGCTTGCTGCAGAGATGAGTTCAATTCCTGGATATCCTTGTTAACTTTCTGTCTCATTGATCTGTGTAATGTTGACAGTGGAGTGTTGAAGTCTCCCATTATTATTGTATGGGAGTCTAAGTCTCTTTGTAAGTCTCTAAGGACTTGTTTTATGAATCTGGGTGCTCCTGTATTGGGTGCATATATATTTAGGATAGTTAGCTCTTCCTGTTGAATTGATCCCTTAACCATTATGTAATGGCCTTCTTTGTCTCTTTTGATCTTTGATGGTTTAAAGTCTGTTTTATCAGAGACTAGTATTGCAACTCCTGCTATTTTTTGTTCTCCATTTGCTTGGTAAATCTTCCTCCATCCCTTTATTTTGAGCCTATGTATGTCTCTGCGTGTGAAATGGGTCTCCTGAATACAGCAGACTGATGGGTCTTGACTCTTGATCCAGTTTGCCAGTCTGTGTCTTTTAATTGGAGCATTTAGTCCATTTACATTTAAGGTTAAGATTGTTATGTGTGAACTTGATCCTGCCATTATGATATTAACTGGTTATTTTGCTCGTTAGTTGATGCAGTTTCTTCCTAGCCTCGATGGTCTTTACATTTTGGCATGTTTTTGCAATGGCTGGTACCAGTTGTTCCTTTCCATGTTTAGTGCTTCCTTCAGGGTCTCTTGTAAGGCAGGCCTAGTGGTGACAAAATCTCTAAGCATTTGCTTATCTGTAAAGGATTTTATTTCTCCTTCACTTATGAAACTTAGTTTGGCTGGATATGAAATTCTGGGTTGAAAATTCTTTTCTTTAAGAATGTTGAATATTGGCCCCCACTCTCTTCTGGCTTGTAGAGTTTCTGCTGAGAGATCTGCTGTTAGTCTGATGGGCTTCCCTTTGTGGGTAACCCGACCTTTCTCTCTGGCTGCCCTTAAGATTTTTTCCTTCATTTCAACTTTGGTGAATCTGGCAATTATGTGTCTTGGAGTTGCTCTTCTCGAGGAGTATCTTTGTGGCATTCTCTGTATTTCCTGGATTTGAATGTTGGCCTGGCCTACTAGGTTGGGGAAGTTCTCCTGGATGATATCCTGAAGAGTGTTTTCCAACTTGGTTCCATTTTCCCCCTCACTTTCAGGCACCCCAATCAGATGTAGATTTGGTCTTTTTACATAATCCCATACTTCTTGCAGGCTTTGTTCATTTCTTTTTCTTCTTTTTTCTTTTGGTTTCTCTTCTCGCTTCATTTCATTCATTTGATCCTCAATCGCTGATACTCTTTCTTCCAGTTGATCGAGTCGGTTACTGAAGCTTGTGCATTTGTCACGTATTTCTCGTGTCATGGTTTTCATCCCTTTCTTTTCGTTTAGGATCTTCTCTGCATTAATTACTCTAGCCATCAATTCTTCCACTTTTTTTTCAAGATTTTTAGTTTCTTTGCGCTGGGTACGTAATTCCTCCTTTAGCTCTGAGAAATTTGATGGACTGAAGCCTTCTTCTCTCATCTCGTCAAAGTCATTCTCCGTCCAGCTTTGATCCGTTGCTGGCGATGAGCTGCGCTCCTTTGCCGGGGGAGATGCGCTCTTATTTTTGGAATTTCCAGCTTTTCTGCCCTGCTTTTTCCCCATCTTTGTGGTTTTATCTGCCTCTGGTCTTTGATGATGGTGATGTACTGATGGGGTTTTGGTGTAGGTGTCCTTCCTGTTTGATAGTTTTCCTTCTAACAGTCAGGACCCTCAGCTGTAGGTCTGTTGGAGATTGCTTGAGGTCCACTCCAGACCCTGTTTGCTTGGGTATCAGCAGCAGAGGCTGCAGAAGATAGAATATTTCTGAACAGCGAGTGTACCTGTCTGATTCTTGCTTTGGAAGCTTCCTCTCAGGGGTGTACTCCACCCTGTGAGGTGTGGGGTGTCAGACTGCCCCTAGTGGGGGATGTCTCCCAGTTAGGCTACTCAGGGGTCAGGGACCCACTTGAGCAGGGAGTCTGTCCCTTCTCAGATCTCAACCTCCGTGTTGGGAGATCCAGTGCTCTCTTCGAAGCTGTCAGACAGAGTCGTTTGCGTCTGCAGAAGTGTCTGCTGCGTTTGTTTAGTTTACTGTGCCCTGTCCCCAGAGGTGGAGTCTACAGAGACAGGCAGGTTTCCTTGAGCTGCTGTGAGCTCCACCCAGTTCAAGCTTCCCAGCAACTTTGTTTAGCTACTTAAGCCTCAGCAATGGCGGGCACCCCTCCCCCAGCCTCGCTGCTGCCTTGCCGGTAGATCACAGACTGCTGTGCTAGCAATGAGGGAGGCTCCGTGGGTGTGGGACCCTCCCGGCCAGGTGTGGGATATGATCTCCTGGTGTGCCTGTTTGCTTAAAGTGCAGTATTGGGGTGGGAGTTACCCGATTTTCCAGGTGTTGTGTGTCTCAGTTCCCCTGGCTAGGAAAAGGGACTCCCTTCCCCCTTGCGCTTCCCAGGTGAGGCAATGCCTCGCCCTGCTTCAGCTCTCGCTGGTCGGGCTGCAGCAGCTGACCAGCACCGATCGTCCGGCACTCCCCAGTGAGATGAACCCAGTACCTCAGTTAAAAATGCAGAAATCACCGGTCTTCTGTGTCGCTCGCGCTGGGAGTTGGAGACTGGAGCTGCTCCTATTCGGCCATCTTGCTCCGCCCCCCCCCGTCCTGCTTCTTAATTACATGCTGACCAAAGCAATGAAACATACCACAGCATAAAATATGTGTTAGATTGACATCACTACGGTATTTGATTCTGGTGTCAAGAAACACTATCCTGTTACACATGTTAGTTTTAAAACCCAGGTTTAACAGCAAGAGTGCATGGATTGAGGGAATTATAATGCACACATTAACAACAGTAATGATGGGACAGACAATTATTATATGGCACATTACTGTTCACCAAGTATTGGATATACATGGTTTTAATTGTTTTCATTATAAATAAATACAAATTTTGGCACGCAAAGGGGATTCTATTATAGTCCTGTTTTCAGAGGAGACAGATCTTCCCTGTTTATCTAGGCTCAGGCCAAAGACTGGCTTCGATATGAAGTTTTTGCTTCTGTTACCAGGCCAGGGGACAAACTTTATCTGAACTCTCATAACCTCCTGGTTAACTAGACTATCCTCTCATCTTTAGTAGCGGAGGCTGGGGTATGTTTGTGTGTATGTGTATGGGGGTGTGTGTGCCCGCACGTGCGCGTGTGCATGTGTGTTACGTTGAGTAATTAAGAAAATTTCCATTGGATAGGTTCATTTGTGTGGGTAAAATCCACATACTGTTATTGAGTAGGCATTTAATAAAGTTTCCAAAATACACTTGAAAATGTTTGTTTGTCAACCTATCCTCCCTTCTCTGTTCTCAGTAAATTACCTTAAGACTCATCCCACTGATTAAGACAAAAAGTAGATGCTATTCTGGTATCATTTTCCCTCAACCACGACATGCAAACATTGCAAAACCTGTCAGTGAAACTCGAAAAACACACATAGAATGTATTCATGTTTGTTTATTTCCACAAATATTGCCCCAGTGAAAATCTTCACTTCTTTTTATTTTCTTTCTTTCTTTTTTTTCTTGTTTTAAGACAGGGTCTTACTCTGTTGCCTAAGCTGGAGTGCAGTGTCACAGTCATAGCTCACTGCAGCCTCAACCTCCTGGGCTCAAGTAATCCTCCCACCTCACCCCACCAAGTAGCTGGAACTACAGTCTTGTACCACCATACCCAGCTAGAAAGTCCATTTCTTGTCTTATTTACTAGATTCATAATTTCATTGTCACTTCCTATTATATGATATTTATTCACTTTTTTAACTTGTTTATAATAGTAAAATTACATTTTTACAGTTCTGAATTTTAACAAGAGCATACAATCATATAACTACTACCATAATCAAAAAACCAAATAGTTTCACCACCCCCAAAATTTTCCTCTTGTTGTACTTTTGTCATAAATTCCTCCTCCACTCCACAATTGCCAACAACCACTGATCTGTTTTCTGTTTCTATATTTTGCCTTTTCTAGGATATCATACAACTGGTGTTATATATTTGAGTCTGAATTTTCTCAGTTAAGAAAACAGATTTCAGATTCATCCATGTTGTTTCCTGTATCAATAGTTTTGTTCCTTTTATTGCTGAATAGTATTTCATAGTAGACATGGGTCACAGTTTGTCTATTTACCAGATCCAAGGTATCTGGATTACTTCCAAATGACAATGATAGTGAATAAAGTCAATGCATACATTCACTTATGGGATTTTGTGTGAAAATAAGTTTTTATTTCTCTTTGGTTATTTCCTAGGAGTGAGATTCCTGGGTCATATGATATTTATATGTTTGATTTCAGAATGGCTGTGCCATTTTTGTGCTCATTAGACAATGTACAGTGTTCCAGCTGTTCTGTATTCTTGCTCAGACTAGGTAATTTAAAAATAATAGAAATTCATTTCTTACAGTTCTGGAAGCTGGACATTCCAAGATCAAGGTATTGGCAGGTTTGGTGTCTGATGAAGGCCCAGGCTTTGCATCCAAGATGGTAATTTGAATACTGTGTTCTTATATGGTAGAACAAAAGAGGGTCTACTTAGGTTTCTCCAGCCCTTATATAAGGTTCCCCATCCCATCTATGGCTAATTTCATGGCCTAATTACTTCCTAAAGACTCCACCTCTTAACACTGTTGCATTGGGGATTATGTCTCAACACAAATTTTAGAGGAGGCACAAACATCTAAACAACAATATAGAATGTAAAATAACTACATATATGTATATGTCAATATATGATGTTGAACATCATTTTATTATATACCATATTAACATATATTATATACAATGTTGAACGTATTTTATGTGATTACTTGCCACCTGTATATATTCTTTGGTGAGATATTTTTCAAATCTTTCGTCTATGTTTTAATTGGGTTATTCATTTTCTAATTATTGAGATTGAAAGTTTGTTATATATGTACTTTGTCAGCTATAAGTTTTGCAAATACTTCCTTCTGAGTCTTTGTCATGTCTACTTGTTATTTTAGTGGGGCCTTTCAAAGAGTAGAAGTGTTACATTTTAATTATATTTACTTTTTTCTAGATCCTGTTATTTATTTCACATTAAAGATATATGATTTGTGTTCTTTGCCTAAGACCATAACATTTTTTAGTTTTAGGTTTTACAGTAAAGTCAATGATCAATTTGTAGTCATTTTTGTGTGAGATACACAATAGAGATCATTTTGGGGGGCATATATCTGATATATACATCATATATGAGATATATGATATATATCTGATATATGTGTGTGTGTGTGTGTATATATATATATATATATAGAGAGAGAGAGAGAGAGACTTTTCCTGTACTCTATTTTACTTCACTGGTCTGTGTATCTATTCCTTCATCAATGACACACTGTCTTGAGTACTACAAATATATACTAAGTCTTGAAATCAGGGAATATGAATTCTACAACTTCATTCTCACTTTTCAAAATCATTTTATTTCAAGCCTTTGATTTTCCATATAAACTTTATAATCAATTTGTTCTTAATTACTAAAACTTCTGCTGAAATTTTGATTTGGCTTTCATTAAATCCATGAATCAATTTGGGAAGCACTGCCATCTAAGAATCTTACGTTTTCTAATCTGTGAACTCAGTATAACTCTCTAGTTAAGTATACAGTGATTCCTTAAATCACCATAATGCAGTTTTCAGTGCAAGATTCTCCACATATTTTACTAGTTACACACATAAGTATTGAAGGCTAGTTTTAAAAATTTCAATTCAAGCTTTTCATTGATAATATGTAAATATTTTTAAACATTTTAAAAAATATTGATATTAAATACTAAAAACTTGTGAAATATATTAGTTCAAGGGTCTTTTTGTTGATTGCTTGACACTTTTTATGCAAGAAATAATACCATCTGTTGATAGAGACAGTTTTAATTTCTCTTTTCCAATTCATACCCTATTGATTGGTTGATTGATTGCCCTTTTATACTGCCTAGGACCTCCAATATGATATTGAATTAAAGAGGTAAGAGAAAACATCCTTCCTTCATTTCAATCTTAGGAGGGGATTATGCAGTCTCTCATCATAACATATCAAGTTACTGATTTTCCCTTCTATTTTTTAACAGCTTTTATAATAAACAGATAATTAATTTTAATAGTTACTCAGTATCTATTGAGATGATACATTTTTTATTCTGCTGATATGATAAATTACATTTAATTGATTTTTAAATAGTAAATCTCTGCATTATCAGGATAAATAGTACTTGATCGTGATGCATTATTCTCCATATTTTTGTATTTTATTTGTTAACCTTCTGAATGTTCTACATTCATAAGTCACATCTACGCTCATGCATCTACATCCATATTCATAGGTATATTGGTATGTAGTGATCTTTAGTGTTTGAGTCTGTTTTGGACCATTCTAGATTTATAAAATGAGTTCAGAATATGCACATGCATCCTGTTTTCTTCACAAATTTGTACATCATTGATATGATTTTTTTCTAAAATATTTGGTAGGAATAATAAGTAAGCCATTTTGTCCTGAGGTTTTATTTTTGAAAGTTAGTAAAGTAAGAATTAATTATTATAGATAAGATTTTTCTGGTTATCAGTTTCTTCATAGTGAACTCTTTGTGTTATTATAGAATTGGCCTATTTGAGACAGTATTATTAAGATAATGAATTTATTATCCTAAAGATGTATGAAATTACTCCTGATTAGTGTTTGTAATGTCTGTAGTAGTTTCACCTCCTTTCATTCATGATATTCGTTATTTGGATTTTTTTACATTTTATTAGTCATTTTGTTTAGATATTTTCAAAGAACCAGCTTTAGTTTATTGTATTTTCTACTATTTGTTTCAATTTAATTGATTTCTGATAATATCTTTATTATTTATCTTATTGTATTTGCTTAGAGTTTAATTTTGCTCTTATGTCTCTAGTTTTTTTTAGATAAAAGGAGTGATTACTGATTTAAAACATTAGTATGTATTCTAATAGAGGCATTTAATGACATAAGTTTTTCCCTGAGCACTGCTCTACCAGCATCTCACAAGGTTTTATATATAAATAAATAAATATAAATATATATATATATAAAAATGTTTATTTGGACTTTCAAGTTTTATTTTTGAATTTTTCTTGACTCATGGATTTTTTTTAAGAAGTCTATTTAACCTTTAAATATTTGTAAACTTTTCAGACCTCTTTTTGTTACTGATTTCAGTTATAATTCTGTTTTGGTAAAAAGCTATAATTCGGATGTTTTCTAGTCTTTTAAATTTGTTGAATTTTGTGTTCCAGAATATAGTCTATCTTGCCAAATGTTCAATTCTGTGAACACAGTTAAGTGCAAAATTGTGCACTTAAAATAAGTTATCTCTTGTTGCTTTTGATAGAGCCACCTATAAAAATCAAAGGGATCGAATTCATTGTAAAGGTTGTTCAGATTTTCTACATCCTTTCTATTTTTCTATTTTTCTGCTTGTTCTGAAGATTACTGAACAAGGAATAATAACATTTCTAATGAAAATTGTTGGATTTGCTTCTTTATACTTTTAGTTCTATCAGATTTTACTTCATGTAATAACCTCTCTTGATAGGTTCATATACACTTACAAATTTCATGTATTCTTAGTAAATTGGCTGTTATATTACTATGTCATTTTTCTTTTTGTTCCTAATTTTTCTTGTTATAGAGTACAATATTTCTAATACTAAAATTTCTATTCAAGCTTTATTTTGACAAGTGCCTTTTTTCTTTTATGGTATCACATTTTCCTTCTGGTATAGACCGAATGCTTGAGTTACTTCCAAAATACCTATGTTGAGATCTAATCAGCAATGAGATGATATTTGGAGGTGGGGCCTTAAGGGGGTTATTAGGTTATGAGGGTGGAGACCTCATAAATAGGGTAAGTTTCCTATAAAGCAGACTCCACAGAACTCTTTTGCCACATGAGGTTATGGCAAGAAGAGTGCACTCTAAGAACAGGAAACAGACCTTCACCAGACACTAAATCTGTGGGTTCCTTTATCTCTTCAACTTTCCAGTTTCAACAACTATACGAAAGAAATTTTGTTGTTAACAAGTCATTCATTCAGGTAGTTTGTTATAGCAGCCTGAATGGACTAAGGCACTGTCTTTTAAAAACACTTATCCTATCAGTATCTTTATATTTAAAGTGAATTATTTTGTAGAAAGTCCATTGTCAGGTCTTGCATTTTTTCCAAGTTGGCAATCTATGGCTTTTGATCACTGTATTTAGAAGAATTACATTTATTTCATATCAATATGGTTGCATTTAGGTCTGCCATTTCATTATTAGTTTATATGTCTTTTGACCACTTGAATGTTTTCTTTTGAGAAGTGTCTGTCTTTTGCCCACTTTTTAATGGGGTTGCTTTAGCTTGTTGTATTAATTTAGATAGAGATAGAGATAGAGATAGAGATAGAGATAGAGATTCTGGATACTAGGCCTTTGTTGGATGCATAGTTTGTGAATATTTTTTCCCTTTCTGTGGGTTGGCTGTTTATTTGCTGATAGTTTCTTTTGCTGTACAGAAGCTCTTTAGTTTAATTAAGTCTCCCTGTCAATTTTAGTTTTTGTTGCAGTTGCTTTTGAGGACTTAAACATAAATCATTTCCCAAGGCTGATGTCCAGAATGGTGTTTCCTAGGTTTTCTCCTAGGATTCTTAGAGTTTGAGATCTTACATTTAAATTGTGTTAACTTTCACATATAACGAAAGGTAGGGATCCAATTTTACTCTCCTGCATATGACTGGCCAGTAATCAAAGCACTATTTATTAAATAAGTTATCATTTCCCTATTGCTAATTTTTGTCAGCTTTGTTGAAGATCAGATGGCTGTACGTGTATGGCTTTATTTTTGGGTTCTCTAACCTGTGTCATTGGTGTATGTTGTGTGTGTGTGTGTGTGTGTGTGTGTGTTTGTTTTATTTTTGTACCAGTACCATGCTGTTTTGGTTACTATATCCTTATATTATAGTTCAAATTTGGATAATGTGAGTCTCTGATTTTGTTCTTTTTGCTTGGGATATTCAGACTAGTTTTTGATTCTATATGCATTTTAGAATAGTTTTTTTCTAATTCTCTGAAGAAAATGACCTTGGTAGTTTAAAAAGAATAGCATTGAATCTGTAGATTGTTTAGGAAGTGTGGCCATTTTAATGATACTGATTTTTCCAATCCATGAGCATAGGATGCTTTTATATTTGTTTCATCTATAAATTTTCACCAGTGTTTTATAGTTTTCCTTGTAGAGATCTTTTATCTCCTTGGTTAGATGTATTCCTAGGTATTTTTGTGGTTATGGTAAATGCTATTGTTTTATTAATTTGGCTCCCACCTTGAACATTATTGGTTTATAGAAATGCTATTGAATTTTGTACACTGATTTTGTATCCTGAAACTTTACTGAAGTAATTAATAATTTCCAGGAGCCTTTTGACAGAACCTTTAGAGTTTTCTAGGTCTAGAATCATATCATATCATCAGTAAAGAGAGATAGGTTAACTTCTTCTTTTCCTATTTTGATAGCTTCTATTTTTTTTTTTTTTTCCTTTTGCCCAATTACTCTGGCTAGGACTTACAGTACTATGGTGAATAGGAGTGGTGAGAGTGAACATCCTTGTCTTGCTGTAGTTCTCAAGGGGAATGCTTTCAGATTTTGCCCATTCAGTATGATGTTGACTGTGGGTTTGTCATACACAGCTTTTATTATTTTGAGGTAAGTCCCTTTGATGCCTATTTTGTTGAGGGTTTTTATCATGAAGGGATGTTGGATTTTATCAAAGGCTCCTTTCTTGTCTATTGAGATGATTATACAGTTTTTAATTTTGTTTATGTAGTAAATCACATTCATTGATTTGTGTGTATTGAACCAACTTTGCATGCCAGAAACGAAACCTAATTTATTATAGTAAATTCATGTGCTGCTGGATACAAAATACTAGTTCACAAGTACTTTTGAGGATTTGTGTGTCTATGTTCATCAGGGATATTGATTTGTAGTTTTCTTTTTTTGTTGTCTTTGACAGGTTTTGGAATCAGGGTGAGGCCAGATTTATAAAATTAGTAAGGAGGAGTCTCTCCTATTTGAAATTTTAGATTAGTTTCAGCAGAATTAGTACCAGCTCTTCTTTGTACATCTGGTAGAATTCTGTTAGGAATCCATCTAGAATGTTTCTTTTTGGTTAATTTTTTTTATTATTGGTTCAATTTTGAAACTCAATATTGGTCTGTTCATAGTTTTAGTTTTCCCCGATTCCATCTTTGGTTATTGTGGGTTTCTAGGAATTTATCAGTTTCCTCTAGATTTTCTAGTTTATATGCATACAAACCTTCATAATAGTCTCCGAGGATGTTTTGTATTTCCGTGGAATAAATTGTGATATCACCTTCATTGTTTTTAATTGTGCTTATTTGGACCTTCTGTGTATTTTTCTTCATTAATCTAGCTAGCAGTCTATTCATCTTCTTTGTCTTTTCAAAAAACCAATTCTTGGTTTTGTTGTTTTTTAATATGTATTTGGGTCTCAATTTCTTTCAGTTCTATTCTGATTTTAGTTATTTATTTTCTTCCGCTAGCCTTGGGGTTAATTTGTGCTTGTTTTTCAAGTTCCTATAGGTATGATGTTAGATTGTTAATTTGAGATCTTTCTAACATTTGAGGTAGGCATTTAACACTATAAACTTTCCTATTAACACTGCTTTTGCTGCATCTCCAAGATTTTGCTATGGTGGATCTCTGTTTTCATATTTCAAAAAAATTGATTTCTGCCTTAATTTACTTATTTACCCAAAAGTCATTCAGAAGCAACTTGTTTAATTTCCTGTTATTATGTGGTTTCAGGAGACCTTCTTGGTATTGATTTCTGTTTTATCACACTGAGGTCCAAGAATATGGTTGATATGATTCTGATTTTTTTTTTTAATTTACTGAAACTTGCTTTATGGCTTAGCATTTGTTCAATCTTGGAGGATGTTTCATGTGTAGATAAAAAGAATGTATATTCTGTAGTTTATGGAAGAAAGTGTTTGTAGATGTTTATTAGCTCCAATTGATCAAGTGCCAAATTGGAATCCAGAATTCTTTGTTAGATTTCTGCCTCAATGATCTGTCTAATGCTGTCAGTGGGGTGTTGAAGTCTGTCACTATTATGGTGTGGCTATGTCTTTTCATAGGTCTAGAAGTAGTTGTTTTATCAATCTGGGTGCTCCAATGTTAGGTGCACATATATTTAGAAGAGTTAAGTCTTGTTGAATTGAATTGTTTATCAGATATTTGTTTTGTATTTTTTCTTTGTATTTTATTTTTCTGTTGTTGGTTTAACGTCTGTTCTATCTGAAATAAGAATGGTGACCCTTGCTTTTTCTTGTCTTCTGTTTGCTTGATAGGTTTTTCTTCAACCTTTTACTTTGAGACTATGGGTGTCATCACATGTGAGATGAGTCTCTTGAAGACAGCAGATGCATGGGTCTTACTTTTTAATCCAAAATGCAACTCTGTGCCTTCTAAATGGGGGCATTTAGACCATTTACATGCACAGTTAATATTGACGCACTAGGTTTTAATCCTGTCATTAAGTTTTGAGCTGATTGCTTTGTAGTTTCCATTGTGTGATTGCCTTCTAGGGTCTGTGGGCTATGTACTTAAGGTGTGTTCTGTTGTAGCAGGTATTGTTTCTTCATGTCCTTGTTTAAAACTCACAGAACTCTTGAGAGGCTGGTCTATTGTTAACAAATTCCCTTAGCACTTGCTTGTCTGGAAAATATTTTATTTCTCCTTCACTTATGAGGCTTAGTTTTGCAAAACATGAAATTCTTGGTTGACATTTCTTTTCTTTAAAAATGCTGAAAAAGGCTCTCAATCTCTTTTGGTTTGTAAGGTTTCTTCTGAAAATTTCACTGTTAGCCTGATAATTTTCCCTTAGTATGTAATCTGACCTTTTTCTCTAGCCACTTTTAAGCTTTTTAATTTAGCATTAACCTTGGACAGTCTGTTGACCATATGCCTCAGTAATGTTTACTTTGTATTGTATATCTCAGATGGTCTCTCTATTTCTTATATCTTGTCTACCTCTCTAACAAGATTAAATAAATTCTCCTGAATTATTCCTTCAAACATGTTTTTCCTGTTGCTTACTTTTTCTCCTTCTCTCTCAGGAATGCCAATAATTTGTAGGTTTGGTCACTCTACATAATACCATGTTTCTCTAAAACTTTGGTCATTTGTTTGAATTTTTTTTTTATTTATGTCTGACTGGCTTAGTTCAAAAGACTGGTCTTCAAGCTCTGAAATTGTCTCTTGTGCTTGGAGTAGAGATAGCAATGCTGTACCATAATCTACGCCCAGGAAAGGTGGAGTGGCTCAAGTTGCTGAACCAGGTAAGTGGGTACTTCATATGCTTAGAGATCTGCCTGGGCATGAAGCAGAGAGAGTTTGCTTAGAAGTCTTCCCAACTAAATATCAATGTTTTTCAGTTTCCAATAACATGTTCCTCATTTCATCCTGAGACCTCATCAGAATCACCTTGAATGTCCATATTTCTAACAACAGTATCTTCAGGGCAATCTAGGTTTTTACAACATACGTCTCAAAACTCTTCCAGTCTCTACCCATTATCAAGTTCCAAAGACACTTCCACTTTTTAAAATATTTGTTATAACAGCACTCCACTTCTCGTACACCAGTATCTCTGCACAGGAATGATAGGGTGACTCAGGCTGCTAGTCTATGTGAGCAGATTCTCTGAATACCTGGATACCTGCCTGAGTGTGGAGCAGAAAGGGACCCACTGCATTAAAATCAATGTACAGGAATGGTGAGGTGCATCAGGCTGCTGATTCCAGTGAGAGAGTGCTCTGCATGTTTGCAGATATGCCTGGGTATGGAACAGAGAGGGCCCTTTTATACCATAGCCTTTGTACAAGAAGGGTGTGGCCCCTCAGGTTGCTAATCCAGGTAAGAGTGCTGTTGGAATGCCTGGAGTTCTGCCTGAGGGTGAAGCAGAGAGGGCCCCACTGCACTGTGATCTCAGGGAAGCAGGCTGGGGAAACTAGCAATAACACACACAAACATGTGCCTGCTCATCAAACAGGCCCTGGCTGCAAGTCTCGTCATCCAGAAGGAACTGCAGCTGTAGCAGCTCTCCTTCTGCTCATGGCTTGTGATGGGGGAGACCACAATTTCACCACCTTCTGCTGAGGTGCTTTCCACAGTTCTGGTGGTGAAGGCTCCTACCCCTCTCCAGAGCCCAAAACTAAAATATCTGTGTGGCTATACTGCCAAGTTGACAAAAAAAAAAAAAAAAAAAAAAAAAAAAAAATGCCTGACTTTGTATTCACTTGGATTAAAAATGGTGTCTTTCTGTGGGAACTGAACAATGAGATCACTTGGACTCGGGAAGGGGAACATCACACACCGGGGCCTATCACAGGGAGGGGGGAGGGGAGAGGGATTGCATTGGGAGTTATACCTGATGTAAATGACGAGTTGATGGGTGCTGACGAGTTGATGGGTGCAGCACGCCAACATGGCACAGGTATACATATGTAACTAACCTGCACGTTATCCACATGTACCCTAGAACTTAAAGTATAATAAAAAAAAAAAAAAAAAAAAAAATGGTGTCTTTCTCTCAGTCCTGGGTCTGGGAAAATGCCTGTAGCTTCTCCTGGTGTCTTTTCCTCTCAGTGTTTCTAATCCTCTCTCCAAGTTATCTCCACAGAGTGGGAGAATCAAAGGGCTCTCCCTCAGACTGGGTTGCTTAGATCTCCATGAAAAGTGAGTCACAGAGGGAGGTTCTCTGCCTCTCTCATGTACCAGGGCTTCATTTACTTGTATCAGCCAAATAATGTCATGGAGGGTGTTTGCCCATGTTCTTCTCCCTGGGATTTGGGGTGTCTTTAACAATTCCTGTGGATTCTCTTTATCTTCTTAAATTAAAGCTCACAGAGCTGATTATCATCTTCTATCTTGCTATTTCCATGTGGCTGAGGCATGCAGAAAGCCTATAATCCCATTGTGATTTTAAAGGCTAGTGGTAGGGCACACTCGTTGGAGCTTCTCACAAAAAGTGATTAGGTTGCTGATCATCATTTCAGAGATTCATGCTAAGCAACACTCAATAACTTAGTTTAGTTCATGGTAGGAGGAGTTCCTCTATGTCACCTACTATGTTTCTTTCATTTATCTCTGAACTGGCATGGAGATTTTGTCAGTATTACAGATTGTTTTCCCCCGACATTTATGTGTTGAAGCCCTAACTTCAATTACCTCAGAACAAGATTGTATTTGAAAACATAGTATAGCCTTTAAAGAGGTAATTAAATTTAAACAATATTATCTAGGTAGGTCCTAATTTAATCTGACAGATATAATTTAACACACAAAGGGAGACACCAGGGATGTATGTGCACCGAAGGACTACCATGCAAAGAGACAAGAAGAAGGCAGCAATCTGCAAGTTGAGAAGAGATGCCTCAGAGAAAACCAACTCTGCCAACACCATGATCCTGTGCTTCCAGACTTTAGAACCATGAGGAAATAGATTTTTTTGTTGTTTAAACAACCTAGTCTGTGGTATTTTGTTTTGGCAGCCATAGCAAACTACAGCGGATTTTAGTGTTAAGTAGAGTGCTGCTATAACAAATATTTTAAAATGTAGAAGTGTCTTTGGAACTGGGTAATGAGTAGAGCCTGGAAGAGTTTTGAGATGCATATTATCTCTCACCACTACTAGATTACCCTGAAGAAATTGTTAGGAATATGGACATTCAAAGTGATTCTGATGAGGCCTCAGAAGGAAATGAGGAATATGTTATTGGAAACTGACAAACTTTGATATTTAGTTGGGAAGACTTCTAAGCAAATGGTTGAAAGTTCAGCCTGGATTTTCTTTGCTGACTTTAGCAATATCAGAGGAATAAAGATAAAGTGAATGAAATGTTAAGCAAAAAGGAACCAGAACTTGAAGATCTGTAAAATTCTTAGCCTATCCATATTGCAAAATAGTGAGAAATGTTGTTCAGAGAACATCAACGGTTTGGTTGAAAAATTATTTTTATAAAGAGACTACAAGTGTAATTCAAGCATCTAATCAGGCATATTATCAGAGGCCAGGAAACAGAGATGGAGTTGCAGCAGCGGAAATGCTGCCAGCTTTATCTGAAGAGGACAAAAATGGAATAAAATAAACAAAGACTGTCAGATTCGTATGATTCCACATGACAGGCTAATAAAACCATCTGGCTTTGAACATGTGTTTTCCTTCAATAAATTAAAAGAATGACCTCAAAGACAGGGTTCTTTCCTCCTAGCTTCCAGAGGCTGGGTCTACCTTGGCTGGAGAATTCTAGCCCCCAGAACTTTGAAAAAATAATTATATGTTGTTATAGCTACTCAATCCTTGGGATTCTGTTACGGAAGCCCTCCAAAAATAACATGATGATGAATTCAATTTTGTCCTCACAAAAATTATGTCCAAGACTTGATCCCTGGTATCTGTGATTCTGATCTTATATCAAAATAGGGTCTTTGTAGGTGTCATTAAAGTAAGGATGGAGATGAAGTCATACTAGGTAGAACTTCAGTCTAATAAAAGTTTCCTTATAAGAGACAGATAAGTAGCAAACATGGAGACACAGGAAATAAGGCCACATGAAGACAGAGGCAGAGTTTGGAGAGTACACTGCCACAGCCAAGGGATGCCAGACACGAGAAAAAGCTGGGGAAGCCAAAGAGAAATTATCTCCTGTAGGCTTTGTAGGAACTGTGGCCTTGTCAGCTCTTGATTTTGGACTTATGACCTCCAGAACTTTGACAGAAATTTCTACTGTTTTAAGCCATCTCAATTGTGGTAATTTGTTATGACCAGTCTAGGGAACTAAAACATATTGTCTGAGGTTACACAACCATCTGTGCAAGGTCAGCTTTTGAATCCTAGTCTATCTGACGCCAAAGACCTTGCTTTCACCACTACATCATAGCTTCTTTTCAGCATTAGCTTCTATAACAGAACTTAAACAACATGAGTTTACTTCCCCTTTCATCATGCTCACATTTTCATTGATTTTATGTGTCATGCACCATAAAGAAAAGTGTGAGTGCAATAAATGAAAAACCACATGGTTTATTCTCAGGGGGCTGCCAGTCTGGTGGTGAGAACAGATCATAAATATGTATTCTGATAAACATGTAATTATCAATAATGATACTTAAAGTAATCAACAGTAAGCACGGTAAAATACATGGGACTGTGGGTGGCATATTGATACGGGATTTTTTTATATTGTCCACAAAATTAGATTCATCTTTCAGTCTCAAATTAGCCTTTGAGTAGAAAATAGCTTGACCTAATAGTCTAAATTAAAATTTGTTTGTATAGAGGGAGTAGTTATGGAGGCACAGGTTAAGAACCATTTTTAAAAAAAATTTTTTTTAGAAACTAGAAAAAGACAAATCAAATATCCCACCCTTAACATATGTAAACACTTCCAATTAGGAGTTCAAACTGTGCATAAATACAACTTAATGATATTCAGGTGGACAGTGTTCCAGGATGTGTATTTGATGTAAACCAGAAACACACACCATTAGATGCCTCTAAGATGCCCTTGGGATTTCCCCAGGGTAGGCAAGTTCTTGGTGTTCTCAGATCTATCTTCCTCATGGTTGCCAGAGTGATCATGCTAAAGCAAAAATGTCACCAGATTTTACCACTGATTAAAACTTCTGTCTGTTCAGTCAGAGTCCAATTCCTTTTCCTATCACAGAAGGACCCTTGTGAACTTGCTCCTTGTTTTTTGTTTGTTTTTCCTGTCTGTCCACATCTCCAGCTGCTTCTCATGTCATTATATCCACTCCAGCTAAGCCACAGTATTTGCAATTACACACACCACTCTGTTTCACGCCTCCTTGCCTCTGCTATATCCTCTCCTGTATTGCTTGTGATATCACCATCCCCAACGTTTACCTCCATTATATCTGGTCAGTTTTATAATTACTTTTTAGAGTATGTTTTTCTTACTCAGATTAAAAGATCCTTAAGATTTGACTTAATATCCTACCATCAGGTACCAACAGAAGTGGGAGAAGCAGTGGTAAGTGACTTCTGAGCTTTGGCCTCAGTGTGGCAGGCCTCCATAACTGTTTCAGCACTGACTGCGTGGTTAAGTTAAATACTAAAACCCAGTGCCCTTATACGAAGGCTGGGGTGTAACGAAAGCCCATCAAGAGTTCTTCCTAGGCCTCTCCTGGGCCTTAAAACATGACAAAATAGTGAAGGAATTCTTAACAGGACCCATTTAGGGTTAAATAAGTTTTACTGGGGGTCCGAAGAAACTCCTCAGGCCTCCACAAACAAACTTATTGAGAGTCTGAAGGAACTCTTCAAACCTCCCTGATTTAACAAGAGACGAGATAAGGGTAATCATTCCAGCACCTGGACCCATTTAGATTAAGGACATTTACTGAGACTCCAGAGGAAGGTCTTCAGGACTCAGACCTTAGTTCTAGATTAAAATAAATTAATCACTTATGTCTGTAGATGAATGTGCGATTAGACGTAGACATATCACTTAGAAGGTACATAAACTCTGAAAACTTTGTAATTCTGAGTTGGTCTGGTGATAATTTCCAGGCCTTCTCCCTGTAACCAGTTACAGAAATAAAAACTCTCTTCCTTCTGAGTTCATGTGCATCTCGTTATTGGGCCAAAGGAAATAGCAGCCGGACCTTCATTTTGGTTCAGGAGTCCTGAATCCCTAGATGCTCCAATAAATAGCCCCAGATAATGGCTAGACATGTGTTTTGAGACCATATTTTATCATCTATTTGCAGCCAAGCTCCCAGATAATGGCAGCCACAGCAACGACCTTAGAAAAGCCCGGTAAAACAATTTTCATTCTGAACCCAACCTGTATTGCTAAGACGTTGAATTGTGAGAAATAGCAAAATGGTGGTTGTTTTAAGTCACTACATTTTGGTTGGGTTGGTTAATTATAGAGCAATGAATAAGCGGTGCATGATCCTAGCTAGCAAACAGTGCTTATTAAAACAACTAGGTAGTTCACAGAACCTCCAAGTAGGGCAGAGAAACAGCATTAGATGCTACCCATTCAAGAAAATGAGGCCAGGAATAGCACAGCTGTAAACATCATTATGCTAGAAGACTGGGGTGGCACAAACAACACTGTCATCACCAACTGCCACTAATCAAATTCAGGACAGGATATGAAGAGCTCTCATCACAGCCGAACTTTCTGACACCCTGTCTAGAAGAGCACTCTTCCCATTCATAGATACTTCTTCATGTTATTCTCCTTCTCATGAGCCTCTCACATGAGTTCTGATTAGCTAAAACTACGTCACATTTATGTCACAGTAAAGAAGTCTGAGGAAGCCAGAGGTCATTGTTGTTTATTTGGCAACAGTGTCTCCCCTTAATGTGAAAAACTATCAAAATATGAGCAGATTTTGAAAGATTCCATAAGCCAAGAAGAAAAGATGTAATGATGAAAGATGTCTACCATGCCCATTTTCACGTTTACTTAATACATGGGCTTTAGAATAACTAGACTATATTTCAAGAAATCTGAACTGTGGATGCTCTATGATTATTGTATTTTCTTATGCAAATTTCCATTTCTGAATCCACTGGCCATGTTAGCCATCATACTTCCTCCCTGATCTTTGACAAACCCTAAAAGCCATTTCTATTCACCATGCTTCAACCTATCACATCAAGATCAAATGTATAGTTTACTGTGCACCAAAGTGATAAAAATAAGGTGCAAAAGTCTGTAAATTTATCTGAGATAATGTCAGAAAGGTGTTATTTTACTTTGAGTGGCAAGATTGCACAGTGATGATGCTCAGAGTCTTTAGAACTAGCCTCCTGAGGTTTAAATCCTAGTTCTTCTTCCTACAAGGCTGTGTGACCTTGGATAGGCTATTTAAACTTTCTGTGGTCTAGTTTTATTTTAGTCTGTAAATTTAGGTTAATATTAATAACTATTAATATATTCACACCCATGTGCATGCACATATATACACACACATATATACAGTTCACATACACAAAAATATGCACACACATAAATGCACACATACACATACACACATAAACACACATATATACACACATGCATACATGTATGTGTATATAGTAAGACCTATGAAAGTGTTACCTATTAGTAGTATCATTATTATTAATAATCTTTAAATTCCTTTGTTTCAGAAAATGAGGGAGGCACTAAAGGATAAGAACTCAACTATGACTGCAAACAGATTTTTATGTTGAAATAGTAGATCTGATATGTAAGAGCTTTCTTACCAATTTTCCCCTCTGTAAAATGTATGTTTCTTATAAGAAATTAAATAAATTAAATGTTATATGCTATCATGATATGCCTAGGTCATAATAAGTAATCAATGCATGCCTGTGCAGAATACTTAATACTTCTGAGTGGCTTTGGACCACCCCAGTTCTCCCCGCCTTCCTTACCCATGGTTCTTAAGAATAGCTGTGGAATGTGCTGGTAATGCAACACCCTGAGGTAAGGAGGAACTACCTGAAATAGCTTTGGCCCTGTTCCTGTCCCTCCTAGGGAATGTAACATCTTGAGATAGAGGGAAATTGCCCAGGAGAATCTGGGCTTTGTGCCTCTCTCACATAGGAGCAAGATGTCTTTTCAAGCTTTTCCTAGGGAGTCACATTGCCTCTGAGGTATGTAACTGAAGGTGGACTGCTTTTTGGAGGCTCTAGTTGTGGTACAAGGCACTTAAGACTGCATCCACCTTGGGAAGCTTTCTTGAGTCTTGAGCAACTGGTTCAGAGTGGATCCTAGGCTTCTTTTGTCCCTGTATGTAGTAAACGAGCTTTGTATGACTTGTGTGTGAGAATGTTGTTTCATCAAATTGAGATAAGGAGTTAACCAGTTCCAGTAAACCTGCTTCACAGTAAGTACTGGTGTTTATAATCATACACATGTGTACTGTTAAAAACATTATAGAAAATGTAAGCTTCCATTCCCCCAAGAAAAACATGTGATTGCAAGCTTCTTTTATTTTCCAAATCATACCATTTTATTTTTGCTGCAATTCTGTAAAGGAGGCAGTGCATGAACAGATAAACTCATCATAAACATGAGAAAACTGCAGATCAGAAAGGTAAAGCGACCTCTGAAAGGTTGCATATGGTCATAATGATAAAGCACTGATCTCCTTATGCTAAAGTTTATACCTTTTTGTACCCACCAGCCTACCTGGAGCAAACCTTGCCTTCCGGCAAAATTTAGAATCTAGTGTCCAGTGGCTACATTGAACAATTACTGCATTGCAGTCTGATTTTACATTGTGTCAAACTCAAATTGCCTGTGATCCAATTCAATGAAGACTCAGGATCAACCAGCTGAGGGGCATTTATATGATAGCAACTGAAAGCCAAAAGGTTTAAGAACCCAGATTAAATCTTAGAACAATGATTTTCAAACTTTATGGTTCATCAAAATCATCTGGATGGGTTGTTAAACATGTTGTGTGGCTCCATCTTTCAAGTTCAGATTCGGAGGCCTGTGGTGGAGTAGGAGAATTTATATTTCCATCAAGTTCCCAGATGACAAAAATGCTGTTGGTACTGGGACCACCCTGTGAAAATCAGTCTTAGAAGCATCCAGGCCAGCTCAATCATTTCAAAAATAAGAAAACGAGTTGAGAATTAAGACATATGGTAAAGGTTACGTGGGAAATAGACTGAAATAAAAATTTGTATGGAGGAAACTTGTTGAGGATTGTTTTCAAAAACACTGAGGAGGTGAAAGAAAAACCCTAGGGAGGTGAATAAAATGACATTGGGTAGAACAAGAAGTTGAACTGCAGTGACGCTGCAACATAGGCCTTAGCTTAGCCTGAAGAGGATGTGGAAACTGGCTTGAGGTCAGCATAATCTCCAATTGAGAAAAGGGTCTGTGCTGTTGCATACCCATTTATTATCCCCACATCAACCAGGTTGAGTGTGGTATATACCCCCATGTTCCTGGCACATGGGAGAAGGAGTGGCTGGATCCCAGAGGGAGACTGTCAATGGTGGGAAGAGGTAATGTATCAAAGATTGCATCACAGTCAAGAAATAGCTCTGATGACCCTTCCTGCAAGACACTAGGAAGAACATAGGAATTGGATTTGGAATGTTGAATAGATTACCATGTCTACCTGTGTGTCAGCTGTTTGAACTGAATAGTGGACACTAAAACTCTGAAAATAGTCTGATGAAATATGTAATTAATTGAAGTTCTCTAGACTTGAGTTTGAATTGATGCTCTACCATTTATCAGCCATGTGGCATTGGGTTACTCAATAAACCTTTCTGGCCTATTTTCTGACTTGCCAGTAATATTTAATATTTGCGGTGATACACCTTTTTAAAAGGTAAAAGGCTTTAATGTGTTTAGTAAATCTTAAATATTGATGTTATCTGAGATTGTTATTGAATAAAATTCTCTTATAAACGCACCAGTTGATAAAATGAAACCTCTATGAGGTCTCTCTTCTTCTAAACAGATTTTCAGCTCTCAAACATGTCCAAAAATATATATGACCAGGGTTAATCCAAAGAAATAAAGCAGCAAGAATGAAGAAAGTAAGGAAGCATCTGTTTCATCTTTTAAAAATGTAATGTTTTAGCAAAAGTACTATGTAAATAGTTTTATTAATGTTTTATTACTACTTCTGTTCTTATATCTAGTTCTGTGTAACAAATAACCACCGTTTCTGAGGGTCAGGAATCCGAGAGGAGGTTAGCTAAACACTTCTGGCTCAGAAACTCTCCGCAGTTGCAGTCAAGATGTCGGCCAGGTCTCCAGTTATCTGAGGACTTGACTGGGTCAGAAGGACCTGTATCCAAGGTGGCTGTTTCACATGACTATTGGCAGGAGACTTCAGTTCTTCAGATATTTAGCCACAGTACCATTTAAGTGTTTTTAAGATATGATGCCTGGCTTTCTCCAGAAAGAATGAACCAAGAAAGCAAGAAATAAGCTGCAATGTATTTTATGCCCCAGCCTCAGAAGTCATACTTCGCCATTTCCAAAATACCTTATTGGTTACATAGGTGAGCCCTCTTCAGTGGAGGAGGGGATTACCAGGGAGGAAAGAATCACTGGGAGAGACAGCTCAAAGGCTGACTATGAACAATGTTCAATGAAGGTATCCCTGGGTGGCCTAAGAACAGGGACATCTCATTCTGTCTAGAAATATTTGCCCCATTCCCTGACCATCTGTCTATCGATGGGAAGAGAGGATACGTAGAGCAAAGGATGGTACATCAATATCTAAGGAGGAACTGAATTGGAGGGAATCACTGGCAATAAGTAATTCTGTCTTGTACTGAATAGGAAATTTGGATTGTTCAAGAGATTATTAATCCCTATTGAACCTGCTTTTCTATATGAATTTTAAATTAAAAAGGAAGGCTTCCTTACTTCATTCTTGCTGCTTTATTTCTTTGAATTAACCCTGGTCATATATATTTTTGGACATTTTGCCAGCTGAAATACTGTTTAGAAGAAGAGAGACCTCATAGAGGTTTAATTTTATCAGCTGGTGAGTTTATAAGAGAATTTTATCCAATAACAATCTGAGATAACATCAATATTTAAGATTATCTCTTTTTGAATGTACTTGTTTGTCTTTTCTTTTGGACCAAAGAGTGGCCTTTAATTTATAGAAAAGAGAGAGGCTGAGTTTTCAGAAGAGACATAATTTTAGAAAGAAGAAAAACAGTGTACATAAAAAATAGCTATTTGCCTCATTAATCATTTTTATTAAGAGTCTTCCTGTACTAAAATGAACAGCCTGTTAAGCGAGAAAAGGCTAAATGTCTAAATCTTACTTTAATGGTGATAAAACATATTATTCATAGTAACAACCCTAAGGTTATTTTTATGTGCATATAATGGTTGTGCTGATCTGCTTTCAGGACATAATAATCCAGATTTTCCACTCAGCAAGGCATCTTATTCATGTAAATTTACTGCATATATTTGGAAATATATATCAACAGTGAATACAATCTAAATTGCCAGGAATAATACTGAAAACACGGGCCTAAATTAGAAGAGAGGCTAAATATAAAGGTGTCTATAATGAATGTGCCTACCTGCGACTCCTAAAGTAGGAGACGGAGCCCTAGATTCAAGTCAGAAAACCTGAGTTCTGGTTGCAGCCTCTCTTTTCAGTAACTGTGATTGTGACCTTGGAGAAAAATGTTTGACCCTGGTGTGTCCCTAGATTTTTCATCTCAGAATAGTGGTGTTATTTCTGCTACACCCAGCTATACGGGGTATGATCTGTGAAAGTTAAACTCTTCTGGGGGAGATAAATATATGAACTTTATTCATAAAATAAATAACTTTTTCACAGTATTCACAATTTCTTAATTGAAATCTGGTAAGTATCTGCTGTCTAGAATCTAATGACCTTGTCTAGAATCTAGTGAGCAACCATATATATTATTCCCTTGATATGGTTTGGGTTTGCATTCCGCCCCAATCTCATGTCAAATTGGAGAAGGGGCCTGGAGGGAGGTGACTGAATCATGGGAGAGAGCTTCCTCCTTGCTGTTCTCATGATAGTGAGTGAGTTTTCAAGAGATCTGGTTGTTTGAAAGTGTGTGGAACTTTCGCCTTTGTTCTCGCTCTCTCCTGCTCCACCATGGTAAAACTTGCTTGCTTCCCCTTCTCCTTTCACCATGGCTGTAGGTTTCCTGAGGCCTCCTGGTCATAATTGCCGTTAACTTCTTTTCTTCATAAACTACCCAGTCTCAGCTACTTCTTTATAGCAGTGTGAAATGGATTAACACAACTATATATACTACAATACATATAGTGCTACATATAAAGATAATTTAATCTTAAATATAATATAAATACATACTTTGTGTGTGTATATATATAATACACTCACATATAGTGTAATATAGAGTGCAATGGAGAATTTAGAGAAGTAATTCAGATTACTGGAACAAAATATTAAGGATGTCATGACTTAGGGATTATGAAATTAATAAAAATATAAATCAGGGTCTGGAGAAGCTAAGATGTTTAGGAAAAGCAGGAAGTCTCAAGTCCCATCCTCAAAAAGCAGCAGAATTAGTTAGCAGAGCATAGCTACTGTGAGAACCCTTCTGCATGATGTGCAAAACAACATATTTTTCAAACTAGGGAGAACTGTTCAATCAAAATAATTTGTAGTGAATAACTTCCAAGATAAAAATTGTGAGAAATGAACCCAAAATATTAAAGTAGGTGTCTTTGGACACACAAGAATGAAGGGCACTGAGATAGAGCAAGAAACTACAATTCATCAAGACAGCCAAAGATAAGTAAATCACAAGATATCTAAAAAGAAATAGAGCCCCTTCATATAAAGAGACCAAGGAAAGATTCAGGCAAATGTGCCAGGTACCTTCCACTTGCTCTATAGTGCACACTGCTATTCATCCTCTACTTGAAGCTTTTAACAATAAAATTGAGGGCATTTGCTCTCATTATCATTTGTGAAATGAGGATTTTGAGCCTTCCTGATATGAAACAGTAGCAGGTGACACACAACTCACAAGTTCTGAAGCAACTGAGCTCAACCTTAAAACATCATATTTTTCATATTTCTACCTTTTCAACAGGTTCAGCTTATAGTTTCATTTTGTAACCATATAAAATTGGGGATTGTGTCATTGTTAAACACATTGCCCACCTTTAGCCTTCAGTCCCATCCAAAGTTGTTAATTCCTTCCTTCCCTCTCTCCCTCCCTCCCTCCCTCCCTCCCTCCTTCCTTCCTTCTTTTCTTTTCTTTTTTAATGGAGTCTCGCTCTATCACCCAGGCTGGAGTGCAGTGGCGCAATCTTGGCTCACTGCAACCTCCGCCTCCCAGGTTCAAGCAACTCTCCTGCCTCCCAAGTAGCTGGGACTACAGGCGCGTGCCACCACACTTGGCTAATTTTTTGTATTTTTAGTAGAGATGGGGTTTCACCTTGTTAGCCAGGATGGTCTCCATCTCCTGACCTCATGACCCACCCACTTCAGCTTCCCAAAGTTCTAGGATTATAGGCATGAGTCACCACACCCAGCCTAATTTTTGTATTTTTAGTAGAGATGGGGTTTCACCACGTTGGCCAGGCTGGTTTCAAACCCTGACCTCAGGTTATATGCCTGCCTCAGCCACCCAAAGTGCTGGGATTACAAGTGTGACAAAGTTGTTAATTTCTAGAAGGGGTTCATCTCCTATAACAACTACTTTTCCAATAGCAAAAACTTTGCTAATACACCTGCTAGTTTATGTGATGCCCTAGCAGTGAGAATTATGAAAACTATGTCTTCCATGTGCATGTTTCACATAGCTCCTGAAGTGTGATATGCCATTTAATTATGGAGCTGGGGTTATTCTCATGTTACAGATTAGAAATTTTGAGGAATAAATAAACTAGATGGTCAATTTAAGATATTAGGACCATATTTTGAATATATATATCTATGGGATTCTATATTCTACATACTTAAAACAAGAATGATGTAAATTCTTTAGTTCAATGTTTTTTGTCTTTAACTATAATTGATATAATTACATTTCAGTAATTAATGTGAAACAATGGAATACAAAAGATGCATATAATAAAAATGACTTTAATTTAAATTTTAACAGTTATATAACAGTTGAGTTGCTGTGGGCCATCATTTCTTCCTGAACCTCAGTTTACTCATTAAGTGGTAAAAATAATGGCAACTTCAAGATGTATTTTATGAATATGTACAATAAATAAAATATTTAAGATAGAGCATAAACAGAGGTGCACGATCAATTATAACTGGTATGGTTTGGATGTTTGCTCCTTCTAAATCACATATTGAAATATGATTCTCAATTCTGGAGGTGAGGACTGGTGGGAGGTGAGTGAATCATGGGGATGGATTTTTCATGAATGGTTTAGCACCATCCCTTTGGCGATAAGCGAATTCTCTTTCAGTTAGTTCACACGAGGTCTGGTTGTTTAAGAGTCTGAGACCTCTCTCTCCTTGCTCTCTTGCTCCTACTCTTGCCATGAGATGTGCCTGCTCCTGTTTCACCCTTTGCCATGAGTAAAAGCTCCCGTGGCCTCACCAGAAATCAAGCAGATGGTGGCATCATGCCTTCTATATAATCTGCAGAACCTTGAGAAAATTAAATCTCTTTTACCTAGCCTCAAGTTTGTTTTTATAGCAATGCAAAATGGCCTAATATAGTAACTATTGTTATTTTTTAAGATGTATGAGCATTTACCTTTTATATGATTTTTATCTCTATTTTGCCAGGTATACCTGGGGGAGAACATCATAATGATGTGGTTAGACATCTGACTTTGAAGCTATACATCCTTCACTTGAATCCAGTTTCACTGTCTATTATCTAAATGACCTTGAACTCCATTTCATATCTATAAAATGAGATTAACTATAATTTCTTAGGCATCAAATTTGTTTGATTATTGAAAAAGGCAGTGCAGGAAAACTAAAAGATGCCCTATAGATAAAACTATAGATAAATATAATCATAAATGTTTGATAATATACCAGCCTCATCTAACTGATGAAAGAATTATGATGAGATTAATACGATTAAATGAAAGAGCCTAGATCTTGCGAATATCCAGCTGTAAGTAAAACCTATATTTGAAAGTGCCTCTATTGCTAGCCAGACGTCAGTAAGATAGCAGAATAAGGGATTTAGGCACTTGTCAATTTCTTGCTAATCAAATTGATTTGATTATTGAACAAGGAAATATCAGTTTGAATAACTATCCACACACAAAAATATATAACAAGAACTAAGGAATCCAGGTGAGAGATACAGTCCCTAAGTGGAAAAGAGAATTAAGAAAATACACATTGAAGAGAGAAGGAAGATCATTTTTTACATTACACATGATATCCCTTCTCTGAGCCTGGGCAGCACATTGTAGAGAATGATACCCTTTGTGTGGAGAAAGGAGAGTGAAGTGAGCATCAGATCTTGTTGTGAAATCCAGCACCAGCCTCACCCCAATGAACCCTAGCACCAGGCAAATCCAATAGCCCCAGGCCCCAGGACTGTTCCAGCACCATGCCAGCTCCTGTGGCTTCAGGCTATAGGTTAGTCCCTGTGGACTTAAGACCCAGGTGAGCCTCATGGACTCAAGGGCTTAAGAACTGTCCCTGCAGACCCAGGTCCCAGGCCTTCCCCTGCAGACCCAAGCATCAGGCCCACCCCAACACCAGGCTAGCCCACATTACTCAGGCTGAAAGAATGTCTCAGGACAGATCTCTGTGGATTCAGGCTTAAGGCCAGCTCCTGTAAACACAGCCTCTTGACTAATCCCCACATACTTGGGTACATGGTCTATGTCTATATGGATGTACCCAGTTGCCAGGCTGACTCAAACAAACCTGGGTGCTAGGCCAGACCCTGAAACTCCAGAATCCAGGTCTGTACTCACAGAGCCAACTACCAGGCCCACCCACACAGAACCAAGCTCCAAAACCACTCCAATGGACCAGGCTCACCCCAACAGAGTCAGGCACCAGACTTGCCTCCTGAGAATACCTGCAGCAAGCTTGATAGTGGACCTCAACAGTCAGCCTACCCATAATAATATCTATATAGACTTACTGGTGACTGGTGACATTGTCTTTCTGTGACAAAGCCAATCTGTAAATCGTGGAAGAGTGGCTTACTTCTTCAAATGCACAGACAAAAATGTAAGGACACAAGGATTATTAATAAAAAGAAAAATATGACACCACCCAAGAAAGAAAATAAAACATGGGTAACCAGCCCTAAAGAAATGCATATCTATTAACTGTCTGACAAATAATTTAAAATAATAGTTTTGGAAGAGTTCAATGAGTTACAAGAAAACAGATTGACAAATGAATATTAGGAAAACAATATATGAATAAAATTATAAGTTCAACAAAGAGATATAAGCCATAAACAAAACCAAACAGAAGTTCTAGAGCTGAAGAACCTAATGATGGAAATAAACAATCTTATAGAGTGCTTCAACATCCGATTCAATAAACTGGAAAAAATTAGCAAGCTTAAAGAGTTTATTTGAAATTGCCCACCTAGAGGAAAAACAACAAAATGAATGGAAAAGAGTTAAGAAATTTTATGTAATGTACAGAACACGATAAAAATATCTAATTTATGCATTATGAAAGACATAGAAGGAACAAAGAAAAAGGTAAGAAAAGCATATTTAAAAAAATAATAAACTTTCTGAATCTGGAGAGAGAAAAGAACATCCACATCCATGAAGCCAAATATAAACCCCAAATATATTTATACAAAGAGACCCTCACTAAAACACATTACAATCAAATTCTCAGAAGTAAAACTCAGAGACAATTTTGAAAATAGCAAGAGAAAAGCAACTTATCACATATAAAGAAACATATGTAATACTATTGACACATTTCTCAGCAGAGACCTTGAAGACCAAGAGAGAGTGGAATGACACATTTGAAGTTCTGGAAAAAATAAAATAAAAAATAAAAAACTGCCAACAAGAATACCACATCTGGAAAAGCTATTCTTTATAAATGGAGATATAAAGACACTCCAGGACAAACAAAAACTGAGGCAGTTCATCACCACTAGATCTATGTTACAAAATATGCTAAATGCAATTCTTCTAGTTGAAACAAAATGAAGCTAACAGATGACAATAAAACATATAAAATTATAAAACTTACAGTAAGATAAGAGTATACTCAAACTTGGAATACTCTAACAGTGTAATGTTGGTGCATAAATCACTCTTAACTATTACATAAAGTTTAAAAGACAAAATAACTACAGCTACAATAATTTGTTAATGGTTGCACAGTATAAAATGATGTAAATTGTGATATTAATCATATAAAATATAAGGAGAGGGGAATTTGTGATATGTTCATATAGATTTGAAGTTATCTTAAAATTGACAATTATAAATATAAGTTGTTTAATTTCAGCCTCATGGTGACTATAAAGAAGAAAACCTGTAGTAGATATACAAAACATAAAGAGAAAGGAATCAAGGCATACCATTACAAAATCTTTCAAATCACAAAGCAAGACAATAAAAGAGGGAAAAAAAGGACTACAAAACAGTATAAAAACAATAAAGAAAATGGCAGTAGTCAGTCTTTAACTACCTATAATTACTTTAAAGGTAAATGGATTAAATTTTCTAACAAAAGATACAGAGTGGCTTCACGAATTAAAAGTAATAAAAAATTAAGACCCAAGTGTATACTTCCTATAAGAGATTCATTTAGACTTAAGGACAGACATAGACTAAAAATGAAGAGATAGAAAAGATATTTTATACAAATGGTATCAAACAAAGAGCAGTATTGGCTACAAATATTAGATAAATATACTTCGATTTGGTAACTACAGAAGCGACAAAGAAGGTCATTACATAATGATAATATGGCCAATCATCAAGAGGCTATGTTAATTATAAATAGACATTCAATGTTGAAATATCTAATATTATCAAGCAAATGTTAATGGAACTGAAGGGAGAAATAAATAGCAATAAAATATTAGAGGACTTCAGTACCCCCACTGTCAACCATGCATAGATGATCCAAATAGAAAAATCAATAAACAGCAGACTCAAACAGCATCTACAGATCAAATGGAACTAACAGACATACACAGAACATTATATTCAATAACAGCAGAATACACATTCTTTCCAAGTACACATAAAACATTCTTCTGGATATAGTACATGTTAAAATATAAACAAGTCTTAAAGTATTAAGAAGATTAAATTTATATATATATATATTTACTCTAAAGCACAATGTTGTGAACCTAACATTAATAATAGAAGGAAAATTGGAAAATTCAGAAATATGTAAAAATTATATAACCCATTTCTGGGCAATCAATCGTTTAAGGAAGAAATGAAAAGGAAAATCAAAAAATATCTTGAGATAAATGAAAATGAAAATATAACATACCAGATCAATAGGATGCAGCAATGACATTCTAAAAGGATAGGTCATAGCAATAAGTGTATATATTAAGAAAACAATCTCTAATAAACCTAGCTTTACCACTCAATGAAATAGACAAAGCAGGACAAACTTTAGTTAGCAAAAGGAAAGTAATAATAAAGACCAGAGCAGAAATAAGTGAAACAGAGACTACAGTAACAAAAGAAATTAATGGTTGATTTAGTATAAATATGAACAATATTGACAAAATGTTAGACTAAGAAAAACAAAAGAGAAGACTCAAATAAATCCATAAACAATAAGGTAGACATAAAACTGTTACCACAGAAATGCAAAGGGTTATAAGAGACTACAATGATCAATTATCCACCAAAACTTGAATATTCTAGAAGAAACGGAAAATTTTATAGAAGCATTCAACCTATCAAGGTGAAATCAGGAAGAAACAGAAAATCTGAGCAGGCCAATAATGAGTAATGAGATCTTATCAGAAAGCAGAACCTCTCAAGAAAGAAAAGCCTTATAGCTTCATTGGTAAATTCTTATAGCTTCATTGGTAAATTCTGTCACACTTAAAGAAGAACTAACACCAATACTTCAAAACTCTTCCAAAAAGTTGAATAAGTGGGAACATATCCAAACTTATTTTATGAGGCCAGCATTATTACACTGACATGAAAACAACACAAGGACAGAACAAGAAAATAAAATTACAGGCCAATATTCCAAAGAAGATAGATGTTAACCATCTCAACAAAATACTAACAAACTGAATTTTACAGCATATTAAAAGGATCATACACTCTTATCAGGTGAGGTGTGTGGTTGGAATGCAAGCATTATTTGACATTAGCAAATCAATCATGTGTTACACCATAACGATAGAATGAGTGATAAAAGCACATAATCATCTCGATACAGAAAAGAATCATTTAACAAAATTCAACAATTTTTTTTTAATTTTTATTTTTTATTATTATTATTATACTTTAAGTTCTAGGGTACATGTGTTTAACGTGCAGGTTTGTTACATATGTATACTTGTGCCATGTTGCTGTGCTGCACCCATCAACTCGTCATTTACATCAGGTGAAAACTGTCAATAAATTAAGTATAAATGTGACTCAACATAATAAAGATCATGTGTGGCAAGGCCACAGTGGATGCCATAATCTGTAAGAAAAACTGAATGCTTTTCTTTTAAGATTAGAAACAAGTTAAGGATTTCCACTCTCTACACTTCTATTCAATATAGTGCTGAAAGTACTAGTAAGAGTAATTGAGAAGATGAAAATTAAAGAGCACCAAAATTTGAAAAATTAAAGTTGTAGATTTTTTTAAGAAAATTTTATTTTATATAAGAAACCCTAAAGGAAATAAAAAAAATAGAACTAATGAACTAATTCTGTAAAGTTGAAATATACAAAAATCATAAAAATTTGTGTATCTACACACTAATAACAAATTATCCAAAAGAAATTAAGACAATAGTCCCACTTATAATTACATCAAAATGATAATAAAATACTTAGGAATACATTTAAACAAAGAGCTGAAAGATCTGTACACTGAAAACTATAAAACATAGATTGAAGAAAACACACATAAAGAAGATATTGCATGTTTACACACTGAAAGAATATTGTTAAAATGTCCATACTACCTAAAATGATCTACACGTTCAATGAAATGCCCATCAAAATCTTAGAACTTCAGACCTTTTTTTTTTAAGAAATCAGAAAAAGACCTACAATTTTTATAAAATCACAAAAGACTCCAAATAGCCAATGCAATTGTGAACAAGAATAACCATGTTGGAGCCATGAAACTCCTGATTTCCAAATATGTTACAAATTTATAGAAATCAAAACATCATGATACTTATTTAAAATCAACATATAGACCAATAGAAGAGACCAACAGAGTCTAGAAATAAATCTATACAGTTATAGTTGATTGATTCTCAACAAAGGTGCTAAGACCACACAATAGGGAAAAAAATAGTCTCTTCGATAAATGGTATTGAAAGAACTATACATTCACACACAAGAAAATTAAGTTGAATTCTTATCACAAAACATATATAAAAATAAACTCATAATAGTTTAAGGATTTGAATATGAGTCCTGATTTGTATAACTGCTAGAAGAAAACAGAAAATGTAGGGTAAAAGCTTCTCAACATTGTTCTGGGCAATCATTTTTTGTACATTACCCCCCAAACATGGGCACAAATGCAAAAAAATAGCCAAATAGGATGGAATTAAGCTAAAAAAGCATCTGAAAGCGAAAGAAACAACAAAGTGAGAATATACATACAGAATGAAAGAAAATATTTGCAAACTATACATCTTATAAGGGTTTAATCTTTTTTTTTTTTCTTTTTGTCCCCTGACTGCCCTGCCTTCCCCCACTTAAGGGTTTAATTTTCAAAATATATAAGGAACTTAATAGTAAAAAAAAAATCAATTATAAAATTGTCAAAGTATTTGACTAGACATTTCTCAAAAGAAGATACACAAATGGTCAACAGGTACACACACAAATCACTCAATGTCATTGTCACAATAAACTGGAAAACATAAATTCAAAGTGCAATAAAATATCACCTCACAGAATTAAGATGACCAGAATTAAAAAAAAAAAAAGAAGTGTTGGAGAGAAAGTGGAAATATTGGAGCCCTTGTTCACTGTTCGGATTGGAAACTGGTATAGCCATTAGAAAAGTCAATGTGGAGATTCCTCAAAAAATTAAAAATAGAACTATCATATAATCCAGCAATTCCACTACTGGGTATATATCCAAAGAATATACAATCAGTACCTAAAAAAATTCTGCAACCCCATGTACACTGCAGCATTATTAGGAGCAGTCAAGATAGGGAATCAACCTAAGTCTCCATGGACAGATGAATGGACAGAGATAATGTGGTCTGTATATACGATAACATATTATTTCACCTCTGAAAAGAAACAAATTCTATAATTTGTGACAACACAGATAAGCCTGGAGGACACTATACTAAGTGGAAAAAGCCACAACAAACAATTGCTACATAATATCACTCATATATGGAATCTAAAACAATCAAACTCACAGAAGCAGAGACTAGAATGGTGGCTACAAATGTTTAGGGAATGGGGCAAGTTCAGAGATGTTGGTCAAAGCATACAGTTTGAGTTCAGCAGGATCAATACGTTTCAGAGATCTAATGTACAGCCTGAGGACTGTAGTTAATGATACTGTACTGTATATGTGAAATTAGCTAAGACAGCAGTTCTTAAATGTTCTTACCACCAATAAATAGGTAATTATGTGAGATAATGAGTATGTTGATTAGCTTTATTGTACTCATTTTTACAATACATAAGTATATAAAAATATGTTGTACAAAATAAATACATAATTTTTTTATTTGTCAATTATGCCTCTGTAAAACTAAAGAAAAGTAAATGGTGGCTCTATTGACCCAACACTGGTCTCAGAGAATAACTCAGTTATCCTTTCTGATATTCCCTGCTTCTCCTACACTTAAGAGTTCTGTAGTTCATCCATCATAAGGCACATGAACATTCTAAAGGACAGTTTATGTCCCATCTGAAAGCTTTGGTGAGCACCTGTGTTGTGCCAAGCACTGTGCTTAGAGCCATGTATCCAAAAGAGAAAAAGACACATCTATCCTTAAGGAGCTCTCAGTCCACCAGTGGGAGAAACCGGAGAACAAACAGTTACAAAGTCATGACATTTGTTATCTTAAGTCAAGTCATAGAAACTGCTGTTTTTCTATGTCAAAAACAGTTGACTACCTGCAATCTTCATACTTCAGCCTTGTATATATGAGGTATATACTGGGGTCTATGGAGCAGATTGTTATAAATTATGACTAGAATTGTTGTTTTTCTGGCACATATTTATAGAAAGCACTGTAGGGAACCACAGAAGTGAGCTCAAGTTAATCAAATATGAGAAAAGCAAGCTGTTGAACTGAATTCTATTCTAACTTCATAATGCAGTTGCAAAGTAATTCATCACCAACAGGCCTATTCAGCCAACTTCCTTGGACACATGGAAAGGCAGGAGAAGGTAAATATGTGTATGTGTGTGTATGAAGGGGGCTGAGGGCTGAGTTTGCTGCAGTCGTGAATTCATCAATGTGGAAGTTCCGTGTGATGTTGCTCCCAGTGAGAGCTGTATGTCTGTTGATTAATTTGCTTTCTATAAAGGAGCTATTTTTGAAAACCCCTTAAGGATTCAAAGTAAATGCAAATGAGTGGTTAGAAAAATCTAAGTGCCTAGGAAAAAAATAGGTGGAAGGGGTATTATTCTATTTTATGGATGTTGATATGAATGCAAGCTGCCTGTCTGCATCCTGATAGCCTGTTGCCTTAAGAGTTTTTTTTTTTTTTTTTTTTTTTTTTTTTTTTTTTTTGAGACACTCTGTCGCCCAGGCTGGAGTGCAGTGGCGCGATCTCGGCTCACTGCAAGCTCCGCCTCCCGGGTTCACGCCATTCTCCTGCCTCAGCCTCCCGAGTAGCTGGGACTACAGGCGCCCACAACCGCGCCCGGCTAATTTTTTGTATTTTTAGTAGAGACGGGGTTTCACCGTGGTCTCGATCTCCTGACCTTGTGATCCGCCCGCCTCGGCCTCCCAAAGTGCTGGGATTACAGGCGTGAGCCACCGCGCCCGGCCGTCTTAAGAGTTTTTAAATAGCTTTAAAACAATTTACTTTCACGTCGATATGATTTTCAGGAAGTTTTATTCATTAAATGTTTATTTATTCAATATCAAAATCCATGGGAACATAATGAATATGCCTATGTATAAGCTTGTATCATAGAGCTTTAGCTATTTAGGCAGAAAAAAATGTTTGTATAAGGAAGACTGTGTTTTCTATCTAGAGGAAACAGGGTGGGTTGCCAGGATGTGTGTATTTTAACCATTAACACTAATAAAGGCATAGTAACCAACAGCAAACATCTGCTACGTGATGTCAAGGGCTGTGCTGGTAGGCTTATCTCTTTAACTCATATCAACTCTATAGCAAGTGTGATTACTGCTTTTCAAATGATAAGCTTCAGGTTATGTATGTATTTCAACCCCATGCCATAGTGTTGAGTCATTTGCCTTTATAGTCTTTATTAAATGTTAGTTAAGTGAATAAGTGAGTAAGTTTGCAAAATAATGAATGAATGAATGCATGCATGCATAGAAGCTCAATTCTTAGTGAAGAAGCCCACAGAGCTGGGAAAGAAAACCTGTTAAAATTTTAATACTTTTCTTTGTCCAGTTGAGCTGCATTTAATAACACCACCCTAATTTGTTCCTGGGTTGATTTATATGGAATTACTCTGTTCCATTACCCACACTGTCCTTATAAACAACAGAAAGTTATTTCCCAGAGTTTGGAGACTGGCAAGTTCAAGATCAAGGACCCAACAGACTTGGTGTCTGGGGAGAGCCGATTTCCTGGTTCAAAGATGACTTCTCACTGTGTCCTCACATTGTGGAAGAGGCAAAGGTCACTCTCTAGGTCACCCTTTTTTTAAGGGTACTATTTCCATTTTTGAGGGCTATGCCCACATAACCTGATCACTTTCCAGAAACCCGACCTCAAAAGATCATCACATTGGGAATTAGTTTTCTACATATGAATTTGAGGGGAGATACAAAGTGTCTACAGCAATAGTATTTTAGAAGAAAAAGAGTCATAACCACTTAAACTAAGGTGGTATCAGCGATGTTATAGAACAGATATGGCTAAGTCATTTGCAACTTTCCTTCATTTCCGATTTGCAAAGCAAGTTTGTACACATCATTTCTTTGTATTCCCCCAATAAACCTCAGAGGCTAAGATTTCTCACTTCCTCTTGAAAATGAGACACAAAGAAGTCACATAAATTTCCCAAGGTCATGCAGCTAGATTGTAATTATGTAGCTTATAGCAGTAGTCTAATAATGCCCATTAAATGGAATGCTTGTGTCAAAATGAAGTTTCAGATCGTTGTCTCCCTGTATCAAATGTTTTTTGGATTTATCTGTGACTTTTTTATTAGATAATGAAGAGAGCATCTACCAGTCCAAGCAAGGTGAAAAGGGAAGAAAGAGATTTTAAGCATGAATGGCCGGAGGGTGGGGAAAGGGACTAGAGAAAAATTAAAGATAGTTAACATGAAAATAGGAGTATTTTAGGAAGAGAAGGTTTATGAGTCCAATTTGAGGCTGGTTGATTTGGAGTCACCAAAGAGCTATCCAGGTGACGATGCATAATAGTGAGATAGAAATTCAGCCCGTAAGATTATGGAAAAAGAAATTAATAGTAATCACAATGAAAAAATGAGGATTTCTGAAAAAAATTACATAAGATCTCCAAGAGCAAATGTATAAAAAAGATAATTTGATAATTGTATTTGTTATCATTTGCTATTATCTATTATTTATACTCAAAACATTAATGTTGGTAAAGATTTAAATTCAGGGTGCCATATGGATAAATTTGTGCTCTATGTGTATGCATGGGTGTTTATATGGGTGTGTAACATCAGAAAGAACATTGTATTCAGTGTAATAAGTGACATTGTGTGGTATCAGTGGTTTGTATTTTATCTGAATTGGTTTCCTCCAAGAAGCTAAATTACTGCTTCACAAAAACCCAGAGATATAATACCGCCCACTGAATTTCCTTCCAAGCTTTAAAAGTTGTCTCTTCTAGTGATAAAGTATGCCTCAGACATCCACAGTTAACAATGATAATCTGCAGTAAGTTTTTTAGAGAAAGCCTTGACAAAAACTCACAGAGTAATAGACAACACAAAGGATTTACAATTGCCAGGCCCTTGTTCTGTTAAGTCTATCACCCTAATTTGTTCCTGGGTTGATTTATATGGAATTACTCTCTTCCATTACTCACACTATCCTTTTAAACAACACTAAATTCTGAGGGGAAAAGTATTGCCACAAGAAATACATTAAAAGAATGAATAGTCTCTTCACAATGAACTGGTGGATGGTTACTTAAAAGAGTATATTTTAACATTTCTCATAAGGCAGATCAGGTGGTAATAAAAAGACTAAGTGTCCATCCATGGATGAATGTGTATATATGCACAGTGGAGTGCTATTCAGCTTTTGAAAAAGAAATAAAATATTCTGTCATTGGTGACAACATGTATGAACCTAGAAGACATTAAGTTAAATAATTCAATCACAGAGACAAACACAATATGATCTCACTTATATGTGGAATCTATAATAGTCAAATTCATAAAAGTAGAGAATAGAATGGTGATTATCAGGGGCCGGAGGTGGGGTGGATGAGGAAAGGGGAGACATTGGTTAAGGGGTACAAAGTTTCACTTACACGGGAGAAATAAGTTCTGGTGATCTATTGAATAGCATGGTACCTATAGTTAATAATGTGTTATTTAGTTCAAATTTACTATAGAAGAATATTTTAAATGTTCTCACCACAAATAAATAATAAATATTTGAGGAGATGGACATGCTAATAATCCCATTTGATAATTTCACAACGTACACATGAATCAAATCATCACACGGTACTCCATAAATATGTACAATTATTATTTGTCAATAACACAAAACTTTTGAAAAGTGTATATCTTAAGCATATATCTATGTCTAGGCATCATTTGCTCTGGGGTTGGCTCATGAATACAGTGCTCTGGAAACTGTCCAATTTTCCTCTTTTAGCTGGAAGCTAACTTGACCTAGAAGAGGGAGAAAGAGTGGGTGGAAGTGACTTAGTCTCTCGCCAGCTATTATAGAGGAGGAAATTGGAGAGAAATGACAAAACACACCTCCTCAAAAAGATGAGAATTATCCCATTGGTGCATTATTTCTCAAACTCGTATACTGTCTATACCTTAGTTCTACAAGGTACACCCTTCCAAAAATGGCTCTTCTCTTTGGCTAGGTCAGAAACTACTGATTATTTCACTTCCTTTTGAGCTCTTCAAAACATATTAGCATATTAAAGTTGTAGAAAAGTCCTACAATAGCAAAATCTATTTCACTTTGTTTAATCCAGTGATTCCCAAGTTTATTTGACTATGCAATTCATGTTTACCTTATTAGGTATTAGTATATGGCAATTCTGCTGTGCACCAAATCATACTTTCAGAAACAAGACCAAGCTCTAGACTGGAGGCCCCTTCAGGGCAGAGGCTACTCTTCTTGCATCTCTGAATCTTGGCACAGTGCCTTGTAAAAGGTATACACATCCAACAAATTAATTAGGAAGTCATAAATGTTATACATTTACTAATTGTGTTTTTAATATAAAACACTAACCTGTGTTTAACAAGAGGCAACAAAATTTCTGCAAATTTACAATCAACTTAAGCAATGAAATGATCAGAAAAGTAGGTCTGGAAAATGTCATTATGAAGATAGCTGGAGTTGTACTATAGAACAGAATTGAGAGTGGAGGGCACAGGGCTGAAAACAGAGGGTTTTTAATCAGCATAAAGGGTAGCTCACAAGAGCCAAATAAGTCATGATTTGGAATTAATTCAGAACTGCTTTGCCCTCAATGTGTTGTTTCCTATGTGGGCCCATATCATTAAAAAATATCTTTAGCAATTGTCACCACTCACCATTGGATGACATCTTTCAACAATATTAAATCCATTTAGAAAGCAGAGGTGCCTGTTTATTTAATGTAAGCATATGTTCTTTGTTGAAAAAGTTAACCTGAGTGAATTCTTCTTCAGCATAAAGAGTTATTTGTGGTGAAATGGATATAAGAGTTATAAGACAACAAGGAGAAGATAATGTACTTATTTGAATGTCAGTATGACCAATACCATTTATGTCTACATTTTCTTCTGAAGTATCCTGAGTATGTAAGCTTTGAAAAATAAAGGAAAGATACTAGGTGCAATGGATTTCACAGTAGCAAAGGACATAATCAAGGTAGCGCTGTCACTTGTCATTATTAGCTGCATTCACAGAACAATATATTTTAGCCCAAAGTTATTTCAATGGAATATTTCATATACATGGCCTCTGACATTCACATTATTGTTTGTTTATAACATATTTCAGTAGTCTTTTCTCATCTATTCATCACCATCCCCTTTTCTCTTCTTTATTAATTTTTTTCAGAATGACTTTACGTTAAATATGTATGACCCTAAGAAATATGTACAGGAAGTATCTTAAGGGAATTAGCATTTATAGAGTGTGTTACGTGGTTTGGGTGCTTTATTTAAAGTCTCATTTAATCCCCAGGAAATCTTATGAAAAGCTTAAAAGAGCATTAATGCCTAGCATAAGTTCAAATAACTAGTCCATGGGAGCACTAGGAGTGGCCATCATTCTAATTATTTAATGGACACACACTACTTATTGTACACATGCCTTCCTTTGAGAAAATAGTTCATCCATTCTTAGCAATAACAGTTTCAGAGAGGTGCAGGTGAAGCTACTTTTAACTCCTTAGATCCAGATGAAATGTTTTAGTATCCCAGTTGAAGTATATGGAATGCACACAGTTACTGATGTCTGTAATGCCAACGCTTTAGAAGGCCAGGGTGGGAGATCACTTGAGGCTGGAAGTTCAAGACCAACTTGGACAACGTGGTTATACTTCGTCTCTACAAAAAATTTAAAACATTAGCCGGGTGTGTGGTGCCACCTCTAGTCACAGCTACTTTGGAGGCTGAGACAGGAGGATCACTTGAGCCCAGGAGTTTGAAGTTACAGTGAGTTACAATCAGGCTACTCAACACTAGCTTGGATGACGAAGGAGGATCCCGCGTCTAAAACAAGAACAGAAGCATATGGTTCAAGTGAGACACACGAACTGAACACAGTGAATCCGAGTTTACTCCAGGACACACAGGGGAAAAGGGGCCTGTTTTTCTCTGGAATGAATAAAACTGGAGAAGTTTAAGGTGGGCTTAAAGCTGGGTGATGCTTCCTTGCCATTGTTATTATTTTTTTGAAAAGCTGTCTGAAAATGAAGCAAAAGCAAAGAGTCAGGAAAAGAAGAGAAAGAAGCCATCATGTCAAGGTCTGAAAACATGAATCCACTTCTGCCTGAAACTGGCTTTAACCACTAGACTTCCCAGTTATATCAGCCAATATTTTCCTCTTTTATTTAAACTGATTTGAACTGGGTTTCCCTCCACTGGATGTGAAGTAACTTGATGAATACAGATTGCTAAGCTAATGCCTCTTTTACAGTTTCTTTTTTTAAATTTTTCTCTTTTATAAATTTTAATGTTTGGAACAATGAATTTAACTTAACGCACATTAGCAGAGGGTTATAATGCAGAATGAGTCAAACAGCCACTGTGGACATTCAGAGGTGATAAAGTACATGATTGTGGGCCTTTAAAAACTTATAAAACTGTTTTGTGAAATAGAAACAAATAGGAAGGTAGACATTGATGATGTAAGGCAGAGTGTAAAGTTCTACACTATTAATTCAAAATGCCCTGGGGATCACAGATAAGAAAAGGTATTCTACTTGGATATTGCATATTTAAAAGAATGTTTTCTGAAAGGACTAGGATTTTATCTGGGTTTTGTAGAATGAGTATGATTCAAATACAGTTCAGAAAGTGATATTTCTGCCTGGTGAGGCATTAAAAAAGGCATGCAGGCTGAATAGTGCAGAACATGTGAAAAAAATTTTGGGGCCGGGCGCGGTGACTCACGTCTGTAATCCCAGCACTTTGGGAGGCGGGTGGATCACCTGAGGTCGGGAGTTTGAGACCAGCCTGACCAACATGGAGAAACTCTGTCTCTACTAAAACTACAAAATTAGCTGGGACTGGTGGCGCATACCTGTAGTCCCAGCCACTCGGGAGGAGAACTGCTTGAACCCGGGAGGCGGAGGTTACAGTGAGCAGAGATTGCGCAATTGCACTCCAGCCTGGGCAACAAGAGCAAAACTGTCTCAAAAAAAAAAAAAAAAAACAATTTGGTGGGTCAATATAAATGAAATCTCGGATATTATATAAATGTCATAGAAGCTTGGGAAAATAGTTGGAAAAAAGTTGTTTTTTCTATAAACTGTGAATACCTGAGAATATGAAGTCAACAAATTTGACCTTTATTCAAATACATTGATTTAGATAAAATCATGCATGATAGGAATGTAGGGATAAAAGAGAAAGCTTGGATCAATGTATAGTTACCTTATACTTTTGTAAAATTTATAATTGGCATGATGGTATTTTCTCACCCTGGGATTTTCTTTATATTGGATAGACCACCAGTAGCATAACTCTCCCAGTTTCCCTCTGCCTTCAAAAGCAGAGACGGAATGATTCATGTGACTAGTAACTTGAGAAGAGTAACTGGTTATAATCAACTAAGGTCCTTATTTCTTCTTTTGTAGTGAGACAGTCTCAGAGAAAGGACTTCTCTGACTCTTTATGCCCCAGCCTTTACCTGGGCAGGGATTCTACCTGTAGAAACATGTCTTGTTCAGTGTTGCCTGTGACTGGAAAATTGAGTTCAGATAATTCTGGGGTTTACTGAGTGTAGGTGGATATTTACAGTTATGTCTCCCATAAGCCCTTTTATCCACCTAGCTTTTATTAGTAGTAAAGATACAATTTTTTCATCTATCTTTCATTTCTTTGTTATATCTCTTAGATATTTTTTTACAACCTAAGCGGAGAATAGAGGTTTCTGGTACCTACAGATATTCACATTGGGTGGATGGACCAAAAAAACTCAAGAAATGAGACACAGAAAGAAAATAATATTTGGAGAAAAATATTTGAGGAGTGATTGTGTTGGTGTGTCAGGTCTTTGGATTTTGGTCTTCGGTGGGTGGGCCAAACATTTTGATCTCGATGGTGGTGGAGACAGGTGCTAGACTAGGCAGATTTTTAAAGTTGTGTAATTGTCTTTTAACGGCAGAATCTTAGCCAATGATCTTTAGCAGTCCATAGGCTATTTTGACCTTGATGGATGGCTGCAGTTTTAGATGACTTTGACAAGGAAGATGACTGTATCTTTAGAGGCATACTAGAGTGTGGGGATGCTCAGGCCTCAGTAAAATCCATGGGCTTCATAATTGGTCCTAGAAGACACAGCTACTCTAATAAATGTGGGCCACTCTGGCCTCAGTGAAATGGAGATGACTCAGATGAGATAACATCAGAGTTCCTTCAGCCGCAGCTTGGCTTCGAACTACATTTAGCTTACATAGGCAGGCAGTGGAGTACTCAACAAAGGTATGAGCTTAACAACAGCAAGAGCATCAGCAGGCTTGGAAGGAGCCTTATGGTCAAGGCAAACTATATAGGAAAAGTTTTCCTAAGCAGCATCAAAGAAAACATAGACATGCGTGACAATCATTGAGGTAAGAATCTTTCTGTAATAAATACAGGCCTTGCTGTTTTAAACTTCAAGGCAGCCAGCGAGTTCTGGGTGTACCAAAATGCACTAAATAAGTTACAGCTTAAAGCGCTCAGGCCAGGCCTAGGTAGGCAATGAATGACAATTCCGTTAAAACTGAAAATGCCTAAGCTCATTAAAGTGGCATATTATATAATTGCAAAGATCTTGTTCTCATCACTGAAGTACCAGAAACATAAGGCTCAAAAGAGAAAATCAAATTACAAACGGTATGCATGTCTAGACCCTTACCCAAACCATCCCCTATCCTGAAAAATGACTAATAGATAAAGCAAAAATTAGGCATGAATTGAGGATTTATCTCAACCAAGTTGAAATATACTTGTTATGGATTTTGGACAACTGGAAGAAAGGGACAATATCTAAGTAACACAAAAGCAATAAAGCATTTGTTTTCTTTGTCCTCCATCTGTCATGCTTTATTCAGATATCATTGAGTCTAAGCTATGGTATTTGTCAAAGATAAATAGAGGCTCTGGGACCATGATATTTTCTGGATAGCTGTTTTAAGAGTTGAATATTGGTTTTGAAGTTCAGTGGATATAAATCCAATGCTTTGATACTCCTGGGTGTGCATTTCACTTTTAGGGATTATTAAAAAGTGATACTCATAAAAGTAGGTATTATATTAATATAACCACTAGGAATACCATTCCACTGAGAAAGAGCTCAGGTGGTATTTGCAAAAGGGACCCCCCCCCCAACACACACACCCCTAACCTATGTATTGACAATCTGGCAATCCTGCTAACTAAAGCTGAAAAGAATAAAAAGTTAAAAATAATTAATGTTAGACTTTAAATTTTAACTCGAGACAATTTGAGTTCAAACTTCAATAACTTCAGACTAATATTCTTGAACTTAAAGTGCAATGGGGAATAATCTTTCAACTTTAATTTCTGCTTGGGAATTTTGCAATTAGAGACAATTTACATTTAAATTTGGCATATATCTGTTTTTGGCATTTTATTGTCTGAGTATCATTGTGTATTATATTACAGAATACAAAAATTATATCTTATATATCTATAATATATAATATATATAATATATATTATATCTGTATATAGATATATATAATATAGATATATATCATAATATATAATATATAAAATATAGATATATATCTATATATAATATATAATAGACATATAATATATAAGAAGTATAGATATATAATATATAGATATATAATAGATTATAGATATAGAATATAAAATATGAAAATATTATATTATTTTTAAACATTTTATTTTATGCAGAATTGTTGATAGACTCTATTGGACAATGCAGCTAGGTTTATGTTAGGATTAGAAATAGAGTAAGAAATGACTTTAGAGATGTGTAAATTGACAGTGGAATTTGTATAACTAATGTCCCATCTGGCACTTTTCAGAGCCTTCTGGGGGCAAAACGTAAGCTACAGAGCAGTGCTTTCAAAAAGGGATTTCAAAGGAGCAGTGGATGTCATTCTTATGTTAATTTTCCACTGATGAAAACCCATGCCCAGCAGTCCAGCAACCCAAGCCTTCTGAATGATGAAGGGGATGCTTTTCCTACCACTCCACCTTTGCCATTCTTTTGTCTTATTTCTCAATTGTTCAGAGCTTGGGGGAGAAAGGTTAATGCAATTCACAGTGCAGTCTCAGATTCCAAAATTATTAATCAGACGAGTGTAATTTTTAGAATCAAATCAAATAATGCTGGAATCAAGGATTATTCTTTAAAAATAACAGAAAAATATTTTTAAAACATCACTTCACCAGAATGAGAGGAAAAGGGAAGAATCTTTTATATAGTACTTATAAATTAAAATTAAACAATGATGTTTAAGAAGTACACTGTAGTAGATCTGAGTTGCAGGCACTACGCAACCTTTTACAGACCTCCTGGGCCACTCAGTTGATCTGTTAGAGTGTCCTTTGTAAAACAGGAATGATAATATGAGACTGGGCTGAGATCAGCATATTGCATAAGATGGTGTTTTTAGGTATATTCAAATTAAAACCTTGCAGCTTGATTATGCATACATTATACCCACTAGTATCCTCAGTAGGATTGTATAAAAGAAATACAAATAGAATAACTAATTTAAAGCTTTCTAAAAGCCACATTAAGCAAAATAAACCAGATAAAACTAATTTATTTTATATTATTTGACTTGATATGTTCAAAACATATGTTTAGTATTAAATTTATATAAAAAGTACAGTAACATTCCAGATTAGTTTTAAAATTATCTTTAAAATATGACATCTATTTTATACCTCCAGCACATCTCAATTTGGACTAGACACACTTCAGGTGTTCATGGCCATATGTGGCTAATGGCTTCTGTATTAGCACATAGAGGAATTAAGGCAGCTGTGGAAGAAAAGAAGTAGTAGTTTGGTTGGAGCAACATAGGTAATATTCGCAAGTTGATGTCACAGTTTACAACTCCCATAATCAATCATAACGTGGCTGAATTATAGAATAGTCATAAAGTTTACATTTGGGACAAACTTGAGAGGTCATCTGATGTAACCCTTTTTATTTTAGTTGCAGGAGTTACGCTCAGGAGAAAATATGTGACCCACCAAATGTCACACAGGGAAAAAGGGCTGAAACCAAAAGCAAGGCCTCTTGTTTTCCAGTTATGGGCACACTGCACAAGATGGCTTTGGGGTGTCTCCCTTCTTTGGACCCAGTGAGAGCATTTAACTTACTTCTGAGTGACAAGAAAGAAAACAAGCAGTAATGGTATTTCCACTTATGCCGGCTACCTTACATGCTGTGTTAGTTCTTGCATTGCTTTAAAGAAATACCTGAGACTGAGTAATTGATAAAGAAAAGAGGTTTAATTGGCTCACTGTTCTGCAGGCACTATGGGAAGCATGATGCTGGCATCTGCTTGGCATGTGGGGAGGCTTCAGGAAACTTCCAATCATGGTAGAATGAGAAGGGGAAGCAGGCACAGCTTACACGGCCAGAGCAGGAGGAAGAGAGAGAGGGGAGGTGCCACACACTTTTAGGCCATCAGAGCTCACGAGAACTCACTCACTATATAGTACTTATATAGGGGATTGTGCTAAACCATTCATGAGAACTCTGTCCCTATAGCCTAGTCACCTCCCACAATCCCCTCCTCCAACAATGGGTATCACAATTTGATGTGAGATGTGGGCAGGAATATAGAACCAAACCATATCATATGCATTCACATATCTTAGTATTTTGTGCTGTTTTAATAACAAATTGCCCTTTTAGAAATGAAAAACACTTGAGATTTTTTTTTTCTCCTAAAATGGGTTATTCTACAGTGGATATTTTGTAGCAGAGGTAGCCTCACCTCATCCTCCTGGAAGGCAAACATGATAAATACCATACTTATATAATTGAATAGAAATGCCTTTTCCATTTCCAGGTTTTAAAATCTTCCACCTGCCAACCTCAATATTCCATTACCATCAACCTCTACATTTCATTTATCCTGCAGATTAGATTTGCAAATAAGAATTGTGGATTCTCTCTTTATTTTAAACTAGGCTTTTCAAGTACTGCATTATGTTCCATTGAGCCAGGTTTGAAGATGTGGAAATAAAACTCAATGAGAGATAGTCATAAACACTGTCTTTAACCTCGAGAATTATAGTGATATGTGGCACTATAGGAAGTGTCAACATGACAGAAAGTCGCAAGATGGATTATGAGGTAAAACATCTGATGGAAGAAGAGAGTGTAATGGTGGGTTATATGAATGTAATAAATGGTACTCTAGAAGAGATACATGAGAACTCTGAGGTTTAATGCAGACAGGTGCCCTTAGCTGGGTCAACCGGGAAACAAAATCCTCAAGTGACCAGAAGCCTCCTTCTAGCAACACTATAGTCTTAATATGTGACCTTAGGCAAGTCACTTACCTGCACAGTCCTCACTTGCCTAGCTTTAAATGATGCTAATAATCTATACATAGCAAGATAGTGTTTACAGAGAGCTTTTAGATACTTGGATGAAAGGCCATATATACATGTAAAGTAGTGTTATTATTCAAACCCCCCTCTGCTAACTACTCTGTAGCAGGTGTATTAAAGGAGAGCAAATGAGGAAAGAGAAAAGGAAAATTGGCTCCTTAAGTGATGGAAATATGATTACCCCAAATCCACTCATTCTGAAAACGGGGAAGAGGAGGATGCATCTGCTGCAATTAACCATTTCCAAACTACTTTACTTTGAATTACCAAATAAATAGAATGAGATCAATCTGTACATTTTCCAATCATGAGGGGAAAAAAATCTGAGATAAGAATAAATCTACTGAACTTCTGAGCGTAATCCCCCTAAAAACAGTTTCAAATACACGCATGTGTTTTCCTTTAATATGTAGCACTACAAAAATTTAAAATACATCTATTTCACCACTTTCTTCTTGACTTGCAATATATTCATTCATATATATTATATATATGCAACTAAATTAGCATTGATGTTATTGTTATTTGTTAATTGAACAGTGGTAGGGTCAATGACTGTTTTCCCAATTTTATATCTTATTGATTCATAATGACATATAGTTTTTCCTTTTTTAAAAAATTTGTTGTGGGTACATAGTAGGTGTATATATTTATGGGGTACATGAGATGTTTTGATACAAGCATTCAATGTGAAATGAACACATCACAGAGAATGAGGTCTCCATCCCCTCAAGCATTCATTTTAATTAAAACAATCCAATTACACATTAAGTTATTTTAAAATGTACATTGAAGTTATAATCAAGTATAGTCACCTCGTTGGGCTACAGAATAGTAGGTCATATTCATTATTTCGAGCTATTTGTTAGTACCCATTAAAAATCCCCATCTCCTCCCTATCCCCCAACTACCCTTCCCAGCCTCTGGTAACCATTCTTCTACTCTTTATGTCCATAAGTTTAATTCCTTTGATTTTTAGATTACACAAATAAGTGAGAACATGTCACATTTTACTTTCTGGGCCTGGCTTCTTTCACTTAACAAAAAAATCTATGGTTCCATCCATGTTATTACAAATGACTGGATCTCATTCTTTTTTATGGCTGAGTAATGCTCCATTGTGTATGTGTACATGTAACACATTTTCTGTATCCATTCATCTATTGATAGACACTTAGGTTGCTTCCAAATCTTACCCATTGGAAACAGTGCTACAACAAACATAGGACTGCAGATATCTTTTTGATATACTGATTTTCTTTCTTTTGTTATATACCCAGCAGAGGGATTTCTGGATCACATGGTGTCCCAGATTTTGTGTTTTCTTTTTGAGGAACCTCCAAACTGTTATCCACAGTAGCTGTACTAATTTACATTCCCACCAACAGGGTTCAAGGGTTCCGTTTCCTCTTCATCTTGGTCAGCATTTGTTATTGCCTGTGTTTTGAAAGTAAGCTACTTTAACTGTGGTGAGATGATATCTTATTTTAGACTTTATTTTCATTTCTCTAATGATCAATGATCTGTACATATTTTCAAAGACCAATTGCCATTTCTTTGTCTTCTTTTCAGAAATATCTATTCAAATCTTTTGCCCATTTCTTGATCGGATTATTATTTTTTCTTATAGAATTGTTTGAGTTCCTTTTGTATTCTAGCTATTAATCCCTTGTCAGATGGGTAGTTTGCAAATGTTTTCCCATTTTGTAGATTGCCTTTTCACTTTGTTAGGTGTATCCTTCGTTGTGCAGAGATTTTTAACTTAATGTGATCACACTTGTCCATTTTTGCTTTTGTTGCCTGTACTTGTAAAATATTGCTCAAGAAATTTTTGCCCAGACCAATGTCCTGGAGATTTTCTCCAATGTTTTCTTGTAGTCATTTTGTAGTTTGGGGTTTTAGGTTTAAGTTTTTAATCCGTTTTTATTTGGTTTTTGTATGTGGTGAGAGATAAGGGTCTAGTTTGTTTCTTCCATATATAGATATCCAGTTTTCCCAGCACAATTTATTAAAGAGACTGTCTTTTTCTCATGCATGTTCTTGGCTAATTTATTGATGAGTTTGCTGTAGATAGATAGATTTGTTTCTAGGTTCTCTATTCTGTTCCATGTTCTACGTATCTGTTTTTATGTCAGTACCATACTAGTTTGGTTACTGTAGTTCTGTAATATAATTTGAAGTCATGTAATGTGATTCATCCAGTTTTGTTCTTTTTGCTTAGGACAGTTTTTGCTATTCTTGGTCTTTTGTAGTTCCATATAAATCTTAGGATTGTATTCTCTATCTCTGTGAAGAATGTCATTGATATTTTGATAGAGATTGCACTGAATCTGTAGATTGCTTTGGGCAGTATGGACATTTTAATGTTGATTATTCCAATCCATGAACATGGAATATTTTTTCCATTATTTTGTGCCCTCCTCGATTTCTTTCAATCATGTTTTTCTGTTTTATTACAAAGATCTTTCACTTGTTTGGTTAATTCTGAGGTATTTAATTTTATGTGTGACTACTGTAAATGGGATTAATTTTTTTATTTCTTCTTTACATTGTTTTCTGTTAGGATATAGAAATGCTACTGATTTTTGTTTGTTGACTTTGTATCCTGAAACTTTACTAAATTTATCTATCAGTTCTAACAGCTTTCTTGTGGAGTCTTAAGTTTTTTTCAAATATAAGATCATATCATCTGCAAACAAGGGTAATTTGACTTCTTCCTTTCCAATTTGGGTGTCTTTATATCATTGATCATCTTCTAGCGAGGACTTCCAGTACTATGTTGAATAACAGTAGTGACACAGGCATCCTTGTTATGTTCCCGATCTTAGAGGAAGGACATTCAGTTTTTCCCCATTCAGTATGATACTAGCTGTGGGTCTGTTGTATACAGTTTTTATTATGTTGTGGTATGTTCCTACTATCCCCAGTTTTTTGGGTGCTTTTATTATTAAATGGATTATGAATTTTATCAAATGCTTTTCCCACAGCAATTAGAATAACTGTATGGTTTTTATGCTTCATTTTGTTGATATAAAGTATCAAACTGATTGATTTGTGTATATTGGGTCATCCCTGCATCCCAGGGATAAATCCCACTTGGTCATGATAAATGATCTTTCTAATGTATTGCTGAATTTGGTTTGGTAGTACTTTGTTGAATATTTTTACATAAATATTCATCAGAGATAATTGGCCTATAGTTATGTTATTTTTGTTGCTGTGTCTTCATCTGGATTAGAGATCAAGGTAATAATGACTTTATAGAATGCATTTGGAAGTATGTCCTCATCTTCTAGTTTTTACAATAGTTTGAATAGGATTGGTATTAGTTCTTCTTTAAAAGTTTGGAGAATTCATCAGTGAAGCCATCAAGTCTTGGGCTTTTCTTATTGGGAGACTTTTTAATATGGCTTTAATATTGTTACTTGTTCTTGACCTGTTTGGGTTTTGGATTTCTTCCTCATTCAGTCTTCATAGGCTGTATGTGTCTAGGCATTTGTCAATTTTTCTGTATTTTCCAATTTATTGGCATGCAGTTGCTCATAGTATCCACTAACACACCTTTATATTTCTGCAGTATCAGTTGTTTTGTCTCCTTTTTCATCTCTGATTTTATGTATCTGAATCTTCTTTTTTTTAGTCAGTTTGTTAATGTTGTGTAACTTCCCCAAAAAACAGCTTTTTGTTGGTAACAGGGCCCCAAAACTGGCCAAAAACAAAATCTCTGCAGCACCGTGACATGCTCATGATGGCCATAATGCCCATGCTGGAAGGTTGTGGGTTTACCAGAATGAGGGCAAGGAACACCTGGCCCACCCGGGGCAGAAAAACGCTTAAACACGTTCTTAAACCACAAACAATAGCATGAGCGATCTGTGCCTTAAGGACATGCTCCTGCTGCAGATAACTATCACAACCCATCCCTTTATTTCAGCCCATCCCTGTGTTTCACCATAAGGGATACTTTTAGTTAATCTAAAATCTATAGAGACAATGCTAATGACTGGTTTGCTGTTAATAAATACGTTGGTAAATCTCTGTTCCGGGCTCTCAGCTCTGAAGGCTGTAAGAGCCCTGATTTCCCACTTCACACCTCTTTATTTCTGTGTGTGTGTCTTTAATTCCTCTAGCACCACTGGGTTAGGGTCTCCCCGACTGAGTTGGTCTCGACAGCTTTTTGTTTTTGTTTTGTTTCATTTCTTCTTCTAATTTTAAGGTTGGATTGCTCTTGCTTTTTTAGTTCTTTAAGATGCATCACTAGATGCTTTGAAGTTTGTCCTCTTTTTCGATGTAGACAGTTATAGCCATAAACTTCCCCTTTATTATTGCTTTTCCTGTATCCCACAGGTTTTGTTATGCTGTTTCCAAAATCATATGATTGAAGAAATTTTTCAATTTTCATCTTAATTTCTTCATAGACCCACTGGTCATTCAGGAGCACGTTGTTTAATTTATACATATTTGTATGAATATAATTCAAATTCTCTTGTATCCAAAATTCTCTTATTAGTTTCTACTTTTATTCTATTGTGGTCAGAGAAGATGGTTGATTTCAACATAATATCATCAATATAATGTACTTCAATACAAGATGCTTTATATTATTTCAAAATTATTTTCCTCAGTACATGGATCATTCTCAAGGACACATCATATGCTAGCTCACAAAACAAGTCTTAAAACATTATTTGAATTGCTTCTCCTTCCTGCTGCCTTGTAAAGAAGGTGCCTAGCTTTTCCTTCATCTTCTGCCATGATTGTAAGTTTGCTGAGGCCTCCCCAGGTATTCTGAACTGTAAGTCAATTAAACCTCTTTTTCTACTGAACATTATTTGAATGTTTTAAGACTTGTTTTGCGACCTAACATATGGTGTATCCTTGAGAATGAGCCATGCGCTGAGGAAAATAGTGTGTATTCTGCAGCTGTTGGGTGAAATGTTCTGTAAATATCTATTAGATCTATTTGATCTACAGTACAGATTAAGTATGATGTTTCTCTGTTGATATTCTGTCTGAAAGATCTGTTCAGTGTTAGAAGTGCAGTGTTGAAGTCTCCAGCTATTATCTTATGGGAGTCTATCCTTTTAGGTCTAATAATATTTGCTTTATATATCTGAGTACTCCAGTTTTTGGTGCATATATATTTAAAATTCTTATATTCTCTTGCTGAATTGACACCATAATCATTATATAGTTACCTTATTTGTCTCCTCTTATAGCTTTTGTCTTGAAATCTATTTTGTCTGATATAAATATAGCTACTTCTGCTTTTTTTTTTTAGTTTCCATTGGCATACAAAATGTTTTTCATCCTTTTATTGTCAGTCTATGTGTGTCTTTATAAGCAAGGTGTTTTTCCCATAGACAACAGATCAATGAGTATTGCTTTTTTCTTCTATTCAGCCAGTCTGTCTTTTGATTGGAGAGTTTAGTCCATTTAAACTCAATGTTATTACTGATAAGTAAGGACTTACTCTTCCAAGTTTATTATTTGTTTTCTGGTTGTTTTGTGGTTCTCTTACTTCTTTCTTTTCTTCTTGTCTTCTTCTATTGAAGATGTTCTTTTTTCTGGTGATATAATTTAGTTTCTTGTTTTATAATTTTTTTGCACCCATTGTATGTTTGGTGGTTTGAGGTTACCATGAGGCATGCAAATACTATCTAATAACTCATTATTTTAACCTGATAACACTGTTTGCATAAACATATGAACAAAAAGAAAACTAATAAAAACTCTACACCTTATCTCCCTGCTTTTTAACTTTTGTTAGTTCCACTTATTTCTTGTTGTTCTATGTATAAAAAGTTATAGTTATTTTTCATTGGGTTATTATTTAGTCTTTCCACTTAGGATAAAAGCAGTTTACATACCATAGTTATGGTGTCATAATATTTTGTGTTTTTCTATGTATTTATCACCACCAATAAATTTTGTACCTTCAAGTGATTACTTATTATTACTAATATTTTCTTTGTGATTAAGGTAGATTTAGTATTTCTTGTAGGACAGGTGATATGGTTTGGCTCTGTGTCCCTACCTAAATCTCATCTCAAATTATAACCTCCACATGTTGAGGGAGGGACCTGGTTGGAGGTGATTGATGTGGTGGTTTTCCCCATGCTGCTTTTCTGACAGTAAGTGATTCCTCATAATATCTAATAGTTTTATAAGGGGCTTTCCCCCCTTCACTTGGCATTTCTCCCTGCTGCCTTGTGAAAAAGGTACCTTGCTTCTCTTGTCTTCTGCCACGATATTAAGTTTTCTGAGGTCTCTCCAGACATTCTGAACTGTAAGTAAATTAAATCTCTGTTCTTTATAAAGTATCCAGCCCTGGGCAGTTCTTTATAGCAGTATGAAACTAGACTAATACATTAAATTGGTACTGGGAGTGGGGTGCTGCTATAAAGACACATCAAAATGTGGAATCAACCTTAGAACTGGGTAACAGGCAGATATTAGAACAGTTTGGAGGGGTCAGAAGAAGACAGAAAGATATGGGATAGTTTGAAACTTCCTAGAAACTTGCAGAATGATTTTTAAATTATTATTATACCTTAAGTTCTGGGGTACATGTGCATAATGTGCAGGTTTGTTACATAGGTATACACATGCCATGGTGGTTTGCTGCACCCATCAACCTATTATCTACATTAGGTATTTATCCTAATGCTGTCCTTCCCCTAGACCCCAACCCCCTAACAGGCCTTGGTGTGCGATGTTCCCCTCCCTGTGTCCATGTGTTCTCATTGTTCAACTCCCACTTATGAGTGAGAACAGGCGGTGTTTGGTTTTCTGTTCTTGTGTTAGTTTGCTGAGAATTATGGTTTCCAGCTCAATATATGTCCCTGCAAAGGAAATGAACTCATCCTTTTTTATGGTTGCATAGTATTCCACAGTGTATGTGTGCCACATTCTCTTTATCCAGTCTATCATTGATGGGCATTTGGGTTGGTTTCAAGTCTTTGCTACTGTGAATAGTGCTGCAATAAACATACATGTGCATGTGTCTTTATAGTAGAATGATTTTTAATTCTTTGGGTATATACCCAGCAATGGGATTGCCGGGTCAAATGATATTTCTGGTTCTAGATCCTTGAGGACTCTCCACACTGTCTTCCACAATGGTTGAACTAATTTACACTCCCAGCAACTGTAAAAGTGTTCCTATTTCTCTACACTCTCTTCAGCATCTTTTGTTTCCTGACTTTTTAGTGATTACCATTCTAACTGGCATGAGGTGGTATCTCAATGTGGTTTTGATTTGCATTTCTCTAATGACCAGTGATGATGAGCTTTTTTTCCTATGTTTGTTGGCCACATAAATGTCTTCTTTTTAGAATTCTCTGTTCATATTCTTCACCCCCTTTTTGATAGGGTTGTTTTTTCCTTGTAAATTTAAGTTCTTTGTAGATTCTGGATACTAGCCCTTTGTCAGATGGATAGATTGCAAAACTTTTTTCCCATTCTGTAGGTTGCCTGTTTACTCTGATGATAGTTTCTTTCGCTGTGCAAAGCTCTTTGGTTTAATTAGAACCCATTTGTCAATTTTTTCTTTTGTTACCATTGCTTTTGGTGTTTTAGTTATGAAGTCTTTGTCCATGCCTATGTTCTGAATGATATTGCCTCTGTTTTCTTCTAAGGTTTTTATGGTATTAGGTCTCACATTGAAGTCTTTCATCTATCTTTAATTTTTGTATAAGGTGTAAGGCAGGAATTCAGTTTCAGTTTTCTGCATATGGCTAGCCAGTTTTCCTGACACCATTTATTAAAAGTGAATCCATTCCCTATTGCTTGTTTTTGTCAGATTTGTCAAAGATAAGATGGTTGTAGATGTGTGGTGTTATTTCTGAGTTCTCTATTCTGTTCCCTTGATCTATGTATCTGTTTTGGTCTATATACCATTACCATGCTGCTTTGGTTACTGTAGCCTTCTAGTACAGTTTGAAGTCAGGAAGCATGATGACTCAAGCTTTGGCCTTTTTGTTTAGGATTGTCTTGGCTATGTGGGCTCTTTTTTGATTCCATATGAAATTTAAAGTAGTTTTTTCCAATCCTGTGAAGAAAGTCACAGATGGAGATAGCATTAGATCAATAAATTACTTTGGACAGTATGGCCATTTTCACAATATTGATTCTTCCTATCCATGAGCATGGAATGTTTTTCCATTTGTTTGTATCCTCTCTCTTATTTCTTTGAGCAGTGGTTTTTAGTTCTCCTTAAAGAGTTCCTTCACATCCCTTGTAAGTTGTATTCCTAGGTATTTAAGTCTCTTTGTAGCAATTGTGAATGGGACTCACTGATGATTTGACTCTCTGTTATTGTTGTATAGAAACGCTTGTGATTTTTGCACATTGATTTTCTACACTGAGACTTTGCTGAAGTTGCTTATCAGCTTTAGGAGATTTTGGGCTAAGACGATGGTGTTTTCTAAATATACAATCATGTCATCTGCAAACAGAGACAATATGACTTCCTCTTTTCCTATTTGAATATCCTTTATTTCTCTTGCCTCATTACCCTGGCCAGAACTTCCAATACTATGTTAAATAGGAGTGCTGAGAGAGGGCATCCTTGTCTTGTGCTGGTTTTCAAAGGGAATGCTTCCAGTTTTTGCCCATTCAGTATGATATTGACTGTGGATTTGTCATAAACAGCTCTTATTATTTTGAGAAACATTCCATGAATACCTAGTTTATTGAGAATTTTTAGCATGAAGGACAGCTGGATTTTGCCAAAGGTCTTTTCTGCGTCAATTGAGATAACCATGTGGTTTTTGTACTTGGTTCTGTTTATGTGATGGATTACATTTATTGATTTATGTATGTTGAACCAGCCTTGCATTCCTGTGATAAAGCCCACTTGATTATGGTGGATAAACTTTTTGATGTGCTGTGGATTCAGTTTGCCAGTATTTTATTGAGGACTTTTGCATCAATGTTCATCAGAAATTTTGGCCTGAAATTTTCTTTTCTTGTTGGTTTCTGCCAGGTTTTGGTATCAGGATGATTCTGGCCCCATTACATGAGTTAGGGAGGAGTCCTCTTTTTCTATTGTTTGGAATAGTTTCCGAAGGAATGGTATCAGCTCCTCTTTGTACCTCTGGTAGAATTCGGCTGTGAATCTGTCTGGTCCTGGCCTTTTTTTGGTTAGTAGGCTATTAATTACTGCCTCAATTCAGTACTTGTTATAGTTCTATTCAGGGATTTTACTTCTTCCTGGCTTAGACTTGAGAGGTTGTATGTGTCCAGGAATTTATCCATTTCTTCTAGATTTTTCAGTTTATTTGCATAGAGTTGTTTATAGTACTCTCAGATGGTAGTTTGTATTTCTGTAGGATCAGCGGTGATATCCCCTTTATCATTTTTTATTGCATCTCTTTGGTTCTTCTCTCTTTTCTTCCTTAGTCTGGCTAGCAGTCTATTTTGTTGATCTTCTCAAACCAGCTCCTGGATTCACTGATTTTCTTAAAGGGATTTTTGTGTCTCTATCTCCCTCTGTTCTACTCTGATCTTAGTTATTTCTTACCTTCTGCCAGCTTTTGAATTTCTCTTGCTTCTCTAGTTCTTGTAATTGTGATGTTAGGGTGTCAATTTTAGAGCTTTCCTGCTTTCTCTTGTGGGCATTTAGTGCTATAAATTTCCCTCTAGACACTGCTTTAAATGTGTCCTAGAGATTCTGGTACATTGTGTCTTTGTTGTCATTGGTTTCAAAGAACTTCTTTATTTTTGCCTTCATTTCGTTATTTACCCAGTAGTCATTCAGGAGCAGGTTCTTCAGTGTCCATGTAGTTGTGCAGTTTTGAGTGAGTTTCTTAATCCTGATTTCTAATTTGGTTGCACTGTGGTCTGAGAGACTGTTATGATTTCTGTTCTTTTGAATTTGCTGAGGAGTGTTTTACTTCCAATTATGTGGTCAATTTTAGAATAAGTGCGATGTAGTGCTCAGAACAATGTATATTCTGTTGATTTGGGGTGGAAAGTTCTGTAGATGACTATTAGATCCACTTGGTCCAGAGCTGAGTTCAAGTCCTGAATATCCTTGCTAATGTTCTGTCTTGTTGATCTGTCTAATATTGACAGTGGGGTGTTAAAGCCTCCCTCTATTATTCTGTGGGAGCCTATGTCTCTTTGTAGGTCTCTAAGAACTTGCTTTATGAATCTGGGTGTTCCTGTATTGGGTGCATGTATATTTAGGAGAGTTAGTTCTTCTTGTTGCATTGATTCCTTTACCATTATGTAATGTCGTTCTTTGTCTCTTTTGATCTTTGTTGGTTTAAAGTCTGTTTAATCAGCAACTAGCAATGCATTCCCTGCTTTTTTTTTTTTTTTTTTGCCTTCCATTTGATTAGTAAATATTCCTCTATCCCTTTATTTTGAGCCTATGTGTGTCTTTGCACATGAGATGGGTCTCCTGAATACAGAACACTGATGAGTCTTGACTCTTTATCCAATTTGCCCATCTGTGTCTTTTAATTGGGGCATTTAGCCCACTTACATTTCAAAGTAATATTGTTATGTGTGAATTTCACCTTCTCGTTATGATGCTAGCTGGTTATTTTGCTGGTTAGTTGATGCAGTTTCTTCATAATGTCGATGGTCTTTACCATTTGGTATGTTTCTGCAGTGGCTTGTACCGGTTGTTCCTTTCCATGTTTAGTGCTTCCTTCAGAAGCTCTTGTAAAGCAGCCTGGTGGTGACAAAATCTCTCAGCATTTGTCCGTGAAGGATTTTATTTCTCCTTTGCTTATGAAGCTTAGTTTGGCTGGATATGAAATTCTTGGTTGAAAATTCTTTGCCTTAAGAACGTTGAATAATGGCCCTCACTCTCTTCTGGCTTGTAGGGTTTCTGCAGAGAGATCTGCTGTTAGTCTGATGGGCTTCCCTTTGTCCGTGACCTGACTTTTCTCTCTGGCTGCCCTTAACATTTTTTCCTACATTTCATCCTTCGTGAATCTAATGATTATGTGTCTTGGGGTTGCTCTTCTCAAGGAGTATCTTTGTGATGTTCTCTGTATTTCCTGAATTTGAATATTGCCCTGTTTTGCTAGGTTGGAGAAGTTCTCCTAGATAATATCCTGAAGCGTGTTTTCCATCTTAGTTCCATTCTCCCCGTCACTTTCAAGTACACCAATCAAACATAAATGTGGTCTTTTCACATAGTCCCATATTTCTTGGAGGCTTTGTTCATTTCTTTTCATTTATTTTTCTCTAATGTTGTCTTCTCGCTTTATTTCATTAAGTTGATCTTCAATCTCTGATATCCTTTTTTCCGCTTGATCAATTCGGCTATTGATGCTTGTGCAGGCTTTATGAAGTTCTTGTGCTGTGATTTTCAGCTTCATCCGTTCATTTATGTTCTTCTCTAAACTGGTTATTCTAGTTAGCAATTCCTCTTTTTTCAAGGTGCTTAGCTTCCTTGTGTTGGGTTAGAATCTGCTCCTTTAGCTCAAAGGAGTTTGTTATTACTCACCTTTTGAAGATGGTGCTTGCTTCCCCTTTATCTTCCACCATAATTGCAAGTTTTCTGAGATCTCCTCAGCCATGCAGAACTATGAGACAATTAAACCTCTTTTTTTTTTTTTTTGCCAATTACCCAGTCGCTGGTAGTTCTTTATAGCAGTTTGAAAATGGACTAATACAACAGTTGTGGTTGTGATGAAATCCCTCAACTTTGGCTGGTCTCAGAAAGTCTTTATTTCTCCTTCATGTTTGAATAATGTTTTTACTGGATATACTATTGTAGGGTAAAAGTATTTTTTTTTCTGTACTTTAAATATGTTATGTCACTCTCTTCTGGTCTGTAAGGTTTCCACTAAATTGTCTGCTGCCAGACATTTTAGGGCTCTATTGTATATCATTTATTTCTTTCTCTTGCTGCTTTTATAATCCTTTCTTCATCTTTGACTTTTGTGAGTCTGATTATTAAATGCCTTGGGGGCAGTCTTCTTTGAGGTAAATCTGCTTGGTGTTCTATAAGCTTCTTGTACTTTAATATTGATATCTTTCTCTAGGTTTGAGAAGTTCTTTGTTATTTATTTGAATATACTTTCTACAACTATCTTTTACTCTATCTCCTTTTAAAGGCCAATAATTCTGAGAATTTTTCTTTCAAGGCTATTTTCTAGATCCTATAGGCATGCTTCATTGGTTTTCATTCTTTTTTTTCTTTTGTCACCTCTGATAGTGTATTTTCAAATAATCTGTTTTCAAGCTCATGAATTATTTTTTCTGCTTGATCAGTTCTGCTATTAAAGAACTCTGATGCATTGTTCACTATGCCAATTGCATTTTTCAGCTCCAGAATTTCTGCTTGATTCCTTTTAATTATTTCAATAAATTTGTTACATTTATATGAATCTGAATTCCTTCTCCGCATTATCTTGAATTTCTTTAAATTTCCTCAACACAGCTATTTTCAATTCTCTGTCTGAAAGTTCATCTATCTCTGTTTCTCCAGGTTTGGTCCTTGGTAACTTATTTAGTTCGTCTGAGGTCATTTAGTGAGGTCATGATTTTCTAGATGGTGTTTATGCTATCAGATGCTCTTTGGTGTCTGGGTATTGAGGAGTTAGGTATTTATTGTTGTCTTCACTGTTTGGGCTTTTTTGTACCCATTCTTCTTAGGAAGGATTTCCAGATATTTGAATGGACTTGGGTGTTGTGATCTAAGCTGTATCAGCTTTAGGGGACACCCCCAGCCCAGTAACACCGTGGTTCTTGCATACTCACAGAGGTACTCCCTTGAAGGTCTTGGACAAGATCTGGAAGAATTTTCTGGATTACCAAGCAGAGACTCTTGTTCTCTTCCCTTACTTTCTCCAAAACACAGTCTCTCTCTCTGATTTGAGCCACTTAAAGCTGGGAGTGGAACAACACGAGCACCCCTATGGCCACCACCACTATGACTGTGTGAGGTCAGATCTGAAGCCAGCACAACACTGGATCTTGCCCAAGGCCTACTGCTACCATTCCCTGGCTATTGCCTATGTTTCCTCAAGGCCTTGGGGCTCTACAACCAGCAGGTGGCAAAGCCAGCCATATCTGAGTCCTTCCCTTAAGAATGGTAAAATCCTCCAGGCTCTGGTGGGGTCCAGGAGTGCCATCCAGGAGTCAGAGACTAAAGTCAAAAACTAAGACATCTACCTGGTGTTCTACTGTACTGAGGCTCAGCTGTCACTCCTTCCTACCCTTCCCTCCCCTTTCCAAAGGCAGAGGAGCTTCACCCTGTAGCCACCATCACATCAGGCCACGAGGAGTACTACCAACTGCTGCCAATGTTCCCTTAAGGCCCAAAGGCTCTTGGGTCAGCTTGTGGTGAATGCTGCCTGGCCTAAGACTCACCATTTATGGCAGTGGGCTCCCCTCTGGCCCTTGGCAAGTCCAGAAATGCCACCTAAGAGTCAAGTCCTGGAATCGGGACCCCAAGAGTCTGCTGTTTGGTACTCTACCCTCCTGTGGCTGTTCTGTTCTCTGAAGCCAGAAAATCTCAGAGGCTCACCCAAGACCCTCGACATAGTACCTGTGTATCCCTGGTGGCTATTTAGTGTCCAAGGGCTCTTTAATTACCAAGTGATGAATTCTGCCAGGACTAGGTCTTTCCTTCAAGCCAGTGGGTTCCCTTCTGGACCAAGATGTGTCTAGAAATGTCTTTTTGGAGCTAGAGACTGAAACAGGGGTCTCATGACTTGGACCAGTGCCATATCCAACAGTGGCTCAGCTGGTACCCAAGATGCAAGACAAACTTCTCTCCACTCTTCTCCCTCCTTTCTTCTAGCAGAAGAAAGGGATGTATTATTTTGAGTTGCAAGCTGTATAGCCTGGAGTTAGGACATAGGTGATGCCAGCATGCCCCTGGCTGCCTCAGAGCTGGTGTCACAATACGTCACGCGCTCCTCCCATCCACTGTCTCTGAGCCCAGTTGAGCCCTAGGACCTGCCTAAGAGTTGTAGTCTTCACGGCCTGGACTGCCTTTTGTTTACCTGGAGACACAAAGCACTCCAGCTCTCAGTGACAAGGTTTGGAGGAACTCAAGATCAGACCACTGAGACTGGGGATTCCCCTCTGGCTAGGACTGGTTTAAATGCTCCTTCCATGGGCAAACATCAGCTGAGTTTGGTCTTGTTTTCCTTTCTGCTCTAAAGGGAAAACCCTGAGTTCAATGCCTCACAATTGCTGTGTTCTCCCTGCTCAGTCCTCTGAGATGCATTCTGGGGATTGGGGGGTGTAGGCCAGTCAAGACTGCATTTTCTATCTCTTCAGTGCCTCTTTCAGCAATACGAAAGAGGTACTATGAGAGCTTACCTAATTTTTCATTCTTAAATGGTGATTTTTTCTGTGTAGGTAATTGTTAAATTGGTGTCCTTGTGTGGCAGGGAGCAGGGGCAATCAGTGGAGCTTTCTATTCCACCATCTTGCTCTGCCTCCTCTCTGACAGCTTTTAATGAAACTATCTGTGAAACAAATCACAAATATTTTGGGATGTACTTTAAAAATACCTGAGAATGAAGAGGAAGGAATGGTTGGGGTGCATAAACACTACATTTGGTATCTTAAGACATGGGTTATATTTCCAAGTTTTTCCAGAAAAACATGTGCTGGCTAAGGTCCAAAGAGCTTGAGGCAATGCAATGTCAATCTTTTATTTCTAGAATGAAGCATTTCCACCTAGCATCTTGAGAATCTGTTCTAGGTCTTACATTCTGCCATTACTGGCTTTTTAGTATCCTCATTGTTGTAATTTATTTCATTCCCTTTTATCCCTTTATGCATATCTGCATATTAGCCTCTGCAATCCTTGCAATAACCCCACAAGGAAAGTGTTACTCCCCCTATTATTGCAGATGTGGATACAAAACAGGCAGGGTTATGTTACCTGGCAAGATCACACTAGAGGAGCAGATAAAAGAATTTTAACTAGTTCCAAGTGATCCTTACTCATAGACGTTTCCCACTGTACTAGACTATCTTTTAAAAACAGTATTGTTCCACAGATTTCTCTCACTTCTGTGCATACCTATTTGGCATCCTTCACCTTGACACTTTGGTTAACTGTTTTGAAACAATGAAACATGCACACATAAAATTTGGCAGAATGAAAATTACTTCTTTGAGTGGCTTTCTGCAAAGATCTTGGCCTGTCTGAATAATTACTGTTGAAATTAATGTCATCCTGCTAACCCCTAAAAGCACCTGACATTCTATCTTTGTGACTAATTATTTTACAGAAGGTGCTTTAATTGCAGGATGTAGGAGGTACTTTCTATAAATGCTTAACATTGCAAGGGGACATGATCTGCAATCTTCAGATCATTAAACTTGCTACCAGGAATAAGCATGCTTTGGGGACCAATGATGTTTGTCAAAATAAGCTCATGTGTTCTGAGGAGGGCAGGAGGCCAGGCCCAGGAAAAGCAGCCTGATAATTGTCCTGTGCTGAGTGCTTTTAATTATTTACTAGAAGGAAGATATGGGCAATGCAGGCTTTCTCCAGGGATATGGCTATTCAAAGAACAGGATATATAAAATCACTGAGTGAACTGAAATCAATGTCTAAAATAAATTCCCCAGGACAATTGCAGGTATTTTGCAACTACCACAAAATAAAAGCTGAAGAAGCTGGCTGAAGCTGGCCTGAGTGGGAATTGCAGTATGGTTATTTATTACTTATTTACTGCCTGTCTCGCCTACACTAACATAAGCTCTGTGAGAAGCAAAGGCTTCCTCTCCATTTTGCTCCCAGCTGTAACCTGTCATCTAGGGTGAAGTCTGGCACAAAATATGTTATTAAATTAGTGAATAAAGGTCACTGGGTGGGAATAACCAAGATCTTGGTTTTAGACCTTGATCCAAAACTCCCTTGGTAGGGATTATGGTAACATTTTACGACACCTATGCAATGACAACACTGACATTTTCAAAATGTGATCTGTGGACTGCAGGATCCAGACAACAGGGGTAATAATTAAAATGCACATTGTGACATTCTGCACTAGATTGACATGTTCAGGCTACTTGGGGATAGGTTCGTAGAATCTCACCTATAGATTCCTAAGCAGACCACCACTTCCAAGCCAACGACTGAACTCAAAGGCTGGATTTGTTTGTTCGTTAATCTACTTTTCTCAGTCAACATATTTTCAATCACTTATTTAATCCATGCTTACTGTTACTGTGTTAGTCCATTTGTTCGTTAGTGTCACTATAAAATAATACCTGAGGCTGGGTGATTTATAAAGAAATCAGGTTTATTTGCCTCATAATCCCGAAGGCTGTACCGGAAGAATGGCACCAGCATCTGCTGCTGGTAAGGGCCTCAGGCTGCTTCCATTCATAGCAGAAGGCAAAGAGAGCTGCTGTGTGCAGGATCATACGGCAAAAGAGGAAGCCAGAGAGATGGGGGAGGTGCCAGGCTTTTTTTTTTTTTCTTTAACAACCAGTTCCACAGGGAGCTAAAAGAAGCGAAAACTCACTCAGTTCCCCACAAAGGAGGTCATTTATCTATTAATTAGGGATCTACCACCATGACCAAAATACTCCCTATTTGGTCCCACCTCCAACACTGGATATCACATTTCAACATGAGATTTTAAGACACAAACACCCCAACTATAGCATTTACTATGTGTCAGGCACTCCTGAATGCCAGTATATTCAGTCTACACCAAAAGAAGGTTCTGCTTACATGGAATTTACAATTTTAGGAGACGACATACAATGCACAAATACACACAAACTGAATAAGTAAATATCCCAGAAGATAGTTACTACTGAGTGTCAACTTGGATTGAAGGATGCAAAGTATTTTTCATGAGTGTGTCTGTGAAGACATTGCCAAAGGAGATTAATATTTGAGTCAGTGGACTGGGAGAGGCAGACCCATCCTCAAGCTGGGTGAGCACAACCTAATCAGCTGCCAGTATGGCTTGGATAAAATCAGGCAGAGGAACACGGAAGGGCTAGACTGGCTGAGTGTTCCAGCCTCCATCTTTCTCCCATACTGGATGCTTCCTGCCCTCAAACATGAGACTTCAGGTTCTTCAACTTTTGGATTCTTGGGCTTACCCCGATGATTTGCCAGGGCTCTCAGGCCTTTGGCCACAGACTGAAGGCTGCACTGTTGGCTTCCTTACTTTTGAGGTTTGGGGACATGAACTGATCCACCACTGGCTTCCTTGCTCCTCAGCTTGCAGATGGCCTATTGTGGACTTCACCCTGTGATGCTGTGAGTCAATACTTCTTAATAAATTTCCCTTCATATATACATCTATCCTTTAGTTCTGGCCTTCCAGAGAACCCTAATACACCTATATAGTGAGAAATCTCTGTCCATCTCTTCTTTATTCTTGCCAAGCTCTCATTCTAACTACACCTCAATGTCCACTAGTTTGTTTCTTATATAACTTCATTAAGTTTCCTTATACTTATATAAGGAAATCCAAATCAAATATAGATTCTTGTATTTTCATCCTATAGAAAAATAACAGAAAGTATATTTTTATATTTATATAATTCTGCTTCTTGCTTTTTCTTGCCCTTTTTGCTTGCCAGTGTATGCTGCAAATACAGCTGACCCTTGAACAATAGGTGGTTGGGAGTGCCAAGCCCTTGTGCAGATACAAATCTAAATATAACTTTTAACTTGTCAATTATTTAACTACTAATTTCCTACTGTTGATCAAAAGCCTTACTGATAATAAACAGTTGGTTAACATATACTTTGTATGTTATATATACTAAATACTGTATTTTATAATAAAGTAAGCTAAAGAAAATGTTGCTAAGAAAATCAAAGGTACATTCAGAGATAGCAGTAAAGAAAAAGAAAGTCATAAGGAAGAAAAAATATAGTTACTATTTATTAAGTGAAAGTGAATAACCATAAAGGCCTTCATCCTTGTTGCCTTCATGTTGAGTAGGCTAAAGATGAGAAGGAAAAGAAGGTGTTGGTCTTGTTGTCTCAGGGGTGGCAAAGGTGAATAAAAATTTGTGTATAAGTGGACTTATACAGTTCAAATCTGTGTTGCTCAAGGTTCAACTGTATTTCCAATGTCAGCCCATAACGAGCTTCCTTGTTTGTTTTCACAGTTTCATGCCATGACATTATTCTATCATTTACCCAGTCCTCTATTAACAGATTGTCAATGGGCTCACAGCTTTTTTCTACTGCCAGTAAGGATACAATGGATAAACTTGTTCATGCATCATTTCACAAAAGTTCTTAAGGACAATAAATCTCCAAAGTGAATTCCCAGAGTAACACCATGTTATTGTGGTTATTATTGATGGCTTTTTGTTTTTGTTTTTGTTTTAGACAGAGTCTTACTCTGTCACCCAGGCTGGAGTGCAATGGTGCGACCTCAGCCCACTGCAACCTCCAGCTCCTGGGTTTAAGCAAGTCTCCTGTCTCAGCCTCCTGAGTAGCTGAGATTACAGGTGCCCACCACCATGCCTGGTTAATTTTTGTATTTTTAGTGGAGACAGGGTTTCACCGTGTTGGCCAGTTTTGTCTCGAACTGCTCACCTCAGGTGATCTGCCCACTGCAGCCTCCCAAAGTGCTGGAATTACAGGCATGAGCCACCATGCCCAGCCAATTATTGATGTTTTTGATGGTTTATTGGTTTCTTTGACTGTTTTAAAAATGGAATCAAGTTGAGCACGTTGATTACAAAAGGGAAGGAACTAGCAAGAAGTGAAGATTCTCTGAGATGAAGAATTTAAAGGGATAATAATAAATCAGCTTCCTCCAAAGGAAGAAATGATAGAGACCAAAGTGATGACCCGGATAAGAAGTAGTAGTCCCTCTACCTTCCCAGCAAAAGATCAGCAGAGTTTTCATCCAATTATTTCCCCTACTTCTGTGGATGTTGAGGTTAGGTCACCTGTTAATAATGAGGGGGTTATTGCTAGGGTGAGAAAGAAGCCTGAGCAAAGTGAAAAATGTTAAACTAGATACTGCAGATGAATTAAATTAGAAGATGAGGGAAATGCAAAAATATTCTTGGCAATGCTGTGGGACCAACTGGAATTGGAGTGTGTTGATGTCTGAGCAGAGAACATCATCACACATTCAAGCCCTGAAAATGTAAAATAACAATGGCCAAGAGGTTTAAAGTAAGCTTTAGAAAATAGAACACTAGCTCAGTCCTCTGTTTTTGTCACTCTCATTAACTGGAGGAAGCTTAAAACTATGAAAAGAACAGACACTTCCTGCTCCATCCTGGCCCTGTCACTTCCAATACAAGTGATATTGGAGAAATCCATTAATTTCCATAGTTCCAGGATTTTATCAGTTGATCGAGTGTTCTATGTACAAAATCCTAGTATTTGTAAAAGACTAAATGAGATATGGGCCAAAGGTATACTTCCTTTGGGAAACTAACACTACACACACACACACACACACACACACACATACACATACACACACACGTATGTATATTTAAGTGCTTTTGGAAATGTAATATACTCTACATGCATTACTTTCATCGGCTCAGAATGGTTAATTCTTGTGTGAAGTTATAAAATACATATGAGGAACTTATAAAATAGTTGGTTCTCCTGAAAGTAAAAATTATTTCTGATTATACCATGAGTCATGATTATCAGAGTTTGGAAATAAATATGTGTTTATGTTTTATGTATGCCTGGGTAAATAGATGTGATTTATTTTATTTTTAAACAGAATTTTGACTTACAGAAGGAAGAGTACTTGTCTAAATTATTACCATAGAACTTTTTTTTACTTTAAAAGCAAGTACTTGACATCCACTAATCTGTTTTATTATTTTTATTATACTCTGTGAAATAGAACATTCATAGATCTGTAATAGATGTAAATGGGTTTTTGCATGAAGCCGTATACTTCATTCTAATAACTAATAATGAAGATAACAGTCTTTCTTTAAAAGTCTCATTATGACAATTAAATAATACTATATATGCTTATTTGCATACATACATCCAGCACCTGGCCTCAAAATTAGCTGATGTTCAATATACCTCACCTCCAACGTAAATTGATTCAATCAGATCATGCCAGGCATGGTAGCTCATGCCTATAATCCCAGCACTTTGAAAGGACAAGGCAGGAGGATCACTTGAGCCCAGTGGGTCAAGACCAGCTTGGCGGTATAGTGCAGTTCCATTTCTACAAAAATATTTTTAAAATTAGGCAGGTGTGGTGGTGTGCATCTGTAGTCTCAGTTACTCAGGAGACTGAGGTGGGAGGATGGCCTGAGCCTGGGTGATCAGGGCTGCAGTGAGCTGTGATCATACCACTGCACTCCAGCCTGGGTAACAGAATGAAACCCTGTCTTAAAAATTAAAAAAAAAAAAAAAGAATTAGTGAAAACAGTGAAAGAATAACCAGAAACACTGAATTATATCTGGAGTGGGGTAGGAGAGGTAAGTCCACTAAGAAGCATTTATTGCAGAGATGACTTTTTATCTCTGGCCAGCTACACTGATTAGAATGATGTGATTGATGAGTAGTTTCAGTCTGTTTTCTAGTTTCCATTAGAATGGGATTAGATAAAATAAATGGAAGTAGTATGAAAGACAAATGTCCTACCAAAGGGTCGCATGAAAGGAGTAGAAAGAAGAGGAAGAGGGGGAAGTCTGCTCCAGCAGGTTTTCCATGTAAGAACAGCAAAATGTGTGTGTGTATGTGTGTACATGTGTGCATGTGTGTATTTCAAGGCAATTTAATTACTTCTCAAAACCTTATATTAGGCTGTGTGAGAATTTATTATAGAGGGAATGGTGAATGCAATTTTTTCCCGGAAGGTCTAGGTTGGGATTCTGGCAATTAAAGTGAGTCACCTCAAAGGCATGGTCAGCACCTGAGGTGGAATGTAGTTGATACAAATCATATACAAGTTACTGGTGCACACTGAGAAGGCAATTTCAGAAGGTTTGAGTTTTAAGGAACACAAAAGAAGCAATCACACAAATTCCAAGGAAGATTGAGTGCCACTTTGATGTCTGTGAAGAGCATGCATCATCTCACTGTGCTAAATGCAACCAGCAAAGCTCTGAATAGGCAAAAAGTTATCTATTGTCCATAAGGCAGAAGGCGGAAGGCTTTCCATAGCCACTCCAGTAAAAAATGTTTAAGGTATCAGAAATACCTCTACTTTTTCAAAAAAAAAAAAAAATTTCAAAATAATATAATAGACCCCTCAAATGAATTATAATGGAATTCATTACAAAACCTTTAAAAAAAAAAAAAAAAAGCAACTCCATGGTTTAAAAGCCTGACAAAAAAATTCCTGAACATTTTCCAAGACAGAGGTAATTTTGGTATTGATATATCTATTGTGGGGAATGTACATATTTCATGAGAGTAAAAGTATAACTGAGCACCAGCCACATACCAGGATTTGTAAGAACTGGGCATACAAAAATGAAGAAGATATAACCCAGGCCCTAGAAGAAATAAACATATTATGAGAGACTTACACATACATAAAAAATGAATAGTAAAACATCCTAGGGTAGTATAATAGAAATCTGTGCAAGGTCAAGACTCCGAGATGAAGGCAAAGGCATTGGCCAGCAAAAGAATTCTTGAAAAATCCAGCTTTAGAAAGATATATAGATATTTGCTGGAGATAACTGCTGAGCATAAAAATAAAAATAGAAGCCATGTTTGCAAAAATGAATACTTATGTAATGTTTCACTGTAGTATATAACATACCTGTAATGTCATGTAATACAAATTATATATGCAAATATATATACACACACACACACACATTTTTTTTTCCCAGCATTTGCTGTGATACATCTACTGAGCTAAAGGCTTTGTGTTTTCCAGAGTCTTTCAGTAGCAAGAAAGAAACCAGCATGTTAGAGAGCTCAGTGTTTCAGGAACTGTCAGTAGTTCACACCGATGAGTATAACAGATATGTGCACATTTTGCACGGTGCAGGTATAGTGATAGACAAATCTGCAGAAGGAGGCAGCAGTCTCTGAAGTATACGCTATTACTTGCTAAGGCATTTGGTATTTTCAAGTAAAAGTCCTATCACTGTCCAGAAATATCAATTGCCTAAGCATCTCATGGCCAGCTACCAGAAGGGTCTAGGACTTGCTGTCTTTGCCCAAGGTCACATGTCAGGCATGTCCATTTTTGCATGTTGTAGCAGAGGAGGAGTAGAGTTAGGACATGTTGTGCATCATGGAGTGTATATTTTTATAAACCCTTCTGTGTATATTTGTATCAACACTTCTTCCCCCATAGTGTGTTAAATTATAAATATACTGTTGGATGATAAAATAATTTCAATGTGGAAGTTATAAAACCCAACCTCTCTCTGCCATTTACAGCATCTTCAACATTTAATGACTCCCACTGTCTTGTTAGTGCATTTCCAGCCTTTCAGCCTGAAATTTAAGAGTTTCCATAGCCTGTCCTCGTCTCAATCGTTCAAGTGAATTTTCTCTTACTAAATTGCTTCTGATGATCCAATATGTTTTTCCTCTTCAGAGTCTTTGCTCAGTTGAATTACCAGAATTCTACCCATGGCTTTGGGAATTTCTAGCTGTGCAGTTTCAGGTAAATGTTAAAGCCACTTAGCGATTCACCTTCCTCTGCTGCAATACAGGGAGAATAACCCCTGCTCCACCCACCTCACAAAAGTGCCTTTCTGTCATTCACCCCAATAATATTTACTGTCCAATTATTATGAGTCAGGCACTGATCTAGGCACTGAAGATACAGTAATGAACAAAAGAGATGAAGGGCTCCACCTTGTTAGGACCTATAATTTAGTGGGTTGGGATCGAAAATAAAAATTAGAAATGAATTAATTTTTATGCTACTAGAAGAGAATAAATGCTGTGAAGTAAATTATGGTAAATTATGGAAAGAGTAAGGAATGACAAGAAATTATCATAAGTATCGAATTGATGCCATAATAAAAATACATTACAAGTGATACATAAATGTTATAAAAAAACTGCTACACTGGTATTCAGAGAGTGATCAAATGTGTGAGACACTGCACTAAATGCCTTAGGCATATTATTTTATTTAATTCTCCTAAGAAACTTTAGCAGGCATTATTGCTCTTATCTCTGTTTTATGAATAAGAAAATAAAGATATAGAAAAGCATAGTAATATAATAGTTGTCAAACATATACACACATACTATTTATGCTAGTTAAAGAGAAATAGTTAATCACACCCTCCAAAATTCACACACACAACCCCATGCACACATAAACAAATGTTAACTACTCAAACAGGTGGATATGTTCCTCTGAGGCCCAATGACCAGTTTCAAGGACGCTTGATATCATTTCATCTCAGGACTCATTGTCCTGATGTTTTTTAGGCTAGAGAATTTTAAGTAGAGTAAAATGTGGTTTAAAATAACACTAGAGAATAGGTGAGAACAAACCAGAACTGTAGGAATCCTCTTTTCTGACAATGACTTTGCCCATGACAAGTAGGGGAGCTGAGATCTGCCCTCATCCTTCTGGTTCATTCTAGCTCAAGCCATCTGTGGCTTACCCATTTTTCACCTGGGTAAGTCAACTCTAAGGAAAGAACAGGAGTGAAAACAATTGAGAACAGTGGACAAGAAAAGGGTGTGTGAAGAAGTAAGTTGTATCGAATTATATCACTGGTCAAAAATAGCAGTATTCATAATCCTGAAGGTAAGCTGTATTGAGGCTGCTGAAGACCTAGAGTAGCTTTTATCCAATTCGTGTTATGACTGGAGACCTTCTCTTAGAATTTGAAAGGACACTTACAGAAGAACTTTTCCTGGAGAAGCCTGGCTAGTCACCAGAGATACCTGCCAATGATGCTGGTAATTTGGAAATGTCATCCATTTCCAGGGAATAGTTCTATAAACTAAGAAAGTTAGTAATACATCTGAAAACGAATGCGCTTCCGAGGAATAAGCCATGCTAGTTCCTTACACAAGAAGGTTGCATATAAACCAGAATACCAAATTGCTAGATTAGTGTTTACGTTGAGAAATGTAATGTATCAAGTGGGTTACATAACAAAGTTTGTTGGTCAGTGCATTTGTTCTGCACGGCAAATCTATTGCAGAAATAAAATCATAATCAGAAAGTTATTTTAAAACAAGCATGGAGCCAAAGCAGAGCCAGTCCAATCAAAACTGTGGATGCTACTGAGACATGATGGTTTACTGTGCACATTTCTACCACATGGTCAGATTTGCAGACATGGAGAGACAATTTATTTTTATAAAATATAATCTCTCTCTCCTAGACAGCACTAAAGACAAATGGCAACATTTGTCTCAGTGGCTTCTCCTATGAGATTTGTTTTTACAGCCAATATTACCACTCAGTCTTGGGGTGCTGTGTGTGGTATATGAATGTTAATACAACTTCATTATTTATAAATTATATAGGCTTTTAGAAATGTACATTTTACAAGTGCAGACTTTGGTAGATATGCTAAGTGCATAGACAATAACAGTAAATGTTGTACTTCCTATATGTTAGGTATAGTTTAATTTGTTCACATTCATTCATTCATTTGTAAAAGTTTTATTATTTTAGCAAGCTTAGAAGTAGTCACCAGCTTGGTTCCTTTTGCATATGATGAAACTAATGCTAGGACAGTTAGTAAATTGCTCGAGTCTCCCTCTTCTTTAGAGATGGTGACTGACTTTGAACCCGCACTGTCTTGCACTGAATCTCTAAAATAGACTCATTCTCTTTTCTCTATGGCTGAGGCCATGCTGTGTTTTATTGTGTTGACATAATAATTCAAAGAAGAACAATGAAGTAGGGGAACTTATTTTAAGTTAAAAATAGGAGAAGATACTAGAATTATTTGTTTCATTAATACATATTATTTTTGATTAGTATCACTCACCTTCCCTAGCAAGTAAGAAAACCATCTCTCTCCTAGTCTAGTTACTCTTACGTAACCTTCACTCCTAGGAAATGATCATTTCAGCCTCCTACAAAGTCAAGACAGATTACATTCAATATTACTTCCTCCTCCTGTCAGCTCCTAACTTCCTTAGAGACTACAGTCAGGTGGGTGGTAGGTAACCTATCTTTGAAATCTTCTCATGATTGGCGGGTCAGGATGACGCCACAGGTGAAATTAATCAGATTCCCAGAATAGCTGCCTTCGGGAGAAATTGTTCTTCCCTCTTTTCTGGATACTCATGGCTTCCTTCCATTTTATAATCAGAGCACAGCACTTCTACTGCATTAATGACACACATAGCTAATTGTTTCACCCTATCATAGTTTCCTTGAGGAATGAATTAACACAACCTTGTAGGCCTCTTCAGTCTGAGAACTCTGTTTTATTAAGGAACACAATGGGATGCACAGAATAAAGGCTTTGTATCTTTTCAAAAATCTAACTATAAAATATACCGGTATAAATTGCAAAATGTTACACTTGAAACAAAAATTTAGGCAAATTTTCCTTTCTTGACAAATTAAGAAAATGAGGTTCCAGGGCAGAGTGATTGTCCAAAACTGCTCAGTGAAAAGAGAATCAGAACTATAAATCAGGGGTATTAAGTGTTTATCTAAAAATACTGAATGGACACTTACTCATATTTTGCAAAATGTTTGTTTTGTTTAGTTTTGTTTTTTTCTAGTTTTTATTCAGAAGCTTTCTTGAGGGTATATCAAAATCTCTGACATCTGTTCATGGACTGTGTGCAAAAAATATAGTACATCTTACTTTTTAAGGAATTGAATAAAACATTATTACTTATCAATTTATTGAATTCTGAAATTTATACTTTGAGAGACATGAGACGTATTGGTCACAATCTCTGACTTCCCCAGAAAACTCAAGTTCTTTCCTTTCACAATGGCCTTCATGAGAAAAAATTTTCTGAATTGGATTAGGAACAAAATGAAACCCCCAAGAACACAGTGGCGCTTCTCTACTAGAGTGGAGCTTAGAGTTGGAAGGGGTGAAGAAGATCCAAGAGGCCTTCTGACCTCTGTGGGTCACTTACATTCACTTCCAGGAAGGTGATAAGGTGAGTGGTAGCAGGAGTTCCGGAGATAAATTCCAATTAGTATGTGTTCCTTTCCTTGTAAATACAAATGTGTGCAAAGCAAGACAGAGAAAAAAGAAATCAGGTAGGGGTGTCTTGGACCATTTGTGCCATGTGTCCATTTTGTGTAAATTTCTCCCTGCCTCCAAGCCTCTTAGAAAGTCATCTACAGCTGATAAGTTCTGTCTCCAAAGTTCTCCCTTTACACGTCTCCTTTCAATCAGACTTGGCTTCTACCTTCTCCACTCTTCCTGAACCTCCATTTGTTGAGGTCTGTAATAATTCTCATGCTCTTTACCAAAGAGCCCTCATTGCTACCTGTTTAACTTGGGCTCTCAGCAGTTTTAAGCATGTGGCAGGCATTTTTTCATAAACTCTGACTTTCTCTAGCTCTAAAACCACATGGTTTTCTTTCTATTCTTACCAACTCTTCTTTGGTCTTTTTTACTGGCTCATTCTTCATTTCTAATGAGATGAGGACTTTCTTGGAGCCAATATTAAACCCATTTCTTATGCTATAATCTTTTCTGGAAAATAATCTTACCCCAAGTGTTATAGTTTGTATATTTTTGTTGTGATATTTCCAAATGTACACCCTCTATTAAGTCTTTCTATCTTAGCTTTATAAATCCAAGCTCTTATGTGGATTATGCATTTGGATAACTGAGAGGCATTTCAAAGCCAATATGTGAATAACTGAATTTAGTATATTCTCCCCAAATCGTATTCATTCTCTAGTATTTTCGATCTAAGAACATTGGGTCATCTTTTCATGGGCTCCGTCACAGAAGCAAGCGAGGTGCCATTCTGCATAGCTCCTGCTCTCTGACTTCCTTACTTAAATTCCCGTAGTTTTCTAAACATTTCTCAATACTTCATTTTTCACAATTACAATCTAAGTCCATTTCTGAACACACTGCTGTCTTCCAAGTTCGTTTGCTCTGAAATGTCTTCTCTTTCTCATGTCTAAGAAACCATTCTTCATTAAATTTGTGACTCCTTTTAAAGATTACCTCATTGAGAAATCATTTTTTGACATTCTAGCTGAAGTTAGATGACTCCCCTTCTATAGTTTTGTAGAACTACGCATACCAGATGCAAAGACATACAAACATGTCACAGTGTAAAGGTGCATGGGTTTTTGTTATTGTCTAAATATCTTGTCTTTATATTATAAACAACAATCATGTTTGTATCTCCAATGCCAACTATAGTGACTGGCAAACAGCAGATGCTTAATACTTGTTTAGTTAAAGAATGAAGGAATGAATTTCTGAGTGAAAGGAAGGTGATTTAGTGGAGATATGGGGTAGATATCAAGAAACTGAGAAACTTTGCTTACTGGCAAGCAGTATCTATAGAAGGATGCTTGTGGTCAGGCGCGGTGTTTCACGCCTGTAATCCCAGCACTTTGAGAGGCCAAGGTGGGTGGATCACAAGGTCAGGAGATCGAGGCCATCCTGGCCAACATGGTAAAATCCTGTTTCTACTGAAAATTACAAAAACTAGCTGGGCGTGGTGATGCATGCTTGTAATCCCAGCTACTTGGAAGGCTGAGTCAGGAGACTCACTTGAACCCAGGAGGCAGAGGTTGCAGCAAGCCGAGATCACACCACTGCACTGCAGCAGCCTGGCGACAGAGCAAAATTCCGTCAAAAAAAAAAAAAAAAGGATGCTTGTTTGCTCATTTGTTTTTGATTTGATTTGACTTGTTTTACTTTGTAATTTTAATAAGACATTTTAAGGCAAATAGAATGAGTTATGGAAAAAAAGTTAATACCAAGAAAGAGGAGAAGATAATTGCTGAATGAGGGACCCAAAGAAATTTTAAAAAGGATTTGAATCAATGGTGAAATGAATGAGAATATTCATGAAAAATATAATGCAAAAAAACCTCAGATCCAGCTCAAACTTCACCTCTTCCATTTAGATGGAGTCTTTGTTATAGCCTTTATTATTTTTGTCTCAACTTATCAAATTTATTTACCTGCATGCCCATCCTAACTATTGAAGTAAGAGATGTTTTAGAGGGAAAAGGTGTTTTATTCACCTTCGTGCTTTTAGAACAATGTCTGGCATCTTAAAGTATGACCAATATTAACATTGAATAAGTGACAAATAATGAAGGTGTCAGAGGCATTTGAACCAGAGTGACTCCATTTTGAATGAGGACTAGGAAAATGAGGCCGAGACTTTCTGGGCTGCATTCCTAGAAAATTAGGCATTCCTAGCCTCTAGATATTTATGGTTAAGGGAACAAATTAATAATTTTACTAAAACGGACCCCGACTTGGGAGTGTCCCGATATCCCGATATCTGGAGAACAAAGGCATTCCTAATTTTGCTTTAAAGATAATAATATCAGTTCTTGCAAAATATAGTAATCAAGAAAAATAATCCTGTATCACGAACCTTTGTAGCAGAGCACATCTCCCCAAGATCTATTTTTATCATATATATACACGTATATATATACATATATACACATAAATATACATGTATATATACTTATATATAGACACATATATACACATATATACGTGTATATATAAACATATATATATATATACGTGTGTATATATATACACACACACACAAGCATTGTACTTAGGGCAGACACATTCCTCCTGTTACCTTCAGGAACATGCTATTCTGTCTATGGAGTAGTCGTCCTTTCACCACTTTACTTTCTTAATCAACTTTGTACTCCGGACTCGCCCTGAAGTCTTTCTTGCGAGAGATCCAAGAACCATCTCTTGGGGTCTGGATCAGGACCCCTTTCTGAGAACAAAGGGGCTGGTGTTCATTATATCAAGGCTGGAATGCAAGAAGATTCAAAGTTGCATTGTATAATTTAATGAATAGGTAAATTTCTATTTCTGGAAATGTTAATCTTGAACTAAAATTTAACGAACACTTACTTGTCCCAAGTACTTATATGACTAACTACCTAAAAGTGTGCATGTACATTAAACACTTTATTTCATGGCTGTATTAGTCCAGTCTTACACTGCTATAAGGATACTAGCTGAGACTGGGTAATTTATGAAGAAGGTTTAATTAACTCACAGTTCCACCTGGCTGGAGAGGCCACAGGAAACTTACAATGATGGTGGAAGGTAAAGGGGAAGCAAGGCATGTCTTACACGGCAGTAGGAGAGAGAGAGGAGTACAGGGGAAACTGCTACTTTTAAACCATCAGATCTCATGAGAACACCCTCACTATCATTAGAACATCATGGGGGAAATCACCACCATGATCCCATCACCTCCCACCAGGTCCCTTTCTCGACATGTGGGGATTATAATTCCAGATGAGATTTGGGTGGGAACATAGAGCCAAACCATACCAGTAGCAGCTTAGATAGATCAAACAACTTAAGCTGGCTTTCATTCTGGGTATTTCTTGAGCCTATGCTCTTTTCACTCTGTATGGATTCATTACTCCAGATAGGTTATGCTTATGCTGTGGTAACCAACATCACACAGACAAGTTTGTTTTCCACCCACAATAAGTCCAGTGTGGATTGAGCAACTCTCCATGGCAGCTATGTCTAGTGTGATGACTCACATAGGCACACTACTTCCATCTTCTGATCCCACCCTGGCACACAGCCTCTGGTCAGCCAATCCCCAAAGTGAGGAAAGGAGAAAGTAGAATGGTGAGGGGATTTTCCCTGCCTCATCCCAAATTGGTACAGATCACTTCCACTCACACTGAATTATCCAAAAATGTCCTATAACTCTACCTAACCACAAAGAGTTGGTTCAGTATATTTTGTGTGACTAGATGGAAATGATAACAAATGAAACGGTGCAAATCCACATCACATCCAATATAATACTAAAATAAGAGACTTGGCTTTCCGCGAATAGAGATACTGTTGGTGGTCCAGGCAGTTACTTAAACAAATATTTACTCATCCCTACTGTGTGTCAGGCTGTTTCATTTGCTGAATATACAGCAGTAAACAAAACATAGAAGTTCCCCCACAGTCATGGAATTTGCATTCTAAGAAGGGGAAGCAAACAAACAAACACAAACCCCAAAATGTAATCATTTTAAAAATTAAAGAAGTACAGGTAGGCGTTTGTACAGAATTACCACAGCGTTATGCGACAGGAAGTTTCTCAGTAGCTAATTTAGTGTAGGTAGTCGGCAAACATCTTTGTGAGGAGGTGATATGTAAACAGAAATCTGAATGACGTGAAGGAGCAGCTACATTAAGTTAGGAAGAGAGACATTCTAGACAGAGCAGAGTTAGCTCAAAGACTTTGCTACAGAAATAAACTCTGGGTGGCAGCAAAACAGAAAGTAGGTCATTGTGGATAGAGCAGAGTGAGAGAGAGAAGAATCATAGTATTAAATGTTGTAGGAATAGGGTGAGATCAGAACTTGCATATTTTGAAGGAAAACAAAGAGTTTTGAGTACAATGAGAAACCATTGGAGAATAGTAAGCAGTAGAGTGACATGATATGATTTATGTTGATTACTGGCACAGTTCAGTCTTCCAAACCTTATACATTCCTGAACCTTGAAAATAGAAGTTGAAATGATAGACATCTGTGTGAGAGCCAAAGGCAATATCAGAGTTGAAAGGTGCTAAGCCCCACTTGCTTTCAATGGGACTGTCAGAGAGAAATGCGCTGTTACTGAAAAATGCCAGAGTTGGCAAAATCTAGACTTGCATGAAAAGCTAAAAAAAAAAAAAAAAAAGAAAGAAAGAAAGAAAAACTGCAGGTGTGTAAAACGCTGCTCTAGAATTATGAAACTTAAGTGACTTAAGCTGGCAATTAAACTGTGGCACACAGCCAGCCACTGTCTGGTATGTGGAGTCTCAGAATGTTTTTACGTGGATGCTAGATTGAGTCAAGGTAAGCCAAGGTCATGTGGATGCTTGATGCTGTGCTGGCCCAGTCTTGGAACAAGATGGGGAGCGGAAGGAGAAGTGGGAGGCATTGTGGGGAGACATGTTCATGATGTGCAGAAATGGCCACATTAGCCAGCAGAGGCGGATGGAAAATTATTCTTCAGTTGAGCTGTCAGAACTGCTTCAGGAAAATAGCTATCACTGCGGATTATTTCATATGTAGATGTATGCAATGATGTAACAAGGAAAGTGGTTTTAGGGCATATATTTCAAACCTTGTTTCCTGGACCCTTCAGTTTCAAAGAAAATGCCTTCAGGAGCCACCATAGTCCTGGAGAGTAAGGAAAAGAAGTGACATTCCAATACACAGGGGCTCTGTTCTAATTCATCCAAGGCTGTTCTTTATATGTTATGTATCAATAACATTGGGGATGTAGGTGAAAATTTATTTGGAAGAAATATTCCTACTGAAAAAAGCACATTTTGAATGTAATAAGAGCACAGTATTGAGAGGCATAAGATTGAAACCATATAAATCACATACATCTGGTAGTATTTTCTGCTACTTTATTTAATCCTCACATTTTATAGATGGCTACTCTAAACTTCAATTGACATTTGGGAAAATTGACAATAAAGAAGTTTAAATTCCTTGTTCAAGGTCACATAACCATTGAATGGTAAAGATGAGACTCAAACTTGGATTTCTGATCCCAAGGGCCACACTTCCTTTTACTGTTATCCTATTAAGTCATGCATGATGGACTCATATCCACCATTCACTGACTGTGATCTCCAGTAGGTACCATCTTCCCAGAATCTCATTTTTATCATTTATTAAAGAATAACAGAGCACTTAATGAAACCAACCTCATTATTTTGAGGTTCAAGTGATATGTTTATGAGAAGAAACTAGCATGAGCTAAGTGCTAGACACTTTTACAGACGTTGGCTTATGTAATTATCTCAGAAATACAATGAGGGGACTGACGACGTCCTCCTTTACAGATAACGATATCAAGTCTAAGCCTAAACAGCCAGGAGTAGAGGGAGCTACTGACATTTCAATATGAATTTCAGTCCATTCATGTGAACAGGGCTTCACCTAACTTTTATGGTGACAGAGAGAAATAAAAAAGGAAACCGATTTACCATACATTTAAAGAGCTGAACATCCAAAACTAATAAACACATACATAATAAATATATAACTCCTATATTGATAAATATACCTTCAAAACAAAAACATGTGTACAGCTTTTAGGTGACTGAAAGTCAAAGTCAGTCTAAAAATATCAAAAAAGACCAAATTTATTATTATTGTGCATGTCTGGGTGTTGTACTTATGAAAGAATGATGATTGGATGATTACAGACATATATATTTAATACATTACTATGTATTTACTTCATGATTTACCTTCATTTCATCAGCATTGCCATATTCTATAGTCAATATTTATATATTTTTTATATTTATAACTGTCCAGTTGACCAAAAATAAAATGTAAATGTAGTCAGAGATTAGTAAATGTTAATATTTTATCCAAAATTTAAATTTCAACATATATAAAATATAAACACTAGAATTATATCTATTCTCAAATATTTTTCTTTATAAATATTCAAAACTGACATCATATAAGCTAAAATGCAAGTTTAATATTAATTTTATATCAAAATTATTTTAGATCTTAAAATGCATTTTTATTATTCTTATAAAATATAACTTCCTAATTTTCACATTCAATGTGTATCTACTTGCCAAATTAAGGAATTGATATCACACTTCATGCATGCTATGTCTAGACCAACAAGTATATAAATGTAAGAGTCATAGGAATTATTGTAAATTACAGAATGTTCCTTAGTTGCTATGTATGACTACCATATGCAAGTAGCATGCTAATTAGTCAGTATGTCCAAAGCAGGAATTGGAACTTTACGCAAAGAGTAGATGGACACTAGCTCAACTGAAAAAAAGATACTTAAGTTATGTAAGAATATACTGTGTTCATGTTGAAGATTTGATCTGAGTGATTATTAATTTTATGTGTAAATCCCTGAACCCTTGATTGTTCCAGGAAATGCCTAGATATCTGCTTAGATATTATTTCTGGTTATGTCTATACAGGTGTTTTCAGAAGAAATTGGCATTTGAATCACTGAACGGAGTAAAGCAGATGGACCTCCTTAATTTGAGTGGGCCTCATCCAATTCATCTAGGGCCTGTACAGAGCAAAAAGGTAGAGGAGGGCTGAATTTTCACTCGATTTCACTGCTTGAGCCTTGACACCTATCTTCTCCTGCCGTTGAACTGGAACTTACTACCAGCATGCCTGGTTCTTAGGGCTTGGACTGGCATTTACACCACAACCTTCCCTGAGTCTCCAGCTTGTAGACAGCAAGAATATCATACAACTTCTTAGGCTCCACAGTAATGTGAGATAAGCCCTTATACTATCTCTGTAAAAAAATATATATATCTCTCTCTCTTTGGGGAAAAAAAAATATATATATATATTTAATATATACATATATATTTTTTTAACAAAGAGACAGTATAAGGGCTTATCTCACATGACTGTGAAGCCTAAGAAGTGCATATATATATATAAAATATATATATTATATATCTCCACAGATATATATATATATATATCTCCTATTTGTTCTGTTTCTCTGCAGAACCCTAATATAACTAGTTAATTAATTTGTTCTCTTTTACCCTTACACTTCTGAAGCTGTATAGCAGAAGAGGCATAACACATGCAACTTTGACTTTTTGATGCAATGTGTTATTTTTTTATTTGTTTATTTTTTACATCTGTTGGGCCATTTGCTTGTTTTTGAGTATGCAAAGGTAGAGATCCTCTCCTTGGGCTTTGCAGTGTTAATCCGAAGAGTGAATGTTTGACAATTAGACTTACTGCTCCCACCAGGCTGGCCCTGAAAGCTGGATTGCAGGTGATTGAGGTGCTTACATATTATTGTTTGTGTGTATGTGATTACCTATTTTTGTGATATGACTGTATCTAAATCATGATGTCCACCTAAATACAAGTCAATGAAATTTTTTCTGTAAAGGGCAAAATAGTTTATGTGTGTATATATATACCTGTATATATATACCTATACCTATATACAGGTATATATACACACACACACACACATACACACACACACACACATATATATATATATATAAAGCCAAATGGTATCTGTTGATATTACTCTATTTTGCTGTTGTAGTGCAATATTAGCCATAGATAGCATGTAGACAAATGAAGTAAGCATGGCCTTATTTGAATCATAGAGGGCCAAACTTGGCCAATGGGCTGTAATTCATTGACCTCTACACTGAAGCATGGGATCCTAAAAGGAATTCTCCTAAGTTTAAGCAGGTTACTGCATGCAGATGTGCCTTATAAACAACACAGAAATTCATAAACTGTTTAAGTAACTGGTTGGAATGATCTTTATCATTTTGCTGTTTGAGAACTGTGCTCAGTGACGAACTCAATTCACATAATCACCTTTTATCAGATAGCCAACTTGGTCAAGATGTGAACATATTGGGCTTATCATTAACAGTAAATTTGTACGAATGTTAGGTGACCAGATGTTCTCAAACTCTGCTATAGTGGTCTTCATTTACTTCTTTTTGCTTGGTTTATCTATGTTTGGGGTCAGAAGAACTACTGACTTTGGGCTGGCCCAGTTATCTTAGAACATTGATAATGACAATATCAAAACTATGACCAATAATAACAGTTCAACAACAAATGACCAAAAAGTACTAGCAGTTAGCCAGATATTATTCTAACAGTTTTCCTTATGATAACTCATGTACAGAGGCAAATTGCAGTTCTTAATTTTTCGTGAATATTTATAATCCACATATTCTTAAAAGCCAGCTCTGTGGAATAAGGGGCCTCATGGAGACTAAAGACCAGGTTCCAATTTATCCATTTGATACTTCTCAGCTAGACAGATTCCTTGCCTGTATCAAAGGGAAAAACTTTAATGCTGTAGTGAGTACAAAATGAGGAAAAGTTTGTAAAACACAGTTTTAGAAAAGTGTGAGTGGGGGCCAATTGTGGTGGCTCACACCTGTAATCCCAGCACTTTGAGAGGCTGAGGAGGGGGGATCACTTGGGGTCAGGACTTCGAGACCAGTTTGTCCAGCATGGTGAAACCCCATCTCTACTAAAAATACACAAATTAGCCAGGAGTAGTGGCTCATTCCTGTAATCCCAGATACTCGCGAGGCTAAGGCAGGAGAATAAGTTGAACCTGGTGGCAAGGGGGAGGTTGCAGATTGTGCCACTGCACCCTGGGTGACAAAGAAAGAAAAAGAAAAGAAAAAGAAAAAGAAAAGAAAGAAAAAAAAAGGGAAGGGAAGGGAGAAGGACAGACTGACCTCATGACCATAATCCCAGTTCCAATAATTTAGGAGGCTGAGGCAGGTGGATCACTTGAACACAGGAATTCAAGACCAGCCTGGGCAACACAGACAGGTCTTCTCTCTACAGAAACATTTTTAAATTAGCCTGGTGCAGTGGCACGTAGCTTTGGCCTCAGTTACTCTGGAGGCTGCAGTGGGAGAATCACTTGAGCCCAGGAGGTTGAGGCTACAGTGAACCATAATTGCATCACTGTACTCCAGGCTAGGTAACAGAGTGAGACCTTGTCTCAAAAAAGAGAAGAAAACTGTCATTACTATAAAAATATTTTAACTAAGCTATATTTTCACTCTTTATTAGTATTACAGAAGAACAGGAACTGTATCTTTAATTTTCTAGATGTGTCTTTCTTTTCTGCCTTATCTTGCACTGAAAATTAAAAAAAAAGGAATCCATTCACAGTCCTCATGATCATAGAACCCAATCTATCTTACTTAAGCCTTCAGCTGTAGACTTCGAGCTTTTATTTTTAAGCACGATTTGTTTCCTCTATTGTTTTTAAAATGTGGCCTTCCAAGAGGTTTAGAATAAGCTTGCAACACATACTAACACTGGAAGTTAATATATGGTCAATCAGTTCCAGGTTTGGAAACAATCCTTGCTGATTTGAAGGTAATATATGGTGCTTGTCATTGGAAATGTGCGTGCAGGTGCACTGTCTGCTGACAATGTGAAACTGGCATTAGCATTAATCACAGATTTGAATTTGGCAAATGCTGAATTTCACACCAAATATAATCCAGTATTACTGCAAAAGGCAATTACAAAACTTCTTTTTCTGAGCAACAAATTAGAATGTAATTAGAATCACATGCATTAGAGGGGGTATGTGTGTGCGTGCATGAGTTTGTGTGTGTGCATGTGTGTAGGGGTGTGTGTATGTAAGTTTAATGTTTCCTTTTGTCTCTTCATAAGCACTCCAAACAAGCCATACTAGCAACTTAAATTTAGAGTTTTCTTTATATTATCCAGATTCAAGATATACTCTTCATTCTTATATAGATTGCCTCAATATTCTCAATACTAGAACTTCTTAAATGCATAAACAATATTCATTTCTGCATTTTTATCTATGAACTCATAGTGAGGCTGTGTAATTGTATAAACATTACTCGTGACATTGTGCTCCAAATAAATGCAATAATATCACACTTTTTATAACTCATCAGATTCCTCAAAAATGGCCATTAGAAAATATATCAAATGGCAAGATCAGAGGTTTACTCAAAATTCATTCATTCAAAAAGTACTTATTAAACATTTATTTTATGGGGAGCTATAAGAAGCATAGCAGTGAATAAACAGAATATCTGCCATCTATGCAAGTCATAATCGATGTAAGTGTTCTAAAGATGTCTATAATAAAAGCTTAGGTACAGAAATCAAAATAGGGAAGCTGAATTTACGGAACTTTCTATGTGCTAGAAATAATTTGAAGTATTTTATGTACTTATGATTTTATTCCTTAAAACAACCATATTGTGATTTTTACAAAGATGAAACATGTACACAGAAGTCACTTCTACACCTAATGTGCAAATGACTGAAACATATTTCTATTCTAAGTGGTTTAACTAGAGTCCACACTATTTTGGCTACATTATATTGCATCACTGTTGGCTTTACTTGCTACAGAAATGTATGCCAAGCCTTCAGTCAGTAACATGACTTGAATATCTGTTTTTTATGATTATTATTTTTCATGACTGAACTTTGAATATGAGATGGCAGTGGAAAGTTCTAGGTGTTATTGCCTGTCAAGTACACAAGATCTGGATATTCTTCTATTTTATTAATAGAATATAGAGGCATATGCTTTAGCAATCAACTGGGTGAAGGGCAAGGACATCATACTCCTAAAAACTAATGAACAATAATTTGTGCCAATAAATAGTTACCACATATTTTTCTGAGGGTCATCAGCATGTGGGATGGCAGGTCCAGAATTTCTCTCAGAAATCAGTTCTGGGTCAACTCTAAGACAGGAACAATTATCTGAATGAAGAATTGTCCAAGCAAATATGGGTAAGGCCAGCAGGGTAGTAAAGAAACAAACAGGAACTGTGCGGCAGAAAGCAAAGACCTAATGTGAAGTTACAGAATATTCTAGCCACCTTAAAAAAGAATCTTATTGCAAAATGTGCTGAAAGAGAATAGACGAATTCACTCATTGCTGAAGCTGAAAAGAATTTGCCACAAATTGTGATTTTTATCGGAGTGGATGATCATTAGCTATGCATCCTGAATGCATTTCAATCACAAGTCTGTTGGATACATTCCTCGTTTAGGACAAAATTATGTCTTTGACATGTAAGACATACTCTGTTTGACAGCAGACATGATTTCATCTGCTCCTAATATTTTTGGGGGGGAGGAAAAGAAAATTATCTGATTGTTGGATGTGGGGCTAAGTGCTTAGACCCAACTGGTTCGGTTCCACTTTGACAGGGTTGGGAGGGAAGAATCCAGAAGCCAAAACAAACAAAACAAAAACAAAAATCTGATTTTTTTTTTCTGGTTTCAGACATGAAATAAGCTTAAGTGTACAGGTTCTGCCCCTGCAAAGTGGTAAGCGGTTGAGAGCTGAAAGTTTCTTGAGTTCATTCCATTTCGTTACCACCCTATCACTGAATGACAAATAGACAGAATGCTTATTTGGAAGTAGATTGTTACCTCACATGTAAGCCAAAATCTCCAAATCAGGTTTAATTTGGTAATAAAGCTATGTGTAGTCTCCATCTGCCACAGGGCAGGTTTTTAGCTTTGCTCAGGAAAGAATTCAAGTGTGAGCCAGTGGTGGAAAAAAGGCAGCTTTATCGCTGCTGCAGTTACAGCTCAGTAGCTGCTCCTTGAGTAACATGGCTAGCCTATAGGCAATGGGCTGAGAAATACACCTAGATGTTGGCTAGCTGTATTTATACCCACTTTTAATTGCATGCAAGTTAAAGGGAAGGTTATTCAGAACTTTCTAGAAAATAGGCAGCTACTCGTTGATGTTGTCTTGGAAAGGGACAGTAACTTCCAGGTGTTGCCATAGCTTTTGTAAACCGTCATGGCGCTGGCAGGAGTGTCTTATGAAGATGGGCAGCGAGGGCAACGAGACATTGCTTTTCGTGCCACTTGCTGGTTCTGGCTGGTTTCCTATCTTGTCCAGGAAACAAGTCCTGCCCATCACCTATCTCACATCTTCTTGACTCTTGTGTCTTTCAATTACTTTCAATCTTTAGGTCAAAACAGGGGTATTATTTTATGAATTCCTTAGAATCCAATAAGAACTTCAGTCCTTTAAGTGATTACATTTTAACAATTGCTAACCATGTGGCTCACACCAATTTTTTCACTAAGTAAGAGGAAATAAAGCTTCACAATATTTATGTTAAAATTAGTTTGAATAAATTGGGGAACTATGAATATACAATGAGGGTTTGTGGGGTCAGGATCTAAGAAAGAAGCAAGCTCATTTCAGTCTGCCTTTCCAGTTGAATTATTGCTGATTTCTAAAGAGAACTGGGAATTATTGAGGGTCTCACAATGCTGGAAAAAGAAAAAAAAAATAGAATTTAGAGTTTACCAGAGAGCAGAGTCCTGATAAAAACTGAGGTCTGAGTTGAGACTCAGAAGAGATAGCCTCAAAGTAATAAAACACCAGAAACATATTAACACACAGAAATCGAAGCCCACCTCTGAATGATCTCGATTTCTGATATGATAAATATGATCTAAGACTGCTCCTGCCTATTCCTGCTTTACTTTCAGAAAGCTCAACGTTTCTGGTAAAAGAGAGAATTATGCAGAGATTATTAAAATAACCAAACACACAAAGATGAAAGGTGTAATTGAAAACAAACAGGAGCAAGACACAGGAAATCAGTTATCATGCATGTGGTTTAAATTATCAATGATTAATATACTAAAGTAATTATAAAATAAATTGAGATGATTGACGGCCAACAATAAACAATGAATTAATCTTGCTAAATATATTAACCCACAAAATAAAATACTCAATATATTTCTATATATCACCAATTAACCCTTAAGAACATGAAATGTAGAGAAGTTTTAACAAGAAAGGAAAGACTTATAAAGTGAGCTATAATAAAATTAGAAACTTCCAATTTTTAAAATACGCCATAAGGAGGCAAAAAAGCAAGCCACACAGGGGAAATGATTTTCCTGCAATAGTAACTGGCACAGTTGTTGTTTGCAGAATATATGAATATTTCTACAAATAACTTGTAAAGTGTAAACTATAATAGAAAGATGCATAAAATAGTTGATAAGTCACTTTACAAGAGAATATCCAAATAAAGCATTAAAAAATTTCTCAACCTCAGTAATCATAAATGCAATGCAAATTAAAACTATAATAAAATAATTCATACCACTACAAATTACCTGATTTGCCAAAATTAAAAAGACTGTAAATGGTATTTTCAAGAATGTGGAGCATGAGGAATTCTCATATACCACAAGAGAATATTGTTATAACTATTTTTGAAAACTGCTTGTCAGAATTTACTGAAGATAAACCTACATGCCAGCATACAATATAATATAGTATTCAACCCAGCCACTGCATTCCTAAGCATATACACAACAGGGATGCTTACATATGTGTGCCAAAAAATACAAGATGGTTCGTAATACTATTAAAAATAACCAAAACTGGGCAACAACCCAAAAATTCATCAACAATTGAACGGATCAGTAAATTCACTACTATTTGTAAGGATAATATACACCCATGAAAGCAAGTGAATTTCAAATAAACCATATAAATACTGCAAGCACACTTTAGAGAATAGATGCAATAGATACCATATTTTATTATTCTATTTCGGTAAACTGGAGAAATGGGTAAAAGCAATTTCTGGTGTGAGAAACCAGAATAGTGGTTACACTTAGGGAAGAGAATGTGGTTCTTTGGGGAAGAGAATAAGGAAAATAATTGAGAAGGAGTAAGAGGGAGCTTCTGGATGTTTCTGGACAAGTTTACTGACTGGTATGGTGCTACATGAATGTCCTTATCGTTTGGAAATTTTTACAGCTACACACTTGTGATTTGCAGATGTCTCCCAGTGCTTGCTATTTCTCAGTAGAAATACTTCCAAAGGTTGAAAAAAGCTTTAATGTTCAATTTAACAACATAAAAACCCATTCTATACACATCTTTAACTTGCCATTTTACCATTATTTTCTAGGTTACCTGAAGTCTTCAAAAGTATATGGAGATTTGCATTAAACTCATACAGCTTAATCTCAACCAAATCATTGTCCATGGAATTTGCAGTCAAGGAAGGAATGATACAGTGGCAGTTTCGTGTTGGCTCTGAGAGTTTTTGCCACAAGATGATAAAGAGCATGATGATGTTAAATAACAGAATATTTAACTATAGATTATATAGAGGCAAATCAAATTGCAAAGATGAATATCCATCTTTTGGAGAAAATTTACAAATGTTCTGGAAGATGACATATTTCTTAATGAATTTTTCAAACATAAAGTCTGTTATGTGAAGACATTACTAGAGCCTTTTCTTTCAATGTCCAGTGTTCTATAAAATTATGAACAGTTGAATTTGTTTTAAAAGTCTTCTTCAAATGCCCATATAGTGGATCCCTGCTACAGTGCCCAGATCTTGCACTTTTGGCCAGAGGTAGTCATTTCCCCACCTGCCGGGAGTATGCACTGAGTTACTCCTTGGAAATTGCCTATTGAAAAACGGACCTGCTTTGCTCACAGTTCTACCTCTCCATCTGTTGTAACCTGCCCAAAATAATGGGAGCAAAAGAAAAATTACACTAGAAATGTAAAAGAGCAAGAACAACTTTATCAAAGACTATTGCAATAGCGCAGAAAGATTAAGCTGAACTCCACTAAAAGAAGAGAGGAGATTTTTTTAAGCACTAGGGAAGACAGTGAAAAAATGCTAGAGGATGTGAGAGAGGAGGTTGATCACTGTGATTAAGTCATCTTTGTTTACTAGTTGGTGCTTATTAAAGTTAGGCTCCTTCCCTTCACAAAGACTGGGGGGATACAGGTACTATCTTTCTTGATGATTGCATTTCTAAAGGATGGCTCCCTGGTCCTTGGGAAAGACATTCCTAGGTGTAAAACTGGCAAGAGTTTGGGTAAAGATATATATCTCAAAGCAACAGTAGAATAATTTATACTTACAAGATTCCCAAAGCAAACGTTCTAAGAAAAGGGAAGGCAGGTACCTATAGTCAGGAAGAAACTTGTCTCAAGTTTAGTCCAACTGAGGGGAATGATAAAGCCATCTTGGTCACTGGTCTACATAAGACTGGTCCCTGCTCCAATGTGAGGTATCTCTGAAGGGCCATCTCTGTTCCAGAGACTCCATGGAATCAGATGTGTCCCCTGTTAAACTGCACATCAACCCAACATTTTCCTCTGCTGACTGCTGCTTCCCAAACTCATTTCTTGACAGAAGTAGCTCCTCAGAATACTCCCAAACAGTCTGCTTGAGGGAAATTGCCTGAAACCCTGCTTCCCAAGGAACCTTCCTGAACACAAACCGCCTACACCATTTTCACCAGAACAATGCCACTCATTGTTATAAAGCTAGATGTGTAACATCTTATCAGAAAAGACCTCTACCCTTATCCTCTATTCTCAGTTGAGAGCTAATTTAAATTGCCTTCTGCATTTCCACAGCACTCCTCAACTTAGAACATCATTTCCTAATGCTTTTCTTTCTTCCCCACTAGCATAAACCTTTTGAATGAAAGATACCATATTGATTTGTCATTGTATTTTGCTAATAATAGTAACTGGATTTGGAATAATTATATTGCAAAGGCAAATTAAACTTTTTTTTTAAAGTGAGTCATAATTCCACTCACCGTCTTCACCATGCAGCTAACTAGATAATTTTGTTTTAATGATGATTGAAAAGGTAAAATGTTTGTGTATTTTAAAGGATTTTTATTTGGTATCCAGTAAGGGTCACATCAGGAATAAATATGTGTTAGTCTTCTAACTTAGGTGATGGGATAGCTGCCTTTAAAACAGCTGAATTTTAAAAACATTCTACTTCAAATTTTTCATTATTTTTTAATCTTTTAATACTAAAGCAGATCTTTTTAGCTCTCTTAAATATTCTCCAAACTGAATATTAAATTATTTTAAAATTAACGATCTGATTCTAATTTATTGGTAAACGTTAAAAAAGAAGAATATTTCAGAGATCCTCAAGTTGCATGCATAGAATTTGAATATTATGATATGACTTTTTTTTACCTTATATGTTTAGCTAAAAATAAAATTAGTTTTGAAATAACTATGACAAAGGCAAGAAGTATGAAAAATAGATCATTAGATCATTTTTTCATGTCTTACAGAAAATACTTAGAAAATGTATTTTAGACTGAATATTGTTCTTCCTCCAAAACACATATGTTAAAATCCTGATTCCCCCTGCAATGGTTTTAGGAGATGGACCCTTTAAGGATAATTAGCTCATGAGGGTGAAATCTCATGCTGGGATTAGTGCCTTTTTCAAAGGAACCTCCAAAAACTCTTGCTCTGTTTTCACCACATGAGGATGAGGATGCAAGGAAGATGGTTTCCTGCAACTGGGAAAATAGCCCTCACCAAAATATGACCACACTGGCACTTTGATCTCAGACTTCCACCTTCCAGAAATAAAATAAATACCCTTCTGTTTCTTATAAGCCATCCAGTCTATACTATTTTATGGCAGCACAAACTGACTAAGACAGAAGGGTTAACTACAATAAAATAAAAAAGATTGATTCACCAAGTAAAACCATAGGAGTAAATTATATTGATCAACCAATCAATTAATAACCTAAAAAATGTATGATATGTAGAATTAAGGAAGTGATGCTGTTGATTGTTATTCCATATTATGCTGCACTGAACACCTTAAAGAATATATTTACTTCATTAGAAGTAAATACATGGGAGTAAATATATATTTAACTCTCTGTAAGTAAATATATTATTTATTCTAAACAGAAAATTGAGTTAACTCAAATTCACATACTTGTAAGTCTGAAGGTGTAAAACTAGTACTGAAACAACTTAACGTTAAAATAATTATAAGTAATATAAAGTTGTTATAAACTTAGAATATTTATAACTAAATAATAACAAAATCACTATGTATCTAACTTGTGGGATGCTGTTAAAGTACTACTTAGAGTGAAATTTATAGCCCTAATGGAAATTTTGAAAAATAGAAAATGTTAAAAATTAATGATCTAAGAAATACACTTAAAATATTAGTAGCAGAATAAGTAAAACAAATACAAATAATATGAGAAATGATATAAGACATGCACAAGAATACAGAGATAAGTAATAATAAAGAGAATCTGCAAGTCAATAGCAGGTACGGTGAAAATATATATCTATGGAAAAAAAAGGAATATAACCATTAAAATATATATATATATATATATATATATATATATGACGACTTTGGTCAGCAAAAGAGGAAATGACACCACAAATAAATATAAGGAAGATATTGAGATTTGTATTAATACATAATTTTAAAAACATGAATAACTGCACAGTGCTTTGGAAAATTTAAATCAAAGGGACAATTGCTTAGAAAAAAAAATCTCACCAAAGCTGACTCAAAAATGAGTACAAAACTAAAACACATCAGACTAATACGCATCTACAAACTAACATCAATAAATAAATACTCATCTAACAAAATCAAAAGCAAGTTTGAAAAATAATAATACTGATAGACTTTCATTAGGATACCTAAATATTACTGAATATGCACATAGAAATCAACAAAAATACCTATGATATAAACTCAGGAGCAGACCAAAGCAAAAAATAAAATAACAAGGAGCTAGACTGTGACAGAAATGACAAATGAAACATATCCCATTTTATTACATAAATGGAACTTGTACTAGAACCACAGATTTTCCCACTAGATCTCTTTTAATTCCACACCAAAGTCAATTCACGCTTCATTAAAAGCTTAAATGTAAAGGAAAAATTGTAAAAGTCTTATGTAAAACATATTTTTATAATATTGCATAAAGAATAATTTTTTACATAAACCATAAAAAATTACAACAAAAAAGATTAATATATTGGATTATATTAAATTTTTTAAATGTTACAGGACAAAAGACACCATGAACACCATAAAAGGTCATATCTCACATCTGGCATGTAACCAACCAAAGGTTGAATCTAATATATCAAAAAAAAAATATATATATATATACACACACACACATATATATAAATCAATTAAAGACCAATATAACAATAGAAAAATAGAAACTGTAGAAAACTTACAGAGAATATAAATGGCCAAAAAGAAAATAAAACATTAAAATATGCTTATTCTCACTAAAAATTATCAATATCCAAATTTGAAATAAATAAGATTTCATCTCTCACTGCTATAGATTGTCAAAAATTAATATGCTAATATTTTAACCAAATATTTTGGCAAAGCTATAGAGAAATGGTGAGAGTATTATTGATAGTAATAAAAATTACTACAGCTATTATGACTTTGGAAAGCTATTGAAAAATGGCTGGTACCTTGTAGAATTATATAATCTCTAGATGAGTAGTATCTGTCTTGATGTGTATGCTGGGAAAAACACTCACATATATGAAAAAGTAAGGAATGTTGCATTGAAGCAGTGATTGTAATAGCGAAAGTGGAATAAACTGTTTCTCAGTAAGAGAATAATTCAATCATGGTTTATTTATATAATCATATTCTATATAGCAGTAAATTATATTCATATGTATTAATATGAATACATCTCAAAATCATAAAAGAATGAATAAAGCAGTATGACTCCACTTATATAAATTTTAAAGCACACAAAAATAACAAATATATTTATTTATTTTGCTTCAGTTGGGTTCCCTGGAAGCAGACTCTGAGATGGATAGCTGGGTGCAGAATATTTTGAGGGGAATTCCTTAGGAAAGTGTTTCATTCTCTTCTTGTGTTGCTAAAACGGAATACCTGAGACTGGATAATTTACAAAAAGAAGAGGTTTAATTGGCTCATCGTTCTGCAGGCTGTGCAGGAAGCACGGCACTGGCACCTGCTCCTGGTGAGGCCTCAGGAAGCTTTCAATCATGATGGAAGGCAAAACAGGAGCTGGTGTATCACGTGCCCAGAGCAGAAGCAAGGGGTTGGGAAGTGCCACACTCTTTTAAATAACCTGATTTTACATGAACTCAGAGACAGAGCTTACTCATTACCATGAGGAGGACACCAAGCTATTCACGCAAAATTATTTGCCTCCATGGCCCAAATACCTCCCACCTCCCACAGGCTCTACCCCGAACATTGGAAATTACATTTCTACATGAGAGTTGTAGGGGACAAACTTCCAAACCATATCATTCCACCCCTGACTTCCCAAATCTCATGTCCTTCTCAGATTGGGAAATAAAATCATCTGTTCCTGATAATCCCTAAAAGACTTAACTTGTTCCAGCATCAACTCAATCAAAAGTCCAAAGCTGAATGTCTCATCTAAGACTTACGCATATTCTTTCCACCTACGAATCTGTAAGATCAAAACCAAGTTACTTATTTTCCAGATACAATGGTAGTACATGCATTGGGTAAACATATCCATTCCAAAAGTAAGCAACTGACCCAAAGAATTAGGCAACAGACCCCATGTAATTCTGAAATCCAGGAAGACAAGCAGTAAAAAATAAAACTCCAAAATAATCTCCTCCTGGGCATACTGGTTTTCTAGGCAGGTTCCTAAAGCCTTTGGAAACTTTATACTTGAGGCTTTTTCATGCTCCGGCTGCAAGCTGCTGGTGGCTCTACTGTTCTGGTGTCTGGAGACACGCAGCTCTGTTCCCCCAGCTCCACTAGACAGTGCCCTGGAGGGGACTCCATGTGAGGACTCCAACCCCACATTTCCCCTTGGCACTGCCCTAGTAGAGTCTGCTGGGGCTCTGCCCTCGTGGCAGGCTTCTGCCTGGGCACCCAGGCTGTCTGATACATCCTCTGAAATTGAGGTGGAAGCTGCGAAGCTGCTTTCACTCTTCCATTCTGTGCACCTGCAGGCTTAACACTACATAGAAACCACCGAAGCTTATGTCTTGTGACATCTGGAGTGGTGTTCAAGCTGTATCTGGGTCCCTTTGAGCTGAGGCTGAAGCCAGAGAGGCCAGGATGCAGGAAGCATCTCGAGACAGAGTAGGAAAGTAGCCCCCTGAGCCTGGCCCCAGAAACCTTTCAGTCTTCCTCGTTCTCCAAGCCTGTGATAGCAAGGGCTGCCTCAAATATCTCTAAAATGGCTTCAAGGTCTTTTTGCCATTGCCTTGGGTATTAGCACTTGGCTCCCTTTTAGTCATGCTAATCACTACAGCAAGTTGCTCCACAGCCCACTCGCATTTCTTTCCTGAAAATGTCTTTGCCTTTACTCCCACGTGGCCAGGCTGCAATTTGTTCTTCAAATTTTTATACTCCCCTCCCCTTTTAAATATGTTCCAACTTTAAGTCATTTATTTTCTCCCATATCTAATCATAGGCTGTTAGAAGCAGCCAGACCACCTCTTGAATTCTTTGCTATTTGAAAATTTCTTCCACTACATACACTAAGTCATCACCCTTTAGTTCAGCTTTCTACTAAGCCTAGGATGTGGATGCAATGCAACCAAGTTCTCTGACAAGGTGTAACATGGGTGACCTTTACTCCAGTTCCCAATAAATTCCTCATTTACATCTGAGACATCAGCCTGGCCTTCACTGTCCATATTTCTATCAGCATTTTGGTCACAACCACTTAACCAGCCTCTAAGAAGTTCCAAACCTCCCCGTGTTTTGCTATCTTCTTCTGAACCCCCAACTGTCCCAACCTCTGCCCATTATCCAGTTCCAAAGCTGTTTCTATATTTTCAGGTATCTTTATAGCAGTGCCTCCCTGCTCATTGCCAATTTTCTGTTTTAGTTCTTTTGTTGTTGTTGCTATAAGGAAATTCCTGACGCTACATATTTATAAAGAAAAGAGGTTTAATCGGCTAGTGGTTATGCAGGCTGTACTTGAAAACTGGTACACAAGCATGACACTGGCATCTTCTCAGCTTCTGGTGAGGACGCAGGAAGTTTTCAATCATGAGAGAGGACAAAGGGGTGCTGGTATATCACATGAAAAGAGCAGGAACAAGGGGGGATGCGGTGCCATACCCTTTTAAACAACCTTATTTCACATGAACTCAGAGCAAGAGCTCACTTATTACCACAAGGAGGGCACCAAGCCATTCATGAGGAATCTGGCCCCCGTGATTCAAACACCACCCACCAGGCCCCACCTCCAGCAATGGAGATTACATTTCAACATGAGATTTGTAGGGGATATAAATCTAAACCAGTTGAGGAAGTGTAGGCACAAGAAAGTAAGAAAAACAGACTTAGGCAAAGCTAGATGCTCAGTTGCAATAGGGTTGTAACTGAGATTACATTTTAATCTACAGGGATGATATGGTTTGGCTGTGTCCCCAACCAAATCTCATCTTGAATTGCAGCTCCCATAATTCCCAGATGATGTGGGAGGGACCTGGTGGGAGGTAATTGAATAATGGGGGTGGGTCTTTCCCATGCTGTTCTTGTGACAGTAAGTCTCAGAGATCTGATGGTTTTATAAAGGGGAGTTTCTCTACACAAGCTCTCTCTTGACTGCAGCTACGTAAGATGTGACTTTGCTCATTTGCCTTCTGCCATGATTATGAGGCCTCCCCAGCCATGTGGAACTGTGAGTCAATTAGACTTTTGTTCCTTTATAAATTACCCGGTCTTGGGTATGTCTTTATTAGCAGCATGAGAACAGACTAATACAAGGGATTTTTGAAGTTGGCATTCAGCATTACTCCACACTGGAAAAAAGGGACTTGACATACATGTCTCTGAATTAGCAAACCTTTGACCGAATTAGGGAAAGGCAATGCACAGTATCTGAAGGCAATGCTCAGCCAAGGACACAGCTATGAGCCATCGCAAGCTGAGGTCAACAACTGATACATGCGAGAGACCTAAAGAGAGTGCCTTAATGGAGTACCACCATATCTACGTTACCACCATTTATATCTACACAACAGAAGTACTACACATGCATATACATGTCAATGATGGAGACGGACTTCAGCATAGTGGGTTCCTATGAGGAAGGAGGCACAGGAAGGGGAAATATGAGAAGTGAGGCTTTAGATAGATTTGCATCATTTTATTTTAAAAATATTGAAGTACATAGAAAAAATATGTTATCTTACTGATGTGCCTTTGACAACTACATTACTTCAATATTTATGTATATTTGAAGTGTTTCGCTTTTTTCAATCTAGTGAGATTGCAGAGGGGTAAAATGATACTTAAAATTCTTTTAAGTGTCAAAATTGATGCAATATCTATTTTTAATTAAGGAATCAGAAGATTTGGTCACAATATTATGATTGTTTTAAAATTAAAATTAAAATCCTGGTTGATGAGCTACCTTTAAAAGTTGTTGAGATTACACATATTTTGTAAAATTTATTTTAAGAGATACATAAATACACAAACACATATAAATTTATGCATTAATCTATCTACAGTCTTTATCAAGGCTGCAACTTGAGTTTCAACATGCTGGATAACAGCATCCAGTAAATGGATTAGTTGTGAGGCTAATTGTGAAATCTTGGGAGCTTTGGGGATCCAACTCCAGCTCACCAGAGCTGCAGAGTTGGAACCACTGCTCAATGGATCTGGAAGAATATAAAACCAAAGAATATCAATCTCAAGGCTTAAAATACAGTGAAATTTGCCTTGTAAGTTTTGGATTTGGTTCAGCTTTGTCACCTTTTCCTTCTTTCCTACTTTTCCCTTTTGAAATCGCAGTACTTATTCTAAGCCTTCCCTGCAATTGTTATTTTATAAGAATATTGCTTCTGCGGTTTCAGAATTTCACAGATTGAGAGGAATTTTGCCTCAGGGAAAATTGTGTTTCCAGTCTCACCTATATCTGATTTCAAATATTTAGATTTCAGAGTTGGTGCTGGAATTAAGACTTTTGGGACAGTTGGACAGAATGAACATATCTTGCATGTGAGAAGGACATGAATTTTGGAGGTTCGGGTTTAAAATGCTATTGACTTAGTTTTGTCCTTCCCCAAATTTATATGTTGAAGCCCTCACCCTCCTATGTGATGGTATTTAGAGATGGGATCTTTGGAAGTTAATTAAGGTTAGATAAAATAATGAGAGTGGAAATCTCATAATGGGATTAGTGAAGAACAAATGAAAATGAAGAGGAAGGGGAAGAGGAAGAAGAGGAAGAGAGAGAGGAAGAAGAGAAAGAAAAAGAAAGAGAGAGAGAGGGAGGGAGGGATCTCGTTCCTTGTTGTGAGGACACAGTGAGAAAGGGTCCATCTACAAGCCACAAAGTGAAATCTCACCCAAAATTGACCATGCTGACACCCTGATCTTGTACTTCCAGTTTCCAGAATTATGAGCTAATTAATTTCCGTTGTTTAAGCCACTTATCTATAGTATTTTGCTATGTCAGTGCAAGCCGACCAAGACTACCAGAAACAAACATGAGAAGAGGATTTTAGTATAAATAGTTTATTGGGGGGTGATTCTAGGAAACATTGATAGGAAAATAGAAATGAGAGACAAGGAATGGAAGGCATCCAGTAAATGGGTTAGTTGTGAGGTCAGTTACCACTGTGTTTAAGTGAAATTTGAGCACACTGGGAAAATCTAGGCACCAGATAGAATATGTCCTTCAAAGATATTTTACCCATGGGGCTATGGATTAGAATATTTATATACATATTCCTGCCAATCATTTGTTGAGAGTATCCCCAAGGAATATTAATTTGGAGGAATTTCTGGCTTCCAGAGCTAGTGGGGAAAACGGCTCTGAAAATAGAAGTTCTTACACCAAGAAGTGAAAATGCAGCACCAGAAATTCTTGCTGGGATGCATGAAGATTGAGACTGTCAAAAGAATGCGTGTGGATAACTAAGGAGCTTTGCTCCATTTCTTTTACACAACCACCTATCTACTGCGATTGCCAGTCTGCTTTAAGAGAGACAAGAACTTAGAAAACTACCCCTATTTTAAATCTATTTCACCCACATGTAGTTTACTATTTTTTGGTAATAGCTCAACTTTTATTAGTCTTTCCAAATGATTCAATTCTAATGTTGCATGATTGTGCATGCTACTTAATCATTAAATTCCGTAATTACAACAGCAAGCACACTTTGTGTGAACAGATTTGGAAAAAAATCTTTGCTATTGGTAGGATAACTCAAGTCTGGCACCAGAAATGCATGGCCCTACTGCCTAGAAGCATTCAGTATGCAATGAGCATCAGTCACTATAAATTCCAGAGGGAGTGAAGGCATTGGTTAATCCAGTGAGTCTGTTGAGTGGAGGTAAGTAAAAAGAACTCTTAGTCTATAAGAACAGCTGTTGCATGGAAAATAAATTTTACTTTTTCCAGAGATAGTAACTTTGATTGGAACTGAGGGAAGAACAGCAGCTTTGCTCAGTATCAGGTATGTTTTTCTCACAAGTACATTTTTCACAAAAACAGAAAGGGTAAACTAGGAAAACTATAACGTACTGTAACTAGGGTATTCAAGCAAAATGTACTTCACAACTCAGTATGTGTCTGTTGGGGGTCATTACATTTCAGTATCATTTGTTAGTTTACGCTAAATAATCTCTATGGGTTCTTCATTTCTTTGTATTTTCAGATTCAAAATACAACCTGGTTGTTATTTGCCCTTAAAGCATCATTCAGCTCCACTGAGCTTTATTAGAGAACTATATTTACACTTTATGCTTCTTAGGAATGAACGTTCAGGCAAAAATCAAGTGTTTGTGTTAGCTGAGCCATTTTAGCATGAATCGTTCTACTTTCCTGCCAAAGTCAAAAGACTTTAAAAAAAATCCTAACATATTCCTGGGGAGAAGCTTTGTATAGTTTCCAAAAGAAGCTGGCTTATGTTGTTCAAAGACAGAATGTTGAAATTTTCCCTTCTTGTGCCTCTGATAAATTCTACCTTCAGTGAGAGAACAACTGTTTATTCATGTCAAGTTACTGAAGCAAGTGCCCTTATCTTTCTTTCTCGTTAGGACATTTTTGTAAATCATCACCTGAAATGTATGGTTGGCGTTAAATAATTTCTTGTCTGTTGCTGGTGCTGCCAGCTCAGTGTTCATGCGAGGGTTTGTATTCTAGGGGCCTCATAACATAGTCCTTATATTTTTCCGGCAATATCGCCTCTCTTCTTCTGAATAAACTTCTGGCATTTCCCATCCCAGGTCTTTACTGTGCTGCTCCCTCAGCTTCCAATTCCTTCTCACACTGTTACTCTCAACTCACTCTGAAACACCTTGATTGTGTTCTAGTACCGCCGCCTGGCTTTTCTCCAGCCTGAGTGAGCTCCTCTTCATCTTATTCCTATAGCACCTTGCACAGGCCTCTATCATTTAGACATTGCTTGTAGGCCTCCACCTCTCCACTACTACAAAGAAATACACGCAATGGCATTAATCATGGTGAAAGAGAGTTAATGTCATACGAAGTGGGAATGTATGTAGCCCATCTTCCAATCTTATCACGGCTCCAGGATCTCAGGGAAGACTGAATGGTTCCTGAACAAAAAGGGAGTGGTGACAGGCATGCATCTTTGAGAATATCATGTGTATCAAGACTCGTCTTGCTAATTCATTCCGCAATGCACAGTTAAACAACTTTAGCTTTGTCCATTTTATCTATATTCTAGAATGTAGGAAAATACTGTCCTAGTTTGATAAGCTCATCTGGTTAAAAATCTAGTACTTGGAAGTCAAAGAAATAGACTTAGTTCATGAATACATCTGTTATGGTTCCTTACTTCCACTCCAAAATTCTGCATTCTCAGATACCTCCTGCACATGAGGAACACAAAAAATAAGGTGTGGCAGACTAACTGAGTTGTAGGAAAAATTCACAGAAGCAGAGTCTACTGACAAACGTCAAGAAAACTTACATAAAACATACAGGATGTGGTCTGGTGCAGTGGCTCGGTCCTGTGTTCCAGGACTTTGAGAGACCGAGGTGGGTTGATCGGGTGAGTCCAGGAGTTGGAGACCAGCCTGGGCAACATGGTGAGGTCCCCTTTCAAAACCAAAAAAACACAAACATTTGCCCGGAGTAGACATGTACCCTTGTACTCCCAGTTACTGGTGGGTAGGGGAGGGCTAATGTGGGAAGATTAATTGAACCTGGGAGGTCAAGTGACAGAGTGTGACCCTGTCTCAAAAAAAAAATTATATAAATCAGCAAAATATATAGGATTATATAAGATGGTTAGAAGAAATCTGATATTTTCAATAACTGTGCACATTGTGATATTTAATTTTTAGGCAATGTCTTACACACGTTATTTGGTATGAAACACTAGACGCTATTGTCCATGTGTTTTTTGTTTTGGTTTGGTTTTTTGAGACAGGCTTCCACCCAGGCTGGAGTGTGTGATCTTGGCTCACTGCAATCTCCACCTTCCAGGTTCAAGCGATTCTCATGCCTCAACCCCCTGAATAGCTGGGATTACAGGTGCACACCACCACACCAAGCTAATTTTTGTGTTTTTAATAGAGACAAGGTTTCACCATGTTGGCCAGTGGGACTTGAACTCCTGACCTCGTGATCCACCCGCCTCAGTCTCCCAAAGTGCTGGGATTACAGGTGTGGGCCACCATGCCCTGCCTCTACGGTTGTCTTTTAACCTTCTTATATTAATAAGTCTTTTGGAAAGTAATATGCATGAAATCATTAAATATTACTTCATTTTATGTTGAGAGAGTTTATAATGAATATAATAAACTTAGAACAAAAATCCAAAAGATAATTTTAGAAACTCCCATTTAATATTAGTCAAATATCAAAATATAAGGAAATGATTTTTATCAAGTATTTAAATACCCATTTTTTAAAACAAAAGTACCCTCTGAAACCCACCAATTTGCCCAAAATATTCTACCCTTTTGGTTTTTACAATGCTCTGCAATAAGTATTACTATTTAGGATGACCTCCTTTGAGAATTATAACATACCAGAGGACACAAATACTACATTTGTTAGTATATGCTGTCTAGCGAAGGAAAATAAAACCATTTTAAGTATGGAACAAACTCTGTCATTCACTTAACTCATTCCTCTTACTTGTTACTTGCCTTAGAGGAAATACTTTGATAAATTTAGGCTTAACTCATCACACCATGGAGAACATAACAGTGTCTACCATGAAGAGCTATCATAAGAATCACATGATTTAATTTATTTAAAGCTTTTAGCATAGCACCAAACATTACAAATTATCAAAAAGTTATTTATTGTTATGATTACCACATCCACTCATTCATTCAACTATTATCCCTTCATGCAATTTACTGAGCTTTCAGTGTTCATGTAGAGTTCAGTGAGGGTATAAAATAATAATAAAAAACGCAATTTTTCTTTTCCGTGGTGCTCCTAGATCAGCTTGGGCGGGTTCAGCTGTTTTAAACCAACTGCACTGGTGTTATGGTAGTTGTATGAGCTACATGCCTGCCATGGTAACACAGAGGAAGGGCATCTACTTTATCCAACATATGAAGGGGAAGACTTTCCAAAAGCAACTCATGCTGGATAGGTCTTTGAAAGATGAATAGATTTCAACAGACGAAGGAGGAGGAAGACACCCTGAAAACAGGCAAGGAGAGGGAAGCCTATTTTGAAATTAGAAGTAGTCCTCTGTAGCTGGACCATAGTGTGCATTGGATTTTAGTTCTGGCAAATTGACATCATCATTCACTTTTGTGTGGGATGCTAAGGGGTCGTCTTAGTTTATGCCATGGAAAATGAGGAATCTGGAGAACGATGGGAGGTTTTGAAGAAGGAGAATAATCACCTACAAAAATAGATGTGAGAGAGATAATTCTGGCTTCAGCATCAAAGACAAATTGGAAGATAAAAAGTGGAGAAAGTAAGACTGTTTAAAGAGTCCAGATAAAATTATGTTGGCCAGAAAAGTGCGAAAGAAGTTGGGATAAAGAGAATGGATGGATGAGAGAGACTTTGTGGAGATTAATAGACACATCTATTTATTCAGGCTAATTCTGACATGAAGAGAAAGAGCAAAGGGATTCATTCATCAGGTACATATGAGGAACTTGAAGCTCAGGCATGTTGAATAATTTTTTTTCAAGGCCGAACACCTTACAGGAATCGTAGCTTATTCCCCTTGGGCTTTCTTACTCCCAGTGCTGTGAGGTCCTCTCCCCACACTGCCCACTGCTTCCCTTTTGTCAGTGAAGATCTCAGGTGCAACCACTCTAATTTTGTGACTGTTGCCATTCTTGGTCCCCAGGATACACTGTTAATATTTGTTAATATTTAAAATGAACAGTCTGGATGTAAAGAAGCCGATCTAGTTTCTATGTTGGAATCTGCTTTCAAAGTTATATGATTTTTGGTAGCATTCATATCTTCATGCGCTGCAGGATTGACAGTCAGAGTCCCTTGTGGGATGTTAGGATGAAAGATAAAATTTCCTTAGCTGGAGGGTGTAGTCATCCCTCTGTTCCCTTCCACACAGGCCTCTCCAACTTAGAACTCACTTCTAGTTTACAGTATGCAGCACAAAGGGAGCAAGAGCACTGGTAAGCTCTGTTCTCAACTCTACTATGTCATGCACGTAGATTAGTAGCAAAAATAGAAATGCACATTTAGTTCCTTATTCAGCAAGAACTGGAAAGCCACCAGATTACAGGCACAGCAGAATACAAAGACTGACATTTTGACAAAGCCTTCTTTCAGAAATGAGCACCCAAGAATGATGACTCAGGCAAATTATCTCTTAATTGCTGACCAGTTTTTAACTGGGTCAACCCCAAATAAGGACACAAATTGAACTGGATGGAACAAACGCTTGTTACCTGATTTGGTTTAGAAGGACTTGGCAGAATTGGGGTTAGATGACAAAAAACATTTTGGGCTAGATAGTGATATAAGTTTAATGACTCAAACTATTAAATAAAGAAACATTTATAACATAAGACATTATCTTAGGAAAATATTTTATGTATGAATATTAATTTTCCATTGTTCCATAACAACTTACCACAAGTGTTACAGCTTAACACAACACAAATATATTCTCTCACAGTTCATGGTCAAGATTCCAAATACAAAATTAGCTGGGTCCTCTGCCCTGGGTCTCACAAGGCTGAAATCAGAGTATGGAATGAGGCTTTTCCAGGCTAACTGGTTGTTGGTATCATTCAGTTCCTTTTGATTACAGAACAAAGGCTCTCCGAGGTTAGTCTCCATTCCCTGCCATATGGCCCTCTCTATAATATGACAGGTTTATTCTTTAAGACGAGCAAGACTACATCTCTGCTGCTTCAGCTCTATCTGCTTTCTTTCATCCATGACCTCTGGATCCTCTTTCATAGCTCTCATATGATGAGATCAGCACCCACCAGGGAAGCATCTATTTTGATTAATTTAAAATAAACTGATGAGAGGCCTTATCACATTTTTAAAACACCTTCACCTCTGCAACATAAAATAACCTAAACACAGGGGGGACATTCATAATTACAGTTTCTTTCTTTATGCAAGGGAGTGCACAAAAGCGTATGCTAGGGTGAGGAAGCACTGAGGTCCATTTAGAATTCCACCTACCACCATGCATTTGTAGGTAATGGTGAATAGATACAGATGTGGAGTTGTCCAAGTAACACTCTACTTTGAGGCAGGAGCTAGATTTTAACCTAGAGTCTACTCCAGAATGTATTCCTGATTCTAAGCCCCCAAGTGTCCCTCGAAGATGTGAAGCTATTAATAATGTCTCACTGTCATGGGCTTCTAATGTTTATAAAACAAAACCAACAACACCTCCTGACACACAGCGAATGTTCAAGACTTGGTGAATAAATGACCCAGTTGTAAGCACTAGCTAAATTTCCATCCACAAGGGTATAAGTAAGCTATTTAAAGTGAATAGAAACACACAAGGATGGTCAACCAACTGACATGTGATTTTGAAGGATGTGCAATAATAAGGATAAAACTGATTAGAGTTAACAGCAATTGAAGACCCACTAATGGCATAAAAGAATACCTATTATATAATGAGAAAACCTATCATTTCTAATTAACATAGTAACCTACACAGGCTTACTCATTTGTTAAATGAGTAGATTGGGAACCAGCAGGTAGTAGAGAGAACTCCCAGATCATGACATAATTGGCTCCAAAGTCCAGAACTATTTAGTATACCAAACTATATCTGAATTAGGACTAACCAGGATTAATGAGGATGACATGGTAGAAAGTTTGGCTAATCTGAAGTGAATATCCAGGGGTCCAGAAAAAAATGTGTCAAAAGTTGTCATTTTGGTAACTTGCCAAGATGTATGCAATATCAGGCCTACTAGCTTGGGATTTCTTTCTTACTCTGAGAAAGAGACAAGAAATAAAACGGTCCTATTTCTGTGGCTCTAAACCCAAAACATGGTGATCTGGAGAAGAATCTACCCACAGAAGTAAAATAGTTCTGGATCGTGTATAGTGAGTGTACTAGTTGTCTATTGCTGTGTAACAAATTAACACAAACTTGAGGGCCTGAAAAACACATGCATTTATTGCCTAACAGTTTTGTGGGTCAGGTAAAAGGGACATGGCTTGGCTAGGTCTTCTATTTTTGGTCTCTCATAAGGCTCCAATTAGGATACTGCTCAGCACTAGGGTTTCATCCAAAGACTTCACTGGGAAAGAATCTGCTTTCAAAGTTATATGATTTTTGGTAGCATTCATTTCTTCATGCACTGCAGGATTGACAGTCAGAGCCCCTTGTGAGATGTTAGGATGAAAGATAAAATTTCCTTAGCTGGAAGGTGTAGTCATCCTACACCCTGCAGTCATCTGTTCCCTTCCACACGGGCCTCTCCAACAGGGCAGCTTGCCTCATTCAAGCATGCACACCAAGAAGTCAACAGAGACAGTCTGTTAGCACGACTGAAGTTGCAATTCTAAGTAATTAAGTTGCAGATGGGACATCCCATCGTCTTTGCTGTACTCTACTGATCAGAAGCAATCACTAAATTGAGTCTATACTCAAAAAGAGAGGGATTTTATAGGGACATATATACCAGGAGTTGGGTTCATTTGAGGTCATTTTGAAGTTTGTCTGCACAAAAGTATAACATAAGGGTTGAGGATGTATACTTTCAGAGCCAACTCAGTGTGTTCAAGTCTTGGCTGTTTCATTCAATATTACTTTTTTTTATATTGGTGAAAATTTGTCTTTTTAAAAAAATTTACTTATTTTTTTAACTGACCAATAATTGTATATATTTATGATGTACAATGTGATTTTTTAATCCATGTACACACTGGAGAAAAGTCAAAGAAAGCTAAGGAACATATCCATCATTTCACTAATTTATCATTTTGTGTGGTGAGGATGTTAAAATCTATTTTTTAGCAGTTTTAAAATATACACTATATTATTACTAATTGTGGTCACCATACAGTCGATCTCTAAAACTCATTTCTCCAGTCTAACTGAAACTATGTACTTTTTGATCAACATCTTTCTTTTCTCTAGTCCTCTTTTCTCTCTCCTCCAACCTCCTAGCCCCTAGTCATTACCTTTCTACTGTCTATTTATATGAGAGCAATTATTTTAGACTCCACCTATAAGTGAGATTATTCAGTATTTGTTTTCCTGTGCCTGGTCTATTGCACTAAGCATAATGTCCTCCGGTTCAATCCATGTTGTCGCAAATGACAGAATTTCCTTCTTCATTAAGACGGTACTGCATTCCATTGAATATAAATACCACATTTTAAAATACATTTATTCATTGACAGACACATAGGTTGCTTCTATATTTGGGCTATTGTGATATTGTGGATCTCCCTCTAACACAATCTACCTTGTCAACATTTCACTTTTAATAAATAAAGCAATATCATGATCTTGGAATAAAAAATATCTCTAGTATTCACTTGTCATGTCAACTTAGGTGACTTACCATTTCTCTGCTCCCATTTTGTCATGTGTCAGTTGGTGATAACCAAGGTAATATTGGAGGACATTAAGTGATGGGCACTGGCAATGCTGTGGCTGTTCAAGACCCAGATCATTAAAGCTATTTCAAAAGACTTTCTTTGACCACCTGAGACACTGGTTGTCACTTCACCAACATCTATTATTACACCATTAAAATTTGTTTATCTATGCCTTTTATTAGACTATCAACTGTGTGAAGGTTGATAGTTCAGGCTCCCCGCCCCACCATATCTCAACACAGAGCTTGCCACAAGCCCTAGGCATTCAAAAAATGCATGTTTAATGTTAATTATAGTTACGAGAAGGGCTTGAGAGTCAGAGAATCACTGATTAAATAACAATTTATTTTCCATATTAAATTATAAAATCAAATTTCCTTACAACAGTTAGCTGTGTTAGAATTACAGATGGGTTAGTAATTCAAGACATTTCCAAACAAGACTCTCTTGTAGCCTCCTGCTCAGTGCTTCTTGAAGTGGAGCCATATATTCTGCATCTTTGAAAACTAGCTTTTAAATAAATATCTTTCTAATGAAACAAGTGCCGATACTAATGTTTTCTCTAAGGATAATTTTTCCCATTGTCTTATTGCATTTGCTAAATTATGAACATTTTAGGAAATGTCCTGATTTGATCTTTGTTCTAATCTATGTCCATTAGCCTTTTACTGAACTTATTCATTCCTGAACATGTTAAACATATACTACACTGAGAATGGTTTGTTTTCTCCTTATTCTCTGTGAATACATTAGGGGTTCAATTTATAGTTTAAGTTAAAAATAAGTTAAAATTACCAGTAAGTGCGCTGTACTAATTTTATTTTAGGCAGTAATAAATAACAAGGACCCATTCGGACTCTTCTAGAGCTGTGTTGTTCCTTTTTCTCTTGCTACAAAGAATACCTGAGACTAGGTAATTTGTAAGTAAAAAAGGTTAATTTGGCTCTCGTTTCTGTAGGATGTACAAACATGGCACAAGCATCTTCTCAGCTTCTGCTGAGGCCTCAGGAAGATCCCACTCCTGGCAGAAGGTGAAGGGGAGCAGATATGTCACATGGCAGGAGTAGCTGAGACCACAGGCATGCGCTAATACGCTTGGCTAATTTTTGTAGTTTTAGTAGAGACAGGGTTTCAGCATGTTGACCAGGTTTGTCTCAACCTCCTGACCTCAGGTGATCTGCCCGCCTCAGTCTCCCAAAGTGCTGGGATTACAAGTGTGAGCCACTGCACCCAGCCGGTGCCAGGCTTTTTTAAACAACCAGCTCTTGTGTGAAATAATGGAGTGAAAACTCACTTATTACCATGTGGAGGGCATCAAGCCATTCATAAGGGATCCACCACCAGGACCCAAACACCTTCCACTCGGCCCTACTTTCAATATTGGGGATCGCATTTCAACATGACATTTGGAGGAAACAGATACCTAAACTGTATTGAAAGCTGAAACACATGTTTTAATAATAGAGGAAGTTTCTTGACAAGAAAACTGCCTAAATTACATATGCAATTTTAATATATTGAATAAAAATTCGTCATTTCCACGTTTCAAGGTGTATCAGACCAAATCTCTATAATATGTGAATCCAGGTGGCAAACAAACATGCTAATTTTATGCCGAAAGAATCTACCATGGCTTATAAATGGAGATTCCAGCAGTTTATATTATGTTCTTGTATCACACATCAGTAGACATATATATTTTTCATAGTCTATTTGGGCTGCTATAACAGTGTGTCATAGACTGGCTAGTTTATAAACAATATATTTATCATAGTTCTGGAGGCTGTCAAGGCCAAGATCAAGTTCTGGAAGATCTGATGTCTGCTGAGACCTTGCTTTCTGCTTCATAGATGGTCAATTTTTTTGCTGTGTCCTTACATGTATAAAGGATGTAAGAGCTCTCCGGAGTCTCTTTTGTAAGGGTACTAATCCCTTTTGGGCAGACTTATTCACCTCCCAAAGACCCCAGCTCCTAATATCATCACACTGGGGAGTGTTTTCACATGTGAATTTTCAGGGAACATAAATATTCAGTGTATACCCATAGTAAACTGCTAAAATACAATCGGAGATACCTGTACATGCAATATATTAAACAAATTACCTATTGTTTCTGTGGCTATAGTAACTTTTCAACTTGCTTTCAAACCTAAAATATTTGTTTTTGGTGTGTACTCTGCACTATGATTTGAGACTTACTTCTCAAACAAACAAAACACAAGAATAATGTTTTTCTTAATTAAAAACAAGAACATCAATCATGGGGAAAAATCAGGTAAACACATATGAGCTCCCGACTTGCAGTATTCCATTCACATATGAAAAGGAATTTCTACAAGTGTATTTCTACAAGTGTTTGCCTGGTTTTCTTTACAAAACTAAATCTGATACTTGGAGGACTTGAAACTTGATTCCCCTCTTCCTTGTCAAATGAAAACAGAAAAAATCAATCATGTTGTAACTATAATTTCTTTTATTCAAACTGAATTAAAATTTTCATGACAGTGTAAATGGTATTCTAAAATTGTGTCTCAAAAGCACAAAGAACTACAAAGGATATAATTTGATAAATTATAAATATCTACATACTAAATTAAACTGTTATGTAACTGAAAAATGCACTAAGCAAAATAAAAATTTCTGAAGGCTTTAATATGCACAGCCGTCAATTTTACAAGTACACTGAAAATGTCAACTTCCTGTAATCAGATCACAGGTAATTTCTACCAACACTGAAACACTGAAAGTGTGAACAACTAAGAAACCCTGGATAATACTATTTTACATATATGTTTAAAGGAACCAGAAAGGAAACCAGACAGTAAGACTTATGGGGACCACAATCCAGAAGAAGGACAAATGTTGAATGTGAAACTGACTTTAAAAAGCTCTTTTCTCCTAACAGAAATGATAGAATTCCAGAAAAAGCTACTAAAATACCAAGAAGCCAAGCAGACAGTTTGCTAGTGTCTGCTTTTGACTGAATGTTTATATCCTGCCAAAATTAATATGTTGAAATAATAACCTCCAATTTGGTGTTATTTGGAGATGAGGCCTCTGGGAGGTGATTAGGTCAGGTGAGTAGAGCCTTCACGGTGGGATTAGTGCCCTTATAAAAGGGACTCCAGAGAGGACTCTCACTCTCTTTCTGCCATGTGAAGATACAAGGAGAAGCCAACTATCTGCAACTTGGAAGGAATTCCTCACCAGAACTACTGACCCAGCCATGCTGGCACTTTGATCTTGAATATCCAGTCTCCAGGACTGTATAAAACAAATGTCTGATGTTTAAGCCCCCCAGCCTAAGACACTTTGTTAAAGCAGCTTGAGCTGATTACAGCAGCATCACGGGGCTATGAGGCAGAGAGAGGCTAGAATACCGGAGTCAGAGTTGGGGCAGGGGAGCTGGTTTTGGATCCACAAAAAGCTGTATCCCAAAATTAAAGTAAGGAATAGACCAGCTCACACAAAGACTGAAGCCCAACTGTCAATCACATCTGTCTCTAAAATTAGATTAAGTTGATACTTCAGGTTTGTGGCCACTTTCCATAGGAAAAACCAAGTCCCCTCCGGAAGAGGATAGTCACATGCTAAGCTTCAAATTATCTCTAAAATATTTGTATACCATGCATAGCTTTCAAAAAAAAGTAAAGCAATAATCATAGAACAACAAGAAAATCAAAAGACCATAGATATATACTCACAGGATATTGTAATAACTTAAATCATAAACTCAAATAATTGACTTCCTGACAGATTAAACAATGATTAGACATAAATTAGATGTAGGTAAAGGTCGGCCGGGCGCGGTGGCTCACGCCTGTAATCCCAGCACTTTGGGAGGCCGAGGCGGGCGGATCACAAGGTCAGGAGATCGAGACCACGGTGAAACCCCGTTTCTACTAAAAATACAAAAAATTAGCCGGGCGCAGTGGCGGACGCCTGTAGTCCCAGCTACTCAGGAGGCTGAGGCAGGAGAATGGCGTGAACCCGGGAGGCGGAGCTTGCAGTGAGCCGAGATTGCGCCACTGCCCTCCAGCCTGGGCGACAGAGCGAGACTCTGTCTCAAAAAAAAAAAAAAAAAAAAAAAGATGTAGGTAAAGGTCAACTATATAGCTTAGGGTAGAATATAAGACAGCAGAAAATATATAGACTAAATTGGAAACAGAACATTTAAATATACAAAATATTGTAAAATACATATTTAATACGGAAAAAATATACAAAGTATAAAACATGGTATCCCAGAAGGAAAAATGAGGAAATAAGAAACAATATCTAAATAATTCATGCCCTAAATAATCTGAAATTGGCAGAAGACATCAAATATCTCAGATTCAGGAGGCCGTAGAAACGTATCTGGAGAGGATATTCAAATAAGATAAATACAACAAAACCAAAAACCCCACTAGGCATACAATAGAAAAACTGAAGAAAAACAAAGACAAAAACAAATTCAAGGCAGATGGAAAACAAACCACCAAAGGAACTGTATTTGTCCATTCTTACACTGCTAATACAGGCATACCCAAGGCTGGGTAAATTTATAAAGGAAAGAAGTTTAATTGACTCACAATTCAGGATGACTAGGAAGGCCTCAGGAAATTCACAATCATGGTAGAAAGAGAAGTGAATATACGCTTCTTCACTTCGTGGCAGGAAGAAAAACGAGAACCCGGTGCAGGGTGGAAGCCCCTTATAAACCACCAGATCTCGTGAGAACTTACTATCACGAGACTAGCATGGGGGACGCGCCCCCATGACTCAATTGCCTCCAGCTGTGTCACTCCTGGGGATTACGGGAACTACAGTTCAAGATGAGATTCAGGTGAGGACACAGCGAAACCATATCAGTAATCAAAAAGAAAAAGAAATATTTATTACCTTGAAAGGAATACAATTAAGACTGGCAACAGACTTCAGAGGCAAACCAGAAACATTATGAAATGTGATACACAATGTGCTGCAAGAAAATTACGATTAACCTGGAAATCTATATCCAGTGAAAATATCTTAACAGTAAGTGAATGATGATGAGATAAACATATGTTTAACCAAACAAAGACACTAAGAAAATTTGTTACCGTTAGATTCACACTGAGAGAAATACTAAAGAATATCCTTCGGGCAAAGTCAAAATAATCTTAAATGGAAGGCTGAAGATGCAGGAAGAAAATAAATATTAGGGGTATATATGTGTGTGTGTATATATATATAATTTTATTTTATATATATGCTTACATTCAAATGAATATTAACTAAATAATACTATATGTGAACTTTTAAATCTCTTCATAGAATTAAAGTACAGGATAACATAGGATAGGATAAAGAGGGAGTTAATGAGGCTAAGGTTTCTTATATTTCTTATGTATTTGTATTAAACTTTAATAAATCAAGAGTGTATGTAGTAATTTCTTGGGTAATTCCTAAAGTAAGATTAAAGCAAATGAATAAAATTAGAGGATAAATGGAATAATCAAATACTCTAAAAACTGACACCCACATATTTAGATAAAACAAAAATAACAGCTTGTGAAACAAATAGAATGCATATAGCAAGATGAGTTTTAAACCAAACCACCTTTTACATTAACTACAAACAGATTGAATGCTCTAATTAAAAGAAAATAATTTAACCTGGTATCTCCCACGCACCTTTGTACTTACTGCTTAAAAGAAAAACACATTCACTATAAGAATACAGAAAACTTGAACGAAATGCATTGCATGGATCTTGTTTAGATCACAAAAAAGACTTCATAGAGGTGTTTTTATTTTCAGGCAATTATAAAAATTTAATGTTAAATAGATGTTAGATAATTGTGAGAAATAATTATTAATTTTGTTAATTGTGGTTCTTTTCACTATAATGATGTAAGAAAACATTTCATGTTTTTTTCAAGATATGTGGTGAGTATATGGGGATAAAATGCCATGGGATCTGCACTTTAATGTTTTTCAAACATAAGAGTAACAAGGATAGATAAAGAAAACCATGTCAAAATCTTAATAATTATTATTAAGTAAGCCATCATCAAAACATGAAAAATGAAGAAAAAAAAAATGACACAATATGAGCTTAGGGTAGATGTCCGAATTCGCCTCTAGTTAAATTGTTAAAGAAACATTGTGAACATTGTGAAACAATTTATACACATGAGAAATGTGTAAAATGCTGGAAGCTGTGACCCTTCTCAGCCTCTCATTGAGGTAACTTTCTTCTTTTTTTTTTTTCTGGCTCACTGCAAGCTCCGCCTCCTGGGTTCATGCCATTCTCCTGCCTTAGGCTCCCGAGTAACTGGTACTACAGGCGCCCGCTACCACGCCCGGCGTGTGTGTGTGTGTGTGTGTGTGTGTGTGTGTGTGTGTGTTTAGTAGAGACAGGGGGGTTACACTGTGTTAGCCAGGATGGTCTCGATCTCCTGACCTCGTGATCCGCCCGCCTCAGCCTCCCAAAGTGCTGGGATTACAGGCGTGAGCCACCGCGCCCGGCTCATTGAGGAAACTTCTAAATGAAGTACCTAAGGAAAGAGACAATTGAATCCAAAGAGGATGGGAGGAAGGTCAAAAAGAATGGATAACCAAATAAATTGGGAAATTCAAGAACCAGAAAAGCAGAACATAGTAAATAAAGTGAAAGAGAGTACAAAATGAAAAACTGAACATCAATCAGTTAAATAGAAAACAAAAATACAGTAGAGATGAACAAGACTGAAGACTAAAACTGTTACTTTGTAAATACATCAGCTGGTAACTGTAATATATGCACAAGGCTGACATTCATGATAGATAAAATTGATATAATGAAAAGCACCTCTCTCTCCCATTCCTGTTTTTCAAGAAGCTACAAGAAAACTTATGTGTGTTTTATACAAATCATAGCATTGTTACTCTTTGTGCTTTGCTTTTTTTACTTGAGAAAGGATCTTAAGAGTTTTTTTTTTTTCTTATCTAAATAGTAATGAAATTCTCGCCTTGTTTTTAAAGCTTCATCTTGCATCTCAGGTATGTATCATACTTTAACTAGGTCTCAATTGAAGGACAAGTAATTGATTTTGTTTCTCTATCCAGGGTGTTGCTCTTAACAAACAATGCTGCAATGAATTGTCTTCTACTTTAAAAACATCTTACATATGTAGATATCTGTAGGGTATATTTTAAAAACATAATTGTTCAGGCTAAAGGTATACATATTTAGAAGTATGATTTGTCTTCCAGAGTGATTTTCACTATTTACAACCACATCAACAATAAGAATGTTTTCGCACATTCTCATTACCGCTAATGCCAAGCATTTAAATATTGGCAACATGATGATAAAAACTGTTTCTTCCGATTTTTCTCAGGACTGAGGGTAAACATTTTCTTTTACATATTTAAAAGCCACTTGTCTTTTTCTGTATACTCTGTTTATGTTTTTTGCTCATTTTTAAATGGGTGCTGATCTTCATCTTATTTCATTTTAAGTGCTCATTTACATACTAAATTAAACTAACTGGTCTGTAATTAAACTTCACTATGTGGAAGCATTCATATAATCTTTTTTATTTGTCGTTTGACTTTAATATTTATGGGGTTTTTAAAGGCAGAATTTTCTCTTTTGGTTTATGTGTAGTGGTATTTACACTATTTTCTTTGACAACTTTTAGGATTTATGTTAGAATTTTTTTCACATCAAGTGATTTTTTAATTTTTTGGAACATGTATTTTTTTTCCTAATTTAAATCTTTTTTGTGAGGTACAAAGTAAATATTCTAATTCTAAAACTTTTTCAGATGGCTATCCAGTTCTCTCAACAATTTTTAAACTATCTTTTCCTACAGTTTTATGACAATTTATAATAACTAGATACTCTCTCATTACCTTTCTTCTTAAACATTTTTTTTCTAACTATTCATAATTTTTTTAAAAAAAAATCCATTTCACCTTAAGGACAAGATTACTTAGTTCCAGTTGAATCTTGATAGTATTTTTATCAGGATACAAAAATACATTCTTTTGAAGGAGAACTGACATTTTTAGGATGCTGTGTCTTTATACCCAGAAATATAGGTTGCCTTTTTATCCCACTGAAGTATTTTTTGTGTGTTCCTCAGAGACATTTAAAATGTATTTTCATAGATCTTGCATAACTTTTTGTCACTATTCTAAATGGAAACTTTTATATTAGTCACAGATTATATTTATTGTAATATGATACTTCATTCATAGTATATTAAAATGTTTTGAGTTTCCTACTCTCTATAGCTGAGTTCTAAAAGAGTTTAAAGTTAATTTAAAAAAAAATAGAGACAGGGTCTTGTTCTGTCTCCCAGACTGGAGTGCAGTGGCATGATCATGGTTCACTGCAGCCTTGACCTCCTGGACTCGAGTGAGCCTCCCACCTCGGCCTTCCTTCCGAGTGGCTGAGACTACAAGCATATGACACCAGGCCTGGCTGATTTTTTAAATTATTTTTTGTGTGTGTGAAGATGAGGTCTCACTATATTCCCCAGGGTGGTCTCAAACTCCTGGGCTCAAGTGATCCTCCCATCTCAGCCTTCCAAAGTGCTGGGATTACAGGTGCCAGTTGCTGTGCCCAGCCCCTTATCTGATTTTTAAAAAGTTAAAGTGTTATCACTTTATACCATTTTGTATTTGATTTTAAAAGTGTATGTGAAGGACTTTTGCAGTAACTTACAACTGTGGTGTGACAAAGCTCATATTTTATGTTACTGTAACAGATCACGGTGCTTAGGGAAAAAAGTCAGGGGAAGAAGGAAAGGTGCAGATAAAGTAAATGCTGATTTGAAGAAGAGCAGATCCCACTGACAGCTTCTGAAACTGCTTTTGAGCAAGTACATTATTGTAGTTTCAAAGGCATCAGACCTCAGTCAGAACTCTTACCATCAAAAAGAATGAGTTCATGTCCTTTGCAGGGACATGGATGAAGCTGGAAACAACCATTCTCAGCAAACTAACACAGGAACAGAAAACCAAACACTGCATGTTCTCACTCATAGGTGGGAGAATGAGAATATATGGACGCAGGAAGGAGACATCTCACACCAGGGCCTGCCAGGGGTGGGAGGCAACAGGAGGGAGAGCATTAGGACAAATACCTAATGCATGCAAGACTTAAAACCTAGATGACAGGTTGATAGATTCAGCAAACCACCATGGCACATGTGTACCTATGTAACAAAACTGCATGATCTGTACATGTATCCCAGAACTTAAAGAAATAATAATATTTTTTTTTTTAAAAAAAAAACCTCTTACCAAAGCGATGGAATCCAGAAGAGAAGGGCATGATGGTTGGTTTGTATTAGTGACAGAACACTCATAAGAATCTGTGAACCGCTCTGTGGATTTGCCGTAAAGTAGAAGAGGATGTTGCTGGGGCTGGAGATAATGCAGGCAGGTGGACCTGAGGGCGCAGTCAAGTCTATTAGTGGTAGTATGACCTCATTTTTACCCTTTTCCTGGAGCAATGTGGTAATATATCACATATATTGTGTACAAACATACACACATGCACACACATTACATATGCGCGCGCGCGCGCGCACACACACACACACACACACACACACACACACACATTATAGTTTTCTGACATCCTGTTCCCTGTAGGATAAACTAAAAAGCACAAACTCTCCTAGAATTAAGAGTGGAGTCTATTTCTTGGACATGAGAGGTACTGCTAGAGCCCTGCTCGTTTCCACAGCCACTTTCACTATGCTCATACTTGCTTCCGACTGCAAATATCTGCATGCATTCTTAAGGTCTCCCTTTCTTTCCAAAATTGCGGATAGTCACTGTGCCTCTGAATGAAATTTTGGGGAAATTAATGACTCACGGGAGTAGTCATTAGCCCACGCCTATTAGGAGTGGGTGTAGAGAGATTCCAGTTGATGTACAAACATTCCTCATCCCTTGGGAAGAAGTAACTCTTAGGTGCAGCAATTCTGGAAGTTCCCCAGGGAAATTGCACTTCAGTTGCCCACTGTGATCACTGGATTAATGATGTACCCTGAATTAGCTCTGGTTGCCGTAAGAAAATACCACAGACTGGGTAGCTTAAACAACAGACATTTATTTTTTTCACAGTTCTAGAGCCAAGAAATCTGAAATCAAAGCGCCAGCAGGGTTGGTTCCTGATGAAGCCTCTCTTCCTGGCAAGCAGACAGCCGGCTTCTTGCTGTGTCCTCACACGGCCTTTCCTCTGTGGACATGTACACACACACACACACACACACACACACACACACACACACACAGAATGAGAGAGAGAAAGAGGTCTCTTCCTGGTGTCTCTTACTCTTTTTATAAAGACTAGTCCTAGACGATAGAGCCCCACCCTGACGACTTCATTTAACTTTAATTTTCTTATCAAAGGCCATGTGTCCAAGCACAGCCAATCGGGAATCTGATTTTAACATATGAATTTTGGGGAACCCAATTCCATCTGTAATATATGCTATATTAGCTGTATTTCCTTCCCTGGAACATACTCTGAACATCAAAACCCTCTCGCCCAGAAGAAAATCTACTTTCTCTAAAATCCTTTTCTAAAAGTGTCTATGGAATAACTTATGCTAAAGCACTGGCCACAGATGATTAAACAGTGACTAGGGTTAAGGTAGGGATTTGGTCATAGGAAAAATGTAAGAATGAAAAGCTGATATATGAGATACTGGACAGATTTCTTATTTTAATCTGTTTTATTTTCTACCTTTAGGTGTATCTATCTGTGTTTCTATGCATCTTCTTCCCGTCTGTCTTTACAGGGTTACTTTTGCAAACATCAAAGCCACATAGAATTCTCCAAGATAGTTCCCTTCAAAAAGATTCTTTGTAAATAAATTATAGGCAGGAGGCTGAAGTTTCCAACTGTTATTAAGACTCCATTCAGAGTAATGTTTGATTCTTTTTTTTTTTTTTTTTCTGTTTTGATGGCAGCACCTCAGCAGGGTTCCAAGGCACCAATTTTTGCAGAGCCAAATCATTATTCAGGACTCAGGTTTATATAGAAGGCACACCAAGAACGCTCAACTCTGAGCATTGGTGTACCTTATTCCAATTAGGTTAAGAAGCACTCATTTCCCTCATGGCCATGTGGAGACGAAATTTCCCTAGGAGTAGAGGAATAAAGAAGATGGAAGCCCAATGCACTGATGGTGAATTTCTGAGGAAACATTCTTCATGAATCTTACATATGAAGCTGTAAAGCAACATGTCTAATTAGGGCCTTGTGGCTGGAAATGAAAGAAAATGTTGAGTTCACATGAATCTTATTAGGACACCCTGAGGTCATGAGGCTCTAAAGTTTTCACAGTGAACTTTGCTGGGCAATCTGTGAGCTAAGGCTCTGAAGAAAGAAATTTAAGGCATAAATCTGTTCAGGAGCTATGTGATGCTCAGTCCTGCCATCTTCTTGGGCCTCAGTTTCCTTATATGTAATTGAGATTAATCTCTCCTGAAACTAGAATATAAAACGTCAGATGGTACTCAGAGAAAAATAAAGAATGATACATCTGAAATCTTTAGATGGAAGCTTCGGACACTGGTTTGGTTACTGTTTGAAAATTAGTCTTTATGAGAAAGACTTATCACCTCTTTGGTATCATTCCCAATAATGTACAACCTCGATCTAATTATGAGAAAACTTTGAGCAAATCCAAATTGAGGGACGTTTGACAAAATAACTGATAAATACTTTTCGCATATGTCAAAGTCATGAAAAGCAAGGAGAAAATGAAGAAATTGTCTAAGACAAAAAAAAAAAAAAGCTGTGAGATATGATATCTAAATGCAATGTAGGATTCTGGATTAAATCCTAGAACGATAAGGGACATTAATGGAAAACCTGTTCAAATTCAAATAAAGTCCATATTTTAGTTTTATTTTTAAAGCAGCAATATAGGAACAATCTCAACAATCTGTCCCAGTATAAGGACAAAACAATTAGTTTTGACCCCTAAATAGGAGCAAGTCATCAAGTGCTCTTCCTACAGTGTTAGAAGCTGTTGGGACGTTCATATTCTGCTACATAATTACTGTGAAGCTCTAGGCAGTTTATCCTCATTATTTGAACTCTTATGAGTTGAACATATATATATTCATATTATATATGTTAATATAAAGACATAATTATATATATTCATGTTAATATATACAAATATTCATATAATATATGGATATAATTATATATTCATGCTAACGCATATGAATATAGTTATATATTACATACAAATATACTTATATATTCATATTAGTACATATGAATATATAATGTGATATTGAAGACTGAGCATCATATAACTCATATATATATATTCAGGAATTAATTCTGCAAAACAACTTAGCAATAACTTGGCTTCTAATAATAATCCTTAAATAACTCCCTAAAAGGAAAGAAAATAATTTATTCTCTGCATTCTTTTATTGATATGCATTGCCTATGAAGCAAATTTCAGATGGATGAGCGTGCTAGTCAGTAGAATTCACTTGGATGTTTTTCTTGATTATTTTATACTGGATTGCAGTCAGACAGGCGTAGCATTATTATGGTCATCCTCCTTAATATTATCAGAGCTACAAAATTTCAAATATAGATATTCTCAAACAAAAATTCATGTTGCCCTCTATGGGCCTCAGTTTCCCCTTTTGTAAAATGAACGAGTTTTACTCAAAGTTGCCTGTGTCATTTCTAATACTCCAAAATTATTCACAGTTAAGAATGATTAGCTCCACCAAGTATTGGTGCACCGATATATTCATTTGAGCTACAGCTTTAAAGCATCTATAAAATATGTACTATGAAGAGAAATAAGGGCAGCAAGAAAGGATCACCTGGGAAATACTGATGATTCCTTTGAAAAGTATTCATTTTAATTAGAATGTCCTATTTCAATTTATAATGAATTTAATCTCTGAAATTCCTTTTTCAAAGTGAGCTTGGTCGTTCCATTAGCGACTGTGAAACATGATGGAAATCTCAACTGGAGTGAAGATTCAGTTATAGAAAAATAAATGAAAAAACAATAGGGAAAAAATAGTACTGAGTAAAGACAACTGTTTCACTATTTTGCTTCTTTTATTTTTAAGAAAACAGTGTGCTTAGGTGAAAAATATATTTTTAGTACTTCTTACATTTTCCACAATCCATCACTGCCTTTTCACTGAATGGCTAACAAGATGGGAAAAGTTTGAATCAATGTGTCAGGGCCCACTTTTAAAGCAGTCATGTTTCAGTTCTATATTAGGAACACAGCTGCCTTTTTCTCATGGAAATGAGATTTTCATGTTGAAAAAAAACCCTGCAACTTTAGAGGAGAAAATGTAGAATATTTGTAAGGGGATGTTGCCTTAAGAATGGATAAACTTTATTAGAAGGGGAACACACTTTTTAGATATGTTCTAAAAATACACATTGTGATTTTCAAATCACAAAGCTGTGTCTCAATACATTGGCCACAGGCAGAGTGATAAATTACAGATTCTTTTTGTTGTTCCTTGCTTATGTATGAACTATGTAAATATGATCATAAGTTACTTGTGTTTCCATGAGATATGTATAATTTTGAATTGTCATTGCAGAAGTGCTATAATAAATTACTAGTGCTGTTGAGTATTTATCAAGATTACTCTATTACATTGAAGAAAATATTTTTTCATAAAAATGAAAACTTGTCATTTATAATACCATTCAAAAAGCAAGAGATATGAAGAGATAAAAATAAACAAAATACACAAACAAAAGAGAAAAAGCTGGGGAAGAGGGAAAAAGGAAGTTACCCTAAGAATTATATTTAAGCAGATTCCCAGAGTACTTGAAATACTAGTGATTGACACACATAGTATTTTTTTTTTAAATACTCTGTTACTAATTCAAACCTGGTTGGCAGAGTAGGAGGAGCACAAATCTTAATCAAGAGACCTGGTTTTGAATCAAGCTTTGTTGTTAATTAGTTGGATACCTTTGGGGACATTACACAGTCACTCCCAGACCCAGCTTCTTCATTTTAAAGTGTGTCTTGTAGAATGAGTAGCTGTGCCCTAAAAAGAAAATGGGGAATGCAGAAGTGTCCAAAGTAGAATGTTCCCTGAGTAATGACTATCCTGTGCACTTTGAGATTCATCAAAAGTTGAGTCATTATGATCTTAATTCATCCCCAGGAGACCTAAAATCCTGTGAATTTTCATGGTATAAAGTCCAACCCTGGCTGGATAAAACATAATGATATTTTCAAATTTATCCATGTGTTTTGGCGTAGAGTGAGCATGCCTAATGAGTCACCAACTTATAAAATCGTGACATCCTTCCATTCAATATATAGTAATTAACCACCTACTCTGTCTCAGGCACTGTTCTAACTAGGAAATTAGCAGTGTATACAACGGTCTCTATTGCCATAGAGCTTCCATTCTGACTGCGGATGAGACAGACAATAATCGCATAAACCAACAGACTTGCTAGCTTATAAATGCCATGAAGAAAGATCAAACATCAAGATCAAAGAATAATTGCCCCATTTACTGAATGTTTTAATGCAAAGTCATTTAATATACTTTTTATTCTCATCCCAACAGTCACAAAAATTAATATCACTTTTTACTTTACAGAAAATGAGACTCAAACTCCTAAATTTTGTTACATTATCTACATTTTACAGTATAAAAGTAGAAATGCAGACTGGGAATTCAAATTAGTATTTTGACCCCAGATTCTCTTTCTACAACAATACACAGCCCCATTGACCTCATAAGCACTGGGCATACTTTTTCCTTAACAGAAAACATTTTCTTAACCTCATTTGGGTTATAATGGAAGTAGGCATAACAGTAGATACTTGTCAGGAAGCTATAATGGCTTTTGAAAACATATTCATAAATCAGCACTTCCATACAAGAAACATGGTACATGTGCAGAAAGATTAATCTGTAATGCATTTTATAAATATTTAGGAACCCTCTACTTCAGTACCAGGCACTGCCCCAGACAACTGGTATACCACCATGTGCAAACGAACTATGGTCTCTGTCTTACTCCACCTGGCATGTACAAGTAGAAAAACTGCGAGGCACAGGCCAGAAAAAGATGGTGTGACAAGAGTGTTAAGTAAGAATATAGTCATTGGACCCAGCCTGGATCTGGGGGTCAGGGTCAGCAAGATTAAAGTCTGTTGAATCTATGTGTGTTTAAAACTTTTAGACTACTTTGTACTCATTGTTTAACCAGTATTAGATAGATACTTAGACAATTTAAGTCAGTTTTCTGAAAGGAGTAATATAATTTAAAGAATGTTACAGGTCAGGAGATCGAGACCATTCTGGCTAACACGGTGAAACCCCATCTCTACCAAAAAATAAAAAAATTAAAAAATTAAAAAAAATTAGCCGGGCATAGTGGTGGGCGCCTGTAGTCCCAGCTACTCGGGAGGCTGAGGCAAGAGAATGGCGTGAACCCAGGAGGCAGAGCTTGCACTGAGCTGAGATCACGCCACTGCACTCCAGCCTGGGCGACAGAGTGAGACTCCATCTCAAAAAAAAAAAAAAAAAAAGTTATATCCAGTTCAATGACTCAACATTCTGACTATGCATTTGAATAAATAATTTATTTTCTCTAAATCATAGGTTCTTTGTCTGTTTTATGAGGCTACTAATACACACTTATACTGCTTCATAGCTTGGTTGAAAGCCTGTAATGGGAGAATGAATGTGAAGGAAGTTAGTAAATCATAATATTTACGTATCATTGTATTTCACTATAAGAATTATCGATTACCTTTTGCTCAATTGAATATAGTTATGAATAAGGAGCAAAGTAGTCATGCTAGTCATTACGTGATGTATAACAAATACGTGGTGGTGTAGAAGAAACCAGTATGAGAGATGACTTTCCAGAGCAGACACTCAGTGGATGAATTAGGTTTTTTGGCTTCAAATGTAGAATACACAAATGGCAATAAACTGGGAACTACTGGAAATATTTATGAGAACTAACTTGTTTGGTACGTACTAGGTACCCTGGGCCTTTCTTTTCTTCATGTAACAAAAGGGACATTCCACTTTCCCTCACAGTAGTTTTGGCGGCTTCATTGACAGCAGTGTCATCGTTAGATAATTAGGATTGTAAGCCTTTCCTTTTCTCCATTTTCGACATAGGATTTACTATACTTCCAGGCTTGCCTTCTTTTGATGTATGGAAGGTGAATCACGTGAAAAACATACTATGAATTATGAATGCAAATAGTATGGAAGTAATACTCATAGAACAGAACTTAACATTAGCCAAATGCTTATTCTATGCCATACCCTTGATGGTCTCTTTTGGGGTCCCTAGAAGCAGGTCCTCAAACAAGGATTTGAGTACAAGTGGTTTAATAAAGAGATGATTCTAAAAAATATAAGTATTGGAGTAGGAAAATAAGACAATAGGTAAAAAGGCTACGGAAGATAGGTTGTCAGATAATTACAACCTATCTTGGGCTTGCTTTCCCTGTGGGAATCTGAAACAAAGTGTAGGATATGACCTCTACAGGTATCCTGCCTTAGGAAGAGGACATTGGGGCATTTAACTGCCAGTGCCCAACAGTCATAGTTGAGTCCTGCTGATGAGATAGAAAACCTGCAACCTGCCCTGTTTGCAGGCAGAACAGACAATTAAATGTATCAGCCAAGGAAAAGCAGAGGCTGGTAGCTGGAGCTTGGACAGTCGAGCCCGTAAGTGGTAGGGAGTGGATTTGTCACCAACATCAACTTTGCATGTATTATATGATAAATTTTTATAATTCCGTGCAGTCTGTATTATTACCAATGCTAATTTATAAACGAAGAAACTGAGGTTCAGAGAAGTTACTTAATTCACTTAAGGCCACACAACTAGTAAGCAGAGGAGGTGAATTCCTAACCCAGGATTTCATCTGACTTCCATGCTTCGACTCTTGACCTCTCATTAATACGTTCCTTACTTGGCAACTAGTCAGTTTGGAAAGTTGGCTTTTTCTGGGGAATATCATGGGGTTAACTGAGAGATGCTTTCAATCACAGTATGTTAATAATCTATAATAAATCATAACAGTGTAATAGAACTGTGGAATCCCTGAAGTAAAACATGATAAACCTTCACTTCTTTCTCTTTCTTTGCAGTGTTCTTAAGTATTTGTTCCAGTGTGTAGATGATCCCGTTATGCTTTTCTGTATGCATATGTATATGGGAAATATTGAAGTGGGACATGACAAATATGTATTAACTTTGGGACATTTTTATTATTAGGGGCTAGGCTTAAGGCATCTCATCACCTGTTTCTAGGATGTTAATGAATGTTTTGGGTGAAATAAATTCTCTTTAGCTTGCACAAGCTGGATTGGAACTCCACACTGGATTTCAGGGAAAACATGGCTTTTAAGGAAAAGAAAGAATTCAAATAAGGATAGAATATAGGACTACAAAAGGTATAGAGGAGAAGGAATGTCATTCCAGGTAATAAAAGTTGGTATGAGGATATTTGTGGGAGTAGTACTCTGCAAAGTGCATTCTGAGGATATGAACAAAACAATTTTATAGAATGGAATTTATGAGAGATATGGGACTCAAGGTCATAATGCTATATTGAGGCCAGATTGCAGGGGCTCCTGAATGCCAGACTTAGAAGTCTGAATTTTACTTCATCCTTTCGGACCTAGAGAAGACCTTTGCTTCCATAAATAAAAGGACAGCGTTTACTTCCTAGCTGTCATTACGGACAGAATTATTGCTTCTGCTATGCCAACCCTAATACTGCCTTTTTAGTTTTTCTTTATTTCACAGTAAAATAAACTAGTTCACTGCAAGCAATTTTCTACAATAGCCAAATTGTAAAATAAAAGTCCTACATAAATTCACCCGCAAAACATCAGTTTAGTGTACCTTCCAGATATATATACACATGTGTATCTCTCATACACATAGACAGTCTCAATAAACAAGCTGCTCCTTTGAAATTCCAAAATTGTTCACTTGATATAACATTAATATATTTATGTACCAAGACGCATCAATCTAACTCATCATGTTTATGTGTCTGTATATTGGTAAAAATAGTTATAAACTACAAAAATCATCCCTAATCTTACCATGGCTAGAAATAAATATTTATATTTATGAAAGTAGCTAAAGATTCCCCTGAACCCATTCCATTCCATTTGTATAAGATGAATCTCTGTACCTTTCTGGACAGATTAATATGTATCTTTCCTTTTCTTAAAAAAGTATATGTGTGTATGTGTGTATATATATATATATATATTTACACACACACGTATATTTGTATATTTTAATAACAATGTAATCATTTATACTTATAAAACTGCCTCTTGCTTTTTCTTATGGAATGCATCATGGAAGAGATGTACTTTATTCCTCCTAAGAGATCAATAATATGAATTCACTCAGCCACTTTTCCTATTGTTGTAAATAAGTTTTTCCCTTAGTGTGGTTTCTAGCAGTGTTTATTTTTATGAATTTGTAACATATGTTTCAGCTGTGAATATTATGTGGAAACACTTCTACTTGCTGTCCAAACCTCTAGTCCAAATTGTGACTCCAAACAGAACTCTCAGGACCATGTTCCATCTGACCAAATCCTCAAGCAAGTTCTGTAGCCCAGCACTCATTTGCTTAGTCGCCAACCACATTATTTTTAAATTAAGTTCCTAGTATGTGCCAGAAACTGTGCATGGTGTTAAAGAGTTAAGTATATCTAAGATCTAATCCCCGCTCTCAAAGATTTTGGCAACAGCAAGTTGAGAACATAATGAACTTTACGGCAAAGTTTCAAATGCTTTCATAAAAAATTTAGTTTTGTCCCTAACACAAGCTTGACTCATTTTTGTTCCTGTGATTCAGACATATTTCTGGTATCTGGAGGACTGCTGGTGGGTGTGTGCATCATATATGTTCATATGGTTAACAAACTCAGGATTTTTTTGTGAAAAAAACATGAATTACCCTAAAAGAGACCTACAAGGAGTATCATGACTGGTTTAAGGCAAATACGTAATGATCTGATTGGAGGATGAATCTAAAGATTGGAAAATTTGAGCCTATGCAGTGTTGAGCACCAAGACTCTGAGGTCACAAAGCTGTTGCTCCCACTACTCCACTACCTTTCTCCACTTCACTAATTTTCAGCAATGGGATTTTTGACACGGTGTTTATCTTCTCACTGCCTTGGTTTCTTCATTTCTGAACTTACGATTTTAAAGACGGAATTTTGTAAAGCTTAAACGAGATAATGCATGCTAAGGACTAATCATAATGTCCAAGGAATTATGAAGAATAATGATGTAGCTGTATTAATCACCTCAATGAATTAAATAGGTAAGTTCAATACTTTTAGCGATTATTTTATTAGTATTTCTTTCTCTCCCATTATCTTGTGGGATCATATTTGATTTTTTTTTTTTTTTTTTACCACAAATGCCTTTGTTAGCTTGTTTTGCTAATTTTTTTTTACTTTTAATTTTATGGGTGTGTTAGTTCATTCTCATGATGCTAATAAGGAAATTCCCGAGACTCAGTAATTTTTAAAGGAAAGAGGTTTAATTGACTCCAGTTCAGCACAGCTGGGGAGGACTCAGGAAGTTACAATCATGGTGGAAGGGGAAGCAAACATGTTCCTCTTCACATGGCAGCATCAAGGAGAAGAATGTGTGTCCAGCGAAGGGGGAAGCCCCTTATAAAACGATCACTTCTCATGACAACTCACTCACTATCACAAGAACAGGATGGGGGAAACCTCCCTCATGATTCAATTATCTGCGCCTGGTTCCTCCCATGACAGGTTGGGATTATGGGAACTACAATTCAAGATGAGATTTGGGTGGGGACACAGCTAAACCATACCAATGGGTATATGGTAGGTGTATATAAAATATATATAATATATAAAAATATATATACCTACTATATAATCTCTGTATAATCTATATTAACATATATAATTATATATACCTACTATATATCTATAAAATTAAGAGTTAAAAAATTAGCAAGGAAACAAACAAATTTGAGGTAAAAATCAAGTATGATCCAATAAGATAATGGTAGAAAAATAAATACAATACTAACAAAATAATAATAGTAAAAGTAAAAAAGAAAAATTTAATTAAAAATAAAAGTAAAAAATAATATCTCATGATGGAGCACTCAAGATATTTTGATACAGGCATACAATGTGTCACATTAGAGTAAATGAATTGTCCATTACCTCAACCATTTATCCTTTCTTTGTGTTACAAACATTCCAATTATACTCTTTTAGTTATTTTAAAACGTCAAATGGGTATTTTTAAATAAGCAAGTAGACAAAAAAGAGTTGGATTACGATCATTTCCAGGGACCCTGAGAATGTAGTCTCAGATAAAATCTGTAGTGGTTAATCTGCTTCACTTCTTGGCAATTGGGTCAGGGGTCCCCATAAATACTGCTGGGTTTAATGATGCACTAGGAACACTCATAGAAATCAGTATATAATTATGTTCATGGCTATGACTTATTCTAGCAAAAGAATACAAAGTAAAATCAGCAAAGAGAAGTCACCTTTTCTTGCACCTGGGGTGAAATTCAGAGAAAACTAGACTCAAGCTTCCAACAGATTTATCATGGTGTAGTGACACAAGACACACCTAACACTTCAAGCAACAAGTTGTAACAATGTACGTAAAACATCATCTACCAGAGGAATTCATTACAGCCTTATTGCCTGAAGTGTCTATTCATGGCTGGTCATGTAAAAGCCCTCAGCCTCAGATGTATTAATATTGCAGACTCTCAGAAAGAAAGTAGGTATTCAGCATAAACCATAATGTTTGCACTGTTCAGACACAGGGAGCTACAGTTATCAGTTCCTAGAATGGTGGCAAATTGAAGTTACCAGATGCCTCCCGAGGACCAACCTTGCAAGGAGGTCTTTCTAAGAATAGCAGTATGACCTATGCTTTGTTAATGATTTTCTACATAGCAATGAAAAAGAAAATACTTACAGAGAAGGTACAATTGCATTTAACAGGAAGTCACAGTGGAGGTAGGAATGCAACAGTAGTGGTGCTATATGATATGTAATATTTGCATTTACAATAAAGTTATACCAAAAACGTATTCTATTTCACTGCCTTGAGGTTGCTTCTACACAGAGGAGTTAGCATTCTGTCCAAACACTGGTGTTCCCAGCCTTGAGCATTTTAAATCCCCATTGCAAAAGTTTTTTCATGCATGTTGGAGGTCGTGCAGGCATTTTGCTTACTCTTCTCTTTCCCTTTTTGGCTTCTGAAGCTGACAGCTTCAACCCAGGAATCATTAGTAGAGATTACATTTAGGCACCTAAGCAGAGGCAGTAGTGTCTTTTATAGACATTTACTCTCATCAGAGACTAAGTAACATTTAGACGTGATCTAGACTAAATGTTTGTGTCACACTCAATATTTCTATGTTAAAATATTTACTCCCAGTGTGATGGTATTTGGAGGTGAAACCATCCTGAGAAAATTCAGGTTAGGTTAAGTTGTGAGAGTGGAGCCCTAATGAATGGGATTAATGCCTTTATAAAAGAGATCCCCAAGAGCCATGTTGCCCCTCCGACAATGTGAAAACACAGCAAGAAGACGGCTATCTATGAACAAGAAAGCAGGCCCTCACCAGACACCACATCTGCCAGCATCTTGATCTTGGATTTCCCAGCCTCCAGATATGTGACAGATATGTTTGTTGCTTAAGTCACCCAGTCTATGGTGATTCATTACAGTAGGCTGAACTAAGACATATAGAGTAGAAACGTAAGAAAATATGGCAGCCAACAATAAATTTGAGATCAACATGAACCAACTCACTGGAAACTCTATGATCAGGTAAATGACACCTGAGAAGGACTGGAGTTCCTGTTTGCCTGGTGACACCCATTTTTACATAGTATTCCCTTTCCCCAGGCTTTCTGCATTTATTCAACAAAATCATATTTAGTACATGTATCAGGCAAACACTTTTCTAAGAATTGGGACTCAAACAGTGAATCAGAGAGCAAAATGCCCTGCCTTCATGGAGTGTGCATTCTGGTAAATACAGATCTTAAACTTGTTCCAAGTTTGCTAAATAGATCTCACATGGCTTCATTTAAATCACATAAAATTCTCAGCAGAACATAGCTAAAGGTAACACTGAATTTTTTTCTCCATTTATGATGAAAGTGCTATGACACCACCTTCAAATCAAATAAATATAATATTATCCAGCTCTCATTTCACCATGTTTGTTCCATTATGAAATATTTATTTACTCTCTTTAAAAACGACACCTAAGAAATTTGGCAAGACTTGGCTCTTAACTCATGTTAGTTCTCATTGATCATTAATTCCAAGCATTTTGAGTCAACCCACATAAGAGATACCTTTCACATACCTGTATGAGAGATTTTATGTATTCTAAGTGTTCAAACACAACATTAATTTAATTGCCTCGTTAGATAGCGACAAAAACCTGTAATTTCTGTTAAGAATTATGTTCCTCTCTTTAAAAAATCAGGACACATTCTCACCTTTATAGTTCCTGGCACTTTTTCCTTCCTCCAGCATTTCTCACTGTACAATGATGGCTGCTCAGTTATCAAATTGGCAGATTCCTTCAGCACTCTGAGATGTAACCCCTGACTGTGCTGAATAAATTAATGTATGAGTGCAGCCTTCTTCAGAGTATTCAGAGCTGTCAACTTCAATGGCACTCCCTATCATTGGCTAACAGTGAATTTAATCAGCAATGTCTCCTTAATAACTCTGTTTCATCCTAAAGTGATTTTTTTTTTTTTTAAATGGAGTCTGGCTCTGTCGTCCAGGCTGGAGTGCACTGGTGCGATCTGGCTCACTGAACCTCCATCCACCTCCTGGGTTCAAGCAATTCTCCTGCCTCAGCCTCCAGAGTAGCTGGGACTACAAGCATATGCCACAATGCCCGGCTAATTTTTTGTATTTTTAGTAGAGACAGAGTTTCACCGTGTTAGCCAGGTTGGTCTCGATCTCTTGACCTCATGATCTGCCTGCATCGGCCTCCCAAAGTGCTGGGATCACAGGCATGAGCCACTGCGCCCAGCCCAAAAGTGATTTTTCTTCAAAATCACTCATAAGGTGGTCCTTGTAAGGCTCTAATTCTCCATCATGATCATGTAGTTTGGTTTGACCTAATATTTGTTGCTGGGGAGAGAGGACCAGATTAGGAAAGTGTACTTTGTATGTGACAAGCTGAATAGGTTGTTGACAGATTTTTATAAGGACTCTGTCAAACATAATTGGAAACATTGTGGCAGAGCTGTTGATTCTTGGGAAATGACACCTGCAAAGAGGTTACTTGTCAATCTCAAGCCATTGGGTTCTGCTATAGTAAGATAAAACAAAATTTCCTGTAGGGAAAAAATGGCAGAGCTTTTCAAGGGAGAAGGATGTGGGAAGCCATGGTCATTCTGAGGACAATTGCTGCAGGCACATGGAACAGGAAGAAGACAAGGTTATGTATCCATCATATTTATAGACACATAGACATTACCATAGCTGCCATTTTTTGATTGGTACGATGAGTATTTAGCAACTGACTTTCAAATGACATACAACACACACACATAGAGACACAAGTCTTTGGTGTATGATTTTGGAAGACAATTAGAACAATTTCACACTACACTGAAAGATTCTAGACAGCAGAGAAGACATGAGCTCTTTTCCTGGCTTCTCTACTTACAGGCAGAGGAATTTTGGATAAGTCATTTCACCTCTTTGCATGTCAGTTTCCTCAGCTATAAATGAGGAAATTGGATGCAGTATTTAAAACTCCTCTTTTTTTCCCAGTCTTGATATTTATTGAGTAAATATTTCTGGCATAATATAAACATATACAAATCTAAATTATGAGATATCGCATACATCTTTTCCATGCTTATAGTCCCTTTTCAAGTAAGTAACAGTCATGAAAGTTTCTGTGGTTCAGCAAAAAAAAAGGAAGAGAAAGAGAGGAACTCAAAATTTAAAAATTATTATTACTGTGAAATTACCTGGTTCTCAGTAAGAACGTCAATATTTAATACCTATTTGTTCATGTTAGATGATCTTGAGGCCAGTGGGAGATGTTAAATGGTAGAACAAGGCAACATGTTTAAAAGTTTATAAATGTGGGTTGTATTAAATACAGACTGGAATCTGCTTTAATTGTGGATTCACCAACAATGTTTAAAGAATTCTGAGGCTCCTTGAAGTATAATTAGCAAATAATGTGAACAAAACATGGAACTCTCAGTGGATAAATTATCATTAATGGGTTGATACACATAAGATGGCAAATTGAGCCGACTTTCTTATCTCACTACTCAATAAATAGCAGTCAAAATATAAGTTTGCTATACTATTTTTAAATTTTAATAATAATAATATTACTAGAAATCACCCCCAAGCCTGTGCATCTCTTATTCTTAGCAAATCTTGGGATATTGGGTTCATGGACACTTTTTCATGCTAGCAGGCCCATCACTCAGTTTCATATTTTCCAATTCTGGTCATTGATTTCCAGCCATAGATGTTCATATAACGGTACTTAGTAATATGTTGAAGATCCTTTTAAAACGGCATATTTTTGATTCCCTAATTTGTTAATTGTGTCTAATTTGTTAATATGAGCATCTAAGATGGCAAAGTTCACTGTTTGCTTAGAAATAGCTGCACTCAAGGCCACAACCCTAGTTCTATACCAATCATGTCTGCATTATAGAAGACTGCTTAAGCAAGCTCACAAATCACATGACATTGTGTTCTCTCCTCCCTGGAGGGTGGGGATTGAAAGTAAAAAATGGAGATTGGAAAAACAAGGGAAGTAGATGAAAAGGGTAGCTTTAAAAGTGTACTTCGGACCTATCTCCATGAACGAGTTTATGACTAGATCTATGATCAGATTAGAGGTCATTGACTTTTCAACTCAAATCTCCATGGCATAGTACTTAGTGTAAGCGGATTTTATTTGTTTTATATAATGAAAACAAAAAGAAAAATATCTATTCTTTTTATTTTCCTTTTGTGAACATCTATAAGTTTACTCAATGACCATTAAAAACATGATTATTAGTTATACCAATTGCCCAGTATATGAAAAGGCACCTGAAAACATTTATTCTGATAAGAGAATTAGTAGAAAGTCCAGGCTCAGGTATGCTGTACAGCTTCTTAAACACTTTTTAGAAAGGTAACTTCCCTTCAATGCCATCTTCTAAAACAAATGGAAATGCATAATTTAAGGACCAAAACAAAACTGAGACACATGCAGATTATATTTAATGGAAATGAATAATGTTGTACATGGTTTGTAAATTGTTTGCTTTTTTATTGATACATAATAATTGTGCATATTTATGGAATCCATGTGATATTTTGAGACATGCATCTAATGTGTAATGATCAAATCCAGACAATTAGGATACCCATCATTCCAAACAGTTACAATTTATTTGTGTTGGGAATATTTCAAACTTCTCTTCTAGCTTTGATGAAACGTACAATAAATTATTGTTAACTATGGTCACCCTACCATGCTAGCTAACACTAGAATGTTCTGCCTTCTATCTAACTGTGTGTTTGTACCCATTAGCCAACATCTCTTCACCACTTCTCACCCTTTCTACTCTCTGATACCCATAATTCCACTCTCTACCTTCACTACATCAACTTTTTTAGCTCTCCTATATAAGAACATGTGGTATTTGTCTTTCTATACCTGGCTTATTTCACTTAACGTAATGGCTTCCTGTTCCACACATGTTGCTGCAAATAACAGGTATTTATTCTTTATCATATTCTGATATCATTTGGCTATGTCCCCACCCAATTCTCATCTTGAATTGCAGCTATCATAATCCATATGTCACGGGAGGGATCCAGTGGGAGGTAATTGAATCACGGGGGCGCGTTTTCCCATGCTGTTCTCGTGATATTGAACAAGTTTCATTAAATCTGATGGTTTTATAAAGGGCAGTTCTGCACACACTCTCTTGCCTGCTGCCACGTAAGATGTGCCTTTGCTCCTCCTTCACCATCTGCCATGATTGTGAGGCCTCCCTAGCCATGTGGAACTATGAGTCCATTAAACCTCTTTTTATTTACAAATTACCCAGTCTTGGGTATTTATTCATGGCAGTATGAAAATGGACAAATCCATATTCCATTGTATATATACACCACATTTTCTTTATCCACTCATCTGTTGGTGGACACTTAGGTTGATTACGTATTTTGCCTACTATTAATAAAGCACTACTGTTAATAGTGCTTTAATGAATATGGTAATGCAGATATCTATTCTATATACTGATTTCATTTCTTTTGTCTATATATCCAAGAGGAGGATTGCTGGATTACATGATAAATTTGCTTTTAGTTTTTTTTGAGAAAGTTCCATACTGTTTTCTATAGTGACTGTACCAATTCACATTCCCACTAGCAGTGTACTTGCATTCCCCTTTCTCCACAGGCTCACCAGCATCCCTTTAAAAATCTTTTTGATAATAGCCATTTTAACTGGAGTGAGATAATACCTCATCATGGTTTTAATTTGCATTCCTCTGATGATCAGTGATATTGAGAATTTTTAAATATGTTCATTGTCCATTTGTATGTCTTTTCAAGTCATTTGCCCATTTTTCATTGGATTATTTGTTTGCTACTTAGTTGAGTTACTTATATAATTTTTATTAATCTTTCATCAGATGGATAAATCTGCAAAGATTAACTTCCATTATATAGATTGATTGTTTTGTCCTTCTATTGACTGTTTCCATTCTGTGAAGAAACATTTTAGCTTAATGTAATCCCACTGGTCTATTTTACTTTTGTTATTTGTGCTTTTGAGGTCTTACCTAAAAATTCTTTGCCAAGACCAACATCCTAAAGCATTTTTCCAATGTTTTCTTCTAGTAGTTTTATACTTTCAGGGATTACATTTAAGTTTTTAATCAATTTTGATTTAATTTTTATATATGGTGAGATATATAAAATCTAGTTTTCTTTTTTTCAAGGGTCTAGTTTTCTTTTTTTTTGCATATGGATATCGAGTTTCTGCAGTATCATTTATTGAAAAGACTGTCCTTTCTCCCACTGAGTGTTCTTGATGCCTTTGCAAAAATCAGTTCGCTGTAAGCACATGGATTTACTTCTAAGTTCTCTATTTTGTTCCATTGGCCTATGTGTCTGTTTTTATGCTAGTAACATGTTGTTTTGTTACTGTAGCTTTGTAGTGTATTTTAAGGTCAGGTAGTGTTATGCCTCCAACTTTGTTCCTTTTTGCTCAAGATTGCTTTGGCTATTCTAGACTTCCTGTTACCATATTAATTTTAGACTTTTTTGTAAAGAATGACATTAGTATATGACACTGCAAGATTGCACTGAATCTGTCGATTAGTTTCAGTAGTACAGTCATTTTAACAAAATTAATTCTTGCAATCCAGGGATGTAGGATATCTTTTCATTTTTTATAATCTCTTTATTTCAGTGTTTTATGGTTTTACTTATAGAGATGTTTCACCTCCTTGTTTAAATTTATTCTTAGGTATTTTCTTTGTAGATCCTGCAAATGGCATTGCTTTTCGGATTTCCTTCAATGAGTTTGCTGTTGGCATACTAAAATGCTGTTGATTTTTGTGTGTCAATTGAACAAACACACTTTGTGTGTCAATGAATAAACACTGTTATAAAGAGTATAAATTGCTAGTTTTCTGAGAAGGCAATTTGAGAGCATTCATTAAAATTTTAAAAACACACATACTTATCAAGTTAAAAAATTTAACTGCAGATATGTGTTCTAGAGAAATATTTATGCATGCACTTAAAGGGGAAAAGTTACAAGCATGTAAACTGCAGCATTTTTAACAACAAAAAATTATTTTCATAGTAGAAACTAAAAAATTATTCAATTCAAAAATGATTAACAAATTATAAACATCCACAACAAAGACTCTATTAGGTCAGAACCAACTTCTAAGCTTAGTAGACACAGTGCCGAAAGCTGACACAAATGTTCTAAATTTAATCTTTCAAAATCAAGTAAAACAGCGAATATAATAATTATTATAGCAATTATTAATTAGTTCATCCTTACTTATATTCATTTATACCAAAAAGTAATAAAGAATATTATTATTATCTTAATATAAGAGACTTATGAAGAAAAAAATCACTAATGTCCATGAAAGTCATATCTCAATTCTGTATTTAGATGTTAAAAGCAATGATATATATTTATATATGAACTGCAATGTTATGATTTCCAACATAACCAGTAATTTTGAACCATATGAATAGTATTCCACAAATAATTATTATTATCTCTCAAAAGAGAGTATCTATAAAGCATGTAAGTGCATAAAGTATCCGGAAGAATGCACATCTAGCTTCAAACGGGGACTACTTTTACCAAGAGTACTAACTCCTTTTGTTCTGAGGGTATGTGTGAAGAGATCTTTTACCTTTGGCTTTATATGCTTAGATATGTGTGAAATTATTTTACAATATGGGTATAGGTTTGAAATAGAATACATTTTTATTTAAATTGTACCATTTTGGTTACTAGTGTGCATAACAAATCAAGTCAGACTTAGTGGCTTTATCTGAAATTTCTTATTACAGTCTCATATTCTGAAGGACAGCCACATGGACATTACACAATGCTTGTCTCTGCATCATGACATATGGGACCTCTGCTTGGATGAATTAAAGACTAACCATAATGTGATGATTGGGGGTTGAGACCATTTTAAGGATCTTTCGCTGACAGGTCTGGTGCCTGGGCTGGAATGAATCAAGGGCCAGAACTGCCTACTGTCATGCATAAATGCAAGATCATCACGTAGCTTAATTTTCTCAGTATGGCAGTTCCACGGCAATTAGATGGCTTTCATGAAGGGACTGAAGTATCAGTTTTCCAATAAGTGAAGCAAAATCTGCATCACCTTTTGGGTCAAACCTTGCAAATGGAAGAATGTCATTTCTGCCATACTCAAAGCAATCACAAGGCCTTTTTTCTTTCCTCGTTTTTAAGGGAGAAGTTGCAAATACACACTATCAATAAATATGTGCAATACAGTTACAGATATCTTTTGAAGATACAACTCTCTCCAATTTGACTTCTAGTTACAACAGTTTACATCCCTTCAACTCAGAAAATACATTCACCCTCCCCAGCACTTCCAAATTTTCTCCCATTATGGCATCAGATAGAAGTTTAAGATTTCATTATCAAAATCAGGTCCATGCTCAGATGAAGCCCCTGTGTGTGACAACTCTAGTGCAGTTTCTATCACTTTAAAAATTTGTAAACTAGGCCGGGCGCGGTGGCTCACGCCTGTAATCCCAGCACTGTGGGAGGCTGAGGTGGGCGGATCACAAGGTCAGGAGATCGAGACCATCCTGGCTAACATGGTGAAACCCCGTCTCCACTAAAAATGCAAAAAATCAGCCGGGCGCGGTGGCGGGCGCCTGTAGTCCCAGCTACACGGGAGGCTGAGGCAGGAGAATGGCGTGAACCCGGGAGGCAGAGCTTGCAGTGAGCCTAGATCGCGCCACTGCACTCCAGCCTGGGCGACAGAGCCAGACTCCGTCTCAAAAAAAAAAAAAAATCTGTAAACTAAAGACACAGAAGGCTATATACCTCCCGACTCTCTCTCTCTCTCTCTCTCTCTTTCTCTCTCTCTCTCTCTCTCTCTCTCACACACACACACACACACAAAATCCAATAGTGGGACAGGCACATAACACCCACTGTAGTCATTTTCATTCAAAGGCACACAAAATAGAAGACACCAGATAATAACAATTTCTAAAATGCAAGCAAGCACATGTCACCAGTTCTTGATTAGAATTCCATGCTACTCCTTTTTAATTGTTATCCTTGACTCTTGGCTCTGCACTCTGTGGTCGTGGCCCAACCTTCTAAATCAATCAGTTTTCTATATTTTTAGAAAGAATGCATGTTTGTAACTAAGTGTCCCTCTCAGCCAACTTTCTGCGTATGGAAATCTGGTTTCTCAAAAGTCTATTTTCTCTTTATACTGTCTGTTCCTTTCAGTCTTTTTCTCTTAAAAACTTTCTAGAGCCAGGTGTGGTGGCTCACGCCTGTAACCTCAGTACTTTGGGAGGTAAAGGCAGAAGGATCACTTAAAGCCTAACTTGGGCAACATAATGAGATTGAGATCATATCTCTACAAATATATATATATATACACACACACACACACACACACACTCGAATGGCATGCCATGTTGGCACATACCTGTAGTCCTAGTTACTCAAAGGCTGAGGCAGGAGGATCTCTTGAGCCCAGGAATTCAAGGCTGCAATGAGCTATATTGGCACTGCCCCTGAACTTCCATCTGTGCAAGAGAGCAAGATCCTGTCTCCGAATAAATTAGTAAATAAATAACATAAGTCAAATTAGTAAACATTAGTAAATAAATAAAAATAAAACTTTTCAGGTTTCTTGTCTATCAATTTATAATTTATTCCTTTAGATGAAGAATACATCTACAAATTTTCTCTGGATTATGTTTCTGGGAGGCTCTTCAGATTCTCAGAAGCTCTGTAGTTTAACAGAGATGGTCTGTAAAGCACAATGTTAGGATCCTTAGAGGGCTTCGGTCTATTTTAAAGGGTCTATGAGGTACCACCTAATATATTTCTAAAGTATTACAAAGGATTTCTACAATAATAACCTTGGCTTTATATTTATTCCGCAAGTACCCTGTGTTTTATTTTTGCCTGGTGACTCTTTATCACATGATTTTGCATTTTATTTTGTTTTGTTGTTGTTGTTGTTGTTGTTGTTCTTTGTTTTGAATAACCCAACAAATCCTGGCTCCTTTATAATTCCTGTAAATTTTAGTTGCTTTAAAACCAGACAATTTCTTGTTAGCCCATTTCTCTCCATCCATACGTTAGCTAACATAGATCAAATAATCATCTTGTTCATTCCATATTCCACTTTGGAAGTTAGCCAAATCTACTGGTTAATTAAAATTATTTTCTATTTTACACATCATTACAGGGAAGAGTGCACCAAAACTTGTTGCTACTGCACATCAAGAATTACTTTGTTTCCAGCCTCCTATAACAAATTTCCTGCCTAGTACTCTCATGTTCTCTGATATTCTCCTCAAGGCCCTTCAAGATTCAGTCTACTCTTTGGGCCATAGTTAATGCCACATGATTTAGGTTTTTATTATGGCAGCAGCACAGTTTTGGTATCAAATTTTATTCTGATTCTTCATAACAAACTGGTCCAAAATGTATCAGCTTACTGCAAATATTTAATTATGTTCCTGGATTTTAGAGGTTGGGAATTCATATTGTACCTGAGGGCATAGTTTGTCTACACTACATTACTTGATGTTGGGGACCATGGCTGAAAGACTCAAAAACTAGGGGGTAACTTGAGCCTGGAGAGAATACTATCAAAAGGGTTGTTCACTCACATGGCTGGTGCCTGGCCTGGGAAAATCAAAGACTAATCCTGATGTTCAGAACCCCTATGCTTACCTACAATGTAGCTTGGCTTCCTCACAGTTTAACAGTTGCAGCATATTTAAAGTGTGTGTGTTCCAAGCACAGGTATTCCAGTAAAAAAGGCAGAGGTGCATCACCTTTCATGAGCCAGCCTGAAAAGTTATACAGTGTCATATCTGGCATTCTCTATCTGTTAAAGCACTTGGAAGCACACTCTCATTTAAGGGAAGAATCAGAGACTTCATCCTTCCTTGAAAAAAGGGGAAAAGTCACATTGTAGAGGAGGATGCAAAACAGGAAATGTTGTGACTGTTTTTGGAAATACAACCTGCCATGTCAGAATCACCACAGAAGAAGTATTAATATTAATATCTAGAAATAATTGAAAGTTTTTGAAAATCCACAGGAAACCTTAGAGAGAGAAATCAACCACTTATTTATTTTTAAAACTCACAAGTTATATCAAAACATAATTAAGTCTCCCATTATATTTTGTGTGAAGAGTTTAATTGGTTATAAAGCAATTGCTTATGGAATGTATTCTATATGAAAAAGTATTTGATTGACCTGGCTACCTCCTGCTCATACTGATCAACTTCATTTCAGTGTCATCTCTAGCAATCTTTTTCCGACTCCCTCCTCATCCCTGCTCACTCCATCAAGGGTGTCCTTTATTATGCTCCCAGGGCATACATACCATACTGACATCTATTTTAGCATGGAGAATTTGGAGTGTTTAATCACAAACCACCCACCCTGTCTCTCTCCCTCACTCTGCTATCAGCTTGCTGAGAACTAGATTTGGCTCCCTGTTCATTGATTACCCAGTATTTGCTTACAAAGTGCTTAGAATACACACAGGTAATTTTCTTATTTAGGAAAGAAAAATAATAATAATAAAAATAGCGATAATATTTTACATTTATACATTCTTGAAGTTTACACACATATGACCTAATTTGCTGATTACGTGTTAGGGATTGCTCCTTTTACCAGAAAGTAAACTGATGCCTGGATAGCTTTTGTAGTCTGCTCAATATCATCAGACAGGTTTGTAGCTAAGCTTAAAATAAACTGCAGGATTCCTCAATTTTCCTCAAGTCATCTTTCCATTACCCTTTTTGCCACTGTGAACAATTTACTAATGATGACTTGTCATGAATTTACCTAACAGACTTTGATATAACTTTGATTGTGCCATATTATATTTTGAATAAAGCAATACTAATAGATTTACCTTGAAAAAATCATATATAGAATGTCAAGGTAAATAGATGTCACCCTTAATTTCTCCCAATTTATAGTAGCCAAATCCCACATAGAAATAAGAACGCTGTATTAGGATTCCAAAGACTGAAGTTTCATAGGAAAAAATCTGAAATTACAAAACTGAAAATAAGATTACTTATGTGCATTTTTCAAACAAGACATATCTGTTCTTACGCCTCACATATCTTAATATTTCATATTTAAGTATACATGTGGAAAATATTCACTGATACCTAATTTATCCAAATATTTAACCAAATATTTGTTCACTTATTTCAATTGTTTAGAAAGTTTAGTGAGAAATTAAATCAATGGTTTCATTATCATGGGTTGTTTCTTATTATTCCAGTTATTATGATTACATGAAAACCCAGAAATCGGAGGAGCAGCATTATGATTTTGTGTTCTTTCGTTTTTCCCTGTTCTAGGTCCATTCTTCCTAAATGTTAATCAAGGAAGCAAAGGACATCTTGGAAGGGAAGGAAAGAGCAATTCACTGTTTCCCCTGATTCAGCTACTCTCTGTATTTTTTTTAAGCTGTTTGAATATGACAGCTTTTCAACCTTTCAGAACATTCATTTTCTCTTCTGAAAAATGGGCTGAGAGGACCCACCACTGACATTTTTCATGGAGGAAGGTGACGGATAGAATTTTGTCCCTTTAAAATTCATATGTTGAGTCCTAAACCCCAGCATGTGTCTCATGAATTTACCTCAGCATGTGACTACATTTAGATATAAGGTCTTTAAAGAAGTACTTAACGTAAAATGAGATCATTATGGCAAGCCGTAATCCAATATGACTGGTGTCCTTATAACAAGAGGAAATTAGGACAAAGTAAAAAAACTAAGGAGTGAAGACACACAGGCACAGGGAGAAGACTGTCATCCACAGGCCAAGGAGAGAGGTCTCAGAAGAAATCAACCATTCTGGTCTCCAAAACTGTGAGTCCACAAATTTCTGTTGTTTAAGTCATCCAGTCTGTGCATAACTTTGCTATGGCAGCCCTAGCGAACTAATGCAAGGAGATTATAATTTATCCTAAATTGAGGATGAAATGGATAATGGCACAATCTGCCATGTAGAAGGCAAATTTTCTCTCATTCCTTTTCTTTTTTTTTTTTTTTTTGAGATGGAGTTTCACTCTCGTTGTCCAGGTTGGAGTGCAATGGCACGATCTCAACTCACCACAACCTCCGCCTCCCAGATTCAAGCAATTCTCCTGCCTCAGCTTCCCTAGTAGCTGGGATTATAGGCATGTGCCACCACGCCCCGCCAATTTTGTATTTTTAGTAAAGACAGGGTTTCTCCATGTTGGTCAGGCTGGTCTTGAACTCCCGACCTCAGGCGATCCACCCGCCTCGGCCTCCCAAAGTGCTGGGATTACAGGAGTGAGCCACCGCGCCCGGCCCTCTCATTTCTTTTCTTACTGACTTTTCCTACTCTTGAAATCCCAGGAACAGAAAACCTGCAGATATTTTGTTCAGATTTCAGTGCCAAGTTTTCTTCATCTTTTTAATGTCACAACAACTTTTTTATCCTTACAATGTTTCTTAAATTAAAACCAATCCATTTCAGGTACCCCTGGGGTCTTTCTGTCCTCACAACATTAGTGGTTGCCTGTGTGAGATTGCCAGTGAAATTGATGCATGTTTCTTACGTTAATAGGCATATTTACCTCTTAGTGAGTGTGCCTTTATCCTCTAAATGTTAATGGGTCTTATGCATCTCTCTTTCCAGGGAGACTGTAACCTCACACGAATACAGATGCACAAGGAAGAAAAAGCACTCTTTGTGCTGGCTACTCCACATAGCTTTCTCATCTTCAGTGCATTCAAACAGGCATTTCCAAGAGCCAGGTGGCTCATGCTGCCTCACAACAGAAGCTTTTGCTTTCCAACAGTCTCCTTTGAGTAATGGGCTAATAGAAAACCAAGTTATGGATCTCCAGGACCAGAGCAATAATAAGGCCATAATGAGATTGTTATCAATCTGGCCTCAGTTCTGATTTCTTCTCTCAGAGACACATCATCATGAAAATAGGAAAACTCATCAATCATAAAAATCACACAAGAGCCAAGCCAACTGGCTTAAATATACACACAACATTGCAGGTGAGACTGAATTTCACTGCTGGGAAGCAGTTTCTCTTTGAAAAATCAGAGTGACACACTAACTGATGGTTAGCACATTAACTGATGTTCCTGACCCTTTCTGAGTAGGTCCTGGGACGTAGGAAGTTAAGCAACTTTCCCAAGGCCACACAGATAACAAGACATGAAACCAAGGGTAAGAACTCATTTCTGAAATCGAGTTCATGTTGCCTTTCTGGCTCTTTCACTGTAAGCTTTAGGTGTTTACAACTCATATGTTATAAACAAACAAACAAAAAAACACAATAAAATAAAGAACAAAGAACAAAAAAGGAAATGTGTAAGTAGAACAGTGAAATAACCCAACCAGTTAGGCAGCTCTAGTTAACTAAGAAGCCCTTAATTCTTCAACATCATTTCACCCCTTATTGCTATGTAATTGATACCAATAGACAATGATGATTATGCAGGCTGAAGAGTAAGAGTAGGCAGGGACATCAAATTTCCAAGGTATACATGCCTCCTCAAGGACTCATTTCCTGTGGGATGTACACTCTTAGGAAATGCACACTCTATCACTAACAGTGTTTTTGTTGCTTTTTGTTTTCTTTTTCCCCAAACTCTTATATTTACTCCACTCGGTTGAGCTGCCTGAATCATAGAGAAGTTGTAAGAAAGATTTTAGCCTCCACTATAGGAAGTCCTGCCCACCTTCTCCAGATCTCTGTTCTCATACTCCATCCTGTCGTTCCAGGTAAGCCATGACTTTGGAGCTTTTACCAAGACAAAGGGTCTGACGCCTGTAGTCCCAGCTGCTCCGGAGGCTGAGGCAGGAGAACTGCGCGAACCCGGGAGGCGGAGCTTGCAGTGAGTTGGGATGGCGCCACCGCACTCCAGCCTGGGGGAAGAGCGAGACTCCGTCAAAAAAAAAAAAAAAAAAAGAGAGAGAGAGAGAGAGAGAGAGTCTCACCATATACTTGAGAGGTAAAGTAAAAGGAATGTGAAGAACCATTGTCAAAATCGTCTTATTTTTCATTTCTTTACTCTTCCTATTAAAACCTTCACTCTCGGAGGTAACCTAAAGACATGTTTTGATTTTTTAATTGTCTCTTTAGCACTGATAAAGCTCCTTCTCATTCAGAGTAAAGTAAGAATGAGGGTAGAACATGTGGAAATATGTAGAAACAAGTGTAGAAGCAAGCCAGCTCTGCTTGATATCATTTTTTGCCATCCCGGTTTTATTATACAGAAATAACGCCACAAATCCAGGAACACTTTGGAAGATTTCTGATAAAAAAAAATAATAATAATTAAGTTGATTAGAACCTCTTTAGACAGTGGGCTCATAGTTGAATCACTTCCAAAATAAATAGGTCAAATAGAATCTCTCTTAACACCACTACCAGTAAAAACAAATCACGCTGATAAAGTGTTTGACTTTCTAAGACACGGCCAATTTTGGAAAAAAAATTGATACATCTATATGTAGTTTTTAAAACAATTTGTAGCTCATGCAATTATCTCAGATCTGAAATTTCTATTAAACAGATATTTATTGGATGCCTCCTGCCATGTCAGGCAAAGTTCTATGTGCTGAGGACACAGCTATAAACAATATTCTTGTTTTCTCATGGTTTATTTGGAAAGTTAGAAAACAGTAAAATGAGGAAGAAAAATGCAGAATGTTGTAGATTAAAAAAAAAAAATTCAGAGAAAGAGAATACGAACAACCAGGCTGATGGTAAATATTCTTGCTTCTGTAATTAGAGCAGGCAAAGAAATTCTCACCCATAAAGTGATATTTAAATAAATCCTTGAAAGAGTGAGAGATAAGTTACGTTGGTATCTGAGCCAACAGTGTTTAAGACAGAGGGCACTGCAGAGCTAAATCCCTGGAAGAGTGAGTTCTTAGTATCCTCAAGAACTAGCAAAAGGGTAAGTATGGTTGGAGGGTAAAAGAAAGGATAAAATACCAGGACATGAGTCAACGTTGAAGAGAGGATGGTGTGAGATCATTTAAGTCTTTGTAAATTGATTGTTAGGACTTTGGTTGTCATTTTGGGCAGAAGACTGGCATGATATCACTTACATTTGAAATCATCACTCTGCTTCTGTGTTAAAAATCGATTACAGAGACCGGGCACAGTGGCTCATGCCCCTAATCCCAGCACTTTGGGAGGCCGAGGTGGGTGAATCATGAGGTCAGGAGTTCCAGACCATCCTGGCCAACAGGTGAAACCCCGTCTCTACTAAAAATACAAAAATTAGCTGGGTGTGGTGACAAGCACCTGTAGTCCCAGCTGCTCAGGAGGCTGAGGCAGGAGAATTGCTTGAACCTGGGAGGCGGAGGTTGCATTGAGCCAAGATCGTGCCACTGCACTCCATTCTGGGCGATAGAGCGAGATTCTGTCTGAAGAAAAAAAAAAAAAAAAAGATTACAGAGGGCAAAACTGACAGAAGGAAGACCAGTTAAAACATTACTTTTACCAAGGCAGGAAGTGATCATGATTTGAAAAAGGATAGCAGTGGTGTTGGCAAAAATTGGTGGCATTTTAAATTTATTTTGAAGGCAGCACCAACAAGCTTCTCTGACAGATTGAATGTGAGATGCAAACGAAAAAAGAAGAGCTAATGGTGATGCCAAGTTTGTAATCAGCTACAAGAATGAAGTTCCCACTTACTGAGATAGGAAGATTCAAGGGAGGCAGGCTTGTTGAGGGAGGCGATGGATGAAGAAACAAATGTTCTTAAAAAGTGTTCTGAGTCAACAGATCTATGGTTAAGAAAAGTTTGATGAAAATGGGATGGAGTTAGTTAAAGAAAATTATGCTTGGCATATGTTAAAGTTCTCAAGAAAGCATGCTTGGAAAAAAATAGGTTTAAACTGAGGTCTAAGGAATACACAGGAGTTGTGAAACTGAAGGGTGGGGATGGAGAAAGGGTTCTATGGAAAAGCCTAGTAAAGACCCAGGAACAGGATTAACCACAGCACATCAAAGGGCTATCTCCTGTAGCATTTGCTTTGAAAAGGTGAATCTGTTTCAAAGCAATTGATTAAATTAGAGGTAATTTGAGTATCAGGGGAAGGCCTCAAAGAAGAGACTCATAATTCAGTGCTTCAATCCTGAGTCTCATTCAAGAAGAAAAAACATTTTGGGAAACTCCCAAGCTTCCTTACCCATTTCATATTCTAAATAGCTTCCTTTCCCTTCTTTGTAGAGTGCAACAGAATATTTTTATTCTGTAGACCTATTATATAAGCAAGTCTGTATGCAGTAAATAGTTTCATATGAGTCCAAAAATTGAATGCTGGAAAAATCACTCCAATAAGAAATGCAATTGAATGGCCAAAACAAGGGTGTTGTGATGGCTAATTATATGTATCAACTTGACTGGGCAAAGGGATGCCCAGATAGCTGGAAAAAAAAAAAAAAAAACACCTATTTCTGAATGTGTCTGCCAGGGTATTTCTCAAAGAGATTAGCACTGAACTGGTAGCCTGAGTAAAAAAGATTACCCTTCTCAATGTGAATGGGCATCAACCAACTCATTGAAAGTCAAAATAGAACAACAAGGTAGAAGATGAGTAAATTTTCTCTCTTCTTGAAATGAGACATCCATCATCTTATACCTTCAGACACTGACACTCCTGGCTCTTGGACCTTCACACTCAGACTGGGACTTAGACCATTGACTTCCCTGGTCCTCAGGCCTTTAGATGTGGACTAGAACTTCATAACCATCTCTCCTGGGCCTCTGGCTTTCAGAGAGCAGATAGTGGGACTTCTCAGTTTCCATAGCCATGTGAACCAACTCCTTGTAATAAATCCCTTCCCTACCTACCTCCTTCCTTTCTTTCCTTCCTTCCTTCCTTTCCTTCCTTCCTTCCTTCCCTCTTTTTTCTTTTTCTTTCTCTTTCTTTCTTTTTGTTTTTTTTCTTTCTTCCTTTTCATCTACCTATTTGTCTATCTATCTATCTATTCATGTATCTTTGTATCTCCTATTGGTTCCGTTTCTTTGCAGAACATTGACTAATAAAGGTGTGGTCCTCCAGAGAGATGAGTACATGTTGAATATATTATTTCTGTTATTCTCACAATAATTCTAGGAAATGCTTAGAGACTAATTTCTTCTGCCGTAACACTTTATTATGTGTTGATTATCCTCAGGTAAGTTAATTACTAGTAAGGATAATGAAAAACCTGAAACTAGCAGTTAAGTGGGTGGGAGCAGTTCAAGCATAACGTAAATTATAAATGTTTTCATTTTCTTCAATTTTTGAAGATCTAAAACAGCTATCACCTTGCCATCCACCTAATGCCTGAAAGATTAAGAATTAATGCAATGAAAAAATCATCAAGCCAAATGCAACTTTTTCCCAAAGTGCTAAAGGACATTATTTTAGTGATTCAGGAATAAAACTTGGCAGCAAGTCATTTCTTTGATGTGTTTGCTTGATTTATTATGAAGCCTATGACACTAGGCCTTAAATGATTCAAACAGAATTGAGCATATACAAATAACTATCTTTTCAGGTGGAAGAATTCTAAAATCACAAAAAAAATGTAAGGTAAGTCTGTAACTATCCTTATTTTACAGCTGAGGAAAGTGAAGCTCATAAAACATAAAGAACTGAACTAACATCATCCAGGTGTTAAATTAAAACTAGAACATCAATTCATTCTCTTGTATTTTTAGCACTGCATTAATATACCTTATTAAGCAGGTGTGATGTTCAAATGTTAAATCAATTATGCCAGACTATACAGACCATGAATATATGGGTTTTATGTGTTTTGTCACTATTCTATCCCAAACTCAAAGCACAGTGTCAAGGACATCATAAGTCTTAAATAAATATTGGCTGAATTGGTGAAAAAAATGATATTAATAGTTCAGCTTCTTAGAGACACAGTCTGTTCCTTAGAAGTTATCAAAATTGCCTCTAAATTATGAATGCATTTAGGACATTGCTTTTTAAGTGGTAGCATTTTGGGAACAGGTCAATTTGAACTTGTGAGGGAAATGTATATGTGTGTGTTTGTGAATGTGTATGTGTGTGTTTGTGCATGTGTATGTGTGTGTTTGTGCATGTGTATGTGTGTGTGCACATATGCACGTAAATGAAGGGCTGGTAGTATTGAAGAAGTAGAAGGAAGGTCTAGGGATCATGAAAAATATCCCAAAAGACAACTAAATGTAAGTAATATATCATTTCTAGAATCTGGCTTTAAAATTACTTTGGGAATCTTGCTCTCCAGAGAGGTCATATGCATTTGAGATCAGATAGTATTGGGGCAGATGTGACTTTAGAGATCATTTAGTAAAGGGATCAGCAAACTATGAATCATGGGCCAAATTGGTCCACTGTCTGTTTTGTGAATAAATATTATTGGAAGATAGCCATGTTCACTTGCTTACATGTTTTCTATGGCTGTTTTCACATTTCATGGGTAGAACCGAACAGTTGCAACAAATAACAAAGCCTAAAACATTTACATAAATAATGTGTTCTGGCACCTGATTTAATCTACATTCTTCATTTTACAGACAAGGAAGCTGATATCTCAATGGATGACAAGATCATCTCAAAGTTATAAACAAAGCCTTAGAGACAGGGCTGAACCACCATTTCTTAGCATGTCCCTTTATCATCATCCTATTTTAAAGAGTAACACTGACTCACAATTTAGTTTTACTTTATTACAAAATTCAGTTTTTATTTCCTGTATATACGGTTTATCTTTTCTATCCAAACCAGCATCTTCCAGCTGCTTTATAACATCTGCTACATAAGAATACCTTGGACCAGTAAACCCCTAGGGGAAATTGCAACATCACTAATGGGCTTATAAAAACTGAGTTGAAAACTGACATAAGATCACATAAAATTTTGTAGAAAATTGATTTGAAAAAGAATGAAGTTTCAGCAATAACTCAACGGCCAATTGTATTAAGATACCAGCTACATATTCTCCTTTGATGGGCCCTCCATAAATGTTAACAATGCTCAATTTTGGGATACAGAGAAAGACAAGGTAATGGGTCAGAATCCCTCAGTTCCCATTTGGAATGTATGATGGATATTTCAATAGCGATAAGGGTGCCCACATGATATCGGAACTGTCTCTCCCTTACAGAAATGGAGAGTGGGAATTGACCTCAGGAATGAAGTTCAGTGAGGCCAAGATGGCAGAAGAGCTCCTATTGACCCTCTGTGTGAAATACACAAATCATGACAGTATGCAGAATTGCAAATGAGTTGGAAAAAAAAAAAGCCAAAGAAGGAATTATCCATCAAAATAGAAGAGAATCAAAGAAAGCAATTAAAAATTGGTATTAATAGAAGGAACCAAAGGTGGAGCCCGGGGTGAAAAAGAAAAAGGAAATCAGAGCATGTGGTTCTGAACTTCATGGCAGGTTCAGGTGCCTGTCCCAGCAGCATATCTGATTGGCTTCACATAAAGAGCTAGTGAGGAACCAGCCAAGCAGATAAAAGTAAGCACATTCGTTCATTGGAGAATGATCCACAGAGTTGTTTTTAGTTGTTGTTGCTGTTTTTTGTTTTTTGTTTTTTTTTGAGACAGAGTGTCACTCTGTCACCCAGGCTGGAGTGCAGTGGCATGATCTCGGCTCATTGCAACCTCCACCTCCCAGATTCAAGCGTTTTTCCTGCCTCAGCCTCCTGAGTAGCTGGGACTACAGGCGCCCACCACCACACTCGGCTAATTTTTGTATTTTTAGTAGAGACAGGGTTTCACCATCTTGGTCAGGCTGGTCTCGAACTCCTGACCTCATGATCTGCCCGCCTCCACCTCCCAAAGTGCTGGCATTACAGGCATGAGCCACCATGCCCAGCCAATCCACAGAGTTTTAAATTAATTAACAAATCAATGAATAACTCCACAAGTGACGATTTCTGCTACCTAATGACAGACCTATGTGAGTCTTTTGACACTCCAGCATTGCCTCCATTGGAGAAATGACTCTTTCCCAAATCATGTCAATTTGCTGTCAAGCTACTTTCCCTTCAACAGAATGGGCTAATGATCCAGGTTAGCTATAAATAACAATCAGAGTTATTAGTTGCAAACATGAACCAACTCTTTGTAATTTAGCAAAAATGACAAACAACCCTTGAATTTCTTGTGAGGTGGCATAAATAATCTGTGAGAATGTCACAGTCATTCATGTGTGACAATGCATGGCCAGAAACAAAGTCTGAAGATACTGATGAAGGTACACGGACACTTGTGGTGTCAACCAGTACCCTTGCTGTATTCTTCATAACACCTACTTCCTCCCTTGGCTCTATTCTGAATGAATCTTACATGGATGAGTCTGAGAGGTGGAATGTAATACTCATGTCTATTCCCTGGATGCTAGAAGAGGGCATTTTAAGCTAATATCATGGAGACATGGAATTCATTATATGGGTAATTCCCTAAACATAACTAGGGTATAAGACATGAGAGTCATCCATTACTTTATCCAAAGACACAGCCCTATCTCTTAGAGGAACCTAGCATTTGATCCAGGTAGAATGTTACCAGTTAGACAGAGTCAGTAAGACTCCTTCTTGGAGGAGAATGTATAGCTGTTCAAAGATATTGGTTAGAAACTGTCCCTGAGACTCCTTTTTTAGGGGAAGGGGCATAGGTGTTCAAAGATAGCAGATTATTCAAAGATGGTGGATCTTTGGCCCTGCTCCATTGTATGGCAGGAGTACCAAAAGTTGGAACACACAGAGGAAATGAAGCTAAGAGATATTGTAAAAGGCAGGGATGCGACTGCATCACAAACATCTGGATTCAGTTGCAGCTGAAGCCACACAATCCTGAACTGTACAATTTCCCAAACTGGTTTTCTTATTATCTTAGTTAAACTAATTCACAGATATCAAACAGCCTAATACAATGTCTATTCTCTAAATTTGCGTGCTTACTGAATAAAATCCTAGGATAGGAGACACCAACAGAGATTTCAGGAATGAAAATCAGAATGTTTTGCTGTACCTCTTACACATGAAGATTTAAAGCAGAGGGTAAACAAGATAAACAAGATACTTACTCTTTTCCTTCCTTGCACAGACAGTGCATCACTTCCTTTCTAACAATTCTTCAGAAGTTTTAAAGTTGATGGGGCAGAGCTCCTTGACTGGTACATGTTTTCCAGCGAGTGTGGTTATGGAACAGACACACATACACATCAACATATGGATGGTTTGCTCTGTTTGTGTGCCTAAGACAAGGCGCCATGCAGGCTCAAAAGCAATGTGCCTATGTTGTTTATCTCTCTCACTCTTTCTTCCAGTCTACATGTTGGTGCTCTCATGTCTTACATTTCTATACAGATGATAAGGCTGATGCTACCACTTGTGTTTATGTGGAGAGAAAGAAGGAGAAAGAGGCACACACCACACACACAGAGAGAGAGAAAGAGAGAGAGAGAGAAGAAAAGAAAAAGAAAGGAGACACTCAGAGGCTTTCAGCCTAAGGCACTTCCGTTAGCCCAATTCACCAGTTGACCCAAAACTCTGCATTAGATTTTTGGCAAAAGCTCTCTGCTAATTTTAAAGTCTAAATTCCCTTTGGTTTCCTCTCCTCAGTTTGCAGATATCTTCCTTGAATACTAACAGAGAAGAACAGCAGCCATGTGGATAAGGCAGAGTTTGGGAAATCCTGGATTCCCTTATCATAAATCATCTTAGAGTAACCTCAGAAATGCAGAAGTTACTTGTAATGTTGCTCTAGACACCGTATGAGAAAGTTTCACCTTTATGATCTAATTTAATTCTCACAAAAACCCTGTTAGGTAGAGTGTTATTATTTAAATTTAAATCAGAGGAAAATGTAGGAGGAATTCTGCAACTTAGAGCTAAAGAGATAATAAACAGGAGCATCTGTGGTTTGAAATTTGGTGTGACTGAATTAAAACCCACATTAGAGGCCTTATACCTTGCACCTGGGGTGTGACTTCATCGTGATATAAATCAGTTTTAGCAAAAGAAGCAAAAGGTTGAAAGTCCTCTGTTTAGTCTGGAAGTGGCCAAAGACATATGAAGATCAAAACTGGCAAAAAATAATCCATATGAGACTCTTGTGTGTAGAAGATTCTGCAGTAGTGTAGTAGTGTAGTCTGTGTCATTCCAGGAAAAAGATCTAGGGCCCAACTGATATAAATTTAGGGGAAGCTCATTTCCCACTTTTAATGTTTCCATGATCCTCTCAATCCAGGACAGAAATGTAGAAAAACACTACCATCCTATGTCCCCACCTTATTTTCTCATTGGTGAGGGAGGGAGGAAGATTAATCACTCTGGTGAGATGGTGGGTCTCAAAAATAAACCAAGAGTGTGCAGCAGCATTTCCTTCTTGGTCCCCTGTTTGAGTCAGGTTTCTCCAGAGAAACAGAAGCAATAGCAGGTGTATATACAGAAAGAGAGTTATTTTAAGAAACTGAATCATGCAACTGTGGAGGCTCAGGAAGTCCAAAATCTAGTAGGGGAGGTCTGTAGGCTGGAGACTTCAGAATGAGTTACAACTTGAATCCAAAGGCAGTCTGCTGGTGAACCAGGAAGACATGATGTTGAGGATGAAGTCTGAAGGTTGTCTGCTGGCAAAGTCTCTTCTTGCTTAGGGGAGGTCAGTCTTTTCCTTCTAGTAAGGCCTTCAACTGATTGAATGAGGCCCACCAAAATTATAGAAGACACTTGGCTTTGCTTTAAGTCCAGTAATTTCATTTAAATCTCATCCAAGAATACCCCGCGCAAAAACATCCAGGATAATGTTTGACCAAATATCTTGCACTGTCGCCCAGCCAAGTTGACACATACAATCAACCATCACACTCCTTTCTCCTCTCTTTTTGAGTCTGGCTCTCAGACATGGAGGAATTTTACTTTTCTAGCACGCTCAAGGACTGAGTAGGGGGAAGATAAATGCACAGGTAGAAGGCCTATTGGAAGACTGTTGACAGCAGAGGTAAGACTGTATTCCCATCAGCTTTATTAGTCACAGAGATAACATTTTGACTCCTTTACTGATTTCCCATAAATGGGTCCTGATTTGAGTAGGGGATGATGGCACATTATTACATAAGGGATCACGGGCTTAGAATCTTAAGAATTAGGGACTAAAATTATGCAAAGAAAATTTGGATGTGTTAAGGAGGCTTTTGGCTCAGTCAGGAAGAGATGCCTTAGGATTTAAGTTTCAGTGAATTCAGATCTCCAAACGCTTTTTCATAGGGTAGATCACAGCTATCCAAATTGCTATCGGTTGTGAACATGGAGCTATTTTTAATAGGTGAGGCCCTAAGTGATTCCCCTGTTGGCTTTTTGTAAGCACATCCCAGGGGCCTTAGCATGTAGGCCAGTGTAGCTTACTTTGGCTTGAATTACATAGTGGGGCTAAATCAGAGGGTAGGTAACAGGGAAATGATTTGAGCCCAATTAAGATTTCTCAAGGAAGAGATGTTTTAGGAATTAGTAGATGTGATCATTCATGCTCTCTTTATAAGTTTTGTCCTCCACTCCCCCACAAGATCCCCAGGAAGCAATTGAACACTGCAAATGCGTAAGTGCAGCTAGGTTCAACTTAAGTTGCAGAGCGTGGGGTCCAGCTTTTGTATTCAGAGAGAGCTGGGACACGTGCTTGGAAAATGGTATTAGATTTCAAAAACACAGATTCGTGACGACAAAATAGTGGTTTTAACTAATTAATAAATAAAAAGGAGTAAGCTCATTACTATATAAGAACTATGCCCTATTCTTGGATTGAGGTAGAGAGTAACTCAGTGAAACAATGGTGAACTCAAAAAATTAAGGAAAAAAAAAACACAAAAAGGTTTATGCTTATAACCCACTTCATCTCTAAGAAATGAGTCTGCTCCAGAAATGAACTGATTTGAAATTATGGTTCTGTCTTTCTATAATAGAAAATTTTAATAATAGGGGCAGTAGAGAATGACAGACACGCTAAAGAAGGCAATATGTTTGCGTGGAAAGGAAGGCGCTCTTTCATTAAGATAATTGAGTTTGGATCACTGAGGCCACGCTGGAGAAATAGGATAAAGGAAGGGAGACAGATGCCCTCAGGCCAAATGTTCTTGTTGAAGGGAGTTTAGAAAAGAGGCAGGTGTCTGAGTGATACTATATCAGAGAGGATGATACCTCTGCCCTCAATCATACATAAAAAGGCAGCTTTATTTCAGTGAGCAGAGTGCAAAGACATCCCCAGAGGAAAACCAGATACAGGGCCTAACTCAGGCTTTTAAAAGTGTGTCGTAACACAAGTGAAAACTTTCAGAAAAGATCAGAACAACTGTATACAGTGGTGATGAACAGCTTGCACTGATTTGAGAAGGAAACATCAAGAAGCAAAACAATAGCCGCTCACAGCCATCTAGAGTGTTAGAAAATCACAGTTGTAGTTAGGGACACAGCCATTGCCTTGAGTGAGTATAACAGGGTTTGGGAGTCTAAGAAAAGCACAGGAAACAAATGCCACTCCTAAGGGAACCTAGATTGACAGAGATAAATAAAGAACAGGCCTGGTTTAGATGTTAATCTGAAAGGAGGGTACTACCAGGGTAGAGCTATGCTCCTTAGGAAGCTGAGAGAAGACAGGTTTGTCTGGATGGAATTGTTTTGGATGCTTTTTTTAAGACCCACAAGTCATTGTACCTCTCGTTATGACAAAAATCTACAGAAGATGCTATAGGAACAACTACCTGTGCCTCAAAAGACAGATGAATGGAAAAAAAAAAAAAAAAGATGCTTAGATCTAATAAACAGTGCTAGCATAATAGGAAGGAAGGAGACTAGAAGAAGAAATCATTAAGTTGGACTAAACTATTGAACCTTCTTTAAAGGAGCAGAGGGAGGCAAGAAAATTAGGTGGAAATAGGACATGAGGGCCCTATCTTATTCTGCTCCAAAAGATACAGCTGAAATGCTACTCAAAGCCTGAAATACTCCAAAACAGCAGAAAGAAAGGGTCTTGAGGAGTTCACAGTGAAGCTATTCATCCTCACAGTGGTAGGGTGGACAGTGACTGAAGCTATTACACTCACTCAGGCGTCCGAGGGCACAGGCAGCATGACCAGCCCCAGTGGCTTTAGTTATAGACTCTGCTGAGAGTGATGCTTTGCCTGAAATAAAATATAATGAAAAAGAGTGAATTGTTCCCAGAAGGCAGTTTTTCAAAATCCTGAGAGAGTCTATGACAAAAGGCTGTGGCAAAAGCCACTGTGAGATAGGGATAAATGTGGCTGCTCAGGAGATAGTGTCTGGACCATCAAGGAGCCCACATTCAATGAGAAGCCAGGCCACCAGAAGTCCAGACCTCGGGGGAAAGGAACATCGGGAACTTTAAATGGCAGGAGAAAGCAAAACAGTGTGTTGAAGGGGCTGCCAACAACTTTTTCTGAGAAATGGAGGAATGTCTGTGGTGTCTATGAGAGTAGGCATGGGGAATTTTTCACCCCAGATATAGTCAACGCTCTTCTCTATGGGTGGGCGACTTCCCTCAATAGAGTTCGAGTTCACAGGTTTCACTTTCCAGATATGTATCACAGACTAACTGGTATCCTGGTGAGAGAAAGCAAAGCATCTGTCTTCATGATTCTTTGACTACAGAGTCTCCCATGGGTTTTTTGATGAGTGCCAGTAACGTGGCCCTGCATTGCCCCAAGTACTGGGGGTCAAGTCTTGATTTTACTTAATTGTACTGCTTTTAGGGTCTAAGATTTCTTTTTCCTTTTCAGCTTGAATGCAGATAGTTGAGTTAATCTTACTCTTTGGTCCATGCAACACTATCTTTTTCGGTACCAGGAAGGGCTTTTTTTTCCCCCTATAACTTCTCTCTTTATCTCCTGTTCCCACTCTGATTCCTCCCCTCCCCCGGCCATCTGTGCAAATATATTTGGTATTTATCTCCAGTTGTGCATCTCCTTCTTTTATATGTGGAGGAGTGAGGACTTCCCTGGCTCCTTTATCTAAAATCTTATCCACCTCCCACCCCCAACATATATTCTGACTCGTTTCCAGCTTTGTACATTTTTTTTTCCTTTCTCGCACGATGAGAAAAGGCATGATGGATCCACATTTAACATGTGTGTATTTTCCTTATGTGCATCTTTCACATTTTTTGTCTACAAATGTAAGTTCCATGAATAAAACAATTTCTGTCAGTTTTGTCCAATGCTGTGGCCCTGTTTCTGGCATAGTACTGGTACATAGTAGGCATTTATTAAATATCTGTGAAATGAGTGAATAAATAAGCATATTAAATAGTGTTGGGATGAATATTATGTTTTTGTTTGTGTTTGGTCAATATAGGATTGTGAAACTGGCTATGAGGAACTCTATAATGTTTTATAATATTAACGTCTGAATTCTTAAAAGTGAGATGCAGCAGGGAGTTGCTGTTGACTTAATTCAACTTCAGACACAGGGAAGCAGCATCACCTATTATGGGAATCCGAGTAAGACTGAACTGCATGAAGAGTGAATAGAGAATCATATTGTTAATTAAAACTAGAAGAGAAAGGAAAAAAGGTCTTTAAGTACTTTTTTCTTCACCGAGGATTTGATAGAGGAAAGATATTTACATGCATATTTGTAGGTATTCTGTGTTAGAAATACTGTGTTAAATAAGTACCTTTAAGTTTACACATGAAGTCGTTGCTTAAACAGTATAGGATTTTACGTTGGGCAGAGTGGATGTGTCCAACAGAACAAGGAACACATTTTGGGCCTTGGGTACAATAGAGTTTTTAAATTATCTTAAAATATCGTTCTGTGCTATTTAGCTTTGGCAGGGAGGGTAAAAGATAAACTGTCCACCAGTGGTTCCAGAAAGATAAACAAAAAGACTTGCTTGGAATTAGGAGAAAATATTCATGAATGAAGACAAACTACACTAAAAACACTAGGACCACAACATTGTAGTTCTAGCCCCTGAGGATGACAGCCACATGTCTGGTTAGTCATAAACTTTATTGATATAATCAACAGTTTAAGGAACAAAATCTGGGACGTTATGAAGTTACGGAGAACCCCTTACCTTTCCTTCCTGCTGTTTAAAGGGAGTCTAAAAATAGTCCACTCTACCTGAGGTACAATATGCTGAGACTCTCCCACACTTTTTCTTTTTAAGCCTTCTCTTGTGACAGTGTGTGGCTGGAGAGAGGGATAGAAAATTTGGGATAGAAAAATTTAAGCTCATTCTCCTTCTTTGATCTCTTTGCCTGTAATATATATTTCTCATACTACAGGGTAAATATCCCTGAAAATCTGCAGTTTTATGGCCAGGATTCCATTTAGGATGAGAAATCATATTAGGGAAATAAGGTGTGGTCATGGGTCAAGCAGCATTTCCCAATAATATCTATAATACTTACCAATAATAAAACACAGTTTTATATTTATTCTTTCTTCTAGTGCTTAATAGGTTCTATACTTGAGAAGGAAAGAATGGTATTGATGGATTTCCTAAAACCCGAGAATATACCAAAATCGATTCTGATGTAACATAGAGACATTCTCTCTCAACTGGAGAGATGTTTGTAGAGAATGATGGGGCTGTTCATAAGGTATCAAGATTCCTCATCTGAAGAGGCCAAGCCACCACCTATCCAGATATTATTGAGTCCTCTCTCTAGGAAAATGTTGGACTTATTTTAAGATTAATAATTGTTTCTACATTGGATAAGAACTTGAGAGTTTACAAAGGACATTAAGATATATCATTTCCCTTAATATGAAATTATTTATATTTATTTTTGTATCTATTTACCCAATTAATTTGAGATGATGGAATGTTCTAATGAATCAAAGTAGACCCTTGAGAGTTTACTTGATTTTATAAAGCAATGAAATTTTTAAAAAATGTTTTAAGCTACAAATTAATAATAAATACTAGTATTACTGTCAACAGTAGTAATAGTACAAGGTTAAATATGCTATAATCACTCAAAACTTTGGTATATCCTCATAGGGCCTACAGCAGGTTTTGAAATATTTCTTATAGTGAAAACATATTTACTTTGATGTAACAAATTTATTTTTATTTTAACTTCACATATTTAGCAAACATAATCTCTAGCTTAGTGTTGTGAATAAGATGGCGTGATTCAAGAAAGTAGTGGAATTTCTAGTACATCCAGAGGATTTTTTTATTTACTTGATTCTGTTATTTCTAGGGGCCAGTATATGACTTTGTTGAGATGCATTGTAAAATAAAATTAAACCAGAAAAACAGTATTGTGATACATGATAGTAATAAAGAGCAAGACCTGCTTTGAATTCTGGGCTCACAACTTACTATTTCTGGACTATTGCAAGCTGCTTAAGCTATCTCTAAGCTTTGGAATCTTTATTGATAAAAATGAGTTAAATAATACCTACTATCTAGATTCTATATTAAGAATTACATGAAAAATACCCAGAACCAAGTAAGTGCTAAATAAATGGTACAAATTATACACACATAACCAGGCACTTTCTGCCTGCTGAGGGATCCCTTAGCAACACAAATCTTATTTTGCTGAATATATTCTAGTCTCTTGATTACAGCATCAAAATCATTACAACAGAATCATACTTGAAGTGCAGAATAAATAACGTGCAGTCAGACAGTTGATTTAGAGTACTGCTGTGTCCTTAAAACCAAGGAGAGAACTCTCTTGGAAATAGGTATCTAAATTTTTCAAAAGACGCTCAGATCTACCATAATAATATAGGATCAACTTTCCCTGGAGCTATAATTGTGCTTTTACTGGTTTGCTAGTAATCGCAAAGCCATTTACTTTGTGATTCTACTCTCAGTTTGCCTTCCAGCTTCAATTTATTCCTGGGCAGACTTCAGATTTGAAGCTAATAACCACTGGCATTTTATGTAGGCCGTTCTATAGGAGGATTCTGGTTATCCCTTTGGCTTCTCTGCTGTTCCTTCAGTAGTGACAGCTCTGAGACCTTTCCCTGTGTAGTACAAGTTTCTACACATGTCTCTTTAGAGAGACGTCAAGAGGAATATGGCACTTGGGCTGTGATCTTATCACCACACAGTCTTCAGTAGCTTCTCGTGTCTATCTCTGTGATTTGCCATTTAGAACTGGTGCCAAAATGTGGTCACACTTCTAAAAAGAGAGTACCTAAAAAGGGATGGAACATAAATCTTCCAAAGAATGGTTGGAGCACTGTGGATATTTGTAATACTAAAGTAGGAGTGCCCCAGTAGAAGGCAGACATTTTGCATCAGAAAACCCATAACTTGCACAATGACTGAACGAATTTACACTCCTACCAACAGTGTATAAGCATTCCTTTTTCTCTGCAACCTTGCCAGCATCTGTTATTTTTTGACTTTGCAAAAACAGTCATTCTGACTGGTGTTAGATGGTAATCTCATTGTGGTTTTGACTTGCATTTCTCTAATAGTCAATAATGTTGAGCTTTTTTCTCATTGGATTGTTGGCCACATGTATGTGTTCTTTTGAAAGTGTCTGTTCATGTCCTTTGCCCACTGTTTAATGTGGTGGTTTGTTTTTTTCTTCTAAATTTGTTTAAGTTCCTTATAGATGCTGGATATTAGACTTTTGTCAGATGCATAGTTTGCAAAACTTTTCTCCAGTTCTGCAGATTGTCTGTTTACTCTCTTGATAGTTTCATTTGCTATGCAGAAGCTCTCTAGTTTAAATAGATCTCATTCGTGTTGCAATTCCTCAAAGACCTGAAGACAGGACTACCATTCAACCCAGCAATCCCATTACTGGGTATATACACAAAGGAATATAAATCATTGCATTATAAAGACACATGCATAAGTATGTTCATTACAGCACTATTCACAAGAGCAAAGACACGAAATTAATGCCCAACACTGACAGACTGGATAAAGAAGATGTGGTACATATACAACATGGAATACTATGCAGCCATAAAAAAGAACAAGATCATGTCTTTTGCAGGGACATGGATGGAGCTGGAGGCCATTATCCTTAGCAAACTAACACAGAAACTGAAGACCAAATATCATACGTTCTCATTTATAAGTGAGAGCTAAGTGATAGGAACACATGGACACACAGAGGGTAACAACACACATTGGAGCCTTTCAGAGGGTGGAGGGGGGAGGAGGGAGAAGAGTAGGAAAAACAACTGGGTGATTAAATAATCCGTAAAACAAATCCTCATGACACAATTTCACCTGTGTAACAAACCTGCACTTACTGGTATCCATGAACTCAAAACAAAAGTTTTTTTTTTAAAAAAAGGAAGAACACCCATAGCTAATGATGGACTATTCCACTGAATAGGAAGGTCCCAGTAACCACCACCACAAGATGCAAATAATTACATTTTATGCAGTAATAAATTAAAAAACAACTACTTAAGCATTAGATACTTCTTGAAAACTTCCTTTCCAAGAGGAGCTGCCTATGTTATCAAGTTCTGATAGAAACTTGATCATAAAGGAGAATTATTGATAAGGTAAAATAATAAGTTCCTTATTGACCTTTTTGTTTAGTGGATATATTTTCATGATGAATCATCATGAAATCAACTTTTCATTGCTTTAAAAAATAATAGTAATTATGCTTTTCATAGGCAAAATATTTTTCTTTGGACATTTAAGTAGTTTGTTAAAAATGGCTTATTAGCAGATTCCAAAAGAATTTCTCATTTTTTAGTTTTCTGCTATAAGCTGTGATGTCTTTGGGAGCAGCAAACATCTTTCTACTTAAGTTAATGCCAAAAGGAATCAATCATTCTGGTTGGTTAGCTGATAGGTTGGATGGTGAATACATGCATCAATGGGAGGGAAGAGAGCATGATATGAGGGCCAAAAGAATTATTTGACTCTTAGACAAATCGTAGTTGGCATCACAGTTGCTCTGTTTCTTAGCTGCTTGGAATTTCAATGTTCTCATTTGTAAAATGTATGTAATTAAAGAACTAACACCTAGCATTGTTGTGAATATAAAATAGGATGATGCATGTAAAATACTACATGACCAGAACATAGCAATTTTGTGATGAATGTGATCTATTATCTATCTTTCTATCTGTTACCTATCTACCAGTGATGATGATCATTATCATCATCCTTTTCTTTCAGATTGTCTTTCAGAATTAAAAGAAACATAGTAAAAAAATAATAATACTGGATTTTAGCTCCAGCACTATTTTGCTACGTGATGACAGTCATTTAATTCTTCTGGGTATATGGGTCCTCATGTGTAAAAATAGGACCAATGATAGCAGCTCACACTCGGCATGATCTTCGTAAACCACTACACTCGCTCTTCAGCAGAACTAGTAACTGAATGCAGATGAGCCGTACTTGCTCATCTCCAGCTCTGATTTCCTCTTTGAGCTGTGGACTTTTCTAAATTTAACTCTCGTTATTGTAGCCATTTAAATGACTCTCCAAATACTCAAATTTAACATGTTTAAAATGGCATATAGTTTCCCTAAATCACACCCTATCTCCACAATTTTTTTCTTTTTATCATTGCCTGCTTAGTTAATAGCTCTTCCCAGGAAATTAAGATAAAAGTCCTCAAGATGGCCTATATTTCTCCCTCTGTCTCTTCCCAACACCCTTTGGGTCACAAAATTATTACTTTCAGAATGTCTACAGGTACGTTCTTAATGCCCAATTCTCCCATTTAGAATTTAACCATTTATGGGTTATTTAAGCAGTTTAATCTCTTTTTTTTTTTTTTTTTTTTTTGAAAACTAGTGTTGGCATATAAGTGCTAGAATAATTAACTGCCACCACCACCTTTGCACTGGATCAAGAAATAATGTAGTCTAGCCCTGTGGTTTGGTGATGAGACTTTATTTCTAGGAAGGTTGAGCTTGTGTCTGTCCTGTTTAACATTGCATCTACAGTGCCAAGCTCAGTGCCCGGAAATGTATACTGTACTTAGATTAGGCAAACAGGGACAACTGAAATATGAGGCAGACAGATTAAGACCTGGGGTATCCCATGGGTGTAAAAAATGTATATCAGAAGAGAAAAGACTAGGCCTGAAGAGATCTCATAATCTGAAGACGTTTGCTGTAGAATGTTTCCCTGTGACATTCAGGACATATACCTTAGTAACGAACAAGTCAGCAGTAAAGTCTGGATACATCAAACCATAAGTCTATTTTGGAAAAGCGCTGTTTCTTTTTCTTCTTTGTCCCTTGTAAGAAGCAAAAGGTTGGATACAGGATAAATATTCAGCAAATTTGTTGAACTGAACAGAAATTATGAGTTACTTTTTGAACAGAAATTACATTGTAACTATAATTTATTTGAAACACCATGATTAAATTTCTTTGGGCATTCAACATTTCACACTGGTAATTTATTTGTCATGCAAATCAGCAAATGCATATTGTTTCAACAGTACAATTTAAAAAGTCAGATCACCAAGGTAACTTGAAAAAATATGATAATCAGTAGAGGCCTGAAACATAATTTCTTTCAGTACCTTCAGAAAAGTCAGGGACTAGAATATGTCATACAGGTGAGAAGATTATACATAAACACACAGAGAATATTAGTCATTTTTGTGTATTTAGGAAAGGTAAAAGAAAATAAAATATAAAAACATAGTTTTAGAGTTGACATTCTCCTTTGGAATTAAAATATTCCTCATGTAACAAGTTAACTCATTGTACATTTCTAATCTATGTGTCTGGTTATGCACAAAGTTAAATTAAAATGCGTGAATGTAATTTTTTCTTTAAATTTATCATATTTGTGAGCAGCTACAAGAGACTGAGGAACTCACACAAAATGACATCCCTGCAGAGGCTGAGAGGTGGCACTCTGCTTTGCCCATGAGAATGCTGAGGTCTTGTTTCTGCAATTTCTTTTTGCTACCAAAGAACTGGAGGATTGGAAACCACATACCCAGGCTGGAAGTCTACGAAGAGAAGGAGAACAGATACCGAAGTTCAAAACTCTTCCCTGCAACTGAATTAACTAACCAAGTAAGCAAATCCTTCTTCATCACTGAAATTATGATACTGTGTACCCATTTTTTTCAGTCTGGAAATTTATTTGTGAAGTCACCAAACAAGAAATCTAAAGGAAGTGGAGCTTTTCAAACACAGTTTCTTATTTCTACAGAAGACACTGAATTCAATAAAAACCACAATAGGATTAGACACTCCTATGAGTCCCAGAATCGCTAGGAACGATATAAAACATAGAATACATGTTCCTATAAGAAGACTAAGATGAACAAAATTCAAGAGTAGGCCTGTGTCCTCTAGTGCTGCCATTTCCTTGAGGCCAACAATAATGATAAATAATGACAGACTCTACTGACCAGGGTCCAGTTCCCCATTAGACTTGACCATTGTGCAGTCTCTCCCATGTCTTGCCAGAACTTGGAAAGTATTAAGTAATAAAAGATAATGAAAGAGCCACCCTGCAGACCCTATGATATTAAAAAAAGATTCATGATCATCCAGATAAATAGCAAAAGACCTCACAGAAAAATACTCAATATTTTCCTAAAGGTTCAAAATAAACCTGACTTTATTCAAGTGCACATGGAAAATACAACATAAAGTAGACCATATTAAAATAATCTAAAAATTAAAAGGGGATGTGTACGAAATAAATTCATTAATTGAATTGCTGAACAATCAGCAAATATTTATTGAATACCTACTGTGAACCTGGGATGACCCCAGGCACGAGTGATACAATGATGAATTGCACAGATATATGTCTGTCTCCTAATGAAGCTCCTGATCTAATGAAGAGAGACCAGTCAATGAATCAGATATATAATTTGCAGGCAGATGCCACGTGATGGGAAGAAAAATAAGGAGACTAAGAAAAGTGTAGTGTTGGCAAGGTAGTTTAGCATTGAGACAGGGAATGGGTTCCAGGGATCTCGGCCTTCTTCTGGAGACTGACTTGATCCAGGAAGAGAACATAGGAGATAAGCTATGACCACCCTGTGGTGGAGAGTGAATGAAGAGGAAGCTGCTAATGAGGGGTGGCAGGGCTTTTGAGGATATTTCTTTCCTTACTGATGCAATGTAAAAGTGAGCAAAGAGGTGCTTTGTTTGTTTTGTTTTCTCTTGAGCATGTGTAGGGCTGAGATACCCTCTTATATCCTGGACAAGCCAAGCCCTGTTATTCCTCTTGACTCTTCTTGGTGGACATAATGTAGGTAGCAGAGGGCTGTTCATAACTGGAACACCTCAACTCTTTGTTCTGCAGCAGGTGAGATCAGCAGAAAGGAGGCCCCCTCTGCCTCCTGCTGGGGCCAGGATGATGACTGCTGTTTCTATTTTCAAGAACATGGCCGGGCGCAGTGGCTCACGCCTGTAATCCCAGCACTTTGGGAGGCCAAGGTGGGCGGATCACCTGAGGTCAGACTAGCCTGGCCAACATGGCGAAACCCTGTCTCTACCAAAAATACAAAAACTAGCAGGGCATGGTGGCGTGCACCTGTAATCCCAACTACTCGGGAGGCTGCGGCAGGAGAATCGCTTGAACCCTGGAGGCAGACGTTGCAGTGAGCCAAGATCGCTCCGCTGTACTCCAGCTTGGGTGACAGAGCAAGACTCCATCAAAGAAAAGAAAAGAAAGGGGAGGGGATGGGAGGGGAGGGGAAGGAAGGGGAAGGGAGGGGAGGGAAATAATTTTATTTATTTATTGAAATTTTTAGTTTAGAAAACAGAAATAACTTTGGAAAAATTTCACTGTATGATTTCTTAAGAAAATTGAAGAATGTATTTTTTTAAATTAAAATATTAAGTTGTGAAAGACACGTGTCGGATAATTTTTTTAAATAAAGGGATTTAACAATACAACTATGGCCATGAAAGTTATAAAAATACATATTTGCCCCACAAAATTTGGTGAAATTTATGGAGGGAAAACAAAAAATGAAAATTCAAATGTTCAGTAAAGACTGACTATAAATATGAAAGAACATAAAATATCCAAATATTAAAATCCTCAAATAAAAAATATAAAATAATTTTTAGAAATAAAATTATCATCAGAATAAAAATTCCTGTCTATACCAAGCATCTGTGGGGTGGACAGGAATATAGAGATGTAGGAAGGAGTACTTGCTAGCGATTTTCTTTATCACAGACATAATGAATTAACCTTTTGTGCCTGATTTAACAACTTTAGTAATAAGATAAAATATTTTAAAAATAACAAACAATTTTTACCTGAAGTAAACTGGACTGCACATTTGAGATGTGGTCATATAAAGCAAAGAAACTCAAAATGTATATCAAATATTAAATACAAAGGGAAGCTCTTTAAAGCATTACAAATAGAAAATAGCTCAAAGAACATCCGAATACATCTGTTTTTCAGTAAAATGAATAGATTATGCTCACCTTTTTAAAAAATTAGCACTATCAAAATTTAAATGTCAATTAGAGGTATACTTTAAACAAACTGATTTTGAAAGGTTAAATGTAATAGAATGGGCCATGTTATATTATCACAATACAGTATTAATTCAAGGTAAGTGGAATTCAAGATTAAAACAATAACGTTAATGAAAAGAATAAAAGTGACCTTTTATGGAGATATAATTGTTGGAAACTAAAATGGGAACAAGTTTTATTGTTCAGTTTTCTTTTGATTGCAAGACAAAACTTAACTTCAACTAACTTAGGAAAAATAATTTCAAGTTCAATCTAGGGCAGTAGGAAAATAATATACCTGAGTCTAGGAAATAGAAAATTATCTCAATGGGCAGATGTCTACTCTTAGACTATTCATTGCAGCCAGCAACTGCTACCAGGCATAAGACAAAAATTGCTTGAAATATAATCAGAGAATCACTGAAATAAAGTAGTTTCAGGAATGCATTTAATGTATCTCATAATCCATGACATGCTATAAAAAGTGAGTATATACAATCTCAGTAATTATAACTTAATAGATGTAGTCACATATGGATACATGCAAATACACATGTTTATACATCCAAATACACATACTTTGCAAATTAAGAACATTCATCTTCTTGTGCTCATAGAAAACTTATAAAAACCAATCACATATTAACTTAAAAGTAAAACCTCATTATATTACAGGAGATAGAAATTAACACAGTCTACTTTCTCGGCTCTTTGCTGAAATAATAGACTAGCTATAGTAATATAAATAACTATAATAAGAATAATTAAAACAAAGCAAACAGAAGTATCTTCTCCTTCCTAATATCTTTGGTGAAAAAGAGAGAACTATAATTTAATAACATTTAGAAGCAATGACAATGGAAACAATGTATACAAAAATAATGAGGCAGTAAAAGTGGTACTCAGAGTAAATCCCCAGATATTCTTGTTTTTATTACTAAATAAAGAATGTAAATGTATGAGTCAAACTTGGACCTAAAAAACTTCTGTGTTTGTATAAAATAGTAATCCTGAAAAAAGCAAGAAAAAGTCACTCATTAAGAATAAAAATGAATCAGAAGAAATATAGCAGAATCAACAAATATATTATGAATAGGCTTCTTTGGGATACAATAAAGATGAAGCCATTAATATTTAATTGAAAAATATAATGTATATTTGATAAAATAGAAGAAATTTAATATTTTCTAATATATATATATATAAATTGTCCATATGTCCTAAAATATGGTTGTAAAATACAAATCGACATGGGAAATTTGGAGAAAATTCTTCAAGAACCATCCACCAAAAAGCTATGTATTTCACAAGTGAATCATGTAATTACCAGTAAAGTAACAGACAATGATTATGTTACTTAAAATAATCCAAACTGTAGAGAAAGACATCTATCCAGTTACTTTATAAAATTTGACAATAGTGGCTAGAATAACACATAAAACATATTTAAAATTGATCTTACTTATGAAAACAAGTACAAAACTCTGAGTAAAATCATATAATATCCACCTATTTGTATAATAAAGAATACTACCTTCTGTGTAAGTAGGGTTTACTCAAACAATGCAAAGATGATTAATCAGTCATTCGTCCATTAGTGTTAATAAGTAAAAGAAAGTTGATTATTTTGATAAATACCAAAGAAAAGAAAAACAAAACCTCATACAATTGAATAGGCAGATACTGGTTTAGAAGGCAAAACAAAACAGGGCAATGAATTCTTAGTTACATAGCAAAAGAATGTCATTAATACAAAAAGCACAACTTCAGATAAATATTTAAAATAATGGCAAAATATGACACTAGAGAGAATTCAGTTAAAGCAAAGAACGGATACACATTGTTAACATTTGTATATTAATCTGAAAATGTATTAGAAAAGACATAAAGTAAATAGTATAAATGAAGTGACAAAACATAATTAAGTAGATGTATATATGGAAAGCAAATACAGTTTCAAAATAAATAAAAACAGTTAAGAATAATTAGAGTTCACTAAGATGTTCAGCTGAAAAATAATGTTACATAAAGTTTTGATATTTTAGAGACTGATAATAAAGATAGAAATCAAAAACCACTTTAAACACTTATCAGAATATCCAAAATAAATTAATGACTTGGAATCAAACTGTAGAAAAAACTGTTCAGTAGGTATTTAAACGAAGCAACAAAAATGTTTTCATATGAGAATATTTGAATAAACAGATATTTCTGGATGTGGAGCCCCAATTATATATGTATAATGCTTTCATTGCAGACCAACGCTTGCAGTAGGTTGGTTAAGTCCACTTTATATATAAGTGAGGCATAATGTATTTAAGAAAGTTACTGAATATTACACAATTGTGATAATATGATAGTTGATTATATGTTCCAGTTCAGATTAAAACCTAGATAGTCTGACTCCAGGGTCTACACTCCAAACAACCACGCTATAGAGGATGAAATCCTGTAGAAAAAAATAGCCAAAGAACGTGAAAGGTTATATCTCTGTGAATAAAATACAAATGATTTTCAAAGATATTAAATAATATTTCATCTTAAAAATCATCAAGAAATGAAAAACATCACAATAAAAAATGACATGAGATACCGTATTTCACCTATTGGACTGAAAATCAGAGAACTGTTGGAGAATACTTAGAAACTGAGACGTTTACGGCCGGGGCGTGGTGGCTCATGCCTGCAATCCCAGCACCTTGGGAGGTCAAGGCCGGTGGATCACGAGGTCACGTCAAGACCAGCCTGGCCAAGATGCTGAAACCCCGTCTCTACCACAAATACAAAAATTAGCCAAGAGCGGTGGCAGGCGCCTGTAATCCCAGCTACTCGGTAGGCTGAGGCGGGAGAATTGCTTGAACCCCGGGCGCAGAGGTTGCCGTGAGCCGTGATGGTACCACTGCATTCCAACCTGGGCGACAGAGTGAGACTCTGTCTCGAAAAAAAAAAAAAGAGAGACATTTACTAAGACTGCTTCTAGGAGTATAAATTGATACAACATTTTATCAGGCTGATTTGCTAGTATATCAAGCTTGCTTTGTCCTTAGAGTTGTTTGGGAATATTTCAAACCCTCTTATCACAGACACCTGGAAGACTTGCTCTTTCCTTCATCTTTTGAAGTTAGATATAACCATGTGACTTAGTTCCTCCAATCAAATGTAAGTGGAAATAATATGTGTGCCTGGAAGGTGGAATATTATATTTTTCATTAAAATTAACTTAAAAGTTAAACACAAGGAAAAAAAGTTGGTTTGAGTTTTAAAATAAAGACAATTATCAGAAAGATCTGAAATAGAAAAGATGCATAGGCCGGTCGCAGTGGTTCACGCCAGTAATCCCAGCACTTCAGGAGTCCTAGTTGGACACATCACGAGGTCAGGAGTTCGAGACCAGCCTGACCAACATGGTGAAACCCCATCTCTACTAAAAATACGAAAATAGCTGGGCATGATGACAGTGCACACCTGTAATCTCAGCTACTCGGGAGGCTGAGGCAGGACTTGAACCAGGTTGAACCCGGGAGGCGAAGTTTGCAGTGAGCCGATATCGCGCCCCCACTGCACTCCAGCCTGGGTGCAAGACTCCGTCTCAAAAAAAAAAAAAAAGAAAAGAAAAGAAAAAGAAAAGATGCATAATATGTGTGCATGTATGTGCAAATGTACAAGTTAAAAATAGCATACATGTGTATGAAGACCATAACTTTGATAACACAAAGATAGGGAATTGCTTTTTGTCCACACTACTCATTTGCTATTTGACATGTATTGGCCTCACTAATACGCTGTCTTCTATGCTATAAAATAGCAGAATTAAAATACACTTTACAGTATGATTGTAAAACTTATTATGGAGACTGAAATAGATATAGCGGAAATATATATAGCTTAACATAGTGACTAAAACAAATCACAGCTCAGTAAACGTTAGTTTCTGCCTGGAGTAACTTCATCGATGTAAAATTGGATGGGACACTGAAAATAACAGTGGCTCAAAGGAGACACTTTTCTTCTTCCATAAAAGAAATTTGAAAAATGAACTGCTAAAGACTGTTATGGTGAATTCCATCCTCTTCTGTGTTCTAATTCATTATGTTCATATAGGATTCTATTTTAAGTTTACTTAGCAGTCCAAAGTGAATGCTAGAGTTCTGGCTACCTTGTTCACATTCCATGTAGCAAAACAAAACAAAACAACAACAACAACAAAAAAACTATGTAAGAGACACAAAAGAGGCCCTTTTCAGGTAACTTCCTGTTTCTATAGCCTTAATGCATTCCACACCATATTTACATACATTTGTTTGGCCCAAACTGAGTCACTTCCAGGGCTCCTGTCTTCCATTCCAAGGACAGACCTTCTCAGTTTTCTAAGTAGCTAAATTATGCAGATACCTCAGAGTGAAGTTTAGGAATTACCAGAGGAAGGAATTTTCCACCCCCTTTCCTCCTCCAACTGGCTGTCCCACTTTTTCTTAAAGTGACCCCTCTGTGTTCTCAAAACATAGCAACATTTTCCCACTTTTCCCACATGCTAGTGGTGTGTGTGTGCGCGCTCACACACAAAATCTCTAGCTCTCATTGAGACTCTTTTTCCCTGAGAATGCTTCCCACCAAACTAATCTGTCCTGTTTTCCCCGAGTATAGCCCTCACGGCTAGCTTGGGAATTTGCTGTGAAAAGCCTTCCTCCAGAACAGACGTTCCCAGGTCACGTAGGTGGAAGTCCTGTCACCTTACAAATACTTTCTCAAATCTCACAACTATTTCCATGCTTGAGTCTGCTTCTTAACATTAATGTTTCTCTTTGGTGCGCCCTCAACTAATTTAGTTTAAATTTATCTTTGTGATGCCTTCAGAATTCCGATCGTTATAGATTTAATTGGGTTCACATCACCTCCCCTACCTGACGTCAGGTGGTTGAGGTCAGGGAGCATTCCTGAGCATCTCTTCTTTCCCTGTGTGGTTAGCAGAGAGCCTGGCACAGGAGTCCTTTGCTCACAGCATATGTAACCTGGCCTAACTGAAAAGCACCAGCCTCCAAAATTTCCAAAATTACTTCATCCAATTATATGTTTATTTTTATTTTACTATTACACTCAATCTGGGGTCATTAAAGAAAATTGGTAAAACAGAAATATAAGAGCAGAACTTTCTCAAAGTCTAAATTCTACAGTGCTAACATATTTATTTTGATTCATCTTTCTGAACAATTTAATATGATTATAATAATACATTATATAGAGTAGTTATCCTGCTATTTCCTTTAATGCAAAATGCTTATAAGTTATGACTTCCTCTTCATAGGCATTCAGTTTAAATGTTGTATGACATTTCATTAAGTATATATACTATATAATTTTTAAATTATTCCTATTTTGTCGTCCATTTAATTTGCTTTACATTTGTTGGTGTTACAAATATCTACGTTAAATGTTGAATGTAAAGATATTTCCATATTTAAGACTCTTTTCTTTAGCACAGAGTTCCATAAATGTGTTATGTCTCAGTTTATTAAGATTGTTTTTCCATTAATATACATATCCAAAGGACTTCTTATAAGGATCATGCCAGTTTTCTTACTCACACTTGTTTACATCACCCTTGCCCACAGATGATGATGATGGTGTTGATGGTGATGATAATGATGCAGCACCATCATTTTTTATTTTTACTGATGCTCTTAATGTGCTGAGATTTTAGCACTAAAATGTAAAATTGTTAGCACCAAAATAGAAGATCGAATAACCACAACAAATTCATTTCACTTTCCAGCGTTTGGTTTATTTTGGTACTAGCAGAATGAGGTTGCTTTAAGACAGGAAAAAAGTAGGAGGAAGAACAGGAAGAGAAGAAAAAGTAGAAGAGAAAGTGGAAAAGAAGAGAAAATTAAGGAGGGTATCCGTGTTATCCTCCTTCCATCTTCTAGAATATTAATTATTTTTAAACACCATCATAACTTTACCTTTATCTAAGTTCTTATTGAGAAGTAATTATTGCCAAATAATCCATTTAATGTATTTTATTATGGCCATGATATTTAGAAGCTTGGCATAATATAATCCATTAACCTCTCCATATAATAAAATAATTTTTAAGTGACACATTTTGTATACAAGATACCATTAAGTAGAATGTAAGAAAGTAATTTCCCTGTGAAATGATTCCTTTCATTTTCAGAGTATCTAGGCTAAACAATTAGTTGAATAACAGCAGTGTGAATAACCTGAAGATGAATGCAGTAAATGTTACAGGCTCCAATGCTATTCACTTCTAAGCCTGGCTATTAAAATTTTTTTGTTCTGGGAAAACAAGAGATTGTGTACTTGGGCTCCTTTTACATCTAGATTCAGAGACTCAGAGATGAGAGCTCAGAAGAGACTAATAAATCATCAGGTTATTCCCTTCACCAGATCCTGCCCTAATCCTGACACTCTCTCATTTTATAGACTTGTCAGGTAGAATAACTGGTCCAATATTGAGGTACTTGCCTTCCACATTTGCATGTCTTTAATTTATACTCTATTAACTTTAAAAAATTGTATTTCCTAACCTTTTTTTACATTAGTAAGATTTTATCTTTATCTCCCTCTAATTCAAATTGTGAATAACCTAGAAAGGGCTCAAATTATCGTTCAAAGCTTCAATAAATGCATGGGAAAGAGTTGAGAAGAGCTGAAAACTAAGAAATGGGGTAGGAGAAAATCAAAGTGTTTATAGTTAGCATGATCTTGAGTGCCTGGCGTGTTTGACCCTTGGTGATATTAGCCAAAGAAAGTTGGCAAAATAAATAATCCAGAAGGTCATACCTAGAAAAAGAGACCTGAATAGAGATGGAACTTTGAAGGAGATCACCCAAAAGATAAATTGTGGTGCCTAGGAGGTGGAAGGGCAAAATTTGGATTTGCCTTGGCAGTTTGTTAATTTGCCTGTGCACAAATTCCAGGTTTTTAATTGGAACAGGGCTCCAGACTGTGGCTAGAGGATATAATAGTACAGTCTTGGGTGAGGGATTTGGCAAGAACCAAGTAGAAGTAAGTAATCTCTTCAAGTTGTCAGGAATTCAGGGTAGAATTCTAGTTTTAAATGGAAATGTTTTTCTTCAACATAAATGTGAGACATACAGTTGGTCTTTGGAAGTGAGCAAAGAATGTTACTAAGGGCCATATGCATACAATGGGTGGGTTTCAGAGTCTACTATAGGGTAAATATGTGGATAGTGTCCCTGCAGCCATATTGCATACACAGGAAAATTAATTCTAATCACCAAAAGCTTGTAAATGAGATGTGAAGAGGGACAACATTGGGGCATTGCAGAATCTACCTTTTTGTGTGTGTATATATTCTAATAGTGAAATCATGGGAAAAGGAGAGGGAAGAGTTTAAGAGCTGAAATTTAAAATAATTTTGTAACATGATACTGAATTATACATTTGAAAAATGCACTAATTTTAAATTTAGTGCTTAATACTTTTTCACAAAGTAAACAACCATGTAACCAACCTTCAGATTTTTAGAACTTGATCATTAACCACATCACAGAAGCCCCTCTCACACCTTCATTGAGTCATCCCAATAGCAACTAATGTTCTAACCTCTACATCCATTGATTATCTTTGACTGTAAAATTCATGTAAATGTAATATACATATCTGGTTGAATCAAATGTAAATATCAGGTTGTTCAGCATTGTCTATTAGATTCATCCAAGTCTTTTTGTTTAGCTGTACTTTTTGTTGGTTGATTCATTTGTTTGTTTCATTTTTGCTGCTGAGTATTACTCCAGTGCATAAACATAACACAATTATTTACACATTCTACTTCTGATGTGCATTTCAGTTGTTTGCAGAATTGCTATAATAGTAGCACTGAACTTTCAGTAATCGTGGTAAACATAAAAACAGTGCTCTGTTCCATAAACACCTAGGAGTGAAACTGATGAGTAAAAGAGTGTGAGTATGCACAGTTTTGGTAGAAACTGCCATACAGTTTTTACAAATTGACTTTACCATTGAGTATGATGTTGACTGTTTTTGTTTGTTAGTAGTTTGGAGAAATTGATTGAAGTTCCTTTGGTCCAGTTAGGAGGAATAGGTTTTCAAGACTGATTGCACAGCAAGATGACCATAGTTAATAATAATGTATTGTACCTATCAACATTGCTAAATTAATAGATATTAAATATTTTCATTACAAAAAAAAGTGTCTGTGAGGTGCTGTTATGTTAATTGGATTAGTTATGTTAATTAGTTTGGGTTTTTTTTTTTTTTTTTTTTTTGAGACAGAGTCTCGCTCTGTTGCCCAGGCTGGAGTGCAGTGGTGCCATCTCAGCTTACTGCAAGCTCCGCCTCCTGTGTTCACGCCATTCTCCTGCCTCAGGCTCCCGAGTAGTTGGGACTACAGACAACTGCCACCATGCCAGGTGGTGTATTTTTACTAGAGACAGGGTTTCACTGTGTTAGCCAGGATGGTCTCGATCTCCAGACCTCGTGATCTGCCTGCCTTGGCCTCCCAAAGTGCTGGGATTATGGGCGTGAGCCACTGCACCTGGCCTAGTTAATTAGTTTCTTTAATTAGCTTAATATAATCACTCCACTATGTATACATAGTGAAAATATGTTCTACCTCATTTATATACAAGTATTTGTCACTTAAAATACAAATTCAAAATTAAAATTAATAGGTTTTCATTGTGGGATATTCAATTTTTCACTACAGGAATCAATGGGCTCAGAGAAATCCTTTCATAGATTCTACAAAAACAGTGTTTCCAACCTGGTGAATCAAAATACATGTTCCATTCTGTGAGATGAATCCACACAACACAAAGCATTTTCACAGACAGCTTCTTTCTAGATTTTATTGTGGGATACTCAATTTTTCACTATAGGAATCACTGGGATCAGAGGAGTCCCTTTATAGCTTCTACAAAACCAGTGTTTCCAACCTAGTGAATCGACATACAGGTTCCATTCTGTGAGATGAAACACACATCACAAAGCATCTTCACAGATAGCTTGTTTCTAGATTTTATCAAGAGATAGTTGATTTTTTTATGGACCTCAATGGGCTAAGAAATTCCCTCATAGATTCAAAAAAAGAGTGTTTCCAACATGATGAATCAAAACACTGCTTTGATTCTGTGAGATGAATTCACACATCACGAAGAATTTTCACAGATAGCTTGTTTCTAGTATTTATCAAGGGATATTTGATTTTTCCTTATGGGCCTCAATGGGTTCAGAAATGTCACTTTGTACAATCTACAAAAAGAGAGTTTCCAAGCTGGTGATTCAAAACACAGGTTCCATTGTGTGAGATGAATCCAGACATCATGAAGCATTTTCACAGATAGTTTATTCCAAGTTTCTATCGCAGGATATTCAATTATTCACTATAGGCCTCAATGGGCTCTGAAATGTCCCTTCGTAGATTGCACAACAAGAGTGTTTCCAACCTGGTGAATCAAAATGCAGGTTCCACTCTGTGAGATGAATCCATACATCGCAAAGCATTTTCACAGATAGCTGGTTTCTAGTTTTTATCATGGGATATTAAATGTTTCCTTCTTGGCCTCAATGGGCTCAGCAATGTCCTTTCATAGATTATACAAAAAGAATGTTCCCAACTTGCTGAATAAAAACACAGGTTTCACTCTGTGAGATGAATCCACACATTACAAAACATTTTCACAGATGGCTTCTTTCTAGTTTATATCACGGGATATTCTATTTTTCCTTATGGGCCTCAATGGCTAAGAAATGTCTCTCTGTAGATTCTACAAAAAGAGTGTTTCCAAACAGGAGAATCCAATCACAAGTTCCATCCTGTGAGATGAATCCACATGTCACAAAGCATTTTCACAGAAAGCTTGTTTCTAATTTTTATCGTGGAATACATGATTTTCCCTTATGGGCCTCAGTGGTTTCAGAAATGTCACTTCATAGATTCTACAAAAATACACAAAGAGTGTTTCCACCTTGTGAATTAAAAGAGGGGTTCCATGCCATGAAATGAACCCACACATCACAAAGCATTTTCACAGATAGTGTCTTTCTAGTATTTATCACAGGATATCTGATTTTTAACTCTAGGCCTCATGGACTCAGAAATGTCCCTTTGTAGATTCCACAAAAAGAGTGTTTTCAAACTGGTGAATCAAAATACAGGTATCATTCTGTGAGATGAATCCACTTCATAAAGCTTTTTACAGACAGCTTGTTTCTAGTTTTTATCATGGGAAACTCAGTTTCTCACAATAGGAATCAATGGGATCAGAGAAGTCCCTTCATAGCTTCTCCAAAAAGAGTGTTTCCAACTTGCTGAATAAAAACACAGGTTCAATTCTGTGACATGAATCCACACATGATAAAGCATTTTCACAGATAGCTTGTTTCTAGATTTTATCATGGGATATTCCATTTTTTGTTATGGGTCTCAATGGGCCTAGAATTCTCATGTAGACTCAACAAAAAAAGTGTTTCCAACCTGCTGAATCAAAAAATTTCTTCCATTCTGTGAGATGAAGCCACACATAACAAAGAATTTTCACAGATAGCTTGTTTCTAGTTTTTATCTAGGGATATTCAATTTTTCACTATGGGCCTTGAGGGCAAGGAAAAGTCCCTTCCAGATTCAACAACAAGAGTGTTTCCAACCTGTTGAATTAAAATACAGGTTCCATTCTGTGAGTTGAATCCACACATCAGAAAGCATTTTCACAGATAGCTTGTTTCAAGTTTTTATCATGGGATAATCAATTTCTCACGATAGGAATCAATGAAACTCAGTGAAGTCCCTTCTTGGATTCTACAAAAAAAGGTTTTTCAAACGGGTGAGTAAAAACACTTGTTCCATTCTGTGAGATGAATGCACATATCACAAAGTCATTTTAACAATTAGCTTCTTTCGCAGTGTGGTGATTCCTCAAGGCTCTAGAACTAGAAACACCATCTGACTCAGCCATTCATTACTGGGTATACACCCAAAGGATTATAAATCATGGTGCTATAAAGACACATCCACATGTATGTTTATTGTGGCACTATTCACAATAGCAAAGACTTGGAACCAACCCAAATGTCTGTCAACGACAGACTGGATCAATAAAATGTGGCACATATACACCATGGAATACTATGCAGCCATAAAAAGGGATGAGTTCATGTCCTTTGTAGGGGCATGTATGAAGCTGGAAACCATCATTCTCAGCAAACTATCGCAAGGACAAAAAACCAAACACCACGTGTTCTCACTCATAGGTGGGAACTGAACAATGAGAACACTTGGACACAGGAAGGGGAACATCACACACCAGGGCCTGTCGTGGGGTGTGGGGAGGGTGAGGGATAGCATTAGGAGATATACCTAATGTGAATGATGAGTTAATGGGTGCAGCACACCAACACGGCACATGTATACATATGTAACAAACATGCACGTTGTGCACGTGTACCCTAGAACTTAAAGTATAATAAAAAAAAGAGTAAAGTTGAAAAAAAATAATTTTCTTCTTTCTAGTTTTTATTGCAGAATATTCTATTTTTCACTATAATCCTCGATGGGCTCAGATGTCCCTTCACAGATTCTACAAAAAGAGTGTTTCCAAACTGGTGAAGCTAAATGCAGGTTTCATTCTGTGAGATAAATCCACATATCACAAAGCATTTTTGCAGAGAGCTTGTTTCTAGTTTTTGTTGCGGGATATAGTGTTTTACTTATAGGCTCAAAGGGTTCAGAAACGTCCCTTCATAGACCCTTCAAAAAGAGTGTTTTCATCCTGATGAAACAAAACACATGTTCAATTCTGTGAGGTGAATCCACACATCACAAAGCATTTTCACAGATTGTTTCTTCTAGTTTTTATTGCGAGATATTCAGTTTTTCACAAAAGGCTTCTAAGGACTCAGAAATGTCCCTTCGTAGATTCTACAAACAGAATGTTTCCAACCTGTTGAATCAAAACAGCAGTTTCATTCTGTGAGATGAACTGACACATCACAAAGCATTTTCACCGAGAGTTTGCTTCTAGTTTTTATTGTAGGATATTCATTTTTCAGTATAGGCCTCAAAGGGTGCAAAACTGTCCCCCGCAGAAACTACAAAGAGAGTGTTTCCAACCTGATGAATCAAATCACAGGTTCTATTCTGTAACATGTATCCACGCATCACAAAGCATTTTCACAGAGAGCTTGTTTCTAGTTTTCATCGCGGGATATCCCATTTTCACTATAGAGGCCTCAATGAACTCAGAAATGTCCCTTTGTAGATTATTCATTAAGAACGTTTCCAACCTAATGAATCAAAACACAAGTTCTATTCTGTGAGATGAATCCACACACCACAAAGCGTTTTCAAAGATATCTTGTTTCTAGTTTTTATCACGGGATACTTGATTATTCACTATAAGACTCAATGGGCTCAGAAATGTCCCTTTGTAGATATTACAAAAGACTGTTTCTAACCTGGTGAATCAAATCACAGGTTTCATTCTGTGAGATGAATCCACATATCAGAGAGCATTTTCACCAACAGCTTGTTTCTAGCTTTTATCGTGGGATATTCAGTTTTACACTATGGGCTTCAATGGGTTCAGAAATGTCCAAGTGTAGATTCCACAAAAAGAGTGTTTCCAACTCTGTGAATCAAAACATAGGTTTTGTTCTGTGAGATGAATGCACCCATCACAAACCATTTTTACAAATAGCTTGTTTCTAGTTTTTAATTGTGGGATATTCGGTTTTTCATTATGGGCCCCGATGAACACAGAAATGTCCCTTCATAGATTCTTCAGAAAGAATGTTTCCATCCTGGTGGATCAAAACCCAGGTTCTGTTTTGTGAGATGAACCCACACATCACACAGCATTTTCAAACAGCTTTTTCTAGCTTTTACCGTGGGGAAATCAGTTTTTCATTATAGTCCTATAAGGGCTCAGTAAGGCTCCTTCGTAGATTCTACAAAAAGTGTGTTTCCAACCTGTTGAACCAAAGCAGCAGATCTATTCTGTGAGATGAATCCACACATCACAAAGCATTTTCACAGATAGCTTGTTTCCAGTTTTATCGTAGGATATTCGGTTTTTCACTATAAACTTCAATGGGCTCTGAAATGTTCCTTCATAGATTCCACAACAAGAGTGTTTCCAACTTTGTAAGTCAAAACACAGGATCCATTCAGTAAGATGAATCCACATTTCACAAAGCATTTTCACAGATAGTTTGTGTTGAGTTTTAACACGAGATATTAGGTTTTTCACTATAGGCTTCAACGAACTCAGAAATGTCCCTTCATACATCCTTCAAAAAGAGCATTTTCATCCTGGTGAAACTAAACACATGTTCAATTATGTGAGATGAATCCACACAGCACAAACAGGTTCCATTCTGTGAGATAAATCCATAAATCACAAAGCATTTTCATAGATAGTGGGATATTCGTTTTTTTACTGTCGCCCACAAAGGGCTCAGAAATGTCCCTTCATAGATACTACAAAAAGAGGGTTTCCCATCAGATGAATCAAATGACAGGTTCCATTCTGTGAGATGAATCCACATATCAAAAAGCATTTACACAGATAGCTTGTTTCTAGTTTTTATTGTGGGATATTCATTTTTTTCTCTATAGGCCTCAATGGGCTCGAAAATATCTTACGAGGATACTACAAAAAGAGTGTTTCCAACCTGGTGAATCAAATCACAGGTTCCATTCTGTGGGACGAATCCACACAACACAAAGCATTTTCACAGATAGCTTGTTTCTAGTTCTTATTATGGAATATTGTTTTTTTCACTATAGGCCTCAATTGGCTAGAAGATGTCTTATATAGATACTACAAAAAGAGTGTTTCCAACATGGTGAATCAAATGACATGTTCCATTCTATGAGATGACTCCACACATCACAAAGCATTTTCACAGATAGCTTGTTTCTTCTAGTCTTTATTGCGGAATATTCGGTTTTTCACCACAGGTCACAGTGAGCTTAGAAATGTCCCTTCAGAGATACTACAAAAAGAGTATTTGCCACCTGGAGAAACAAGTCACATGTTCCATCTGTGAGATGAATCCATACATCAGAAAGCATTTTTGCAGATAACTTCTTTCTAGATTTTATTACAGGATATTTGGTTTTTCACTGTAGGCCGCAATGTGTTAAGAAATGTCCCATCATAAATTTTAGAAAAAGAGGGTTTCCAACCTGGTGAATAAAAAAAGCAGTTTCATTCAGTGAGATGAATCCACATATCAGAAAGCTTTTTCACAGATAGCCTGTTTCCAGTTTTTATTATGAGATATTTGGTTTTTCACTGTAGGCCTCAATGGGCTCAGAAATGTCCGTTCATAGATACTACAAAAAGAGAGTTTTCAACCTGGTGAAGAAAATAGTGGTTCCATACTGTGAGAAAAATCCACACATCACAAAGCACTTTCACAGATGGCTTGTTTCTAGTTTTTATCGCGGAATATTCAGTTTTTTGCTGTAGGCAACAATGGGCTCAGAAATGTTTCTTCATAGAATTAGAAAAAGAGTGTTTCCCACCAGGTGAATCCAATCACAGGTTCCATTCTGTGAGATAAATCTATACATCACAAAAACATTTTCACAGATAGCTTGGTTCTGATTTTCATTGTGGGACTTTCCATTTTTCACTAAAGTCCACAATTTGCTGAGAAATGTCCCTTTGTAGATTCTACAAAAAGAGTGTTTCCAACCTGGTAAATAAAAAGGAGGTTCCATTATGTGAGATGAATCTACATCTCAAAAAACATTTTCACAAATAGCTTGTTTATAGTTTTTATCGCAACATTTTTAGTTTTTTACTGTAGGCTCAATGTGCTCAGAAATATCCCTTCATAGATTCTCCCTTCATAGATTCTACAAAAGAGTGTTTCTTACCTGGGAAATTAAAAAAGTATTTCTATTCTGTGGAATTAATCTATACATCACAAAGCATTTCCACAGATAGATTTCTTTCTGGTTTCCATTCCCAGATAATTAGATTTTTACTATTGGCCACAATGGGCTCAGAAATGTACCTTCATGGCTGGGCACGGTGGCTCACACCTGTAATCCCAGCACTTTGGGAAGCCAAGGCGGGCGGATCATGAAGTCAGGAGATCGAGACCATCCTGACTAACGTGGTGAAACCCCGTCTCTACTAAAAACACAAAAAATTAGTCGGGCATGGTGGCGGGCACCTGTAGACTCAGCTCGGGAGACTGAGGCAGGAGAATGGCGTGAACCTGGGAGACGGAGCTCACAGTGAGCTGAGATCGCGCCACTGCACTCCAGCCTGGGTGACAGAGCGAGACTCCGTTTCAAAAAAAAAAAAAAGAAATGTACCTTCGTAGATTCTACAAAAAGAGAGTATTTCTTACTAGGTGAATCAAATCAAGGGGTCACTGTGTGAGATAAATCCACACATCAGAAAGCATTTTGACAGAGAGCTTGTTTCTAGTTTTTATTGTGTGGTATTGTGTTTTTCCACTATAGTCTTCAATGGGTTTGAAAATGTCCAATGTAGGTATTAAAAAAGAGTTTCCAAATTGGTGAATAAAAAAAGTGGTTCCATTCTGTGAGATGAATTCAAACATTACAAATCATTTTCATGGACAGCTTGTTTCTAGCTTTTATTGTGAGACACTCAATTTTTCACTATAGGCCTCAATGGGCTCAGAAATGTCCCTTCATAGATTTTACAGAAAGAGTGTTCCTAACCTGGTGAATAAAAAATGTAGTTCCATTCTGTGAGATGAACGCACACATCTCCAAGCATTTTCACAAACAGCTTGTTTCCAGTTTTTATTGCAAGATACTCGGTTTTTCACTGTAGGCAACAATGGGCTCAGAAATGTCCCTTCGTAGATACTACAAAAAGAATGTTTTCAACCTGGTGAATCAAATCACAGTTTCCATTCTGTGAGATGAATCCTCACATTACAAAGCATTGTCACAGACAGCTTGTCTCTAGTTCTCATTTTAGGGTATTAGATTTTTCAATATAGGCCTCAATGGGCTCATAATTGTCCCATATAGATACTACAGAGTGTTTCCAACCTGGTGAATTAACTTTCTGTTTCCATACTGTGAGATGAGATGAATCCACACATCACAAAGCATTTTCACAAAGAGCTTGTTTCTAGTTATTATCGCAGGATATTTGGTTTTTACTGTAGATATCATTGGGCTCAGAAATGGCCCTTCATAGATTCTACAAAAAGAGTGTTTCCATCCTGGTGAATAAAAAAGTGGTTCCATTCTCTGAGATGAGTCCACACATCACAAAGCATTTTCACAGGTAGCTTGTTTCTAGTTTAGATCACAGAATATTTTGTTTTTCCCTGCAGGCCACGATGGGCCCAGAATTGTCCCTTCACAGATACTACAAAAGAAGTGTTTCCAAACAGTCGATTCAAATCACAGCTTACATTTGGTGAGATGAATCCACACATCACAAAGCATTTTCACAGATAGTTTGTTTCCAGTTTTTATCGAGGGATATGCAGTTTTTCACTAAAGGCCACATGGAGCTCAGAAATGTCCCTTCCTAAATACTACAAAAAGAGTGTTTCCAACCAAGTAAATAAAAAATGTGTTTCCATTCTGTGAGATGAATCCATACATCACAAAGCATTTTCACAGATACCTTGTTTCCAGTTTTTATCGAGGGATATGCAGTTTTTCACTGAAGGCTACATTGGGCTCAGAAATGTCCCTTTGTAAATACTACTAAAAGAAAGTTTCTAACCTGGTAAATAAAAAAAAGTGTTTTCATTCTGTGAGATGAATCCACACATCACAAAGCATTTCAAAGATAGCTTGTTTCTTCTTTATATTGTGGGATATTCAGTTTTTCACTATAGGCCTCAGTGGGCTCAGAAACGTCCCACGTAGATACTACAAAGAGTGTTTCCAACCTGGTGAATGTAATTACAAGTTCCATTGTGTGAGATGAATCCACACATCATGAAGCATTTCACAGACAGCTTTTTTCTAGTTTTTAATTGTGGTATATTCGATTTTTTACCGTAGGCCTTAATGGGCTGAGAAATTTCCCTTCGGAGATACTACAAAAAAATTGTTTCATACGTAGTGCACCAAATCCCATGTTCCCTTCTTGAAGATGAATCCACACATCAAAAAGCCATTTCACAAATAGCTTGTATCCAGTTTTTATCGCAGGATATTCATTTATTCACTATAGGCCTCAATGTGCTCAGAAATGTCCCATGTAGATATTACAAAAAAAGTTTTTCAAGCTGGTGCATCAAATCCCAGGCTTCATTCTGTGAGATGATTCCACACATCACAAAGCATTTTCAAAGATAGCTTGTTTCTAGTTTTTATCACGAGATATTCAGTTTTTCACTATAGGTCTCAATGGGCTCAGAAATGTCCCCCATAGATACTACAAAAAGAGTGTTTCCAACCTGGTGAATAAAATCCCAGGTTCCCTTCTGTGAGATGAATTTATACATCACAAAGTTTTCACACATAGCTTGTTTCTAGTGTTTATTTACAGGGTACTTGGTTTTTCACTATAGGCCACAATTGGCTCAGAAATGCCCTTTTGTAGATACTATAAAAAGAGTGTTTCCAACGAGGTGAATCAAATCACAGGTTCCATTCCGTGAGATTAGTCCACACTTCAAAAAGCATTTTCACAGATAGCTTTTTTCTAGTATTTATCACGGAATATTTGGTTTTTCACTGTAGGGCTCAATAGGCTCAGAAGTGTCCCCTCATAGATACTACAAAAAAAGTGTTTCCAACCTGTTGGAAAAAAAAGTGGTTCCATTCTGTGAGATGAATTTACACAATGCAAAGAATTTTCTTGCATAGCTTGTTTCTAGTTTTTATCACAGGATATAAAGTTTTTTGCTATAGGAGATAAAGTGCTCAGAAATGTCCCTTCTTAGATACCACATAAAAAGTGTTTCCAACCAGGTAAATAAAAATGCAAGCTTCATTCTTTGAGATAAATCCACACATCACAAAGAATTTTCACAGCTAGGTAGTTTCTAGTTTTAATCATGGGATATTTGGTTATTCACTGTAGGCCTCAAAGGGCTCAGATATGTCCCTTCATAGATTCTACGAAAAGACTGTTTCCAACCTGGTGAATAAAAAAGATTTCCATTCTGTGAGATGAATGCACACATACAAAGCATTTGCACAGACAGCTTCTTTCTTGTTTTTATTGATGGATAGTCGGTTTTTCACTATAGGCCATAACGTGCTCAGACATATGTCTTTTCAGTACTACAAAAAGAGTGTTTCTAACCAGGTGAATCAAATCACAGACTCCATTGTGTGAGATGAATCTACACATCACAAAGGATTTTCACAGATAGCTTATTTCTAGTTTTTTATAGTGAGATATTCAGTTTTTCACTATAGGCCTCAATGGGCTCGGAATTGTCCCACATAGATACTACAAAAATAGTATTCCCAACCTGGCAAATTAAATAACAAGTTCCATTGTGTGACATGAATCCACACATCACAAAGCGTTTTCACAGACATCTTGTTCCTAACTTTTATAAAGGGATATTTGATCTTTCACTCTTTCCTCAATGGGCTCAAAAATTTCCTTCGTAAATTCTACAGTAACGGGTTTGCAACCTGGTGAATTAAAACACTAGTTCCATTCTGTGAGATGAATCCACAAATAACAAAGCATTTTTACAGATAGTTTGTTTCTAGTTTTTATTGTGGGATATTCTATTTTTCCCTGTAGGCTTCAGTGGGCTCAGAATTGTCCCTTCTTAGACACTACAAAATGAGTGTTTACAACCTGGTGAAATACAAAAAGCGATTCTATTCTGTGGATGAATCCACATACCACAAAGCTTTTTCACAGACAGTTTGTTTCTAGTTTTTATCACAGTATCTTTGGTTTTTCAATGTAGACCTCAATGGGCTCTAAATATCCCACTTAGATACTACAAAAAGAGTGTTTCTCACCTGGTGAATAAAATCACCAGTTCCATTCTGTGAGATGAAGCCACACATCACAAAGAATTTTCACAGATAGCTTGTTTCTAGCTTTTATCTCAAGATACTTAGTTTTTCACTGTAGTCCTCTGTTGGCTAAGAAAGATCACTTCATGTATTCAACACAAAGAGTGTTTTTAACCTGGTGAATAACAATAAAAGAAAAAAAACAGTTCCATTCTGTGAGGTGAATCCACACATCACAAAGCATTTTCACAGCTTGTTTCCAGTTTTTATCCTGGGATATAGAGTTTTTCAGTATAGGCTGCATTGGGCTTGGAAATGTCTCATTTAGACACTACAAAAAGAGTGTTTCTAACCTAGTGAATCAAATCACAGGTTTCATTCTGTGAGATAAATCCACACATCACAAAAATTTTCACAGAGAGCTTTTTCTAGTTTCTATCACAGAATATTCAGTTTTTTACTATAGTCATCAAAGGCCTCAAAATTGTCCCTTCGTAGGCTGCACAAAAAAAATGTTTCCAACCTAGTCAATAAAAAAAGCTGTTCCATTCTGTGAGATGAGTTCACATATCACAAAGCATTATCACAGATAACTGTTTCTAGTTTTTATCACAGAATATTCTGATTTTCACTGTAGGCTTTAGTGGGCTCAGAAATGTTCCTTGGAAGAAACTACAAAAAGAGATTTTCCACCCTGATGAATAAAAAAGTGGCTCCATTCTCTGAGATGAATCCACATATCACAAGTCATTTTCACGGATAGCTTGCTTCCAATTTTTATTGTGGAATATTCTGTTTTTTTACTATAGGACTCAATCAGCTCAGAAATGTCCCATATAGATACAAAAAAAGGGGGGTTTTAACCTGGTAAATCAAATCACAGTTAAATTCTGTGAGATGAATCCACACATCACAAAGTATTTTCACAGATAGCTTGTTTTTAGTTTTCATTGCAGGATATTCACTTTACGCTATAGGCCTCAATGGGCTCCGAGTGTCCCTTGTAGATACGACAGAAAAACTCTTTCCAAGCTCGTGAATCAAATCACAGGTTCCATTATGCAAGATGAATCCACACATCAGAAAGCATTTTCACAGACAGCTTGTTTCTAGTTTGTATTGCTGGCATTTGATTTTCCCTATAAGTCTCAATGAGTTCCGAATTGTCCCATGTAAATACTACAAAAAGAGTGTTTCCAACCTGGTGAATAACAACGGCAGTTCCATTCTGTGCAACGAATGCACACACCACAAAGCATTTGCATTTGCATAGATAGCTTGTTTCTAACTTTCATTACGAGACATTTGGTTTTTCACTGTAGGCCTCATTCTTATCTAAAATCTCCCATGTAGAAACTATAAAAAGAGTGATTCCCACCTGCTGAATAAAATCACAGGTTTCCTTCTGTGAGATGAATCCACACATCAGAAAGCATTTTGCCAGATAGCTTCTTTCTAGTTTTTAATGCAGGATACTCAGTGTTTCACTATCGGCCTCAATGGGCTTTGAAATGTCCCAGGTAGATACTACCAAAAAAGTGTTTCCAACCTGGTGAATCAAGTCACAGGTTCCATTCTGTGAGATGAATCCACACATTACAAAGCATTTATTCAGATAGCTTGTACCTATAATTTTTATCTCGGGATATTCTGTTTTTCACTGTAGGTCTCAATGGGCTAAGAAATGTCCCTTCGTAGATACTACAAAAAGTTTGTTTCTCACTTGGTAAATAAAAACATTGGTTCCATGATATGTGAGATGAATTCACACATTTTGTTTTTCACTATAGCCCTCAATGAGCTTAGAAATGTCCCACGTACATGCTACAGGAAGAGTGTTTCCAACATGATGAATCAAATCACTGGTTTCATTCTTTGAGATGAAACTACATATTATAAACCATTTTCACAGAGAATTTTTTTCTAGTTTTTATTACAGGATATTCAGTTTTTAACCATAGGTTTAAATGGTCTCATAAATGTCTCTCCGTAGATACTACAAAAAGAGTATTTACATCCTGGTGAATAAAAAACAGCAGTTCCATTCTGTGAGACGAATCCATACATTACAAAGCTTTTTCACAGATAACTTGTTTCTAATTTTTTTATCACGATATATTCGGTTTTTCATTAGAGGGCTCAATTGGCTTGAAAATGTCCCACATAAATACTATAAAAACAGTGTTTCCCACCTGGTGAATCAAATTGCAGGTTTCATTCTGTGAGATGAATCCACACATCAGAAAGCATTTTGACAGATAGTTTCTTTCTAGTTTTTATCTGGGATACTCGGTGTTTCACTATAGTCCTAAATGGGCTTCAAAATGCCCCATGTAGATACTACAAAAAGAGTGTTTCGCATCTGGTGAATGAAATCACAGGTTCCATTATGTGAAACGAATCCACACCTCACAAAGCATTTTTCACTGATACCTTGTTTCTAGTTTTTATCATGGATATTTGCTTTTTCACGATAGGCCTCAATGGGATGGGAAATGTCCCTGTCCCACATGATACTACAAAAAGAGTGTTTCAGCATAGTGGATCAAAAAACAGTTTCCATTCTGTGAAATAAATCCACACCTCAAAAAGCATTTTCACAGATAGCTTGTTTCTAGTTCTTATCATGGTATATTTGGTTTTTCACTGTAGGCCTAAATGGGCTCAGAAATTCCCTCAGTAAATTTTACAATAACAGGGTTTTTCAACCTGGTGTATCAAAACACTGGTTCAATTCTGTGAAATGAATCTACACATCACAAATAATTTTCACAGAGATCTTGTTTCTAGTTTTTATCATGAAATATTTAATTTTTCACAATAGTCCACAATGGGCTCACATGTCCCTTCATGGATACTACAAAAAGAGTGTTTCCAACCAAGTGAATCAAATCACAGTTTCCATTCTTTGAGATGAATCTATAGATTACTAAGCATTTTTACAGATAGCTTCTTTTTAGGTTTTACTGTGGAATATTTGGTTTTTCACTATAGATCTCAATGGGCTCAGAAATGTCCCACCTAGAGAATGCAAAAAGATTGTTTCATATCTGGTTAATTAATTACTTCACACTTCAAAAAGCATTTTCAAAGATAGCTTCTTTCTGGTTTTTATCATGGGATATTCGGTTTTTCACTGTAGGCCACAATTGGCTCAGAAATCTCATTTTGTGGATACTACAAAAAGTGTGTTACCAAATTGGAGAATAAAAGAAGCAGTTCCACACTCTGAGATAAATCCAGACATCACAAAGTATTTTCACAGATAGCTTGTTTCTAGTTTTTATCGTGGATATTTGTTTTTTCACTACAGGCCACAATGGGCTCGGAAATGTCCCACGTGATACTACAAAAAGAGTGTTCCAACATGCTGAATCAAAAAATGTGTTTCATTCTGTGAGACGAATCCACACCTCAAAAACATTTTCACTGACAGCTTGTTTTTAGTTTTTATTGCAAGATATTCGGTTTTTCACTGTAGGCCTCAATGGGCTTAGAAATGTCTTTTCATAGATACAACAAAAAAGAATGTTTCCTACCTAGTGAATAAAAGATGCAATTCCATTCTGTGAGATGAATCCAATGGGCACAAAATGTAAATTCGTAGATAGGACAAAAAGAATGTTTCCAGCCTGTTGAATCAAATCACAGGTTCCATTCTGTGAGATGAATCCACTCACCACAAAGCATTTTCACTGTTAACTGGCTTCTAGTTTTTACCATGGAATATTCCGTTTTTCATTGTAGCCTTCAATGGGCTCAGAATTGTCCCTTCGTGGCTTATACGAAAAGAATGTTTCCAATCTTGTGAATAAAAAAAGCAGTTCCATTAAATGAGATGAAGCCACACATCACAAAGCGTTTTCACACACAGCTTGTTTCTAATGTTTATCATGGTTTTTCAATATAGGGCTCAATAGGCTCGAATATGTTCCATGTAGATACTATAAAAAGAGTGTTTCCCAACTTGTGAAATAAATGGGAGATTCCATTCTGTGAGATGCATCCATACTTCAAAAAGCATTTTCACAGGTAGCTTTTTTTTCTAGTTTTTATCATGGGATATTTGATTATTCACTCTAGAACTCAATGGGCTCAGAAATGTGCCAGGTAGATACTACAAAAAGAATGTTTCCAATCTGATTAATTAAAAAAAAGGTTCCATTCTATGCAGTGAATCCAAACATCACAAAGAATTTTCACAGTTACAGTGTTTCTAGTTTTTATCTTAGGCTAATCGTTTTTTCACTGTACTCCTCAAAGGGCTCAGAAATGTCCCCTGGTAGATACTACAGAAAGAGTGTTTCCTACCTGATGTATAAAAAAACCGTTCCCATTCTGTGAGAAAAATCCACACATCACAAAGCATTTTCACAGATAACTTGTTTCTGTTTTTTATATGGGATGTACGGTGTTTCCCTTTAGGGCTCAACAGGCTCAAAATTGTCCCATGTAGATACTACAAAAAGAGTGTTTCCAAACTTGTGACTCCAAACAGAAGTTCCATCCTATGAGATGAATCCACACATTACAAAGTATTTTCTCAGATAGCTTGTATCTAATTATCGCAAGATTTCAGTTTTTCGCTATAGGACCCAAGAAACTCAAAAATGTCTTTTCGTAGATAGTACAAAAAGTGTGTTTCCTGCCTGGTGAATAAAAAAAGCAGTTGCATTCTGTGAAATGAATCCATTCATCACAAAGCATTTTCAAAGGCAGCTTGTTTCAAATTTTTATCTCTGGATATTTAGTTTTTCACTATAGGCTTCAATAGACTTGGACATGTTTTACGTAGGTACTACAAGAAGAGTGTTTCCAACCTAGTGAATAAATTCCAGGTTTCATTCTGTAAGATGAACATACACATCTCAAAGCATTTTCACAGAAGCTCCCTTCTAGCTTTTATTGCTCAATATTTGGTTTTTCACCATAGGCCATAATGGGCTCGGAAATGTCCATTTATAGGTATTACAAATAGGGCGTTTCCAACTAGGTGAATCTAAACGCAGATTCCATTCTGTAAGATAAATTCACACATCACAAAGCATTTTCAAAGACAGCTTGTTTCAAGTTTTTATCACGAGATACTGGGTTTTTCACTATAGGCTTCAATGGGCTGAAAAATGTTTCACTTAGATACTACGAAAAGAGTGTTTCAAACCAGGTGAATCAAATCACAGGTTTTACTCTGTGAGATGAATCCACACATCACAAAGAATTTTCACAGATAACTTGTTTCTAGTTTTCAACATGGGATATTCAGTTTTTACTATAGACCTCAATAAGCTCAGAAATATCCCACGTAGATACTACAAAAAAAGTGTTTGCAACCTGGAAAATCACATCCCAAGTTTCATTCAGTGACATGAATCCAAAGCATTTTTACACAAAACATTTTTACAAAGTGCTTGTTTCTAGTTTATACTGCACGATACTCGGTTTTTCACTATAGGCCGAAATGGGCTCTGAAATGTCCATTTATAGCTACACAAAAGGAGTGTTTTCAAACAGGTGAATCAAAATAAAGGTTCCATTCTGTGAGATAAATCTGTACATCACAAAGCATTTTCACAGAGAACTTTTTTCTAGTTTTTATCGCATGATATTCTGATTTTCACTATATGCCACAATGGGCTCAGAATTGACCTTTGTAGATTCTACAAAAAGAGTGTTTCCAACCTGCTGAATCGAAACACAGTTTCCGTTCTGTGAGATGAATCCATATATCACAAAGCATTTGACAGATAGTTTGTTTTTAGTTTTTATGGCGGGATATTCAGTTTTTCACTGTAGGCTTCAATGGGCACAGAAATGTCCCATTGCAGATTCTACAAAAATAGTGTATTGAAACTGATGAATCAAAACACAGGTTCCATTCTGTGAGATGAACGCATACATCACAACACACTTTCACGTAGAGCTTGTTTCTAGTTTTTACTGTGGGATTTTCTGTTTTTCACTCTTTTCTTAATAGGCTCAGAAATGTCCCTTCATAGATCCTACAAAAAGAGTATTTCAACCAGGTGAATCAAAATACATGTTCTATTCTGTGAGATGAATGCACACATCACAAAATGATTTAACAGATAACTTGTTTCTAGTTTTTATTTTGGAATATTCTATTTTTTACTATAGGCCTCTGTGGGCAAGGAAATGCTGCTTCATAGATTTTACAAATAGAGTGTTTCCAACCTGGTGAATCAATGCACCGGTTCCACTCTGTGAGATAGATCCACACATCACAAAGCATTTTCAGAGATATCTTCTTTCTAGTTTTCAGCACTTGATGTTAGATTTTTTCTTATCAGCCTCAATGGGTTCAGAAATGTTCCATCGTATATTCTACAAAAAGAGTGTTTTCAACTTGGTGAATCAAAACACAGGTTCCATTCTATGTGATGAATCCATACACCACAAAACATTTCACAGAGAGCTTATTTCTAGTTTTTATCACGAGATATTCGATTTTTTAATCCAGGCTTCCATTGCCTCAGAAATATCTCTTCGTACATTCTACAAAAAGTGTTTCCAACCTGGTGAATCAAAACACAGGTTGCATTTGTGAGATGAATCCACATATCAAAAGGCATTTTCAGAGATATCTTCTTTCTAGGTTTAATCACTTGATATTTGATTTTTCCTTATCATTCAAAATAAGTTCAGGAATGTCCCCTTTGTAGAATCTACAAAAAGGGTGTTTCCGATATGGTGAATCAAAACACAGGTTCCAATCTGTGAGATGAATCTATATATCATAAAGCATTTTCACAGATAGCTTGTTTCCAGTTTTTATCATGGGATTTTTTTTTCACTGTAGACATCAATGGGCTCTGAAATTTCCCATCGTAGAGTCTACAAAAGGAATGTTTCCAACCTGGTGAATACAAACATGGGTTCCATTCACTGAAATAAATACACACATGACGAAGTATTTTCATAGATATCTTGTTTCTAGTTTTTATCCCAAGATTTTCAATTTTTCACTGTAGGCCTCCAGAGGCTTAGAAATATTCCTTTGTAGATGCTACAGAAACTGTTTCCAATCTGGTGAATCAAAACACAGATTCCGTTCTATGAGATTTAACCACACAGGGCGAAGTATTCTCACAGATATGTTGTTTCTAGTTTTTATCATGCAATATTCGATTTCTCACTATAGGTCTCATCAGGCTCAGAAATTTCCTTTCATATATTATATAAAAGTGTGTTTCAAACCTGGTGAATGAAAACCCAGGTTCCATTCTGTGAGATGAATCCACACAACACAAAGCATTTTTGCAGATAGCACGTTTCTAGTTTTTATCACGGGATATTCGATTTTTCACTATAGGCTTCATTGTGCTGAGGAATTTCCCTTTGTAGATTCCACAAAAAGAGTGTTTCCAACCTGCAGAATCAAGCCAAGGATTCATTATGAGTGATGAATCCATGCATCAGACAGCATTTTCACAGAGAGCTTGTTTCTAGTTTTTATCACCAGGTATTCGATTTTTCCTTATGGCCCTCAATGGCCTTAGAAATGTCCCATCATAGATTCTACGAAAACAGTGTTCCCAACCTGGTTAATCAAAATACAGGTCCATTATGTGAGATGAATCCACATATAACAAAGCATTTTCAGAGATACCTTCTTTCTAGTTTTTATCAAGAGATATTTGGTTTTTCAGCATACGCCTCAATGGGCTCAGAAATGTCCCTTTGTAGATTCTACAAAAAGAGTTTTTCCAACAAATCAATACACAAGTTCCATTCTGTGAGATGAATCTGTACATCACAAAGCTTTTTCACAGACAGCTGTGTTTAGTTTTTATTGCAGAATATTTGATTTTTCACTATGGCCCTCAATGGCCTCAGAAATTTCCCTTCACAGATTCCACTAAAAGTTTGTTTCCACCTGTTGAATGAAAACCCAGGTTCATGCTGTGAGGTGAATCCACACATCACAAAGCATTTTCACAGATACTTGTTTCTAGTTTTTATTGTGGGATATTCGTTTTTTCATTATAGGCCCCAGTGGGCTCAGAAATATCCCTTCGTAAATTATACAAAAAGAGTATTTCCAACCTGGTGAATCCAAAAACAGGTTCTGTTCTGTGAGATAAACTTACACATGACAAAGCATTTACACAATTCTTTCTAGTTTTCATCCTGGGACATTGGATTTTTCACTGTAGACTTCAGAGGCTCAAAAACGTCCTTTCATAGATTCTCCAAAAAAGTGTTTCCAACATGGTGAATCAAAACACAGGTGCCATTCTGTTTGATGAATCCACACATCTTGAAGCATTTTCAGAGCTGGCTTGTTTCTAGATTTTACTGCAGGATATTCAATATTTCCTTATGGGCCTCAATTTGTTCAGAAATGTCTCTTTGTAGATTCCATAAAAAGAGTGTTTCCAACTTCGTAAATCCAAAAACAGGTTTCATTCTGTGAGAGGAATTCACCCATCACAAAGAATCTTCACAGATAGCTTATCTCTAGTTTTGTTTCCAGTTTCTATCACAGGATATTCGATTTTTCACTATAGGTCTCAAGGGGCTCAGAAATTTCCCTTCATATATTCTACAAGAAGAGGGTTTCCAACCTGGCAAATCAAAGGACACGTTCCATTCTGTGAGATTAATCCACACATCAAAATGCATTTTCACAGATAGTTTCTTTCTAGTTTTTTTCTCAGGATATTCTATTTTTCTTTAGGGGTCTCAACGGGCTCAGAAATGTCCCTTCGTAGATCCTTCATAGTGTTTCAGCCTGGTGAATCAAAACACAGGTTCCATTCTACAAGATGAATTCACACATCACAAAGCTTTCTTACAGAGAGCTTGTTTTTTGTGTTCATTGCTTGATATTTGATTTTTTCTTATCGACCTCAATTGGTTCAAAAATGTGTATTTGTAGATTCTACAGAAAGAATGTTTTTAACCAAGTGAATCAAATACTAGTTCCATTGTGAGATAAATTTATACATCACAAAGCATTTTCACAGATAGCTTGTTTCTAGTTTTATCACAGGATATTCAGTTTTTCCTTATGGGGCTCAATGAGCTCAGAAATGTCCCTTCATAGATTCTACAAAAAGAGTGTTTCTCACTGGTGAATCAAACACAGGTTCCATTCTGTGAGATGTATCCACACGTCACAAAGCATTTTGACAGATAGCTTTTTTCTAGTTTTTTTCACGAGATATTCTTTGTTTGCTTTTTTTTATAAATATATTTAAAATTTTATCAAAACCTTTCCCTTAATTTGAATTGTAAAATAATTTTTTCATTTATTTCTATTGAAGCAGTTAATTATTGTGATTTTTGATTTCTAAACTATTCTTGTATTTCTGAATTAAATTCCAGTTTATACATATTTCTGGGTTTGATTTACTAATATTTTGTTTGGAATATTTACATCTATATAATGATAGATACATTAGTCTGTATCTTTTTTATAGTAATGTCTTTGCCGCCTTATAATGGTAAGGTTATATTCCCCAAATAACGAATTGAGAAGTATTCTTTATTTTTTCTGTTTGCTGGAATAGCTGAATGATATTGACTCTTCACTCTGGAAGAATTTAATGTTGAAACTGTTTGACTCTGTAGTTTCCTTCATGGGGAGGTTTTCAAATAACACCTTTTATTTCTCTAACAGATACGTAATTATTCAGACCTAACATTTATTTTATGTCAGCATCTATAAGTCATATTTATTTTATACAATATTGTTCCAATTCATCTAAGTAGTAAAGATTTTATTTATTTATTATTTTTTATTTATTTTTACTTTTAAGTCAGGGGTACATGTGCAGATTTGTTACATTGGTAAATGGAGTCATGGGGGTTTGCTGTACAGATTATTTCATCACCCAGGTATTAAGCCTAGTACCCATTAGTTATTTTTCCTAATCTTCTCCCTCCTCCCACTTTCCACTCCTTGATAGGCCCCACTGTGTGTTATTCTCCTCTATTTGTCCATGTGTTCCCATTATCTAGCTCCCACTTACAAGTGAGAACTTGCAGTATTTGGTGTTCTGATCCTGTGTTAGTTTGCTAAGGATAATGGCCTTCATCTCCATCCATGTCCCTGCAAAGTACATAATCTCATTCTTTTTTATGGCTGCATAGTATTCTATATGTACTCATTTTCTTTATCCAGTCTATTGTTGATTGACATTTAGGTTTATTATTTTTTTTATAGGCAAGGTTTTGCTCTGTCATGGAGGCTGGATGCAGTGGCATAATCATAGCTTACTGAAACCTCGAACAACTGGGCTTAAACAATCCTCTTGCCTCAGCCTCCTGAGTAGCTGGGACTACAGGTATGTGCCACTACAGTTACAGTTTCCTGGCAAAGGCCCCACCCTCAAGCCTGGAAACTTACAGTCCTAAATGGGAACAGGCATTCCTGTTTTTGTGTCCGTAATTCCCATTTGATTCACTACGCCCCCTGTCCTGTACCCATGTAAACCTCAGACCCCAGGCTCCAGAAGCAGATCAACAGATGAAGAGATGAACAGAGGAGCACAAAAATGCCAGAAAAGAACGGCACAGCAGAGAGAAGAGAAGGAGCACATGAATGCTGAGAGGAGTTCAGCTGGGGATGGTTGGAGAGGTAATCAGCTGCTGGACAGCCAAACTCCAGGGGAAGATCATCTTCCCACTCCATCTGCCCTCCAGCTCCCCGTCATCCCACTGAGAGCCACTTCCACCATTCAATAAAACCCCACATTCATCCTTCAAGTCCACATGTGACCTGATTTTTCTTAAATGCTGGACAAGGACCTGGGTCCCAAGAGCACACTGAGCTGGTTAACACTTAAGCTCTCCGTGGATGGCAAAGCTAAGAGAGTGTGCCGTAACACATGCTCACTTGGGTTTCAGGAGCAAAAGGCACCCACCCCCAGACTCTGCTGTGGGCTTGGAGCCCAGGGGCACTTGCCCTGGCTCCTGCACCTGCCCATCTGCATGCTCCCCTTTCTATAAGGGGTTTGAGCAGCAGCGGTGGGCAAACAGACAAGCTACACCCCTGTCACATGTCCTGAGAGGGGGTTCCAGGAACTCTTCTGTTTCGACACCTGGCTAATATTTTACAAAAATTTTTTTTTTTAGGGAATCTCATTATGTTGCTAAACCTGGTGTTGCACTCCTGGCCTCAAGCAATCCTTTTGTCTTGGCCTCCCAAAGTGCTGGAATTACAAGTGTGGGACACCTTGCCCTGCCATTAGTAGTAAAAATTTTAGTGTAAACTTATTCATAATATCATCTTAATATGTTGCTATCCTTTTAGCATGACAGTGAAGTTTAGCTCATTGATCTTCAGTATTTATTTCTAACAAATGCTTTAAGGTTGATTTTGATAATTTGTATCTTCACGATTTTTCCATTCAAAATTTTTTTTTAATTTCTGTTGAGATTTATTGTTGTTGTTAATTCTGGTTTAATTAGAAGCATATTTCTAAGGAGTTGAACACTTCCTAATTACGTTTTGTGTGTGTATCAGTTATATTCTTTTAGCTTACTTCTACACTTTTAAAAAAATCTTTGAAAGAATTTATCCTTTGAAATTAGTTAACAACTTCTTTATAACCCAGCATATGGCCAATATTGATAAATCATTCATGCACACATGAAAAGAACTTGTATTTTGTCATTGTTGGATACAATATAACAGGCTTCATTAACACACTGCGATAATTGTGTCTACATCTTTCATATCTTACAGTTTTTTTCTTTTCTTATTGTTGCTTTATCAGTTTTTGAGAGATGTGTTAAAGTTTCCCAGTTTGATTTTGGATATATTTATCTCCAATCTCCATTTTTATGTGTGCTCTTTTTTTTTTTTCTTTTTTTTTTTTTTTTGCTTTAGGTCCATGGATGCCTACTTTGGGTGTATATGGATTGGAAATGTTATATCTTCACTGTGAATTAATCCTTTCATTAATATGACATACCCATTTTTATCTATAATAATATATCTTGTTACAAAAAGTTACTTTGTCTGATAGTTAGTTATAATAGCTTTGTTTTAGTTATTTGCATAGCAAGTATTTTTGCTTTCATTAGCTTTGTGCCTTTATTTTGAAGATGTGTTTCTTTATAGCAGAATACATTTGACTTTTAAAAATTAATTCAGTGTTGATATACAGTGTGAAACAAAAAGATTTCTGTGATCATATTTGGAAGATGTTATATTTCAACTTTACTAGGAAATTTCTAATATCCATTAGCATATTAATGGTGCTAAGAAGTTTTGCAGTAACAAAATCTATTTAGCTTTGTACAGCCCAGCATTTCCAAGAATTTCCTGGAGACAAGACCCTTTTATTTTGTAATATTGATTAAAGTGAAAAAACTGCTGTTCCAAATGGACACTCTGAGAAAATGTGTGCTGTGTCTTTCCAGACTCATTTAACTTTTCTTGCTGAACCCATTGGTCTCATTAACTGTCCAGTGGAGCACAGAGAAACCAAGCAACATGTTCTACAACTGGTCGCTTCTATTCCTGGAATATACTCCATTCTCAATAACCTGTCTTTCTTAGTTCTCAGAGTACCCCACAGAGTTATCAACTCACATTGTGTACCATTATTTGTTAGGGCAATAGTCACTGCTATAATAAACCACCAACAAAAATAGCTAACGTGGTAGAAGTTAGTGTTTATGAGCATATAATACAAAACACGTTTTCTTGAGTAGTACATGGCTGTCTTCCAAGGGGATTCAAGGACCTAGAGTCCTTCAGTCTTGAAGCACTACTGGTGTTAGCACTTGGCTTACTGGGTCACCATGATTATGTGCTTCAAGTAGGCTGAAGAGAAAGAATGAAAGTAGGAACACATACTAATCTTGATCCAGAAATAATAATACTTTTGCTCCATTTCCCATCATTATGTAGGATTTGGACAGATAACGGAGGGAAAATACAAATGAAGAAAAATAATCAACAAATTGAAAAGCATGTTAGAGACTTGAAAGGTTTATAGTAAAAGCAGAACTGCAGGTTACTGAAGTGAGGGGGTGGGTAAGACTGACGAGATATAAGAAATTGATTAAGTCAAGCAATAGGTAATAAGGACCAGTGAAGAGCTTTGAGTTAGAAAGAAACAGGATCAGAGCTGCATTTAAAAAATTAATTTGATATCAGTATTTTACATGAATTGAAGCTAAGAGAAACTGAGACCAAGACACGTCATGGTGTCTGCTTAGTTTTTCTTAGGTGTCAACACTGTTCTAGACATTGTGATAGGAACATTTGATTTATCAGTTAATCTCCATAATAATTTCAATGGGTAGACATTGTCTTTTTTTTTCTAATAATCATAGTATTAACAAAGTAAACTGCCCAGAAGCACACAGGTAAATTATGCTGCTGATAGATATTTAACTAGTTAAGATCTCATGACCAATGTCCCATTAATATATAATTAAGTATCTACTGGTCGTAGTCAAATTGGGAATGGAAATAGGTGAAATACATGAAGATACAAAGCAGACATGGAAAAGAACAGGCTTGTCAGGATGGATTAGAATATGTTTTTTTAGTCTCCCGTCTCAAAGCTCTTTCCATTTTACCAAACATCTCTTCAGCAACTCCTGGGGTCAGTTCCAATCCTATCGCTTTATGATTCTTGAACTGAAAACAGATTTATGCCAGCTGAATAGCAATTATTCAGAATTCATTTCACCACTGAAACGTTCCTGTGGTCTGCAGGATTATGTCATGCTCACATAAGTAGCGATACATCAACATGGATGAACCACAAAGACAGGAAAATAAAATCAGATTGAAAAGTGTAATAGCCCAGCTGTTCCATGAAAGTATCAGTTTTCTTTCCAAGGGTTTTTTTAGATAGTTTTTTTTTCAACATTGATAAGGCAAAAATTATTTTTGCTAGGATGTTGATAGTTTCTTTTCAACATTGATAAGGCAAAAATTATTTTTGCTGGAATGTTCAGAAGACCAAAATCTATTTCTTGCTATCTACCAGTAAGGTTTGCCAGTAACACCTGCAGTGTCAGATAAAAGTCAGAATTTAAGTCAAACTATTTATACAATCCCCCAAAGATGAAGAATTAGGGGGTGATGTGTCTGTCATACAAGAATTAAAACTCTACTTCCCTCAGTACTGTTTGAATAGAGATTCATAAACCCCATATATTTTACCTAATGATAGCGCTTTACTATTCAAATAGCTTTTCTTCTTCCTTCCTCTTCTAATCTTTCCAACACATTTATGAGGTGTTAAGGCACATATCATTTTCCCATTCTGAAGATGAGAAATAGAAAGTTTCAGAGGAGTTAAAATACTTGCCTCTCACAACATGTATAATTGATGATGGAGAATGTGTATTAGTTCCTGCCTTACTCCTCTTAAGAAAAGGTTTTGTCATTTAATTGTCTGCTATCCATACCTTGCACCTTGTATTCTTGAGTGAGTTCCCTGCACTTTGGAATCTTGATGGTCGTAGAGTTCCCTAGTGTTAGGAATGCTGAGGATTTTACTAAGACTAAGGCAACACAGTAGCCCTGGGAGGGGTGAAGGGTGGGAATTGCAAGATGAAGAAGGATCTGAGTTTTAATCCATGCTCTATTTTCATGTGATCTTATTCATAATGCAGGGAAATATGGCTTTGGTAGGCTGGATAATGGCCAAGGACCTAATTCTAGAAGCCTGTGAGTGTAACCTTATATGGCAAAAAAAAAAAAAAAAAAAAAAAAAAAATCTGCGGACATGATTAAGTTAAAAATCTTGGGGAGGTTAGCCTGGATTAGCCAGGTGGGCCTTGATTTCAATTGCAAGTGTTTTGAAGGAGCAAAATAAGGTTGTCGAGAGAAGAAGAAGGCAACATCATCACTGAAGCAAAATACTGTGTTAATGGCCTTGAAAATGGAGAAAGAGCCCCTGAGCCAAGGAAAGCACAGTATGTAGTTCCTGAATCTGGAAAAGACAAAGAAACAGATTATCCCCTAAACATTAGGAGAGAGCCTGGTCCTAATGACACCTTGATTTCAACTCAGAGCAACAGATTGTTGACATCTGACCTTTAAAAAATTTAAGATAATATGTTGATGGTAATCTGTTTATGACAGTAAGAAACCAATACAACGACTTTTCAGGACTGTCATTGGGATTAAATGACCTCTTGCAAGTAAATGACGGGCAGAGTGCAGGTGCCAGACCTCACATTTTCATCTAGTCGTATTTCTCTGAAAGATCTAGAACACAGCAGAAACTTTAGGTAAATATATTCTCTTTATCGCTACTTTCTCCCAGAAAATTATCTTTAATTTTCTACCCTTGAGAACTTATGTATCATAACAAACCTCAAAAGTTTCTTCTAATCTTTGCTGAAACATCCTAAAAGAAAATCAATCTCAGGTTGTCCAGTCTACACTTCTTTTGTTTGATCTATACTGATCTTATTAAGCCTTCCAAAGACATGAGTGACTTCGAGGCCCTGTAGAACTCCCGCAGAATTCTGAGTTGGAGAGGGAAAACTGTAAAAACAGAAACAGACATTGGACTTCTCAGTTCCTCCTCCATCCTGATCCAGGACATTAGCTAAATTTAATGCCTTATCTGTATTCTTAACCTCTATCAGATACGATTTTCATAAGAATGGAACTACACAAGATGGAATGAAGGAAGCCGGAAGAAATCTCGTGGTAACCCAGAGGGAGTAACACCTAGTACAATGCGGATGTTAGCAATACTCATCACTTCCTTCTTTCCTATCTGCTTCCTGCAAAACATCTAGGTGAACACTATGAGAGCCAGATAAATACTATGAAGCTCATTTCGTTTGAATTCGACTCTTTGTCCTGCCATGCTATGCACTTTTCCATGCCAATAGAATTGAATGTCGATGCCAATACATCCCAAGATGTTGTCCTTTTATGAATGGACATATGTCTTGGCATTCCTGTGCTGTTGTGTATCAGTCTCGGAACATAATTTGTCAACTATGCTACCCTTGCTTCTATACCCTATCAAACAGAATGAATATGTTTTCGACAGTGTACTCCAAGTAAATTACCGTGACCTTGACAGACTCTTTGGACATTGTATGTTGGGCAACTACCTTCTCTTGTCAGGATTAGTCTCTTTAATAGGATCAAGTTCCCTAGACTCTTTTTTCATACTGTAAGCTTTCTCTGCCCTTCCACTTTTTTTTTTTTTCCTGAGACATTCTCACTCTGTTGTCCAGGCTCTAGTGCAGTAGTATTATAATAGCTCTACCTTGCTTTTAACTAGCCTTCATGATTTTTTTTTATGACTTATAATAATGCGCCTGCTTCATTTTGCCAATTTGAAATCAGATCTTCTACCTTAATTTGTAATTCAAAATTTCCTATTAGCAAAACTACCCTGGGATGCCATTGGGAAAAGGTTGATTTTAATCTCAGTCTCTCTACTTGCTCTCTATGTAATATTGAACATATTCTTTAAAATCACAGATTTAACAATTACTGCTGATATACGGTGATAACTAACAGCAGTCCCAATTTCTTTGGTGTATATTGTTAGAAATATATGGAAAATTGTGTGTACTCATTTTTTGTAAAGTCTAACAAATTGTAATGGGTGATAATTGTCATTCCCCTTTACTACCAGAGAAATCCCAAACAGAAGCTCTCCTTTCTGCTGGATATTAGACCTAGAATAAAAACATTATATGATTCAATTAGATACACCTCCTCTATCTTTTCCTTTGTCTCACTAAGTCACTACTTCTCAAGTACTACTTACTGCTTATATTAGTAATGGTTCTCTGGAGGAATAGAACTAATAGGGTAGGTATGTAGGTGAAGGGGAGTTTATTAAGAAGTATTGACTCATACAATCACAAAGTGAAGTCCCACAATAGACCATCTGCAAGCTGGGGAGCAAGGAAGCCAGTTCGTGTCCCAAAACCTCAAAAGTAAGGAAGCTGACAGCACAGCTTTTGATCTGTGGCTGAAGGCCTGAGTGCCCCTGGCAAACCACTGGTGTAAGTCCAAGAGTCCAAAAGCTGAAGAACTTGGAGTCTGATGTTCGAGGGCAAGAAAAAGCCAGTACAGGAGAAAGATGAAGGCTGGAAAACTCAGCAAGTCAGCTTCTTCAACCTTCTTCTGCCAGCTCTATTCTAGCCTTGCTGACAGTCGATGAGTTGGTGCCCACCCACATTGAGGGTGGGTCTGCCTCTTCCATTCCAAGGACTCAAATGTTCATCTCCTTTGAGAACACCCTCACAGACACACCCAGGAATAATACTTCACATCTTTCAATCCAATCAAATTGACATTTAATATTAACCATCCCATTGCTCATCACTAAAACTTGAACTCTTTTCTTAGAATAAACTTCATTGAGAATGACTTATATTAGGGGTAGGGTTAGAATAATCATAGCTTTAAATCTTCATTATATGCTGTGTTTGCTGTGGTGATATATAAAAAATGATCCCAAAACCCTTTGACATTCTTCTCACTGAAATGTAAGTTCTATTAATTTCTCCCGTTACCACTGCTACTACTGCCTTGCATGCATAGCCACATAATTTAGCACGCTCAGCTTCTCCTACTCTGCTTAAGGTTGCCTATTTACGGAAAACCTCCTACCCGACTAGTCACTCCCCATCCCTTGAATTTGAGATCCGTGACTACTTGACCAATAGAATGCAATAGAAATGGTGACTTTTTGGGCCCAGGCTGTAAGAAAGTGGCAGCTTCCTCTTTTAGTCTTTTGAGTTGCCCACTCTCAGACCACAGCTGCCGTGCTTTGTGGGAGCCAGAAACACAAGTATTCTGGACCACAGTTATGTGAATGGGTGAACCACTCTGTGATTTCAGCCTCTAACACTGCATGGTCCTTAGCCTTACACTGGTCAAGCCAATGGCACAAGGAGCAGAAATCAGCTGCTCTTTGCAAGGCCTTGCTAAAATTGCAAATACATAATGTCAATGAAAATAGTCAAATGCTGTAAAATATTTGAAGAGATTGATTCTGAGTCAAATATGAGTGACCATGGCCAGTGACACAAACCTCAGGAGGTTCCGAGAACATGTGCCCAAGGTGGTTGGGGAGCAGTTTGGTTTCATACATTTTAGGGAAGCATGAGACATCAATCAAATACATTTAAGAAAAACATTGGTTTGTTTGAAAGGACAACTCAAAGTTGAGGGTGGGGGTTCAGCTACAGGTAAATTTAAACATTTTCTACTTGACAATTGAGTTTGTCTAAAGACCTGGGATCAATAGAAAGGAAAAGTTCAGGTTAAGATAAAAGATTTTGGAGACCAAGGTTCTTTTGAAGTCTTATAGTCGCTGACTTTAGAGACAATAGATTGCAAATGTTTCCTATTCAGACTTTTAAAAGGTGCTATATTCTTAATCTCTTTAGAATTAGGGGGGCCTAGAAGAACCAGATCTAGCTATGTTAATAGAACTTCTTTACTCCCCCACAAAGGACGTCTTTGCAGGACCATTTCAAGATATGGCAAAGAAACATGTTTTGAGATAAAATATTTTTATTTTCTCCCTTGTCTCATAATGTTATGCCAGAGTTAGTTTGGAAAGTAAGTCACCATATATAGGGCTAAATAAAACCCATCTGAGGAGAATTTATGGATTGTAGGGCATGACTCCCCAGATCCCTTAGGTAGGAATTTGGGCAAGATAAAAAAAAAATCAGAGCTTAGTCCTCAATGATAAAAATAAATGATTATAGCTATTTTAAACCACTACATTTGGAGTTTTTTCTTTTTAACATAGTAATACAAAATTAGAGCAAAAGGTTATATTAAAAAGACCAACAATCTGCCAATTTTCTTAGGACAGGAGGACTTTTCTGTTTTAGTAGTTGCCTGCAGGACTCTCAGAGGCAGTGAAAGCACAGTTTAACAATTTTGTGTGTTTGTGTGTATAAACGGGCAAATAGCAAAATTGTGTTAAAAGGAATAGTGTGGGACTCAAAGTTGAGGAAGTATATTTCAAATCAAAAACAACCTTAAGAAGAGAAACAGAGCCAAGAGGTGATCAAGCCAAAGTAAGCCAGAAGACATGAAATAAGGTTAAAATCAGCTGGTTGAAGTGTCACTTAAGCAAATAACAGAAACAACAATTTCTTGTCAATGTTCCTCCTTTACATGTTTCTCATGCCTTTTGTGTTGGCAGGACAGATGAGATTCATAAAAACAATCTTAACTGAGGTGCCTTTAATGTTCAAGGTATGCTATAAAGCACATAACCTAAGAATGCCCATTGTGCTAGCCCCAACCTGGTAACTTTGCAGGAAACAATTGTTCTTTACAGTCCAACCTACATTTTTCAACAACACGGCAGGGATACTGACCTATAAAAGTGTGCCCAAGAGCAAAATAGATTTACAGTAAAAGGAGAAGATGTTGCACTCAGCAAAGGGATAGTTACAGTTCCCAGAGTTATGAGCTGGACTGAAGTGCAAGATCAGTCCACTCACTATGGTGATAAAAATTGACTTACAAGAAATATTTTCAGTGGATTAAGATTCTGAAGCAGAGTCAAATGTATTTCATGACTTGAGTTGCTTGTTAAAACTGCACGTTTCTGAGACCGAGCCTCAGAATTCTAGATTTATGATGTGATGACAGAGATCTACATTTTTGACAATTATCCAGGATGATTTTGACAGACGATGATGTTTGACAAACAATAATTTTGATACTGAATTTTTGCGGGTTACAGGATTTACTTACTCAGGAGGTGACTGTGCGTTTATGTTCATTTTTACTTAGTTCATATCAAAAGTTAATGGGAACCCCTTCTCCTTTTCCTTACTCTATGGCAGACACAGACACACACTTCTAAGATCCCTCTTCAGGAAAGAACTTATTATCAGGCTGTGAGTGTTGTCCTTAGGTGACATTTCCCCAGCTGTTACCTCATTCAGTTCTGCCTCAGATTTTAAGTTGAAGTCACACTTTTCTTAACTGGGAAAGCTTAACTAAGCAAGAAGTGTCCTTGCTGTACACTGAAGCCCAAGCAGGAGAGGAAGGATGTTCCTGGTGGGTGAGGGGGTGGGGAGTGAGAAGCATGGTGTGAGCCCAGTTGAGTGAGAAGGGCATCTGATCCATGAGGATGTGCATGCCAACTCAAGGACATACCCATCCACTCCTCCACGTGGGTGTGGATACTCTACCATGCAGATGCTCTCATTACCCTGCTTGGGTCTGAAACCCTAAGCCGAGCCATCCACAAACAGGGATGCCCTGTTGGGCTGTTTCTCCATGGCAGTCCATCCTGTACAGATACCCTCTTTCACGTGTTTGGATTTGTGGGAAAAAATCACCTTTAGCCTAGGGTGACGCTTGGAACAGAATTGGTTCTCATTACATGTTAACTGGATTTGAATTTTAGAAGCTCTGAGTATATGTCAGAATAGATGATTGGAATGTACAAATATCGGCTTCATGTTTTTATCTGATCTTATTACCACTCCAGCTCTGCTAACCTTCCAATCAATAGCCTATTAGGCCCTCAGTAGGACTGAAGAAGGTTGATTGACCAGATGTCACCAGGAAGCTTGAGGCCATCAAAAGATGAGGATGCAGCTAGAGCTTATGTTAACAGGAAAGAGACACACTTCGTTTTCTTAATCCTTTCCCTGGGTACAAAATGATTTTATTTCAAGACTGACAGTTGAGCTGCTCATTTAGTGTTCCTCCTACACATTCCGGCCCATCAGACAATCAATCAAAAGCTAATCCACCAACATACTGACTTGCTCAGGCCAAGACCCTCCTGAAAATTCCTGCCTGGTCACTTTGCAGATACGTGAACATCTATCGATTGACTGTGGTATCCGCAAGAAAAATATATAAACCTCCTCAATAGAGGACAAATATGACAGGATACCATCCACCTATCTTTTAAGATTCCACAATCAAATTTTACAATCTGGGCAAGTGGTAGCCATTTCTCTCTTTCTTATTGTGCTGAAAACTTTATCATAAATCACACCACCTGAAACATACTTTTGAACTTACCTGGAAGATGGATGATTGGCCTTTTCCCTGAGGGCAAGTGAAAGGTTGAACAATTTTATCTCAAGGAATTAAAAAATGTGTCTAAGCCATACTCTCCTGCGAAGGTTGGCTAAACTTTTCAAAGTATCATTTGCTAGATTATTTCTGACTTGGGTTTTTAATGTTTTTCAACCATTTACTGATTTGCTACTTTCTAGGTTAGAGACACAGGATATAAAATAGAAGCTAATGAATTTCCATTATATGTAAGGTAGTATTCAATGTGGGAAAGAGAATGGGATATAGAATGAAATACATTCACTAATTTCATGCAATTAGATAAATGTTAAAAATAATGTATTTAAAAGCACTCTGAATAGGAAGCTTTTGGTTTATTTGTTTGTTTAAAGAAAGGAGTCAGTAAGCTTGTGTTAAGGTATTGAGAACGCTTTTCATTGGATGCAATATTCAATTTGGTCAACTAGGATGGCTAGAATAACATTTTCCTTTCAGAGAGAGCTGTCCATGGTGACTTCCTCATGTAAAGAGTGTTTATGCCGAGTTCCAGAAGCAGGTTGCTTTGTTTAAAATCCCAGTTACGCTGCTGCTAGCTATGAGGGCTTGGGCAAGCCCCCTTGTCTTGGGCCTCAGTTTTCCAGCAGTAATTAGCAGGACAGAAACTTCTTTTAGGGACAGGGATAATAAGAATTGCCCTTGTTCTCACTTCTTCACAGTCGCTATTAGATGGGATGTGTTTCTGTGAAAGGGCAGGATATTCTTTCCTGCCCTTTCAGACCTATATTTGATTCCTCTGCCATTCAGACCTATATTTGAATCTCTTAAAGTACAACCACAAATAGGATATCATTTGTCTTTCTTAAAATCCTCCCAGGGGACAGAAAGCACACACACACACACACACACACACACACACACACACACACACTTCACTTGTCAATACTGTTTACTATTTGGTAGACTAAATGTAAATTTGATGTTTACCCTAGCAGTTGCTGATGGCTTTTCGTGGACAATGACATATCCTTGGACTCCTTGACATTTCATTTTGTGCTCCTGGGGCTGCCAGCTCTTTTCTGTAACTGCCTGTCAAAATAACAAGATTTTGCCTGCTTACTTAGAACAACCTGCTTAATAACTGACAGTCTAATCCTGCCCCAGCCGTTTAGTCGTACAAACTGGCTTTCACAGTGAGATTGGGATATTTTGTCCCTAGAACATAAGGTGTACACTTAAAATATCCTCAACAATACTGACCCAGAATGGCAACTTGAAAGGTGGGGGTTCTTTGTGAAATCACGACATTGGTATTCTTAGAGCTTTACAGATATAAATAATGAACATGAAATCTTGAAGCGAAAGTAGAATCACAGTGAGAGTCGAACACACCCAAGAAATATTTGATGTACAAAAATAAACTTCTCCCTAATTCATTCAACTAAAAATACTGTTGAATGACAAAGATGTATACTGTTCTACCACAGAATTTCCTCTTTGAGAGGCAGCTGGAACTAGCAATCGTGGTTAAGGACCAGGGTTTTGCAGCCACATAGATTTCAACACCTTCTCTACCTCTCATTTAGCTGTTTTATCTTGGGCTAGTTACCATCTCTGAGCCACAGCTTTTCTAACATAAAATGGGAAAGACGCTCTCCTTAAATGCTACTTGAGAATGATAACTAAGAATTCTGCATACAGAATACTTAGCAAAATATTGACACATATGAGGTACACACATTGATTTTTTGCTTTTTTTTTCTGGTAGAGTTATCATCATCATCACTGGCAACATCGATATCATGCCGCCGTTCTCTTTCTCCTCTCAGCCCACACTCGGGTCTAAACAGTGTTTTAGGATTTGGCTCTCAGACCTCATATCCCACACTCTACCTCCATCGTTATTTTCTAACAACACTTGCTTTCTTTCTGGAGGCAACATATTCCTGCCTGCAGGCATCTTCACTAGCTGATGCCAGAGCCTGAGATTCTCTCCCTCAGGTTTTTGCAGAAGTAATTTTTTTCATCATTCAGGCCTTGACTTATAAACTAGTTTCTCTGCAAGGTCTCCTCTGACAATGCAATCTCTTTTAATCATGTCCCTGCATTTTACTGGAGCTGAATCTTCATCCTAATTAATTTGTTCGTTGGTTATTTACACATCCCCGTGCAGTCTCCATGATAGCATTGCTTTTTTACTCATATTTCACTTTGTATTGCCTACGTTTAAAAGTAACTCAGGGTAGAAAAGTTTCAAAAAAGAAGCTCATTAAATGGGTGATACAATAAATTAATCATCAATGAATAAAAGGTTTACTTCAGAATAAACTTCAAAAAGATAATACTTCACTACTATGCGCTATGAAGCTAGTGGTCTTTGATTCAAATCCGGATACATGCTAATGGAGAGATTTTGGACTAATGTCTTAATCACTAAAGCTTTAAGATTTCCATCTGTAAAATTGAAAATTTTATAAATCATCACAGAATTTTATGAAGATTAGATGAAAACATGCATGTAAAGCACTCAAAAGATGTCTTGGTACATAAAAAAAAAAGTGTCCACTATTTATTATTGTTAAAATTGAATACTAGCTAAAAACACATTTGGCCCAATATCAGCAATTTTCTGTGGATTCCTGGCATCTGTTTGCATCTTTGTATATTTCATATATGTGCTTCCAGGAGACTTTGATTTTGGAGGTCAGTTACTTGGCATTATGTGCTCCAAGCATTTTTAAAAATTGAGATACACTTCATTCTTTTACAGTTATGATAGTCATCATTTAAAATTGGATAATTCAGTGTTTTTGTTATACTCACAACATGGTGCAGCTATCACCACTATGTAATTCCAGAATATTTTTCTAATAGCAAGAAGACATCCCACATCCATTAGCATTGCACCCCATTCTCCTCTTCCCACAGCCAATGTCAACCACTGATCTCTATCAATGGATTTTTCTCTTCTAAACATTTTATATAAATGAAATCATAATATGTTGCTTTATGTGTTGCTTTTCTTCAACTTGTACTAATGTTTTCAAGGTTTACCTATATGAATTACCATAAATCAGTACTTCATTTCTTTTTATTCCCCAATAATATTCAATTTTGTAGATATAACCATATTTTGCTATTCCTTTCTTCAGATAATAGACATTTAGATTGTTTTTACATTTTAACTATTTTGAATAATGCTGCTGTGAACAATAATATATGTTTATGTGCAAACACATATGTTTATGTGTTTATGTTCACTCCTCTTGGGTATATATCCAAAAGTGAAATAGTTGGTCATGCAGTGGTCATATTTAATATATTGGAGAACTACAAAACCATTTTCCAAAGTGGCTGAATTATTTGACATTCCAATCTGCAGTTTGTGAGAATTCAAATTTCTTTGCATCTTCACCAAACTGTGTTTTGCCCGCCTTTTTTTATTATAGCCATGTAGTGAATATGAAACGGTATCTCATTGTGGTTTTGAATTTCTTAGTGACTAATGATGCTAAGCAAATTTTCTTTTTTTACCATTTATTTTTGGTTCAGAAGTACATGTGCAGGTTTTTAATACAGGTGAACTTCTCATCATGGGGATTTCGTGTACAGATTATATCATAACCCAGGTAAGAAGCATAGTACCCAATAGGTATTTTTCTTATTCTCTCCCTCTTCCCACCTTCCACTTTCAAGTAGGCCCCAGTGTCTGTTTGCCTATTAGTGTCCATGTGTTCTCATTGATTAGCTCCCACTTATAAGTGAGAACATATAGTATTTGGTTTTCTGTTCTTGCATTAGTTTGCTTAGGATAAAGGTCTCCAGCTGCATCCATGTTGTTGCAAAGGACATGATCGCATTCTTTTTTAAACCTGCATAATATTCTATGGTGTATATGTACCACCATATATATATATATATATATATATATATATATATATATATATATATATATATGTAGTCTACCATTGATGGGCATTTAGATTTACTCCATATCTTTGTTCTTGTGAATAGCACTATAATGAGCATACATGTGCAGGCATCTTGCTAGTAGAACAATTTATATTCTTTTGGGTATATATCCAGATTTTATATATATATATATATATACACACACACACACACACATATATATATATATATATATATATAGCTTCCTTCTAAGAGTTTTAGATTTTTCACCCTTACATTTAGATCTTCAATCCATTTGAATTATTTTATATGGTGTAATGTAGGGGTAGAAATTAGAGATAGATAGATAAACACATAGATAGATAGATAGATAGATAGATAGATAGATAGATAGATAGTTAGATAGATACATAGATACATAGATAGATGCAGTTGTTCCAGCACCATTTGTTAAAAAATAAAATAAAATATTATTTCTTCACTGCATTTTATTGGCACCCCAGGTGAAAATCACTAGAGATTTATTTATGGAGTCTTCATTGTATTCCATTGATCTACACGTTAAACCTTATACCACTACTACACTGTCTTGACTACTGCAGCTTTTGAGATATGATATCAAGAAGCGTGAGTCCTCCAACTTTGTTCTTCTTCAAGATTGTGTTGGCTGCTTTGGTCTCTGGCATTTCTATATGTATTTTAAGATCAGCTTGTCAATATCAGCAAAGAAAAAAAGCATATGATATTTAGACAAGGAATATGTTAAAACCGTAGATCTAATTGGAGACTGTCAATCTTCAGAATATAGAGTCTTCCAATCTAAGAACATGGGAAGTCATTCTATTTATTTAAGTCTTTAATTTCTCTAAACAATGTTTGTGATATTAAGTGTGCAATCTTGCACTTCCATCATTAAATTTATTCTTAAATATTTAATTATTTAGATGCCATTTTAAATGGCATCAAGTTCATTTCCAGCTTATTTACTACTAGTGTAGAGAAATACAATTAATTTTTATGTATTGATCTTGAATCCTGCAAACTTGCCTCACTTTTTATGAGTACTAGTGGATTTTTTGCTATATAATTTAGGATTTTCTATTTGTAAGCTCATGTAATATTCAAATAGAGATAGTTTTACTTCTTACCTTGCAATCTCGATGTCTTTTATTCCTTTTTCTTACATAAATGCCAAGGCTAGAATCTCCAGCACAGTGCTGAATAACAAGTAGTGAGATTGAAAATCTTTATCTTGTGAATTATCTTAGAAAAAAATATTTTAATCTTTCACCATTGTGTATGATGTTGGCTGTGGGGTTTTCGTTAGCCAGCTTTCCAGGTTCAGGTGATCTTCTGCTATCATGAAATAGTTTAGGATTTTTTCAAAGGTTTTTTCTGTGTCTATGGGATCATCATGTGTTTTATTATTATTGTTTTTCTAGTATGACATATTATATATTTTTTTGTTGTATGTTGAACTAATCTGTATTCCTTTGATACACTGCATCCAATCTCACTTTGCCCTACCTGGTGTAATTCTTTTAAGATATTGCTGGACATGATTTGCCAGTATTTTGGTAAGCATTTTTTGTGCTTATATTCACAAGGGATATTTGTCTGTAGTGATAATTTATTGTGATGTTCTTATCTGATTTTGATATGAAGGCAGTGTTGGTCTCATAGAATAAGTTGAGAAGGGCTCACTTCTAATATATTTTTGGAAAAGCTTGCAAAAAATTAGTATTAACTCTTTAAAAAGTAGTTGAATTCACCAGTAAAGACATCTAGTCCTAATTTTTTTTTGTGGAATGTTTAAAAATATTATTTCAATCCCTTGACTTGTTATTGATTTTTCATTTTCTGTTTCTTTTGAGTAGCTTTTGAGTAGCTTCTGTATCTTTCTAAGAATTTGTAATCTTTATCTAATTTAGCCAATAATTTTGTACACAGTTGTATATAGTAATCCTTTACCTTTTTAATATAAAGTTGGTAGTATTTTTCCCTTTTTCATCCTGATTTTAGTAATTTGAGTATCCTCCCTTTTTCTTGATTATGCTACCTAAAGATATGTCAATTGTATTAATTTATTTCAAAGTCCCAGTGTTTGCTTTTGTTGTTGTTGTTGTATAGTTTTTCTATCCCCATCTATACAGTTTTTCTATCCGCTCTCATTTACTTTCATTCAAATTTTTATTATTTATTTATTTCTGCTTAAAGTTTCTCTTGATATTCTTTTTCCATTCTCTTAAGAAGGAAGATTGGGTTACTGATTTGTGATCTCTCTTCTTTTTTAACACAGGTATTTGCAGACATCCATTTTTTCTCTAATCATTCCTTTAGCTTCATCTCATATGTTTCGTTATACACCGATCTTATTCAAATTCATTTTGAAGTACTTTCTGATCTGTCTTGTGACTTATTCTTTGATTATTTAGAAAGGTGATTATTTAGAAAGATGAGACTTAATCTTGTGACTTACTCTTTGATTATTTAGAAAGATGATTATTTAGAAAGATGAGACTTAAATTTCCACACATTTATAAATTTCCGAACTTTTATTTTCTTAATTTATTTCTAATTTTATTCCATTGTTATTAGGAAACATACTCTGCATGATTTAAATTCTTTAAATTTATTAAAGCTAATTTTATGGCTTAATTTATGCTCTATCTGGAGGAATGTTCCATGTGCACTTGAGAATAATTTGAATTCTGTTTTGTTGGATGGATTATTTTATATGAGATGTCTGCTCATTCTGGCTGGTTTATATTGTCATTCAAGTATTCCATTTCCTTACTTATCTTATGCCTAATTGTCCTATCTGTAATTGAAAGCTGGTTATTAAAATCTCCAACTGTTACCATTAAATTGTCAAACTCCCCCTTCAATTATGTTAGTTTTGTTTCCTATATTTCTCTGTTGTTAGGCACATTTATACCTCCTTGTTTGACCATTTTATTATTCTAAAATATAATTTTTGTCATTAGCAATAAGTTTGTGGTCTTAAAGTATATTTTGTTGGAACTATACATAGATCAGCATTGCGCCAGTGCAAGGATGACACACAAATTCATAAAGCATCCCATAACTTTTTTAAAGCATATTATGTCTTTTATTTGTATCACTACCTCAGTTTTCTTTATGTTACTGTTTGTTTGCCTGGGATATCTGTTCCTATCCTTTTTCTTTAAACCTATTTGTATCATTCAACTTAAAGTATGTGTGTTGTAGCAATATATAGTTATATATATATATATTTTTTTCCTTCTGGTAATTTCAGTCTATGACATGGATAATTAGAATACTTAATTCATTTGCATTTTGTGTAATTCCTGACAGTTTGAGACTTATGTCTGTGATTCAGCTATTTGTTTTTACATATCTTGTGTAATTTCTGTTTTTCTTTCTCCATTTTTTTCCCTTATTACTGCCTTCTCTTATGTTGTACAGGTACTCTATAATATCACACTTTCGTTCTCTTGCCATGTCACTTATTATATTTTTTAGTTATTTTCTCAGTGCTTGTCCTGTGGCTTCTAATTATCATGTTAACTTACAACACTCTATCTTGTATTAATAATAACAATTACAGTAGTATACAAAATTTGTTTCTATCCATCTTTATCTTCCATCCTTTCTTCTGATGTCATACAAATGATACAGTTTCGCATTGTATCTCATCAACACAGATTTATAACCATTGTTTTATGCAGCTGTCTTTTAATTCAGAAAGGAGAACAGATGAGATATGAATAAAAATACATTTGTGCTATCTTTTATATGTTTCTATGTAATTCTTCAATGGTGTTTTTTATTCTTTCTTGTAGATTTCAGTTACTGTCTTTATGTATTTCTTATAGGGAAGCAGTCTACCAGTATTTTGTTTTTCTTGTTTTGTTTTGTTGTTTTTAGCAGTCTGTGTCATCCCAATCCTCTAGCCCCCTAGGCTTATGTTACAAAGTCAGTTTTAGTCCTATAGAGAACACTTTGTGCATCATGAGTCATTTCTTCTTGCTGATTTTAAGTTCAACCATTGTGGAAAGTAGTGTGGTAGTTCCTCAAAGAACTTAAGAGGATTAGCATTTAACCCAGTGATCCCATTATTGAGTATATACCCAAAGGAATATAAATAATTCTACCATGAAGATATATACATGCGTATGTTCATTTCAGCACTATTCACCACAGCAAAGCCATAGAATCAACCTAAATGCCCATCAACAATAGACTAGATAAAGAAAATGTGGTACATATACATCCTGGAATACTATGCAGTCATAAAAAAAACAAGATCATGTCCTTCGCAGCAAGATAGATGGAGCTGGAGGCTGTTATCCTACCTAAGCAAACTAATGCAAGAAAAGAAAACCAGAAACTGTATGTTCTCACTTATAAGTGGGAGCTAAATGATGAGAACACATGGACACAAAGAAGGGAACAACAGACACTGGTGCCTACTTGAGGGTAGAAAGCGGGAGGAGGGAAAGGATTTCAAAAACTACCTATTGGGGCCGGGCGCGGTGGCTCAAGCCTGTAATCCCAGCACTTTGGGAGGCTGAGACGGGCGGATCACGAGGTCAGGAGATCGAGACCATCCTGGCTAACACGGTGAAACCCCGTCTCTACTAAAAAGATACAAAAAATTAGCCGGGCGAGGTGGCGGGCACCTGTAGTCCCAGCTACTCGGGAGGCTGAGGCAGGAGAATGGCGTGAACCCGGGAGGCGGAGCTTGCAGTGAGCTGAGATCCGGCCACTGCACTCCAGCCTGGGCGACAGAGCCAGACTCCGTCTCAAAAAAAAAAAAAAACTACCTATTGGGTGTTATGCTTATTACCTGGGTGACAAAATAATCTGTATACCAAACACCTGTGGCATGCATTTTACCTATATAACAAATTTGCATATGTACACCCGGACATAAAAATTTTTAAAAGATTGCCTTGCAAGTGAGGTCTTCCAGGAAACTACCACAAGAGTTCAATAATGTCAGTTCTCTGGGAATGAAGGTTTGAAGAAGATGTAGCACAGTTTTGCCTCTTCCTTTGGCTATCAGACTGCTGGTTTTCACAGTAATTGTGATCTTAGTTTTCAAGCCTACTGTGGAGCTGGGAAGAGGTGGATGGAAATAGAAAAAACCAAGTGCCACAAAACACACTGATTTAACTGAGATTCAGCATTTTTCTTGGATGCACACTCTGAATTGCTCCCAGTCTCTGTTTAATTTCCTGTGTTCTGAAAGCTGATTCTGACAACTTCCCGCCAGTGTTCTCATTCATTTTACGGAGAATACAATCACTGAAGCTCCTTATATAACCGTGTTCACTGAAGTCCACCTACACGTAAATTTACACAATATTTTATATACCATAAATCTCTAATGAAAATCTTTAAAAACTAAAATATAAATACACATAATATAAAATGTTTCACATAAAAGGACAATAATTTCTATAATATGCTAAATTGCTTTATCCGATGAACAAGACATGGTATGCAAATGTAGAAGTATCTGTCATAGCTATTTTCTTTTAAAATATCTCATCAATCATCAACTAATTTCTCTCAACAGAAATGAAGGCTAGAAAAATAGCAACCATAGGATACCATAATCTCTCAACCTGGTTGTTTTTGCCAATTTATTTGTTCATTTATTTATCCCACAGATACCAACTACGCTAAGCATTGAGGACACAGTTCTCAAGAAGACCCTGGCCCACATGTTTCTCGTTCTGATTTAACAACACTACTTCACCACCAAATAAGTCAGAGGCCTGTGAACCACAGCGACTTCATCCTGAATAGGAGCTGGGTAAAATGAGGCTAAGACTTACTGGGCTGCATTCCCAATGGTGAAGGCATTCAAAGTCACAGAACGAGATAGGAGGTTGGCACAAGACATGAGGAATAAAGACCTTGCTAATCAAACGGGTTGCAGTAAAGAAGCTGGCTCAAACCCATCAAACCCACGATGGGGACTAGAGTGACCTCTGGTTGTCCCCACTGTCACACTCCCACCAGCACCAGGAGAGTTTACAAATGCTATGCCAACATCAGGAAGTTACCCTATACAGTCTAGAGAGGGAAGGCATAAATAATCCACTCCATGTTGACCATATCATCAAAAAACAACCATAAAAGCGGGGAACCAGCAGCCCTAGGGGCTGCTCTATTTATGAAGTAGCCATTCTTTTATTCCTTTACTTTCTTAATAAAGTTGTTTTTGCTTTACACTGTGAACTCATCCTGAATTCTTTCTTGAATGAGATCCAAGAACGCTGTCTTGAGGTTTAGATTGGGACCCCTTTCTTGTAACAAATAGGTGTATTTACAAATTGTTATAGAAAGGACAAAAGAGCATCATTAAATCCATCTAGGTTTGGGGGGATGTCCCACAAGGGTATTGCCATCTTCGATGAAAATGTTAAGATTAAATTAGACTCTGCCAGAAGAAGCAAGGAGCATAAGGGTTGGGGGATGACATTAAACACTTTATAATGATTTCAGAAGAATCATTCAAACTACAATTCTTACAAGTGTTAGTTAAATCAGTCAAATCAAAGATCTGGCTTCCAGTTAAAGAAAGATGTAAAAATAGAGAAATTAAAAGATGATAGGCATTATCAATCCCCCTTTTGATGGTAATATTCCTTCCAATTATTACCAGTATTTTATATACTTCGCAGGACTAACATCTTGCTTGTCCTGTAACCGAGGCTGGAGTGCAGTGGCAGGATCAGGCTCACTGTAGCCTTAAACTCCTGGGCACAAGAGATTCTTCCACCTCAGCTGTGAGTGTCTGGGGCTACAGGCACACTCCACCCAAACTAAGTATTTTAACTTTGTATAGAAAGAGGGTCTCACCATGTTGCCCAGTCTGGTCTTGAATTCCTGGTCTCCAGCCATTCTCCCGATTTAGCCTCCCAAGACCCCGGGATTACAGGCATGGGCCACCGTATGTGTTTCCACTTTTTTTTCTATCCCCACTGGGTTAGCAAAGTGCCATGTATGTAGTTGGTGCACCCCGCGTTTTGACAATAGGAAAGAAAATTATGGAACAACTACATAATATCCCACAGCTAACTCTGAAGTACATTATAAAATTATTGAGTTTGGAATGAATTTTGTGGCCATACTTTCACAAACCTCAGCATCTTCAATTCTAATCACAGTCAAAATTGTTTTGGATATAATGGTAAACAAGATCATCTTCAAGAGTGAAGACTAATAGAAGAATGTAGGATCCATTGTTAAAATAATCAATTTAGATGCTTTTGTTTGCCTAACACTTATCCTTAATTTATAATTTTCGTAGTCTAATCTTAAAGTGAAATTCTAAATAAAACGTTCATATTGAACGTATCAAGAATATCGTCTTTCTACCCTGGACATCAGGATTCCTTCAAATAATGTTGTTTTTATTTGTTATTTGCCATTCATTCTCAACAGTAACATTTAAGAGAAAAGGTAAATGAAACATTTCACATGCCCCCTAGTTATTCAGAATAGAAGCCACAAACTAGTTACCAAAGGGAAGCATTTAGTTTTATTTGCACAAAGTTAAAATATTTTTTTTCAACATGTAGAAGTTAGGATATTGCATATGAAAATCTAGTTATGTGACCTCTCTTTTAAAAATCAGGCTATCTGCGCAGTGGAAACAATCTCCTGGAGTGGAGGAGCGTTTTCTCCCTCCCGTGTCACAGTCCTCAGAGTTTTCTTCAGTCTTTCAGACGCTGAGGGTTATGTCAGTTGTAATTCACATACATGCTATCTCTGTCTTCATAAAAGATTTAAGAGCAAAGTGAAATGTTTTTCTGCATGCATTTTTATCTAGAGAGGGGAAGTTAAACGTGGATGTTTCAAGAAAAACGTGAGAAAATGTATTTCTCTTTTGAAAATGAAAAGTATTCCTACATGCTTAATATTGAAATGAAATGTTTCTACACCTATAAATCAATGCGTCACTAATAAACAATGCATATTAAGTAGTGTGACTGGAACATGCACAAACAACTTAATAACCACAACAAAAATGCCTGAAATTTAGCTGGGTTTGTTTCTGAATTAGATTAAGTGACACTGCTTGCTATAAATGTATTAAGTGAAAAAATGGCTGAGTATCAAAATCATTTACTGTAGGCAAATGTATTAAAGTCTTCTGAGTATAGCAAAAATTATAAGTCTTAAACACAACAAGCATTTGTAAATGTAAATTTGTCCAACAATGCAATTGTGTAGCATGTTGAAGAAATGGGAGAATACCCACAGCACACTAGCTATTTTTGTTTTAATGGCAAATTGTAGGTGACTAAGAAGCTTATATATACATGCACTGTCTATAATAAGTATGTATCCAAATGGCTTCTTCTTGGTTGTCGAAAATTGAAGGTAAACAAGTCTGTAGTGGTTTGGAATCTGACTGGTGATGATACCTTTGTACAAAACAAACAAAATAAGTTGCAACTTTTGAAAGGAACACAAATTTAAATCCACCCATTGCATCATTTACCAATAATTGCCTTGCTAAAGCATTACATATGGACCCTGTCAGGCATACAACAATGAGAAATGTGAACTAGAAATGTTCCCATAGTTTTAACCATAGACAGTTGAGGCCGCACCCGATGATTGTACAGACATCTCACCCGCCATTTACCAACTGCTGCGCAACTCACTAATGAATCTTGCAGGGATAATTTTTGATCTTTGAAAGAAATTTATTTGCTCATGTCAAACAAGAAGAATCCCCCCTGTTGGCTCACCAATAAAAATCAAATTAACGTTTTGGCATTTTTTTGTTTGACATTATAACCTTACAAACCCTTTAAATATTCATATTTAAGGGCATTCAGAAGTAATTACATAGATACATTTTTCACTCCTTTCTAATGAAATTGAGTTCTTTAGAAATTCACAAGTAGTGAATTATCTGGCATACTTTCTTGTACTTAAGTCATTTCCAAAGGTCAAATAATAGTCTGAGCCATATACACAAATTGTGAAGTTGAAAATTGATTTTCAAAAAATATTTCTTGACTTTCAGGTTTATGAAAATGAACCGATAGGTCCATTTTTCTTTGCCAGTTAATAATGGTCAAAGAACGAGGAGTTCCAAAATGAATTTTTTGAATTGCAGTGTGACATAGTCAGAAACAATAAATATGACCATTTGGGATATCACAAACTGAAACTACATCTTGAATCGTTATCCAATCTATTAAAGAAGCCATTGATCAAATAGCATTTTCCACAGTCTATATTTAGGAGCACCTGTATTATATGTGTGCAGCATTTTTCTTACACAAAAAACAAATATATGTCATTCCAGATAAATAATTTGATGCTGAATTTTTGTACTGCACATGTCTACAAAAAATTCAAGAACTGACATTCACATCTTGATGCAAAAGCAAATCTGTCAGGCTTTTAGTTTCAAATCAAAGGAGGCACAAACTATATAAAAAAACTAAATATTTCTATTTTTTCAACTTATATTTTGTAAGGCTTAATTTTAAAATAATCTAAAAGATACTGTTTATATAATTTGGATATGTATGCCCTAATTAGGTAAAATAATGAATGTTCAGTTATGTTCAATTGTTCACTTATGTTCAGAATGTTCAGTTGACATATGTATGCCATAATTAGGTAAAATAATGAATATTCAGCTGTGTCTTTGACAATTAATTTTATTGATCCCTGGCCTTCCTTTATGAGTAAAACTCTTTTGGCACTCAATTTGAACACCATGCTTTTACATGTGATATACATATTTCAAACTATTGCTGTATTAGCAGACCTAAAACGAAGACTTATTAAGTAATTTAATAGGAAAAAAAAAGTTCTAGAAGGCTTTGAAGATATTCAAAGGAAGGACCTAGTGTAAGACTGATGTGTGCATTAATCAGTTCAGGGTACTATTAAAAAGCACCATAGACTGGGTATATGATAAACAACAAAAATTTATTTCTCACAATTCTAGGGACTGGAAGTCAGGGATCAGGGTCCCAGCATAGTCAGGTTCTAGTGAATGACTTCTTCCTGGTTGCAGACTGCCACTTCAAGTGGCAAAACAACAACAACAAAAGAACTAGCTATTTCTCTGACTTCTTACAAGTGCACCAATCCCATTCATGAGGACTCTACTCTCATGACCTAATTACCTCCCCCAAAGCCTCTAATACCATCAAATTGAACATTAGATTTCAACATATAAATGTTTGGTGGACACAAATATTCAGGCTACAATAGGATGATATCAGAAAAGACTGAGTGACTGAAACTATAAGAGGGTGATATTGAAATTGGTTCTCTACCAAAGTACAAGATCAAATGACCATTTTTACATTTTTAGTAATTCATTAATAGGATAATGACAAGAGTGCTAACTCTTTTGGTTACAGTCACGAAATAGGTCTCACAAACAAACCAGTATAGAACATTCTGAAATAGCTAATAAGTCAATGAAGCATGGATGGTGAACAGCTAGGTGTAAGAGCAGTGAAAGGGAGCTAAGAAAAGCTACCAGGAATAAAGGAGCACCCACAGAGTCTGCCCAATGACTAAGCAGAGATGCACGAACAAAATAAATCAGATTGAAGACTTTATCACCACTGTTTTCTGTTTTATGCTCTCATCCACATCCTGCATGCAGGAGGTATTTCAGGGAAAAGGCTGATAATTTTCAAAGATATTTTTGAAGCTAAATGAAATGGGTATAGCCCTGGTAAATTATAGAATCCTGGGACAACATTCCTGCCTTCCACTAATGTTTCCTTTGCCCAGAATCTGCATTCTCATGATCTTCAGCCAAAAATAAAACTCCCAAGTTGTTATAAAACAGATGCATTAACTTTAACTGTGTCTCAGTAATCAAGTAATATTTGATATTAAATTATACCACTGACTTTTATTCTCCTCTAATGATAATAAAATGACTTGGAGTAATTACACGGGCAATTATCTGTTAACATTTCAATTATAGCATTATGAGGTTTGCTTAATTGTCTTCATTGGGGGTACCAAAAGTCAAACTTACAAGTCGTGGTCCACCACATTAAAAGTGAATCTACTATTGGCAATTTGTGTTCAGGTCAGTGGCTACAAGGGAGAAGACTAAAAGAGTAACGTTTCCAGAAGACACTCAATTTTAAAGTGATCCAGGGCTTTACAATCATCTTTATTATACTGTATATCCGTGAAAGGAACACACAAAGGCCAGTGGGTAGCACACCATCTTTAGACTTCTTGGTGGAAAACCTAAGTGCTCTAGAATCTAAATAGCTGAGAATAAAGAGCCATGTGGGCATTTGAGCTTATTTTTAAAATATAAATTATTTTGATTTTTACAGTAATATTGGTAAACATAACAGAAAGTGCCCTTCAGAAATCCACCTATATTCCCTTTAGTCTAGTACTTAATACTGTACTTCATAAAGATCCATCCCTGAGGTCATCCCACACTATGCGGGAAGGTCATGAGGCTGCGAGTCCTCATTGCAATGGCACAATCATACAAAGAGTTTAGCATATGGTGCAAACCTTTCAATGAATGTGGAGCCCCTCCTGGATGGGTGTTTCAAATCTTGTCTCTCTTGCTTCTCCTGTACTATTCTCCACCTCTAACTTCTTCACTCCTTGTACTTGTCGTATTCTGACGAGGTAGCCTCTAGCTTGTAGTTTCCATACTTTAATGGAAAGACTTTAAATCCTACAACTGCTTCATTGGAATATCAACAGAATAAGTTCTTTCCTCATTTGTGGAATATTGATTGTTTTAATATATTTTTAATCTTTTTCGGTTTCTTTCCCTTTATTGTCTCTTGCCAAGACCTCTGGAGACATGGAAATTAGCGGGAATGAGGAGGAAGATAAAGTGATGCTGCGTTTGCCAAAACCAGGCTCACACATTCTCTATATTCCACCATAAACTTTAGCCTCCAAATTATTCAGAGAAGAAAGTTTGCTTCATAATGTTTATCGGGATTCTTAAGCATTTAAACAACTTGATTTAGTACGTGAGAGAGTGGGTTTTCCTGAGTTTACAGGAGGATAAATTTTAAATTATAAAAAGGAAAAATAGGAGACTAGCAGGATACTCTCTATTTATTGACATCACTCTGCACCAGGTTCTAGATAGGAAGTTGTAGAATTTATTTCATTTAAATTAGAGTCAATTCTCCTATTAAATTGTAAAAGAAGAAGAATTAGGATAATTATCTTCTGTATTTTAGTAACACTTTATGAAAACTCACACAACACACATACGTGAAAGAGGAGAATGGGCTTCAGAGCCTGACTGCCAGGGTCAAGGCCAGCCTCTACGACCCACTAGCTGTGTGACCCTGAGTCAGTTAATTCTTGGTGGATTCATTTCCTTTATAAAATTGAGATAATAATGTCATCTGGCTTCTGAGGTTATTTTAAGGAATACAAGAGTCAATAAAAGTAAAGGGCTTGGCCCAATGAACTGGCCCAGTGTAGACACTCTATTAATGTGTTAATTAAGTTAGAGTCATAACTTTAGCCCCTGCTTGCTTCCTTGATTGGACACAAACTGTAAAATGATATGTGGAGGCAACAGGAGGGTTTTTTGTTCTTTTTTCTTTTGGTTTGATTTCATTGGATTTTAGTTTACTAGTTTGTTGTTGTTCATTTTTTGTTATTGTTGTGTTTTGTTTTGGATTTTTAGCAGATGGAGGAACTAAAACTAAGAAAAAATAAACAAAAACCTATGAAAGCCAATTTTCTTCCTAATGTCTTGCTGGTTTCAAATTAAGACTACTGTAAAGAGGCAGGAGTTGTCATTAACTACTATATTCTTAGAAACATCTATTTATTGTTGTGTATATTTCCAATGCAGAAAACCGCTTAGATATGTTTGCTCTGACATTTCAGAATGTATCAATGGATAATGGGTTTCTCTTCATTCTTCAGAGATTTCATTTGAAAAGTTAGGATCATATAAAATATTTTAAAATTAAGACTATTATTTGCTTTTTAATTCCTTCTCATTGGAATTTTTTAATTCTTTAATATTTGTTTTCAACCGAAAAAGGGCAGCTTAGATGGTCACATAGCTTGTGTGTTTACATCCTCAACTTTCACAACTGCAGGGCACTTATATCGAACTCAGCTATGATTTCCAACTTTTTGGGGATCTGAATAAGTTCTCAAGATCCCTGAGGCATCAACTGTGTTTATGAAAGAGCCAATGAGGCTATCAGATTTAACCAAGCTGAGCTTCCCACCCAATCTAATGTTTATAATGATTAAAGAGATACAATAGCAAATCCTACTTCCACCACCCAACAAACCTCCAACCCTTAGACAATGGAAAAGTCACAAAAGATGGCATCAGAACCAATAAAGTTCTACTCAACTCTTCTAGAAGATAGTCATAAAGCACCTATTTCTTTTCTCTTTTATTCATTTTCCACTTCTATTGCAAACGAAATAATATTGAATCAACAAAAGCTGGAGTCAAGCTTGGAGTCAAATTAGAGTAGGCATGAGCTAGATTAGGAATAGGATGACAATTTCAGTTTGAACAGCACAACCTACATTTAACTTTGTCTTTAGGAAAAAGGAAATAAATACTGATTTAAAAGGAAAATCAATAACATAATTAAACAAGCTCTCATTATCTTGTTTTGTTAATTCTAAATTATTTTCTGATTTGATTTTCTGTTGCCCATTTTTGGTGTTTTTAAAAAAACATGATATGCTAGAGGTCATTTTTATTTGCTGATAGATAATATTCAGTGTTTTTCACCATCAGACTATACCTGCTCCCAATACAGGCCCCCAACCATTCAGTCACTGAGAAAGTAGTGATTTTCACAGGTGTGATTTCCTCCCAATGACATTCCATTCAAATAAGAAAATCTGTGTGAAGTGGCTTTGTGCCTATGAATAACTTGCTTGAAGTTTAAAATGTCAAATATTGGCAATAACCATGTTAATTTTGTAAATTGGGAAAGTAAAGCAAAATAGATGTTGACATTTCATTTCCCATGGAGGACCCAATACTATTCTAATAATCCCCAAACCTCTGGCTACCCTTTCTTAAATTACACCTATGCCAACTGGAATGTAAATCACAGAGGTATGCAACTCTCATAGCACAGGAGGTCTTCTAATCATAGTCAAGAATAAAAATAGAATCACTATCTATTTTCTTGTCTAGTTCTTCATTTAAAGGCCAACCCTAGGGAGAAAATGCAAAATTAATTTATTTCTTTGTGACAACAATGAAGAAACGTTTCATTCCATTTCAGATGCATCTTCAAGTGATTGCCCACACAACTGAATGTTGTTAAAGAAATACCATATTTATGAACAGCTAAAAGTTGAATAGATGAGTTCCAGTGGTAACTAGCATATGTTCATGTGAGGAAGATGTCCTATAAGAATTTTGCAAAACATGCAGCTTGTGAAGCATTGAAGGGTTAATTTATGTTTAAACTGGAGACAAGATGTCTTGGGTAGGATAAGTTAGTTGCCTTCAAATATATGAAGAGGTGACACATTTAACATAACTAACTAAATAAATAAACAAACACATTTATTTATTTAAATGACTGGTTTTCTTTGTTCTTCCAGAAGACTAATCTGGGATAGATGTATAGAAATTATAATGAAGATAGTTTATAATAATTGGAACAGTTCGACAATAAATTGTCTGCCTTATGAAGGGCTGTGTTCCTGCTTTCCTGGTGATGTTCATGTCAAGGCTGAGGCCCAGCCTGACACAGATTCATTATTATTATTATTTTTTGGCTAGAGCTGTTTTATCCTTGAGCACAGGGAAGATACAATGTATGATGACTGCCATTGTATTCATTTTTATGCCCTTTATCTGCATGAAACATTTAATCCAAACACCTAAAATGAAAAACCTAAAGTCAAGTGAAAAACAAATATAGTAAATCTCTCCTCATGTTGGAGAATTATCGTCAAATATAGAGAGGATCCCAAATGGGGTAAGAGAGTGAATTAGGTTTGGGGTCCCAAAATTTGTTCCCCCCACCTCCAAAAAAAAAAACCCTGTAGCTCCTTGAAAGATTACCAGATACTTTACAAGAAACCAATTGCATACCATGGTACAATTCAGATTTGGGAAATGTAATAATTGAAGAAAGGCATAAATCATTTCTTTATTACTGAAGTTATGAAAGTCATTAACATGTAAATGAAAATATGAATCCTTGAAGGGAGGTAAAGAAAGGTAATTTTATCAAATTATATTAAAAAAATTTTTTTAACCTTTCTTGAGGAATTCCTTTAACAATTTCTGACACTCTAGTTCCATGCAATGAAATCTGGGAAGTTATGAATAAGTTTAAAATGTGATGTTTATTGTGACATATGAGAATATATGACAGCAGGTGGTGAGTGAATTCATCTGGGAGATAGAACAGTGATAAAGTTTTTAATTCTAAGAGAAAACCAGAGTGAAGATAATTTGTCTCTAACAACCAAAATTATTTGTCTCTGGAAGTGTGGATAAAGCTGTAAATCAAGCACAGAATCCAACACTCAAATGTCAAAAAAAAAAAAAGATTAGAAATTATGTCTAATGGGAGGCCAAAGTGAGATTAAATGAATTGAATGAGGCTGAGACACAGGACCAAAGGCAAGGAGTTGAGACACATTGCTTAGAAGTGTTGATCATATTTGTGTTTTGTTGCTATGGGTCAGTTGTGACATATTACAAGGCTGACAGTATCGAAAGATCAAAGCAGAGTAGGCAAACGGTTAGAATCAGAGAGCTCTAATCACAAGGAACATGGTCCCCATCAAGTCTAGGAATCGCTGAAATGTTCTAGCACCAGAACTCATTAACTTGTGATGCAAAACAGGTCTTGGTTCTTGACAACCTAGGTGAGTGTTTCAATTTAGGTCAAGATCTGCAGAAAACAGACTCTGAGACAGAGGTTTGTGTGCAGGAATTCTTCTGCAGAGCACTCTCTGGATCAGAAGAAGAAATTGTGTCTTAGTTCTGTTTCATCTCAGAGATGAACAAAGGCCTTGACAAATTCCAGATTCCATCAAGAATTCTAGAGTTGGTTTGGCTTTCAGATTTTCCCCACCTTGAGATAAAGGGATCAATCTTCTATACCCCTTTATGACAAGTCATAGCATATGAGGTGCCTGCAGAGGGAGATGTGACATTGGGTTAAATGGCTTTTTTTGGTTGAGGGTAATTCTTGGAGGTCAACTCATCTGTGAGCTGCGGGATACACTGGATACCAACATACCCAACAGCTTGGGAAATGAGTGCCTCATTATGGAAGGAAGTCTCAGGATAGTGCAAAAGAGCATCATCCACTAAATTTGGCCAAGGTGCATATTATAGAAATAAAGTTTTAGACAAGAAGAATCTCTTTTTAGGTTTTTACAGCATTTAGGTGCCCTGTGAATGCACAAAAAGCATTACATCTAAAAGCAATTTCAAGAACAGAACCATGTGATATCCCAGGGAATACACTCCAGTTTTCTGCACCCAGTTGTCTTCCCTTCCTTCTGATTTAAAAAAAAATTTTAATCTATATAGTTTATATAATGTATACATTTTTATGATTTAAAAAAAGACCTTAAGAGTGTTTGTTGATGTCAGATAATTATTAATCACTAAGTTTCATAGATTTACTACATTAAGTATATTACCCACAAGTAGCAATAGTTTTTATGTATAGAAAATTACAAATTATACAGTGAAGAAATAAGAAAAGAGTCAATCTCAGAGAAGTAGAAGATTGAATCAACATTGTAGGTTCCAGGCTCTGTTAATGTGTATTTTAGGCAGCTTAATCAAACTTGAGGACCACAACACTTGTCCAACAAGTATCATTGTTGGAGAATTTGTGCAATGGGTTGAATGCGTACCCTCAAATACTCAGGTATTATCAATATGATAGTGTTAAGAGGTAGGGCCTTTAATAGGTGATTATACTATGAAGACTCCTTCCTCCTGAATGGGATTTGGTGCTCTTACGAAAAAGCTTGACTTAGGGAGTTGATTCCCTCTTGCCTTTACCCCTTCTACCATGTAGGGATGCAGCAAAGAAGCCCTTACCAGATGCTGGCCCCTTGATCGTGGACTTTGCAGCCACCAGAGTAATAAGAAATAAATTTCTGTTCTTTATAAATTACTCAATTTCAGGAATTTTGTTTTAGCAGCACAAGACAGACTAGAACACTACGCAAAATATTAATAATGAAGTTAATAATAAAAATCATATAAGAATAGTAAACTTGTATTGGACATGCATGTGCCAGGCCTTTCATGTATATTCTCATTTAATCCCATTTTATCATTGAGGAAATGCAGATTGGGACTTAAATATAGCATAGTGGTTAAGAGTGTGAAACCTGGAATTATACTGTTGGGTTCAAATCCTGACTCTGCTCTCTACCTTGGGTAAATTACATCTTCTCACCATGATCAACTTTCCAGCTCTGCAGAATGGAAATCTTAATGCTATCTACTAGGATTGTTTTGAGTATTATCTAAGCCAAGTGCCTAAAAATGTGGCTGTCACCTATGGGATCAAATAAATATTAGCTACCAATAAGTAAAATAAATATATAAATGTATGTTTTCTAATGTCATAAGATCATATAGTTAATGGGTTAAGGAGCTGAGACTTGAATCTTGGAAGTCGAACTACAATATACATGCCTAGAACATTATTCCAAATATTACATGACTATGCATTATTATTAAATGACAAGTGCTCATAAAAAGGCAAATAACAGGAAGTTCTATTATAATAATAATTTTGAAAATAGCTCCCTGACTTCTTTGAGATTTTATATAGTGCTGGCTAAAACCATGGTTTCTCCACGTATTCTTCCTGAGTCCACGTCCCAACATACAGATCTCAGTTTGCTCCTCCACATCATGGAATTAATTATAAGACTCATCTCATACTGTAATGATTAACTAAATCAGGTAGAACATGCAAAATTCTATGCATACTTATTGATTAGAGTAGTCACACACATCATCATGAGATAATTCTTTATATTGGCAAGATGTCTGGTACCAAAGAGGAAAGAGAATGTATTGTACTACACTATGTGCTCTCTGAGTTGCTGGTTTGTTTGTTTTTCTTCATTGATTCTTACAGCAACACTGTGAACAAACTATTTGCCACTTTAGTAGGTCAAAAATGGTAAAACAGTAGTTTTACCATTCAAACCAATCTGTAACACCTTACAGGTAAAGAAATAGGCTGAGTGGATTTATGTGGTCTCTATGCCTTCCCATTAATACAGGGTGGCTGAGGCAGGAGTACCTTTCAGCTTTGACATCTTCTTTCCATGTTTGCTTTCAAAAGCACAGTTAACATATTTGCTTCCAGAGGAGGCATAATAGTGAAACTTCTTTGTTCTAAAATCCTCTGAAACACAAACTCTAATTCTCAACAAAGAAAACTTGCTGAAAAAAATTTTTGTCTACTATTTTAAATATAACACCCTACAGTTATTCTATCTCTGCTTTTCGATATGTTTGAGATCATCACTTCACATTCTTGAGTTAAATTGTATTGCTTGGCAGCTTACTGGGCATTAGAAGAAAGGCTGAGGCAAAATTTGAACTTTGTCTTTCCACAGACCTTCCAGTGCAATCCGAAATAGAAGCCTTATTTGTATTCTATATGCCCTGCTACATCACAAAACCACATCCCTGGGTTCAATTGGAATTCCTCAGCCTACACTGTGCAGGCTACTGTACTGAACATCATATTGTTTGTGGAGAAATCTCTCACCTTTATGATCTCCTTCATTTCTGCCTAATCGTCTAAGACAAGAATAGCATGCTGTGCCTAAGGGGGAAATTTTCCATTACGACTGAAAAGATAAATGGTAGGAAGCAAAATGAACCAGGCTCATTACAACCTTACCAAAAAAGAAAAGCAAATTGGTCTCCAAAAATGATAGAATAGGACTGACATTTTTAATACTTTTTCTTTGAATTGTGGCATTTTATATCAAGGTTTTCATAATGTACAATATAAACACTTACAGACATTTGGAATAATGCATGATGCTTAATACATTTTCCCTGGAATTTGTACCACCCTTCAGAAAATGTCAACTATTTTTTTAACTGATGCTGACAAAACGTGAACAGAAAGATTATATTTAAGGAAGTATAATGATCATTTATTTTTGCAGTAGCTGTGTTTTTAATCGGTATAATAATGGCTGTAATGTCACTTGATAAACTGTGAAAATGCCCCAATTTCTACAAATGGTTAAAGGCAGACAGCTCATTTGATGCTTTAAATATCTGATGAGCTAGTAGATGACAGAGCTGAAAGGAAGATTGATTTTTCAGAACCAAATACAGTCTACAATAATAAGCCAATTTCTTGCCAGTGATTCATTTGCAGAAGCAATTTCTAAACATATTTTCATTAGCTGCAATGAACATTCTCAAGGTTTCACATCTTTGACACCAACTTGATGGGATGCTAATTCACTAATTGAGATGGGTATTTTATGAGTGGAAAGCATGGTAGTTATGGATCATCAAGTGTGATTCCTACATAGATAAAATCTATTATTCACATGAAGCCTATGAACTTGAAGGATGCATGTGTAAGGGAGGATGAGCTTGGTTCTACAACAAACTGGGCTGAATAAATGAAACCACAATTAAGTCTCTAATTTAATGAGGATGCATGCAAGCCCTGGGCTCAGAGGATGACCTAATTAGTTGAGAGGCTTTTACTCTGAGTGACCCAGATGTTGAAGGACACTGGCCTTCTCTTGTGCAGAACAATGAAATAGCTATTATTATGCTAGAAACTAATGCTAGGCCTTATATTATTCAAAGGTATCTTGGTAATTATATTATCAATATAAAGATAGATAGATGCAATATGTGTATCAACACATGCAGTATGATAGAAAGTCAACGTATTAGATAAAATTTGAGACTCTAAGAGATGAATAAGTCTATAAGAGTAAACTACTCTTAATATATTTTGGTTTAATAGATCCAGAATAATGCATTCAAGACTCTATCTGCCCACCTGTTTTTGCCATCTTGCTCGGTTTGCAAGGGGCAATAGAAAACGCATACTACAAATAAAGCACATTCATAACAGGAAGGTCAGATCCTCAGGCTCAATTCCAACCCGGATCACCATCCTGGTGAGTGGGGCTGGAAAGTTGACAGGGCTTGATAGAGTTTCTGAGGAATCTCTGGTCCCTTATATTTTATTTTGCTAAGAGAAACAAAGAAATCTCTCAAGCAAATGGTAGAATTTACATAGTGAAAAAAGAGAAGGCATGAAAAGAAAAAATTATAAGCCCCTTACTAGTTCTTGATCTTAGTATTTTTGACTGTTCACTGATTTCCAGTGATAGGGAGCTCATTACCTCCCAAGACAGCCGTTCTAACTTTCAATAGATCTCTAAGTTCAAACTATTTCTCTGTGTCATGGACTCTATTGAAAAAGTCAAATGCCTCTTTGTTAGGTTGGCTCTTCAAGTATAGTCAGAGCTCTTTAAACTAGTTTTCCTCTCCAGGTCAAATATTCTCAGTTTCTCACATAACTTCGTGATGATTTATGTCTTCATGGTCTGTTTTTTGCTCCATTTCCAAGAAGTTCAATTCTGATATAACAGGACTTTGTCAAATATTCCATTGTCCATCATGAAACCTTGTCTTTAGGATAAAAATTATTAGCCAGAGTTCTACTGATTCTGTTCCTCAAAGTTATAGGAGTGATGAGAAGACAGTGTGTATTATTGAAAGACTTTAAACAGTTCTAGATTTTAGTTGGAAAGGCAATGTACCATAATAATAAAACTAGCAATAACAATAATAAAAGCAATAGCATTTACTCTGTACTTATTCTGAAACTATATTGAGCATATTAATTTTAATTAGAGTTAACTAGTTTAACTTGCACTGTAATTCTATTTCCAATTTTATGGATGAGGAGACTAGAGTTTAGAAAGGTCAGGTACCTTGCAAAAGATTACACAGTTGTAAGTCACAGAGCTGAGGTCAGAGCACAAATCTATTTGAATCTCAGCTACTGCACAATGTTTTCCCAACACACACAAACACACATACACACATACCTGCACATAAACAATTATTTGCAAGTATAATATACCCTTCTTGACTATTTCAACCCTTGTAAAGGTAGGCTAGTTTCACAAACACTGCTTTTCTCATTGGGTAGATTTTATATGAACAGGATTTACTGAATTAGTGGTTTTGAATTCCAACTCTGAAGCCTACTGTGTAGATTTTCAGGCAAGTTATTTAAAAATTGTTGAGCCTCAGTGGTTTCAACTGTAAACTCTAAGGTCTCAGATATATTCACAGATATTTATTATAATAATTAAATGAGAAAAAAATAACAAGATATTCAGCACAAGATTCAAAATAAAACTGATCGGATAATGACCCTGAATTTCTGTCCACATTCCTGGTAGACTCTCTTACTTTGTCATTTAAAAATAAAAGTGTGTTTCTTATCCTACTTGACTAACTAATTTATGTTGAGGGATCCAGTTATCCACATTTCCCTGCAGAGCCTGCCAAGATCCTGACATCCTCAAAGACTGCTGTGGTTTTAATGTCTCCTGCAAAACTCATGTTGAAATATAATTGCCAGTGTAACGGTGTTGAGAGGAACAACCTTCAAGAGGTGATGAGGCAAAGCCCTCATGAATGGATTAGGGCTGTTGTCTCAGAAGTGGGTTAGTTTTTGCAGGGGTTGGCTCTTGACTAAAAAATAAATTTGGCCTCCAGCCTTTCTCTCTGTCTCTGGTGTTTGTTCTCACCCTTCCGCCATAAAATAATGAAGCAAGAAGGCCCTCACTAGATGCTAGTGCAACGCTCTTGGACTTCCCAGATTTGAGAAGAGGTAGTCAAATAACTTTATTTTCTTTATAAATTACCTAATGTGAAGTATTCTGTTATAGCAGAAGAAAACAGACTCAGACAGGGCCCTAACCCATATTTTTCCTAGCCCCACTAACAGTTCCAGCCTTACACAACATGTGGTCAGCTGCTCACCCACAAGCACTGTAGTATGTGAGTCCCTATGAAGCAGTGAATCTATTGAGCTAACACCAATATCAGTCATACAAATAAAGTCAGAGTTCATAACTCTATGGAATAAATAATCTTATTCTAGTTTTACTGAAACAAACCAATGACGAAGCAGTGGAGATGGGTATTCTTGACATGGAAAGAACGTGAGAACTACAGAAGACCTTCTAGAATGTCTGAGAAAAACAGAGAAACACCTCTGTAAATTTCCAGGTCACTAAAAACTTTTAATGAGGGAAGAATTACAAAGTGTCAGAGATAAAAGACAGGCTGAATGCATGAATACACACTTCCATTTTTTCTCCTCATGGTCTTATTGTACTTATCAACACAAACCACACAGTGGTGCCAGCTCAGTCTTTTATCCAGCTCCCAGCTTGCAGTTGACCCTTTCTTAAATTGTCATGGACTGCTTAAAAATTATTAAGGAAATCTAGGTCACTCAGGTGTGTGGCCTGCTCGGTGTGAAAAAACTACAATGAAAAAGGAATCTTATAATTTTAAATGTTACAAAATGCCTTTTAATGTTCTCTACATCCTTTAGGGCCACACTTTATTTGAAGTAAAATAAAAACAGAAGACTTGGGATGATACCTCATTTAACTCAGTCAAATTTGACATCTGTTTTATTAAATGTTCACTATTTGGCAGGAATTGGAGTAAGAATCCTAATAAGATTTAGGTGACCTCAAACTATTCAGGAAAAGAGAAAACCTTTGTGTTTTTTGGTACTATAAAAAACACAAAAACTTTGTGTTTTGTGTGTGTTGTGATTGTTACTATAATTTTGGTGTTCGCAGACTGCTTTGAAGGAAAGAGGGTCATTAAACATTCTATAAATAGGCAAAAGGAGGCTCATAAAAATGGGATATGTGAACCAGAATACAAAAGTATTGATGAATTTGGCCTACAGGGTATGGTAAACGGAATAAAACTCTCATTTCCCCAAATATACCCATGTCTTAATCTCTGGAACCTGGGAATGTAACATTATGTGGCAAAAAGGACTTTGCAGATGTGATTAAGTATCTTGATCTGTGTTGGTCCAATGTAATCATAATTGTCTTTACAAGAGGAACCCATCAGAAATCAGCTTCAGAAGAGAAGGCAATGTGATGATGAAAGCGGGTGTGACAGCGACACTCTCTGAAGATGGAGAAAGGGGCTACAAGCCCAGGAAACAAGCAGCTTCACCAGAAACATCATAAATGTCACAAAAATCCATTCTCCCCTCAGGGTCTTCAGAAAGCAACAACAACAACAAACTAGCAATGATGACACATTGCCTTTCTACCAGTAAAACTTATTGCAGATTTCTGACCTCTAGAATTAAATAAATAAATAAATAAATAAATAAATTCATTGTATGAGTCAGGGTTCTCTAGAGGGACACAACTTGTAGGATAGCTGTATACATAAAAGGGAGTTTAATAAGGAGAATTGACTCACACGATCACAAGGTGAAGTCCCACAGTAGGCCATCTGCCAGCTGAGGAGCAAGGAAGCCAGTCGAGTCCCAAAACCTGAAAAGTAGGGAAGCAGACAGTGTAGCCTTCAGTCTGTGACTGACGGGCCGAGAGCCGCTGGAAAACCACTGGTATAAGTCCAAGAGCCCAAAAGCTGAAGAACTTGGAGTCCGATGTTTGAGGGCAGGAAGCAGCCAGCATGGGAGACAGATGTAGGCTGGAAGACTCAGCCAGTCTAGTCCTTCCATCCTCCTCTGCCTGTTTTTATCCTAGCTGCACTGGCAGCTGATTAGATGGTGCCTGCCTAGATTGAGGGTGGGTCTGCCTCTCCCAGTCCACTGACTCAAATGTTAATCTCCTTTGGCAACACCCTCAGACACACCCAGGAACAACAGTTTGTAACGTTCAATCCAATCAAGTTGACACTCAATATTTCCCATCACACTCATGTTCTGTTAAGCCACTTCGTTCACTGTAATTTGTTAAAGCAACTAAAATAAACTAATGCAAAATATGGAATGACCACTCACTCTAATGAGATCTGTTCCAGCAGTTTAATGCAGATCATACTTGGATATGTTAGAGAGACCATTACTTACTGCAATCTAAATATGTTTGTTGTCTTATACTAAAAAGTCCCGCTATGGTTTGTTTAAAGACATTTCAGCTCAGCAATTTTCTTCTTACAAGATTTTGCTTTATATGTATCATTGAAAACACAAGTATGCACTTTACCATGCCTCTTTATTTTATTTGGAGGGAAAACAATATTGCAAGATGATAATAGCTAGAGAGTGAAAAATTTGTTTTTTTTCTAGTGCTTCCAATTCTTCTTTTAAGTATGAATGAATCCACCTCTCCAGAGAAAAATTTAAGACTTAAAGAATAACTTAAATTTCAGCTTTTCCAGCAGTGCAAGCATCTCATAACCAGTTTTTAAATATATTTTTTTCTGAATACCCTAAAAATTAATAGATTATCGTCTTACCCTCTCAACCAAATCTATCCACAGTGCTTCACAAAGTCCATTCCTTCTAGGAAATAGTCATTCATGGATAAAGCAATTGGCCTTTTACATCAAGACTGTGGCCTGTCCAACAGTTAATAGTGTGGGCTTCTTGAAACAAATTTTTATTTTCTTGTTCTCTTGATTAAAATGTAAACAAGAGCAGTTATCTTCGGTGCACAAAAGTGTGTATGTAAAGGAGAGGATGACATTATATTTGCATGAGGGCTTATCTTTTCCTAATCATGCATCTAAATGTTCTTCACCAAGAAAGGTCTTATTGCAGGGGAGAACAATTCATAACATTGCATTCAAAATTATATTCTTCTTAACCTGACTTTGTAGCTCATTTATAAATCAAGCCTAAGCTCATTTTGAAAGGGAAAACAGTCAAGGTGAGAGGTTCTGAAAATAAACGTGAATGCTGCCTCTTTTTATTCTCTGGCCTTTCCTAAAGTTGAGATGCTAGTCTCAGGGTTTTATTATACTACTCTTCATCAGGAGGTTCTGTGTGCTAAACTATTCTGTGAATGTCCCTGGGTCGTACTTCTGTATAATATGTCATTTTGATAGCCTTTCATAGGGTTCAATCACGTTTTTGCATTTGCCTTTTCATTTATTTTATTTTGTAAAAGGGAAGAGAGTAGGTAAGAATTGCAAAATACAAAATATAAGAAAATGATTGAGCACACTTCAAAGGAATCCTAAGTGTCTTTTACAAAATAAGTACACATATATGTTTATCAGAAATACTGCTGGAAGGGAAATGAATGCCAGGAAGTTACCTTAGGATTCCCTGACTTTTTCTTCAGTGCATAACTGAGGGGACAGAGAGGAAAATAACAAGGTTATGGTGCATCAGTCACAGTACAGGCCAACCAACTGTTCACAATTTTAAAATATGATTGTATTTAACCCTTTCAAGAATTCTGTGAAATCTCCTGTCTTGTCATCCATAAGTATAGATACTTACACTGAGTGTATTTATGAATTTATATTTCTAAACCTGTGTAATTCCATAATGTAGTCCTGTCCCGTTATCTGTAGGTTCTATCCCACCCAGAATTCCCATGGCAATCCTGGGAGCATAAGGAGTCCATAAAAATCTCAGCTTTGGCCGGGCGCGGTGGCTTAAGCCTGTAATCCCAGCACTTTGGGAGGCCGAGACGGGCGGATCACGAGGTCAGGAGATCGAGACCATCCTGGCTAACACGGTGAAACCCAGTCTCTACTAAAAAATACAAAAAAAACTAGCTGGGCAAGGTGGCGGGTGCCTGTAGTCCCAGCTACTCGGGAGGCTGAGGCAGGAGAACGGCGTGAACCCGGGAGGCGGAGCTTGCAGTGAGCTGGGATCCGGCCACTGCACTCCAGCCTGGGCGACAGAGTGAGACTCCGTCTCAAAAAAAAAAAAAAAAAAAAAAAAAATCTCAGCTTTATTATTATCAAAATCCGAGTCATATTTCCCCTGTTGGTACCCAGGAGGCAAGCCCCATCGCTGGGATTCTGTGGGATCCACATAGAATGAATATTTCAAGATGAAGACCAGAGAGGACACCAAACCCAGAGTGATAAGCATTGACAAGAACCAAACTGGAATTCAGTCAAGAAAAAAGCCCAATGGGAATCCAAGGGGAGTCCCTAAACTAGAGTGTTTAGAGGTAGATTTTAAAGCTAGGAGCTCAGAAGTAGAAAATCAATAACAAAGGAAATGTGAGTAAGCAATTAAGTCAGAGTGACTACATAAGGGCCTTGAGCTGGTATTTAAATCTTAATTTTATCCTCCATTTGGAGGACATAGCTCTCTCAATTTGGAAGACCCCCAAACTTGAAGAGAGACTTAGAGCCCTTCAGCTAAATATGTCGAATACTAGAACTCTAGCATGCTCGCAAAACTCTAGATTTCTCTCTTACTCTTGCGGCGGTACAGCAACACTAATTACTGGAATCCTGCCTCCATTTTCAGATGGATGCTTAGCTCCCAACATAACACAGAAGAAGCCTGTCTCTGAAGCTCTGTCTCTACATTAAGACTTTATTTTATTTGTCCGATTTGTGAAGTAGAGGACTGCAAGTGACAGCTGCTTTTCAGATTTATGTTATTTGGCCCAGCCAGATTTTTAAATTGTGATTTAGGTCCGACATTCAAATAATTGACATTTATATAAATTTACATACATGTTATATAAATATCTTGAAATATGTCTAAGATCTTGTGGTCCTGGTCCACTTCTCATAAGAGTGCAATCGGCTGTGGCTGAATTCTTGCTGACCTCTTCACATACGGTTGCATATACTTGTCATTACATCACTGTCCTCACCTGTATTAGTCCGTTCTCACACTACTATAAAGAACTACCTGAGGCTGGGTAATTTTCAAAGAAAAGAGGTTTAATTGACTCACAGTTCCACAGGCTTAACAGAAAGCATGGCTAGTCGGCCTCAGGAAACCTACAATCATGGCAAAGGTGAAGGGGAAGCAAGCACGTCCCACCATGGCAGAGCAGGAGATAGAGAGAGACAGGAGGAGGTACCACACACTTTTAAACCATCAGATCTCATGAGAACTCACTCAATATCATGAGAACAGCAAGGGGGAAATTCACCCCCATGATCCAATCACTTCCCATCAGGCCCCTTCTCAGACACATAGGGATTCCAATTTGAGATGAGATTTAGGTGGGGACACGGAGACAAACCATATCATTGCCAATCCCTTTGCAGCAACTGACTTGAGTCACTCATTTACCTTATTCGCCTGATCCCTGTAGGCGTTTGATTTATTGACCCCTTTAACAGAAAGGTGCTAGGTCTCTGGCTTTCAAATACGGAGACCATCTGGAGCCACTCTTCTGCCACTCACTTAAATTTGAGTGTTGTTTCTGTTATGCAAATGTCTATTGTTCTATCCCGCCTAATGGATTGGGATTGATTTTATAAAATATAATCTGAAAAATGTCAGATTCGTTGTACCAAATAAGCTTCGCAATACCCTCTACGATGGTCATTGAATCCCTCTTCCAGATCATTTACTCCTTTTAATGCATTTCTTGTCCTTGGTCACTGCCTTATCTTTTCACCCTCCTATACCAGTGTAAAATCCCACTCCAGTCTTCAGGATCCTTCTCTACTGTCCTTCTACCAATAATCTTAGGAATTTATTCTGCCCCTACATCACAGAAAAAAAAAGTCATACTCCTGCACAGAAAAATTATCTATGAGTTTGAAGCAGGTGCTACAATTACCACTTCACTGATCTCAGGTTTAGTTAAATTCCTTTGATTGGCATGCAGGTGGCCCCTTTCTCTATTCACTCCCCCAGCTCTATCCCTTTCTAAATATAGACACTCAACACAGAAGCTGATCGCCAAGCGCAGAGCAATCATTTACCTGTTAAATGCATTGAAAACGTTGTTCTGTTTTGTTAAAAATTCTAAATATAGGCTGTAATATTCAACAAATATTAAATGTGTGGTATAAACAAAGTATTACCTGAGGCACATTCATAAGTCATATCTTTATCTCTCATAATAGCTCATGTCAATTCTTCCTTACATCTTCCCAATTGTGAAGATGGTGACTTTCTCTTACATAATGGAGAAGGGAAGAATATGTTTGACACTCATGATAAACTGGAGTGTTTCTTGGTGTTCTGTGATCATTTTACTAACAAATAAACAAATACAGCAGCCAAGACATGAGACAGGCACAGTAACTGAAAACTCAGAGCCTTCAAGAATGGGAGTCTGGGTCGCCCCACCAGGTGAGTCACCTAGAGCAGCAGAGTCACTCATTGAGCTAGTAGAATACATGGCAGAGGAGGCAGAGGGTGAATCAGTTAGTCTTGAGATCAACTACAACATGAAGAGCTCTAGTTTGTCCTACGATCCCTTTCTTTATAAGTTTACCAGGAAACATTAATCAGAACTCTGGAGGAGCTGTTTCCTGATGGGCAAATTTACTACGAATGGCTTGAGAGGTAACCTGTTAGTGGATACTCGGGCATTATACCTAGATCCTATCTTCAGGAACAACACATCCATCTTGTGACCTTTGGGAAGATGGGCTACTGGCAGATGACAGCAATTTCTTCACTGGTGATTACTTCTGACTTCAAGGTCACATACTTCCTAGGCAGCATCTGGCCAATGACTGGCAAATATCCAGCTTCCCTGATTCCATTTAAGACTATAATAGGCTTTCCTGGCAGAATCTGATGAGGCCTCAGTTTAAACTGCATTGAAGGTAACTTTTCCACCTGCCGGCAGTCTGCCTGCCTTCACTTCCTTACAAAGTTTGTCCCAAGCATTCTTCTCCTGCCTGCAATTTCACCTCTGCACTGCATGCGACTCTGTCTCAGACTCTGTTTCCAGAGAACCTAATCGAAGTCAATTTACTATGAGAATATACAGAATTAGAAGACATATATTCATTTTCCCTTTATGTGTTTCAAATCAGGTTTTTAAATTAAGATTTTATAAAACCTTAATTTGTGCATGTTGTTCAAAAAGCCAGTTTTTATTGTTCTTCAATTCTTTCTCCACTGAGTAGCTCATTAATTAGGTTTTCTCTAGAAGTGTCTGGAACCTCTTTATTATTCCAGGGAATCAATGAAAAATAACCATTTCTAAAATTATCACATCATCGTCCAGTTTGGAAAGTACAGAAAAATAATTTTAAAAAAGATAGTGAATTTCATGGAGTTTGAACATTGGGGAATGTTACAGATTTATTCATAAATGAACATGTTTTATAGCTTATGTCCATTAGTAATTATGAGACTGGGGATTTTTCTAGTCGCTTTAAATTCTGTTCTATACATGCTCCTATATAAGTTCACTTCCCTCAAATAAGAATTGCTTTTTCTTCTTTTGCAGTCAGATTTCACTGAAGTTAGTAAGTGAGCATTAGCCAGGAAGTCAGAAAACTTGGTTTCAATCTCAGCTTCATTGATTCATATCTCAGGCAAATGTGTACTTCTTCAAACCTCCAAGTTTGTAAGATTGGCATCATGATATCTGCTTTTCAAGTTCACTATTGAGATTAAAAGAGTTTCTAATGTGAAACTGACATATAGCAGGTCCTCAATAAATATTGGTTTACTCTCTGCTTTTCTAAATACTTTCAAAAATGTTATATAAAAGGCTGCCAACAAGAAAAATGCTAGCCACTCAGTTTTTGTGGACATCTGTAACATACATAAATGCTGTTAACAACAGTATATGTGGAGTCTCTTCACTCTATAAATTAATAACAAGTAAAATATTTAGTTTTTATGGCCTAGGGTATTTTACCATTAGGTATGTGACTGGTTTAGCAATTTCATGAGGTTTAGCAAAGATTTCTTGGTTCTATTTACATAGCAAAAATGAAAAGTATTTTCAGGGAGCCTCCAGCTAAAGAATATCAGAGGTCCACTGAGGCCTGCTTCCAAGATTTGGTTATCTTTGATAGGTTTCCCAAAATATTGGATTAAAAAAGTATTTGTTGGCCGGGCGCGGTGGCTCAAGCCTGTAATCCCAGCACTTTGGGAGGCCGAGACGGGCGGATCACAAGGTCAGGAGATCGAGACCATCCTGGCTAACACGGCGAAACCCCGTCTCTACTAAAAACACAAAAAATTAGCCGGGCGAGGTGGCGGCGCCTGTGGTCCCAGCTACTCGGGAGGCTGAGGCAGGAGAATGGCGTAAACCCGGGAGGCGGAGCTTGCAGTGAGCTGAGATCAGGCCACTGCACTCCAGCCTGGGCGACAGAGCGAGACTCCGTCTCAAAAAAAAAAAAAAAAGTATTTGTTTCACCCTTTTGAATAATGAGGCAAACTGTAAATTCAGTAACATGGGAAGCTAGTAAGTAAAAATGCAAAAAAAGGAGGTTTCTTCTTTTTTCTGAGTCTCAATAGGAAAATTAGATGTATCCTATAAGAAGTGTTTTTGATCTAGTTTTTACATCTCACTGTGTTTACTATGAACTTAGGTTAGGGTAAATTCAGTAACTCCACTTCCACCCTTCTATTTAGGTTCCTGTACCTGTCACCTGAATTATTACATTTGCTTCCTGAACTAACCCCCACAGCATCTTGTCTCTATCTTACTCAATCTATATTGATGCCATCTACACCATTACCAAATTGCCTTTCTTATGGCCATGTTTTTTATACGTTCAAAATCCTTTAATTACTCTACTTTGCCTTTAACAAATGTCTAAATTTTCATCCAAGCATACCTGCTATGTATTAAACAAACCCCAAACTTTATCATCTCTACAATGTTCATCTTTTTTTTTTTTTTTTTTTTTTTTTTTTGAGACGGAGTCTCGCTCTGTCGCCCAGGCTGGAGTGCAGTGGCCGGATCCCAGCTCACTGCAAGCTCCGCCTCCCGGGTTCACGCCATTCTCCTGCCTCAGCCTCCCGAGTAGCTGGGACTACAGGCGCCTGCCACCTCACCCGGCTAGTTTTTGGTATGTTTTAGTAGATATGGGGTTTCACCGTGTTAGCCAGGATGGTCTCGATCTCCTGACCTCGTGATCCGCCCGTCTCGGCCTCCCAAAGTGCTGGGATTACAGGCTTGAGCCACCGCGCCCGGCCCAATGTTTATCTTTATTCACACTTTTGCTTCTTATTAAGTGATGCTTCACCTTATACATCCCTTCCTCTTGAAATTCAGTCATCCAAGTGATACTTCATATGCCTTCTCCTTCATCAAGCTTTGTCTGATTTCAATGGAAAAACACAGGCTTTGATACCTCTGTGAACCTTAACATGTTACTGTGTAGATGTGGGTTTCAGTTATCTGTTATTCTTAAGACTATTCATTCTTGATGGGAACAATATCACCCCTAAGGGAATGAAATTGGTTCCTAGAAGGCAGAAATCCTAGATACTACAATGATCTCTGGATCTAAAAAACTCTGCAAAATCTGATTCCTTAGAATTTAATTTCTCTCATTAGGAATAATATAAACTTGAGTGTTTTTGTTTCCTCTTCAGCAGGGCAATGCTAAAAAAAATAAAGTTGAGAAGCACTGCCCTACACCATAGACATATTTTGTGCAGATAATTGCACAGATTAATCATTAATCAATATCTCCTCTATGGAGTCCAAATGTTATATTTAGCATATAGTAAATCACTAACAATTGTTAGTAGAATTGAATAGAAACTGTAATATTCAAATTAAAGTGGCAAATTGCATTACACAGCATAATTTTTCTACTTCTTAAAGGCAATAGCATTTCTATTCTTTTTTTCAGTATTAATGTTTATTTTCTCCTCAGTAGAGTAAATCAAATACTAAAGTATTAGCATATAAAAGAATCTTAATAATGTTCTATAATGAAGACCAGGCAACTTGCTTATTGCAATGGGCTCATCATAATGATCATATGAACCATGGTGAACGATATGCAACTATTGTATAGTAAGCTGGAGTAACCATATATGACATATGGTTTCACACAATTCACAATATTCTCTTGATGTTTACTTTAGTTTAATCAAAGCTGAGGTATCAGAATTTGGAGTGAAGAGATTTAAATCTCTTTACACCTCAGTTATTCCAAAACATGTTTAATTAAAAATTGTTATTGAGAGAAAAACTATAATTTTTTTAACCTATTTTGTAATATTTGGAAGAACCTTTCAAGGTAAGCACTACTTTGACTTCTTTCTTAATTGGTGAAGAATGCAAGTTTCAGAGATGTGGAGTAATTCACCTAAGGCAGTGTGTAAAAGTTGATATTGGAATCTCGATCTGCTGTATTCCAAATTTCTAGTGTTTCTACACTGCATTTTCTCATAGCGTATGATTTATCAGCCTCTGTCTAAACACTCAATAAGTTCATGATATCCTTAAGAAAAAGTGCAGGGTTTCATTCCTGTCTGAGTCTACACATTTCAATTCACCACTTTTGATTCACTGCAACAAACATCCACTTTTAACCCATTTCAACAAACCTATGAGTTGCTGCTCATCTGTAATTCTGGCCTCAATCAGCTAGCTTACAAAAGCGACTAGATGAGGAAACTAATTATATAAAATTCAGTGTTAAAATAATTGAGTCCCAGAGACGTTAAATGAATCCCTAATGGTCACATACATAAACCCAAGACCTGGTTTCAGTGGCTACCGAATCTCCCTTCTCTCCTGCCCCACCTATTGGGGTGACTTTTCTGGGCTCATCCATCCTGGTTATAGAATCACTGTCCCCTCTACCACCCTTCCCTTATGCTTTATTCATGGTCCCTCTGTCTTGTTAATTAAGCTCTTAATTTTCCTTAGTAATGGTTTAGACATTACCATAATGTTAAATATATTGTATAATATTTTTCCCATATGAAGTACTTCAAAGTACATAAATGATCACATATATATATTGTTCTACTTCTTTCCAATCCTTTTGTATACATGTAAATGTTAAATAATTTATAAAAGTACATCGTAGTGTGGATTTTGTTGCTAACAGTGGAGAAACTTTTAGCATATCAATACTCAAGTGATTTGGGTTGACCCCAGAACCATCTTCAGGGAAATGATTACAGAACTCTTCCATATATACTGAAAGGAGATCGAAGCACATTGTAAAATAAATGTATATCACAGTCAAGAACTAGAAAAAAACATACTATTTAAAGATAAAATGAGCTGTATATTATGGCTGGGCATGGTGGCTCATGCCTATAATCCCAGCACTTTGGGAGGCCAAGGTGGGCAGATCACCTGAGGTCAGGAGTTCGAGACTAGCCAGGCCAACATGATGAAACCCCATCTCCACAACAAATACAAAAATTAGCCAGGGGTGGTGGCAGGTGCCTGCAATCCCAGCTACTTGGGAGGGTGAGGCAGGAGGATCGCTTGAACCTGGGAGGTGGAGGTTGCAGTGAGCCAAGACCAGGCCATTGCACTCCAGCCTGGGCAACAAGAGCAAAACTACATCTCAAAAAAAAAAAAAAAAAAAAAAAAAAATGGAGCTCTATATTGAGATACTGTAAACAAGGAAGGTATTTATGTATTTATTTGAAAAACAGGTTTTGAAATCTTAGTACATGTCTTAAGTTGAAGAAAAAGATAAATAAGAGACAGGATTCATTATCTCAGAGAGCTCAGTGTCAAGTGGAAGAAAAAAGCAGGTAAATGAAGCACTTCAGTTTAATAGAGTAGGAGGTATGACAGAAGTGCAAGGTTTTAGTGACAGAGAGATAACTATATGGCTTAGTGTAAAATGAATGGACTTAAAGCCAAGTTACTTGATATCTCTAAACAACACTGGAACATTGAATATTTAATTTGTTTGTGCCAGGAAACTCTTAGACAAAAATTCCTTTTAGAAGACTGAAATAAAGTTGTCATATATGTAATAATGTTTTCCTATGTTATAGGGAAAAATAAGATATGTAAATAAAAATGGCTTGTAATATTTCTCAGTAAGGTGAATTTGAACATAACATTACATACTTGCATAATTCAAAAAAACCCCCAAAATTCAAACATCTTATGAGCTTGTCATTCCATATTTGTTTAACATGCCAAGTAAAACTGCATCCAATGAAGACTGAAATTTGGATATTACCACTGCCTGCTCTATATTCTACAGAAATAATAAGAAGGGCCAACCATCTCATTCTCCTTTTGAAGTAGTTACATATATAATATCTAGTAAAATGCTCTATGCCTATGCTCCTTTCTCCGAAAAATTCATGCCCAGCTATCCTTAGTCCTAGGAGAAAATAATTCAGCTCATAAGCAGAATGCTGGAAGCCTTGTGGTCATTTCTGAGGTTTGTTAACATTGATCTGTGTAGGAAACAAAGGAACAACATAATATTCCTCTTACAACTCTCCTGGTTCCTTGGTGTCCTGAAATTTCACATTTAACTCTTCTTTTAAAAGAACTAAATAATGGAGCCTGGCCCAGCCTACAGAAAGGCACTACTGAATTTTGACAATTAACAAATGAGCTTTTCTGAAGTTTCTTCTGTAACACACATGATGTGCTGGATTTAGACGATCACTAAGAATCTTACCAGCTCTAGAATTCCATAATTCTAATAAAACCATCTAGGAGTGGGAGTCGCTCTAAAATGTGGAAAATAAAGTAGATTATGCATGTATCTGTATGGATCATCAAATCAATTTTTGTATTCATTGCTATCAAATGTATTATCATGGATAACCCAGAAGAATCACTCAGTCTCTGTGTTTGCTTCTAAACTATCCAACGAGATTATTTTCTCTGTGAAACTACTTGTGATTTGTAATTCCCATGGTAATTTTCTTTCTAAAATCTTTCCACACTCCCCTCAGCCACTGTCATTTGTGATTCAATTACTGCACATCTTTCTCACATATATTTTTGGAAAAATTAAAGACGGAAACAATCCTACATTATTATGAGTGAAAAGTGTCAACACATTTTTTCATGTGGATGTCATATCTGTGATACAAGAATATCACACTTTTTGCTCTAAAAAATGACAGATGGTTGACTGTGAATGATATTAGTGTCAAGTCATTTAAAGAGGAAATGGCCACTTCTGTGAAATTGAAAGAAGAAAACAGTGACCTCTTCATACTCATCACATAGGTATCATTCTCTGTTTAAGCTGCCATTTATTTCAGATCTTTGCTCCTCAAGTCAGGAAGGTGAAGATAGTTATAACTGAGCATAACCCCACCACCTAGTAGCTATAGAATAGAACTGGGTAAGGTAAATCTGGCTTCCCGGTTCCTGTAGGATCTACCTAGGTACCATGAAAATAGCATCCAATAGAAAGGAGTGCTCGGCACCTCAACCCTATCACTATGATCTGAAAGCGTCCCATCCAAAATTCATGTCTTGCCAATGGGATAGTGTTAAGAGGTGGTACCTTCAAGAGGTGATTAAGACGTGAGGGCTACTCCTTCATAAATGGAATTAAGGTCCTTAAAAATACTCATTCAACATTTATCAAGCTTTCTTTTGTGCTTTTATGCCAATGAAGATGCAACAAGAAGGCCCTCACCGGAAGCTGGTGCCTAGATCTTGGACTTCCCAGCCTTCAGGACTATAAGAAAGAAATTTCTGTTATTTATTTATTTATTTATTTACTTTGAAACAGGGTCTTGCTCTGTCACCCACACTGGAGTGTAGTGGCATGATCCCAGTTCAGTGCAAATTTGACTTCCGTGGCTCAAGTGATCCTCCCACCTCAGCGTCCCAAGTACTTGGAACCACAGGCACATGCCACCGTGCCCAGCTCATCTTTTATTTTTTCCAGAGACGAGGTCTTTCTATGTTTCCAAGGTCGGCTGCTCTTTGGAAACAGCCCAGTCTCAGGTATTTTGCTATGGCAGCACAACTGAACTAAGACATCTGCCAAGACAAAAGTTCCAAATTACTGGGTTTTCCCTCTTAATAATACTTCCCTCTTAATGTACCTAAAGTTGCTTGTGCTCCGAACATTTTTAGCTTTACATTTCTTTGGCTTCATCTTACATTTGCACAATACTGCTCCTAGTTGCAACCACAGCCTTTCACTTAGGTATGCTTTTGCACTCCAATGCTTTTGGGTCATTGCCTCCCTGCTACATTTTGTGCACTGTCCATCTCAGTCTTTAAAAGGTGGTACCATACGACTATACTCTTATCTTCACTATACAGATATGGTCGTGTAAGAAGCTGACAGCCATTTCTTTCTTTTTGATAAAGACTGTGGCTGCTGGCTCCATAATCTTCCTCCTCACCACATACTTATAACAAATTACAGAGATGTCAATATACAAGTAGGTAAATCATACACTACTTGGCCTCTCAATTCTTTATCTTCCCATTACTCACATTACATTCCTTTATGCCTCCTCAGCCTCTTGCTGCCATCATCACACACCTGGACTTCATACCACTAGAGAGGCTACTGTTGTCATGCCATAATTACACAACTCCAACTCTATTATCACAGCTTCCCTGTTGCGGGATGTCTATCACAATTCTTCACCTTCATATCATCCAAACGCATCAACTCTAGTCTTTTCTTTTTGGTATGAAACAATCCCTCCTATTTTTCATTCCCTCCAGAACCAGCAAAAATTCTATTGCATTCCATCCCTTGAAAATATCTTCTGTTTCTTTTCCCTGTTGTTCTTCAGAAATTAAAAGAGTTAACTTTGTTTGGCCAAGACTTCTTACCAAATTAAAAAATAAAAATTAAATAAAAATTTAAAAATAAAAATAAAAAATTTTTATTTTAAAAATTATCCTCACACGGTAAATTGTAAAGAATCTTTGTTCACTGTGTCACCTGGGAGTCCATTTTTAACCCACATAAACTGCAACGCCTTGCACTAAAAAACTGGGACTCATACTATTTTTTGAAATTTATATAAAAATTAGGTGATTAAATAGAAAATAAATGGTATACTAATATACATATTTATTTTTGACCTAAGTACAAGAAGTACTAACTAAGAAAATCAAATTTTTAGGTGTCTGTGTAACTGTGTTTCTGTATTTTGTTTTGTTTTGATCTTGGTTTTGGTTTATGACTATCTTCCTTTTGTCCTGAAAAACTATTGCTTGAGACTTACTGTATAATGAGATGTGTAATTTTATGTGTTAACTTGGTATGCTATGGTGTTCAGTAGTTTGTTCAAACAACAGCCAGAAAATATTGTGATGGCTTTATCCAATATGCTGAACATTTAAATCAGTAGACTTTTTGTAAAAAGCAGTTTAGTCTTATAATGTGGATGAACCTTAGACAATCAGACAGAGGCCTTAAAAGAAAAGACTGAGGTTTCCTGAAGAAGGAATTTAGCCTGAGGAAGACCACAACATAGAAATCCTGTCTGGGTTTTCAGTATTCCATTCTGCTTCGTGAGATTTGCCCTTGCCTATCCCCCAAATCACATGAGCCAATTTCTTAAAATAATTTTTTCTTCTTTACTACCTCTTTTTATCTCACTGTCTGCATCTCTCTCTGTATTTCTCTTTTTATTTTTCTCTCTGTTGCTGTAGAGAACCCTGATTAACCCACAAGGGCAAAAAGTAAGACAAGACTCCAAGGCAGTGAGAGCCTCTCTTGTTTGGATACAGATGCTGGTAGAGGGAACAGAGTACACAGACGGTGCCTAGTTTAGGATGGTTTGACTTATAATTTTTCTACTTTATAATGGTGCAAAAGCAGCACACATTTAGTATGCTCCTCGACTTATGATGAGGTTATGCCTAGATAAACATATCATAAGTTAAAGTATCATGAGTTGAAGTGCATTTTTGATTTAATGATATTTTTAACTTTTGATGGGTTTACTGGGATGTAACTCCTTTGTAAATTGAGGAGCATCAGTATTCTGAAGTCATTCTGGTGTAGTTTCAGCCTTCAGATATTCCCAGCTTGGTAATGAGATAGCATTCTGTAAGTGAACTCAGCCCTGAAAATCTTAGAAACACAAGAATTTCAGAAAGAAGGAAGGGACTGGCAAATAAGTAAGTGTCAAAATGCATAACTCAGCTAAATAAATACATAAATGGTGTAAAGATTCCTATAAAAATTATAGTGGAAGACCTAGCATTTTTAATAACGATATTCCTGGAAAGATGAGACTTAATTTGGTCATTTGTATATATCCTATCAGTTGTTTAATCACTCTTGTTTTAAGACAGCACCAAACTATCCAGAAGTCTAATTCGTTTGAAAATTAAAAACAGTGACATAAGTTTTCTTTAGTAATTTATTGTCACAGCTTGTCTATTTGCTTTTCTATAATAGTTCATTAAAAATTATATTACATTCTTTGATCTACTAATTTCAGAGTCAAATTTATATATTTATTATGTCAAAGAAAAATTTCACTTCTACTACAGTAAGACAAGAATGAAAATTTAATTAAGGTTTCAGAAGTTGTTTGATAATTCTTACCAGATAATATTGTACTGTTTCAAGCAATAACAAGGCAAATAATATTGAGTTCTGAATTTAGAGGATTGAGAATACATTGACTAGCATGTGCAAAAAAATATTTTCTCACTGAAAAAATTGGTCAATATTTTAAATGAGTAGATCCTCTCAGATGCCCTGGAATTGAGATATTTTTCCTACTGAGTAGCAAGTAGAGCTAAGTTTAGAAATAAGAAATTATTTTTAAGAAATAACCACATGCTAAAATATTAACAATATATAAATATTGCATAGCTTCACTTCTAAATGTATTTCTATGGTATTATACTATAGCTGAAAGTTTACATTGAAATCTTTTCTCTCAAACTCCGTTAACAAAAATTGCTGCTGTGATCACTTTATAGAACTCTTGTGAGGATAAAATGAGATTATAGATGTGAAAGCATTATGTAAGTTGTGAAATTTAGATGTTGGCAGTAAAATAAAAAGAGAGAAAAGAAAATATTGACAGATAAATGCATCCCAACAAACATTTTAAAGAAAACATTAGCAGTAAATTTACAGGATAAAAGTGGCAAAATGCTCTCAAGTACATCAAGTGTGGAAGAGGGAATATAGGGAACATGTTACTCATAATCTCAGCTGAAGAGTCTAAGTTAGTACAGCCATGCTGGAGGGCATATGATACCAGTTAGGCTTATGTCATGATTCAGTAATTGCATTGCTTACCACCTATGCAGGGACACAGTCATTCCTCTGCAGAAGGGATCATACACAAATGTGTTCATTTTGGTACTGTTAGTAAGCACATAAAAAGTAGAAACAATTTACCCAAAGGCTGTACATTACTGTCCCTATATTCTAAGCAAATCTCTCAAGTATTTTCACTAATTCAGCATAAAAAAATAAAGATACACCAAAGGACAATTCCTTTCCCTTCTCCTTACCAAGTTACAACTACCCTATTGAAGATGATAAATTAAGCATACTCAATTACTAATACCAGTGGAACTTAAATTAGGATATTTCAGATAAGGCAAAAATCTTTAACCTTTAAATAAAAACATGCAGATGCATATTTTAAGACTGCAGTTTCAATAATAAATGCAATACCAAAGAATTCTAACTTGTGGATTCAAAATATCAAAACACAAAACTGCTTGTTGTAAAAATCTGAAAACAAAACATAAAAGAGATTTCATCAATAAACAGCTAAATTAACTGTGGCATATCAAAAGAATATAATAAAGCACTTACAAATGACAAGATGGATCTACACATACAGACATGCTAAGTTTCTCAACATGTTTTTGAGAAGAAAATAAAAAACAAAGTTGTCCAATGAAAAATATATGTAATATATAATTTATGTCAAAATTACAAAAACAAAACCATGTACTTTTCTTGTGTGTCTGTGTTTGTGTGCATGCATGTGTCTGAAAAACATGATGTGCAATGGTAGTAGTAGAGGTTACCTTTGAGGTTAGGGACTACATTTTTCATGTGCATCTTGGTATCTGAAAGAGGTCCACATTCAGATCACTGTTGCAGGTTGGGTTCTTTGGAACACACTGAGACCCAGTATCCCCGGACATGTGAGAAAGTTGATGAGAAGGCTCAGATGATCCCTCCTGTGGCACACACAGGTAGTTCAAGCTATACAGGAGAACCTCTATTCCAGTTACACCCGCTAACCACCATAAAACCCTACTCAGCCTGCTTATCTTGCTCTTTTAAGTCATTTTGGATTCTGCTCTGCTCTTTCTAGAAAGCTTAATTATCATTAACCTCTTCATAACCTCCAGGTACATGAGTGCTATCATTGGTCTCAAAATCCAAACCAAATGTGGTGATTGGGGGGCTCCTCCTTCGTCTACAGTGTGACTACAACAATCTAATGAAAACATTGACAAAATATTGAAACAGACACTTCACACACACACACAAAAAAAATGGCCGATAAACACATGTAAAAGTTTTCAACATCCTGAGTTATCAAAGAAATGTAAATTTAAAACCACTGTACGATAACCCTACATACCCAACTGAATAGCTGAAATTAAAAAAAAAAAATAGCAAAAATTCAGGAGGCAGTAGAACCACTAAAACATTCATATATTGCTAGTAGGAATTAAAATGTTACTACCACTTTGGATATCTGTTGGGTAATTTCTTATAAAGTTTGTCATACATATGTTCTATGACCAGAAACTTAACTATGAAGTATTTACACGAGATGATTGAAAACATAAGATCACAAAAATATTCATATGTGAATATGTTACAGCTGCTTTACTCATAACAGCCCCAAATTAGAAACAACCCAATTTGTTTGCCTATCGGAAAAAATATAAATTGTTTTATAGTAATGCAATTAAATACTATTCATCAGTAAGTATGAGAAACTTTTAAAACATGCAACAACAGAGATGAATCTGAAAAACATAATGTAAAGTAAAAGAAGCAAGACAAAAACAAGTATGAAAATCCACTGCTCAGTTTAGCTACCACAGAAAACAGAGCAGCCTCAGCTACTGCCCTTTTGGGTCTACACCATATCTGAACCAAGACAATGAACGCTTCCGTGGACTGTCCCCAGCCCTGACTAAGCATGGTACAGTACTCACGCTGGCCCAGTTCTGCAAAACACAGTATCCTCTAATAAGCCACTTTGCCCTGGGGAAATTTAATGTGCTTAGATCTATTTTTCTTGGAATATTTGCAAACTACTATAGTAGGAGACTCTTTCTACCTAACATTTCTTATTTTCTCTTCCTCTTCACATTCATCATACCTGCATTACAGTCTGAAGGCTTTCCATGTCTTCTCTGCATCATTCTCAATAAATTGTTTGCCATGTGTTAGAATGGCTTTTATCAAAAAGATGGAAGTGTTAGAGAGGATGTGAAGAAGAGGAAACACATGAAAACTGTTGGTGGAAATATAAATTAGCACAGCCATTATGGGAAACGGAACAGAGCTTCCCCTAAAAATTAGAAATGGGGTTGACATATGATCCAGTAATCCCACTACTGGGTATAGATCCAAAGGAAATAAAGTCAATATGTTGAGGAGATATCTGCACTCTCATGTTCATAGCAGCACTATGCACAATGACCAAGATATGGAATCAACCCAATTGTATATCAACAGATGAATGGACTAAAAAAATGAGGTGCATATACACAATCAGTACTATTCAGCCGGAAAAAAGAAAATTCTGTCATTTGTGATAACATAAATCATGAATAAGTCTGGAGAGCATTTCGGATTTCCTAGAACACAAAGTACCAACTAGCTATCACATCTGTCTATCTAATACTTTGGAGTTTATCAAAAGTAAAAACTTCTGCTCATAAACAACTCTGTGAAAAAATGAAAAGATAAATAAAAGAGTCGGAGAATGTACACAAAATACCTATATCTAATAAAAAAACCTCATACCCCAAATATATAAAGGATGCCTATAGATAATCATACAAATATAAACAAACCATTTAAATAAAGGTAAAAATGAAACGTCACAAAGTTCAAAAAAGAAAAACATGAAAGTTACTTAACAAATGAAAATTAACTCATCACTAATCTTCAGGAAATTGCAATTTAAAACTGCAAAGAGATATCACTCTACACACATCGAATCGTTAAAATTTAAAAAGCCAGAAACACCAAATGTGGAGAGGATGTGGAATAACTGGAATTCATACATTGCTGATAGGTGTTAAAAAGATTATAGCCATTTTGGGAAATGGTGTGGCAGTTTCTTTCTACATAATTTATATGTTGAGCCTATAATCCAGCAATTTCACCTCAAGTTATTTACTTCTATAACCCCACAAAATACAAACATATATCTTAGATAAGACTTAAACAAGAAGGTTCATGGAAAGTGTATTAGTCCTTTTTCACACTGCTATAAAGATACTACCTGATACTGGGTAATTTATTACCAAAAGAGGTTTGATTGATTTACAGTTCCACATGGCTAGAGAGGCCTCAGGAACCTTAAAATTATGGTGGAAGGCAAAGAGCAAGCAAGGGACATCTTAATATGGTGGCAGGAGAGAAAGAGAGAGCACGGGGAAACTGCCAGTTTTAAAACCATCAGATCTCATGAGAACTCACTCTAATGAGAACAGCGTGGGGGAAACCTTCCCCATGATCCAATCATCTTCCATTCGGTCCCTTCCTTGACACCTGGGGATTATAGCTCGAGATGAGATTTGAGTGGGGACACACAGTCAAACCATATCAGAAGAATTACTCACAAATAGCCCAGAATGAAAGCAACCTAAATGCTTATTAACAGAATACATAAACTAGTTTTAATACATGTAAATAATGATATGTTACTTAGCAATTCTAAAGAGTAAACTGTTGATGAAAGCAACAAAATAAATGATCTCAAAAATATTGCTAAAATTTAAAAGTCAGGCCAAAAAAAATACCTATATATATATACTGAATGATCACACTCATATATAATTCAAGAATAGGTTAAACTAGTCTATGATGATCAAAATCCAGACAATAATTGCCTTGGGATAAGGAGGAAACACTCTGTGATTATAGTTATATTCTTTATCTTAACTAGTGTGGTGGTTACATGAATGTATACATTTGTCAAGATTCATCAAAGTGTATGCTTAAGATCTGTGCATTTTCTTACACATAAATTATACTTCAGTTATTGTCTCCAAACTAAGTATCAAAACAAAAGCTAGAAAATTGCATGTGTAAAATACAATTAAATTAACAGAAGGAAGAAGAAGGAGAAAAATAAAGAATGTAAAGATTTAAGATAAAGGAGAAAAGAAATGAAAACCAAGACCTTTGATGGAAAGTGGAGGAAATTATGGAGTAAGAATCACATTATAATAAAATTGAAAAGGATATTAGAAAGAGAAATTGAAAAAAAATTTAGATGAGAAAGAATAAATGAAAGTTTCAACACAAGGGTTTGAAAAAATGATAATTTTATTTACTCTCAAGAGAGAACCATGAATGCTAGGAGAAAATTAATTCCCTGCTGAGTGACCATTTTATTCCATCTATTGATCACAGCATGTATATTATTCTTTCCTCCTGAGACTTTTAAAAACCTGTTTGCCTTCTATTTCTTACACAATCTGAATCCTAAAGCACAAATACAAATGCATTACAGTGTAATTTAAACTACAGTTCTGTAAAGACTCCCAACACAGATGAAACGTTTTTCCAACCTTTAACCCTTGTATAGATCTTAAATCTATTAAATAGAGGCAAGAAATACCTTAAGTAGAAATGAAGAATAAAAAGGGTATTGGTGTTTATAGGAAATTTATTCTGCAAAAAATAAAACTCCGTTAGGCAATTTACATGAGCTAACTCAGTTAACCCTTTTGATGTTCTTAGAGTTTCTTGATAGAAAAAAACCTCTGTGTTGAACATGCATTACTGATTGGAATCACTGACTCACAAAAACAGATTATAAAATAGGCATTTTATAAGCTGGTTTATAGCTTGAAATTGGCCACGAGGGAAGTATTTACACCAGAAGAATCAGCACACACTACAAATTGTGAATTTTTGTTTTCTCCTCAGAGAGCTGGTCTACCAGCACAGCACTGTTTATATTCTTGTTCTTTGTAACAAATTAATTTTATTAAATTATTATGTGTCTTCCCCCATTAAATTGTTCTCTCCATGATAAATACAGCCTACATTTTATTTTATTTTGCATTTTATTTCGAGACACAGTGCATAGCAATGAAAGCACAGGCTTGAATAGTACATTTTTGTAGTTTACTGATAAAGATATTAAAGCACATGGGTTACACAACTTATCAAAATTCACAGAGCGAGGAAGTAACACAGCCATAAGGCAAATTTATCTTACTGGAAAACTCTATTCTACCCACTGACTACATGATCCTTCCAAAAAGGTAGCTGTCAACAAATAGTTTAAACAAAGAAACAGATTCAAACATATTATTTGATATAAGCATTTAAAGCAAATAATATGCCATCTGAATAGTTTTAATCAATCCAGATGTAATATTGATATCATTTTTATCATGAAGGTATAAAATGGCTATTTTATATACCAATCAATAGTTATAAAGAACTCCCGGACATATCGAATGATAACGAGATTTTATTTTTTAATAGTATAATGCCTAAAAAGTTGGACTCTGGTCTCTAATAAAATTCCAATCCCAAGTGTGACTACTTCCTGACTTACTAGCCTATCTCACGTTGAAAAAGTTACTCATTTTCTCTAAGCCTCAGTTTTCTCTTCTTGAAATCTCTAGTAACTAAATAAGAAAATTTCATAAAGTACTTAGCCTGAACTAGATAACGTAGAGTGAATAAATAGTAGAAGTTATTTTAAAATAGTAAATACATTTTAATTATGAATTCTTGTTTTAAAGTAATATGCATCCACATAACTTGCAAAAATTAGCTTTTATGTCCTCAATTAGAGGTAAAGTGAATTATGTCTGTGGAAATAACTTAAAATGTTGCCATCTGATATAGTGGAGATGAATTTGGGGTGTACTTTGTTTTAATTAGCATGATGAAAGTTTCACCAGAAAGGCATTTTCTCTGGAAAATGATGTATAAAAAGATAAAATGATATAGAGAAAGAGAAGGTCTTCTTGGACCTTCATGAACAGGGATGTGCATATATGTTTTTAGTACTTTGGTTTAGGTAGAATCTGCTGGACCCAAACATCACAGCAACCTCCGGGAGGGGGTGGGGGAGCAGCTGCAATTGTTTATCAAGACAAAATATCCCTTGAGACCATCACTTTGCACTAATTGTATAATCAATAAATAGCTCTCTGATGATCCATTCTGCTTCCAGGATATCTCTTAGTAGGAAAGCCTAATGGCTCTCCTTATAATGTTAGAATTTATCATAAATTAAATTTTCTTGTATCAGTTTATTTATCAGTCTCTTCTGAATATGCATAGTTCCTGACTGAATATATATTGACAAAATAGCAAATTTTCCTACAAAGCAGAAAAGTAGATTTACACAATAGATATTCATTCTGAGCAGTGCCTGTTTGAGGGCCCCTTGCCCCAGGAACCAGCAAGATTTCCTCCCAGAAATTTCTGTGTAGCCATATCGATATGCACAAAGACTTAGAAATGTGAAAGGTATAGATATTTATAGACAACAATCATCATTATCTCCTTTGGGTCCCCCATCAAAAGTGTGAAGAAAATAGAAAACGCACACTATTCCAAATTTACGTTTGAAAAAACTAAGGACCACAAAAAGGCAATGAGTTGCTCAAAGAACACAGCTAGTAGGAGTCAAAGCCTTGACAGAAAACAAGGACTTTCTCTCCTGAGTTAAAGCTAAGCCCACAGCAGATTCTACCTCTATAGATAACAGTTAAGAAGTAAAACAAAATAATGAATCTTTGATTGCTAATGAGGTTTTCTAAGTAGAGACCTAGAGAGATAAATATCACAGTCCACTTTTTTAATGGACTGAGATATACCCAATATGGGTGATATGGTTTGGATCTCTGTCCCCACCCAAAGCTCATGTCCAATTATAACCCCCAATGTTAGAGATGGGAACTGGTGGGAGGGGATTAAATCATGGGGGCAGTTTTTCATGGTTTAGCACTCCCCACCTTGGTAATGTATACTGACTGAGTTCCTGTGAGACTGGTTGTTTAAAAGTGTGTACTCTCTCTGTTCCTCTTGCTCCAGTCATGTGAAGTGCTGGCTCCCCCTTTGCCTCTGCCATAATTGTAAGCTTCCTGCAGCCTCCCCCAAAGCCAAGCAGATGCTGCCACACTTTTTGTACAACCTGTGGAACCATGAACTAATTCAACCTCTTTTCTGTATAAATTACCCAGTCTCAAGCATTTCCTTATAGCAGTGTGACAATGGATTAACACAAGGGCGATAAAAGCAAACACACATTTTTCTCTTCTTTCTTAACATATCATTTTTATATAACTTTTATATTGCATTATATATCTGTAAAATATTTAATCATCATTAAATAGTTAATAATTGATGACTTGGTTATTGAAAATTTCAAGTGGATATCTTAGTTGCATTGCATCACTTAATAAAATTATTTTTTCCTAAAGTGAGCCTATCTAGGACTAGTAAAATAAATAGGAAGATATTTGTTAAAACTTGCACCATAAACAGACTGCATTAAAGGAATGTTTTTAGGCTAAATTATATGATGCCGGTACGTATTTGTTTTTTAAATCACCGCAGTTATATTCTCTAGTACATATAAATGCATTTAAACAGAATCAAGTAAAAAAAAATGCATGAGAACTTCCCAAGTGTGAATTCATTTATGTAACTCCAAATGCAGTTTTTTATCGAGCCTTTTTCTTTCACAGAAACCTCATTAATTATAGTCACCAATAGTATATTTTTTATTTATCATTTTTACTTTTATTTGAGACTGAGTCTAGCTCCGTAGCTGGGCTGGAGTACAAAGGCATGATTTCAACTCACTGCAACCTCCGCCTCCTGGGTTCAAGCAATTCTCCTGCCTCAGCCTCTAGAGTAGCTGGGATTACAAGTGCACAGCACCATGCTCAGCTAATTTTTGTATTTTTGGTAGAGATGGGGTTTCACCATGTTGGCCAAGATGGTCTCGATCTCCTGACCTCATGATCCACCCGCCTCAGCCTTCCCAAGTGCTAGGATTACAGGTGTGAGCTATCTTGCCTGCCAGTATTTCTTTTTTAAAAAAGAATTTAAAATTATGTATATGCATTTATTAAATCTTCACATTTTTAGCAAGATTATTTTGGCTAAAACTTTTAATTATCCCTGGGAAAGTGAATTTGACTCCAATCTAACAGCACTAAATACAGATGACAATGCTGCCCTTATAGTCACAATGGCTGTACAGAAAAGATATGCTGATCACTGCTTGACTGATTTTGACTTGACATTTTGACAGCCACAGTGGCTCCGTAGTTGATTGTCATATGAATAAAATGGCCTTAAGATAATCACATAATTTTAAAATGTAGAGATGTATTTGAGACATTTTGGAATAAGCACCTTTTTGCTTCTTTTTTTTAAATTAGCGCACACATAAAGAACTGGAGGTGAATTATGAAATTCCAGAATTGTAGCAATTTTAAACGGCATGTGATCTTATCCGTTTCCTTGCTTACAAAATAGAGATAGAAATGGAAATGCACTTCAGACCCTTTTAGGAGTCTCAAAGGGGATTGTAAGCAGGAACAAGCTTAGTCCCATACCTAACCCAGTCATGCATTTGTTCATAAAGCACACATGATAGCATCGGGAATACACCAATGAAGGAACCTGAAGCCATTTTCAAGGAGCATGAAATACTGTTATGTATCTATTCTCCTGAGCTATACTTCCTTACCTCCCCTAAAATCATACGTCACACATCACTTAAGTGCTAATGATGCTCAAATTTGGGCTCTATTCTAGACAATGCTTTGGGCTCTAACATCAATTATTCATCTTTTTGCTGCCCACACCTCCACCTTCATCTGCAAACATCTTCCATCTATGGGCACCAGGCATTACTTGTTTGCAAACCATTAAATAAATTCTTTCCTATCTGTCTTCTCTCTCTGTCACACCAAAGGGATGACAGAGTCACATACGAATGCTTACACCAATAACCATTCAGTTTTCAAAGAAGACAGTTCAGTTATTCTGAACACCCCCAAGTTCTTTAATGTTAATAAACTGAACACAAATATCCTCCAAAATGCCTCAAATGCGTCCCTTTGCTATTATTATTTTTAGTTCCATTGTTACGGTCATCTCATTTCTTCACAGGATTATTGACATAATCAGTGAATTTACATTCCCAGGTTTTCCCACTACAATCTATTAGATGGGCCTCAAATACACTTAAATGGAAAAGGAATTTACCCATTCATTTAACCGTAAAAGTGTCCCAGGAATAGGCAGAGCCTGCAGTGAGCGGAGATTGCGCCACTGCACTCCAGCCTGGGCGGCAGAGTGAGACTCGGTCTCAAAAAAATAAATTAATTAAATAAAATAAAATAAAAATAAAAGTGTCCCAGGAAGAGCTAGATCCACAATGATCTAACAGGGTCTGGTGTATGCAAACTTCCTTCAGACAGACAACTTGGGATCCAACCCCTGGCAGTTCCAGCTTCCCATAGTCCTAACTTTGCAGCTGTTGTGAAGAGAGCTTTGTTCTGTTTGTAGCTATAAGATATACAAGAAATAGATACTAATTGTCTCTTACGTGATCACTGGGCCCAGTGGGTTAGTGCATTATAGATATTTCAACCTGAGTCAGTTATTTATCACTCAGAATAAGGTGAGGAAATACATGGGGATCAATAGCTCCAGCATAACCAGGTAACAACGGAGCATGGCTTCACTGAAATTAAGAATGCTGAAACAACAAACATAACTTACCTATTCTAGGAGACAATACTGTTGTTCTCACTGGTAGCTCTAACATAGTACTATGGTTTATATGCCTTCTGTTTCCCTATTGTGCCTATAGATGAAAGGGCAAACTTATTTGTATGGCAGAAATTCTACCACCTGATCTCATTGTTCTTTCAAGTTTTTTTTTTTTTTTCTACAGCCACTGCTTTTCTCCTATACTTATACTTTTAAAATCTCAGATGATGAGTTCTTCCCCAGAAAAAAAAAAAAAAATCACACACACACACACACACACAACCATTTTACAATGCGTTTCTCTCCATGGAGGTTTTGCTTATTGTATCTGCTGATTTCTCTGTTTGGAATGCTCACCACTCCTTTCTGACATTTCTGTCACTGTGGAGAACTCATAACTATTTGTCAGTGTTCAAGGATAATCTTACTCTTTTTGTATTAGTTTAGGAAAATTAATGAATTCCCTTATTAGCATTGCACACTGTTACTAGTCAGGGTTCTCTAGAGGGACACAACTAATAGGATATATGTGTATATGAAGGGGAGTTTATTAAGGAGAATTGACACACAATCACAAGGTGATGTCTCACAATAGGCCATATCTGAGGAGCAAGGAAGCCAGTGTGAGTCCCATACCCTCAAAAGTAGGGAAGCCAATAGTATGGCAATCAGTCTGTGGCTGAATGCCCAAGATCCCCTGGCAAACCACTGGTGTGTGAGTCCAAGAGTCCAAAAGCTGAAGAACTTGGAGTCTGATGTTCAAGGGCCAGAGGTACCCAGCACAGGAGAGAGAGGAAGGCTGGAAAACTCAGCAAGTCAGCTCCTCCTGCCTTCTTCTACCTCCTTTATTCTAGCCCTACTGGCAGTTGATTAGATGGTGCCCACACTGAGGGTGGGTCTGCCTCTCTCAGTCCACTGATTCAAATGTTACTCTCCTTTAGCAACACCTTCACAGACACACCCAGGAACAATACTTTGCATTCTTCAATCCAGTCAAGTTGACACTGAATACTAACCAACACACATATGCTGTATGTACACCTTGATTAGAGCATGATTACTAGTACTGCTTGTATAGTTAATAAGAAGGCTGACAAACAGAAGTATAGTCTAAAACCCACCAACATCGATGGGAGTCATCTCTCTACTATCTGTGACACTGGGCAAGTTATTCACCACTTGGAGCCTTTCTTTCCTTATTTATTTAATTTTAGTGTTAATAATAATACCTACATATCTATCTGTCAAGGTGACTCAATACAAATGGCATATACTCTGTTTTTGGTTTCTGATCTCTCTGCTTCCTTGGAATTCCTCTGACTTCAGTATCCATTTTTTTCTTTAGTTTCCTTTGCAGTTTTCCCACTCTTTGATTCAACCTCAAGGTGCTTTAAAGCCCTCAAAGTTTGGCCCTAAATATTCTTTCTCCTATCTACATTTGCTCACTATAAGATTTAACTTGAGCTCATGTTTTTAAAGACCACTGTATAATGATGACACACAATTATTTCACTTCTCATTGAGCTCCAGATTTGTGTATACAAGGAGATTTTAGATATGCATGCCAAATTCATAAATTCCAAACCAAAACCCCCTTACTCTTCATAACCAACCCATCAGTAAGTTCTACAGTCTAAACATTCTAACGGATTCTACACCAACAAATTTTTACTATCTCCAACACTACCAATTTGTCCAAACCATCATCATTTTCCATTAGGGACTCCCAGAAATAAAACCTTAATTGCTTTTCCTAGTTCCTCACTATCTCTTTCAGAATCCTTCCCCCTACATAATAGTCAGATTGAATTTATAAAGCATAATGATATTTTCCTCACTCTCTTGCTTAAAACCTTCTAATAACCTCCTATTATACTCTGAATAGCACCCAGTTGCTTGCCATGCATGATCGGCAGCTGTCTAGTTTTCTATCTCCCTGTGCAGCAAAACACTCAAGCTGAATTCCTTATCATGTTTAAAGAAATAGTAGAAAATGACAGTGTTTAAAAAACAATCTGCGCAGTTTTGAATCCCAGCTCTGCCACATACTAATGTTGGCAGTTTACTTGATACTTCTCCGCCTCAGTTTCCTTACATGTGAAATGAGAATGAAAATGATGTTACCTACTGCATAGGGTTATCATGATGATAAATTAGTTAGTGTACATTAGATGTCAATATCAGTTCCTGGCACATGGTAAATGGCATAAAAAATTACTATTATTATTTGTCAGTTTTCTAGCTCATTGTCTTTTGCACTAGAATGTAAACTCTCCCAAATAGGGAATTTTTTTGTTTGGTGCTATTTTCTCAATATGTAGATATGGGTCTATCCCATAGAAAAAGTTCAAGACACGTTTGTGGATATGTTAGCAGAAGAATAATACATGCAACTTGCCTGAAATATATGCAGTATATATTCAGTACATTAACTATTTTTTCTTTTAACTTCAGTTTCTCCACCAGTGTGAATTTATTAGTCCAGGAGAGAAGCAAGTTACCTTAAAAGGCACATATATTATGATCTAGAATCTGTGCTAAGCATGTTATACAAATTATTCTGCTTATTTCTCGTTAACAACCATTTGAGGTAAATGTATGCCCATTGTTTTTAGATTAGGAAACCAATACTGATTCCAGGACTCTTATTAGGTTATGGGATTAGCAAGTGGTACAAGCAAGTCTTTAGGGTTTCAAAGCTATTTTTTTCTTTTCTCATCATGCTAAAATTTCAGTTTATTCATCCTTATATATTTATTCTGAAGCACAATGAGTATCATAAAGTAAACTCATCATGAATGTTGGCAGAATTATTTGCACATAGAAAGCCCTGAACAGATAGACGTTGCTGAAAGAAACATTCTAGAATTAAGGTTGCAGAGGTAGTTTTGTATATGAAATAATCATTTCATGAGTTTGATTATTATTCTTATCTATGCAAGTGATAAAACTTCTTTTAGGCATTCTGAGATAAATATCAAATGTATTTTTGTACCATGGAGCTATCACAAGCTCATATCAAAGTTATTCTAATACTGTGCTGCCCTGCTTTTATCTTCATGGCTCAATTATTGAAATGATTATTACAAATTTAAGACAATTCCATTTTAACTGATCTGGGAGTTTGTGGGTCTGTTTTTTGTTTTGTTTTGTTTTGTTATATCTAAATGCCTAAATCTTAGTCACTGGAATTCATTTTCTCTGCCCAATGTGATTAGAGCATTGTCAAAGGTACTTCAATTCTGATATACTTTTCTTTTGATTATACTTATCTTTGCCAATCTTCTCTTATAAAGCTGCTTGTCTTATAAAGTAGCAAAGATTTCTTTTTACTTACTATAAGATTTTGGGAAAAGAATAATGAGGCTTACATGAATCCCACAAAATAGATCTTTATTTAATTTACAAATTATTTGAAAATCTTCTTAAAATACATTCTCCGTATTTTTTTGAATTTCAAAAATCAAAATGCATACATTTAATAGGAAATGTGACAAAAAACAGAATAATACTTAAATGGAAAAATATTTTAACTGCCTTTTTGCCAGAAATTTCAGACAATGTGATGACTATTTTAATGCATGTGCGATAATTGCTGCTATATATGGCATAATTGCACAGTTATAATATAAGAATTGTTAATATTTCTGTTGGGAATTTTCATGCATAGTTGAAAAAAGACAATTCATATCTGATACCTCAAAATGAAAAGCAAATTTTATTTAAATGTCAAAATTGAGCAATGAGGAGGCAGAGGGGCATGAGTTTGGAAACAATTGCATTTTTAAATTCAGGGGTAAAAGGGACAGCTTCTCTCTAAGCTTTCTTCAGAACATCTTTCAACTTTTGGGGTCTCAGAATGTCTCTGTTTCTCAGCTTCCACAAGTGAAAACAATTCCTAATATATTATGGTGTTCATGAGGACTTAATGAGGAGCCTTCTCCATATTAACGGTATTCCATATTTCTTTCATGTTTTAAAAGTTGCAGTAAAACACATACAATTTTACACTTTTTACGCTTTGAGTGTATAGTCGTTGTCACTGACTGCACTTATGGTGTTGTGCAAACATCTCCACTATCATTTTCCAAAACTTCTTAAAAATAGAAATCAGGACATTTCACACTCTGCTTGATAGTCTCCAATATATTCCTAATTTATCTAAAATAGAATAGAATCTCTTTAACTTGGCCTGTGATGGCCTTCTAATAGGTTCCTACCTGCCTTCTGGAATGATTTCTTTTTTATTACTCCACCCTTCTTCCCCATACTCACTGGGCTCCAGCCACCATGGCCTTGCTGTCTTTACATTCTCCAGTCTTGGAATCTGCAATATGTTTCACCCACTCTACTTATGCCCGCTTTTTCTCTGCCTTCAACTCTCAACTCTCATTCCCCAGAAAGCTCACTAAAAGCTTTACCTGTCCCAGGTTTTAGATAAGGAAACTAAGGTTTAAACAAGCTGAATAATTTCCCCAAGCCATCCCTACTTTCGGCACAGCAACTTTCAATGAAGAATACATATGATGTTCAAAAAATCTACATCTTCATCATTCTTGACTAATTATTTCTGGTCTCAACAAATGATGCACACTCTTTCCTACATAAACGAATCACTGTCCCCCACCTGTGCTCTGCTTTCTCTATTCTACTGTCTCCTAGGAGAGGCTTCAGTATCAATGAGCCCTAATTTAAAATTTATTTTTGATTTTTTTTCCTTGAGTTTGGTTCTTTTATTTCTATCCCTCTGAAAATTTCTCCTCTCTCATGATATTTTGTCCAGCATAGCTACATCTATGCATGTTTAACTTCCTTCTGTCACTGATCACATTGAACCATTTTCAGTGGTTTATAAACCAAGGCACCTCAAACACCTTCCCTACCTCAGCCCAGCACACCAACACATGAATGTCCTATAGCAAGCAAAGGATCATAAACTGCTGACCTGCCTCTTGAATCTGTTCCCCCATTAGTGAGAACAATATTTCATGTGTATTATTTAATTTGTGCTGTTGTCATTACCATTAGTGTTTTGTATTTTTAAATGAAATCAAAATGCCTTATGGAAGTTTTGCCTTCTGAGGTTACCTCTGGTCACACCACTTTCTGCTATTTTTAAGTCAAGTTTTTAAACTTGCATGTTAGCAGCTTGTTGTCTGAAGCCATTAGAGAAAGCTTCTTGGGAACAGTGATTATGTCATCTCATTCAGTGTTGCCTGGGAAACTCCTCAGGTTTACTTAGTTAGATTTAGGGCTTATATTCAGCTGCTAACTGACCGTAAGGATTGTCAAGACAATAGAATACTTTCAGACAAAATGCTGAATAGGCACAAGGCTGACCTTATTCTCTTAGTGCCCCACCTGCAAGAATACCCAGCCTTGCCCTGAAAATTACTGGACTGTCTGACAAACAAGCAATCAAAGATATAATGCCTGGCATGGCAGTGGCCTCCAGGACCTAATTCCGTCCTACAACTTGAGTACACTCTGATGGGTACACTCTGTTTCTCCCCGCTGGCTTATGGACTATCAAACATAAAATTTTACTCTAGTTAGTATATGTCTAAGATTTTATATCTGTAAATGAAGGTATGGATGTAACACAAGCACAGAACATGCACACACACACAATTAGTGTCAAAATGTTGCCTCAACTTGAGAACTAATTTAAACTCAGTTTCTACTTTAATTTTTGATTTTCTTTATACTCTCTTGCCTACCTTCATTTCACCTTTTGTCATCCATGTAAATCTCTGTCTCGCAAGCATACTTTCCTGTGATTTAAAGAGACTCTCACACGCTGTTGAAATTACAGACAATACGCAGAGCACGTGTACGTAAAATTGCAGCGTAAAATACCCAGTCCTTAGACCCCCAGATATATACTATCTCATGAAGAGTATGTGGCAGGCATTGCGCTAGACTTTTTGCATAGCTTATTTTAAAATCTTGCAACAGTGTTGTAAGATAAGAAATGTAAAGTCACGTTGAACTTAAGAAAGTTAAGTGCTGGGGAAGAATTCAAATCTGGCTCTTTATGATTTCAAAAGCATGCACTTTAATCACTCTACTGACTAGTTCTCAAGGCAGAAAATTTGTAAGCAGGAAATATAGAATCATCCATCATAATCATCATCATCCCATCTACAGTGTCCTTGGCTCAAGGGCATGAATGTTGTTATCATTTTAAGTATGCCCTGGCCAAAACATATGTAATTTTTACACATTTATTATATATATTTATTATTCACATCTTAATAGGCTATGAGAACTATGCCATGTCTTTCTCTTATATTTCCTACTGACTTTAAGTGACTCAAATAGTTCTCACTTCCATATGTCCAGGTGTTTGAGTCAGAGAAAGTGATAATTCCGTAGTCCTGGCAGCCATTAGTAAGCACTCATAGTGTTTGTTTTCCACTGTATTCATCCATTTGCATCACTGTAAAGGAATATCTGAGACTAGGTAATTTATAAAAAATGAGATTTACTTTGGCTCACGGTTCTGCAGGCTGTACAGGCAGCATGACACCAGCATCTGCTCCTGGTTGGTCTCAGGAAGCTTCAATCACATCATAAGGTGAAGGGGACCAAACCTGGTCACATGGCAAGAGACAGAGCAAGAAAGAGTAAGAGAGGAGGTGCCAGGATCTTTAAACAAACAGATTTCCCAAGAACTCGGAGGGAGGGTTTGCTCAGTATCATGGGAAAGGCACCAAGCATTCATGAGGAACCCATCCCCATAAGCAAAAGATCTCCCACCAGGCCCTGACTCCAACACTGGGGATCACATTTCAGCATGAGATTTGGAAAGCACAGATATGCAAACCGTACCACCCATTCAATTTAAATGTATTTCAGATGTGTTATCCAGGTAGCTGTATCAAAATCTCTAGGCTGGAAGATTAGAGGAACTCCTTTTCCCACACATAAAATGAGATTTCCATTGATTTGTAAGACTATGACCCTTACTGCAACTTTTTGTAACTGGCAATTAGATAACTCCCCTTTTGCAAGTGGTTGTACAGTGGTATAGGGCAGTGAGCAGGTCATTTAGTTTGGAATTCTGAAGTATAGGAAGCTCAAAATTGAATTGAAATCAAGATTGGATGAGATTTGAAAGTTATCCTAAAGAGTATGGTTTTAATCTCTGTCATGAGGACTTTAATTCCATGTAAATTATAGAAAACCAGCAGAGGGTGGCATTTCCAGAATGATGAGGCAATGAGCTTTGAAATTCATTTTTTTCATAAAATAATTTATAACACTGGCAAGAACTCATGAAAATCAGCTTCTCTAAAACTATTAATATTAATAAAGTCTTTAAACAAGCTAGAAGCATTTATGAAGACAAACAGTTTAATCTGGGCAAGAATAGTAAGTTTTATTGTGTTGAAACTTATGCTATTCCCATCTTTTTCCCCTTATCTCTGAAGTAACCTTGAAAACCAGCAGTCTCATGGCCATGATGCCTATGAAATCAGTAGACTAGTAACTACTAGAGGGGATAAGAGTTTCTAATTTCCAAAAGATCTCTCTCACCAGATGATTATTACTACTTAACTTGTCTGACAACTTAATGGAAAAAAAAAAAAACACAAACACAAAAACAAAACAAACAAACAAGGAAAAATTTGCAGGGCTTGTCATTATTTGACCTGACAAAGTGCTTACTCAGTGGGAATGTCCTATACCCAGATGTCTGTTAAAATCACTCAGTGACAACTGTTTAATAATGTAGCTACCTGAAGTGCCAATGTCAGCTGTGATAACAAGAGGCTGTACAAAAAATTATCTATGTATCTCTCTCTCTCTCTCTCTCTCTCTCTCTCCCCCCCCATCAGGAGGCTTTGAATGTCTCCATTATATTTCTGAAGATCCAGAAGGCCATACACATGAAAAAAAAAACTATTTTATGAGATTTTCTAAACTTGAAGCCTTATGGAGACAAAATAAAGGCTCAGGAAAAGTTGTAAACTTCTAGAATGTTAATAGCATGCCACAACACACAGAAAATCACTGCAAAAGAATAGAAGATTTATTTGTTCAAAGCATTTAAGGAAATATATGCATAATTATCAACAGATGAATAAGGCAATAAAACAGAGATTACTATGGCTGCACATAAAAGGGAATTCAAACTTTACAGAAATAGTTTAGAAAAGACACTAAAGGAATAAACAACACCAACAACAAAACAGTAACAATAAAAAAATATCTGAGTATGTTTGTCAGATTGCTGTATTTGTCACATTTATTATTTTAAATGTATAGTTTACAACAAGAGAAAGAAACATGAAAAAAGTTAGTAATATTACTCAGTTTGACATTATCTGACATTATCCAGAAAGAAAAATGAATGGAGACAAATGAACAAAGCCTCAAATACTTGTGAAACAACATGAAACATATCGCTATACAAATAAGTCCAAGATGTAGTGGAAAGAGAAAGAGACAAGAGCAAAAATAATATTTGAAGAAGTAATGAGCAACAACTTTCCAATTTAATGACATATATAAACATTAACCTTTGCATGCAAGAAGTTCCATGAATCAAAGCCAATGAATTCAAAGAGATCCACACTTAGATATGCCACACTCAAAATGTTGAAACCCAAAAACTCAGAGAGAAACTTGAAGCCAGCAATAGAAATGACATCACATATAAGTATCTTTAAATAAAATTAACAACTGACTTCTCATCAGAACCCATGAAGGCCAGAAGACAGTGCTGAACAAAAAAGAATGTCAACCTAGAATTCTCTATTCAGTAAAACAATTCTTCAAATACAGGGGAGAAATTAGGTTAGTATCTGAAAAAGAAAAGCAGAGTTTGTTGCTAAGAAACTTGACTTGCAAGAAATAGTAAAAGTCTTTCATGCCAAATGAAAGAACACTAGACTGAAATTGAAATCCCTACTAAGAAAATAAGACCATGGGTAATGTTAACTATATGAAAAAATATAAAAGACAATCTAAATATATATTTGGTTATACAGTATTTTTCTGGTTATAATTTAAAAGATTACATAAATAATTAAAACAATTCTTAATAAAGTTACAATGACAAATATGTAATTTCTGTGGCAATAAGAGCACAGGAAAGGAAAAGAAGCTAAACTGGAACAAAGTTTTTTTGTATCCTATTGAATTAAATTTATATTAATCCAAACTAGTTTGTTTCAGTCAAGATGTTGGTATAATCCCCAGGGCAACAATACTAGCAAAATAACAAAAGAATAGAGTAAAAGAAACAAAAAGACAAGAACAGTGGTTTTGTTTTATTTAACAAAAAAGATGACATCAATGGAAAATTAAAGGAACAGAAAATTTATATAAGACATACAGAAAACAGAAAAAAGAACAGATATAATCCCTCCCTGGTGTTATTTTTAATCATCAATATTATATAAACATAAATAAATTAAACACTACAATACAAAGGCAAAGATTGGCAGAATATTAAAATAAAAATGATCCAACTCTATATTTTAACAAGAAAAACACTTCAAAGATAAAAATTGATTGAAGATAAAGAGATGAAAAATATTGGCCATACTAAGAGTAACCAAGATAGAATGAAGGTGACTGAACAAATGTAAGACAAAATAAAATACATTTAAGCTCAAATTATTATTACAGATTTAAAAAGGATATTTTATAATAGAAAGGTCAAACCATCATAAAAAAATTTACATACTCACCTAGCAACAGAACTATAAAATGGAGAGCAACAATACTGAAAAAATTAAATGAAGAAACAATAATGCAATAATAACATTTTAAAATTGAATACTCAGTTTTTAATAATATACAGAACTGTACAGAAAATAAACAAAATAATAGAAAGTTGAACATTATAAACCACATAGATCTCACAGACATCTATAAACACTTCACTAAACAACAACAGAGTCCACATTCTTCTAAAGTACACATGGTAAATCTTCCAGGATATCCCATAGTCAAAGCCATAAAGTAAACCTCAGTACATTTATAAACAGATTGGAATTACACAAAGCATGCTTTAGTATCATAACAGAATTAAATTAGAAAATATTAACCAAAGGAAATTTTGAGAATTCAAAAATATGTGAAAATGTAAAAACTGATTCAGAATTAACATCAGAAAATAAATTACAAAGGAAATAAAATAATTCATGAGATGAATGACAGCAAAGTACACCACACTGAATCTATAGGATATAGCTAATGAAGAGTTTTAAAATAATTTCTTAGCCCTAAACACGTAAATATAAAATAAGAAGAAAGATCACAGGTAAATAACCTAACTTTTCACAATTGGAAACTAAAAATAGAAGAACAAACTAAACTTAAATCAAGGGGAAGGCTGAAAATTACAAATATTAGAACAATAATAAATTATGTAGAAAACAGAAAAATAATAGAAATAGCAAAACCAAAAGTTGACTCTATAAAAAGATTTCAAATACATTAGTAAACATTTGTGTGGTACCAGAATATAAATAGATACATATATCAATAAGATAGAATTGACATTCCAAAAACAAGCCTTTGTATTTATGGTCAATTGACTTCAACTGTGGAGTAACAACATTTCTATGAAAAAAATATTATTTTCAATAAATGGTCCTGTCTATTAATTATCCACATGAAAAAGCATAAAGTTGGACCCCTATGTTATACAATATGTAAAAATTATCACAAAATGTATCAAAGGCCTACATGTAAGAGCAAAAACTATAAAAGTTTTAGAAGAAAACATATAAATATGCATTACTTTTGTTGGACAACAGTTTTTGAGATAAAGCATCAAAAGGACAAGTGACAAAATAAAAAATAAATGGTGTTTCATCAAAATTAAGATAACACCCCTTATACATCAAAGAACATCATTAAAACCTCAAATGACAACTCATAGAATAAGGCAAAATATTTACAAGTCATATCTTGGATAAGAGACTTGTATCCAAAATAGCATTGTTTTAAAAAATATTTTACAATCAGAATAAAAAGAGAACTAATGTAATTTTAAAATGGGCAAATTTACAGGAAAAAAAACAAAAGACCTCATTAAAAAGTTGGCAAAGGACATGAACAGATACGTCTCAAAAAAAAAAAAAAAAAAACAAAACACGTGGTCAAAAAACATGAAAAAAAGCTCTACATCACTGATCATTAGAGTAATGCAAATCAAAACCACAATCGGATACCATCTGACACCAGTCAGAATGGCAACTATTAAAAAGTCAAGAAACAACAGATGCTGGCAAAGTTGAGAATAAATAGGAACACTTTTAGACTGTTGGTGGGAACATAAATTAGTTCAATCATTGTGGAAGACAGTGTGGTGATTCCGAAAAGATTTAGAACCAGAAACACCATTTGACCCAGCAATCCCATTGCTGGGTATATACCCCCCAAAAATATAAATCATCCTATTATAAAGATACACGCATGTATATGTTCATTACAGCACTATTCACAATAGCAAAGACAGGAAATCAGCCCAAATGTCCATCAGTGATAGACTGGATAAACAAAGTATGGTACATATACACCAGGGAATACTATGCAACCATAAAAAGCAACGAGATCATGTCCTTTGCAGGGACATAGATGAAGCAGGAAGCCATTATCCTCAGCAAACTAATGCAGAAACAGAAAACCAAACACCACATGCTCTCACTTATAAGTGGAAGTTGAACAATGAGAACACACGGACACGACGAGTGGAGAACAGCACACACTGGAGCTTGTCAGGGGATACAAGTCAGGGGAGAGCATTAGCAAAAAGATGCATATTGGGCTTAATACCTAGGTGATGGGTTGATAGGTGTGGCAAACCACCATGGCACATGTTTACTTATTGTATTAGTCAGGGTTCTCTAGAGGGACAGAATAGGATATATATATATTCTATCATATATATATATTCTATTTTACATATATATTAGGGTTCTTTAGAGGGACAGAATAGGATATATATATATTCTATATATAGAGAGAGAAAGAATATATATATATCTTATTCTATATATAGGATATATCTTATTCTATATATGGATATATAGAGCTATATAGAGAGAATACATATAGACATATGGAATATATAGAATATATCTTATTCTATATAGAGAATATATATATCCTATATATAGCCTATCCTAATAGGATATTCTATATATACATCCTAATAGGATATATATATTCTCTATATAGAATGTATATTCTCTCTATATATGATATACGTATCATATATATGATATATACATGTATATATGATACTTATATCATATATATATATAAAGAGGAGTTTATTAAGTATTAAGGCACATGATCCCAAGGTCCTACAACAGGCTGTCTGCAAGCTGAGGAGTAAGGAGGGCCAGTTCGAGTCCTAGAACTGAAGAACTTAGAGTCCAATGTTTGAGGGCAGGAAGCATCCAGCATGGGTGAAAGATGTAGGCTGAGCGGCTAGGCCAGTCTTGTCAATTCACATTTTTCCTGCCTGCTTGTATTCTAGCCACACTGGCAGCTGGAAGCACAATCGAATAATGTCTCTCCAAATAAGATTATGACACAAAGCCAGGGAGTTGAAATAACCCTAAGGTAGGACCATAAAGGTATATTGTTGGCCTTACCAGCTGAAGGTAAATTGCTTCTGGTAGGCCTTATGGACAGGAATAGAGAAAAAGGCATTTGCCAAGTCAATGTCTGCATACCGGGTCCCAGGAGATGTGTTAATTTGCTCAGGCAATAAAACCACATTTGGTACACCAGCTGCAATTGGAGTAATGACTTGGTTAAGCTTACGATGATAATGCACTGTCATTCTCCAAGATCCATCTGTCTTCTGCACAGTCCAAATGGGAGAGCTGAACAGGGATGTGGTGGGAATCACCACCCCTCTGTCTTTCAAGTCCTTGATGGTGGCACTTATCTCCACTATCCCTCCAGGGAGGTGATATTGTTTTTGATGGACTATTTTTCTAGGTAGACGCAGCTCTAACGACTTCCATTTGGCCTTTCCCACCATACTAGCCCTCACCCTATGAGCCAATGTACAGGTTCTGCCAGCTGCAAAGTATGTCTATGCCAATTATGCATTCTGGCACGGGGGAAATGACCACAGGATGAGTCCAGGGACCCACTAGACCCACTGTAAGTCAGACCAGAGCTAAAACTTCATTAATTACCTGACCTCCATAAGCCCATACTTTAACCGGAGGACCACAATCACGTTCTGGGTCCCCTGGATCAACATCAGCTCAGAGCCAAGGTCCAGTAGTCCCTGAAATATCTGATAATTTCACTTTCCCAATGCACAGTTACCCTGATAAAAGACTGGAGGTCTCCTTGGGGAATGACGGAAGAAAGATTAACAGCATAAATGTTTGGTAATGTAGTGGAGTCCTTCCTCAAGGAGACCTCGCCTCCTCTTTATTCAAGGGGTTCTGGGTCTGTAAACTGGTTCAAGTCTGGAAATTGATTGAGGGGCCATGATTCTCTGTTTTTATAATTCAAATTAGCCTTTTGTCCATTAGACCTAGAAGTTTTCTGCTTGTATAAGTTAAGCAGGAATGCAGTAGTTTTCCTATCAATTTCACTTCTAGGAATACTGATTAGCCAATGTCAGAGCTCTACATGAGTCAGACTATTCTGATTGCTGCTTTGCCTCTGCTATCCATTATGGTAGCTACACTCACCTTGCCTTTGATGGTTAAGTGCCTCCTCTTGGCCCCTGCCACCTTGGGATCCAATTATTTCCACTGTATTTCAATTTGGTATTTGAGTGACTGTGGCTCCCACTGTTAGATCTGACATATACAGAAGAGCAATTATAGGGCTCTTCAAAGATACAGGTGCTGCCCTCACAAATCTATTTTGCAAGGCATCGGTCAAGGGTATATCATCTGAACCCTCCCAGCTGGGATGAGTAGGTCTAAAGTGACTAATCCACCCCACCATCCCAATCTCCCTAAGCCTTTGGATCTCTTCCTCTACATTTAAACCAAGGGAGATCAGGCATATCCAGCTCACTCACAGTGGGCCATCTTTTAGTCCATATTTCAGTTAACCAAACAATTAGCTCTTTTTTTTAACTCCCTGAACTGCAACATTAAATGCAGAGTCCCTACTTAGCAGACCCAAATCCATAAATTCAGGTCCTATCCAACTCTATATTCCTTCCACCATTATCCCACACCATTAATACCCATTCCCGTGCCATTCTCCAGATTTCTATGTATATAAATTAGAAAACTTAAGCAATTATTTTTGAGTGTAGCACACCTCTTCATGGGTCTCACTCTCAACCTCACCTCTAGGGGCCTACTGGGACTTTAGTCTAGTTATAGGTGTAGAAACAAACAGGGTGTTAGGGGTAGCTCCTGAGGATAATCAACATTATCTTGCCTGGCATCTGCCTCAGGGGAGGCCATGACTGTTGCCTCAGGCAGCACAGGGTTTATCTCCTCAGACAAAGGTGGAAAGGCTGATGGCAGCATGGGTTGAGGAGGGGATGTTGCCACTATTAGAGTTGGGGAGGCTGTTTCCTCTGGCAAAAAGTTTCATCAGAGTTTAAAAATTTTGTGTCCTCAGCTTCATCAGGGTCCTCCCACATGTCTGCATTTCAAGTTGCAGGGTCCTATTATTTTCCAACCAATGCCCTCACTTTAACAGCAGCCACTTGTCAAAGCTGTGCATGCACCTTTCGTTGCAGTCAGCCACTCGCATGATAAGAGCTTGTGTCTATTTTTCCACAATTTCAGCTCTTCTTCTATAGGAGATAAGACTCCCACTCAGGGCACTCTTAGCAGATGTGAGGCTCAGTATCTCTCCTGAAGCCGGGAGATATAATCCCTAAGTGTATTATTTTCTTTCATCAATATGTTCACTGAACTTAGGAGCCACCAACCAGCTTCATTATGTTCCTCGGTTCTCCATATATGGTCAACGGTATTAAGTGTAGAGTCACTGAACTCCTTGCCTCTCACGAGTGGTAAATCAGGAGTGTCAAAAGCATTTATTTTGCATAACTCTCTAAACAGTTCTGGCCAAGGACTATCAGTGTTCTCCATATTATTGGAAGTAGAGTCCTTAGACATTTTGGGTCTAATCACATTAAGCATCCAACTCTGAGAACCCCAAAACCAATGAAAGAACTCCATCTTTACTCTCAAGGTCACAAGATCCCACAATAGGCTGTGTGCAAGCTGAAGAGTAAGGAGAGCCAGTCCGAGTTCCAAAACTGAAGAACTTGGAGTCCGATGTTCAAGGGCAGGAAGCATCCAGCATAGGAGAAAGATGTAGGCTGAGAGGCTACGCCAGTCATGTCAGTTCACATTTTTCCTGCCTGCTTATATTCTAGGCATGCTGGCGGCTGATTAGATTGTGCCCACCCAGGTTAAGGGTATCTTTCCCAGCTCATTGACTCAAATGTTAATCTCCTTTGGCAACACCTTCAATCAACACTTTGTATCCTTCAGTACATCAAGTTCACACTCACTATTAACCATGTAATAAACCTGCACATCCTGCACATGTATCCCGGAATGTAAAAAAAAATAATAATAATTTAAAAATGGACAAAGAGCTTGAATAGACATCTCTCCAAAGATAACAAAGGCTTAATAAGCACACAAAAAAAGACACTCAAAATCATAAGTCATTAGGGAAATTCAAATCAAAACACAATGAGATATACTTTCACATCTACTAGGATGGTAAATTTTTAAAAAGCAGACAATGACAAGTATTCATGAGAATGTGGAGAAAATGAAATGTAAAAGGATGCAATCACTTTGGCAGTTCTCAAAATCTTAGATATAAGAATTATCATGTGACCTAGTAATTCCACTCCTAGGTATATACCCAAAATAATAGAAGACATATATCAACCAAAAACTTGTACATTAATTTTTACAACGGCATTATTCATAATAATCAAAAAGTGGAAGCAATCCAAATGTCTATCACCTGATAAATGACAAAGGATGTGTTGTATATCCATACAGTAGAATATTATTTAGCCATAAAAGGGAATGTGGTATTGATTTATGCTGCAACACGGATGAATTCTGCAAACAGAACACTAAGGAAAAGAAGCAAGATACAAAGGGACACACATCATGTGATTCCATTTAATGAGATGACTAGAACATACAAATTCAGTGAAGCAGAAATATACTAGTGGTTGACAGGGTCTTGGGACAGTGAAGGACAGGCAACGAATGCTATGGATATGGTTTTCTTTTTGATGTTATGAAAATGTTCTCGAATTATATAGTAGGGATGGTTGCATAACTATGAATATAATGAAAACACCGAATAATACACTTTGAAATGACGAATGCTCTGATATGTAAATTATATCTCAATTAATACTAATACATGGTGCTACAATGTTGAAGACCTGAGATTCAACCACAGGCTTCCTGTAATCATGTATCCAAAATATACAAAGATACAATTTGATGCTCTGTATCAAGGGCATTGTATCGATATTAGAGTAAATGTAGAATTAGCTGGTACATATTATATTTTTACAGTAATAATATTGGCCACTTACTACATGCCAGGCAATTTGTTAAGTGTTTTACGTGCTTTACCTACAGAAACTAGATTAGTGGTTGCAGGCAAGGCTGATGACAGTGTTAGGGAGATGGGAATGGGAAATCAACACTAACAGATATTTTTTTTTTGGTGGGAAACCTATTGAAATATTCTTAAATTAGAAAACATTCATTTTAATGTTCACGACTCTGTGAATATATTACAAATCACTAGATTGTATACTTTCAATGGTAAAATTGTATAATACATGGGTATTTCTATAAAACTTTTTTTTAAAAAAGTAAAAATGGAAGCTTTTGGTGAAAGAAATAGTCATTTTGACAGTCATTAATAGTAATTATAATAACATTAAGAATAGTTTATGTTTAGTGAGGTTTCAATATGTCCCAAACATTATGCTAAGGGCTTTATCATACTTGCCATTGTGCGACCTCATGGAATTAGGTATCGTCATTAACATTTTTGGTATCTTTAGTGTACAGATGACACAAATTTCATGTTTGAATCATTCATCTCTTTCTGATAACTAGACAGTGCTAGTGCCATAATCCATATTCCAGTGAAAACTGCAGAACTAGAGCTTTCAATCTTCTACTACATGCCTCTATACTACTGAGATTACCTTGCTATGTTACTGCTATTCCATCCCAATGCACCTGTCACCCAGTAAGATTAAATGCTGAGTAGCATTTTTCTGCATTACCACTTTCCATTTCTTCCTGTCAACAAACACAGCTTCCAGTGTTTTTCCTGGGAACTCTCTCATTGGCTCAGTTTTCTGTGGTTTGTCATCAATCGCTGATGATTTTGATATGCACCTTCCTTATGATTTGATGGAAGTACCTTGACCAGAAAAATCAAGCACCTAATTGAATGAATGCCAAGCAGAGAAAGCCTGTGGTGGAGCTTGCATCTGGGGTGGAGCTCTTATTTGGCTCCTCATTTGGAACTAGACTGTTAACATCTAAAATGTGGGGGATAGACATGTGTCCTGCAGAAGGAGACACTCCTCTTGTTTCATATTTCCATGTAAATGTACATCAATTAATGTAATATTTTTGTCTGGTTTTGCCTATTCACTCATTCTTTTCCAGAAGATTAGATCCCATATGAACTAGTTATCTAGATGACATGGGAGCTTGAACTGAGGTTGCACAGGTTTTCTATTTTTCATCTCCTTCTCTCTCTGGTATCTACTAGCTAGGAAAGTATGTACACTCTTCTACTGTAAAACATGAGGCAAACTTATTGTTAAAAGCTGTTTCCCTTTTGCAGTGTGAGGGACTGGTGTTAATAAGATTGGGAGTGAGAAACAGTGCTGAGATTATCTAGCTTTGTCTGTCACTCGGTGTGAAAGTCTTTCTAAATGTGAATGTTGCAAGGCTGGTTAACATACCTACGCCCTCTTCTCCATCACCATCTCTGTCAGCAACAAGCTGCCATATTGATCACTGTCTGCCTGACTCCCTCTTTTCAACAACTGGTTTTTAACTCACTCAAAGAAAAATGTTTGTTTTTTATTGGTCCTCCAAACAGGATCTAAAGGAAAGAGAGTACAGGGCAGATGTCATATCAGTAGATTCAAATCTAGGCATTAAATTAAAGAGGGTAGATATTTTCCAGGATGATATATAACCCTGTCCTGCCCATCAGAGATGGATTCAGGACTAATATTTTAACTAAGCTGTACAGGGCCACTAAGTTCTATTGGAGCTGAAATTGAGTTTTGATTATTAGTTGCAATATTCCAGATGCCTAGCACATTACCTGGCCCATAGTAGATATCTAAATATGTTATAAAATTAATAAATGAAGGCTTCTTAGGTGTTACATATGTGATATATATGTGTATACACATATGTGTGCAATATATGTATATACATATTATTTTATATTTTATTTTTAGAAATATAAACATTATGCAAATTGCATGTTATGTATTACATGTAAGAAATTACATGTAAGTTACATAATTTACATTTCATATTGAATTTATATATTATTATATCTTTATATATGTTATTAACTATATGTATGTATAGTCCTGAAGGACCTAGCAGGGGTGGATGCTACACAAATGGATAGCTATATGCCATGTCAAAATTTGATGATTTTTGATTCTGTTCATGCCTTTTTAAAACTTACATTCCACTGTAACATGTATGTGTTTATATGTTAAGCATAATTTCATTGTTTCACTACACAAACAAGATTTGTAATACAGTCCTAGTTTTATACATGAAGCTAGAGTTTTGTGGTTTTAATTTTAAAGGAACACCTTAATTCCACTCCTCAGGAAAGAAGGATATTGAGAAAATTAATTTTCAGAACTTAAATTCAAACAAAATCAAGAATTTTGGTGAAGAATTTAGCCCACTAATGAGATCAATCAAGAAGCTATTTGATTTGTGTAATGGTTGCGAAATGGAAAAGTGAAGAATTTTGAAATTTGAAACTTCAATCCAGAATTCAAATGAGACAATTTTTTTTTTCATTAGAAGTTACATGACTGTTTCTAGAGGAAATTTAGAAGAAAAATTTTAGAAGGGAAAGGCTGTATCTGTGAAGTCAGTTGGAATGCAGAGGTGAAACCTTTTTATTTCTCATAGACCTAATGTCTAACACTGTATGTTCCCTTAGGCTAATCATAAAAGCTAAGACATTTATTTAAGCTCACTTTACTGATTCTCAGTCTAGCATATTTCAAAGGGTGACTGCATCAATATAATTTTGTTGAATATACTTAAAGATAATTTACCTACATTGAACTGATTTTATTCCTAATGTGTGACTATGAAACTGGTCTGACTCATTCTCAGGCTATTCTCTGCTTAGTCAGAGCAAGTAAACACACTCAAACATAAATCTGATCATATAATTTTCTATCCTAGAGTCTTTCAACGACTCCTTATGACCTATAAAATGAAACACATACTTTGAAATAAGGCAAAAAAAAAAAAAAAAAAAAAAAAAAAAAGAACCTCCACTGTCTTTCCTTGCCTGCTCTCCAATATGATCCATTGCACTGTTTCTCAGCCATCTCAAACACATCACACTTAGCATGTGCCTTAGTGTCTTGGCAAAGGCTATCTTCTCTTCCAGGAATGGCCTACTATTTTTTTCCATGACATACCTGTTGATTCTTGGCACTCTTCTACACATTCATAAAGACCCAGAAAAACATCTTTCTTTCAAGACTTCTCTGACCACCAAAATTGTTCATCTCTTCCCCTTTTCTGCCAAGACTGAAGCTATTCTGAAAGTTTATTAAAAGTTCTTTCCCTTCGTTTACTAGCACTATGGCCTTAGGTGAATTACTTGACTTCCATAAGGTTCAGTTCCATTAACTATGAACTAATAAGGTTAATAGTAATACTTATCCTTACGGTGTGTTGGGACCATTTATTGATATGATGAAGGTAAATTTCTTAGCACTCACTGTCCCTAGGACATGGAAAACTCAATGAATGTTTACGTTATTGTCATTACTATCATTATTGTTCTACTCCTATTTTCTCTTCCTCTATTCCTAGAAGAGCTCAAGGTCCTAAGTCAAGAGAAACATTTAAGCCGGTGACTGCAACTTTGCAGTGAGTTTATCACACTCAGATAACTGAGAGAATAAGCTTTTATACAGACTCAGCCCCGGGCTATTTTCAGACAGCTTTGCTGTTAAATGGTACCGAAAACACCACATGTTTGGCAGTTGTGTATGTTAACATCAGCATGGATTTTAACTCAATGTCAAGAGAAAAACACGCTCTATCTATGCCATACTGAGAAGCTCTTGGACTTTGAATAACTTTTACCATTTTATACTAAACTCAAATTCTGGTCCTCCAGGCCTTGTTCTTTTCTGTGTCAAAAACTTTTTTTACATACCTTCTTTCAACGCGGAGCTCTTGAATTTGGTTGCAGCTCCTTCTCCACTTACCGTTGATTTCTCTTCCATGGGACTTTTGCTTCATAAAGAAACGTCTGAGTAATCAGGTGCTGTTCTTAGGCTAACACTTCTGGGCAGAGTGCGTATGCAGTTCAGTCATTACTTAAACTTCACTCTCCTTAGTGAAACACCCACCATATTCTTGGCTCATCTCTCTTGTGGTTACAACAAGGAAAACGTTTCACAACTATAAAGCTTCTGTTTTTGGTCCAACTCTGCATACCATTGCACATGGTTTTATATCAAGAAACTTTCACAACATTACTGTGCATAACAAATAACCACAAGAAATTAGTAGCATAACAAAATCAAGCATTTATTCCCCAAGCATCTGGATGGTCATCCAGGTGATGCCTCCACTGGGGCTGGGATTATCCACATGTCTGACAGTAAACTGTTTTCAAAGCCATATGGCAAAGAACACAATTACAGCACAAGACGAAGAATCTGTCCCACTAATGAGATCTCAATCTTGTTTACATATAAAATCTTCCCTTAATTTAACCCTTACTTTTTTCATTTCAATAACATGTTGATATCTTTTCCCCCTGTAAATATGCACTATGATAAACACTACAATATTACTTACTGCCTGTTGAATGGGAAGTGGTAATCAGAATGAAATACACAGACATACTAACCATATATGTCTATTCATACACATGGACAGAAAAGTCATTAAGGAACTAATTCAATTAAACAGAAAGCATGTAAGGCAAGCTAAACCCTGAAGATGATATGGTTATACATTATGGAGAAAGATTTATGGAAAGATAGAGATCCATAACTAGAAGAGAGTCAAAGATCTGAAACATACTGTAGTTCCCGAAAAGAATGAAATGCTCCAAACCTGATGAGGACAATTCAAAAGTGCACAAAAGGTAACTTGAGAGGGTTTCCAATAGTCAGTAAGGTACAAGTTGAGCCAAATGATGATGAAGATGATGATGATGGGATATAGCCTTAGAAAATATTACAATCCTTGAGTCTATGCTATGATACATGAATAATTGAATAAACAAATATATGGAGGATAGGGAAAACTCTTCTTCATTGGATAATTCCAAACAATAAATATAAAAAAATTGAAGAAAATAGGAAAACACTACTTGGAAAATTTTAAAGTAATATATTTTTAGGCAAAAATCATTAATGAATACTAAATTTAATGGGTGAATGCATGATGGTGCATGGGAAATTTACATGTCTAAAAGTAATGCCCATAAAACACTTACTAATTACAAAAGGGAAAACAATAACATTATAGTCGAAAAGTCTGAAAACACCGCTGTAAGTAAGTGATCAAAGTTAATATCACCACAACCTAACATCGTCTGTTCATTAAGATTGACACGAAATTTATGAGGTGTTGCTATCAAAAATATATAATCTGAATTTTAAAATAAGGAGATATTCTATGAATTTAGAGAAATTCTACCAAATGTCTTGCCAGTAGACTTTAAAAGTGTTGAAGTAATAAAAAAAACAAAGAAAAACTGAGAACTATTGGAATTTAAGGGGTTTAAGGGTGTAGTTGAACTAACTGCAGGATCCTGTGTTGGATCCAGACAAGAAATAGAGTATCAGTGGGATTGTTGGCAAGATTTGCATAAAATTTATAGAGTAGATAATAGTAATGCATCAATGTTAATTTTTCATTATTTAAAAAAATCACTACACTATGCATATGTAAGAACATTTGAAAAATTTGAATGCCAGGGTTTCTCAATGGCAGCACTGTAAAGATTTTGACTGTGTAACTGTCTTGGTTGTGAAGCGATACTACATGTGTTTCAGGATGTTTAGCAGCATCCCAGACCTCTACCCAGTTATATATCAGTAGTAACAACATTTCTAAGTTAAGTTGTGACAACCAAAAATGAATTCACACATTACCTTAAGGGGTAGAAGGCACAAAATCATCCTCAGTTGAGAATCATTGGAATAAGAAATTCTGTGTACTATTTTTTAACTGTTTTATAAGACTGAAATTATCTTAAAGTGAAAATTTCCAAAATTTGTAAAAATGCCTAGCACAGTACCAGAAGGTTACTGAGCACTAACTATGTAATAGCTCTTTTAAAATCCAATGAATAAATCTCTGTGAAAATGTATACATATTTGGAAAGCCCATATTTCTATTATTTATTTTTATTTATTTATTTTGGAGACAGCTCTCACTCTGTTGCCCAGACTGGAGTGCAGTGGTGTGCTCAGAGCTCCTTGCAGCCTCAAACTCCCAGGCTCAGGTGATCCTCCTGCCTCAGCCCTCTGAATAGCTGGGACCACAGGTGTATGCCACAACAACAGGCTAATTTTTTTTTTTTTTTTTTTTTTTTGTAGAGATGGGGTTTCACCATGTCACCCAGCCTGGTCTCGAACTTCTGGGCTCAAGTAATCTACCCACTTCCACTTCCCAAAGTGCTGGGATTCCAGGCATGATCTTACATACCCAGCTGGAAAACCTACATTTCAGTGAGAACTTCAACAGCTCTATCCAATTAATCAAAAATTTATTGCAATACTCTCTAAGTTCAAAAATCTGCTGGGTTTTGACATCTTCAACTCTAAATTTGTCCTCTCAGCATCCGAACAATGCCACTCTATGTGGCAGGTCAATTCTGCCTTATTCTTTTGGGCTTTTTCAGAATACAAACTTTTTCTATTTGGGTTAATTTCATACTTAAAATCTCACCAAAACCTCATTATTCATTTGTTTTCTTTTTTTTTTCCCCCCCCAGGGATCAGCTCTGCTGAATGCTAGATATGATGATAATGGGAAAATCTGTAACATAGTTTCACAGAATTTTAAAATTCAATGTGACTAAAAGAAAATAGAAACAGAATACAGATAAACACAAGTCCTGTTCTTCTTAGATGTGACATTTCCTTGACAGTTCAGATTCCAACTTTGAGTCTCCTCTTGCTATTCATGTTGTTCAGAACTGCCGGTTAGTCAATGACAATGAAGAAAGGTGGCACTGTCTTAATAGCAGGCCCACACTTAGTGATACACTGCCGGCTCAGAGATAAAGAGAAATAGGAGAAAGACAAAGAGAAGAGAGGGAAATCAGAAGACAGGACAGCAAATGAAAATAACAGAGCAAAGAATTGATCTGCAGCACAAGAGAAAGAAAGAGAAACAGAATAGCCAGTGATAGAGATTAAGTTCAAGAACATGACAGGTTAAGAGAGTAAGAACAAAACAGAGAAAGGGAACACAAGAGGGACAAAGAAAAGAGAGAAAGAGATACTGAGTGAAAAACAGACAGAAAAGCAAGAGGTAAAATCTACAATGAAAGACAACTCTAGCAATTTAAATTTTAATTTAAAGACAAACAGAAGAGAGGGAAATCAGAGGACAGGACAGCAAATGTAAATGAGAACAGAGCAAGGAATCGATCTGTGGCACAAGAGAAAGATAGAGAAACAGAACAGCAGTGATAGAGATTAAGTTCAAGAACATGACAGGTTAAGAGAGTAAGAACAAAACAGAGAAAGGGAACACGAGAGGGACAAAGAAAGAGAGAAAGAGATACGGAATGCAAAACAGACAGAAAAGCAAGAGGTAAAATCTACAATGAAAGACAACTCTAGCAATTTAAATTTTAATTTGCCTTGAAATTCTGAGCTTTAAATGGCGACTAATGTGCATCCAGGAGAGTGTGTCCAGCATAATAAGAAATTAGGAAACAACAAATTATGAAAACAATTAGAGGAGCTAGAAATACCTTAAGTAAAATTGAGAAAACCTAACAGGGATATATAGTATTTTTCAAATATTCACAGGGTTCTATTTTAAGGGCATGGCAAATGAAGTCAGTCTTTCCTTGCTGTTATAGTTCTAGGTAATAATGGGTGGCTGATGGACGATTATGAGGATACACAAAAGGTTTTCTAGTATTTGGATTGTTCAGTGATAGACTAAGCCATGGCATGACTTCCTGAGCTTTCCATTACTTGGCAACATTCATGCTGCCAAATCCTAGAAAAAGGCTTTTTAAAAATTTTGTAATAGCAATAGGACTAGGATCTCATATAATTTATTATCCAAGCCATTACACCTTTGAAAGTAAAAAAAAAAAAAAAAAAAAAAAAAAAAAAGTGTCATTTATTTATGATTACTTCTACATAATACACTTAAGTTCATATTCTTCTGGGCAAACTGGAATAGGTAGACATCCTGAAGAGGACGAGTTGACTTCTGAGAATACTCCCATTACTCCAATCTTATGGCCCCCCTGATTTTGCCTTCCTTGACTAGTCATTTTACTGGAACCTTTCTCAGCCCTTTGATACTAGAGCAGTAATCAATTCTCCCTATTTATTACTATGAATAAAAATTAGTACAACAATTAGAGGATAGTGCAAATGAACTGTTTTCTGAATTTTTTTCTTCATTCATTGATTCAAGAAATAATGGCTGAATATGTCTTATGTTCCAGCCCTTATGCTCAATACTGGGGAGTGAATGGTGAAAATGAGAGAAGAGATTCTTATTATATTGATGTCTACATTCAAGGAAATGATAATCATGACTAATACTTATAATCTTGACTGAAGTAATGATGTCCTCTAAAGACCATTAGTTTTATTCTGTCTTAGCTAAGCACTCAATTGAAACAAATTTATTGGTCTTTCAGTATATTTTATCTCTTGCATTAGGCTCCCCAACATCTTTGTTCAAATAAAATCCACAAACACAATATTACTCCATGGAAAATAAGTATTATTAACTCAATTTTAGAGTTGAGTAAACTTAATTTTCTAGAGACTGAATGACTGCTTAGGAACTCAAAAGTGGTTTGAAACAGAAGGGATTTCATAAATCGGTTTTTCTCTTTCTCCTCCAGTGTGACCTCTGTTAAACTACAATTGTATCTTATAAAAACAAGTGTGCCTATTTAGGAACCTTTACTCCTCAAATTATAAAAGTGATATACAATTTGGATTTTAGCAAATTCTCTTTCATTTTGAAAAAAAAACAACAATTTTCTTTATCTCTAGAGCAATATACTTAGCTATTTATATAAACACATTTCTGGAGCAATACAGAGGAAGATCACTGTGTTAGTCCATTCTTGCACTGCTATAAAGAACTATCTAAGAATGGGTAATTTATTAAGAAAAGAGGTTTAATTGATTCAAGCTCCAAAGCCTGGAGAAGATGCATGGCTGGGGAGGCCTCAGGAAACTTACAATCATGACAGAAGGCTGAAGGGGAAGAAATCATGTTTCCACAAGGCAGCAGGAGAGACAGAAAGTGAAGGGAGAAGTCCTACACACTTTCAAACAATCAGATCTTGTGAAAACTCTATCACGAGAACAGACCTCCCCATGATTCATGAGTGGTTTGTGGGGAAAGTCTGGCCCCATGATTCAGTCACCTTCCCCCAGGCCCCTCCTTTAAAATTTCACATGAGATTTAGGTGGGGACACAGAGCCAAACTATGTCAACCACACAGCTAAAGGAGTGGCAAATTTGGGATTTGAGCCAGTGTTTTATTTACATTGACTGTTACATGCAGATAATCACAACCATTCAATTTTACCAATTATGGCAGGGTTGCAATGATTTGCAGGTTAGAGTTGATTGATCCTGGACGTTGGGAAACAAAAACAATGATACAAGCAATGGCAACTCAACTGAAGATTTCCCAGGAGAGGTTGTTAACTAATTAATCAGTTATACAAGGCAAAAAGTATCCATGAACCAGCATCATTTAAAAGAAGTACTTTTAGCTACCTATAAAATTCAAGGGTGTTCCTGAAACCACTCTTTGCTATATTTAAGAGCTTGAAGAAATTTGAATAATTGAAATTCTATTCTCCCCGCTCAAGCTCTGTTTCTTTATATGATGTATTAGTCATTTTCACACTGCTGATAAAGACATACCTGAAACTAGCAACAAAAAGAGGTTTAATTGGACTTACTGTTCCACGTGGCTGGGGAGGTCTCAGAATCATGGTGGGAAGTGAAAGGTGCTTCTTACATGGCAGTGGCAACAGAAAATGAAGAGGAAGCAAAAGTGGAAATCCCGATCTCGTGAGACTTAGTCACTATCACGAGAATAGCATGGGAAAGACTTGCCCCCATGATTCAATTACCTCCCACTGGGTCCCTCCCACAACATGTGGAAATTCTGGGAGATACAATTCAAGTTGAGATTTGGGTGGGGACACAGTCAAACCATATTATATAATAATTCATTTTAGAATAGTTTCATATTTCCATATTCTAGTTATCCTAGCTGATATTTCTGGAAGTTCCAGGCTCATATTCTCAAAATATTGACTCCAGTAAAGGAAGGACAGGAGGAAGAGGAGGAAAACAGAAGCAGAAGGAGAAGAAGTTGGGGGTGGAAAGGTAGGGGAGGGGCAGAAGGAAGGGAGATTAAAGGAAGGAAAAAGGAAGGAAGGAGAAAATAAGGAAAAGAAAAGGAAACCTTAAATCTGACACTGCCCCAAACTGGATAGTAAGCCCATTCTTTTGACCCATATGATGACACAGCCACAGGGAGGCACAAATTTAATCTATTACATACAATTTTGACTGACCCTAGAATAGTGAGGGATCAAAACCATCCAAATCACATTGGTGTCATCTAGGGGAAGGAAGAATTACCTTACCAAGGAAATTTGGAGATGCTGGCAACAGAAGGAAAGGGAAGAGAAGCTGGGCAACCACACCCAGCAATTGTTCACCACATTTCTTATGAACAGTCAACATAAGACTAAGTGCTTGGTAAGATGGAGAAACAAAAAATAAATTTGACAGCTTCATATCTACATTGTGTTCTGTGACTCTTTGGGACAATCACACAGTTTTGCACTTTCGTAGTGCAAAAGTGACTAGTAAAAATAATGCATACTGAATGCAGTGTAATATTCAGCAAATTCTCAACACAAGACCTTTGAGTAAATTACTAGAAGCTTGGAGGTTACATGTTCAAATTCTTTGGGCACAGGAGGTGCTTACTATGATTATGAGATATTATCTGTCTTACTCATGCTGTCCTTTTTTCTCCCTGCCTCCTCATCCTTTCCTGATTAATCCATAGCCTTAGCTCTGCCCTTTGGGGTCACAAAGAATTAGTCTCCCTTCTTCTATATAACATTCAACTCACCCATATCCTCTTCTTCAATTTAAATGTCTAAAATTTATTCAAATGTTTCCACAGCTAGTTTCCAGACCTCTCAAATTTCCTATTGTACCCATCTGGATGCATACTAATTCATCAATAACATAATAGAATACAAGCTCAATCGATAATATTTAATCATGTATAATATTCAATTATTGTTTGTTTCCAGCCATTCCTGAATGTTTAAGTCCTCAGATTCTCTATTCCAACTCTCTGAGACATAAAAAGTTGGCTTTTCCTTTCTAAATGTGTCCTGGATTTTTCTTAATGTTTTTTATATCAATTCCTTGACAATGAATCCAGTTATTTGTGAAGAAAGGTTATTAAATCAAAGAAGAGGAGCATGGCGCAATGGAAAAGGAATGAGCTCCAAGACCAGAAAACCTATGTTTAATGTTCTTTTGTTTATTTGCAAGGGAAAATGATAAATAATGTAGCCATTTGGAGCTTCAATTTCACTATCCGTGGTGATGGTGATAATAATACTGCATGTTTCACAATACAGTGGATGACTTTATAATCATCCTTCAATATGTGGAGGCTGGGTCTCTTCTTTCATTATGTGGTAGCATAGAAGAGTTGATTATCTTTTTCTGATTGGCTATTAGAATAGGGCTTTAAACCTATATTGGAAATTGCTTGTGATTGTTTTCTCAAATATGAAGTTCCCTTGAGAATAAAAATAGAGAGAAATAATTTTGCTGTTTTGTAGGCAACTGTAACATTCAAAAATGTAATGTCTCAATATGTTCAAGTGAATCAATATCCCCTCAGTGTGCCTTGAGTATAAATTAAAACGTATGGTCCACATGTGGCATACTGTGACCAAACTGAATGAATATGAGAAAGTGGTATAAGAGAAATAAACATTTATATATGAGAATGGCTGGCCATTAATTTTTATAAAAGCACTGAAAAAAGCAGAATGAGAGACATTTTTGCATGTAAATCATAACTCGCTCTACTCTAAAAATTCAATATGGCAGATTGAATTTACAGTAAATTTTGTTCATAGTAACTAACGGTACAATAATGACAAGAACATACATTTAAAAAACTGCACTCATAGTTACACATTATCTTAAAATAGAAAATGCTAAAGAAATTCAATTAATACCAACCCTAAATTACACAAGTACGAGACGAGGTTAAGGAGAGGTTCGGAGAGCTGGTTAGCAGCACGGCTTCCATCATCAACTCTATGTACATTATCATCTACTTTATAATTTACATCCATGTCACTTTCTCCAAATTTTATAATTCTATAGCAACTGTAAACTTGTGGAATTGTCATATTTAGCAAAAAAGAATCTAGAATGTCCAGCTAAATGGAATTTCAGATGAAACAACAACAGCAAGAACAAATAATTGTCTAATATAAGCATATCCCATAAAATGTTTTGGACACATTGCTAATATAATTATTTATTTATATGAAATTCAAATTTTCTTGGGTGCCTTGTATTTTACCTGTCAACCTTATACACTAGGGAATACCACTTGAAAGAACCATGAATCCCCTTATGTCAGCAAATTTAAAATCAAACTTGGTATCTTGATCTGCAAACTTGCCCTCCCTCCATCTCCATCTCCCTATTCTTCATTAGTCACTTCCTCATCTACTCAGTTAAGCAAGCCATAATTCTGACATCTTTGTTTTCTTTTTCATCAACTACCTCCATACTCATCAATCACTTCTTAAACATCCCCTAAACATATCCCCATCTCTCAGCTCTCATTGTTACTACTTAATTTAGCTCATTCTTATTTGACCTGGTGACTGTAACTCGTGTCTAATTATTTTATCTGCTCTTAGTCTCGCCTCTTTCTTCTACTCATGACATTACAACCAGAAAGAGAAAGATGACATTACATATCTGATGATCTTGACTTGCTTGTAGCCTTCAATGATTTCTCATTAATGAGAAAGGAGGACCCAAAAAGTTCCCATTCAAGACCATTTATAGTCAGTCTCCTGGTTGCTGATACAGCCCCAAATCTTTTGAAATTCCCTTGCCCTCTACTTTTTTTTTTTTTTTTTTTTTTAGACAAAGTCTCACTCTGTCGCCCACGCTGGAGTGCAATGGCATGGTCTCGGCTTACTGCAACCTCTGCCTCCCAGGTTCAAGTCGTTCTCTGGCCTCATCCTCTCAAGTAGCTGGGGTTATAGGCACCCACCACCATGTCCAGCTAATTTTTGTATTTTTAGTAGAGCCGATTTCACCGTGTTGGCCAGGCTGGTCTCGAACTCCTGACCTCGTGATCTGCCCACCTCAGCCTCCCAAAGTGCTGGGATTACAGTCATGAGCCACTGTGCCCGGCTGCCCTCTACACTGTAAATTCAGAGTTTGCAAATTCCTGCCCACTGCCTGGTTTGGTAAATAATGTTATATTAGTGCATTGCCATCTGTATTTGTCTACATCTTGTCTATGCCTGCCTCTCTGCTACAACTAAAGTAGTTGCAACAGATTGGTGAGCTGCAAAGCCTGAAATATTTACTACTTGGTTTTTTAAAGTAGTTTGATTATCCCTGCTTTAAATACACTGAATTATGTGTAATGCTGTTGAATTTACCATGCTTTATCTCATCATTAGGTCAAAATGAATAATCTCTGCCCAGAATGTTCTTCCTTTTCACATATGGCACTAAATTATTTTGAGAAACCCCACCTTGCCTCCAGAAAACCTGCGGGTGTGACACAGCTGGTATAAGGTACCCATCTCTGTGTTTCTGTGGCCAATTCCTTTCTAGGTATTTGTTGTACTTATCACATATTTACATTAGCTTTACTTTCATTTTCAAGTATATATTTGTGCCTCTTTCCCTGTTTTAGTGTTAGCACAAAGATAGCAAGACCTAGGTGCTCATTTTAGACTTCAAGATTAATTTTAATACATGGGGGGACCTCCAGCTCTACAAAATATACAAAAATTAGCCAGGCATGATGGGGTATGCCTGTAGCCCCAGCTCCTTGGGAGGCTGAAGTGGGATGATTGCTTGAACCCAGGAGGCTGAGGTTGCAGTGAGTGGTGACTGTGCAATTGATCCCAGCCTGGGTGAAAGAGCAAGACCCCTTCTCTTAAAAAAAAAATAATAATTTTAGTAAAATAGCAAGAGTCTGAGTACAGTTATCCAGAATCACAATCCAGAGCTGGTCACATCCTTTTAAGACTCTTCTTTTCTCAAGTATCAATAGCTTTATTTTAGATTTTTGAGCGTGTATCTACCACATATTCACTGTTGTCACTCTCACTTGAAAGTCAATGTTTGAAGTTATGAATTCTGTCCAATACATTAGAATAATCCTCTGCTAGTTAATATCCAACAGTAAGAGTCAAAGAAAAGAGTATTAGTACTGAAGGATCTGCATAGAAAACATTAAAATCTTTGAACACAAGGCACAAAGTCAAGCAAAGGATTAAAAAATAACACCTCACAGATGCCTGAGAATATTTGCTAGTAACGAAACAAATGTTTTTTTATTTTTTCTTTTGCTGCTGTTTGTTGTGTTTATTATTTTTATTGTCGTTGTTGTCTTTTTTGTTTGCTTTTCTACTGATTCACGTGATGTTATATAGAATGAGAGACTGGTTTGTCAACATGCAAACCAATTAATCCTGTAAGTCCAATTGTGTTAGTGAAAGACTTGAATTAAACAGCTTTTCTCTGAGCGAAGGGTAAGACCATTACTATTCTCATCCCAAGATAGACTATCTAAAATTTATATAATATGATGAGCTGTTTAAATGTATTTTATATTGCAAAAGATACTACATATAAGAAGTAAACAATACTTATATTATCAAACATTGGGTGGAAGAAGAACAGAAGATGGCAGATGATGGAATATAAATAGTTCATACTAAAGCATTACTTGTAAGGATAATATGCATTTATGTAAATAACTCCCATAAGAACTGAATACAGCCAGGTGAAGTGACTCAACCTATAATCCCAGCACTTTGGGAGGCCAAGGCAGGCGGATCACCTGAGACAATCAGTTCCAGACCAGCCTGGCCAACATGGTGTAACCCCATCTCTACTAAAAATACAAAAATTAGCCAGGTGTGGTGGCAGGCGACTATAATCCCAGCTACTCAGGAGGCTGAGTCAGGAGAATCACTTGGACCCAAAAGGCAGCAGAGGCTGCAGTGAGCCAAGATTGCACCACTACACTCTAGCAGCCAAGGGCAGCAGAGCAACACTCTATCTCAAAAAAAAAAAAAAGAAGAAGAACTAAATACCAAAATTGTCGAAAGCAGACAATTCTGAAGTGTAAGATGAGTAATGGGGAGGGGTAGAACTGGAAAGTGACACTTGTCATCATAAGGCCTTCTATATTATATGTTTTATAATGTCATGTACTAATTAATATTTAAAAGTAATATTTCTAAAAATACATATATTTTCACCCTGGATCTTATCTCTGGAATAGCAATTATGAGTATTTTAATCCCTTATTCATAGGCACACATTTCAGTTATACTTATTAAATGTGAAGGCTTTGATTTCTCCCTGAAGGATTGGGCATTATCTTTTCTGTTTTGTTTACATTCTGCTCAATGTTTGCCACATAGTATGTGTCTAACTCTGAAGCATTTTTATGCAGTCTTTCCGAGGTTTCCAGTGGTACTGATTCCCAGTTTGCCACAGTAATAACCATTCATTAGCACACACTGTATCGAGACTCCTTTCTTCCTAGTTTTAATTCCCCTAATAGAGCAACTTGTAATCCGCTCAAAATACACTATTTGCACTCAAAGTTGTGTATCAGGATCTGCTTGAGGTAAACAGCCTGTGGTAATTGCGAGTATGATTACAAGCCATAGGAACTGGTTTCTGGGATCAGATTGCTAAATGAGAAGGTAATAACACGGCACCGAAGTGGGTGGTAAATCAGGTGAATAAGACTGTCAATCATGGTGGATTTTGATGGGGTATAGGTGTGAGAAGATGTACTGGCTTATGGGGCAATGGAAAATTCAATAATTCTGGCTGTTAACAATTGTCATAGAGCTCTAAAGGAAGAAAATTCTAGTCTCGATTTTGATAACTATTAAATTCAGGAACATTTTAAAACCCAGTAAGCCTCAATAACACTGTTTAAAAAGATTTCATCAACACCTGAAAGACAGATGTTGCTGGATATCAAATGCAAGGTTTAATTACCAGGGTTTTGGAGTTGGGATGAAGGCTGAATTCAGAGCTCCAACAAGTCTTCTGCAGTAAAGTGAGGTTCATGATAAGAAGATAGAACACTAAGACCCAAGACAGCAACACTGGACATATATGAATGAGAAACGTGAATCTTAAGACTTTTCTAAACCCTATAGGTGGGCACTGTAGCCTGCCAATATTTACCAGAGAAGAGCAGTCTCACATTGCATGAAGACTATACATGGGCTTTGCCCAAGGTGAATACCAACCAATGTGATACTTGCCCTTCTCAAGATCTGCCCTGACTCCCTTTATTGTTCTAAATCAATACTGAGTGTGAGCATGGTCCAAGAATTAAAGGGCGTATCATGAACAGAGGTAGATAATACATACCATCATGGAGATAGTATGTTTAGGGGTAGCCTTGGAGACTCCTAAAGAATCTGCTGGCTATGGGGGAATGTATTGATATGGGGACACTCTGCAGTGTTTCAGAATTCAACACCCTTGCAAGGATGCCTTACATCAACCCTAACATGCTTTTGGAATAGGCCCTTGAGGTTTGGAAAGAATGACTGTCTACAAGTAAATGAAGTAGACATCAAAATGGCTTTAACACATAGGGATGGAGAATTTCAGAATCACTGAGGTCGTGGTGCATACAATTATTAAAGATAAGTTGGACACATACAATATTACAGGCAGCAGGTCCGAGAAGCCAACAAGAGAGTTTGGTGATGGCATTTCAAGGGGCAAAATAGGCAGACAGCTAATGAGAATAATGTTTTACTTACATAATTAAAAATCAGGGCATGACAAGGCTATGGCATCTGCTCTAAGAGAAAATCACTCTCCTCTGGTTCCTAGACTTAAATCACTTGTTGGACCCAGAGTCTATTGATTGAAATAAATGACTCTGTAATATCACAGCAAAAATGAACAATAACTATGTCTTCTTAAAGCAACATACAGCCATTTATAATTGTAGGTGTTCACTGGAGAAAAAGGACTATCTACCTGTTTGGAAAATTGTTGAACATAGGTTCTGAACTACTACCTATGTTCTATTACTATGTGAACTAATAGAGGAATGTACAGCCCATCTTTTAGATTGTAGATGTATAAACCATATGTAGTAATTAGCCTCCTAATCCAAATATATCTCACCTCAGCTTTCAAGTGCATAGTGATGGGGTCATTCTTCAAGCCTCTAAGAGCAAAATAGTCATGGATATATTTAGCAGCTTGCAGTACCATCACCTCGTTCCCTCATCTGTGGATGAAGAGTTATTCGCTATAAAGGGCAAAGTGGAAGTGTGTGAAACTGTCCCATTTCCCATTTGCAGTAAATCACAAGACTACTGAAAAGTGGCAGAGATTAATGCTACCCTTAAAAGCTTAAAGGACATGAATCTGGTGTGACTCATTATATTACCACTTAATTCAATGATATGGTATCAAAAATAAAATAAAATTAAAAAGATGGATATTGACAGATGATGGTAATCTTTTATAAATGTAGCAAAGAATGTCACAAAGTAGTAGCCCCAATAATATTTTCTGTGTTGGAATTATGTAGAAGAAACCACCCTCTCTTGCTGGTTATTGATATGGTTGCTATTGATCTGAAAAAAAAAAAATGACATTTTTCAATCCAGGAAGGGTGAAATCAGGAAGGATGGCATCGTTAGCATTCGCTTGGAAAGACAGTAGTACACTTTCATACTCTTGTCTGAGGGCTATGTTAACCCTTCGGCTCTCTGTCACAAGGTAAACAAAAGGGACCTTGATCATCTAAACATGTTACCATGTATTACAGTATTACACTATAACAGGGTTCAAAAAACTTTTAAAGAGACAAGTAGGAAGTGTTTTCACTTTTCAGGCCATAGACTATTTGTTAAGACTATTAAACTTTGCCATTGAGCTTACATAGATATTAAATAAATTAATGGATGTGGCTGTTTCCTGATAAATTCCTTTTTTTTTTTTTTGAGATGGAGTTTCACTCTTATTGCCGAGGCTGGAGGGCAATGGTGTGATGCCAGCCCACCACAGCCTCTGCCTCCCAGGTGCAAGTGATTCTCCTGCCTCAGCCTCCTCAGTAGCTGCGATTACAGGCACCTGCCACCACGCCTAGCTACTTTTTTTGTATTTTTAGTAGAGATGTGGTTTCACCATCTTAGCCAGGCTGTTCTCAAACTCCTGACCTCAGGTGATCCACCTGTCTTGGCCTCTCTAAGTGCTGGGATTGCAGGTGTGAGCCACTGTACCTGGTCCTAGTAAAATGTAATATGCTAATTCAGATGGGAGACTGCATTTGGCCCAGGGATTACAGTTCTTATATCTCTGCAATATACAGATGACATCATGTTGATTTTACCTGGGAACCACAAAATGGCAAGTTCTCTGAAAGTGTTGAAAAGGCACATACACATCAGAGGGAGGGATATTAAACCTTATAAACTCTGGGAGGCCTGACATGTCTGAAATTTTTAGGGGTCTAAGAGTTTCAGAAATACTAGGACATTTATTTCAAAGTTCAGGATATTTTACTTTGTACTTCCTACAACTAAGAAACTGGGACAGTGCTTGGACGGGTGTTTTGGATTTAGAAAACAGTATGTACCACTTTTAGCAATATAGCTCTGACTCATTTATCATCTGACTCATTAGACTTCCAGTTTTGAATGAGGTAGGAGCAACAGAGCCCTCTACAGTAAGTTAAGAAAGTGCTTCCAATGGGTACCTTCAATGAGATAAATGTATTAATGTTTTATCTGTGGTGGTTTACTACAGGATGACTCTCTGAAAAGCCTCAAAAGGAGAGTTGCATTGAAAATCCCTAAGTTTCTGATGCAAGCCTGGGCTCTCTGCACCAGTTCACTGTTTACTTTCGAAAAGCAGCTCTTGAAAAACTGCACTCAAGTATGAAACATCTAGAGTCTATACAATGGAATGTACCTATTATGAGCTGAACATTGTCAGGACAGCACTAAAGCAACCCATCATATGATGGAAATCGTAGTTTGAGAAGTGAGCAGGACACGAGGGGATAATTTCTACAAATGTGTAGTCCAGATTCCTACATCACTGCAGTCTTCTTTAGCAATGCGTCTCCTTAGCTCATGCCTATGGCCTCGTTGGGTATTTCCTAGGACTATCTGACACTGGAATAACCTGGGATGATTTAGGAATAGGTCAACCCAATATATCGATGTGAGCAGAAAATAGACAGTTGCTGCAGTACAACCATAATTATGGATATCCATAAAAATTCAGTGGTGATGGCTACTCCTCCCTAGTGGGCCGATACGGTTTGCCTGTGTCCCCACCCAAATCTCATCTTGAATTGTAGCTCTCATAATTCCCATGTGTTCTGGGAGTGACTCCGTGGGAGATAACTGAATCATGGGAGTAGTTTCCCCATACTGTTGCTGTGGTAGTGAATAAGTATCACGAGATCTGATAGTTTTATAAAGGGTTTCCCTTTTGCTTGGCTCTCATTTTTCTCTCTTGTCTGCCACCATGGGAAACGTGCCTTTCACCTTCCACCATAATGGTGAGGCCACCCCAGCCACATGGAACTGTGAGTCCATTAAACCTCCTTTTCTTTATAAATGACCTAGTGTCAGGTATGTCTTTATCAACAGTGTGAAAATGGGCTAACACATGGGCAAATCTTGAGCAGTACTTCTGTTCATCTACTTAGTGGTAAAGTGGTCACAGATAAGAATACAAATAGTGACACCTAATGGCCTGGAAGAAACTGGATGTGGAGGACAATGAAATTAAAAAGTCACTGGGAAGATGCTTGGGGATGGACCAACTGAATCACCATCAAAAGGTAATGATACTTTTCTGTTAGGTCAACCCCATCCAAAAAGAGCACTCACCTGAACAGAAACCCTGAACAACCAGATAAACAGGATGAACTTATTCCACGGATGCCAGCCAGCCTCTTGTCTTGTCCATTCCAGTGGCTGCACAACATGCCCATAAATTGAGTAGCCACGGTAGTAGAAATGAAAGCTATTTGTGAGTCCGACATTATGGGCTTCCTTCACCAATTATGTAGTAAATACTGTATTGCTGATGTCATACATACCATCAGCAGTCAGAAACTGAGCCTTTACTATGGTACTATTGAAGAAGATCAGTGAGCCACTTATGGACAAGTTGATTATGTAAGAACTCTATCACCTGCACAGGATCAGTAACTTTTTTTCTATAAAAATTGCTATGTTTTCTGCAGCTGGAGTTTGACTTCCCTGAAAATGCTGTTGAGATGCCAAACACATCTCCTTCGCATTTAATGCTCCTGTGCACTTCTGACTTGGTAGCTTCCTGCAGGAACCTGGAAATTCTTTCCTGAACATTTTATCTGGCCACTGAAACAGGCTTGGCCTCAACAGCAGACAGACTATAAATACTAGTGATATAGCACGGCAGAAGCAGCACTCAATCAATGATTAATAGGAGTTGGGTGCTTAGAATTTCAGCTTCCTTGCTTCTTGGATGGTTTATTCTTTGCAGGTTTATTCTTCTGTGGTTTATTCTTTGCAGTTTTCCAGAGGTCTCTAGCAAGATGGATGCCCTGTGACCCAAAATAGTAACCAATTAATTAACACACATTTTTAGTGACTTCATTCCCTTTCTTTTCACACTTCTCCACACTCCTTCCATGATTACTGGGACTACTTTCAAAAATAAAGCACCTGAATTCAAATTTTTGTCTCAGTTTCTTCTCAACAATTTCAACCCTGACCAGGTGTGGTGACTCATGCCTGTAATCCCAGCACTTTGGGAAGCTGAGGCGGGTGGATCACCTGAGGTCAGGAATTCGAAATCAGTCTGGCAAACATGGAGAAACACCATCTCTACTAAAAATACAAAAATTAGCTAGGTGTGGTGGCGGACGCCTGTAATCCCAGCTACTCGGGAGGCTGAGGCAGGAGAATTGCTGAAACCTGGGAGGCGGAGGTCACAGTGAGCCGAGATTCAGCCATTGCACTCCAACCTGGATGATGATAGCAAAACTTTGTCTCAAAAAAAAAAAAAAAAAAAAAAACAACCCTAATACATTGTGGATCTATAACATTGTTCCTAAAGACGAACTACTTAATTTAATCTATAAAATTTCTTTCAAAATATTCATCCATTTAACAAAGAACTATTAGATACCTAATATGTGTATAATACATATCTTTTCTCTTGAACAATCCAGGAACTACTGATTTGAGAAACAAATATATTAAAATTAGAATACAGCGTGATGAATCTTTAACAAAAAACTCTAGAAGCTACAATGATGGGACGGGGAGAGAAGAAAAAAAGAAAGGAGACAGAGAGGGAGAGACAGACCACACTTTACTTAGCTCAAGGGTCAGGGAAAATACCGTATTTGAGGCTGTGAGAGATTTGTATCAATGAGTGAGAAGGCTGCTTTTGCTTTGAGAACTTATAGGCTGACAAGATAAGGAAGAACATTTTATACTAAAGAAGGAATATATAGGAAAAAAATGCATAGAGGTGTTGTCTGGAGAAACAGAGGGAAATCATGCTATTGTTCTCTTATTTATTTAGGAACAGAGAGGAGGCATTGAAGGATTTATTATTTTAATATGTAATTTTCTGCCTTGGAGTCATGTTCAGTCAACACTTCTACTAGAAGATAAATGAGTTCTTAAAGTGGAACCAATGAATATACTTTTGAACATGTTAGATTTTTTTAATAATAAAAATTTTATGAGGTAGGAAGGAGAGCAGAAGATTAATGCTTCAAGTGGCAAATGTATACCTATAACTCCTAAATCTCAATGACATCTTTTGATTCTAGATTGTAAAGAACAACACTTTTTTTTTTATAATTTTTGTTAAAATCAACCTCAATTGTGTGCTCTCTTTTGAATAGTTCTTAGGTGTATGTGTTTGTTCAGGATGGTGTCAGGGGAGGGTTTTCTCCACCTTTTGCCCTTTTTTTGCCTGTAAATAGAAATTCCTCTCAATTATTTGACCTTTCCAGCAAATATTGGGTTGGATCTTTTCTCTCTTCTTGCTACCTATCGCTCACTACTTTCTGCAGCAAGGGCAAAGGTATTGGTATGTATGAAAGATAGACATTTATTGGTTATACTACTGATCAGAGTTAGAAGTAGCATGTGTCCCTGCCTTTGGCTTTCTCTGAAGGAGTCTACACACAAGCTGAACACATATCCCAATCTACTGCTGCTATGGAGTAATAAACTTCCCACAGTCCTCTTGACTTTCCACCTGTAATGAGACTCAATTTACAGGAGAAGCGGTAAGAATCCCTACTCTTATTTCATGTCAAGGCTGCATTTTCTAATTGAGATAGAAAAGAAATAAAGTGGATTTTGTATTTTTATCTTTACTTAGTTCCTCTGTGCTAAATGTTCCATAATCTGATGGGTAGGGAAGAGAGATTATTAGGTTTCTCCAAACTTCAACAGGTTTTATCTTTAATTGGATGGGCATAAGAACACTGTTACATGTAGCACAGCGCATATTATAGCATGTTAGAGCTGAAAGAAACCGTGGGAGCACACAATCACAGCCATGGTTCATAGCTAGAGAACTCAAGCCTGGAAATGTTCAATGACTTGCCTAGATTGACTTAGAGGAAGAACTGGTACCAGAGTCTAGGTCTATTGATATTCACCTCAGGATATTTTTTTTTTCACACGATCTGACTTCTTTCATTAAATATTTACTTAATAATAAATTAATATGGTGTGAAATTATAGCAACGTTGCATTGGCGGATTTAAAGGATACCATAGTGTGAACCCATAGACCTTAAGAGGATACAGCATCTTAGCAATTATTTCAGATAAGACTTTCTGACACTCAATTTCAGCAATATTATACCTCATGACTGTAAGATTGAGAGTGTTAGTGATAAAGGGAAGTAATGTAGCTTTACAAAAAAGGATAAAAATGGTTCATCAAGGACCTCACACTACTTTGGGGGAAACAGGTGTGCAAACAAATCAGTACACTGCCTATAATGTATCCCTTGCTACTGTAGAGTTTTGGGAACAGCTTCAGGCCAATGTAAGTGAGTAGGCAGTGGGATCTCTCTCGAGAATCTGAGGAGGCATTGCAGAGCACGGAGCTGAGCTGTAAAGGTTGTGAGATGGCTAAGGATATTCTTGGTGGATGGCATAGAAAGAAACAGAAGAACAAGAGTGGGAAGAAAAGTGGGAAGAGGGAAAGGCAAGGAATCTTGTGTGCAGAGGAATGCAGGGGAAGGAAAGGAGTAGGAGAGCCCGGGGCTCTTTCTTCACAGAGGAAGGCTGTCACGACAGGCTGATTCTTATTTGAGAGTCACCAACAGCTCCAAAGGTTATACTAGAACTTGGATAAAAACAGGACATCTTGTTAAAGCACAATTCTGATGTCATACCCCGGCTTTAATATTTATAGAAGCTCTCCCATGTCTTCTGGATAAAGTCCAGCTTCCTAGGCCTATCTATTTTTAAACCTACTCAATTTTCCAATAATATATATGATTCTAGTCTAATAAAAATTTATCTTTATCCTATATGTTCCTTTTTCCTTTCAGTCGGCACCCTCCAACACTTTCGTCACAATTTTCTGAATACTTTTCTGCTTGTCTTTCTGCCATTGTCACAAGATTCAATCCAATTGATATTTACCTCACAGTTCAAATGTCGTGAGACCTTTCTACTATATACTGACATTTTCCTCTTCTCTGAGCTCCTCTAACAACTAACTGCAACTTTCTTTTAGCTAGGTGCATACCTTATTGAAGATGATGATATAGAGAGGGAGAGAGAGACACAGGACACAGCGTGTGTGTGTGTGTGTGTGTGTGTGTAGACTTATTTTTCCCTCTACATTCTTCAATCCTTGAAGAAAGGATCCACGCAGGTCTCTAGCCTGTGACCTCCACAGCAGTTAAGAGACAGATTTGTAGACTCCTACCTCCTGAATTATGATTTGTCTTTCTGTAAGCAATAGGGTTGAACCTTCAAGTCCATTTCATTAGGAAAAAAGCAGCATTTCAAATTAAGTGTCTGGAAAGGTAAGCATAATATCGGTACTTTTTTCCTAGAAACAAATAAAAATAAGACAAATGAAAATGTTTTTCTCTTAGTAAATGTGATACAACTAACATTAAAATACCCCTTTGCCATTCTAAAAAGCAGTAAAGTTACACAAACTACCTCATTTGGAGTTCCACAGTGACCCTGATAAATGAAAGTTATTGTTGTAATTTTCAGAGCATCTCAACTGGGCCAAATAGTTTGTTCAGAGATAAATCAATTTCTTTCTATTTTTTGGTCTGGATTCAAACTCAATTTCTCTGAATTCAATACACTAAACCAAACTCCTCCCCAAAAAGAAAAAACAATTTTACCAAAACACTTCAGGCTTCTTTCCCTTTTTTTGATTAGATGCAACAGCAACTAGGTAAGCTTAGAAGCAGAGACGATCTCCAACTTTTAGTGGCTCAACTTACAATTTTTCAACTTTACAATAATGTAAAAATAATGTACATTTGGTAGAAACCATATGTCAAGTATCTGTAAAACCATTTTGTTTTTCACTTTCCGTAGTAGTATTTAATATATTATATAAGACATTCAACAATGTACTATAATATGGGCTTCGTCTTAGGTTATTTTCCCCAACTGTAGGCTAATGTAAGTGTCCCGAGCACATTTAAGATAGGTGAGGCTAAGCTACGATGTTCAGTAGGTTAGGTGTATTAAATGCATTTTTGATATATAATATTTTCAATTTACAATAAGCTTATTGTGATGTAATGCCACCATAAGTCATGGAGCATCCTTATATATTTTCCTATTTTTTAAGAGAGTCTCTGATTCAGACAAATAAAGAGGCTTAATAATATCTGACTTCTCAAGAGGGCTTATTCTGTATCATTTTTTAAGCACTACTCATAGGTACTGTTCCTCTTGCCATTTTATACATAAAAATGCGGAGACACAGAGAGGCCAACTAACTTTCCCATAGCTTCAAAGCTAATGAGTCCTAGATCTGGAACCCCAATCAAGTTTTCTGACTTTAAACCTGTACTATTTTCACAATGCTATACTGTCCGAAAAAAATAGATAAAGAAAACAAACAAAACGAAAAGAAGGAAGAAAGAGAAAAAAGGAAAGGATGATATGAACCATTTATAGAAAGCAGGCAGGACACTTATGACAAATATTAAATCCTTCTCAAATTTCTAAGAGCTAAAGCTTCTCAATGACTAAATCTTTTCCTAGAGGTAACATATGTACTGAGAGCACCTCATACATTTTGTTAGGACACAGGAGAACTATTTAGAACAACACTTAGTAGACGGAACATTTATGACTTCCCCATCTAGAAAAAAAATGATTCTTCAGGAAACAGAAACTGAAACATCAATGTCAACACCAAAGTTACAAATGCTCCCCTGTGTAGATCCTTGTATTATTTCTATTTCATTCTTCTTCTTGGAACCTATTGGGTTATCCCCAAAGTCATTACCTTTCAATAACAAACTGTACAGTTATACAAATACTTTAGTAAATGTCTTTCAGGATCATGTAATTCCTTTAGGGAATATGTGAGGAAACCCTCTGTCTACTTGATTTACAATATGCAGATGGTTAGTAATTCTTGAATTGTTATTGATGCCTCCTAACATCTTTTTCAGCACCCTTAAAGAGAGTAGCATAATTCTTTAAGACATAATATTACACTTAGGAATTGCTCTAAAAGATCATCAATCTTTTGTGCATGACTCTAAGCACTCAGCTAGTGTTAAATAAACCATGACAAGAAATGAAATTCAAAATACTTTGAGTGATTTCTGCAAAATGCTCTCCATTTGCCAATTATGTCCTACCATATTTCATTTTATCAGTTATTCATTATTCTTGGCTAAAAATACAGTTATGACAAATAGTGTATCTCAGAGGAAGTTTCATGATTTTCCAAAGAAATATGATCAATATGTTTCAGCCAAGCCATTGCTTATATTTTTCACTTGGTGAAAATAATATTGTGAATGATGATGATGGTGATTTTATTTGTAGCTGTTGATAAATTTGGATTTTAGGAATACAAATATAACTAAAAAGAACATAAAAGCCAAATGGCACAGTTATCAAAAAGATGTCTGCTTAATATAGAATGGACTTTCACCAAGAAGAAAGGGAATCAGTGAAGAAAAATTATGTTCTTATTACATAATTTAGAATAACAAAAATAATAAATTCAATAAGCAAGAAAGGGAGCTCCACCCTCCACCTCTCATCTTCCAGGAATCAAAGCTTTAAACTTTAAATCATCCACTTTCTTCTTATAAAAGAAATATTGTGACCTATAGAGAGGGAATGGAACTGCTTATCAGATATTCTGATCTTGGGCCTTGGATACTGTGCAGCTTAAGAAAAACCACTTAACCTCTCTAAGCCTCAATTTTTTCACTACCTTAAGTGTTTCTAAGCAGTTCTTCAAGTATCAAATAAAAAAAAGAATACATATAAAGGGCTTTTAAAATATAAAGAATCGCTCTTATTATGGTATATTCCCTAGATAAAAAGTATGTTCATAGTATTAAAACAAGATTCAAATTAAAATCATGTATTATTCATGTCTACAAGCTGTAAAACCACATAAACACAAATGTACTAGTAGTTTATATGTTAAAAACATACATATGAATCAATAAATTTATGAAATTAATTAACAGAAATTTATGTATCATTATGAATCACCTTTATAAGCAATACACTGTAACTAACAGCAGCACTTTGAGGTATTCAACAACATGATAAAATTTGTCTATACATCTTCTAACTTGCTGTGTTTCTTTAATGCTTTCAGCATTTTTCCTTTTTTTGGCATTCAAACCTATAAGCCACTTGAAGTCAAAGATTCTCTGTATCTCCTAGCTATTGACACATCCACATTTATGGGATCCTGGTTCCTTTATTATTTTCACAGAGAAGAACTAGGAGGGCTTTTTGATTAAAATCTAAACTTTTGAAGCTTGCAGAAAAGGGGCATAGATTCAAAGGGTGGTGGTGAGGGCAGAAAGATGTCACAAGTAAAAGCCTTAACAAAAAAGAGAATATAGTCAAATGTCACATGCTGGGATATGTTGGAGGACCAGTCAGGCCAAGAGAAGGGATTCGGGTCTGAGACTAAGGAGTTAATGCTGGGATGGGTATGTGATAACACCAGAGTGAGGGGATACTGAATGCTACTCGAATAAATGCTGAATTTCCTTGTGAGTAGCGGCAAAATTTTAGAGTAAGATGGTGAGATGACCAGGACCTTGTTTGAGAAAGTTTGCTCAGGCCTCAGGTACAGGTTAGAATATAGCAGGAAGAGAGGAAAGGGAACTCAGGAAAGAAAGATCCGTAAGAAAGCATGTGGTTCTTTAATGTCTTCCTTTGCTTTGTACTGGTTTTCTTCTCCTAAGTGTTAAGCTAAGTAATATATCCTCTTCTATCCTGTTCCCTCATTCTGAGATTCCTATATTCACAGTAATGTGGTCTAAAAAAAGATCGTAAATTTTGAGATGTGATACAGCTACGTGCAAATCTCAGCTCTCCAAAACACTAGCTGTGCAAACCTAGACATTTTCCTGACTTTTCTGAGTCTTTCTCATGTATAAAAAGGGAATCATGGCAGCTACCTTTCAGGAAAAATATGAAACTGACATGACATTTAGTAGGCCCTTAGGAAAGTCTGGTTGCTATCATCTTCATTTGTGCTGTGCTCTTTAATCTAGTGTGATCTCTTTTTCCTACAGATGAGCAAGTGCGTCCATTGAGGGACATATTCGGACTTGCCCAAAATGCCTTAGCAAGTTAAAGAAGTGGTACTCATGGCTCCTGATCATTAGGCTGAGGTCTGCATCTTCACCGTTTCATATATTTTTCCTTTCTTCTCAGTGTGCTGATACGCAAATGCTCAAGTAAGCCACTCTCTGCTGCTTCTCTTCTGCTAGTGCTGTCAGCAAAGCCTCCAGGTCACGTAGCTTTATTCCTGCCATCACCTGCAGCTTGTATATGCCATGCTTATATGTGTGGAAGATATGTCTGCCCTTTGTTAGCATCAAGCTACATATTAAATCTTATCTTCTGTTTTGTTGACTTAACTGCAAAGGGAAACTAGACTTGTATATTATTTATAAGTGTTTATAGATATAATTTTTAATACACACAATCTTGTCATGTATATTGTTCATTCTAACACTGGTCAGTTGGATTTTTATTTACTATCTAATTTAATAAACAACATAGTAATAGTTATCTTTGGGTATAAAGAAATACTGTGTATAGACAAGAAAATTTCCCATATGATGATGGTAATAATACAAATTGCCATCATTCATTGGTTTTTTAATTCTAAGTTTGTACTGAGCACTTCACATGCTCACTGAATACAAAGAAAATACACACCCACTCACTGAATATGCATGACAATTCTGCTAGATTGTGCTATTGTTCTTCCCATTTTTAACAGATTAGAAAAGTGATATTCAGAGATACTAAGAGCCCTGTCAAGGTCACTCAGCTAGTAAGTGGAAGTACCAGAATGAGGGCCAGGTCTGCCAGAGTTCCGGGTCCATGAATATACCTTACTACATCAGTGCAGCCTGTATATGTTTTAAAAGACATGAAAATATAAAAGGCTTACAAAATGAAAACACACACACACACACACAACAAGAAGTGAACAAATTATCTGAAACTTACTCTTGCTGTCTCAATGGGATTTCCTCCCAGAACTCTTGCAAAGTGGGAAGTACCTTTTAGGTTTCATTTGTAACTGGAAGAATCTAATGACGAGGATGCAAGACACTAACAGACCTTACTGTGAGATTCTTTGAGATGTAAGAATGTTACCATCTCCCTAGTAATTGTTAAATGTTTAAACAAACCACTGTATGGGTGTTACTACAAGGGAGAGAGTCCTAAGATTCTGTAAGTACTCTGAGGACAAAAACAGATTAAAAAAAAAAAATTTAAGGATGACAGAAAATAAGGCAGCTGAAACCAATTATCAGAGTGCTGCTGACAATATTCAATTGAAAATGACCTTAATAAAAAGAAAACATATACAACCATTTATATCTGGTCAACAAAGCCAATATCTAGGCCTTCAAAAGACAAAACCCCTGTCCATTTAGAGGAAGATACAGGAATCACACTAACACAGCAATAGTGAATGACTGAATAAAATACAGAATTGAGTATTAGACAATGAACCATGCACTGTTTTTTAGGCTGAGGACTGAGTCATCAATGGAGTCTCAATAGCAGGAAAGTTTTATAGAAGAAGCAGAGATTACTCATGTGATTCTGTAGAATTTAGGTGTAAGAAAGGTAATTTAGGTTTACCTGGTCCAACTCACTCTCTGAGCCACATCAAACTGCTCTGACTCTGTGACTTAAAGATGTGAAAGAAATCTCAGGACCCCAAAATCATCAAGCCAAAGGGAAAAGTCAGCCTGGGAACTGCCTTGGGCAAACCTGCCTCCCATTCTATTCCTAAATAAGATAGCTACAAAGATTTAAAAAAAAAAAAAAAAAAAAAAAAAAAAAAGAGAAGAAGAAGAAGAAGAAGAAGAAGAAAGAAAGAAAAAGAAAGAAAGAAAAAAAAAAACTACATATCTCCGTCACAATTTGCCCACAAGGAAATTCCTTGTGGATAAAGGACTGACAGAACTCAAAGTCATTCCTCTGCTCAAGTGAGACAAATGCATATCCGATTGCTTCCTTTACGCCATTGTTTCACTAAATTAGACTATGGCACAAATGGCTATTCCTGTACATTGTGTATGCAGCTAAAGGCTAATCAGAAACTCAAAAGAATGTAACCATTTATCTATTTTCTGCCTATGATTTGAAGCTCCCTCCCTGATTCAACTTGTCCCTCCATTCCAGACAGAACCAATGTACAACTTCTATATATTGATTGATGTCTCATGTCTCCCTAAAATATAAGTAAAGCAAGCTGTGCCCTTCCCACTGTTAAATATAGTGAACTCCAAGTTTATCTTCAAAGAATCAGTATGTCAGTATGTTCAGCTCTCTTATTCTTTGTTCTCCATTTTAAAGTTTAACTTCCTAGTTCTCTTCGTCCTTTAGTTTCAGTAAACTACTTTTGCACCAATTCTAATCAGTAATTCACATCTGTTTCCCTGGTCACCTGCTTTGACCTGAGTCACCCCTGGTCACCTGCTCCATCCTGACTCATCCTGAGTCACCTGTTCTGTAACTGTGCTTCCTGCCAAACTACTCACCCTGCCACTCCAACTCGTACCCCTGCACTCTTTAAAATAACCAATTGTAATTAGCTTAGACTGTGCGGTCCAACCATAGCCAGTAGGGGAACAACACAGCAGTAGGGTCTACCTGTGTGGGGAATAAGAACCCCCTCCCTTCCCTTGTTCAGGAATTCTCTTGCCATTGTTCCATCCATAAGTCACACCTCCTATAGAAGTAAAATTGCCTTGCTGAGAAAATTCTTTGAGCGCTAGTTCTTTTTGGCACCGAGGATCAAGCATTTATTTCTAACACCACCTTAACCTTGGCAAAATAAAATTTCTAAATTGACTGAGACTTGTTTCACAAATTTTGGGTTCACAAATTGGTGACAAATGGAAGGGACTCTGAGTGCAGGTGGCCCTAACCTTTGGCAAGTCTCCTATCAGTGCTTGGTACCAGTTGGAGCTATCTTTATGACTCAAATCAATAGGACAAATTGCTGAAGCTTGGGAGCCCCCTCCCCCTTTCCTCCAGAGAATCTTTAATTTCCCCAATGTAGTTGAGATCAAAAGTTTATTTTGCTATACAACTCCTTTTCTGGAGCCAAGAGACTGCATACTTATCTCTACCAAATACTATAAGTGGTCAAAATTTGAAATAAGAGTTATTAAAATATAAACCCAGACCAAAACAGAATGACCTTTGCTTGTGTAATATTTGATAAATAAGACATTAATATGGGTTTAATGAAAATAGCCAAATCTTGAATTATTTCATAAAATAATCACATATCTAATCTTAAGGTTCTCACTTAGGTAAACACCTGAAATTCACAAGATATAAAATAGTTGACAGGAAAGTAGCATTAAATGATAACTATTGCAGTTTTCATAAATAATCTAAGTAAACTATTAAAATAAAATAATTAGGGAAATGTAATGAAATAAATACTTCTAGATAAACTTGTCATAATTTAGGATCTAAACTTATATTCAATTAAATAATAGACATTTCATTAAATGGGTATTTTTCAATTAAAAATGTATACATGTAGGAAAACATTCTTAAAAAATATGTGGACTTGTTAAAAGGTGAATATTGTTTGCCTATTTCAAAGCTTTTTTAAACGTTATATATAAAACAAGATAAAAAGAACCAGGAAACAACAGAGATGTAAAGAACGTTATAAAAATAAAGAGGTATTTTTGTTAAGAAAGTGTAAAGAAAAATAATTTATATGAGAAAGAATCTCATAAGGTAAATTTTTGTCCTAGAATAAAATGACTGGTTGTTTAAGAAAGAGGGATGTTCAGGACAAACCAGAAAGTCCAAGCATGTAATAAATGGTTTGTATAAATCATAATAAGAGAACTTACAGGGAAAAAAAACCTTACATAATCAAGTTGTCTATAATTAAAGAGAAATTATAATGGTCTTTCTAGAGATTGGGTTTGCTATTAAAGGAACATGTATACAATAAATAATTGGCTAGAACAAAAGAATTTTCTTAAGGTATTGCTTTATTCTTAAAAAAATTACTGGGTATTATTTTTTAATGCAAAGTTCAAATTTATCTGTTTCAGCTTTCTCTCCCCTTACAAAATGTCTGAAATAATTCTATCCTTCAACTCATTTTCAGCTCCTGTAAGTATTTTTCTCCACTTTGGGTTCTAACTGTTCGCTGTAGCCTGATGCCAAAAATGGTTTTATCTTAAAGGTCTAAAGGAAATGTTTTGTTCTAACATAATATTATTTGCTTTTGGCTTAATTTGTTCTACAAATCTGAAAATATGCACTTATGACCCAGGAAACACTCTTTCTGTGTCTAACTAATTCAAATATCATTTTCATAAGTTTTAATTTGCAGGTTATCTAAATGGACTACCCATAGGGAAGAGCAGTAGTACTGCAGAAGGTCTTTTCTTTTGCCTTTGGGTAACTGGCCTAATAACCAGATTTATGCTTTATCAAAATAATCCCTATGTCATTATTATTAGCTTTTACTTTGCTTAGAAAAAATGAGAATAAAAAATTAATTAAGGTTATTACATCTATGTAACTTTTAAAGTCATTGTGCTTTTAAAGTCATTGTGCCATTAAGTTACAGGGCTTTGCTCCTGGGTCTATAAAGGACACCTAGTCCTGCTAAATCTTAAACATTAACAGTGGTTAAAGCCTCATCTTCATAACTGTTAGAAGATGCCAATCAAAATAACTGTGTTTGTGAGACACAGGGCAAGAAATTAAAACTAACTCCTCAAGGTCCAAGGACTATTGCAGAAGTGGGCATGTAAGATTATAACAGATGATTTTGAGAGATAAAATAAGTTCAGTGTCTCTACAAATTAACCATTAGGGTCAGAGGCACACTGATGCAAGCCAGCATGAGTGCTTGTGTCAAATTAACAAGGCTTTCTTAAAGCATCAACCCACTCCTTAGTAAAAGGTTCTAAAGATTATAAAAAGGCTTATAAAATTGTATCATATGGTCAAGATGATTAAAATGTTATAGATTGTTTATAAAAATTTGAAAAACAAATTTAATTGGCCTCATGCTCTCTTTATTAGGGCTTATTGTTTGAGAAATTAAGTCTCCTCTCTCAAAGAATAAAGTTTTTCACCTTTTTCTTGAAATCTTTATCACTTTAGCTAAATGAATGACTTACTTTAAAATGACCTATGATTCTATTTGTGATATCAAATGTTTTAAAGGTTTTATATTTGGCAAACTTTGAAAATCAAATTCTTACTTAGGTCTTCACATATTTGTCTCCTGATGTCCCAAAAATACATATTTGGCTTACCTGATGTATAATAAGATAATATAGGAAATATTGCCACATATGTAACAGTGTTTAACCTTCTTTGGATTATACTTACATAAATATGTTATTAGTGTGTGTTCCAGAATTGTATGATTTGCCAGTGATTCTGACATGCCTTAGCATATGTTATGAGTAGTAATTATGCTTATTAGGCAATATGTTATGAGTAGTAATTATGCTTATTAGGTAAAATTGTTGTATGTCACAGAAGTAACCAAATTTCCTTATCAGTTGTATCTTTATGCCTGTTCCAAGACTTTTGTCATCTACAGTTGTTTTACTTATATTCTTTTCAAAAATTGGTTTTATAATCAGCATAGGACTCTGGCAGGTGCTCCTGAATTCAGGTATCTGATAACTTTGGAGACTGCGACATTATAATAGAGAAAAAACTTGAATGACTCCCATGGAGAGCTGAAATGTTCATGAATATCAAGCAGAACAAGTTAACTGCATGGACTGAAATTATAGAAGACTGAAATTATCTTTTCATGACATTTTGCTTAAAATGTTGCTGATCCTTTGTTTTTCAGAGCCACAGAAACTTCTTTTGAGTTATTTACAGCTTTTAGCAATTAAGTATACTTCTATAAACAAAATGTGAAGCATATTTCTTTCTACCTGATTTTTCCAAAATTTGGAATCTAGTTATGAGTATTCTTAACTATGGTAATAGTTATTTGCATAAGTGCAATAAGAATCTGTTTTATCTTGTAACAGGACACAATTGGAGACACTGGTTATTTTACTAAAGTTTCCACTGGAATGAATGCTTTCAGATACAGGCTTCTTGAAGGAATTAAATTAACTTATAGAGCCAACAAAAGCAACTTGGTAAAGCTGGTCTCATACCTTATCTACACAGTCCCTTACAGGTTCCTCCCCTATAGTAAGTAAAGAATGTCACCCTTTAACAGGCCCAGGAGCCCCAGATTTTCTTGGGACTTCAAAGTAAGGCATTCACCCAGTTAATACAGGTCTTTGCAGAAACCAGTTGGGCTTAAAGCATTAAAGTTGAATCTAGGATTCCTTATGGAATAATGTTCCTGCAAAACCAGTTTAAAAACAAAAATACAGGATCCAACATGGCAAATAATCATTCTTGCTGGCTTTTTACAAATACTATGGCCAAAAATAATAAGACTAAAACTTATTTTGTAAGTGGATTTGTCCTATGATTTGTCTTTAGTGAAAATAGGACTGGAAAGAGAAAAAATTATATTTCAAAATATAGTATAGTGCACCTGTTGTTAGATTCTAGTCTTGCCTAATGTTCTTCAATTTTTATTATTTTCTACAATTTCAACTGAATTCTAAGATTTTTCCTGGCTACAAGTCTCCAAAATAATGTTTCCATTTTTTTCTTCTTTCATTTCTTTTTTTTACCCATTTTTTTTCTGATTTTTACATCAGTAAAAATTAGGCTGTGCTTTCTTAAAGCCCTGCAAACTGAAACTACACAACTTAAACTTCAGAAGAAAATAACAGCCATCCGTTTACATACATAAGCCACTCTCATACTTCCCACTGATGTATGGACTTCAGAATAATAGGACTCTTATAAATAAAGTTTCATTGCTGCAAAGAAATAGCACTCGAATATAAAATTTTCTTTTTAATTCTCAGCAAGGCAAGTTACTTCTATAGAAGGGTGTGCCCTTACAAATGGAGCAATGGTGAGTGCACACTTGGACAAGGGAGGGGAAGAAGTTCTTATCCCGGATCATGTGGCCCCTGCTGCTGTGCCGTTCCCGTATTGGCTAGGGTTAGATGGCACAGGATAAACTAATTCTGACTAATTTAAAAACAGTGACAGGGTGAGTGGTTTGGTGGGAAAAATGGTTATGGCAGAGCCAGAAATCGGAATGAGTCAGGATGGAGATTGAGCAGGTAATCTGAATAAGTCAGGGTACAGCAGGTAATCGGAATGAGTCAGGATGGAGTAGGTAATTGGAATGTAGTCAGGGTGGAGCAGGTAATTGGACTGAGTCAGGGTGGAGCAGGTAATCGAAAAAGGTTGCTTCACGAGGAAGTTAAGTTTAGAAGTAGAAGGTAAATAGTTGAACAAACTGACGTATTGATTTGTTGAAGAGAAATTTAGAACTCATATCTAAGAACCCCTCCTCTTGCATTTCCTTACAGCTCTTTCTCTTCAGACTTCTTTAACATGTCTTGGCTTAGTTGTTCTGCTTGATTTTCCAAAAGAAGAATCTTCTCTGGATAAGGTGGAGGATAGTTAAGGGAGGTTTTAGTAAGTGCCAGTTTTATGAGCCTCTGCACCAACCCACGGATGCACATTGTGACACAGCACCCGACAAGAATAAGTACACCCATTATGGCTGTGAGGGAAGTAAGAATTGAGGCTATTATTCTTTTCCATTTACTGAACCACTTCTCTAGCCATCCTGTAAAGGGGTCATTTACCCCCAAGCTGTTAGATAACTCATTGGATAGAGCAAACAGACCTTGCAATGTCTTTGTTATACTTCCATCAGGGATGGTGTTGTTTGGGATGAAGGTACAACACTGAGTTTTAATCACTATGCAAACTCCTCCTCTTTCTGCTAATATCATGTCTAAGGCTATCCTATTTATCTGAGCCATCTGGCTAGTAGCCCCTAATTGCTCAGCTATTCCTTTAACAGCATATCTAGTGTAGTTAATTAATTGCTGTTAGTTGTAGTAGATGTAGTTTATCCAATCTACATTTTTATTAATTGTCACCCACCAAAATATGGACTCAAATCCTGCAGCTATTTGATTTTGGGGCTTTAAATCGATCTGGTATTCCCCGTGGGACTCCAATTGCGTTTAAATAGATGTGAGAGTCGAAAGACTCATAAGGGGCTTCTCTCACTTTACAATGTCTTATTTTTCCTTCCTCTGGTTGATGAAATGCCAGAGTGAAAAGGATAGCCAACTGGATTAAAGCACAAGTGCCACTCCAGTTATTCAGCCGTGTCCAGTAAAGGTCCACCAAAAAAGCACCACACATCCACTGGGGGATGAACAAGGGCTGACTGATTGATAAAGCCCTTGAAAATTCTTAAGCTCACTGCATCCCTTCAGATTTCCAAGGAACGCTAAGTTTCCTCCCTGTCATGACAGACATGAAGTGAACTTAGTATTGGGAGACAGAAGTCAGATGGCCTTGGGGGCTGACCCGCAGGGTGCCGGACTTCGGGTATAGCAGAGAGAGAGCGTGGCATGACTTGTTACTACAGGCTGTAGAATCCTGGAAAAGAGCTCCCATGGAGCCCATGCCCAGCTGACTGGAGGACCACCCTAGTGGAAAGGGGACAATCTGGGCCTCTGGCCTGCCATGCAGTTTTGTTTAATGTGAGGACAGAATATTTGATCCATTCCAACTGGGCATTTGCATCTTGGTATCCTGTCTTAATTGCCAAAATTTGTTTTAAGTCTTGAACTTCTATGATAGCTGTCTTGGTCTTGTCATTAGACGGAAGAGCAATTGTTCTGTTGTGAGAGGTTTTGGAAGAGGGCTTAGAGGAAGGTGCAGGTGATGGGGGACCAAAAAAATGCATTTCAAAGAATCCAATAGAGACTGTCCCTGAAACCTCAGCCCCCATACCATAAAACCAGCTTAAAGAAGGGAATTGGCTTAGAAAAGGGGAAGAACTTTGAGGATTCAAGATAATAACCTGTATAGGATTGCACTGGTTTAGCTGACAGTGTGTGTGTGGCAGGGGAGGGCTGTCCCTCTAGTAAAATGAATGTATGGTTTTAGGAAATGACAAAAAACAGTCGGGGCAGTTCATCCTTGCTCTTTGGTGGTCCACAGAATGTTGGACCAAGTACAGCATGAAAGCTCTACATCGGGGGGTGAGACTCCTGGTTGGCACTGGGGTCTTTATTGAAATCTCCCTACATTAAATGGTCCCAATTCACTAATGCCCAGTCTGAGGAAAGTCAGGAGGGACAGAGGTACTTTTCTGAAGTACAGAGCTGACTTTGACTTGGCAAGTCCCCACAAGGTATAAGAAGGCAAGCATCAAATGCAATAGTCTGAGGCAAAATTGACTTGGTTATGTTAATAACTAGATGGTCAGCAATAGAGCAAGGAAAGAAGAAAGAGTAATAGAATAGATAAAAGAGAGTTAAGTTTTTCTTAGCTTTAGTTGGGTAGGGTTTTCCCCTGGGACTATGACCCATGACTCTGGGAGGGGCAGCGTTTTCTTGACTTGAGTGTGATGAGTCCCTACCATTTCTGCTGTACGAACAGCAGTCTTGGTGGTTAGCAGTACAAGGTAGGATCTTTCTAGTCTTGCTCGAATTTTCCTTCTTTTCACCCTTTGATGAGAACGTGATCCTCAGGCTGGTGCTGATTTACCAGAAATTCTAGGGGTGGTACCTGCGCTAAAAGACTTTTAGTTTTGAGGGAAAGGAAAGTGGAAGATAAACTAAGTATATAATTTCTAAGAAATTCGTCTTTTGTTTTAAATGTGGGGACATCAGCTGTCTTACTGAGAAATATCCTTTAGCACCTATTTTTATTAGTTTTTACACCAAAGAAAGTCAAATACCATTTTATATTTGACACTGCTTCCTGTATAATTTGTATACCAGAAAAGCTAAATTTCACCTTTATATTAGTATGTTATTAATGTTAAACTTAATTTTAATAAAACTTTGTAGACATATTTATCCAATCTTTAATGTCTGACCATAAGGTAAGATTTTTATAGACTCTTTTTAACCTTTTATAATTTTTGTTAAAGAACAGGTTAGTGCTTCAAGAGAAATCTGTTGTGCTTTTATTTTAATGTCCAGTTCCCAGAAAAACTGGATGATATCGCTTTAACTTTAGCTACTACATTTATAGACAGAATGTCCTTTACAATTAACATTTCAAAACTTGCTTAAACCTTTAAAACAAAGTATTTTTTTAACCTTTTAATGTAGGTAAAAATCCACAATCTTATGCCTCCTTATAATCCTTTTACCAAAGGTATATGTTACTTTCCTTAGGCACCTTGCACATAAACTGTTTCTTCAATAGTTTTACGTTCAGGAGGCCTAATTACTTTTAAACTATACAACATTTCTCGCATAAATTTCCTTTTATAACTTTTTTCCCCACAACTTTCACAGATGATTCTTCAACATGCTTCAAATTTCTGACTTGTTGCTAACATCCCTTTCTTTAAACAACCAGTTAATTTATTTTAGGACAAGAATTTACCATATAACATTCCTTTTGACACAAATTCTTCCCCCCCACTCTTTTTTTTCCCCTAAAGATGATAAACATTCTTTTCCAAAACGAGAACTTCCTTCATGTCTGTGGACTAGACTGTCTAAGGCCACAAGATGAGAAGTTCGGATAATACATGTTACACTGTTAACTTTTAGCAAACTTTACTTTTGTGGAAAACCTTGTAAGTTTGGGATTTCAATTATCCTTTGTGGTTAATAAGACCTTGTTTACTCCAAATTAACTTAGATTGGTATAGATGGTTCCTTCCCAGTTCTGTAAGTACATTAAGGCTTGGCTGAGTGGAAACAGCTCACACGTTTGAGCAGACCAATTATCAGGCAATTTTCCCAACTCTGCTTCTACAAGAGTTTCCCTATCACTTACTGAATACCCATTGTGTCTTTTTCCCTCAATCACTGGGAGGAACCTGTCCTGAAGGGAGTTCCTCCAAGGTGTGGTTGGACCCTTGCATGGTAATTAAGATTTAGATCCCCTGTGAGGAAACCTGCTGGGTTAAGGGAATTTTCAGTGGTTAATGTTAAATCATCTTTTTCTAACAGAATAGCCTCATCGTTTAAGGTTCTTGAGTCAGTAAGTTATATTTTTGCTTTTTTTTTTTTTTTTTTTTTTGGACATAGGATAGTTCTGACCTGATGAGGTGTGCTCACAATGAGGTTTCCTCTGAAAGTTATTGTTCTGCTTTCTTCTGTTAGCAAACGAGTTGCCGCTACAGATTGAATGCATTTGGGCCATCCAGGGGTTACTGGGTTAAGGATTTTTGATTAGGAAGGCTACAGCTGTCAGCGGCCTCAGTCCTTCTGGGCTACGCCCTTGTTTACACTGACAACAAGGTGGTACTGGAGTGTCATAGGGTCACAGAGAGGACTTTTAATTATCAATTACAGGTTTTAAATTTACCCTGGCTTTTAAAGGAATAGGATACACTCTTTTCTCTACTATTTCTTTCTCTCTTTTCTCTCTCTCTCTTTGACTCTCTTTCTCTGACACCCTCTTTGTCTTGCTGTCTCTTTCCTGTTCTCGCTCTGCTTCTCTCTCTCTCTCTCTCTCTCTCTCTCTCTCTCTCTCTGACTTCCTCTCCCAGTTTCTCTTTCCTCTTTGCTGGTCTTTCCCTGCCTCTGCCAGCCACTTATGCTGCTGTTTTCGCGTCTCCTTCCTCTTCCCCTTCCCCTAAGGGAGGGACCGGCATGAGTGGAGCTACTCTTTCCTGCTCCAAGAAGAAAGGAGAGGGGAGTTCTGAATATTTTTCTTGCTACCAGAGATTTGTGTGAGGTTCAACCCCTTGAAATTTGCAGAAGGCTCAACCCCTCAAACCAGGGATGTCTCGCCTTGCCTGTCCCAGAAGGCTCAACTCCTCAAAACAGGGGGTGTCTTGTTTTGCTGCTCTGGAAGATTGACCTGTTTCCTCCCTTTCTCCCTCTTAAGTTCCTTTGCACACTTCCCAGTCGTGTTGTCATCCCTGGCTGCTCCCCTAAGGGAGAATTAGGCCCCTCTTAGTGTTGACATGTTGATATAAATCCCACGGCAGGATCTGCCCTAAGCTATATGAGGTAGCTACGGAACAGTGGAGAGGACCCACTCACTCCGTCCAGCAGTAGGACTTGTCACCATCCACATGAACAACACTGCAAGTGGGGTTGTTTGTGATCATTCATGCACACACCCATTTAGCGCTCCAGAATCTGACCACCAAGGAAGTACTTTACCGGCTCCTGCAGCTTCTCCTTCCTTGGTCTGTGCACAGAGTCGTCACCACAGTACGTGAGGATCATTTAAGCTACTTTGCTGGCCAGTTTCTTTCCATGTTGCTGAGAGCTGGGTTTATTCCTCGCACTAGGTGGGTCCTGATTTCTCAGCCCTGAGGCAGCCACAAGTGGGTGGGGCGTGCCTCCTCGTGAGAGAGAACTAGAGACAGCCCCCAGAGGTGAATGTAATCACGGGCGAGCCCTCAAACTATTACAAATAAAGATTTAGTGCTGCAAAAGAAACAGCACTTGAATATAAAATTTTCTTTTTAATTCTCAGCAAGGCAATGTAATTCTATAGAAGGGTGCACCCTTACAGATGGAGCAATGGTGAGTGCACACTTGGACAGGGGAGGGGAAGGGGTTCTTATCCTTGATGCACGTGGCCCCTGCCGCTGTGTTGTTCTCCTACTGGCTAGTGTTAACTAATTCAAATTGGCTAATTTAAAGAAACTGATGGGGGGTGGGTGAGTGGTTTGGTGGGAAAAATGGTTACGGCAGAGCAGGAAATCGGAATGAGTCAGGGTGGAGAATGAGCAGGTAATCGGAATGAGTCAGGGTGGAGCAAGTAATCGAAAAAGGTTGCTCTACGAGGAAGTTTAAAAGTAGAAGGCGGCCGGGCGTGGTGGCTCACGCCTGTAATCCCAGCACTTTGGGAGGCCGAGGTGGGCGGATCACAAGGTCAGGAGATCGAGACCATGGTGAAACCCCGTCTCTACTAAAAATAGAAAAAATTAGCCGGGCGCAGGGGCGGGCGCCTGTAGTCCCAGCTACTCGGAGGCTGAGGCAGGAGAATGGCGTGAACCCGGGAGGCGGAGCTTGCAGTGAGCCGAGATTGCGCCACTGCACTCCAGCCTGGGCGACAGAGCGAGACTCCGTCTCAAAAAAAAAAAAAAAAAAAAAAAAAAAGTAGAAGGCAAAGAATTGAACATACTGACATACTGATTCTTTGAAGAGAAATTTAGAACCCATATCTAACATGACGTATATTGATTTTCCAGTATTGTTCTTCATTTTTTGTTTATTGTTGTTCTTCTCCCTTCCTCCTGCAGGATGTGAGACTTCACCACCTGCTAAAATTGAGCTTTCCTGCTAACGTAGGACCCACATGTATTAAAATAAACCATCCTGGCCACGAGAGATCAGACATCTCAGACCAGAGACTCATTTACTTCTTAAATGCTTTCTCTGGAAGATTTTAAAAAGAAAAGAGGAGAAATGTGAAAGGAAAATAAGTCTCAGGAGCCCAAAATCACTAAAGCAAGGGGAAAAGTCAAGCTGGGTACTGACGTGCATATCTGACTCTCCTTCTATTCCTAAATAAGATAGCTATGAAGACAAAAAAAGCTACATACCTCCCCCATAATTTGCCCACAAGGAAATTCATTGTGGACAAAGGAGAAACAAAACTCTAAGTCATCCCTTTGGTTAAGTGAGACAAATGCATATCTGATTACTTTCTTTATCCTATTGTTTCACTAAGCCAGACTAAGGCACAAGTGAGTATACCTATAAATTGTGTATTCAGTGAAAGGCTAATCAGAAACTCAAATGAATGCATCCTTTTGTCTTTTATCTGCCTATGATCTGGAAGCCACTTCCCTGCTTCCAGTTGTCTTTCTAAACCAAACCAACATATGTCCTACATGTAAGGACTAAACTCTGTTTTTTTTTTATTTTAATTTTGCCCAAATTCCTATCTAAGGGGCCTGGGGAGTTATGCCCTACAAATCATAAATTCTCATCAGATAGGTTTTATTTAACCCTATATAGCCTGATTCTGGCATAACATTATGAGACAAAGAAGATAAAAATATTTTACCCTAAAACGTGTTTCTTTGCCATATTTTGAAATGGCCCTGCAAAGCTGTTCTTTGTGGGGGAAAATTTGCATCTTTAAAGAATCTTTTCTAAGATAGTTAGACCTTTTTCTTCTAGACCCTCCCAATCCTAAAGAGATTAACTAAGGTCTGAATAGGAAACATTTGTCATCTGTTGTCTCTAAGGGCAGTCACTGTAAAGCTTCAAAAGAACTTTGGTCTCACAATCTTTATCTTAACCTGAACATTCCTTTTCTAACAATCCCAGGTCTTTAGACAAACTCAACCAATTGTCAACCAGAAAATATTTAAATAAACCTATAGCCTGGAAGCCCCTGCTTTGAGTTGTTCCACCTTTCTGGACCAAACCAATGTATTTCTTCAATGTATTAGATTAATATATTCTGCCTCTCTAAAATGGATAAAACCAAGCTGCACCCTGACCACCTTGGGCACATGCTCTCAGGACCTCCTGAAGGCTGTGTCATGAGCCATGGTCATTTATATTTGGCTCAGAATAAATCTCGTCAAATATTTTACAGAGTTTGACTCTTTTGGTTGAGACATGTATTGATTGAGGTATCATGTCTCCCTAAAATATATAAAACTAAGCAATGCCCTGGTCACCCTGGGCGCATGTCATCAGCATCTCCTGAGGCTGTGTCACGATCACATCCTTAACCTTGGCAAAATAATCTTTCTAGGTTGACTAAGACTTGTCTCAGATATTCTGGGATCACAAAGTCAACTCAACCCACAATTTCACCAAACCACTACTTTCCAAACCAGTCCTCAGAACAAGAGTGTAGGGAGATCTGTAAATCATTGCTCCAATTAAAATAAAATAATGGAAATTTGTAGGGTATATTTACAGGGGTGCTGCTTACAACAGCTCCTTTTTGGAGGTCACAAATACTTTTGCATAGTAAAGATCTGATCTGTAAGGAACATCACCTGGAACTGCTTACTTCTGTTTAATCCAGTTTAATCCAAGATTACACTATGAGTGAGAGTCTTTTTCACAGAATGGTTATGCAGATCTAGACACTCAATTTCTCTTGTGTTTGGCTCAGAATTGCTGCCGCACCATGTTAGAAATCCAGTGAACTCAGATAAATGCAGAATATGCAAACTTTACAGAACTCACTCTTGGTTGCTGCTGAGTTTGTATCAGCCAGGTTATAACCATATTGACCCGCTTTCTGTTACTGTTTTCTCTTTACAGTTGCACTCATATTATCCATTTACTTCTCTAAAACTTCTCACATACCAGTTCTCATCACAGCAAACTCTTTCCACCTCACAGAACCCAACATCCATGCATTTACTTCCCTGTCTTTGCTCATGCCATTTTCTCTACTCACTTATCTGCTGTTTCACACCCCATGTTGCCTAAAACAACTCTGTTTTTAGGATTCAGTTTCCAGGATTAACAAAGTTGGGCAACTGTCCTGATGTGGTGGTTCACACCTGTAATTCCAGCACTTTGGGAGGCTGAGGCAGGTAGATTGTTTGCACCCTGGAGTTTGAAGCCAGCATGGACAACATGGCAAAACCACTTCTCTATAAAAAATACAAAAATTAGCCAGGCATGTTGGCGCTGGCCTGTAATCCCAGCTACTCAGGGAGATACGGTGGGATTATCCACTGACCTTGGGATTCTGAGGCTGCAGCGAAAGCTGCTCTGGAGCTCAGGAGAAATATCTGCAAGTTCTGCTGGCGCTGCAGGTATGTCTGGTAGATAAAGATGCTCTGCTGGAGTTCTCACAAGCTTCAGGAGGAGAGTCACAACACAGACTCTACTGATTTGCATTCGATACTTGAAATGCAGCCTGTGTCATGCCAGGAGACTCTGGTAGAGACTCTGTGCCTGACCATAAGAAATCAAGTGACTGAGAAAACACAGCTGTCTATCATAAGCCTGGTGTTTTTAGACTGACAAAGTCATAAGTTTGGTTCAGAACATACCATCCTTCTTGTACTGAAAATGGTGTATTTGAAATTGGGACTTAGCAGATGGTCCTGATGCTTATAATACCCATCTGTTTCACGGATGCCTGTCCCTCAATTCACACCTGTGGTCTCATAAAGAGTTCCCTGCAATGGGCTGATAGAAGAAAAACTCAGACCTGGATCATTGATTTGACAGAAGCCAAAAATGGATCTCTGCATCAGCATATCCCTGCCTAGCATAGCTCCAAGAACAAAGGTAAGGAGAAACCTTTCCAATGGGAGTGTGTAGGTGGGTGTACAGGCAGAGCATTGGGCTGCTCAGTTTTTCAGGATGGAGGAGTGGCTTGAAGTAAAAATATATATGGATTCCTGGTCTGTGGTGAATAGCTTCTCTGGTTGGTCAGGGATCTGGAAGAAGGAAGTTTCAAACATTCATGTTTGAAACATGAATCTAAAGGAGTGAGGACAAAGCATGCAGATTTTGCATACTCATATCCTTACCAACTAGAGAGTATCCACATCAGAGACAAAAATTGTCAATCAGAAGAAGGAGATGGATTGTAGCCAACCACTGTCATTAGCTTGAGCAATAAACCCAAGAAAGGAGTAACCATAGGGTCAGGATGGAGCATGGAATCCCTTTTATCAAAGCTGATCCAGCAGCTGCTGCTAAATGCCAGTCTGTCAGCAGAGAGCATGGAGCCATCCCTTGAGTAGAGCAACTGGACACATGATACAAGTTAAGTTTATTGGATTCTTTTCACTCTGGAGGAGACCACATTAAGTCTCTACTAGACTTAATAAATACTCCAAATATTAATTGATTCTTTCCTTCCTGCCTGACCTTTGTTAAAATTACTGAGTTATTCATAAATGACTGAATTAATACCATGGACCGCCATATATAATTCCCCCACACTCATTTTCTCAGCAACAATTTGAAACAATTGTTTTAATACCCTATGATCTACTGATATTACCGTATTATCCCAAAGCGGCTTACCTAAAAGAAAAATGGAGATATTAATGCAATATTAATGTATTGGTTAAGATGCTAGCTTTGGAATGGCATGTTGTGAGATTGGTGTGTGCTCTTCCAGGATACAGTAGAACCACTGAAATTGTGGCTAACTTATGTTTCTGTGTCCCCATTAGGTAGAATATGTAGATCTGAAAACCAAGAAGTCAAGTGAATGTGTGATTAATTCCCTACAACTTTAGGCTCTGATAGGTTAGATTACTATGTTCCGAGAAGTTGGGTGTGGGGGTAAAGGTTACACCAGTCAAGGTTCTACTGAACCTGAAGGTACACTATCACTTGGTAATTTTAGTCCTAAGGGCAGTCAAACACCAAGCAAGAGAGTTTCATTATAATAATGGGAGTATTGGACCCTGAATCTGATGAGGATCTTGAGTGTCTGCTGTGCAGTGGAAAAAGTGGGGAGTATTTCTAAACCTCAGGGAAGTCACTGGGGTATCATTAGGTGCCTCGAGGTAGTAGAGGCTTAGAGGTAATAGTAAATAGGCAATTGCAGCAAACAGCCTGACAAGGCAAAGAAATAAAAGGCTCAGGTATTCAGGTATAAGTGTTAGGCTCAACCCACCAGACTAGCAGTTTGGGGTAAATGAAGTGCCAAGCAAAAGGAGGAAACTGTAAAAGTGGACAGTAGAGGAAGATGATGTTTTTAGAATAACATATAAAATAATGCAGAATACAAAGAAGATAATGAATAATTTTATTTGAGAACAAATTGATTAGGGGAGAGTAGAAAGGCCAGGAATAGAAAAAAAGAGAAAGTCTGTATGTTTTAACCGGATGGAAGAATGAGAACATGAGTACAGATGGATGTAAGCCAGAATCTTGACGGTAGGAAGAAAAAGTCATACTTATATATAGGCATCATGCAATGTTAGCTGTGGCCATTGATTACCATTGTGTGTGGGCATAGAGAATGCTGATGTTTTTAGGAGGGAGACAAATATGTGGAACAGTTTTCTGGGAGAAGACTAAAAGAACTTATTTAGAAAGCATGGTTTCTTATTTAGAAAAAGATGATTGTTGGAGAATGGGATACTTAAAATAGATATCTTAGAGGCTGAGCAGTTATAGATGAAACAAGATCCAGTGTAAGACTATGGGAGTGCACATCAGAAAATGGGAATGAGAAGAGACAAGGTCATTGGAGCTGGAATGTCTAGAAAATACAGTCCAGGATATTGGATTATATCATCATGGCTGTGCTTAAGGCCACCAATAATGTGAGCAGGAGTTATTGGTAGAGAAAGACAGTCAGCCAGATGCTAAAGACATCAATGAACAAGGGTTACTGACTAGTGAGAAGTTGACGGCAGCACTAAAAAAGAAGAGGAAAAATGGGTGATAAAATTTAATGACAGAAACTTAAAAGGAGCTTTTTTTTTATAGCTAGTGAAGAAATGGTTTTGAAGTTGCAATGAGAAGTAAGCAGAAAAAATATTCCACTGCAAGAACTGACTAGAGCTTAAAGAAAACCAAAAAGCATTTTTTCTCTGACTCTCACATCCCACACACACATATGTGTGTTTGTGGGTGTGTATATATTCACATATATGTTACCTGTGTGATATGCAATTAAGTGAATATGTAAACTCTCACTCAAATAGAGTTATGTAATGACAATAATTATTTTAAAAATATTTCTGTGATAATATGGGATATTCATTTTCTACGCCAACTATTGACAGGTATATTATTTCAATATTTATAATTAATTTATAAATTTTATACCTATCTAATTGATATATGCCTCCATATGCATTTACAGGGATTAGGTGTATGCATGTGTCTATATGTATATTTTCATTTGCTCTGCTAAGTTTTTCCTTTTCAAAACCGTGTTTGGACAGTTCAAGTAGATGAGCTGTGACTCCTTTTTTTTTTTTTTTTTTTTTTTTTTTAAGAAATATACATGCAATGACTTGAACAAAACAGGTGAAAGAATAGCCTGAGAACCTGGGGTTGGGGGGCGGGAAAGTTGGGCAGAGGGAGCGGGATCGGGGGAGAGGGGCGGGGGGGGAGCAGGATACAGGAGAAAGTGTTGCTGACATCATTGGTTGCCTGCTTTCTTTATTACTCTAGCCCCAATGTTTATCAGCCAGGCTTGGTTTCAGGAGCGTTCGTTCTTCTCCCCAAACCGAAATGTGAATCATAATTGGATTAGAACATTCCTGATATTTTTCTTCCCTAGCCAATGACTAGTGGTCGTATAATTCCAGCATGCAAACCAAGAGAAAATCCACTGAAGATACTTCTGAGAACGATTTTTTTTTTTTTTTTTTTTTTTTTTGAGACGGAGTCTCGCTCTGTAGCCCAGGCTGGAGTGCAGTGGCCGGATCTCAGCTCACTGCAAGCTCCGCCTCCCGGGTTCACGCCATTCTCCTGCCTCAGCCTCCCGAGTAGCTGGGACTACAGGCGCCTGCCACCTCGCCCGGCTAAGTTTTTGTATTTTTTTTAGTAGAGACGGGGTTTCACTGTGTTACCCAGGATGGTCTCGATCTCCTGACCTCGTGATCCGCCCGTCTCGGCCTCCCAAAGTGCTGGGATTATAGGCTTGAGCCACCGCGCCCGGCCAAGAGAACGATTTTTGTCTCATAAAAAAACGAGTCTTTTGAGAGAATGCGGGGAGGGTGATGATCTCTGGTTCTGGCTTTCAGGTGTGATGTCTGGAAGCATGGTAGCTACGTTGGAACCAGGGTTAGATTTTGCCCCATGGGAAAAGCTACACTATGAAGAGCAAAGAGTGTGAAAAGTAATTTTTGATATCAAGGATGGGTTCAAAATTGAAATAACAACAAAAAATATGCCTTGGCCGGGCGTGGTGGCTCACGCCTGTAATCCCAGCACTTTGGGAGGCCGAGGTGGGCAGATCACAAGGTCAGGAGATCGAGACCATGGTGAAACCCCATCTCTACTAAAAATAGAAAAAATTAGCCGGGCGCAGGGGCGGGCGCCTGTAGTCTCAGCTACTCGGGAGGCTGAGGCAGGAGAATGGCGTGAACCCGGGAGGCGGAGCTTGCAGTGAGCTGAGATTGCGCCACTGCACTCCAGCCTGGGCGACAGAGCAAGACTCTGTCTCAAAAAAAAAAAAAAAAAAAAAATGCCTTTTAGCTGTATTATTCAGCACAATAATTTCCCATTAGTGTGTACTTCAATTAGTATTCTATTAGTTGTACTTTCCCTTCTCTCTAGTGCCAATAGATAATCCTGTTATCTGTTAGTACTGGATACAACGTGTTAACCAAAATTAAAAGGCAATTATGTTTTTAAATAAACAGACATTTTTGGACTGAATATTAGACTGGTAATAATGTTTCATTAAAACCTACCATTCTAGAGGAAATTTTAACTGAGGGCCTAAAGGCCACTCTGAATTATGTATACATGTCATGGCAAAGAAACCCACATTATAATAATAAAAATAAAATAGTACTATTTTAACATTATATTGGTTATATTTTAATACAAAAATGTATATCAATTATAATTAATATAATGTATAATAATGTAATATATAATAATATTAGATGTTATAACACATATAATGATATTGATGATTATATTATATTTAATAATAAAATAAGAATGAGGGTGCCTAACATGTATGTAGGACTTTTCACTCAAAGCACTTCTTAAATCATTTCCTTTAACCTAGAAACCAGTCTTCCAGCTCCCTTTCTAGTGATCTTTCTACTACTGCCTTCTGCTCTTATAAATCTCACAGTGTAAGGAAACAGGAAGACTGACAGAGCATGCAAATTTTTGTTTCCCTTCTGTTTGACTACAAACCATTATTATTTTTTTCAGAGCAGGTAGGAAGAGACTAAATGTAAATAATAGCAATGCTTTCAGTCTGTGGAACTCCTGAGAATTGTGAATCTGTCTCTATAAGATGATGAAGGATAAAGCAGTGATATAGAGAGTGAGGGCTTGGCTAAGAGTCTCATCTGGTGCCTTTTAGACAGGTAACACATCATCTCCAGATTTAGGATGATGGCTGATGTGCCAGAGCATACCTACATTGATAGTTCCTGCAGAGTAGTAAAAAAGACAGTGGCAGGGCAGGAGTGAGAATGAGAGGACATTTTTTCATTGACTCTCACCACACGTGAAACAATATACAAAGTGATTTTATGTGTCTCCTGCGTATGTGTTTCTGTGTTTGTCTGTGTGTGTATATCTAAATTGACACTAATTATGTTTACAATTCCTGTTAAGATCCTCTCTTAAATACTGCCTCAGGATTGTTGGCCATTTCATCCACCAGCTGACATGACCTCCTGGCACATAATAGTTCCAGAAAAGATAATTCTTAAAATAATGAGTGAATATTAGATTTGGAAAGTGATTTAAAGGCCATCTAAGCCATCTGTTTCACAGAGGAGAATTTAAGAGCTATCTGTATTGTCACTAGTCCAAAGTTACATAAATGGCAGCAGATCTAGGATTCAAATGACTTTAAGCGAATAAGCTGAAAACCTGTACCTCATTCAGGTTGTTCATATGTACGAAGGCTCACCTATACTGCAAGGGTCACCTATCCAACAATAGTCACATGAAAAAAAGTGGTACAGAATGTAAGAGACTCAAGAATCTGAAGAAAAGGGTATCTTGATGTATGAGAGGTGGTCATAAAGCTTTCATGAAAAATTAGATCCTTGTGTTGGTGTCTTGGAAGGTTTCAAGTGGATACAGAGAACGAAGTGTTTTCCTATGCATGGGAAATGATATGGGCAAATCAACATTGGTTTGGCTGGAAAACAGTCTATTTCCCCAAAGATCTAATACATATCTTAACCCTGTTTTCCTATCCTCATTTGCCCTCTGCATCTCCACCACATACAAAGATGGTTTTGGGAGTTGGGAAGATCCAAATTAAATTCTTTATTTCTTGTCCTCTAGTGTAACACAGAAAAATACCGTAACTTACCTGGCCTTGAATTTCCTCCATTCAAACTTACTGATGGCACAGGTCATGCGATAGTTGTATCTTTAATGCAGTCCACCATATAAATAAGCTGGTTCCGTTTATAGAACATAATAAATGTTCTACATTACTTTCCTGTCCCTCATCTTCACTTATTATAGCACTTATTTTATTCTCTGCCTTGTAACCATTTTGGCAGACATGTCATTTCACCGAATGAGAAACTCTTAAGACATGTTGATCATTGTGCCATTAGTCATATTGCTCAACATTTTTCAAAAAAAATATAAATTATCTATATGTTTTGAGGCAGCCCTGGATTTTATAGTGACTTAAAACAAGGTCATTGAAATGCCATAAGATGCTCCGTAAAGTGTTAAAACAACTGCATCAGGATTAAAGAAATAGAACAAAAGGGATATATATTTATCTATATATATACAGATATAGGTATTATATAAACTACATGTTGACATATAATGTATCATATTTTATATATATATATATATATATATATATATATATATATATATATATATATATGATTTCTTGCAAAGAATTGTCTTGCATGATTGCCATGAGGTGTCTAGGCAAGTCTGAAATCTGCAGAGCAAGCCGTCAGGAAGACCAAGCGGCAACATCCCAGAAAAATCGGAACCTGCTGTCCACAGGTGAAGTTTATTCTTTCTCAGGGAAGCCTTAATCGTGTTCTCAGGCCTTTCAACTGATTGAATCAGGCCCACTCAGAGTATCAAGGATAAGACTTCCTTCAAGTTTGCTTATTATGGATGGTAACTATATCAACAAAAATACCTTCACAGTGCACATTGATCACTGTCTGATTGAATACCTGGGTACTATAGCCTAGACATGTTGACCTATAAAACTGATCCTCAAAATAACCTTTTTTTTTTTCCTGAGACGGAGTCTCACTCTGTCGCCCAGGCTAGAGCGCGGTGGCGCGATCTCCACTCACTGCAAGCTCCGCCTCCCGGGTTCACGCCATTCTCCTGCCTCAGCCTCCCGAGTAGCTGGGACTACAGGTGCCCACCACCTTGCCCGGCCAATTTTTGTATTTTTAGTAGAGACGGGGTTTCACCATGCAAAATAACCTTAATAGAGGTAATCTTCAACTCTTAATAAAAGTAATTCATTTTTGTTTACCATTTTATAATTTTCAAAGAGCACTTAATACATTATCTCTTTAAATGCAAAGCAAATATTGCTATTCCCAATTTACTAAAGAGGTTACTAGGGCTAATGACTCTCAAATAGTGGCCAAAACTCACTGTTGGTAAGGGGGAGCTGGGCCCAGAACCCAGGTCCTTACACTTTGATTCGTAACACCACACTGTCTTTTTCATACAGAGAGGCTTCCATCTGTGATAGCGTTCTATTTCTATCGAAGAGAACTGCTCTAACTCGCTTCCTCATGACCAGTTTAGAGACCACATGTTGAGATGGTAGCATTATAACACAGAAAAAAAGTCAGGAGCTATGAGTCACCTGGAATTTCAGGAAACAAGAAATTGTGTGGGCAAGAAATTAACTTATTTTTTTTTAAGCCATTGACTTTTAAAGGTTGTTCGTTAGCTGAGAATAATCTAGTCTATGTTAACTAATTTCATTTACAGTCTTTGGGAGCTGATTTAAAAATCGAATGAGATAAAAAATGTGAAAATGTTGAAAAACTCTAAATATTATTGTGTTTTTAATCCTGCAACTGTGTTTCAATTAAATCATTGGTAGTTAACAAGTTTGGGCATCATAACTGACTTCACTCAGTGGATATTATTCATTCCTACAAGAAAAATTACAAGCTGAATGTATTGAATTACAATTTCAATTTTAATTTGGAAGAAAAGTCAAGCTCTCACACCAGAAGAACTCAGCCAGAATGGGATTTGTGGAAAACAAAGTAAGCTTTTTAAGGTTTTCTTGGGCCTCTATATTCTATTGCCCATTCAGGGTCAGACACACAATGGCCATCAATACATTTTTATTTCTAAGACTGCAGACTCTTCTTTGGTTCATGTTCTGAATATCATATTAGGATTGATCAAACATATCAATGTGTTTGATACTACATGTGGCAGTCTTGAAGTAATAAAAATTTACCAGCTAAGTTACTAAGTTATTGTTAAAAAATGGAAAAAGAAAAGAAAACAAAACAGGATTTTAGCCAAAGCTGCCTATATTCACAGCAGAGATTTGAACCACTTGTTTACACTGAGTTGATGTGGAGTGTCTCCCAGTCTCTCTGAAACCAGAAAAGTCTATATGTTCTCCCACATTAAGCAGGCCAAAAAGTATTTTGTTCAGAGCTTATGGATTCCTGAATAATACAAATATAATCTATAAAACTTTTAAGGAAACAAAATCAATTGATAGTTAACGATGAAAAAAGATGATAGCAAGTTTTAAAAATGCTCAAAATAGATCGGAATAGAGACTACATTTTAAGAATCGTAAGGTACACTGCTTTACAATAAACAATGAGATAATCTTGGTATTTAACCTCATAATTTTTGCGGTTTTTTTGCCTGTATATTATTTGTAATTTATTGAACAATAATATTAATGAAACTAAAGTTCATACTGAGATTTCACTATAAATCAGAAAATGTGCAGGAGAGTTATGTATATTAACCCATTTAATTTTCACAATAACCACAGGAGGTAAGTAAATATATTTATTCCTATCTTACAAGGAAATTGAGGCCCCCAACAGTTATATGACTTGCTTTAAGGATTTTTAACTGCTAAGTGGTAGAGAAAGGCTTTGAACTAGGAACATATACTGCCAGTTTTTTTCCATTGTCTATGAGACATCAGAAGTCTAAAACTTATATGAGATCTCCCAATTTCTAACTTTCAGCAGTCAATTCAAACGTTTTAAAATTTATATGTAGGCCCAATTTTTCCCATATGCCACTAGATTGTGATCTTTGTTTTATGCAGTAAGAACAGATGACTGTTATAAAATGCAAAAAGAGGTGGTTTAGAAGACTTTCAAAACTTGTCTGTCATCCCCTTCTTTAATGATGATTTTAACTCCATTAACATTGTACATTTTCTTCCTCAGCCCAGTTTCAAAATGCCTATTCATTTGACAAGTACCCCTCCACCCAGCCTGCCCACAGAGAAATAGGAGAAGTAAAATAAGGCATACATATCTACTCAGAGACACCAAGCAGACAGTAAGAGGAAGGACCCGGGGAGTGTCTATGTAAGTGGAGGAGACCTGAGAATGTTGGAGGAATGATACTAGGAGGAGCAGCAACATTTTATCTTCTTCTTACATTTCTAATTAACCCTGAAAATCATGTACGAGTGCTAGAGAATGTGAGTATCCACCCAGTGTCTCAGTCTAGGCTTACAGCTTTTCCTCAATAAAAGATAAGACTTTGAATGGGACCTAATAGTTTGCTGATATTTAAAAGAGACAGTGCAAAGCACCTAGTTTTTATCCCTATATGTTAAGAGGTAAAAATTAGAATATAGGCAGTGAAATCATTTGGATAAAAGTCAAAATATTGATTTTCTTGATGAAACATCTGAAATCGAGTTTGTAACTAACCTATGTCACTGTTTAAAATAGACTTTTAACTACTTTGCTGCTGGCCACTCGATTTTGGTTCCATATTCATGTGAAGAGCTTTTAAAAATTCAGTCGCCACGGTCTATATTTCCATCTTTATGTCCATGCGTACCCAATGTTTAGCTCCCACTTACAAGTGAGAGCATGTGGTATTTGGTTTTCTGTTTATGTGTTGTTTCATGTAGGGTAATGGCCTTCAGCTGCATCCATGTTACTGAAAAGGACATGATTTCATTATTTTTCATGGCTGTATAGTATGCCATAGATTATATATACTATATTTTCTTTATCAAGTCCACTGTTGATGAGCACCTGGGTTGATTCCCATTACTAGGTACATACCCATAGGAAAATAAACTGTTCACCAAAGGGACACATTTACCCATAAGTTATGACAGTTGTATTTACAATAGCGAAAAATCGTCTGAGTTAAAGACAGAGCTAACTGGCCCTGACTCCAGTATGCTTCTGACGTGAAAACAGAGGCAAAGCATAACGACCATGTTGTTTGAGTAGGAAGATTCATAAGAGGCTACAAAAGGCTTGCGTTACAGAGGAGCAGCAGTTATTTTTCCCAATTACACTAATACTACAAGCCACTACTTTATAACAAATGAGTAAAGAAGCAGGGGGAAGTACACAAGCCATTTCACCAATCCTTCCAAGAGGTTTGACTTGACTCAAGGAAGAATGTGGACAGGTGACAAGAATGTTTTGTCTTAACCTAACTCATCATAAATTGCTTGATGTTAACCTTGTCTTTCATAGAAAGAAAATATCCAGGTTCTTGAATCTCTGAATCCCTACTAATTTTTAACTTCACAGATCCCAGAGGATAATATGTAGGTGTCACTGCAGGTGAAGATTTAATTGTATTATAATAGGGCTTTAGCCATATGTCTTTAGTTTGTCTTCTTCCACATAATCGAGGCTTATCTACATATGAACCTCAATTTCTTTACTCTTTCTGGCCTATGACCTCAACTGCCTGCTGACCAACTATATCACAATCCTTTGAAATAAGCCCCAGCATTGGGATTTTAAGAAAACTCTTCTAGTTACAGTTGAAAGCCACAGATCTCTGGACTATGAAAATAAAACATGAGAAGTCTGTGTTGCATTTATCCAATTTCATACTGCTATGAAGAAATACCTACAACTGGGTAATTTAAAAAGAAAAAGAGGTTTAATGGACTTACAGTTCCACATGGCTGGGGAGACCGCAGAATCATGGCAGAATGTGAAGGAGGAGCAAAAGCACGTCTTAACATGGTGGTAGGCAAGACAGTGTGTGCAGAACTGCTCTTTATAAAACCATCAGATCGCATAAGACTTATTCACTATCATGAGAACAGCAGGGGAACCACCCCCTCCTCCTCCATGATTCAATTACTTCCTGCCTGGTCCCTCCCATGACATGTGGGGATTATAGGAAGTACAATTCAAGATGAGATTTGGGTGGAGACAGAGCCAAACCATATCATATGTGGTCACAGATCTAAACTGCACATCCCAATTCAAGTGAAGTATCCTTCTTGGATATGATTTTTAGCACCAATTCTGACCATGAGCTGTTGAGTTCTCAGTGTTCTGAAGGCTGAGGGAAGAAGGATGCTTCTTACTCAGTGTACAGATGGTCTAAACAGCCTCCTTTTACCTGGGCTGCCCCATCAAGGAGCTGTCCCTTAGAGGAGGCAATTGTGGACCTGACATGGTGCACTAGTCCAGTGGGAAACTGGGGAAATGCTGAGACATTACCAAAAGGCCACAGGCCAAGAGAGATAATTCAAGGAGGAAAAGAATATACACCTGCCAAAGAAGTCCTAAAAATACCCAACATATTTGCTAAACAAACTGGAACTTTATTATCTAAGAACTTGGAACAGTCATGGGGAGAGTAATTTGATCTCCTTCCAGACGTGTAAATATCCTAGTAAGACTGGCATTATAGATAGTGAGTAGTAAACATAGTTTATCCTAATGGCCATGTATGTTATAAGTTTGCATTTTTACGCTTATCGTGAATTTCACAAATGCAAGTATATATGTGATTGATTAAATTTATTTACTTATAGCATGAATTGAGAAAAGTGATGGTCAGCTAAAATGGGCATTATAGGTAAGAAGAAAATTAAAAGTGTCTTCTGGGAAGAGGTAGTTGTGTGCTATACCAATATTCTAAACTACCTAATGAGAAAGAAAAAAAAAAAAAGAGAATCTGTGTTTGTGTCAATTTTGAATAAAAGGATTTAAGCAAGAATTCATGGAAGGAAAGGATCAGCCATGAACCCTGCTGCCATATAGGCCTTCTTTCTTGCCACCCTGACTAAATCAGGGGTTGCACAGTACCCATCCTTTTGGAATATGTATTTTAAAATAAATATTGATAGGAAAAAAAAAGAATATTAGGAAAAAACATAAATTTCAAATCTCTGTTCATTACCAGAGGCTGTGCAAAGTGTGGGGTCGGAAGAATGAAGAGAGGTTGATTAATGGGTACAAACACACAGTTAGACAGAAGGAAGAAATTCTAGTGTTCAATGAGACACCAGAGTAACTGTAGTTAACAATAATATACTGTGTATTTCAAAATACCTAAAAGAAGATTTGAAACGTTCCCAACACAAAGAAATGATAAATGTCCTAGGTGATGGATATTTCAAATGCCTTGATTTGATGATTTCACATTGTACACCTGTATCAAAATATTATGTGTACCCCACAAAAATATATAACCATTATATATCAACTAAAAATAAAAAAATTAACCTGATAATGGTACTATATGAAATAAAATATTTCCATCACACTGAAAAAAGCTGCATTCCACAAATAGTTTTCATTGTGTGTTGATTTGGGTTATAACCTGAAGTCTGTCTCTACATTAGTCTGTTCTCACGCTGCTATAAAAAACTGTCCAAGACTGGGTGATTTATAAAGGACAGAGGTTTAACTGATGTATTAGTCCATTTTTTTTTAAGACAGAGTCTCACTGTCGCCAGGCTGGAGTGCAGTGGTGCAATCTCAGCTCACTGCAACCTCCACCTCCCGGGTTCAAACCATTCTCCTGCCTCAGCCTCCCAAGTAGCTGGGACTACAGGCGTGCACCACCACGCCCACCTAATTTTTGTATTTTTAGTAGAGACAGGGTTTCACTATATTGACCAGGATGGTCTCGATCTCTTGATCTCATGGTCTGCCCTCCTTGGCCTCTCAAAGTGCTGGGATTACAGGTGTGAGCCACTGTGCCCGGCCTTATTAGTCCATTTTCAGGCTGCTAATAAAGACATACCCAAGACTGGGTAATGTGTACAGAAAAAAAGTTGAATGGATTCACACTTTCACATGGCCAGAGAGGCCTCACAATCATGGCAGAAGGCAAGGAGGAGCAAAGATATATCTTACACATATGGCAGCAGGCAAAGAGAGCTTGTGCAGGCAAACTTAACCTTACAAAACCATCAGATCTCGTGAGACTTATTCACTATCACGAGAACAGCATGGGACAGACCTGCCCCCATGATTCCATTACCTCCCACTGGGTCTTTCCCACAACATGTGGGAATTCAAGATGAGATTTGGGTGGGGACACAGCCAAACCAAGCTGTATCAGTTGATTCACTGTTCTTCAGGGCTGGGGAAACCTCAGGAAACTTACAATCATGGCAGAAGGGGAAACAAACACATCCTTCTGCACATGGTAGCAGAAAGGAAAAGGGCCAACCAAAAGGGGAAAAACCTCGTATAAAACCATCAGATCTTGTGAAAACTCACTCACTATCAGCAGAACTGCATAAGGCTAACTGCCTCCATGATTCAATTACTTCTCACCGGCTCCCTCCCACGACACGTGAGGATTACGGAAACTACAATTCAAGATGAGAACTGGGTGGGGATGCAGCCAAACCATATCAGCCTCTTACTATAACAGAAAGTAATTTCCCCTCTGGGGCTCAATTTCTTAAAATCTAAACAAAGTAGTATCTGCTGTATGGCCTTTCACTCAGTTCTAGGATGTCACTGTGAAGAAAGCCCTAAGGTGGTGAACAGCTGCTGAGAATCTAGGAAAACACCCTGAGAAGCTGTCTCAGTGGGAGCTTGACCAGTTGTCTCTTCCTAGTTTTCCTGCCCCCAATTCCCATGGGGTCCTCACCCTCACTAACCCACCCCAGTGTGTTACACACAGACCTGCCAAACTCGCTCTCTAGATGAAGTACCTAGAAATGTAATCTTTTTGTTTTTGTTTTCCTAAAAATGCCTTTTTTCTATCACCTTGTAAACTCAGGACCAGCTGCCCGGGTCTGGACTTGTTTGGAAATTTCACTTTACCGCATGAGTGCCAGACCCAGCAGACTCAGCTTTGACATCAATTAACAGCACGACAAATCAGCAGCTGATTCTGGGAACAGCTTCCACACTGACAGTGAAGCATAGCAGTTGAGAAACAGCGCCTCCAGTAACACTTTGTCATTCTTCGACATTGCTGACAGACTCCTTACTTTCCCCAGGCTTATACAAACACATATGCATGCACACATTCTTACAAATAAGAATGTATATCTGAACTTGCACATTCAGACAGGCACACAAATCAAGGGGATCGTGCATGGATGCACTCATTTTCCTTTCATATAGGTGTTCATGTACACACACAAATACACACCCTTAGGAACTTTCATGCATTCATTTACCCACACATGCATCATTTCACAACTCCATAGACACAACTATCCTAACATCTGCAAAAGCACATACACACATGCATGCAAATAGACCCCGTGGGTCCTTCTGATTGTCCACAGGCTCATTCACACACTGCAAAGCCAGCACTCACAAGGTCATGCACTCAAAAGACACAGAGACATAATTTCTCAGACAGATGTGCTTAAATGCATGAGCTCATACAGTTAAACATGCATATGAGCTTGCACAAACACATACACACACACACACACACACTCACTGCCCAATGCAAGAGACTGAAGACAACTTTCTGAAGTGAAGTTGGAAAGGGCAGCTGTTTTTGCTCTGAACAAAGACTGTAAAATGCAGAGTAAACAAAGGAATGTCCACACTTTGTAGCATTAATATACTTCACCGTGAATAGTTGTATCTTCCACGTTTATCTCTTTTTGTTTTTTGCCATTCAGGGTACTTGAGTTGTTTTCATAACAATGTTTTGGAACATTTAATCAAACTAATATTTCTTTTATGTAAAAAGATACTGCCTTCAATAGCTGTTAGCTGTTTTTTAGCACCATTTACTCTGGAGAAGCTCTTCATGGTTGTTTAGTTTTGACATGTGGTGACACAAATTGTGTCTGTTTAGTGCATCTAGCACCTATGATCACCTTGAAAAGTCTGCAGATCTGGCAAGAAAAGAAGAAAGGCCGTTGTTCCAAGTCTCCACATTGGTATGCCTTTTAGATGTTTAAAAATCTAAGCAACTTTTTAAAACCAACACATACTTTGGCGCCTGTGAGTAGGAGAAACGGTAGAAAGGGCGTGCTGTTTCCCTCACCTTAGGCAAAAACAATAACACAGTAACAGAGTGGCTTCACTCCTTCAGGCTAAAGTTACACTCCCGGAATGTAAGTGGGCAATAATTTCATGGACAATGGAGTGAAAAGTGCAATAAGTCATGGAGCCTGGGCCAGAACACCGAATCTCTTTACTGAGTACTCGTGGATTGGGGCAAGGTGCTTTAAACTCTGAGATTCAGATTACCTCAATATAAAACGGGGCTGATAACACCTCGCTGAATTTTGCTTATCAGATAATTGTTAGTGTCAACTTTTTGGTACTCACAATTATTGTCTGCTTTTATCTTTCTTTTAACTATTGTCTGTAAAATGATCTAGATAAGTCTGGCACTAAATCAGCTATTCGTAACCTATAACTAGAAACACTTGGTTGGTGATCTCCTGAAGTTTATACAAAAAGAAATCATGTTATATTCCTAACTGCTTTCCTCCAACCCCCAGGGGGAGAACCAGCAATATTCCAGTGAAATGCCGTGAAGGTTGAGATTTTTTTCTACGTAATTTATGGGTTAATTCCAAGTACCTGGATAAGTATCAGATACATAAGAGATACTCAACAAGTATTTGCCGAACTGATGAATTATGTCCTTGAACATTTGCATTTGGATCTTCTATCCCAAGCCAAAAGAAAAGTGCAGAACTCTTTATTCTTTCTATAAAGAATCATAATCAAAGCTGAGGATGTAACTTATCCATCAGTCTTTCCCCAGGGCTTGAAATGGCACATAAAAGAGGCTGAATAAGTATGTTTTACATAAGTCAGTAGATATCGATATAGACATTTTGTATTGGAACAACAAAAACAATACCATTAAATGTCACTGTTAAAATAATCCAACTCAACGTTTCTTGCAGAGAATAAAAGTTTTTCTGGTGCCTCTCTTGGCCTTACTTCTCTGCCTCTTCACAGGGCTACTTCCCATAGTTTCAGCCCTACAAGGTCCAGCACACCACCCTCTGCTTTTCCGATAATACAAACGTTATCTCAATGATATCATATAGACATTTTTTTTTCTGATTACCATTTGCAGTAGTAACTTTCAAATGTTGTCCTCAAACTCATCCTCCTCACAAGCTTCATCACATAATATTCAGTGAATGCTAGAGTTTTCTACCAGGGGAGCTTCCAAATGACTTTTAAAATGTGTAAATCAGAGCTCATTGTCTTCTTCCCTAAATCTTCTCCCTCTGCTCAATTTTGTATCTGAGCAGATGTCATCAGCATTCCCCCAGCAGATACATCAGCACCCTCTGCAGTCTCCCGTTTGCCCTCTCTCCTTAAATTCTGCTCTTCTCTTCCCTTAAACTGTTTCTCAAGGGCTCATGTCTTGCTCTGTTTTTCTCTTATTGTAAAAATTTAAGTATAATCAAAATTATAAGAGGTTGTAGGATATAATGAAAAGTTATAAAAATGAAATTTATCTTTAAAGATTTAATAACGGATAAGTTTCATGCCTATAATCTGAGCACTTTGGAAGGTCAAGGCAGGAGGATCGCTTGAGCCCAGGACTTTGAGATCAGCCTGGGCACCATGGCAAAATCCCTGCCTCTATAAACAACAATAAAAATAAATACCTAAGCATGATGGTGCATGTCTGTGGTCCCAGCTACTTGGGCGGCTGCAGTGAGAGGGTCACTTGGACCCAAAAGTTCCAAGCTATAGTACGCCATGATGGTTCCAATGCAAGCTAGCCTGGGTGACAGATCGAGACCCTGTCTCTAAAAAAATAAAAATTTGATAACATCTATAACCTTGAATAACAATACATGAGAAAAAAAGCTGCCCAAATGCAATAAAGGTCAAAAAGACACTTGTTGAAAAAGATGTTGATAATGGCAAATCTATAAAACAAAGTTAGCAACAAAACAAAACAAAACAAAAAATATTCAGAAGGAAGCGCGATACATAAAAGGCAAATCCAATACTCACGTATGTAACAACCAGAACAGGAGACACAGACTGGCCAGAGGAGCAGCCTCTATCCTGTTCTACAACAGGGAGGTATGGACAGGGTGGTTTCAGGAAATCTTACAGCAGTTTCTTAGAGAGATTTGACTGCTATCCATCTTTGCCTTCCAGGAAAAAGCAAAGGCTCCAACAACTTGTGTAGTCTCACAATACTGCCAAATAAGTTATCACACTCTGCAACACAAGAAAGCTTCTGTTAGTGCAGAAATCAGTTCTGGTTCCAGCATAACTTAAATCTTTTGAAAATAGCTGGTACTGTGAGAACCAGTTTCATTCAAAGATGAACCATTGTTGAAAAGGAAGTAGCACAGGGTGGGTGCAGTGGCTCACACCTGCTATTTCAACACTTTAAGAGTTCAAGGTGGGGCTAACACGGTGAAAACCCGTCTCTACTAAAAAATACAAAAAACTAGCGGGGCGAGGTGGCGGGCGCCTGTAGTCCCAGCTACTCCGGAGGCTGAGGCAGGAGAATGGCGTAAACCCAGGAGGCGGAGCTTGCAGCGAGCTGATATCGCGCCACCGCACTCCAGCCTGGGTGATAGAGCAAGACTCTGTCTCAAAAAAAAAAAAAAGAGTCCAGTCCAAGGTGGGAGAAACACACTTGAGGCCAGGAGTTCAAGATCAGACTGCTGGGCAATATAGCGCAACACTATCTCTACAAAGATACTTAAAAATTAGACAGCTGTGCTGGTGTGTGCCTGTGGACTCAGCCACTCAGGAGGCTGAGGCAGGAGGATCACTTGAGCCCAAGAGTTTGAGGCTGCAGTGAGCTATGATTGTACCACTGCACCTCATCCTGGGCCACTGTGAGACTCTGTCTCTCAAAATAAAAAGGAAGCAGCCCTGGATGCTTAGATCATACAAAGATACTACAAGCAATAAGGAAAAAAGGAATGGAAACATGTGAAAGATGACTAAGCCTCACCAGAAAAATATTACCACAGAAAAGATGTAAAGTATGAGCAAACATAAGCCATAAATAAAATTTTAAAAATACTGTTAAAAAAAAGTGCACTGGTAAGATATGTCAAGTTAACTAAAAGAGATGAAACATGAGCTGGCAGAACTTGGGAAATAAGTGGAAAGAAAAAAGAAAGAACATCATCTACAAAATCAGGTCTGCATTGGAAGCAGCATAAAGAAAAATAGAAGCTGTTCAAGATACATTAAGTCCATGAAAGACTGGAGTGAGAAAAAAAATGGAAGAAAAATGATCAAAGCATTTTTAAAAATGCTGATGGCAGCTATGTAACATAGGAAAGAAAAATAGGGCTTCACACATAATATGTAGCTCCAGAAATTAAAGGAAATGCTGAAAAGTTTAAGTTACTGGTCTTCTATGATAAAGATTACACTGTGCACTAGCAAAATGATTAAATCATCCACATACAAAAAAGACCAGGCTAGATTCAAAATGATTTGCAGCAACATTCAAGCATAGAAGACTGTGAAGCATTTGCACATAACATCCTCAAGGAAACAAGACATTTAGCCCCACTGAAGTTTAGTCTAACTATAAAGTCTGTGTTCATCCACTTGTTTAGAAACTGTTTACTGAGTGCTTATTATTTTCAAGCATTATTGGTAGAGAGGACACAACAGCAACAACAACCATAACAAGCAGACACATATCTCTCCTCTCATTCTCTCTCTGTCTCTGTATATATATAAAAATATATATAATGTTTTTTAAGACAGTGTCTTTCTCTGTCTCCCAGGCTGAAGTCCAGTGGTGTGGTCTTGGCTCACTGCAGCCTCTGCCTCCTAGGTTCGAGTGATTCTCCTGCCTCAGCCTCTTGAGTAGCTGGGACTACAGGCATGTGCCATCATGCCTGGCTAATTTTTGTATTTTTTAGTGGAGACCTGGTTTTCCCATGTTGGCCAAGCTCGTCTCAAACTTCTGACCTCTGATCCACCTGCCTTGGCCTCCCAAAGTTTTGGAATTACAGGCATGAGCCACTGCACCTGGCTCATTCTATTTATATTCTAATTAGAGTGCAAAAAGAGCAATGAATAAGATGAAGAGTAAAATATGTAGTGTGTAAAGAGATGACCACTGATTACTCAAAGGAAAAATAAAGCCTAGAATGTCAATAGGGATTGTCATTGTCAAAAGCATTGTCACTTTAGAGAGGATGACCAGGGAAGGCTTGAATGAGAGGGGACATTTGAGTAAACATTTTAGTGAGTAAAGGAGTAAGCTTTGCACTCATCCAGAGAAAGGGCATTCTAAGCATTGAGAATAGCTAGGACTAAGGCCTTGAGGCAGGAGTGTGCCTGGAGCCAGAAATGCTGAGTGGTAAAGAATGGGGTCAGGATGGCTGGAACAGTGAGGAGGAGGCAATGAGAATGGGATGAGGCGAGGAAGGTAATGTGAAAAGGAGTGTTGAGTGTTTTAAGGATTTTAGCTTATACTCTGAAATGAGCCGACTTTGGATTGGATAGGGAAAAGATCAGAAGCCCACTTCAGAACTTGTGCAGTTTGGGAGACCTACTAAAAATCCAGGTAGAAAAGCTAAATAGGTTGTTGTACACATAATAAAACATTTTTAGCATAAAAAGAATCACATGTTTTATAAAAGTATTTTAAAAGTACTAGGGGATACACTTCAGAAAACCTAAACATGAATAGAAAATCTTTCTGGAAGGGAATAATGGTGAATATGGAATTCATATATTTATAGGGGTCTTAATCTAGACACTTGAAATACAGGATATATACCTGAAAAAAATTGAAATGTTATTAATGTAGGAATGTAGATATGATGGTAAATAGCAAAAGGAAGGAAAGGAAGATTATAAGAGGTAGTTTAAGAAGACTCATTTTCTGATTTATTGTAACCAAGCCTTCAAAATTATATAATTTAAAGTAGATAAATTTAGTTAGAAGGATGCAATTTATATATAGAGTTATAATGTTAGATATTAAGAAAAATCCATCATTCTACTAAGAAAAAAACAATCGATTTATGCCAGACATCACCAGTGTCCCATCCACTTCCCTTCAGTCTTTCAACTACAGTGCGTGTCAGCACAAGTTACAACTCCCAGCACTTGATAATTGTTTTGCATGAGGGCCTTCTGTTGCAAGGAAATCATTTTGCCCACACAAATATCAACCATTAGTGCCAGGGAATGAAAATCCCTTCAGATCAGCCCTCAAGCTACTATACTACAGCCTTGCTCAGCAAAGGCTTTGAAAGTTACTATGAGGGAAATCCTACCGGGCAGAGCTAAAACCATTAAACCTCTAGTCATCAACTTGGTCCACAGAGAAAAGTAGCCTGAGTAAAGAATGTGCATGGAATCCCTGGACAGTGACAAATGGCTTGTCTATTTCTCAATGTCTTGGAAAGAGCAGGATTAGAAGATTGAAGAAAATGATGTTAGAACACGAAGTATAAGGCTGGTTCTACAATGGTGAACAGACAAAACGTGTAGATATTTGGGTTCCCCACATCACCCACCTAAAAGCAGCCAGGGTAGTGAAAGCACTGAATAACCAAGAAGAGAGTTGGCCTGGTTCAGTAGAAGTCAGCCAGCACTCTGGGTTCCCGGTCACCAAAACTGACTTAGTTACGGCTACTACGGAATGTCCAAACTGGAAGGGGCAACAAAGGACAGTGAGCCTATGATATGGCATCATTTTGTCAAGAAAACTAATGAGTCACTGGGAAGCAAGTTGATTTCATGAGGTCCCTTTTACCTAGAGGAGGCCTCTTTCATAATTACTGGAATTGGGATTATACTAGGCGTGGATTTGTATTCCCTGCTCTGAGTGTTTTTGGACAGTATGGTTATCCAAACGGTCACTAGCATGTAGTTTATGCCATGATATTTTGCATAATATTATTTTAGACCAAGTGTCTTTGTTTGCTTTGCATTTCTATAAAGTAATACCTGAGGGTGGGTAATTTATAAAGAAGAGGTTTATTTGGCTCATGGTTCTACAGACTGTATAGGAAGGATGGCACCAGAATCTGCTTCTGGTAAGGACCTCAGGAAGTTTTCAATCACGGCAGAAGGGGAAGGGGAGCTAGTGTGCCACATAGTGAGAGTGGGAGTGAGAGAGAGAGAGAGAGAGAGAGAGAGAGAGAGAAGGGGTGCCACGCTCTTTTAAACAACCAGCTACCTGGTGAAATAATAGAATGAGAACTCACTCATCACTTCAAAGATAGCACCAAGTCATTCACGAGAAATCCACTCCCATGATCCAAACACCTCCTACTAGGGCCACCTCCAACACTGAGGATCATATTTGAACATAAGATTTGGAGGGGCAAATATCTGAACTATATCACCAAGGGGCTCAACTAAAGCAGCAAGGAGATGTGACAATTGGCACATGAGCATGGGATACACTGGTTCTCCCATGTACTCCATCATATACATGCTGTCATTCATCTAGAACTTGGGATGGGATCTTCAAAATGCAGCTAAGATGCCAGGTTAGGTATGGCATTCTTTGGATCTGTAGTGATGTCCTTCCATATGTGATGGATACTTTAACCAATGGCCATGATATGGTGTTGACTGCGCAGGAGATGAATAAGCTTGAGAATACAAAAGTTAGCAATAGGATAATTACTCCTTATCACTTTTAGTGAAACTTGGGGTGTGGGGATGTATCCTTCCTATGCCTATAGCTCTGGGTGTTGCTAAACTAGAAGTCTGGTTTCAGAGCTAGGGGATGCTCTTGCTAGGAATGCAGTAGGAATTATTCTACATTTCTCATCATAAGGCTCTTCACGCCAGTAGACTAGGAGTCAAAGAAAAGAATGATTGCAACTGGTAGGTGTAAAAGACCCCAATAATCATGACAAAATAGTTTGACTGCTACATAGTGGTGATAGAAAGTACTAAGTATGAAATACAAGAAATTTTGGGGGGAAACTTTTATGCCTCTAAATCCCTTAATAACTGCAAATGCCTGGCAGAAATGCTGATGGGGTAATCTAGAGTGTGTAGCAGAGGAAGGAGGTGATTTGTACCTGTTAAGCTGCTAGGACCAGCTCTGGCAGTAGGGACTAGAGCTTGTCTTTTGCAAGTTTTCCTTTTTTTAAGATATTGAAATAGGCCATTGTCTCAAATAACTGCTTGCAGGATTTTCATATACAGCATGGGTGGATCTGAGCAGTATAAGATAATTACCGCGAGTGCTCTGCCCATTTTAGGGTAGAACAGCTTGAATTCAAAATTCTAGCACCTGCATTTCTTTGTCATAGGCTCCCTCTGCCATTGATTTCACGTTTTTGTGACTGTGAAAAGGCCAAAATTGCAGGGGAATTAACACTCCGTAAAGCAACCCTCGATAATTTCCTAGTGTGGGTTGATGTATCATCAATCACTCCAGCTCCCTCACCTCCACCTGAGATGATTCTGAGGATGGTGTTTTGTGCTGGATCCAGAATTTCCCAGCAGGATTTCACTGCAGTCTTCTATGGAGGGACCTTGCTTGATGAGGCCACCTTATTGGTTTCTTCTTTTCCTACTTCCCTACTATTACTTCCCCAATAAAGGACTTACGATCTTACATTCGACGGCTTGTTTCAAGCTCGGCTTTTGGAAGAACCTAAGCAAAGACATAACTGTCACAATTGTATACTTGCTCAGAGTGTTTAACATTTCTGTCTAAATCGATAGAATAGCAAGAGTTATATACAATAGCCAATATTTTATATAAAGGTTTAGTTATAAAACAACATTAAGAAAAGCCATTAGTGGAACATAATTCTGAATTATCTGGGAACATACACACAAATACCAAAGAAATATGCTTCACATAGTAAAGAATTTTTAAAGAATCAGTAAAAGCAGAAGGCATCGCATAAAACATGAGACAGAATTAAGACCAAATCTGTATTTTCTATCAATAAATTAAAATAAATTAAAATCGCCTATTTAGGCACAAAAATATCAGATTGGATTACAAAGCAAAAATATCTATAACTGTAAATTTACTCAGAGAGGTTGAAAAATAGAAGTGTGGGTAATTTTCTACAGAGAAATGTAAACAAAGGACATGCTAAAATGTTAAGGTAATTTGAGGGCATGTTAAGAAAATAAGAATCGTTTATAGATAAAGCTTATAAATTTAAATAGAGATCAAGTGGTTTTAAATGTGTGTGTGTGTAGCTAAGAATATATAATGAATACTAATATAGGAAAACTAACATTTTACAGGGAAAGTAGATAAAAATAAATTATTATAAAAACCGAATTCACTTTTCTCAATGCTTGACATAGAAGCACGTAAAGAACAACATTAAAAATCTACCCCCTGTTTAATATACTTCATGTCTTCGAATTCCAGTCCCTGAAAAGACAGACTATCTTTCTTCCAAGATTCATGGTGTAAAGTTACATGTGTATGATGTCCCATACATAAGTAAAAATAAAACAAAATCCAGAATAAATACAAACTACAAATGCTTTTAAAAAAAGTAAGAATGTGGGAGGATCGTAAATAAATTCTTACGAATAAGACATCTTTAATAATAATAAAAACCAGAAGTCATCAAATGTTTAAAAATGACAATATGGAAAGTATAAACTCAACATTTACTTCAACATGAAAAATAAAATAAGAGTTCAAACAAAAGGCATAGATCATGAGCGAAAGTCATAGTTTCTTAATATAATAGTTAATACAAATTAATAATGAGAATAACAACAGCTCATGAAAATAATCAGCAAAATACACATTTCACAGAAAACGCAGTTGGGCACAAAATATAAAAGCAGGATTAATCTCACTCATGAGTGAAATGCAAAACAGGGCTACAATAATACATTATTTTTCATCTACCAGATTGAGAAAGAGCAAAAAGTATGAAAACACATTGTAATTTCAAGTAGAAAGGGGATGAGTATATCCCCTGTCAGTGATTAGAGGATTAGCTGTTACATTCTCAACTAGAGAACAAAATGACAACACATATCAAATGGGCATTCTTTCTGACCCAGTCTACAGTTAGACTCATGTATAATTTTTAAACAGGGTTCAAAAAGGAGATTTATTGCAACTTTTACCCCTGACAACGAAAGATTAGAAAATATAATAGTCACTGTTTGGGTGATGGGTACACTGGAAGCCCAGATGCCACCACTACACAATGTAGCCAAGTAGCACCTGCACATGTGTCCCCCACCAACACTCTATTTTTAAAAAAGAATACTATTAACTATATTATGTTACACTCACATAATGGAATACTCAATTATAATAAATTAGAAATCTCCAATTGTTATGAAGTGAAAACAGAAGTAGTAGATCAGGGTAAAATATTCTACCATTTAAAAAATAAATGTTTATTTATTCGGGTATTTAAAAATATGTATGGACATATACTTATTCTAGGTTCTGGGGATATCATGGTAAGTATGACAAACTTCACATTAAGTTCATAGTCTAGGGAAAGGTATGACAAGCAATTGAAAGAAAAAAGAAAAAATTGAGTGTAAGAGATGAGAAATAAAGGGTACTATTTTAAATAGACTGTTCGCAGATATCCACTCAAAAGAAGTTACTACAGGAGATTCATCAATAAATTGGAGGAGTTGATCATGTGCGTAGCTGGATTGATGCCTGTAAATATAAAAGGAAAAAGAACTAACAAATTCTCATGCAACAGCTGGTAGCAGTGTGACTTCGGGCAGGTTAACTAGCCATTGTAAGCCTTGTTTTCTACACTCATGGCACAGAAAAGGCCACATCTCTCATGACTGGAAAAGATAAAAACTGAAACAACTCTCTTAGGACAAGGATGGATTTTATAGGCTCCTGTATTCCAAGCCACAGAATATCAGATGAAACTAGCTTTGCAGATAACTTGAGTCAATGACCAAAAGGCCTTTAGGACTGTCGGACTACATCTCTTATCACTGCTTCTCTCTGCGTGTGGGCTGCCTATCTCTGATGTTCAGAAAAACTTTTTCTAAACTAAGGGAGTGGAAGTCCGGATAAGCAGCTAGCAGCTTCACTGTTCGCATCTCTCACCTTACCAAGCAACAGTCTCTCTTCTATTAGTTGTATCTTAAAAATCCTAGGGAAGATTTCTGGCCCGATTTGTCTTACTTCCCCACTCCTCATGGTAAGCAGTGTGCCATAATGTACAATTTCCTCTGGAGCTATTAAGTTGAAGTAGGGTTTGGAGGAATTTACCAAAATTATGGATACCCTTCTGAAATGAAAGGAGGCATGCTTAGAAGAAACAATAGCTGATCATTGCAGGAGGGTTATGAGGACCCAATGGTACAGTTTGTGTGGACCGCCAATCCAGGGTACTAGATCTTGGAGGAAGCATATAGCACAGGTATGTCCACATCACTCTAGGATCAAAAGGACAGACAGTGCCAGTGATAGAGAATTATTTTTCTGTTAGTTTAGTCCCACCCACCATATATTTTTCAGTGCAGTACTGTGTAGCCACTGCTATGTGATGTGAGTTATAAGCAGTAAGACCTGATTGAGCTCTTTACATTAGACAACTATGAGCTCCTCTTCTTTGTTGCTTTATTTATTTTTTAATTTTTGAGGCATAGGCTAGATAACATGATTCTGTGTAAAAATTATAAAAATCTCAAAATACTAGCAGACAGTGGATACTCAAAGCTATGGTTCTATTAACTAAACTTTCACATTCACTTCATATTGCTTACCTGCCTCTTTTTCCTGCCGCCCCACACCAAAATTGCCATGAACTCATTAGCTAAGGATGTGAGTGATCCATAGTCTTCTCTCCCTAGTTAGTTCCTTTTGTATCTGCTTTCCTTTAGGAAGCAGTATTAAATAGAATTTACCCCTCATTGGCTTTCTTAATAGGACCCCAAATTCCCATGACATATACTATCCTTGGCTATTTACCTACATACTTATAATTTCCTCTACCTTCTTAACACTAATGTAGAGAAGATATCAGAGCTACCTTTGCTTCTAATTAAATTTTCTTTTTAAGTCCCATTTAAACCCTACTCTTTTTTTCATCCCCTCTGATGTCTAACTTTCTGATTTTTATGTATCTTTATCTTGTTAATAGCATCATTTGGAATTGGAAAAAGCTTAAAGCTTGGGTGCAGAATCAGAAACCAAGTATTTTCCTCTTGAAGGAGAAAGTTTCTCCTAAGGAGATCAGAAAAAAGGTCATGAAAGTCTCTTCTAATTATAGACTCTCTTTATTTCTGCTATTTTTTTTTTTTCTAACTCACTGATTTTTCCCTCTCAGTAGAAAGGGGAAAGTAGATGGTCCTGAGATATACCTGGTTTCATTCATTAGTTGTGTGAGCCAGAACAATTAGTCATTCACTGAGAAATAAGTTTTGGTTTTCTCACCTGTACTCGAGTGGTGATAGTAAAACCTATCTGGATCAGGTAGAAACCTCAGTAGAAAATCTGACATGAATCAGCTTAAGCCTAAAAAGTGACTAATGTTAGCTTAGGTGAATAAAATGGTCAGAGCTAGGGACAGCCGCAGGCATGGCTTGACTTAGAAGGCTCAGCTGCTCTCCATCTCTTAGCCCTATTTGATCCACTAAGAGTCTCTGCTAGCTCTAGGCTCTACCTGCTCAAGTACAATATAACTGTCCCAACTAAAACTCTCTTGCACACCCAGGGTTCAAATCCAGCAGCTACAGATCTTTTCTCCACCAGCAGGTAAACTAAAAAATCGGAACCTAACTCTCATTGATTTGCATTGGGTCACACCTTATCCAGCCACTGTATTGGAGATATGAAATATATTAATTAGCTTATCTGCAATTCTCCAGTGCTCCTGCTAAGTTGGACCTACCTGCAGCCTATGCCTCTCTATCAGCAAGAACCAAGTGCAAGTCAATGAATTTTGTGCGTAAGTTCTAGATAAGGCCACCCCTCTCCAGTGTTATTTCCTCAAGGCAGGAGTCACAAAAAAAACTCAGAATCCTATAACTATTTAGATAATGCAAACTTTCTCCAGCCTCCACGTAACCTTTGAGGATAACTTTGAATGGAGAATGCCAAGCTCTGAGCATGCCTGGAAAGGCCCCACAACTTTCTCCATAAATCACAGGCTCAAGTTAAAATCTGCCTTGATGTAATTATTTAATCCTATTACCTCTCTTGGATCCACTAAGAACCTTTCTCACTCTTTATCCATTGAAATGATCCTTGTAAACATCTACAATGTTGATTTTCACGCATGTCCATGTGAAGAGACCACCAAACAGGCTTTGTGTGAGCAACAAGGCTGTTAATTTCACCTGGGTGCAGGTGGGCTGAGTCCGAAAAGAGAGTCAGCTAAGGGAGATAGGGGTGGGGCCATTTTATAGGATTTGGGTAGGTAGTAGAAAATCACAGTCAAAGGGGGTTGTTCTCTGGCTGGCGGGGGTTGGGGTCATGAGGTGCTCTGTTGGGGAGCTTTTGAGCCAGGATGAGCTGGGGAAGGAATTTCACAAGGTAATGTCATCAGTTAAGGCAGGAACAGGCCATTTTCACTTCTTTTGTGATTCTTCACTTGCTTCAGGCCATCTGGATGAATACGTGCAGGCTTGGGCTCAGAGGCCTGACATTGATGTTGCTGTGTTACTAAATCCAAAGTTCTATTCTCAGGCCTCCTGCTGACCTCTGAGAACCATTAGAAATACTTGGCACCTCCCTTTTCCTTCATAGGCTCTCTTCACTTGGTGTTCAGGAGGTCACACTCTTCTGGTTTGTATCCTACCTCCCTGATTATTGTTTTCCAGTCCCTTGCACTGCATCTTCTCCTTTACACCTCCTGGTGTTGTCGTGCCTCGAAAGACACTTCCTGGTCCTCTTTTCTATGACACACATTCATTTGGCAATCCTCCCCAGATACATGGCTTTCAAAGCATCTATATGCAAATGAACCAAAATATTAAATAGACATCTTTAGCTCAGATCTCTTTCCCAAATTCCTATACCCAACTCTTTCAATATCTGCTCTCTTAGGTGCTAAAAGCAGCTCAAACTGAACATCTCTGACATTGATGTCCTGATATTACCTCACCACTATCATCCCACACAGAGCCTTTGTAGTATTGCTGAATGGCAGCCACATTCTTCCCCTAGCTCAGGTCAAAAGTTTTAACATCATTATTACTCCCTCTTTTTCCTTCACCTTGGACCTATTAAGAAATTCTGTTGGCTCTCCTCTCTACTAGCATACTAAACCCAGCCACTTACCACAATCTCCACTGTTACCACTCTGGGTAGAACAGCCTGAATTAATCCTAACTGGTTTTCTTGCCTATAATTTATTCTCAGCCTAACAACTAGAATGCATCTTTATAAGGAGAGTCAGAGCTTGTCTCTCATGTCCTCAAAACTCCAAAATGGCTTCCAATTTAACTTAGAGTAAAATCTAAATTCCTTCTCAGTGTTCTGTAAGACTGCACATCATTTGAATGTCTTGCCAAATCTTCCAGTACTCTCCCCTTCACTTACTCTGTTCCAGGCACACTGGCCAGCAAGCTTTTTGCAACACAAGCTGAATGTGCTCCCATTTAAGGACCTTTACTCTAGATGTGCTAATGCCTGGGAAACTCTCGCCCCATGCCTGTGATTGTCTATGACTCTTCTTACAATCTTTGCAGAAATGTCACCTTCCAGGTGAGGCCAATTTCAGCTCCCTATTTTATTGCTTGCTACTCTGCCTCCCTTCAGCATCCTGATTCCCTCTTACACTGCTTTACTCTCTTTTATTTACTAGAACCTATCACCTGCCAATGCATGTGTTAATTTAATCGTTTAGTACATTTATATTACAGGCTAAAATATAAGATACATGCAATGGTGGTGTTATGCCCAGACCGTTTATTCCCCGAAGAAGACCACCAGAGTCCAGAGTCAAAGCTAAGCAGCAAGGATCTTTATTACAGGTTCGAACCTGGAGCTCTCACTTGCTCGTGAAACGAGACGGGCAGGAGAGCTCCCCTACTGAGCTCCGAACAATGTTATATAGTCTAAGGAAAGTAGGCATAGAATCATTATACAAATTGGAGGTATGATTGGCTGGAGTTTGAACAAAGCGATTTGGCAAACTATGATTGGTTCCCGCCATTTCTGATATTTCAGTACAACCCTTGAGGCGGAAGAGCAGTTTTACACAAAGGCAGTTAATTATATTGCATCAGGTTGCACGACCAGTTTATGGCTATCTTGCTTAAACATTCCTTGTGACCTGGCCTCAGAAAGAGAAACATGTACTTACAGAACTTACGAAGCCTCTGGTACGTGCAAAGATTAGAGAGCAGAACAAGGGTGTAGCGGGTGGGGGGCGGGTACACATCTATCTTTGTGTCCTTTCATTTCTCCCTTCTCATAAGTAACTGGATGTCCAATCTTGGATTTCCAGAGTCTTATAATATAGCCTCACTTTCTGGGTGCAGGAGAGGCTGGTGATGGCTACGGAGGACCATTAGTTGGATGGTATCAAACCTTTCTCTGACAAATTGTAAAATTTTATTTACCACACAGGGGCCTATAGTGAATAGAAGTAGTAAAGACATTAGGGGGCCTAAAAGGGGTGCCAGAAGGGAAAACATTGAAGAGCTCCACCAATTGTTAGCGGCTGTAGTGAATTGTTGCTTTTTCATTTCTAAGCTTAGTTCGTGTAGGCGTTGGACTCTTTCCTCAACTAACCCTGACTCATTTATATAGAAACAGCATTCTTCTTTGAGGAACATACAGGTACCTCCTTTCTCAGCCGTGAGTAAGTCTAAGGCTCTGCGGTTTTGAAGGGTGACCTGTGCTAGGGAGGTGAGCTGCCGCTGAAGGGAGGCTAGGGAATAGGCGGAGTCTTCCATAGCAACAGAGAATTGTTGTAACAGCTTGTCGTTTTCTATCATGGAGTGTTGTAGGGCCCCTCCTGCTAACCCCGCTGCGACGACAGAGGTGGTTAAGGATATTCCGGCAATTAGTGGTAGAAAAACTGCTCGTCTATGTCGCGCAGTTTTAGTTGGGGCGGTCCCTGCCCAGCCTATGAACTCTGCCGGGGTTAGCAGTGTCAGTCGGGGAACTAGGGTAACAGGGATACACAACTGTCCGTCAGAGATGCTTTTGGACAGAGTTTTTAACAGAGTCATATTACACCAGAAGAACACACCAGGGGGAGCATATATGGGACTATTAGGGTATGTAGCCGATTGGTTGCAGAGGCTGTTGCTAAATGCCGAATAACAATAGGGGTATTTCTCTTGGTATGGGTCACGGTACAGGGCTACATCGGGTATCGTGACTATCGATGAGTTAAAACCTGTATAGTTTGTGGGAGGGGAGGATAGAGGAACAGCCGTTAATGGTGGTCTTCCTAGGGTTGCACACATAAAGCAAGAGGACAGGTCGCCTAAACCAGTGAGGTTGGCGAATGCTAGCCCTTCCCGTAATAGAGTTAGCCAGGAGAAGGGCTGCAAGTCTTGTGATAACTTGGTTTCTTGCCTGTGGATTTGTGTGTGGATTAAGGGTTGAATCTGGACTAGACTTCTCCACAGATATAAATGGCTACTGGGCCAGGTACTAGTTGATGAGTAATATACTCCCCCATGTTGTGGGGTTGTCCACCGAGAGTCCCATGGGTCTCTAATTATCCAAGTGTAAGTGACGGGAGACTCAGTTTTGTAAAAATACCACCCTTGTCGTTCTCTCCAGTATCGGACAGAGTGCGTCTTACAGTAGCTATATGGGCAACCTGCACTCTGGTGCCACCAATAATTTTTACAATTATATTCAGTTTGATCATATTCAAAACAGATCATGGGTGTTGCTGGTTGGGCAATCTGGAACCTAGTGAAATTGAGGTAAACTATAGTATTACACCCTGAGGGGGGGCAGTCTGTGCTAGCTAGCAGTTTACCCGCTTGGGGGGTTTCCCCGGGGTGAGTTTTGTTTTCATAGAGCCAGAACCTCCAGACATAGGGATTAGACGGCGCAGCAGTGAGGAGAGTCAGATGCATAAGGCATAAAAGCATAGGTAAGCTAGACATGGTTACGGCTATGGGGATGACGGCGCAGGGTTAGCTTTAAGGGATTGTTCTTAGCTTTGTCTACAGTCCATGTAACCGGTGCTCCAGACGGCTCGAGAAGGTCGGATGTTGGGTCCACTGGTTTGACGTGTGTGTAGTGGATCCACGAAGCAATGCCTTCTACTTTGAGAGCGGTGGGAGTAGTCAGGAGTACTTGCAGTGGTCCTTTCCACCTGGGTTGAAGAGTTTCTTGCCGGTGGCGCTTGACTAGGACCCAGTCTCCCGGCTGGAACGGATGAGGCGTCGGCGGAGGTCCTGCCTCGTACAGTTCTCGTAGTCTGGGCCAAATTTCCTGGTGAATTTTCTGTAAGGCTTGTAAGGAGAACAGGAGCTCAGAGACATTTTCAGTTTCAGGTTTGAGTAAGTCATCTTTTAGACTGGGGACCAGGGGTGGGGGTCTGCCATACATGATTTCATATGGTGTGAGGCCTAGTCTGTAAGGGGTATTTCGGGCCCGGAACAGAGCGTAGGGGAGAAGTACTACCCAATTAGCGCCAGTCTCCATGGTCAATTTAGTTAAGGTCTCCTTCAGAGTCCGATTCATCCTTTCTACCTGTCCTGAGCTTTGGGGCCTATAAGCACAATGTAATTTCCAATTTGCCCCCAGAATGGAAGCCAAATCCTGACTTACCTTACCAACGAAGGCTGGTCCATTGTCTGACCCTATTTGGACGGGAAAGCCATACCTGGGGAGGATTTCTTCCAAAATTTTCTTTGCTACAACCTGAGCAGTTTCTCTCTTAGTTGGGAACGCTTCTGTCCATCCTGAAAAAGTATCTACAAAGACAAGTAAGTACTGATACCCATATTTTCCAGGCTTTATCTCAGTAAAGTCTATTTCCCAATAGATACCAGGCCTAGTTCCTCTACACCTAATTCCTGTGGTGGTCTGGGTTTGGGGGCAAGCGTTGTTTAGTTGGCAGGCTTTGCAATTTGTTGTGACATCGCTGGCCAGTTCAGCTATGCGCCTGATTCTAAACTTGGCGTGCCTGATTAAGTCCATCATTCGCCGGGCACCCAGGTGGGTTGTCCGGTGGATGTGTTCCAACACCTGCCGTCCTAATTTTTCTGGTAGGATGGTTTGGTCATTTATATCAGTCCACCACCCATTTTTAACCTGTTTTAGTGGAAGCGTGTTCATCCATTCGCGATCCTGTTCGGTATAGTCGGGAAAACATGGCAAATTTCGCGGGCCAGGATCGGGGAGCTGGAGCGCGAGGAGCTGACTGGGAGCTTTTGCTATGCTCCTTGCGGTTTGGTCGGCTAAGAAGTTGCCTCGAGCAATTGGCGTAGTTGGTTTCTGATGCCCAGGGCAATGTACAATAGCCAATTTCTTTGGTTTCCACAAAGCAGTTAATAGAGCTAGGATCTCTTGCTTGTTTTTTATTTCTTTGCCTTCGGCTGTTAATAGTCCCCTTTCTCTGTAGATGGCCCCATGTATGTGCGCAGTAGCGAAAGCATAGCGGCTATCCGTGTATACTGTTAGTTTTTTCTCTGCCCCTAGGGTGAGGGCCTGTGTAAGGGCTATCAGTTCGGCTCTTTGGGCCGATGTCCCTGGAGGCAAGGGTTCCGCCCAGATTACCTCAGTCTCTGACGTTACAGCCGCTCCTGCATACCGCTGGCCTTGGTGGACATAGCTGCTGCCATCAGTGAACCAGGTGAGTTCTGTGTCGGGGAGCGGACGATCTTGCAGGTCCTCCCGCACCCCATGCACCTGAGCCAGTATCTCAGTGCACTCATGGGACGGGGCGTCCAAGTCTGGATTTGGCAGCAGTGAAGCAGGGTTTAAAGAGGTTGGGGGCAGAAAAGTTATTCTGAGGGGGTTTAACAGCAGTCCTTGATAGTGGGTGAGCCGGGCGTTACTCATCCATCGGTCCGGCGGCTGCCGGAGGACGCCTTCAATGGCATGCGGGGTTATAACGCGCAACTCTTGCCCCATGATAAGTTTATCAGCGTCTCGGACCATTAGGGCGGTCGCCGCGATTATCCGGAGGCAGGGTGGCCAGCCAGCAGCCACTGAATCTAATTTTTTTGACAAATAGGCAACTGGCCTCTGCCAGGGGCCTAGGTACTGTGTTAACACGGCTTTTGCAACACCCTTACTCTCATCCACGTATAAGTGGAAGGGTTTGGAGACATCAGGGAGCCCCAGCGCGGGGGCTGATAACAAGGCAGTTTTGATTTGCTGAAAGGCCAGCTCAGCCTCTTCCGTCCAATTGAAGGGCTGCCGTTCCTTTGTTGCCTGGTATAGGGGCTTGGCTAACTCAGCAAATCCGGGTATCCATAACCTACAGAACCCTGCCGACCCCAGGAATTCTCTCACTTGCCGTGTTGACTGGGGTCTAGGGATGCGTAGGACTGTTTCCTTTCGGGCTTTGGTTAGCCAGCGTTGCCCCCCTTTTAATAGGTACCCCAGATAAGTTACCTCCGACTTGCAGATCTGAGCCTTTGTTGCTGAGGCTCGGTAGCCTAGCTCCCCCAGAGTCTTCAGGAGGTCCTCAGTCCCTCGAACACAAGTTTCCGGGGACCTGGCCGCTATTAAGAGATCATCAACATATTGCAAAAGAGTTATTTCAGGGTGTTGCCGCCGGTACTCACCCAGATCTTCATGAAGGGCTTCATCGAACAGAGTTGGCGAGTTCTTGAACCCTTGTGGCAGTCTGGTCCATGTTAGCTGACCGTTGATGCCCCTCTCAGGATCCGTCCATTGAAATGCAAAGAGTTCTTGACTTTTGGGAGCCAGAGGAAGGCTGAAGAAAGCGTCTTTTAGATCAAGAACGGTATACCACTGTTTTTTGGGATGTAAGGCACTCAGAAGGGTGTATGGATTGGGCACAGTGGGATGTATGTCCATGACCCTTTTATTAACTTCTCTTAAATCCTGTACTGGCCTGTAGTCCGTACTGTTGGGTTTACGAACAGGTAACAGTGGAGTATTCCAGGATGAGTGGCAAGCCCGTAGGACTCCCTGGTCTAGGAGTCGGCGGATATGGGGCGTAATTCCTTCTCTTGCCTCCAGGGGCATAGGATATTGCCGAACCCGAATGGGGTCCGTCCCTGGCTTAACTTCCACAAATATGGCAGGTCGATGTTTAGCTAGCCCCAAGCCCCCAGTTTCTGCCCACGCTTCAGGGAAACGCTGGAGCCAAGAGTCAATTCCCTGATCGGGGGGCTTTTGCTCTTGATGGAGTCGGTACTCATCTTCTAAGGTGACAGTCAGGATAGATATTGGCCTGTTTTGGGAATCAGTTATCTTGGGCCCTTCTGGCTCAAAGTGGATTTGGGCCCCCATCTTTGTCAGCAAGTCCCTCCCTAGTAGAGGGCAGGGGCTCTCTGGGATGACTAGGAAGGAATGGGAGACTTTTCCCGTTCCTAAGTCTACAGTCCTCTGGGTTGTCCAGGGGTATTTTTTGATGCCTGTGGCCCCGTGCACCCAGGATGTTTTCTTAGACATTTTTCCAATTGGTTTGGTTAGGACTGAGCGTTCCGCCCCAGTATCGACCAAGAAGCGAACTGGGGACCCCTCCACTTGCAAAGTTACCCTGGGTTCGGGGAGGGGGTCCGAACCCCGTCCTCCCTAGTCAGAGTCCTGGGTAACGAGTACGGAGGTAGGGTTAGCTGGTCTCCGTTTCTTTGGGCAGTCTTTAATCCAGTGGCCACGTTCCTTGCAATAAGCACACTGATCTTTTTCTAATCCTTGCCTAGGGCCTTGCTTTTTCTGCTTTCTGTTTTGGCCATTTCCTGCCTGGGGGAAAGCTGCTACTAAGACTTTGGTCATTTCTTTGGTTGCCTTGAACTGTTTTTCTTCTGGAGTATCCCTATTATTATAAACTCGCTGGGCCATCTGAAGGAGGTCCTGAATCTGCTTTCCCTCTAAACCTTCTAATTTCTGGAGTTTTCTTTTAATATCTGGTGTTGCCTGGTTTACAAAGGACATTACTACCGCTGCCTGATTTTCCGGTGCTTCCGGGTCCATAGGGGTAAACTGTCTGAAGGCTTCCATTAATCTCTCTAAATACACAGCGGGGCTTTCTGTCTTACCTTGTAACACAGAATATACTTTAGCCAAATTGGTGGGCTTGCGAGCTGCAGCCCGGAGACCCGCCATTAGAGTCTGGCGATAAATGAGCAGTCGTCCCCTACCTTCTGCCGTGTTGTAGTCCCATCTGGGCCGGGTCAAAGGGAAAGCCGCATTAATGAGGTCAGGATTTGCAGTTGGCTGGCCGTCATCTCCTGGAACCAGTTTTCTGGCCTCAACTTGGATTCTTTCCCGCTCCTCCGTTGTGAACAGGATTCGGAGGAGCTGTTGACAGTCATCCCAGGTCGGCTGGTGAGTAAACATGACACTGTCTAACAACGAGGTTAGATCTTTGGGATTATCTGAGAACCGAGCATTTTGGGACTTCCAATTGTATAAATCACTGGTGGAAAAAGGCCAATACATGAGACGGGAGAGCCCGGTATCATCGAGCGATCCTATTTCTCTGAGAGGCAGGGCTACAGTGGAGTCAGGGAGTCGGGAAGCTTGGTCCCGCTGTACGCGGCCTCGTGTTCGGCCGGCCGGCCCCCCCAGGTTACTTTCACTCTCGGCTGCTTCCGCTTCTCGGTTTCCCTCTACGGAAGCACCACCCTGGGGGACTAGGTCCTGCGGGATAAGGTGCTGATATGGTGGGGGAAATGTGGGTTCTAACGTTAGGGGGTCCTGGCTGTCCGGCAGCACAGGGGCCGAGGGAGCAGAGGGAGTCTTTTGTCTTGTAGGTCGCGTTACTAGGACTTTGCAGGGCTCAAGGATGAATGGAGTTATCCAGGGTGGTGGGTTTTCCACAAGATCCTGCCACACTAGAATATAAGGAATTTGATCAGGATGTCCTGACTGCCCTGGCAGGAAAATCTTAGTTTTTACCTTAGTAATAATAGAGAGACAGAAAGTTCCTTCAGAGGGCCACCCTACGCCGAAAGAGGGCCACTCCGAACGGCAGAAAGTAACTAGCTTTCCCTTCTTTAGTTCTACGCTTAAGTTACGCCCCCGAGCCTTCACATCCTTAAAATTGGTAACAAGGAGTGAGAGCGGCGTGCTCTGGTTGTTGCCCATCTTTGGACTGCTCCTACAAAGAGAAGGGGGGACGAAAATGAGTGTGAAGCAGAGGGGAGTATCCGACAGGTCCGGTCCTGGAGGGGGAAGAAAAGGTTTTATGTTTCGTTTTGGGCTTACACTTAACACTTAACAATAATGGACAGACAGTAATAACGATGAGCATTCGCGAGCGCGTGTCGGACTTCCGACCTGAGTCAGACGGGGCAACCAAGGATGGAGGCCCCCAGATGGGCACTGGGGAACGTCTCCCACCAGTCCCGAGTGGCTGTCTTCTAGCGCGTCCGCCAAGACCGTGCCACTTACAGAACAGACCAATACAGATTACAGATTACGGATTTCGCGAAATTTCAGGGAGACAGACAGAGACAAAGACAGAGACAGTGACAAAGCCGGCTTACCTACAGATTAAGATCCGTTGACTTGGGGGTCTGGTGGGCTTGGGGGAAATCCCGGACGAGCCCCCATTTGTTATGCCCAGACCGTTTATTCCCCGAAGAAGACCACCAGAGTCCAGAGTCAAAGCTAAGCAGCAAGGATCTTTATTACAGGTTCGAACCTGGAGCTCTCACTTGCTCGTGAAACGAGACGGGCAGGAGAGCTCCCCTACTGAGCTCCGAACAATGTTATATAGTCTAAGGAAAGTAGGCATAGAATCATTATACAAATTGGAGGTATGATTGGCTGGAGTTTGAACAAAGCGATTTGGCAAACTATGATTGGTTCCCGCCATTTCTGATATTTCAGTACAACCCTTGAGGCGGAAGAGCAGTTTTACACAAAGGCAGTTAATTATATTGCATCAGGTTGCACGACCAGTTTATGGCTATCTTGCTTAAACATTCCTTGTGACCTGGCCTCAGAAAGAGAAACATGTACTTACAGAACTTACGAAGCCTCTGGTACGTGCAAAGATTAGAGAGCAGAACAAGGGTGTAGCGGGTGGGGGGCGGGTACACATCTATCTTTGTGTCCTTTCAGTGGATTTGAGCCTGCCTTTACTTTCACATAAAAGTTGATTATATACTTATTCTCCCCAACTTTGTATTCAAGTGGTACCTTGTAGTTGGTCATGGTGTATTATTTACCTAACAAACATTCACAAATGATCCAAATCAAGACTCACTTTGATTTTTTGAAGAGTCTGTTCTCAAATGTTTTCTAGCACACAACTGTATTCATGAGATCAGAGATCTTTGTTTCATTAATTACCATCTCCATAATTTCACAGCTGAGCCTGACATGTGGAAATCATTCAACAAACATTTTGTCTGGCCTCTGAGCCCAAGTCTGCACATATACATCCAGATGGCCTGAAGTAACTGAAGAATGACAAAAGAAGTGAAAATGGCTGGTTCCTGCCTTAACTGGTGATATTAACTTGTGAGATTCCTTCTCTTGGCTCAGAAGCTCCCCTACTGAGCACCTTGTGACCCCTGACCCTGCCCGCCAGAGAACAACCCCCTTTGACTAATTTTACATTACCTACCCAAATCCTATAAAACAGACCCACCCCTGTCTCCCTTCGCTGGCTCTCTTTTCAGACTCATCCCACCTGCACCCAGGTGATTAAAAAGGTTTAGTGCTCACAAAAAACCTGTTTGGTGGTCTCTTCACACTGATGTGCATGAAACATTTACTGAGTCAATATCTCCAAACCAATTTCATTATTTTAATTCTATTAATTTAGCCACCACAGAGCACAGGGCTCTGAGATCATCCATTTTCCTCTCCATAAATTACTATGGGCAAGGAAGCCACCACATCACACCTCCAGTGTTCAATGCCCCTTCCCTGTTTAGGTTTTTCTCTACAGCATTCTTTAACTCTGATCTTCTCTACATTTCACTGATGTATTTGTCTGTTTGTACATCTATCAGTGCAATGATTTGCCTGTCTTGTTTTAAGCTGTATCTTAAGCACCTATAAAAATGCCTGGCATGTCAGATAAAGCTCCATATATTTTGTTGGATGAATAAATTAATGAATCAATAAATTAATGAATGAGTTGTTCATTTAATCATCCAGAGCCTCCCTCTACAGTTAATGGTGAAGGTAGATAAGAGTGATTTTTTTTTTCTCCACAGTAAATTTAAGATATTGGTCAGCCAGAAGAAAGGTTTTAGGTAAATAAAATAACAAATATCCCCTACAATACCCCATGGAAAAATAAGAGTACATTAGAAAATGTATATAAAGTTTCTAATTCAATATTTTTAAAAACAAGAAGAGTAGAGCACCAATTCTGCAAGAACCTAATGTGCTTATGTATGTTCATGAAAAAAAGCTATCAAATAATTTTGAGAACCTCTCATTCCCAATGAAACAACACTAAAAGGATTTCTCTATGGCAAGACACCTCAGAGCACTTGGTGTACTAACAGAATTGTAACTCTCATGATGGTGTTAAAACAAGAAACAATTCTCGAATACATTTTAACATGTAAATATTTATTCTACAGTTTTTTAAGATTGGGAACTGTGCAGATATCAATTGATTTACATCTTTTTTACCTTTAAATTCTACATAAAATTGTGATTATGTCAGATTAGGTGTAAAATATATGGCCAGTCAAGTAACAAACCAAATTTTGAAGTTAGGAGTTTCAGGATGCTCTATTCTTCTTGACTGTTTTATACATACGCACATATATAAAAGCATACACAGCTATGCACATGTATGTGAAGACCATATTATTATATTGTGAACATACACAAGGAATAAAAAATGGACTCCATTCAGTAATAATTAAAATAGTTAAATTTTAATAGTGATTTTATTTTTAAAAACACTTGAAAATTGTATTTAGCCATTATAAAAAGAAAATGCACTCTTATTGTGGGATCCAGTTATTTATTTATAGTAATTACACCAGATTCATGTCAGAGCTCTTCACATTTTTATATTTAACTGTTTGCCTCAAAGGGAGAACCAGAATCTCAATAATGTGAAATAAATTCTAGTTGATTCTGACATGAACACTCTCATAGGAGAATGCTGAGCTTCCTTAGGTAGAGCCCAATGATGCTTTATAGTGGAAGACTGATGTTCCTTTCTACAGTCCCTGGGGATCATGGCACACAGTGAGAGGTGGTATGTAAACTGTGCATATAATACAATGATGATTCTCAGTGGGTACCCTGTCTTATTAGGATAAATCACATAAGAGAAAACTCCATGTGATAAAGTCATTTGAGATGGATCATTTAGAATGAAAGGACTAGTGTGATTACTAGACCATTGACTGAAGTCTCCAACGTAGTTCAAATAATTTCCTCGACTAGCCAAGCGTGTTTTGAGAGTCGATAGGAATCCATTGGAGAATGGCACTCAGAAACTAAACAGTGTGGGTTGCTCATTGGCAAAGGCATTATATTCAAACCACTCACAATACTATCACATGGTCCCTAACCACCACAAGTCTTTCACCTTGCCAAAGTCATGAAGAGTCAATAAAAAATGCAAATGTCAAAAAAAATAAATATACACACACGCATATAATGAGGAGGGCACTGAGGCATCTGCACAAAATCCTGCCAAATTGCAGATTATTTATAGAGAGAGTAATTTTAGTTCAGGGATAGTAGATCATCCATGCAATTGCTAAATATATTAAAGAGTGATATTTTTGAAAATGTGTACTTTGACGTAAAACCACAGTATGGAATTTTATCTGCTCAGTGAAGTTGCTGCACTGTTTCTAGTACATGAGTCTCCCTGTGGAAGGCTATTGTAAGGTTGATATAAAATACTGAATTGGAGGAGATACTCAAGTAAACTCTCAGGTGCTACATCAGAGTAACTTAATGTTGCCATTTTAGAGAACCTGCTTCTCTACTTTATCCCTCCTTCCCCTTTCTCTCAGATGTTACAATATTCGGATATTGCACAACAAAATTTTAAAAGGTAATGCTAATCAGAAACAGAAGTCTGAAAAAAACTTCAGAGTTTCTCTAATCCCCCTGTATACACATTGACCCCCATTAATTCTTGAATTTCATTCGTGGTACCCATTTATTCATTAGGCAGATACCTCTAGGGCTTTAACTTCAAGCCTGGCACTGTCATTCCCTTTGTATAGGAGAGTCTGGCGAGGGTTAAAGGGATTAAGTAATTTGCATATCAAACATTGTGTGATCAGTAATAGAATCAAGATGCAAGACTAAGTTCTCTTACCTCTTTTTTTTCTTTTCTTTTCTTTTCTTTTCTTTTCTTTTCTTTTTTATGAGACAGGATCTCACTGTCGCCCAGGCTAGAGTGCAGTGACATGATCTTGGCTCACTGCAATCTCTACCTCCCGGATTCAAGTGATTCTCATGCCTTAGCCTCCCAAGCAGCTGAGACTACAGGTACACTGGTACAGGTGTGTACCTGTAGTCTCAGTTTTAAAATCATTTAAAAATTATTTAAATCAGCTGCAAGCAAAACTCAGGATACTATTCATCCTGAAGCCAATTCTCCTCCAATGGTGAAATTATGAAATCAAACAAGTATGTACTTCTAAAGTGCAATTGTGAGTATTTTTGTATTTCTAGTAGAGATGGGTTTTACCATGTTGGCCAGTCTGATATCGAACTCCTCACCTCAAGTGATCTGCCAGCCTCAGCCTCTCAAAATGCTTGAATCACACGTGTGATCCATCACGCCCAGCCAAGTTCTCTTACATTTTTGCCATAAGATGGGAGATCCTTCCAGGAGCTGATTAGGAGAAAAGCAAGAAAGATCAAATTTGAGCAAGGAAACTTTATACACACTGCCAAATATCTCCTTCATCACAAGTAGATATCAATCAATATGATTTTGCCTTCCCTTCCCACACCTTTGAAATTGCAGCATTCCATCTAATAATTTAGCCTTTTCACAAAACTTTCCATGAATCATCCCTTCCTTTATAAAATCTATAACTCTTGTGAATTTTTATTCACATTTATCCAGACCTCTCTCAAGACCCACCTGTCATTATGTCTTGGATTACATGTTTTTCTGTGCTGGCATTTAAATATTTTGAAGCAAGCACTATGTCATACATGTCATTCTATCTATTATGATGGCTTCCTTGGGCTACACAATAAACACGTTTTAATGAATGAAGGAAGGAAGGAAAGAATAAGCCATGGACTTAGCTTCTGTGTCTAAACCATCCATCGTATCATTCACTCAAACATCTTTTCATGTCCTTCAGCCAGACAGCCAACTGTTCTTCCATCTTTCTAGTCATTATTACATACCTACATTCATTCACTCAGTCATTCAAGATTAAATAAGCAACTGTAGGCTAGAAGCAGTTCTGGCAACTGGAGTGCAAAATACAGTTTCCCAACCAGACTCCAGAGTTCTGCTGATCAGATTTATATTTAAAGCTTACCCTCTGACTCCAGAAGTGAAAGGTGATTCTATGGACAAGTGGACACTGGAGTAAGAGCTCAGAAACACCAAAATATCTCCTGGGTTTTAGAATTGCCATTTCATAATATAAAATCTATCTTTGTCTTTCTGGAAAATAAAATGACATAGTGTAAACAACATGCATCTTCCCTACAAATCTTTGCCATTTTATCAATTTGTTGAAAGTCAACTCAATACCAGTTTAAATGCTTTCTAGTTTTTACATCCATTATCTCATCAAATATGTGCCATAAGTAGAGTAAGCTATATTATTTCTCCTAATTGTATGAGATTACTATATTGCAAAAAAAAAAGGAAATACAGGTGCAGATCGCATAAATAACTTGCACAGTTGAAAAACAGAGAATTGAAGGAGAAAAGAAAAAAATGAGGTCTCCTGAAACTGACATATTCCCTGTGTATGTGCCTCATTCACTTCAGTGACAGAACAACTAATGAAAAGATAAATAAAATCCTCATAACTAAAGTCTGTTCACCAAATTTCAGATCATAGTGATTTCTCTCTTCTCTTTGGACAAACAATACTTTATTGTTTTCACTGTATGTTTGTCAATTATGAGCTGTGATGCCTCTAATAGTATTGCATTCAACTGTCCTTTAGTACTTCCCTGTTTGCTCATAATGTGTGAACAGTTTTTTTCTAACTCAGGAATGTTCATCTTCCTTGCCTTGTCTTTGCTTCAAATCTGGAACGAGATAGAAGTGATGTCAAGGTCCTGCCATATAATGATGTATAATTTAGGGCAACTTTATGAAGCAATTCAAACATAGGTGTTGTCTCAGTCCATTCAGGCTGCTATATCAAAATATAAAATGTGTAGCTTGTAAACAGCAGAAATTTATTTCTCACAGTTCTGAAGGCTGTGAAGTCAAATATCAAAGTACTGGCAGATTTGGTATCTGGTGAAGGTTGATCTACTGATTTGTAGACAGGGCATTTTACTGTCTTCTTATATGGTGGAGGGTATGAGGAGTATCCCTGGGACCTCTTTTAAGAAGGCACTAGTTCTATTATGGGACCCTCCCCTCATGACTCCGTCACCTCCAAAAGGCTCCACCACCTGTAACTATCACATTGGTCATTTGATTTCAGTAGATGAGTTTTCTTGGGATACAAACATTCAGACCATAGCATTCTTCCTCTGGCTCCCCAAGATCCATGGTCTTCTCACAAACAAAATACATTCACTCCATCTCAATAACCCCCAAAGTATTAACTCAGTCCAGCATCCACTTTCAAATAAAAGTCCAAAGTCTCATTTAAAAATTATTTAAATCAGATGCAAGCAAAACTCAGAATACTATTCACCCTAAAGCCAATTCTCCTCCAATGGTGAAACTATGAAATCAAACAAGTATGTACTTCCAAAGTACAATTGTGAGACAGGCATAGGCTAGAAATTCCCATTCCAAGAAGAAGAAATAGTAAAGAAAGAAAAACAAAAACAAAAACAAAAACAAACCCTCACAGTTGCTCTGTGCCTGGACCTACTCCTACAATGGTTCTCAGTCATGACCCCACCTCTGTAGCCCCTCTGTACCTAGGTCATGCACCTCAGGCTTCCCTGGGCTGGAATTATGTGCTAGTAGCACACCCATGGGTCCACTGAGCATTATGTTAATGTGAGGTCCCTGCAATAGTCCCATACTCACTGTGAACTTTGCACACTGGGCCTGTGATTAGAGTGGCAGCCCTGATGATTTCTGAATTGCCTGCAAAGTCATTCTTCCACTGTCTTGAACAATAGGTCCTGGTTGACCAATCTTATCAGATAGTCATTTGGCCATATCTTTGGTGTTCTCTCCTGAGCATGCTTTCTCTTCCTTTTCAGTATGGATAGGCTAAAATTGTTCTAAATTTTTAAATTTTGCTTCTCTTTTCATTAAGTATTCTGTGTTTGAATCATATCTCTCTTCTTGAATTTTACTATAAGTAGTTAAGAAAAGCTAAGCTATATCTTCAACATTTTGCTTAGAAATTTCCTCAGCCAAATATTCAATTTCATTGCCTACATGTTCTACCTGCTACAAACATGAGGGCATATACACAATTCAGCCAGGTTCTTTGCTGCTTTACAACAAGAATGGACTTTCCTCCATTGTCTAATAATGTGTTCCTCATTTCCATCAGATATCCTCAGAATGGACTTCATGGTCCATATTTCTACCAACATTGTCTTCAGGTCCACTTAGGTATTCTTTAAGAAGATTGAGGTTTTCTCTGCAGTTCTCCTCTTCTCCTTCTGAGCCCTCACCAGAATCACTCTGTAAGGTTCATTCATAGCAATGTAGATTTCTTTTCTAGCATTCACCTGGAAACTCTTTCAGTATCTACCCATTACCCAGCTCCAAGCTTGCTTTCACAGTTTTAGATAATGTAACAGCACTGCACTTCTTGGTATCAATTTTCTGTTTTGGTCCATGTGAGTTACTATAATGAAAAAATGCATAATTTGGGTAGATTATAAACAACAGGACTCTATTTTTCACAGTTCTGAAGGTTGAGAAGACTATAATCAAAGTTCAGGAGATTTTGTGTCTGATGAGGGCTCTTTTCCTGGTTCATAGTCAGTGCCTTCTCACTGTGTCCTCACATGGTGAAAAGGGCAAGCAGTGTCTCTGGGGACTCTTTTGTAAGGGCACATATTTCATTTATAAGGGCCCCATCCTCATGACCTAATCATCTCCCAAAGGTCCCACCTCCTAATGCCTTAATGTTGGTGATTAGATTTCGATGACTAATTTTTTGGGGGGAGGTGTGCCATAAATATACAAATATAGCAGATATCTTTATCCTTAAAAACTGAAGAGGATAATGGTATTCCCCCCATTAATCATCATGAAACCTAACTGAAATACAGAGAGCAAAATTGCTTAGCATCATTTGGAATATATAGTCAATGCTTGAAAAAGGTAGCTGATTGTATTATTACAACTAATATCTTATTATACCCCTGCATTATCCCAAACACTGTGGGATAATTGTTTGTTTTTTTGTTAGTCTAAGGGACTAGGCAGTATATGAGCAAAGTAGGAATCTAATACATATTTGTCTATGAATTTAAGATAATGGCCAGTAAAGTATGAGAATTGAATTACTTTTACAAGACACGTTGAGAATCAAACAGAGGGACATCACCAGAAACTAAGAATCTATAGTAGAAACTCTCTTAATTTTTTGATGGATTATAGGAAAAAAGTAAACAAAACCATTCAGGCTAGCTCAAAAAACTAGGAAAGTGTTATCAGAAGAAGCAAATATCAGAGAGAATAAATATGAGTAGGCTACACAAAAAGTGTAGATTATAATTTGAGAGTCTCAAAGAACACACCCATTCTTTCATCCCTCTCCTCTCTGTCTCTCTTATATGCATAAAAACGTAGTATGTTTCAAAAATCACAAAAGATTTCCAAATTACTTTCTGACTCATACTTTTGAGTAATCTACTTAATAAGTTGAGCTTTTCAACATGGTGATAGCTTTGTAATAATAACATACTTTTCTGATATTCATCGGAAGAAATAAAATTCCAGTGAATTTTGAACTTTCTCATCATCTCATACTATTAGTAACCTTGGGAAAATCAACTCTTATAGACTTAACCTTGTTTTTTATTTGTTCTTCATTTTCTGTGTAAACTTTATATCAACATATGTGAGAAAATGTATACAATTAGAAAGTAAAAATTGAAAAGTGAAACAAATGATAAAATGCCAGCTGTTATAATCAACATTATGCAGCTCTCACGATGGAACCACTGATAGAAAACTGTTTTCGCAGTTGTGGGTCCTAATTAATTTGAGGAATGGGAATACGAACATGAGTTAACATTAAGTGTGAAAGGTTGAACAGAAAGTTTATCTGTCCCAAGATAAAAATCTAGGCCCACAAGTCTATGAGGTACTCTGGTATTAATTAACACTGCTGAGTCCATAAACATTTCAAGTTCTCAGTAAATAAAATCTAATCTGGCATCCCATATTCGACTTCCCAATTTTTTAATAAATGCATTCATTGTAACATTACTGTCTCATATTTTTATAGTTCTTTACAATTTGTAAAATCTTTTCACATATTTACCTTATTTGATTCTCACAATATAAAATGGTAGGGCAGAAATGATATCATGAAGGCTGTTCATAATTTTTTTGGCTCTTTTCCTCACTCTTTCATTTTGGGCACATAGTAGTATGACATTTCCTTGCCTACTTGAAGTTGGGAGAGGCCCTGTGACTATTTGGGGCTGATGAACCAAGAGGGAAGTGGCACGTGTTACTTTGGGGCCATGTCATGCTTCTCTGCATTATCGTTTTCTTCTGCTAAAGTGACTGGTTAAGTTTCAAGACTGTGGCAGTTTCACCAACCAGGGACACTGCAAAGGTAAAATGATCAGCTTCCTGCCTATCTCTCCACCCTGTGATGGACATGCAGAATGAGCAAAAACTACACATTTATTGCTGTAAGTCACTGGGATGTTGAAGTCATTTGCTAATATAGCATGACGAGTCTTTTCTGACTGATACAACAGGTATTATTTTTCCTGTATTAAAAATAATTTTTTGATGATTAGAGAAGCTTACTCATGAAGACAAACCTAAAATCATTAAAATTAAAATGATTTCTTCTATTACATCAGCAAAATATTAAAACAATAGAATAATATAATAGTGTTTATTAAAATAAAATATCATTGAATACTCTCGTGTGTTTTTTCTAAATGTTTTGTGTTAAATGTGGTTTTATACAGGGAAGGAATTTTTACAGCATTGAAATCCTCAAATTATTTAATTTTCATCTCTATGGTCAAGGCATAAATACTTCTGTGAACTTGTTAAATCTGTTATTTTTCTACAGAAACTAGAAGAGTACCCCATACTATTTGACGGAAAAGTGATAAGTGCATTAGCTATGAATAGAGGCTGGACATCCCAAAACTGCTAGGTTGTCTCTAATTTTGCCTTCTTAAAGTTTTTTATAACACAAATTCCAGATAATAAAAATTAGTCCCTTACATCAGTATATTACATAAATCAATACAAGAAAGATATTCTAAATAATATAATGCAGAATATTATTATCATTAAATATACTACACTTCATCTCTATCCAACCTTATGGGGATTCAAACCTGTTGTATGAGTCAAAGTTTTCATGTAACTGAAAAATATTTCCTTAATTGCAAGTATTTTTTCAATTTGCCATTTAAACCATCATCTTTCTTATAATTATCATGCACCTGCTTAGCCTCCTAAAATGGAATTAAAAGACTAGAATGTTTTAACACTTATTGAATGTTTACTAAATATCAGCCACTGGGTTGAGCATTCGCCATCACTACAAGCAACAAATACTTATGACCCTTGTACTAGAAGTCTTCGTGCATTTGTGCTCTATAACGAAAGACTTGAGACTGGGTAATTTATAAACAACAAAAACGATTTCTCACAGCTTTGGGTGCTAGGAAGCCCAAGATCGAGCACCCAGTTGGTTTTGTGTCTAATGATGTCCCAGACTCTACTTCCGAGATGGAGCCTTGAATGCTGTGTCCTCTTAAGGGGATGAATGCTGTTTCATCAAATGGCAGAAAGGATGGAAGGGAAAAGGATATACACTCTGTGAGAAGCCTTTTTGATAAGGCATTAATCTCATTCATGAAGGTAATGTCCTTATGATCTAATCACCTCTGGAAAGCCCTATATATTAATGTGGTTGCATTGGCGATTAGGTATCAGCATGCATTTGGAGGGGGCACAAACATTCAAACCATAGCACTGAGCTTCCATGAAGATGAGAAACTTGTTTCCAACTCTCACAATTACTCAGGGATGGAGCAGGGGCCTAAACACAGGTAGTCCAAAGCCAGGGTCCCACTGCTCTTTGCTGCTATGCCATCTGGCTTTCCACTGTGAACGCAGTTTAGTTCTTCATCACACATGTAGTAGCATTACAATCAGGACTGATGTTATAGCTTGTGATACTCACCTGCATCGATTTAGAGACAAGGAAACATAAAAATATAAAGAAGATGAAATGTTTGATCATAAACTTAAAGAATGACAAAATTTAGATAATGTGATAAGGGTATTCAATTTCAGTCAGGGAAAACACTGCCAGTCTATATGCACTAGAAACAGAAAGGAAAACCAATGCAGGGACTTAGAGGCTCACATGTAGTTGCTACGGCTGGAGAAACACAATCAGCAGAACCATTGCTGATAATCTCTGCCTGCTACATCAGAGGTGTGGGCTAGGGTTTCTCACAGAATCATCTGGAAGCCACTGAGCATCCCAAAAACTTGGAGGAAGTGATAGTGAATCCGTCGCACCTGTAACTTCTCCTCTGTGTTACAAAGAGTATCAAGTTGACAGTTGAATCTCCAGCATTGCAGGTCACTGATCTTCAGTCTGGTGTTTCTTCTAATATGCTACGCTATATATCAGAATTTCTGGGCAGGAAGACACACTCAAAGAAGGTTAAATAAAATTAGCATTACAAAATAGTTTAATATATGACTTTCAAAAACAGGCAAAATGCATCTATGCTGTTAGAAGTTGGAATATAGGTGGCCTATACTGGGAATGAGAGAAGGTAACTGGAAAACAAAGGAAACTTTCTCCAGGATCCTGGCAATGTCTGTTTATTCAGCACAAACATCTTTGATGTGGGAAAATGTATCAGGTTGTGTGGTTATTGAATATATACTTATTTTAAGTTTGAATGTAATACACACAGTCCCTGACTTCCGATGATTTGACTTCTGATTTTTTAGCATTAAAATGAGTTTGTTGGAACACAGCCCCATCATAAATTGAAAATCACCTGGTCTTACAATGGTCCAACTTACAAGTTTTCAACTTACAATAATGTCTTAGCCCATTTGTGTTGCTATGAAGGAATACCAAAGGCTGGGTAATTTATAAAGAAAAGAGGTTTATTTGGCTCATAGTTCTGCAGGATGTACACAAAGCGTGGTGCCATCACTGCTTTTGGTGAGCACCTCAAGCTGCTACTTCTCATGACAGAAGGCAGAGCGGAGCAGGCATCACATGGTAAGAGAGGAAAGAAGGGAGAGAGGAGGAGGTGCCAGGCTCATTAACAATCAGTTACCTGGGGAGCTAATAGAGTGAGAACTCACTTATTATTGAGAAGAAGGCACCAAGCCATTCATGAAGGAGCCACCCCCACAACCCAAACACCTCCTCCCAGACCCCACCTCCAACACTGGGGACAAAATTTCAACATAAGACTTGGCAGGAGCAAACAAAACAAACCTAAACTTTAGCAGATGGATATTTTGGGACTTAACCCCATTGTAGGTTGAGGAGGACAGTATATGTACTTGAAGTCCATTTTTAAAATTAAGAAAAGTATATATTAGTATTAGGTAAATTGTACACACACATTCACATGCTGCTAATATTTGTACAAGAAGTGGCCAATCTGTGTATATAGCTCAAGGTGTCTACAAGAACCACTAAAGATACACTGCAATGTGGGACACACGGTTTGGCCTCTGGATCAAGGGATTTCATTTCAGCCCTGGCATCACATGTGTTATCTGTGTATGAGGCAAAGCAACATTGAGGATACAGAAGTAGACTCCAGTGACAAGGCTGCTGGGCCCCACTCAACGTTGTGATTGTGTGTTCTTGGGCAATGATCATTAGACTCTCTAGTCTCCAATTACTCAAGTGTTCATTTAAGCCATGAACGTGAAATAAAGGAAGGAGTTCAGCACTGTGATCAACACTTAGCAAGTGTTGACAGTTCTTCATACTGTTGAAAGAGAATTCTCAATCTCAGTTGACTCATTGGAAAATTTAAAGTATTACGATCTCACTGGGTCCTAATGAGAAACTTGTGATTTTTAAAAAAGTTACATAAGAGAATATATGGAATATTTACTTTTATAGATGTAGCACTATAAATATCAATCGATATATTTATAAGCATACATAATTACATATGTGTGTGTTTGTGTGTGTGTTTATATTTTTTAAACCGGTTTTTAAATATTTATAAGTCAGATTTTTAAATGTAGTATTTAGGGATATTGATTTGTCAAATATGCAAAAAAAATAGTAAAGCCATTTCTTATCTTGTCTTCTTATATTTTAAACAATGTAATACTATATTCAGGGAAACATCAATGTAGGTGTTTAAATTAATGTAGCCCAAGTGTACTATTTGATCAGGACAAAATTCACAATAGCAACAAGAGGAGGCTCCTATACCCCTTAGATAGTTTCTTCCAACTCATTTTACTGTGAATTTATTTTTATAGGTATTTATTGAGCTTCCCTGATATCTAAGCCCCACACTGGCTGCTGGCATTTCAGAAGGGAAACAAACAAGGTCTTTGCCTTTTAACTCTTACAAATTTTTGCTGACAGCTCATCACAAGCAAATAATCAAAAGTCAAAGTGATAATTCCTAGCCTACAGTGATGTTGAGAAAGTCTCAAGAGTAGTAAACTAACACCTTCCCGTTGCATCCGAGATCGTTTCTCAGAGATAAAATTTGACCTGGGTAAGCTGGCATTTTCTAGGTAGAAAAGGAAGGAAGCTTTCTAGAAAGAAAGAATGGATTCAAGAAAGTACTCAGGTTCCATGAGCACACTGCGTGTGGTGGCAGAAGTGAAAGATGAGACTAGAAGGATATTATTTAAATCAAGTGATGAAGGAGTTTGATCCACCTCTATTTTCAGTCATCCAGAAGACATTTATAAAATTTCAACAATTCTCTGTCCCTGCTTTTTTCCTTATTAATTACCACAACTAACCAAATGTATATTTCACTTCAGAAAAAAAAATCTTTCTTATCTGTCTTCCCCACAAAAACAAAGTTCCATGAGGAGAATTTTTGTTGTTGTTATTCTGACACTGATTTAATAGAAGAAAGATATAACATTGGCTCAGATTTGGAGCTTCAGAATCAGAGGCACTGCAATAATATCCCAACTCTGCCACATCAGCTGCGTGACCTAATTGTCAGTGGTTTCCTCTGTAAATTGGGTATCTGCTATGTCTACCTCATAGAATTTCCACATGGATGAAAGATAATGCCTGGAAAGTGTTTGCACACTGTGTGGCACGCAATTAGCACAGAGTAAACAATAGCCACTATTTTTGGAGTTGAGCAAATTATTTCTCCTTTTACAGTTTCGTGTGTGTGTGTGTGTGTGCATGCAAATGTTATTTTCCCCCTAAAAGTTCCTTGAAGATCTCTAGGGACCCTCTTGAATCACTTAAAGACAACTAAGTAGAGAATATGGAGAAGGGGGAAGGTTCTGAAGACTTCAAACCAAAAAAGCTCCTCTTTATGTTTTCATACAACAGATTTCTGCTGCAGATTTCTTTTTTTTTTTTTTTTTTTTTTTTTTTTTTTTTTGAGACGGAGTCTGGCTCTGTCGCCCGGGCTGGAGTGCAGTGGCCGGATCTCAGCTCACTGCAAGCTCCGCCCCCCGGGTTCACGCCATTCTCCTGCCTCAGCCTCCCGAGTAGCTGGGACTACAGGCGCCCGCCACCTCGCCCGGCTAGTTTTTTGTATTTTTTTTTTTTAGTAGAGACGGGGTTTCACCGTGTTCGCCAGGATGGTCTCGATCTCCTGACCTAGTGATCCGCCCGTCTCGGCCTCCCAAAGTGCTGGGATTACAGGCTTGAGCCACCGCGCCCGGCGCAGATTTCTTTTGAAGAAATCTGTTTCAGGAAAATAGAAAGAGTTTGAAAACTCTGAAGTTCAGATTTTCTCCTAGCTTTAAGATGTCTTTAAGGCTGACTGAAGACTTATTAATGTTTCTGAGATGGCTGTCCCTACCTCCTTCTTTTCTTTCTTTCTTTTTTTTTTTTTTTTTTGAGATGGAGTCTCGCTCAGTCGCCCAGGCTGGAGTGCAGTGGCGCGATCTCGGCTCACTGCAAGCTCCTCCCCCGGGGTTCACGCCATTCTCCTGCCTCAGCCTCCTGAGTAGCTGGGACTGCAGGCGCCCGCCACCATGTCTGGCTAATTTTTTTTTTTTTTTACATTTTTAGTAGAGATGGGGTTTCACCGTCTTAGCCAGGATGGTCTCGATCTCCTGACCTCGTGATCCACCCGCCTCGGCCTCTCAAAGTGCTGGGATTACAGGTTGAGCCACCGCGCCCGGCCCCTACCTCCTTCTTAAAGTTTTCAAACTCATGCAGAGAAAAGAAAGAGAGTGTGACTGCTGGGATGGCCTACACAAAGAAGGGGGTACTTCTGGTTCAGAGAATCCAAGAGAGATTCACTGTGGAGGTGACATTACAATTTCTCATTATTATTAATAATAAATGACTAATAATCATGTAGGGCTTGCTATGTTGCAGACATGAGCTTGATGCTACATGAATCAGCATGTGTAATTTTTCAAAAACTGAATTGCTGTCCCCACTTTAAGAGCGAAAAAGGGAAGCACTAATTATCCAAGCAGTGAAAACAGAATTTGAACTCGGTCACTGGCTCTGAGTGACGTTTCTTTTGGAGGGGTTCGGGAGGGAGAGGGCTGGCTAGAGTCTTTGCTTCTTAATTTTTAATTTTTGTGAGTATTGCTGGATCATATGCTAGCTCTATTTTTAGTTTATTGAGGAGCCTCCAAACTGTACTCCATAAGTGGTTGTATTAGGCCATTCTTGCAGCGTTATAAAGAAATACTTGAGACCAGGTGTGTTGGCTCATGCCTGTAATCTCAGCACTATAGGAGACTGAAGCAGGCGAATCATGAGATCAGGAGTTCGAGACCAGCCTGGACAACATGGTAAAACCCTGTCTCTACTCAAAATACAAAAAAAAAAAAGAAAAAATTAGTTGGGCGTAGTGGCGGGCACCTGTAATCCCAGCTACTCAGGAGGCTGAGGCAGGAGAATTGCTTGAATCAGGGAGGCAGAGGTTGCAGTGAGCCGAGATCTTGCCACTGCACTACAGCATGGGAAACAGAGTGAGACTCGGTCTCAAAAAAACAAAGAAATATCTGAGACTGGATTATTAATACAAAAAGAGATTTAGTGGGCTCACAATTGAGCTGGCTGTATAGGAGGCACAGTGGCATCTGCTTCTGGGGAGGCCTCAGGAAGTTTTCAATCATGATAGAGGGCAAGGGGGGAGAAGGCACACCACATGGCAAGAATGGGAGCAAGGTGGGTAGGGGTTGGGGAGATGCCATACAATTTTACACAACCAGATCTCATGAGAAATCGCTATTATGAAACTAGCACCAAACTATGAGATATCCAACTCAATGATCCAAACACCTCCCACAAGGCCCCGCCTTCAGCATTGGGAATTACAATTCAACATGAGACTTGTGTGGGAAGAAATACACAAACTATATCGTTCTGTCCTTGGCCCCTCTCAAATCTCATGTCCTTCTCTCACTGCAAAATACAACCATTGCCTTCTCAACAGTCCTCCAAAGTCTTGACTCGTTCCAGCATTAAAAGTCCGAAGTCTAGCCATATGCGGAAAACTGAAACTGGACCCCTTCCTTACACCTTATACAAAAATTAACACAAGATGGATTAAAGACTTAAACATAAGTTCTAAAGCCATAAAAAATCTAGAAGAAAACCTAGCTATTACCATTCAGGACATAGGCATGGGTAAAGACTTCATGACTAAAACACCAAAAGCAATGGCAACAAAAGCCAAAATTGACAAATGGGATCTAGTTAAACTGAAGAGCTTCTGCACAGCAAAAGAAATTATCATCAGAGTGAACAGGCAACCTGCAGAATGGGAGAAGATTTTTGCTATTGGTCCATCTGACAAAAGGCTAATATCCAGAATCTACAAAGAACTTAAAACAAATTTACAAGAAAAAAACAAATAATCCCATCAAAAAGTGGGTGATGGATGTGAACAGGGACTTCTCAAAAGAAGACATTTATGCGGCCAACAAACATATGAAAAAAAGCTCATCATCACTGGTCATTAGAGAAATGCGAATCAAGACCACAATGAGATACCATCTCATGCCAGTTAAAATGGTGATCATTAAAAAGTCGGGAAACAACAGATGTTGGAGAGGATGCGGAGAAATAGAATGCTTTTACACTGTTGGTAAGGGTGTAAATCAGTCAACCATTGTGAAAGACAGTGTGGAGATTCCTCAAGAATCTAGAACCAGAAATACCATTTGACCCAGCAATCCCATTACTGGGTATATACCCAAAAGATTATAAATCATTCTATTATAAAGACATGCACATGTATGTTTATTGCAGCACTATTCACTATAGCAAAGACTTTGAACCAACCCAAATGCCCATCAATGATAGCCTGGATAAAGAAAATGTGGCACATATACACCATGGAATACTATGCCGCCATAAAAAAGGATGAGTTCATTTCCTTCACAGGGGCATGGATGAAGCTGGAAACCATCATTCTCAACAAACTAACACAAGAACAGAAAACCAAACATTGCATGTTCTCACTCATAAGTAGGAGTTGAACAATGAGAACACAGACACAGGGAGGAAAATATCACAAACCGGGGCCCATTGGGGAATCGGGGGCTGGAGGAGGGATAGCATTAGCAGAAATACCTAATGTAGGTGATGAGTTGATGGGTGCAGCAAACCACCATGGCACATGTATACCTATGTAAGAAACTTGCATGTTCTGCACATGCATCCCAGAACTTAATATATATTTATATGTCCAAAGTCTCATCTGAGACAAGGCATATTCCTTTTACCTATGAGCCTATAATACCAAAACCAAGTTGTTTACTTCCAAGATACAATGGAGATATAGGCATTGGGTAACCTTTTCTATTCCTAAAGGGAAAAATCTACCAAAAGAAAGGGGCTACAGGTCCCATGCAAGTTCAAAACCCAGAATGGCAGTCATTAAATCTTAAAGCTCCAAAATAATCTCCTTTGACTTCATATTCCACATCCAGGACACACTGTTGCAAGAAGTGGGCTCCCAAGGCCTTGGACAGGTTCATCCCTGTGGCTTTGCAGGGTTCAGCTCCTTAGGCCGCCCTAAAATGTTATTGAGTGCCTGTGACTTTTCTAGGGACATAGTGCAAGTTATTGGTGGAATTATTATTTTTGGGTCTGGAGGGTGATGACCCCTTTCTCACAGCTCCACTAGACAGTGCCCCAGCTGGGGTTCCATGTGGAGTCTCAAACCCCACATTTCCCCTCTGTACTACCCTAGCAGAGGTTCTCTGTGTAAGCTATGCCCCTACAGCAAGCTTCTGCCTGGGCTACCAGGCTTTTCCATATGTGCTCTGAAATCTAGGTGGAGGCTTCCAAGACTCAGTTATTCTTGTACTTTGTGAACCTGCAGGTTTAAATACACATGGAAGCTGCCAAGGCTTATGGTGGTTTGTGCTTTCCAGAGCCGTGGCATGAGCAGTGTCTGGGGCCCTTTGAGCCAAGGCTGGAGCTGGAGTACTCAGGATCTAGAGAGCAGGGTTCTGAGACTGCAGGGCAGCGGGGCTCTGGACATGGCCTGCAAATCCATTCTGTTCTCCTAGGCCTCTGGGCCTGTGATGGAAGGAGCTGCTGGGAAGGTCTCTGAAATGCCTTCCAGGCCTTTTTCCCATTGTCTTATAAATTAGTATTTGGCACCCTTTTAGTTATGCAAATTTTTCTAGCAGGTGGTTTCTTCACGGCCTACTTGAATTTCTCTCCTGGAAAAGCTTTTTCTTTTCCTGTCACATGACTAGGCTGCAATTTTTTTTAAATTTTTATGCTCTGCTTCTCTTTTAAATATAAATTCCAATGTTAACCCATTTCTTTGCTTCTGTTCCTGAGTATATGTTATTAGAAAGTCCACCTCTTGAATTCATTGCCACTTAGAAATTTGTGCTGCAAGATAGTGTAAATCATGACTATGAAGTTCAAACTTTCACAGATACCTAGGTTGTGAACTGAATGCAGCCAAATTCTTTGCTAAGGCATAACACACATGACCTTTGTTCCAGTTCCCAATAAGTTTCTAATTTCCATTTGACACCTCAGCAGCCTGGATTTCATTGTCTATATCACTATCTGCATTTTGGTCACAACCATTTAACCAATCCTTAACAAGTTTCAAACTTTCATGCACCTTTCTGTCTTCTTCTGAGCCCTCCAAACGTTTTCAGCCTCTGCCTGTTACCCAGTTCCAAACTTGCTTTCATATTTTCAGGTATCTTTACAGCAATCTTCAACTCCTCAGTACTGATTTTCTGTATTAGGCCATTCTGGCACTGCTATAAAAAAATGCTTGAGACTAGTAATTTATGAGAAAAGAGATTTAATTGGCTCACATTTCTGCAGACTGTGCAGAAAGCATAGTGTCATTTGCTGTTGGGGAGGCCTCAGGGAGCTTCCAATCATGACAGAAGACAAAGCAGGAGCAAGCACATCACACGGTGAGAATGGGAGCAAGAGAGAGAGAGATTGGAGGAGGAGGTTCCACACACATTTACGTAACCAAAGCTTGTGAGAACTCACTATCACAAACACAAAATCAAGTCATGAGGGATCCACCCCTGATCCAAACACCTCCCACCAGGCATCACCCCAGCATGAGGGATTACAATCTAACATGAGATTTGGGTGGGGACAAATATACAAACTGTATCCGTGATTGTACTAATTTGCATTCCCAACAACAGTGAGCGAGGATTTTCTTTCATCCACATCTTTGCCAACTGTATTTTCTGTCTTTTGGAAGAAAAGCTTTTGCCAACACTATGTATTTTCTGTCTTTTGGAAGAAAAGCTATTTTAACTGGGGTGAAATGGTATTGTATTATAGTTTTGATTTGCATATTTCTGATGGTCAGTGATACTGAACACCTTTTCTTATAGCTGTTTGCCATTCATATCCCTTCATTTGAGAAATGTGTATTCAGATCTTTTCCCATTTTAAGAATCAGATTATTAGATTTTTTTTCTAGTAAGTTTTTTTGAGCTCCTTATGTGTCCTTGTTATTAATCCCTTTTCAGATGGGTAGTTTGCAAATATTTTCTCCTATTCTGTGTGTTGTCTCTTCACTTTGTTAATTGTTTACTTTACTTTACAGAAGCTTTTTAACTTGATGTGATCCCATTAGTTCACCTTTTCTTTGCTTGTTGTGCTTGTAGGGTATTACTCAAGAAATCTTTGCCCAGACCAACATTCTGGAGAGGTTCCCCAAGGTTTTCTTTTAGTAGTTTCATAGTTTGAGATCTTAGATTTAAGTCTTTAATCCATTTTGATTTGTCTTTTGTATATGTTGAGAGATAGGAGTCTAGATTCATTCGTCTGCACATGGATATCTAGTTTTCCCAGCATAATTTATGGAAGAGACTAAACCATTCCCCAATGTATGTTTTTGACATCTTTGTCAACAAGTTCATTGTAGATATATGAGTTTATTTCAGGGATCTCCATTCAATTCATTGCTCTTCATGCCTGTTTTTATGCCAGTACTATGCTGTTTTGGTTACTAGAGCTCTGTAGTATAATTTGAAATCAGGTAATGTGATTCCTTCAGGTTTTTTATTTTCCTCAGGATAGCTTTGGCCATTCTAGGCCTTTTGTAATTTTATATAAATTTTAGGATTGTTTCTTCTATTTCTCTGAAGCATGCCATTGGTCTTTTGATTGGGATTGCATTGAATCTGTTGATTACTTTGGGTAGTGTAGACATTTTAACAATGTTGATTCTTCCAATCTACAAGTAAGGAATATCTTTCCATATTTTTGTGCCCTTTTCAATTTCTTGCATTAATGTTTTATAGTTTTCATTGTAGAGATCTTTCACTTCTTTAGTTATGTTTATCCCTATGTATTTTATTTTTACCTATTGTAAATAGGATTACTTTCTTGATTTCCTTTTCAGATTGTTCACTGTTGACATATAAAAATACTATGATTTTTGTTTATTTATTTTATATCTTGCAACTTTACTGAATTTATCAGTTCTAATAGTTTTCTTTTGTAGAGTTTTCAGCTTTTTCCAAATGTAAAATCATATCACCTGCAAGCAAGGATAGTTTACTTCTTTCTTTCCAATTAAGAACCCCGTTATGTCTTATTGCCTTAGGTAGGACTTCTAGGACTATAACAAATGACAGTGGTAGAAGGGAGCATACTTACCTTTTTCCAGGTCTTAAAGGAAAGGCTTTCAGTTTTTCCTCATTTAGTATGATACTAGTTATGTGTCTTTCATGTATTGTTTTTATTTGTTGAGGTATATTTCTTCTATATCCAGTTTTTTTAGGATTTTCTTTTTAATCAGGAAGCCATGTTGATCTTTAACAAATACTTTTTCAGTATCCATTGAAATGATCGTATTGTCTTTGTCCTTCATTCTTTTGATATGTTGAACCATCCTTGCATCCCTAGGATAAATCCCACTTGGTCGTGATGACTGATCTTATAAATACATTGTTGAATTTGTTTTGCTAGTATTTCCTTAAGAATTTTTGCATCAGTGTTCATCAGGGATATTGGCCTATAGTTTTGTTTTTGTTATTGTTATTGTTTTTTTTTTAATGTTTAAAGAAAATGCCTCACATTTATCTGGTTTGGATATTAGAGTAATACTGTCCTTGTAGAATGAGTTTGCATGTATTTTCTCCTTCTGTATTTCTTATAATAGTTTGAGAAGAATTGACATTATTTCTTCTTTCAGTGTTCTTAAAAATGAAAAGTAAAGACATTAGGCCCTTGTCCTTTCTTTGTTAGGAGACTTTTTACTATGGCTTTGATCACATTCCTTCTCATTGATCTGTTCAAACTTTGGATTTCCTCATGGTTCAATCTTGGTAGGGTGTATGTGTCTAGGAATTTATCCATTTTTGTTCTAGATTTTACAATTTATTGGCTTATGATAGCTCATAGTATCCTCTAATGACCCTTGGAATTTCTGTGGTATCAACTATAATATCTGGTTTTGGATTTTTTATTTTATTCATTTCAGTCTTATCTCTTTTTTCTTAGTTTGGCTAAAGGTTTGTTCATTTTATATATCTTTTCAAAAAACAACGTTTCATTTTATTGATATTTTGTGTTATTTTAAAATTTAAATTTCATTTATTTCTGCTCTTATTTTTATTATTATTTTTTTATCTACCAATTCTTGGTTTGGTTTGCTCTGGTAAATAATTGGTTTCTAATTATTTAAGGTACATAGTTAGCTTGCTTATTTAAAGTTTTAATACTTTTGTGGTGTAGGCACTTGTTGCTATAACCATTCCTTTTAGTATCACTTTTGCTGTATTCCATAGGTTTTTGTATGTTGTGTTTCTATTATTGTTTTTTTCAAGAAAATATTCAATTTCCATCTTAATTTTTTACTGACCCACTTGTCATTCAGGAACATATTGATTAATTTCCATGTGTTTGCATAGTTTCCAAAATTTCTCATTGTACTGATTTCTAGTTTTATTATTCCACTGTGGTCAGAGAACACATTTAATATGATTTCAACTTTTTTGAACTTTTTAAAACTTATTTTGTCGCTTAATATATAGTGTATCCTTAAGAGTGAACTATGTACTAAGGAGAAGAATAGGCATTCTGCATCTGTTGGATAAAATGTTCTGTAAATATCTTTTAGGTCAAATAGACATTTGCAACCATATTTGCTTTAGGGGGCACCCTGAGCCCAGTAACACTGTGGCTCTCATATATTTGTAGAGGTAACCCATTAGTGGTCTTGGGTAAGACCCAGGAGAATTACTAGGCAGAGACTTTTGTTCTCTTCCCTTCTTTGCCACCAAACAGAGTCTGTCTCTCAGTGCTGAGCTGCCTGGAGCTGAGGGAGAGACAATATAAGAACTCCTGTGGCCATGACCACTGGGACTGTATTGGGTCAGACCCAGAGCCAGTGTGACCAAGGCCCAAAGTAACCACTGCCTGGATACCACCTATATTCACTGAAGGCTCAAGGGCTCCACATTTAGTACGTGGCAAATGTAGCCAGGCTTGTGTCCTTCCTTTAAGCCAGTGATTTCCTTGTAGCCCCATGCAGGTCCAAAGATACTGTCCAGGAATCTTAAAAATCTACTTGCTACTTTATTATACTGTGACTGAGCTGGCACTCAGGCCACAAGACAAGGTCTTTCCCACCCTTTCCTCCCCTTTACTTAAGTAGAGGAGTCTCTCTGTGTGGCTACCACCAGCTGAGGCCCATGGCAGTACTGCCTGGCTTCCACCAATGTTCACTCAAGGTCTAAGGGCTTTTGACTCATTTTATGGTGAACACTGTAAGTTTTGACAGTCTCCCTCCAGGCCTGGTGGCTCTCCTCTGACCCAGTATACGTACCAAAATGCCATCCAGAAGCCAACACCTAGAAATGGTGTTGCTGTTTCTCTCTTCGTGCCACATAGCCACTACTGGGGAATGAGGGAAGTTTGGTGTAGGTGATTCAAACCCATCTTTCCCACCCTATTCAGTGCCTCTTTCCTTAATATCAAGAAGGATCATGCTTGGTGTTCTACTCCGCTATGACCAAACTAGTGCCAATGTGCAAGACAAAGTACTCTTTACTCTTGCTTCTGCTTTCCTCAATCAGAAGGCATCTCTCTCCATAGCCACCACAGCTGGGAATGTGCTGGGTCACACCTGAAACCAATGTGGCCCTGGGTCTTACACAAGGCTGGTGGCAAGTACTGCCTGGCTCCCACTGCTGATTATTCAGGGCTCAAGGGCTCTTTTGTCAGCAAGTCAGCAAGTGATGAACTCTGCCAGCCCTGGTCATTCCCTTCAAGGAATTGGGTTCCTTTCTGGCCCAGGGTGTGTTTAGAGATATTGTCCAGGATCCAGGGCCTGGAATGGGAAACTCAGGACTCTGCCTCGTGTCCTATTCTACTATTGTACTCTGGCTGAGCTGGTATCCAAGTTGCAAGACAAAGTTCTTTTTACTGTTCTTCACTTTTCCTCAAGGTGAGAGAAGGAGTCTCTCCAGAGGTTGTGAGCTGTGCTGCCTGGGGTTAGAGGAGGGGTGACATGAGCACTCCTTTGGCAGCTTTGGCTCGTTTCTCACTGGTATGAATGTGCTCCTAGTCTACTGGCTCTGAGCTCAGGAATTGCAGTCCTTCTAAACTAGACTAACTTTCAAGTTTATTTAGGGGCCCAGAACCCTTTAGTCCACAGTGGCAGTTCTGACTGCTGGGATGGATGATTTCCCTCTGAGTAGGGATGGTCCAAATTCTCCCTCCATGGGCACCAGCTGAGTTCTTCCCAGTGATGCTTACTGCTGTAACAGGCAGCCCAGAGTTCTAATGCAAAGTCTCACAATCACCATGCTGTCTTCCCCCAGTGCTGTTTCTCTCTTTGTGCCATGTGGCCACTACTGGGAAATGAGGAAAGGTTGGTGTAGGTGATTCAAACCTGTCTTTCCTACCCTATTCAGTGCCTCTTTCCTTAATATGATGTCAAAACAAGGTAGTATGATCACTCATGTGATTTTTTGTTCTTACGAGGGTGCTTTATTGTGTGGATAGTTGTTCAATTTGGTATTCCTGTGGGGGAGACAATTGCTAGAGGCTTCTATTCAGCCATTTTGCTTCACTTCCTCCCAAGGAGAGGGATATTTAACAGTTTTCTTCATTGTTATATTCTTAGTGCCTATAATGGGGCTTGTCTTGTAAAAGGCTCTAAATAAATATGTACTAAGTGTTCAAATGATCTTATTAAGGTCTACTTATTGATTAAGCCTGCTGCTAGTTACTGGGATGCACATGTGTATATGACCTTGTATGTGCCCTCCAGAAGCACAAAGTTGAGCTGTGGCACATTTACCACAATGTTGATAAAACATGTTAGGGAGTTATAATAGTGAATTAAATAAAATGCAATGGAACACAACATTACTGATCATTTTGAACATTATCCTATTAGGAAAAGGGAACCAATGGATATTTCTAAGTGGGAGAGCCATGGTTTGAGTTTTAGAACAGTGCCATTGAAGGTATGGTTAGCAGACTAGGACAAGTCCACAATGAGTTAAATACAGAAATTAAGAGATATACAAATTTCTGCAGTCATTTGCCATTGTTAAGATGACCAAGCACATGACTAGTAGACTTGCTTATATTGAACACAGCAGGGAATTCACTTGTGGCATGAGCTACTTACTAGTTATACATCACAGGACTGGAAATTAAAAAGTAAGTAAGAAAGTCTTCAGTCTTTCATCACAGCTAGTTTGAGATGCACTGTTTTAAAAATGATGATCTGGTCGGGCACGGTGGCTCACGCCTGTAATACCAGTACTTTGGGAGGCTGAGGCTGGTGGATTACAAGGTCAGGAGTTAGAGACCAGTCTGGCTAACATGGTGAAACCCCGTCTCTACTAAAAAAATACAAAAATTAGCCAGTCATGGTGGCGTGCACCTATAATCCCAGCTACTCGGGAGGCTGAGGCAGGAGAATTGCTTGAACCTGGGAGGCGGAGGTCGCAATGAGCCGAAATTGTGCCACTGCACTCCAACCTGGGTGACAGAGGAAGATCTGTCTCAAAAAGCAACAATCAAAAAAAAAAATGATGATCCTGGCAGCCTTTTGGCAGTGCTTGATTAGAGTCGCCTCATGGCTGAATTCTCTGACAAGTGCCTGAAGTGCTGCTGTGCTGTGTCATTGATTAAAGACAGATCCATATGCTTCCGATGCCAGATGTGCAGGCGTCAGAGCTGTCATTCTGCTGCGAAGACACTTCTAATTTAGGCCTTTACAGCACCTACCCTGGGATGCACTGTGAGGCATTCACAGTGCCAGAGCCAGAGCCACGGAAAGCACTGGCAGATAAGGCCAAGAAATAACAGTCTAGGAGTGGCATTCCTCTTCTCTGTTCACTGCTCACACATTTCACCCCAACATGCAAAAACGTAGGTACTGGAAAGGTGCTCAGCAGACCTTCATGTCCAGAAGAGCTAACTCCAGAAAGACACATACTGAAATGAAACTTTAGCCAGTGCTGCTCTGTGGGTGCTGAAGTAAACATAAACCCAAAGACCCACACAAGTAAAAAGATTATTTTATTTATTTGTTATACTAATAAAAACAATTATACTATTACACACTATTATCAGTTTATTAAAAAAAAAAAAGACATTGGGGCTTCAGAGAAATAAGTAGTTTTACAGAGTCAAACACCTGGAATGTTATGTATCTTTGCATTGAAAAAGATCCTCTAGGCCTCCATGCCTATGCTGTTACTGTTTGTGTTGGAAAAAATAAAGACTGAGACTTTTTCTTTTAGTGCTATTAAAAATATATCCTATTTTCTTTTTATCAAACAAATCTGCTTTTTTATTTCTGTTCGGTAGAGTGTAGACAATCTGGCAAAGAGAGAGAATGATGGGATAAACACCTTTCAGAATAAATGCCTGTACATACTTTAATGAACTGAACAAGTAATTAATTTGGTCCTAGTCTCAAACTCTCTACATCAATGATGCTTTGTGAATTAAGCCCTTGCTTTATGTTTTTGTTTCTTTCTTTCCTGCCTTTCAAAACATTACAGCTTGCTGGTTTTCACCTATTTCAAGGACGGACTGTTCTCCGATTCCTTTGCTTCCTGCTCTTGTTCTGCTCAATCTCTACATGTCAGTGCACCCCAGGATTGGTTCTTGGATTATGATTGCTAGATGTAGCAGATAAAAATACAGATGTCTCTTTAAATTGAATTACAGATTAAAAACAAACCAAAAACGTATTTTGTGTTGTTTAAAGAATAAGTATGTCCCATGAAATATTGGAGCGCATATATACTAAAAAACAAACAAAATTAATAACACCCTCCCGCCACTCTATTCTGAATTCTCTTCTCTTCTCTCCCCGCATGCTTTCCTTGGTTGAGCTCATTGAGTCCTGAGGCTAATCTTTGAGCAGATGGTTCTCAATTCCCTCTCCACCCATATCTCCTCTCATCTATATTCAACTGACTTCCTGACATCTTCACTTGGTTATCTCACACTTAGAATATCCAAGTAACTCTTATGACTATAACTCTCCTATGTACTATGAACCCCTTTTTTTGTCAATCCTCCCAACCAATAAATGGCTTGGAATTTTAAGACAACCTATATCAATCATTCTTGCTTCTTCTATATCATCATCCTTCTGTATTTAACTCATAATTAAGTCTTGGCTTTTCCACCAAATTATGTCCTAAATGATTTTATTTCTCTCAGTCTTCATGTCTGTGGCCCAAACTTATGTCATCATCCTCTCTCCCCCATGCAATTGCAATGCCTTACTAACCGGCTCATTTATCCCACACTTGCCCTTTAAGAACACATTCTCAATGCGTTAGAAGGTGATTTTCTAAAACTCTTTACTGAATTATATACCATAAAATCAGGAAAGTTGTCATATCAAAACTGTACTACACAATAAATCTTCAAAAACTAAACAGACTTCTGTAACCAGAATCCAATTAATCTATTCTTCACCAACAAAATAAATCACTGCTCTTTTTTTCTATCACCATAGATTAGCTTTGCGGGGTTCTGTGATTTATATAAGTGGAATCCTACAGCAAATATCTTTGCCTACTTTTGTAAAATTTCACATTATATTTGTGAGAAAGTCATCTGTATTTTGCATGTACTTGCAGTTAGTTCATTCCCATAGCTGTGTAAGAGTCTATTGAATGAATATACCACAATATCCCATAGGTTTTTATGGTATTGTTGCATAAATTGAAAAAATTAATTGGCCTAAAGCCCTTGGTCCTTATTAGATGCTTAATAAACAATATGAATTATTATTGCTGTTATGTTTATAGGAAAAAATAAAATGTTCTCAGAACTATCAAAAGTAGTTCTGAAAACTTGTCAAACAATATTTCATGTGAATCTTATTCCATTTTAACGGTTATTAGAAGAAAGTAGGTCAAAATAATGTCATACATACAGAAAACTTAAATTTCAATTTGTTTTTGATGGATCTGTCCCTGGACTTATGAGAAAGCTGAGAAAATATGTATTCCAGAATTATATCAAGAGGGGTTTCGCAGCCTTTTGAGTCCCACTCTTTGATAATTGAATATGGTTTCCATGCTTCTTTTTGTGTCTTTCAAACCTGATGAATTATGACTTATGCTCAAAGAATTAATGATGTGACAGTCTTCTCAAAATGCCTTGACACTGTCTTGGTGTTTACAGATTAAAGTCCCAACACTTGGTGTGGCCTACCAGATCCTCTGTTGCTTGACTGCCACCTGCCATTCCCAGCATCTCCTTTCCTGGAACCACATTCTTTGGAATACCATATCACAACCACCCCAGATTGGCCTATTGGCTGAAAATTCCATAGTAGTTCATGTTTTGCCTTTGTCCATTTGGGTCCCTTCATTGTAAAGTATTCCTTGCCATCTACCCCAACCTATCTCATACCACCCTAACTTCCTATGTTTGTCTTTCATAACTCAGCTCAAGAATCACCTGTTTACCTCTGACCACTGATGTTTATGACCCTCAGCCAGAACTGACAACTCTTATCTGGGTTTCCTTGTTTGTTCTGTGTATGGCATAATTACAGCATCTGTTATAACCCTCTATTGTTCTTGCTGATTTAAATATATTTCTCCCCAAATGGCTTGTGAACTCTTTGAGATGACAATTATATCTTAATCATCTGTCTAGTAACAGCTAGCAAAATACTAAAATGCCTTGGATAGAGTTTTTTACCAGTAAACAAAAAGCAAATAAATAAAAGAATGCATGAAGGAAGGTCAGTGAGGAGGAAAACCTTAAAGATTTGTTGCACTGAATTTTCTAAAATCTTATTAATTTTATTCAACTCTTTTGCCTGTGCTATTGAAGAAGCCAGAAAATGTCAAGAAATCAAGTTTGGGGTTGACAAAGTGTTTTAAATGATAAGGAAATAACAGAACTGAAATTTAAGATTCACTTGTTAGTCTGGATTCATAATGAGAATCCAATAGGATTCAGGATAAAGTCCTATATTCAGTTAAAAGAGATATGTGTATACATATGAAATCCAGAATACTCAACTTAAGAACAGTAATTAAATGGAATCTCAAGGACTTTAGTTGGTCCTGAAGTCGATAGCAGCAAACAGTGGAATGTAAATTTCTTATAAACCATGAATAGGATGTAATACATAATAGGTCAATGATCCAAAGAAAGGCTGTAATACTTGTGTTGTATCCAATATTTATGTGGACTACTGAAACCATTTGTTAATACTCACAGTTGTCTTATTTAATTAAAAATTACTTACTCTTACAATATGTCATACAAAGGGACTAGTTTATTCAGCTTTATATTTTCACAGTACTTCTTAGGGTCATTTTGAAACACTATGGAAGTGAATATTTTTATTGACCTATATCCAGAATAATGTTTATGCACTTTTATATTTAGTATGAAATTTTACTTCTATTTTTTAGTGTGTTGCCAATATTCATACCATGATAAATTATAAGATGTTCTCACCCAACTCGTCTTTTCTCTTTTTACAAAAGAGACAATCTCTGTGAGTATAAAAGAATAGACTAGCTATCTCTAAAGAAATAATTTTGTGATAACTAAGAAAAATAAAAGCAAGGATCTTTCATTTGTTAATATTAGTTAGCAAGAAAAATCACATTGCAAGTATTTATGTATATTCATCTAGATAACCTTCCTAATATGGGATACTATTCTCCTTAAATATGTTAAGGAGAAAAATATCCATTCATTTGAAGCCAATGTTCCTCTGGGGAAGAAAGTTACCAGTATTGAAAACTGGTAATTATCATGCCTGAAATACATAAACAAAACACTCATTTGTCCATATTATTTCACAGATTTGATATATTAAAGCTTGTATTGATATATAATTTAATAAAGACCCAGGGACAGAAGAAAGGAAAACCAAATTCTCACCTTTACCAAGTAGAGCTATAATTGAAGAATATAATTATTCTAGAGGTCTTCCTCTCTTTCTCAAATGTAAAAAAACTCAATACATTTACACACAAATCTGTCTTGTGACATAAAACTTTTTTTGGAAGTCATAAAAGTCTCAATTAAATTTGTATTATTTTATGCAAAGATGTACCCTTTCATAATTTATGCCTAATTTCAAAAGGTTATTAGATTAGTCTTTTTTAACATATAAACTACTTTTCAGAATTCATGTCAAACTAAGCTATTTTTTTTCTTTAATTTTTGGCTTTTAAAAGTTGAGATGATCATGTTGAGTCTTTATCAATCCTTGTGCTCATTTGGTCTTGTGTTGAGGTTACCTGGAAGCTCTTGTTGGCTGCAAAGTTTCAAGATGTTTGTAAGTTCCTAAACAGTATGACCTACAAAACTGGGGCTGGGTTTGGATAACACAGGTTAAACAGCTCTGTGAGAAGGTATTGTTGAGGCTTAGCAGGTAGTTTGCTAATGGGAACAAGAGAAGCTTAACAGCTGACCTCTTATCTCTGCTACTGCCCTCTGTTTTTGACTCCCTGGGGCTGGAAAGTTGAGTGAGCTAAGAAAGAATCCTCTATAAAGTGGCACTAAATTGTTGCTAGGTTCTCCTCACTAATGTCAGAAATTGTCCTCTCTTAGAGGCCTGAATATGTAACTTATATTGAAACCTGCCTGAATTAAGTTTCAAACACCTGACTTCATTATAGAAAAGGAAAGCAACTCAAAGTATAGTGCCCACAGGACCATGGAGAGCTCATGCTTTCTCTGCATTGGCATATCTGAGTTTCTGCTCTAGAGGGTAGAAGCAAGGCTATAGTAGTGTACAGGCAGTGACATTTGCAGCCAGACAATGGAGTTTGGAAGAATTTTCCAGTGGAACTTCATTCAGCCAATCCTTAGGAATTCTGGTCAGAGTTCAACCATCTGAGATATTGAAGGTCTAGCAAAGGCCAAGTGAGAAATACAACCTCTAGAAATTAAACTAGACTTCAATCGAGGCAGGATTACAGTTCTAGCTGCGCAGTAAAGTGAAGGCATATTCTGTTGGACAGGCAAAGTACAGCAAGGGTTGGGTAGAATCTTAGTTTCAGGAGATACATAGTAATGATTATTCCACAGACATTCCAGGTTCTACGTATCAAAGAGCAAGAATAATTCCAGATACCTCTTACTTGAAGTCTGAGAAACACTATTATGACTTCTGTTGTGGTCAATCATTGCTGTGAAATAGAATGGGGCTAAGACTTCATATCTTACTGTATGTCTTCTTTAATAGAGCAGCTAGGAACAAGGAGCTAGCAGAACCTTCTAGAGTTGTAGGACAGTAATTCTAATTGCGGATTCCCATGAGAGAAGATCTGACTACCCAACATCCAGGTTTGACTTGGGAGTAGTTGAAAAAGTAAAAAAGATTCTGGGCATTGCAGGTGGTGGAGAATTGCTCTAAAGGGATATGACAGGAGCCATTTAACTGATAGTATAAAGTAGAGAATGGGAATATGGTAAACAGTTAGTATATTGGAAAGAGAAGAGAGAAATATTAGCATGCAGAGGCATCACACCAAACCGGAGTACAGATGTTTGATGATGTGTCCGGGCATTGGAGCTATGCGCACTTAATTCCCTCAGATACAAATGCTGCAATATTGTGACTATACTCACTCTGAATAAGCTATGATAGGGCTAGTGTCAAGAAAAACTAAATAGATAATAAAAGCAAAAGAGGTAGTTGTGCTCTGGGTGGGATAGATCTGACAGTATCTCATTATAATAAACAGGCTGGGAGTGTGTGCCCTTCTTTTCAATTCCTGCTTTTGGGGGTTCCCGTAAGTCTAAAAAAAATTAAAGATGCTTCTGGCTCAATAAATGGCTAGAACAAATCAATGCATACATATGGGTGAAAATAAAGAGTCTCTAATAGTGTCTATGTTGGGAAAATTCTAATTAAAGCGTGCCTTCCGTACCTTTGTTTACTGGCAAAGTTCAAGTATGTCTCATGACTCTGAGAGGTGAAAAATTGATTATGTTTGTTCTATACTTGTTTAATCACTGAGGTGAAAATCAAATTTTTCTTTGCTCAGCATTAATGAACTGGGCACAAATTACTACACGGCTAGAATTTCAGGACCTCATTTTGTGTTGGAACCATCTTTATGTCCTCTTATCTTACTATGTGATAAGGTGCTGTCATCCTTTCCTTCCTCTACCTGTCTGGAGTCCCTTGAGATGTCCATCTATAAGTAGTCTTAACCTTTCCATTATATGTCCCAGTCCTTCCCAGAGTGGGGAACATATTGTAAGCTTCCACCTCCAAATAATGGCTCTAAAATAAATTTTACTGCCATCTTATGTATCCAAAAGACATTCCCGTGACAGGGAAAACACCAGGATTTTCTTACCATGGGCACAGTGGTTCTAAATAACTTACCCTTATTTTCTTCTAGTTTTGTGTTTGACACTTCTCTTAAAGCTCCTGGTCCATGAATTCACTGCCCTTTCATCTGTTTTGCATATTGCTTTCTCTTTAAGATGAGAAACCTAACACTGTCTTTCTAGCTAAAATATTGGCCCACCGTAGATCAACTTTCAGACTTCTCATTTGGTAACCTAACCTTAGGATCTCTTGGGACTTTCCATTTGGACACAGTCTCAAGATTGCCTACTTTGGAATTGTGTGTGTGTGTGTGTGTGTGTGTGTGTGTGTGTGTGTGTGTGTAGTTACCTTTGCTGACTTCTGTTTGAAGCTAAACATAACCCATGAGTGAATTAGATTCAAACTGAGTTTTGCAGCCCAAGAACTCAGGACACCTATTTATCTATTGAACTGCATCTAGTCACTGTCTGAACTCAGTAGGATCAAGCTCTCCTCCCTCATTGGGCTCACCTTTGGTTTCCAAGCCTAGAACTCCACCTATTATAACTAGAGCACGTCTACAGAATCCCATTCTTCTTGTTATCTACATCTTGTCTACATCCTGACTTCTTGTCTACCTCTTGTTTCTTTCTGCATGGGGATATAACCCTGCTACCTGTTGTTAAAGCCATTGACTACTAGAGTATTATAAAACCCAGGTCTGCCATAAAGATGATTCTGATGGTTTCTTAGCTGACTTGCTTTAATTTGACTCACCTACGTATAAATACAGTTGTGTGGTTTAATGGCCAGGATACATTCTGATAAATGTGCTGCTGGATGATTTTGTTCTTGTACAAACACCACAGAGTGTACTTACGCACACACTGTAAACCGTGCGACTATACTGTGTACTGGCAATTGTAACACAATAGTAAGTACTTGTGCATCTAGATATATCTAAACATTGAAAAGATAATGTGTTGCTCTATAACGTTACAACAGCTACAATGCCACTTAGCAATAGGAATTGTTCAGCTCCATTATAATCTTATGGGACCGCCATTTATATATTATTTGTCATTGAGCAAAACATTATTATGCATTACATAACAGGATATGCCGCAAGCCCATTTAAAAATAGCATTACTTTTGTTTTCATTATCATTTTTTTCCAAGGTTGCAGTTTGTGGCAAGACTGAAGCAACCTAGGGGCCTTGGTAGTGAAATTTAATCTCATTTTCCACACCTGTCTCTGGATTCTTGCTGCTGATGCCACATGAAAGATTCAACATGCCCATGGGGATACTTCAGTAGAACAGCTGAGGGATTCATTCATGAGTCCATGCTGAAAAAGGGTGGGATTCTAGGGCCTCTCATTCAATAACACTGTCCTCTTCCTCTTTTACACCATGCCGTGTTCCTGGGGCCCACAGGTCAGGTGGCAGAGTTTGCCCCAATTAAGGTACTTTTAGTGTACTGGAGAAAGGAAAGTTCCCTCTAAGAAATGAGAACTGGATAATCGATAGCAGGATTACTAGTAGCAATTCTTGAGAGTTGCATGACCATTCCATTGTACCAGAGGGTATTTCATTTAGGCAGGCCAACATTTCCAAAGTGTCAAACAACAGCATTTGCTCCCATTAGTAGATAGAAGGGAACAATTCTGTACAGCAGAAGAGGGTGCTCTTCCTCTAAAGGTTTAAGTTAGAATATATACACTAAAGCCCACCTCTGTATATTCAAGCTCTGACATTGTGTTAAGCCCTTAACTATCTCCGAAGCTAGATTCTTTAACAGAAAATCAGGGAAATATATACAAAAAGATAATGAAATTAAGTGCTTTGTAATGTAAAGAACACTAGACCCGTGAACGTAGGTATTGTTCATAGTGCTGGCATGCTTTCAAAGGTTAAGATATATCCCTTAACACAGTGCTTTATAGTGAACGGGAAAAGGTATATAAATTAAGGGCACACCCAGAACTGGGTTTAAAATCTGTTATACTTCCTTGGCTAAAGCCATCTACCTCAAAGTTTTCCATGAAGATGAAATGTAATAATATAATTACAGGAATTAGCACGGGAACAGAGTAAGATTGACAGTTTATGTATCTGTTGAAGAGATATGTAAAATGTGTATTTTTATTTTCAAATGTTAAAAACTCTAATAATAAATATAAGTGAAAATTTTTAACTGCAAAGTTAATCTCTAGCATATCCTTTTTATATATTTTTGCAAAATAATCAATGCTTTAAAATAAGAAAAGGCAATCAACAGTTTATTTATAATATAATTTATCTAGAATAGGTAGTATTTCTTTAATGTTTACAGTGTATACACAGTTCTAAAGGCTTTTTATGCATTAACTCATTTAGTCTTTACAATAACTCTCTATGATAGGGAATGCTATTATCTCCATTTACATATAAGGGAATTTAAATAACTATAATAAGTGAATTGTCTAAGCCTATGAGGTAACAAACTGCTAGAGGCAATATTCAAATTCAGGCAAGATTTGCTTTTGTCCAAGGGGTACTGCCTCTCTTTGGGGAGATAATAATTTTCAAGGGGTCTCTGGTATTTCTCCATGTCTTGTAGATGAAGCATTAACTATCTGTTTCTCCAGACAATTATCTGTTTCTCCATTAACTATCTGTTTCTCCAGATAATCTTTTCAAGGATCTACAGCCTCAGGAGATAACAGAGAATGTTTCCCTCCAGAGCAAAGGGCACGTTTTCTTGCAGTTGGGAAAAACATGTTTATTGTCGGTCTCTGGAGCAAAGAAGAGTCATGGGATTTTTTTTCCCCATTAGAAAATATTTGCTTTTCCTAAGTTCAAGGTTCCTTTCCTTTTAATGCAATTCACTGTATATGCAGGTGTCAACTGACCTCTTCCCATCACCATATAGGAATTGAGTCTCAGGGAACCAGCACAAAATGTTGATATTACAGCTACTGCTACTGCTGTAAGTAATAAAATCCTCCTTCACCGTTGAAACAGAAGTCTCATGTCTTCTACCAGCACGCATAAAATACTGAGTAGCTCACTCAGACACTGCACAGTTCTGTCCACTTTTAGCATAATAACGATAATAATTATAATTATACCACTATAAAATATCCTTAGATGTTAGAACATAGATTTTTTAAAAGTCTTTATATGTTAGAAGTTTTTGGAGCATTATTAAATAATTTCTGGATATGTTTCCTTAAATTTATCTCTATATGGGGGCGGAGCAAGATGGCCGAATAGGAGCAGCTCCAGTCTCCAACTCCCAGCGCGAGTGACACAGAAGACCGGTGATTTCTGCATTTTCAACTGAGGTACTGGGTTCATCTCACTGGGGAGTGCCGGACGATCGGTGCTGGTCAGCTGCTGCAGCCCGACCAGCGAGAGCTGAAGCAGGGCGAGGCATTGCCTCACCTGGGAAGCGCAAGGGTGAAGGGAGTCCCTTTTCCTAGCCAGGGGAACTGAGACACACAACACCTGGAAAATCGGGTAACTCCCACCCCAATACTGTGCTTTAAGCAAACAGGCACACCAGGAGATCATATCCCACACCTGGCCGGGAGGGTCCCACACCCACGGAGCCTCCCTCATTGCTAGCGCAGCAGTCTGTGATCTACCGGCAAGGCAGCAGCGAGGCTGGGGGAGGGGCGCCCGCCATTGCTGAGGCTTAAGTAGGTAAACAAAGCTGCTGGGAAGCTCGAACTGGGTGGAGCTCACAGCAGCTCAAGGAAACCTGCCTGTCTCTGTAGACTCCACCTCTGGGGACAGGGCACAGTAAACTAAACAAACACAGCAGACACCTCTGCAGACGCAAACGACTCTGTCTGACAGCTTTGAAGAGAGCAGTGGATCTCCCAACAGGGAGGTTGAGATCTGAGAAGGGACAGACTCCCTGCTCAAGTGGGTCCCTGACCCCTGAGTAGCCTAACTGGGAGACATCCCCCACTAGGGGCAGTCTGACACCCCACACCTCACAGGGAGGAGTACACCCCTGAGAGGAAGCTTCCAAAGCAAGAATCAGACAGGTACACTCGCTGTTCAGAAATATTCTATCTTCTGCAGCGTCTGCTGCTGATACCCAGGCAAACAGGGTCTGGCGTGGACCTCAAGCAATCTCCAACAGACCTACAGCTGAGGGTCCTGACTGTTAGAAGGAAAACTATCAAACAGGAAGGACACCTACACCAAAACCCCATCAGTACATCACCATCATCAAAGACCAGAGGCAGATAAAACCACAAAGATGGGGAAAAAGCAGGGCAGAAAAGCTGGAAATTCAAAAAATAACAGCGCATCTCCCCCGGCAAAGGAGCGCAGCTCATCGCCAGCAACGGATCAAAGCTGGACGGAGAATGACTTTGACGAGATGAGAGAAGAAGGCTTCAGTCCATCAAATTCCTCAGAGCTAAAGGAGGAATTACGTACCCAGCGCAAAGAAACTAAAAATCTTGAAAAAAAAGTGGAAGAATTGATGGCTAGAGTAATTAATGCAGAGAAGGTCCTAAACGAAATGAAAGAGATGAAAACCATGACACGAGAAATATGTGACAAATGCACAAGCTTCAGTAACCGACTCGATCAACTGGAAGAAAGAGTATCAGCGATTGAGGATCAAATGAATGAAATGAAGTGAGAAGAGAAACCAAAAGAAAAAAGAAGAAAAAGAAATGAACAAAGCCTGCAAGAAGTATGGGATTATGTAAAAAGACCAAATCTACGTCTGATTGGGGTGCCTGAAAGTGAGGGGGAAAATGGAACCAAGTTGGAAAACACTCTTCAGGATATCATCCAGGAGAACTTCCCCAACCTAGCAGGGCAGGCCAACATTCAAATCCAGGAAATACAGAGAACGCCACAAAGATACTCCTCGAGAAGAGCAACTCCAAGACACATAATTGCCAGATTCACCAAAGTTGAAATGAAGGAAAAAATCTTAAGGGCAGCCAGAGAGAAAGGTCGGGTTACCCACAAAGGGAAGCCCATCAGACTAACAGCAGATCTCTCAGCAGAAACTCTACAAGCCAGAAGAGAGTGGGGGCCAATATTCAACATTCTTAAAGAAAAGAATTTTCAACCCAGAATTTCATATCCAGCCAAACTAAGTTTCATAAGTGAAGGAGAAATAAAATCCTTTACAGATAAGCAAATGCTTAGAGATTTTGTCACCACTAGGCCTGCCTTACAAGAGACCCTGAAGGAAGCACTAAACATGGAAAGGAACAACCGGTACCAGCCATTGCAAAAACATGCCAAAATGTAAAGACCATTGAGGCTAGGAAGAAACTGCATCAACTAATGAGCAAAATAACCAGTTAATATCATAATGGCAGGATCAAGTTCACACATAACAATCTTAACCTTAAATGTAAATGGACTAAATGCTCCAATTAAAAGACACAGACTGGCAAACTGGATAAAGAGTCAAGACCCATCAGTCTGCTGTATTCAGGAGACCCATCTCACACGCAGAGACATACATAGGCTCAAAATAAAGGGATGGAGGAAGATTTACCAAGCAAATGGAGAACAAAAAAAAGCGGGGGTTGCAATACTAGTCTCTGATAAAACAGACTTTAAACCATCAAAGATCAAAAGAGACAAAGAAGGCCATTACATAATGGTAAAGGGATCAATTCAACAGGAAGAGCTAACTATCCTAAATATATATGCACCCAATACAGGAGCACCCAGATTCATAAAGCAAGTCCTTAGAGACTTACAAAGAGACTTAGACTCCCATACAATAATAATGGGAGACTTCAACACTCCACTGTCAACATTAGACAGATCAACGAGACAGAAAGTTAACAAGGATATCCAGGAATTGAACTCATCTCTGCAGCAAGCAGACCTAATAGACATCTATAGAACTCTCCACCCCAAATCAACAGAATATACATTCTTCTCAGCACCACATCATACTTACTCCAAAATTGACCACGTAATTGGAAGTAAAGCACTCCTCAGCAAATGTACAAGAACAGAAATTATAACAAACTGTCTCTCAGACCACAGTGCAATCAAACTAGAACTCAGGACTAAGAAACTCAATCAAAACCGCTCAACTACATGGAAACTGAACAACCTGCTCCTGAATGACTACTGGGTACGAAATGAAGGCAGAAATAAAGATGTTCTTTGAAACCAATGAGAACAAAGATACAACATACCAGAATCTCTGGGACACATTTAAAGCAGTGTGTAGAGGGAAATTTATAGCACTAAATGCCCACAAGAGAAAGCAGGAAAGATCTAAAATTGACACTCTAACATCACAATTAAAAGAACTAGAGAAGCAAGAGCAAACACATTTGAAAGCTAGCAGAAGGCAAGAAATAACTAAGATCAGAGCAGAACTGAAGGAGATAGAGACACAAAAAACCCTCCAAAAAATCAATGAATCCAGGAGTTGGTTTTTTGAAAAGATCAACAAAATTGACAGACCACTAGCCAGACTAATAAAGAAGAAAAGAGAGAAGAATCAAATCGACGCAATTAAAAATGATAAAGGGGATATCACCACTGACCCCACAGAAATACAAACTACCATCAGAGAATACTATAAACACCTCTACGCAAATAAACTGGAAAATCTAGAAGAAATGGATAATTTCCTGGACACTTACACTCTTCCAAGACTAAACCAGGAAGAAGTTGAATCCCTGAATAGACCAATAGCAGGCTCTGAAATTGAGGCAACAATTAATAGCCTACCAACCAAAAAAAGTCCAGGACCAGATGGATTCACAGCTGAATTCTACCAGAGGTACAAGGAGGAGTTGGTACCATTCCTTCTGAAACTATTCCAATCAATAGAAAAAGAGGGAATCCTCCCTAACTCATTTTATGAGGCCAATATCATCCTGATACCAAAGCCTGGCAGAGACACAACAAAAAAAGAGAATTTTAGACCAATATCCCTGATGAACATCGATGCAAAAATCCTCAATAAAATACTGGCAAACCGGATTCAGCAACACATCAAAAAGCTTATCCACCATGATCAAGTGGGCTTCATCCCTGGGATGCAAGGCTGGTTCAACATTCGCAAATCAATAAACATAATCCAGCATATAAACAGAACCAAAGACAAGAACCACATGATTACCTCAATAGATGCAGAAAAGGCTTTTGACAAAATTCAACAGCCCTTCATGCTAAAAACGCTCAATAAATTCGGTATTGATGGAACGTACCTCAAAATAATAAGAGCTATTTATGACAAACCCACAGCCAATATCATACTGAATGGGCAAAAACTGGAAAAATTCCCTTTGAAAACTGGCACAAGACAGGGATGCCCTCTCTCACCACTCCTATTCAACATAGTGTTGGAAGTTCTGGCTAGGGCAATCAGGCAAGAGAAAGAAATCAAGGGTATTCAGTTAGGAAACGAAGAAGTCAAATTGTCCCTGTTTGCAGATGACATGATTGTATATTTAGAAAACCTCATTGTCTCAGCCCAAAATCTCCTTAAGCTGATAAGCAACTTCAGCAAAGTCTAAGGATACAAAATTAATGTGCAAAAATCACAAGCATTCTTATACATCAGTAACAGACAAACAGAGAGCCAAATCAGGAATGAACTTCCATTCACAATTGCTTCAAAGAGAATCAAATACCTAGGAATCCAACTTACAAGGGATGTAAAGGACCTCTTCAAGGAGAACTACAAACCACTGCTTAGTGAAATCAAAGAGGACACAAACAAATGGAAGAACATACCATGCTCATGGATAGGAAGAATCAATATCGTGAAAATGGCCATACTGCCCAAGGTAATTTATAGATTCAATGCCATCCCCATCAAGCTACCAATGAGTTTCTTCACAGAATTGGAAAAAACTGCTTTAAAGTTCATATGGAACCAAAAAAGAGCCCGCATCTCCAAGACAATCCTAAGTCAAAAGAACAAAGCTGGAGGCATCACGCTACCTGACTTCAAACTATACTACAAGGCTACAGTAACCAAAACAGCATGGTACTGGTACCAAAACAGAGATATAGACCAATGGAAGAGAACAGAGTCCTCAGAAATAATACCACACATCTACAGCCATTTGATCTTTGACAAACCTGAGAGAAACAAGAAATGGGGAAAGGATTCCCTATTTAATAAATGGTGCTGGGAAAATTGGCTAGCCATAAGTAGAAAGCTGAAACTGGATCCTTTCCTTATTCCTTATACGAAAATTAATTCAAGATGGATTAGAGACTTAAATGTTAGACCTAATACCATAAAAATCCTAGAGGAAAACCTAGGTAGTACCATTCAGGACATAGGCATGGGCAAAGATTTCATGTCTAAAACACCAAAAGCAATGGCAGCAAAAGCCAAAATTGACAAATGGGATCTCATTAAACTAAAGAGCTTCTGCACAGCAAAAGACACTACCATCAGAGTGAACAGGCAACCTACAGAATGGGAGAAAATTTTTGCAATCTACTCATCTGACAAAGGGCTAATATCCAGAACCTACAAAGAACTCAAACAAATTTACAAGAAAAAAACAAAAAACCCCATCAAAATGTGGGCAAAGGATATGAACAGACATTTCTCAAAAGAAGACATTCATACAGCCAACAGACACATGAAAAAATGCTCATCATCACTGGCCATCAGAGAAATGCAAATCAAAACCACAATGAGATACCATCTCACACCAGTTAGAATGGCAATCATTAAAAAGTCAGGAAACAACAGGTTCTGGAGAGGATGTGGAGAAATAGGAACACTTTTACACTGTTGGTGGGATTGTAAACTAGTTCAACCATTATGGAAAACAGTATGGCGATTCCTCAAGGATCTAGAACTAGATGTACCATATGACCCAGCCATCCCATTACTGGGTATATACCCAAAGGATTATAAATTATGCTGCTATAAAGACACATGCACACGTATGTTTATTGCAGCACTATTCACAATAGCAAAGACTTGGAATCAACCCAAATGTCCATCAGTGACAGATTGGATTAAGAAAATGTGGCACATATACACCATGGAATACTATGCAGCCATCAAAAAGGATGAGTTTGTGTCCTTTGTAGGGACTTGGATGCAGCTGGAATCCATCATTCTTAGCAAACTATCACAAGAACAGAAAACCAAACACCGCATGTTCTCACTCATAGGTGGGAACTGAACAATGAGATCACTTGGACTCAGGAAGGGGAACATCACACACCGGGGCCTATCATGGGGAGGGGGAAGGGGGGAGGGATTGCATTGGGAGTTATACCTGATGTAAATGACGAGTTGATGGGTGCAGCACAGCAACATGGCACAAGTATACATACGTAACAAACCTGCACGTTATGCACATGTACCCTACAACTTAAAGTATAATAATAATAAATAAATTAAAAAAAAATTATCTCTATGTATCAGCCTAGGAAAGGATACTCTACAAGTTACTGTGCAATTATTTTGTTGTAGGCTGCTGCAGTCCTGATGCCTTGTATTTAACATCTAGTGACATTTACTGTTAGGTCACTACATGTCATTATGGATTGGGAAACATGACAAAAACGTTTCATACATAGGATGTAAATAAAACATATTTTAACAATATATCAAAAAATAACATTCAAAACATTTTATTGTAAATCCTCCCTGCCTTTAGGTCTCCAAAAATTATTTATAGAATATCTCATGCCCTTCACCCAGTGGAGCCAAGAGCAGAGTACAGGCTAAGGTTTATGTCAATTTGAAAAGGCAGTTTACTTTGTTGGCCTGTTAGAAGATAAATAATCGAAAGTAATGCAAAGAAATGACCCTATTTTATTTTTTAACTAAAATTTTTAAAATGTATATTTAAGCATATTTTCTTCACATATAAATACAGTACCTGAATATTTTCAATTATAAAGGATGTTGTAGCAAAACCAATTACTAAGTTTTGGCAAATATTGTTGAAGTTTGAATAATATGCTAGAAACTTTAATCAGATTATACAAATGCAATCTACATAGAAGTCCTACGTTCCCTAGAAGCAAGACATAATTAAACACATTATGTGGAAACTCTTACAACACTCTGATGATAAGAAAAGTAGTACATCTTATTTGTGGAGCTCTTTATAATTTTCAAAACAGAATTGCACATTTTCATCATTTGCATGTTATAATAACACTGATAAAACCTTATCCAGTGATTAGAAGACCAAAGAGTCACGCAACTAATAAACACTGACATTAGGACAAGCACCCAGAAATTTTGACTCACTGTCTTTTCAATAGACTATGCTACATTTTATATGTTGATTTATACTTTCAAAGTCATTAGGGTAATTATATTATTCAAATATGCTCCAATCATTTGTTTTCTATAGGATAAACATAATAGACCTTTGAATCAAGGAAGAAGAGAAAGGAGGAGGAGAAGAAGGAAGACAAAAAAAAAGGAGAAGGGGAAGGAGAACAAAGAAGAAGAAAAAGAAGGAGGAAGAGGAGGAAGAGGAAGACACGGTGAAAGAAGACTGATAACACAACATAAAAACAAGTTATGATACTTTGTATCCAGCAAAAGCATTACATTTGTTATAGTTTTTCTCTATTGCCCTGTTAGTTACGTATTTTCAATTAACCCTCTGCAATCCCTTAGAATTGACTATTTCATGGCCACATATTTTATTACTAATTGTTTGCGTTATGCCTAACCTCCAGGCTAGTTATCCAGCCCCTAGATTTATTCTTCCCATTCATTTCTCCTCCTGCCAGAGTAAACTTTTCTAATTAATGCTCATGTGACTCTTCTCTAGGCCCTGTCTTTGCTGCTGAAAAACAGAGCTGAATAAAACCAGGGTTCAGGCATGGAGAGAGCTTGATGTGGTTTGCTGTCACTTAAACAGAGGTTTACAACAGTTATACATGCTATAATCACAGTCTGAGCAAATTTCTATCCAAACACTGGAAAGGAAATTATGAATTTTAGACTATGAATTAACTATGATTAATTACTAATTATAAGATAAACAAGGTAGACATCACAGTATCAGAAATATTCTTACTGGGTTGCTAAAGAATAAAGAGTTTGCCAGAAAGAAAACAAGAGTGAGTACTGTAGGCATATGTCCTGCAGCCTGAAGGAACATGGTTGTATTAATCTGTTCTCAGGCTGCTAAAAGACATATCCCAGACTGGGTAATTTATAAAGAGTAGAGGTTTGATTGACACATTTCAGCATGGTGGGAGAGGCCTCAGGAAATGTATAATCATGACAGAGGCAGAAGCAAAGACATACTTCTTCACATGACAGCAGAAAGGAGAAGTGCTGAGCAAAAGGGGAAAAGCCCCTTATAAAACCATCAGATCTCATGAGTAGTCACTCACTATCATGAGAACAGCATGAGGGTAACTGCCCTCATGGTTCAATTACCCCCAACTGGGTCCTTTGGACATGTGGAAATTATGGGAACCACAATTCAAGATGACATTTGGGTGGGGACACAGCCAAATCACATTATTCTACCCCTGGCCCCTCCCAAATCTCATGTCTTCACATTTCAAAACACATTCATGCCTTTCCAACATTCCCTCAAAGTCTTAACTCATTCCAGCATTAACTCAAAAGTCCAGGTTCAAAATCTCTTCTGAGACTAAGCAAGTCCCTTTCACCTATGAGCCTGTAAAATCAAAAGCAAGTTAGTTACTTCCTAGATACAATGAAGGTACAGGCAGTGGGTAAATACACACATTCCAAATGGGAGAAATTGGCCAAAACAAAGGGACTGCAAGCCCCATGCAAGTCCAAAATCCAGCAGGGCAGTCATTGAATCTTAAAGTTCCAAAATGATCTCCTTTGACTCCACGTCTCACATCAAGATCACATTGATGCAAGAGGTGGTTTCCCATGGTCTTGGAGAGTTCTGCCCCATGGCTTTTTAGGGTACAGTCCCCTTCTCCTGGCTGCTTTTACAGCTAGCATTGAGTGTTTGTGGTTTTTTTCTGGTGCATAGTGCAAGGCATTGGAGGATCTATGATTCTGGGGTCTGGAGGATGGTGGTCCTCTTCTCACAGTTCCACTAGGGAGTTCTCCAGTGTGGACTTTGTGTGGGGGTTCCAACCCCATATTTCCCTTCCACGCTGCTCTACCAGAGGTTCTCCATGAGGGCTCTGTCTCTGCAGCAAACTTCTACCTGGACATCCAGGCATTTCCATGCATCCTCTGAAATCTAGGGAGAGGTTTCCAAACCTCAATCCTTGCCTTCTGTGTACCTGCAGGACCAACACCATGTGTTAGCTGCCTAGGCTTGAAGCTTTCACCCCTTAAAGCAATGGTCTGAGCTGTACTTTGGCCCCTTTTAGCCACAACTGGAGCTGAAGCAGGTGGGAGGCAGGGCACCAGGTCTAAGGCTGGACAGAGCAGGGGGGCCCTGGTCCCAGCACAGGAAACCATTTTTTCTTCCTAAGCCTCTGGGTCTGTGATGGGAGGGGCTGCTGTGAAGGTACATGACATGCCCTGGAGACATTTTCCCCATTGTCTTGGTGATCAACATTTGGCTCCTCATTACCAAGGCAAATTTCTTCAGCCAGCTTGAATTTCTCTTCAGAAAATGAGTTTTTTTTTTTTTCTGTTGCATCATCAGGCTGAAAATTTTTCAAGCTTTTATGATCTGCTTCCTCTTGAATGCTTTGCCACGTAGATACCCTCAATTAGATACCCTCAGATACCCTAAATTATCTCTCTCAAGTTCAAAGTTTCACAGATCTCCAGGGTATGGGCAAAATGCCACCAGTCTCTTTCCAAAGCATAGCAAGAGTCACCTTTATTCCACTTCCCAACAAATTCCTCATCTTCATCAGAAGGCACCTGAGCCTGGACTTCATTGTCCATATTACGGTAAATATTTTGGTCAAAGTCATTCAACCAGTCTCTAAGAAGTTTCAAACTTTCTGACATCTTCTTGTCCTCTTCTGAACCCTTCAAACTGTTCCAGCCTCTTCCTGTTACTTAGTTCCAAAGTTGATTCCACATTTTTGGGTATTTTTATAACAGGACCCCCAAACCCCTATGGTACCAATTTACTGTATTAGTCTATTCTTGCACTGCTAATAAAGACATATCTGAGACCTGGTAATTTTTAAAAGAAAGAGATTTAGTTGACTCACAGTTCATCATGGCTGAGGAGGCCTCAGGAAACTTACAATCAAACCCTTCCCTTGGAAGGGAAAACAAACACATCCTTCTTATGATGGCAAGAAGAAGTCCTGAGCAAAGGAGGAAAAGCCCCTTATAAAACCATCAGATCTCATGAGAATTCACTCAGTATCATGAGAACAGTATGGGGGTAACTGTTCCCATGATTTAATTACCCCTGACAGGGTCTCTCCCATGGCACATGGGGATTATGGGAACTACAATTCAAGATGAGATTTGGGTTGGGACACAGCTAAAACATATCAGTGGTGCATCCAAAGTACATGGATGCAAATGTGTAATAGAATAATAATTATAGGACACACCTAATAGTGATTACTGACACTGATGTAAGCATTTTACCTGTATCAACTCATTTAATCCATGCAACTATTCTGTTAGGTACCTAACATTATCAGCATTTCTGAAATGAGAAAACAGACTCTAAGAGGGTAAATAAATTGTCCAAGGTCACACAGCTAGTAAGTATCAGAGCCAGGATTGGAACACTGGCAACCTGATTCTAGAATCCTGACCTTTAATGGCCAGGCTATAAGGTAACCTGATGTACAGTAGTAAGGATTTTGTATAATGTATTAAAGATTTAAGGATTTAACCACAAAAGTGAGAATCAGCTTGTTTTAAAAAAGGTATTTCTGGCGAGGGTACTGATAACAGATTTGGGAAGAAGTCTCATTAGGTAGCCACCGACAAATAATGTTAAGGGCCTGGTGGAATTTAGTTTTGCAGGAATGAGGCTGAGGGGACAAATTTTATATATATTTAGAAAATAAAACCAGTACCATTTGGGCGACAAATGTGTATGTACAATCAGCAAAGAAAAGAATCAAAACTAGCTTCCCAGTTCTGAGATGCATGACAATATAAAGGTGGCACCCTTTTAAGAATCATGAAAATGGATTCAGTCAGTTATTTGGGGGAGTATAAATGCTGAGGCATCAGTGGACGTTCACATGGAAATTTTCAGTGCTCAGAGATCAAGCACTCTATTTATTATGTAGGTCAGGAAATTTGAAAATTATTTTCATGGGTGATATGATTTGGCTCTGTGTCCCCGCCAAAATCTCATCTCAAATAATAATCCCCATAATTCCCCTGTGTTGAGGGAGAAACTTGGTGGGAGGTTATGGATCATGGGGGTGGCTTTCCCCATGCTGTTCTCATGATAGTGAGTTCTCATGAGTTCTGACGGTTTGATAAGGGGCTCTCCCTCCTTCGCTCCCTCTTGACGGAGTTTCTCTCTGTCACCCAGGCTGGAGTGCAGTGCTGTGATTTTGGCTCACTGCAACCTCTACCTCCCAGGTTCAAGCGATTCTACTGCCTCAGCCTCCCGAGTATCTGGAATTACAGGTGCCCACCACCAGCCTGAATAATTTTTGAATTTTTAGTAGAGACGGGGTTTCACCATGTTGGACAGGCTGGTCTCTAACTCCTGATACACCTGCCTTGTCCTCCCAAAGTGCTGGCATTACAAGTGTGAGCCACTATCCCCAGCCCCTCCTTCACTATTTGCTCACTCGCGCTGCCTTGTGAAGAAGCTACCTGCTTCCCATTTGTTTTCTTCCATAATTGTAACTTTCCTGAGGCCTCCCCAGCCATGAAGAACTGCGAGTCATTTGAACCTCTTTTCTTTATAAATTACTGAGTCTAGGGCAGTTTTTTATAGCAGTGTGTAAATGAACCAATACAATGGGGATGTTTTCTTGCTTTAAGGACTTGCACCCTGCCAGTCAAAAACTATGTCTACCCATGTCTTGCTGGTGTGGTGAGATGACAATATAAAGAGAAAGGGCAAAGTCTCTGGAGCCAGACTTTTCTTAAGATGGAAGTTAAGCTGTGTTACTTACTAGTTTCCTCAAATCATAGAGTTAGTCTGAAAAAAACACAATATTCCACAATATTTAAATCAATAGACTAGGGTTTGAAACACAGGAATGTCAAATATAGCTGTTGCTTAATATTTTTGAGTTTCAATTTCCAGTACTATAAAATGGAAATGATAATATATACCTGCATTTGCTAATTAAATGAACTAAGACAAATAAAAATTTTAGTCCACTTCTGGCATATGTTAGTGACTCATAACTATTGGTCAATAATTACAGTCATGGTAATATACAAAATTTGTTGTGAGTACAGTCACTAAATTGCCCTATCACTAACAATAGTGTAGACTAAAATGCAATAAAAATTTATGTATGGAGATTCCCTCTGTCTGGAGTTATCTCCTTCTCTATCACTCACATCTTCTGCAACGTTCCAAGAACAGTTGCAATGAAACATCTACAAGTCCTAATTAGAAGGACAGAAGAGAAAGCCCGTCATTCTGTAGCTCCAGAGCAATTTTAGAGCACTTCTGTTACAGTGGGATAACTTATCATTACACACGACTTTAAAAGGATCTTCTAATCTATTTTGAACTGAAAATATGTAAGGGTCATGCCTTATTCATATTTGATTCTCTAACAACACCAATGAGAGTGCTCAGTAAACGTTAACCTGGATAGGTTGAATTCCTTGGACATAACCAGTTGCTCTAACTTGGTCATACTGAGAAAATTGCTCACAACTTATTTAAAACAACAGAAATATTTCAGTAGCTTGATTTAGAACACCAGAGCAGACATGTAAACAAGTCTCAGAATCTGCTACCAATGGGCATGTGAGGGATATTTATTTTTTTAAATTCATGCATTTTCATGGAGAAAAATTAAGGCCTCCCTTTGTTTATATCCATGTGAGAGAAACAAATGCTCAATTGTCAACATGTTGATCTTTTTCAAGTCTGCATTTATTATTAAACCAACGCAAGGAAATAAAAAGTAAATGCCAGCTTTTCAGGTATAAACACTTAGAAAATCTAGAATGTTAATTAGCTGTTATCTTGGCGATTCATGTCATATACCTATAGAAAACAAAAAGCTGACATGCATTATATTTATACACTTATTAAAAGCTTGTATGTGTAGAAGGGTACTTATTGAACTGATTATTTAAGGAAATAAATTAAATGTATCACTTTGTTATGCAGTCATCCAGTGTCTATGTTTGCTAATATTTTCTTTTTTATTGTTTCCTTTTATTAAAAAATCAACTATAAATAAAAGTTAGCATTACAATCCCTTTAGGTGGCCAGCCTTGGCTCTATTTCTTCTTCCTTCACAGAAGCGTTCATTAAAATTTTGCAATTTACACACACATCAGTAAACACAAACACATACATATTCAATAAATATTTGTTATTATAATATAATTTAGGTTTAATTTCATAAACATAGCATTCATCAATTTTTATTTTTAAAATTTAACATTGGTTTTGGTCTACTAGAAGAAAAGAACTAATATGCTCTTTTTAACTGACATATGATATTCTCTAACATGAATCTATTGCATTTTATTTACCCATACTCACAGATGTTTAGGACTTTTTAATTTTTTTAATTAGTTCAGAGACAATGTTGCAATCAGCATCCCTTCATAGGTTTCCTTCAGCAAATATGTAAGAGTTCCTCTCAATTATCTGTGAAAAAGAGAAATTACCAGGACACAGGAAATGTGTATTTTCAAATGGATAGGGCCAAATTTCTCTTCAAAGTAGCTCTAATTGGACTATCTCTAGCCGTGAATAAGAGTTTCTATGTTCCCGCATGTTGCCATTATATGCTATTGTCAGACTTAACAACTTTGGCAATCTGAGGGTATTATCAATGGTATTTTATTGTTTTAATTTTAACTGCCCTGTTTATTCTTAAGGGTGGGTATGTTTTCATATGTTTACTGGCCTCTTGGATTTTCCTTCTGTGAATTGGCTGCACATTATGCTTTTTTTTCAGTTGTGTAGTAATGATGATGGTTCTGGTGGTAAAATACTAATTTTCTTCCATGCAACAGCTGCCCACAATTGTCCTAGGAGATTTGGCTTTGCAGTCAAAAAAAAAAAAAGAAAGAAAGGAAGAAAAGTAAAGAAAAAAGTATGTAGTAACAGCAATTTCTAAGCTATGCTTTATATTACTTTTCCATTGTTAGAATTAATATATACATAAACTATGGAAGACTTACCTACAATTACAAAATGGAATAATGAAAATATACATGCTGATGAAAGAAAATAGAAGTCCTAAGGCTAGGAGGTTCAAATAGATGCGGGTGAGCTACTGTCCTCATCTGACATAGTGAAGATTCCTGACATACCAATTATTGTTAATGAACTAGAACTGTAGGTTTAAGCATACTATTTGAATTTGTAGAGGTAAACAGTAGAGGAAGTGAATGTAATTTGATTTGGTGTGTAAGATAAAAGGATACAGGAGAGTGAGAGGGCATATGTGGGAAATCTTTTTCCATTATAATAGAAATTCAGTAGAAAAAACATCAAAAAGTAATAATTAAAATAGCATACACATAGTTTTGTGAGATATGGAATGGAGATGTGGTAGACTGAAATAGAGACCTATTTTTTCATTCTATATATTGTTGGATATCTTATACATATGCGCATATTACTTTATTTTTTTACATGCAGCATGAAAGAAAATACAGAAAAGAACAGAGCTGTCACATATCAGCAAATTGAATGGATAAAGTTATTATTTGTTTCATGACCAAGTAGGATATATTGCAACAATGCAAGTTGGTTTATATATTAAAATTTAGGTAACTTAACATATTGAATAAACAATCAAGAAAACCATACAATAATCTCAATACTCTTAGTGAAAGCATTTGGCAAAGTTTAACACCTATTTTTGACAAAAAGCTTTCAGCAAACTGGAAACAAAAGAAATTTCTCAGCCTGACAAAGAATAACTGCAAAAACACGTATCAACATTTAAAAAAGAAACTTATTTTAGAGTAGTTTCATGTTCATAACAAAATTGAGAAGAAGGTACAGAGGTTTCCTATATATTCCTGGCCCTCACATATGTGCAGTCTTCTCCACTGTCAACAGTCCCAACCAAAGTGGTACATTTCTTACAATTGAACTTCCATTGACATATTCTTCTTACCCAGAGTCTACAGTTTACTTTAGGATTTATACTTTGTATTGTACATTCTGTGGGTTTGGACAAATCTATAATGATATACATTCATCATTATAGCATCATGAAGAATAATTTTACTGCTCTAAAATTCCTCTGTGATCCATCTATTGAATCCTCCCTCTCCTTTAATGCCGGTCAATCTCTGATCCTTTTACTGTCTCTGTAGTTTTCCTTTTTTTAATATATTATACAGTTGGAATGATACTGTATGTAGCCTTTTCAGATTGACTTCTTTCACTTAGTAATACACATTTAGATTTCCTCCCATTTTCTCAAGGCTTGATAGATTATTTATTTTTAGAACTGAATAATATTCCACTGTCTGGATGCACCATAGTCTCTTTATCCATTCACTTACTGAAGGACGTTTTAGATGCTTTCAAATTTTGTCAATTAGCAATAAATCTGCGATAAAGAACCATGTGAATGAAGGCTTTTGTGTGGTTATCTTTTCAATTCATTCACATAAATAGCAAGGAGCACAATTGCTGGATGCTATAGTAAGAGTATATTTAGTCTTACAGGAAACTGTCAAACTGTCTTCCACAGTGGATGCATCATTTTACAGTCATATCATTAATAAATGAGAGTTTCTATTGCTCTACCTCCTTACCAGAATTTGGTATTGTCAGTATTTTAAGTTTTAACCATCTTAATATGTGTGTAGTGGTATCATTGCTTCATTAGTTTGCAGTTTTCTAGTGAGTGACATATGATATTCAGAATCTTTCTACATTTTTATTTGCTGTTTGTGTATTTTTTTGTGAGCCGTCTCTTCAGGTCACTGACCATTTTGACGCTAGGGTATTTCTTTCCCTACTGTTGAATTTTGAATTATTTTTATGTTCTGAATAACACTCCCTTACCAGACAAGCATTTTGCAACTATTTTTTCCATAGTCTGTGGCTTGTTTTTTTATTCTCTTGACAATGTCCTTCACAGAAGTCTTTTTTTTTTTATTATTTTAATGAAGTCCAAGTTATCAACGTTTTTCTTTTATGTATTGTGTCTTTGGTGTTGTATTTAACAGATATTGTCACATCCAAGATTAGAGTTTCTCCTGTGTTGTTTTCTAGGAGTTTCATAGTTTTGCATTTCACATTTGGGCCTATGATTCATTTTGAGTTAATTTTTGTGAAGGGTACAAGTTCTGTGTTTAAATTCATGGTGTTACATGTGGTTGCCTAGTCGTTCCAGTAGCACTGGTTGAGAAGAATATCTTTGCTCCATTGTATTGTCCCTGCTCCTTTGTCAATCTGTTTAATTTATTTAGGTGGGTCTATTTGGGGGCTCTCTATTCAATTCCAATGATCTATTTATTATTTCACCAAAACCATACTCTCTTGACTACTGAAGCTGTATAGTACATCTTGAAGCTGCATAGGTAAAGTTAATTTTAATAAAAAGAAATGTCAAAACTAGCATCAGAGACTAGTCGTGAGTCTTTCCTTTGATGCATTTTGGTTAAGCAAGTGGTTACTTTCTTATAATGGCCAAATATTATTATATTGCTCATGCAAAATTTTAAGATGGCCCCACATAGGTCTTGATGAATGAAATATACAGATACTTCTGAGACAGTGTCTGGTTTGTATGTGTATTGAACTATAAAGAGAGTCTTTGGAAAGGATTACATTGAATGAATCATTTTGGGAAGTGAGCCCAGGAAGTGAGTTGCTCCCATACCTTTGCTATGTGACTTTCATGGATCCAACAATGATGCCTGATTTGTGGAAAACTGGGATTCTAGGGTAGGAACCTTCATATACTAAACACAGTGAACATTTTGAACTTGCTGACATTATTTTCCTGAACTTCATTTCTCATGTTCCTATTTGCTTTTAAAAAATAAAAAGAATAATCCTCGTGGAGATTAAGTGAGGTATCATAAAAGTGTTTTGCAAACAATAAAATCTTATACACATAGAAAATGACAAAGTAAATTCTCCTGAATTCTTCTAAATGATCAAAATCATTAAAGTCAATTTTCATACCCCAGTCCTCTTGAATGAACATATTCTTTGAAATAAATAAGTATAATTTAGTAGCCTATGTGATATTTCAACCAAGGATTATGAAGTAAATGTTGATAAGGTTTGGTTCTCTATTCCCACTCAAATCTCATCTTGAATTATATCCCCACATCTGAGGGAGGGACATGGTCAGATGTGATTGGGTCACAGCGGCAGATTTCCCCTTGCTCTTCTCATGATAGGGAGTGAGTTCTCATGAGATCTGGCTGTTTGATAAATGTCTGGTGCTTCCCACTTCTCTCTCTCCTTCTCTCTCACCACCATGTAAGACATGCCTTGCTTCCCCTTCCACTATGATTATATTTCCTAAACCCACCTCCCCACCACCATGCAGAACTTTGAGTCAATTAAACCCTCTTTCCTTTATAAATTACCGAGTCTCAGGTATTTCTTTACAGCAGTGTGAATACGAGCGAATGCAGAGAATTGGTACTGGAAGTCGGGTGCTGCTATAAAGATAACCTGAAAATGTGGATGTGACTTGGGAACTGGATAACACACAGAGGTTGGAACAGTTTGGAGGCTCAGAAGATGACAGGAAGATATGGGAATGTATGGAACTTCCTAGATACTTTTTGAATGACTTTGATCAAAATGTTGATAGTGATTTGGACAATTAAGTCCAGGCTGAGGTGGCCTCTGATGGAGATGAGGAACTTATTGGGAATTAGAGCAAATGTGACTGCTGCTATGGTTTATCAAAGAGACTGGTGGCATTTCACCCCTGTCCCAGAGATCTGTAGAACTTTGAAATTGAGAGAGATGATTTAGGGTATCTGGCAGAAGAAATTTCTAAGCAGCAAAGCATTCAAGATGTGACTTTTACTGAAAATGTACAGTAATATACATTCACAAAGAGATGATTTGAAATTGGGAAGTATGCTTAAAAGGTAAGCAGAGCATTCAAGTTTGGAAAATTTGCAGCCTGACCATGAGGTAGAAAATAAAAATCCGTTTTCTGGGGAGAAATTCAAGCTGGTTGCAGAAATTTTCATAAGTTATGAGGAGCCAAATGTTAATAGCCAAGACAATGGGGAAATTGTCTCCAGGGTATGCCAGAGGTGTTCACAGCAGTCCCTTGCATCACAGGCCCAGAGGCCTAGGAGAGAAAATTGGCTTCATGGGCTGGGCCCAGGGCCCCACTTCTCGGTACAGCACTGAGACTTGGTGCCCTATGTCCCAGCCACTCCAGCTCTAGCTGTGGCTAAAAGAGGCCAAGGTACAGCTCATGCCACTGCTTCAGAAGGTGCAAGCCCCAATTTTTGGTAGCTTCCGTATGGTGTTGGGCCTGTAGGTATACAGAAGACAAGAGTTGAGCTTTAAGAGCCTCCATCTAGATTTCAGAGGATGGATGGAAATGCCTGGATGTCCAGCCGTAAGTCTGCTTCAAGGGCAGAGCCCTCATGGAGAACCTCTAAGGGCAGCATGGAAGGGAAATGTGGAGTTAGAGCCCCTACACAGAGTTTCCACTGGGACACTGACTAGTGGAGCTGTGAGAAGAGGGCAACCATACTCCAGACTCAAGAAAAGTAGATCCACCAACAGCTTGCACTGTGTACCTGGAAAAGTCACAGACACTCACTGCCAGCCTATGAAAGCAGCTGCAGGGGCTGTACCCTGCAGAGCCACAGGGGTGGAGCTGCCAAAGGCTTTGGGAGCCCACCCATGGCATCAGCATGCCCTAGATGTGAGATATAGAATCAATGGAGATTTTGGAGCTTTAAGATTTAATGACTGTCCTGCCAGGTTTTGGATGTGCATGGGCCCTGTGGCCTCTTTGTTTTGGCCAATTTCTTCCATTTGGAGTGGGAAAATTTGCCCAATTAATGTACCTCCATTGTATCTTGGAAGGAAATAACTTACCTTTGATTTTATAGGCTCATTGGCAGAATGGACTTGCCTTGTCTCAGATGAGACTTTGGACTTGGACTTTTGAGTTAATGCTGGGATGAGTTAAGACTTTGGGGGAATGTTGGGAAAGCATGATTGATTTTGAAATGTGAAAAGGTCATGAGATTTGGGAAGGGTCATGGGCTGAATAATATGGTTTTGCTCTGTGTCTCCACTCAAATCTCATTTCTAATTATAATCCCTAGATGTTGAGTGAGAGACCTGGTAGGAGGTGACTAGATCTTTGGGGTGGATTTTCCCCTCGCTGTTCTCCTGATAGTGAGTTAGTTCTCATGAGATCTGATTGTTTGCTAAGTGTCTAGTGCTTCATCTCTCTCTCTCTCTCTCTCGATCTCTCTCTCTCCTGCTGCCATGTAAGATGTGCCTTGCTTCCCCTTCTGACATTATTGTAAGTTTCCTGAGGCCTCCCTAGCCATGGCGATCTGGGAGTCAATTAAACCCTCATTCCTTTATAAATTACACAGTCTCTGGTATTCCTTTATAACAGTGTGAAAACAGATGAATACAGTTGTTTTTGGCTTTGCCTCTATTAGATAACAGCCCTTCACCACAATTAGTTTCTAGAAATAAAGCTCACATTTACTGTGAAAACATAAGATGGAGTTGAAGTGGAGATTGAATAAGGGAAGGTGAATTAGCAGCATTATTCCCAGCATTTTTTGCTGTTTCTATTAAAGGTTTTTCTATATATGCAAGTTTATTTTTTAAGTGAAAATAAAGTCTTTTCATTATCATTTAAACCTATAATTTCCTGAATGCTTCTGGTTTGTTTGGAAATGTCTGGCTTGCAGCCCTAACTGACTTGAGATGGTTCACATCCAGTCAGCAGACCACCTAACCAGTAGTTAACAGTCCTTGCCAGGGTATTAATATGGTCTCCACTTGTTCTTGGCTGTGAATTTAGTTTGCTCAAACACATGTGGATTGTCACCAGGTCAGCCTGTCCATCTGCTCTGTGGCCCAAAACAAAACTTTCAAAGAAGCCAGAGCAGATCACAGGCTAGATCCAAGGTTCTTGAGCATATAATCTCATAGCCCTTGGAGATTACATCTAAATTTCGCCATACAACAAGGAAACAAATGTATTTTAAAATAATTCTCACTGTGCAGTCTAAAATTGTGAGTTGTTCTCAAGTGGACTTCAAGATTTTAGAATATATTTACCAGTATATATATATATATATATATATATATATATATATATATATATATATATGAGAGACACATATATGTATCTGAGAGAATATATCTGAGAGAATACTTCTCAATTGGTGAAATAAACCTTTAGAAGTTTGCTAATTGAGCCTTTTTTGGCTTACAAACTATCTTCATTTAGATACTTTTATGTCTTTTACCTATGCTTCCAAATTTACTGACACCAATTCCCTGTGATTTGTTCCACTAGCAAGGCTACTTTGTTAAAAAATTGGGAGACTGGGTTTTACCTCCATTTATGCCTAAGTTAGCTGTGAATCCTTTCAGGTCACTCACAGACTACATTTCTTATTATCCAAATAAAGGATAATTACTGAGTTGGTACATTAACTCTATGAAATGATTTTCTGTTACTTAATTTGATAATTATAAACATAATATAGCACCTTCAAAATACGGTTATAACATAGCTCAAAGGATTTTATATAATAAGTAGCTAAAAGCAAAATGTGAAATTACTTATGCTTTAATTTCACGTGCACAAAACTCTCTTTGCCCCCTGTTAATGAAACTTTTTACATGCATGTTAAGAGTTACATATCAGTACATTCAGTCAGATTCTGGAGCTAGAGTGGACAGACTAGGTAAGCAAGGGTATCTCTTTGAAAATTGGTAGTGTTTGCCATGGCAGAAGCAGGAGTCAGAGATCTTAACCACTATAGGAGCATATCTATAAATGTTTAAAATAAGTAATAAAGATGAGCAATGATCATTGATATTTATGGCAAAAATGAGAAGATGTTATTTCAGTGCATAATTTTCAGGGGAAAAAACCCCATTGGGCTGATTTACTTATAAGTTTACATCTTTGTAAATCAAATTAGACTGATTACATGACAAATCTGATGATTGATGGGCCAAAATGGATTATTTCATCCATCATTTCTCTCCCTGTAAATAACACTCTAAAACATATAGACACAAAGTTAATCACACTCGATATGGAAGGCAATTTGCATTCAGATATGCCTGAGTACACCACAAAAAATTTATCTTTCCTTCAGTGGCATGGATCAGGCTGAAGCCCGACATCACAACCTTGAAGGTATGAAAATAATCATTCAGATACTCACTAGGATGGGCAAAATTCACGAAGCATTTTACTGAACTTCTCTTGGTGTGAAATTTGTTATCACCACCCATACCTGAGTTACCTTGGTCCAGGCTATTGCTTAAATTACTGCAACAGGCTCTAGTTGTCTCCCTGCTTTCACTCTTGATCTTCTCTCATCCTCATAGAGCTGTCAAGAGTAATCTTAGACCCACGGACTCTAGTTATATCAGGTTGTATGAATTGACTCTCCCACTAAGCACAATTTTAAAAACCAGACTAACATATTTGCTAATTGCCACAAAACCTTTGAAGAGCCGAAAAGATAGCGTAAAACCTGCCAGGTCATATTTTGGAGAAATGTTTAAACCAAGGTAGATAACCAGATTACTGAAGCAGCAAAGATATTTACATGGGGTTTACAAATGCCACACATTTGAACTTAAGGTTGTGATTTACTGAGGTGATGAAGACAGAATTTGATGATTTACTGGGGTGATGAAGACAGAATTTCAGTTGCATTGACTGTCCAATGGAGATAATAACACAGCTACTCTTCAAACGTTAAGCTGAGACCAGGGCTGGTAAGTACAACTGCACATTGCCAAACAATGGGGGAACTGGGATGGCAAGGGGAGCTGGGTAGGTATTCTGATACATTACAGTGTAATTTGTGTCTCCTGAAATTATGTGGTATATAAAATGTAAAAGCCATAAGAAACAGCTTTATTTGGATCCAGGATAAAGGCAAACCTCAATACAACAATGCTAATTTAAGTCCAGTATAATGTAGAGCTGCTTGCTATAATGCTGACTAAAGTAAGGAACAAAAAGGGGAAATAGAAAAATTATCCTTCCTGAGAAGTTCCATCCACAGACCAGCCTTTATGTGCATTGCATGAATGGCTCATGTATGTCATCTGGGTGGGTCAGGAAACGTCAAGTCGTGGCTTCAGTTTAAAGTGGTCATCTAACGGTAGCATTCCCTGGGCACTTGATAGAAGAAAATACTGAGATCCAGAGGAGGACAAATTTATCCCAGGCTTCAAGAAAATTCCAAAATGATTATTTCAAGAGCAATGACCAGCACTTTCTAAAGATAGCCAGGTACATGGTGGTTAAGGAGAATGACTGTAAACAAATGGTATAGTTTTTCTTTTCTCTGCTGATGTGTAAGATATTTCTAGCAGATTTCAAATCACCATAAATGCTTTCATTCTGATTCTAAGCTCTCTCTCCATTTCTGTTTTTTACTTTGAGAATACCACCTTGAAAAAGGTAGCTTTAAACATCTTTTGCTTGATAATGCAAATCCACTTTTCCTGTACTCTCTTCTTTCCTCTAGAATTATCATAGCTAATTTTGACCCTTGATTTTAAATATAATGCTTAGACAAGTGATAAATTTGATGTTAAAGCATAGTTTGGAATTATTTCAAAGTATTAATAAAGAGATAATGGCATGTTTACAATATTGAGTATTTCAACAATATTCTGTGTCACTCTTTTCAAGGTTATATTCCTACAAGTGTGTGTTTTGGCCTATTCAGAGGCTATGCCCATCATTAGGCCACATGGACGGTAGCCCCATTTGTTTCCATTGCTTGTGAATGGGCTGCAGTTTCTCAAGAATTTGTTGTAGAAAAAGCAAAAAGAGATACTTCCAGAAATATTTTTCTTTTCTTTCCTCAAATATCCTCCAAAGTTGTTCTTTTATCACAATCTTTTAATTGTGAATTATGACAATGAAATTGATAAAGTTTGCCAATGCTACTATTGTTATTTATCAAATTCTTAGGATAGTACAAACATAATATAAAGTGTTTAAGATGCATTTGCCCATTCAATACTCATGAAAACATTATTTAAAGTTGTTTAATTCTGAGCATACTTTAAAAATAGAGTTGAAAGAGTGTACTGGGAGACTGAATGTGGGTTGTGAGATAAAGGCAAGTCAAAAATGACACCAAAGCCTGTATGTGGTGGCTCGTGCCTATAATACCAACCCCCTTTGGGACCCCATGGCTGGAGGATCCCTTGATCCCAGGAATTCAAGACCAGCCCAAGCAACACAGTGAGACCTCCAGTCTCTACAAAAAGTAATAATAAAACAAAATTTTCTGGGCATGGTGGCACGTGTCTGTAGTCTTAGCTACTTGAGAAACTGAGGTGGGAGGATTGCTTGAACCCCAAAGGTCGAGGCTGTGAGCTGTGATTGTGCTACTCCATCCTAGCCTGGGCAACAGAGTGGGATCGTGGCTCAATAAAAATATGTATATTTTTAAAAAGACACTGTATTTGTTTTCATGCTGCTGACAAAGGCATATTCGAGACTGAGTAATTTATAAAGAAAAAGAGGTTTAATGGACTCACAGCTCCATGTGGCTGGGGAGGCCTCACAATCATGGTGGAAGGTGCCATCTTACATGGTGGCAGGCAAGATAGAATCAGAACGAACTGAAAGAGGTTTTCCCTTATAAAACCGTCAGATCTTGTGAGACTTATTCACTACCACAAGAACAATATGGGGGTAACTGCCCCATGATTCAATTATCTCCCACCAGGTCCCTCCCACAATACTTGGGAATTATGGGAGCTACAATTCCAGATGAGATTTGGGTGGGGACACAGCCAAACCATATCAGACACCAGTGTGTTTGGTCTTAAAACCTGGAAGAATGGAGTTTTCCTAAATGAGATGGAAAGACTGTAGGAGGAAGCTGGTTTGGAAGAAAATATCAGTAGTGCTGTTTTATATATCTTAGTTTTAAGATGTCACAAACATATAAACTTGTCTTTATTTGCAATCATATGTGCAACTTTCTCTCTTGTGATAAAAATGATTCAACGCTAATAGTTCAGTTCTACTGTGGATTTCATCCCTATTTTCAAGAGTCATCAATCTTTTGATTTATACATCTTCAGGTTATTCCGAGCTCTATTCATTCTTTTTCTCTCTTTTTTTTTTTCAGATGCCCTTTGAATGCCTTCCTTCTTTTCCCTGTTTCTAGAATCAATGTCCCTCAGGTTCTGTTTTAGGCCTTTTGCTCTTAGACCCCATGTATTCTTCTTAAGGAATATCACCACCTTCAAAGTCCCAGTCACCAGCTCGACCCTGGGCTTGCAGTTCCAATCATGTCCACTTGGGCTTCTCATTCTCACAGCGGCACATCAAAGTACATTCTTCAAAACTGAAAATCCCATTCCCTCAATGCTCTGCCTTAATCAAATAAACTTCTCTTGGTTATCAACTTCAGTAAAAGATACCATTCTACCTAGACCTAAAACTTCTTCTTACCTCCTGCATCAATATTCTTAACCAATTCAACTTCATAACTTGAAGAGAAAGTAGAAAGGAATAGAAACAGAAAATAATGTGCTCATTCTTTTCAGGTGGAAGCTGCAACCACACCACAAAATAAAGAATTGAATTATTCTTTTTTCTATTATTAAAATAGAACAGAGGTGGATCATATCATATCTTCTAAGTTTCTTTCTTTCTTTTTGATGGTTGGTTGTTTCATCTGAAGATATGTTATATCAACTTCATGTCAGGCACCATGAATCACTCTATCAAATTACATTCAGGGGCTTCAAATCACAGCTGGAATTATATCCTATGTATGAATAGATGTGAAGTTTCAGGGAGAATAGGAAAGTAAAATCATTTAAGTACTTCCTACATTTGCCCTCTCATTTGCATCTCACATCAGTTATTTGAAATGAGAACTAGCATTTCTTCTTTATGCATGAGGGAATTGAGACACAGAATTGTTAAGCAAATTGCTCCACATCATACATTTAGAAAGTTATGGACTTAGGTTAATACACCATTTCTTTAAAATCTTTTATTTCTGCTATAACAAAATGCTATGTATATTTTCTTATTCGTGGCTCTTGACACTATTCTGCTGAAATTAATAAGCATATTAATTTGAGGTTATATTTTATTGTATAAATTTTTGAAGTAGAAAGTAGTAAAGGAAATTAGCAGCTGGTGAGCATTAGGTACTATGCTATGTGCTTCACATAAGGTATTTTATTAATTCATTCATCATAATAATTGTGTTACTGGCATCACATTTTACAAAGTAGATAACAGTCCCAGGGAATATATGTGAGGAATCCTTCTTTACCAAATGTTAGAAACAAAACTCAAACAATTTAAGTAAACAGAACGTTTTATGGCTTATTTAATTAAATAAGAAACAGATTACTTAGAAAGGAAAATAAATGGATAATGTAAAGGACATACATATAGCTAGGCTTGAAAACAATTGGATCCACCAGAACTAATTCACTGACTCTCTGTTGACTCTCTGTCTTTAATATCTCTGTCTATTGTTATACATAGTATTAGTTTTTTACACAATACAGCTATATTATTTATGGTTCTCCAGAAAGACAGAAACAATAAGATAGATAGATATAGACATATAGGTATATGGATATATGAGAGACAAATTATTATGAAAATTAATTTATTTAGTTATGAACCCTGAGAAGTCCCATAAAAGGCTGCCTACAAGCCTGAGAACCTGGGATGCTGGTAGTGTCCCAGTCCAAGCCAGTAGTGACTCACTTCAAGTCCAAAAGCCCCTGAACCATAGAAACCAATGGTATAATTCTCAGACCACAAGCCTGAGAACCCAAGGGACCATTGGTGTAAGTTTTTAAATCTAAAGGTGAGAAAGCCTGAAGTTCCATTGACTAAGGATAGGAAAAGAGTGTTCTAGCTTCAGAAGAGAGAGAGAGAAAAACATCTTTTATTTCTTTGCTTTTTTTGTTTCATCCCAGAACCCAGTTGATTAGATAATGCTCAGACACAATGAGGGCAAATCTTCCTTGCTCAGTCCACGATTCATACACCAAACTCCTCTGAAAACAACCTCACAGATACAGCCAGAATTAACGCTTTACATATTCTCCAGGTATTCTTTAATCCAGTTAGGTTGGCAACTAAAATTAACCATCACAGGAGTCAACCAAGAAATAAGAAGTTATAGGATCCAGTAAATGAAGCATTTGATATAAGAAAAATGCTGAAATAGGGAAGGACAAGATGGCCAACTGATGCAGCCAGGTGGAACAGATCCTACCGAGGTGCTGAGACAACTGGCATGCTCCTAACAGATCTTTAGAAGGAAAATACTGAGAGTGGTTGGAGAGAGGACACAGAATCTGGACTGAAGGCAAAGAAATCTGGGAACCCTGTATGGGCCTACTGCACACTGGGACTCATTCCTGGCTCTGGGAGAACAGTAGAGTTGAACAAATGAGGAATAACTGACTCTCACCACAGGCCTCCAGAACCCAACAGGAGGAAGCCCCTTGACCACCATGAACACCCAAATTGGCAGAGAGAGCTGCTTAGAGAAGTGGTAGGGGCAGCAAGCCAGAAGATCTGGACTCCAGAGGGTTTGGTGTGGGAGTGTCTGTAGCAGAGAGCATGCCGAGGAATAGCCATCCTCTTAGGTTTCACTCACTCCCATTGGAGATCTTATCCTTAGGGCAACTGTCAGACCTGATCTCTGCAGGGCAGTCTTGCCCATCAGACAGGGTTGACCTGAGCAGACCTCAGGTCTGCAGGCCTCTCCTGGGGCCCCAGCCTGGCCACACCTGTTTGCAGAGCAGTCTTGAGTGCCCTAGGGACTGGCACCATAGCTTCTGTGCTAGTGGATTGTGCCTGACCAGGACCATGTGGGCCCTATGGGCACACACCAGCCCACCTACTCACTAACTATATTGCAGCTTCCCCCAGGCCCACAGAAACTACCCAACTCACTCTTGCTGATGTGTGTCTGCACGGGTGAGTTTTGCCTTTCTTGCCCCACCAGCATGCAGGAGTGCAGTCTGCCTTCTCTCCACCTGCCAACCACCATTTCAAACAGAGCCTTGGCAGGCACAGAGCCAGCCAGCCCTGCCTGTACCAGTGCCCAGCCCTTGTCCTATCACTGTACAGAGAATAGCAGATCCTCCCCTACCATGAGCAATCACTCCTGCTTGTGGGACACACAGAAGGCATACAGTCCTGTGCCCACAAGTTCCCCACTCCAAGCCAACACTACCTCCAGCATGACTGTGCAGACAGTCCCCAGCAGCTAGGCCCCTGTTCTGTGCAAAGCTGCATTGCCTCCACCACCATGGTGAATGCCCCCAGGGAGGCAGGCGTCCAGGCCCCACCAGCACTCTGTCACAGCTGCTACACCTTGGCCATCCCAGTGCAGTGGATGCTTAGCTTTGAGCACACAGAGAACAAAATTGGGGCCAAATACAAGTCCCCTAAAGTTAAAGCATGCAGTCCAGGAGTTGGGAGCTTTGTGTTTGCCCTGTAAAATCTTCCAGAAATGAAGCCATTTAGCTGAATCTACTGTACATCAAAATCAAAACCTCAGGTCATCAAATCGGATAAAAGAAAAAAAGAAACAAACAAAGATCAACAATGTTAAAGACTGAAGGCAGATAAGCCCACGAAGATGAGAAAGGATCAGTGCAAGAAACCTGAAAACTCAAAAAAAACAGTGTGCCTTCTTTCCTCCAAATGATCATTTTACCTATTCAGCAAGGGTTCTGAACAGGCCTGAGATGCTAAAATGACAGAAATGGAATTCAGAATATGGATGAGAAAAGGATCATTGAGCTACAGGACTATGTTGAAATCCAATCTAAGGAAGCTAATAATCATGATAAAACAATATAAGAGCTGAAAGACAAAATAACCAGTATAGAAAATAATATAACTGATCTGACAGAGCTGAAAAACACGCTAATAGAATGTAATAATGCAGTCACAAGTATTAGTAGAATAGAATAGACAAACAGAAAAAGAATTTCAGAACTTAAAGACTGACTTCCTGAAATAAGACAGACAATAATAGAGAAAAAAACAATGAAAAAAATGAACAAAAGTTCCAAGAAATGTTTGATTATGTAAAGAGACCAAATCTACAACTTATTTGTGTCACTGAAAGAGATGGGAAGAATGGAACCAACTTGGAAAACATATTTCAGAATATCATCCATGAGAACTTCCTGAACTTGCCTAGAGAGGCCAACAGTCAAACTCAGAAAATGCAGAAAACCTAGTAAGATACTTCACAAGAAAATCATCCCCAAGACCCAGAGTTATCAGATTTTCCAAGATCAAAAAAAAAAAAAAAAAAAAAAAAATTGTTAAAGGTAGCTAGAGAGATAGGTCAGGTCACCTACACAGGGAAATGCAACAGACTAAAAATGAACCTGTCAGAAGAAACTCCATATGGCATGGCAGAAAAGATTGGGGGCCAATATTCAAAATTCTTTTTTTTTTTTTTTTGATGGAATCTCACTCTGTCATCCAGGCTGGGGTGCAGTGGTGCAGTGGCACGATCTTGGCTCACTGCAAGCTCTGCCTCCCGGGTTCATGCCATTCTCCTGCCTCAGCCTCCTAAGTAGCTGGGACTACAGGCATGTGCCACCAAACCTGGCTAATTTTTTGTATTTTTAGTAGAGAAGAGGTTTCATCATGTTAGACAGGATGTCTCGATCTCCTGACCTCGTGATCTGCCTGCCTTGGCCTTGCAAAGTTCTGGGATCACAGGTATGAGCCACTGCATCTGGCCTCAACATTCTCAAAGAAAAAAAATTTCAACCCAGAATTCCCTATTTGGCCAAACTAAGCTTTATAAGAGAAGGAGAAATAAGATCCTTTTCAGAAAAGCAAATGCTGAGGGAATGTGTTACCACCAGATCTACCTTACAAGATATCCTGAAGGAAGCACTAAATACGGAAAGCAAAGATTTTTACCAGCCACTACAAAAACACTCTGCAGTACAGAGACCAGTGATGCTATAAAGCAACCAAATAAAATATCTACAAAATAACCAGTCAACATCATGATGGCAGGATCGAATCCACATATAATAATACTAACCTTGAATGTAAATGGGCTAAATGCTTCAATTAAAAGACACAGTGGCAAGCTGGGTAAAGAACCAAGACCAATTTGTATGCCGTCTTCAAGAGACCCATCTTACATGCAATGATGCACATAGGCTCAAAATATAAGGATGAAGAAAAATCTACCAAGCAAATCGGAAATAGAAAAAAAGCAGGAGTTGCTATAGTAGTCCCAGATAAAACAGGCTCTAAATCAATGAAAACCATAAAAGACAAAGAAGGGCATTACATAATGGTAACATGTTCAATTCAACAAGAAGATCTAACTATCCTAAACATATATGCACCTAACACAGGAGGACCTGGATTCATAAAGCAAGTTCTTAGAGACCTTCAAAGAAACTTAGACTCCAACACAATGATAGTAGGAGACTTTAACATCCCTCTGACAATATTAGACAAATCACTGTGACAGAAACTTAAAAAGATATTCAGGACCCAAACTCCACACTGGATCAAATGGACCTGATAGACATCTACAGAAATCACCACTGCTGCCCCCTAACAAAAAACCCCAAAATATACATTCTTCTCAGTGCCACATGGCACATACTCTAAAATAAATCACATAATTGGAAATAAAACACTCTTCAGCAAATGCAAAAGAACTGAAATTATAACAAATGATTTTGGACTACAGCACAATCATATTAGAAATCAAGACTAAGAGATTAACTCAAAACCATACAATTACATGAGAATTGAATAACCTGCCCCTGAATGACTTTTGGGTGATTAATGAAATTAAGGCAGAAATTAAGAAGTTCTTTGAAGTTAATGAGAACAAAGATACAGCATACCAGAATCTCTGGGACACAGGTAATACAATGGTAAGAGGGAAATTTGTAGCACTAAATGCCCACATCACACACACACACACACACACACACACACACACAAATATCAGATTAAAAACCTAACATTATTACTAAAAGAACTAGAGAACCAAAAGCAAACAAATAGCAAGCTAGTAGAAGACAAGAAATAACCAAAAGAGCTGAAGTTAAGGAGATTAAACCACAAAAACCATTTAAAGATCGATGAATCCAGGAGCCAGTTTGTGAAAAAAATTAATAAAATAGACCATTAGCTAGATTAATAAAAAAGAAAAAAGAGAAGAGTCAAATAAACACAATCAGGCACAACAAGGGGGATACTACCATTAACCCCACAGACGTACAAGCAATCATTGACAAATATTATGAATACCTCTATGCACATAAACTAGAAAATCTAGAAAAAAATGAATAAATTCCTGGATCCATCACCCTCTCAAGATGTAACTGGGAAGAAATTGAATCCCTGAACAGACCAGTAACGATCTCTGAAATTGAGTCAGTAATGAATAGCCTACCAAGCAAAAGAAAGCCCAGGATCATACGGATTCACAGTTGAATTCTACCAGATGTACAAAGTGCTGGTACCATTTCTGCTTTCTGCTTAAACTATTCCAAAAAATTGAGAGGAGGGACTCCTTTCTAACTTATCCTATGAGGCCAACATCATCCTGATACCAAAACCTAGCAGAGACACAACAATAATAGAAAAGAAAACTTCAGGCCAATATCCTTGTTGAACATTTATGCAACAAAATACTGGAGAACCAGATCCAGTAGCACATCAAAAAGCTTATCCAACATGATCAAGTGGGCTTCATCACTAGGATGCAAGGTTGGTACAATGCACACAAATCAGTAAATGTGATTCATCATGTAAACAGATCTTAAGACAAGAAAACACGTAATTATCTCATTAGATATAGAGGAGGCTTTCAATAAAATTCAACACCACTTCAGGCTAAAATCTCTCAATAAACTAGGTATTGAAGGAACATGCCTCAAAATAATAAGAGCTGTCTCTGACAAACCCACAGCCAACATCATACTGAATGAGAAAAAGCTGGAAGCATTCCCCTTGCAAACTGGCAGAAGACAAGAATGCCCTCTCTCACCACTTCTATTCAATATATTACTTGAAGTCTTGTCTAGGGAAATAAGGCAAGAGAAAGAAACAAAGGGCATCCAAAGATAAATAGAGGAAGTCAAAGCAACCCTGTTTGCAGAGGACGTAATCCAATATCAGGAAACTCCATAGTCTCAGCCAAAAAGCACCTTAAGCTGATTAGCATCTTTTGCAAAGTCTCAATTTGCAAAAAAAGCTAACATTTCTATATACCAACAATAGTCAAGCCAAGAGCCAAATCAGGAACACAATCCCATTTGCAATTACCAAAAAAGAGTAAAACACCTAGAAATACAGCTAACTAGGGAGGTGAAAGATCTCTACAAGGAGAACTACTACAAAACGTGGCTCAAAGATATCAGATACGACACAAACAAATGAAAAAGCTTTCCATGCTTATGGATAGGAAAAATCAACATCCTTAAAATGGCCATACTGCCCAAAGCAATTTATAGATTGAATCCTATTCCTACTAAACTACCATTGACATTTTTCACAGAACTAGAAACAACTATTTTAAAATTCCTATAGAACCAAAAAAGAGCCTGAATACCCAAGGCAACCCTAAACAGAAAGAACAAAGCTAGTGGCATCATGTTACCTCACTTCAAACTATACCACAGGGCTACGGTAACAAAACAGCATGGTACTAGTACAAAAATAGACACGTAGACAAATGGAACGAATAGAGAACCCAGAAATAAGACTGCACACTTACAATCATCTGATCTTCAACAAACCTGACCAAAAAAAAACAAAAAAAACAAAAAAAAACAAAAAAAAACAAACAATAAAACAAAACAATGGGGAATGGATTCCCTATTCAATAAATGGTGCCGGGATAACTGGCTAGTCATATGCAGAAGATCGAAACTGGACCCCTTTCCTATATCATACAAAAAATTATCTCAAGATGGATTAAAGATTTACATGTAAAACCCAAAATTGCAAAATTTTTGAAAGACAACCTAGGCAATACCATTGTGAACATAGGAACAGGAAAATATTCCATGACAAAATCACAAAAAGCAATTTTAACAAAAGCAATAATTGACTAATGAGATTTAATTAAACTAAAGAGCTTCTGCATAGCAAAATGAACTATTAACAGAGTGAACAGACAACCTACAGAATAAGAAAATTTTTGCAAACTATGCACCTGACAAAGGTCTAACATCCAGCATTTGCTTAAGGAACTTAAACAAATGGGTACTTGGTATGTACCCAAAGGAATATAAATTCTTCTGTTATAAAGACACATGCACATATATGTTCATTGAAGCAGTATTGACAATAGCAAAATAAATGAAATCAACCTAAATGCCCATCAATAATAAACTGGATAAAGAAAATGTGGTACATACACACCTTCAAACACTATACAGATATGAATAAGAATGAGATCCTGTTCTTTGCAGGAACATGGATAGACATGGAGGCCATTATTTTTAGCACACTGATGCAGAGACAGAAAAGCAAATACCACATATTCTCACTTACACATGGGAACTTATAAATGATGAGAACACATAGACACATAGAAAAGAATTACAGACACTGGGACCTATTGGAGGGTGCAGACTGGGAGGAGAGAGAGGATCAAGAAAAATAATTAATGAGTACTAGGTTTAATACCTGGGTGATGAAATAATCTGTATGACAAACCTCATGACACAAGTTTACCTATATAGAAAACCTGCCCGTGTACACCTGAACTTAAAATAAATTATAAAAAAAGAAAATACTGAAGTACATTTTTATTAAAACAGGGGTTAAGAAGGTGTAATGAGGCCGGGCGCGGTGGCTCAAGCCTGTAATCCCAGCACTTTGGGAGGCCGAGGTGGGCGGATCACAAGGTCAGGAGATCGAGACCACAGTGAAACCCCGTCTCTACTAAAAATACAAAAAAAAATTAGCCGGGCGCGGTGGCGGGCGCCTGTAGTCCCAGCTACTCAGGAGGCTGAGGCAGGAGAATGGCGGGAACCCGGGAGGCGGAGCTTGCAGTGAGCCGAGATCGCGCCACTGCACTCCAGCCTGGGCAACAGCGTGAGACTCCGTCTCAAAAAAAAAAAAAAAAAAAAAAAAAAAAAAAGAAGGTGTAATGAGTAATCAGTACAAATCAAAATAGGAAGATTTGTGTCTTCCCACACTAAAAAAAAAGATGAAGAAAAAGACTGAATGTTTACCTTACATGTTTTTCCCTATTGAAAGGAGTTTCACACTTTTGTTAAATATTTGTGTTGGGAATAATTAAGGATAAATACATAAAAAACTAAGCCAAACTAAGCCAAAATAATCAAGAAAATTTGAAAATGAGAAAATAAGTAGCATCACACAACAAGGAAATGATTCATCATGATACACAGCAGCACACAAGGCTTAGTATTGAAAAATATATATTTAGCCATAATTTGTATGTATAAATAATTACTTAAGCAATAATTGTCACATATGAGATACAAAATTTATCTTGGACGCATCGGATTAGCAAATGTAAATGGTGAGTGATGAAGAAACAGGGCTAAAGTTGTATTTTTCCTATTGAGAAGTTAATAGATATAATGTATCAAAGTGAAAACAGACAGTATAGATACATTATTTAGAAATACCAGAAAGAATAGCTATAGCAATTAGAAGTAGTCACCTTTGGAGAATGAGATACATGTTAATGCAAGTATCTTCTTAGTTTTTATGATAGCAATTTTTTTTTTTTTTTTTTTTTTTTTTTTTTTTTTTTTTTTTTTTTTTAAGTGGAGTTTCGCTGCTGTTGCCCAGGCTGGAGTGCAATGGTGGGATCTCTGCTCACTTTAACCTCTGCCTCCCAGATTCAAGAAATAAGAGTGTAAGTGATTATTTACAATTACTTAAGCAATAATTGTCACATTTAAGATACAAAAATTTATCTTGGATGCATACGGTTAGCAAATGTAAATGGTGAGTGATGTGGAAACAGGGCTAAAGCTGTATTTTTCCTATTGAGAAGTTAATAGATATAATGTATCACAGTGAAAACAAACAGTATAGATACATTACTTAGAAATACCCGAAAGAATAGCTATAATAATTAGAAGTAGTCACCTTTGGAGAATGAGAGTTGGGAGTAGGGTGTTTTAAGACTTATGGTGCTACTTGACTTTTTAAAACTAGGTGCATATGTTAACTTTGATAAGAAGAAAATTTAGTGAAATAACATGGAAAGAGAAGCCAGGAAGACCAGAGCAGTAGTTGCATCGAAGGTACAGAAAGGTACAGAGATGAATTCTGCTCTCTAATAATTTCAATGTTGTGTTGATAATGATATCACCTTGAACATGTAAACCACTTTGCAAATAACAAGGAACCTGTAAAAAGATCAAGAGAAGTACATTTTCTCCAAGTGCCTCTCATCTTTACATCGCTTCATCTTTTCTGATGTTCTTCACTTTGTGCAACGTCCTTCAACGCTTCTCAATGGCAAACGCCTACTCATTTCTCACAATGACTCTAAAAAATCACCCTTTCTGTAAAGCCTTTGCACATACTCCTCCCTGTCACAACCACATTACTTCCTCATTTAAGCCTCCCATCACATTTGCCTGTGGTTTCATCACGGCACCCCCATGCTCTGGCACTATGAGTTACTTACCTATTTGTCTCCCTGATGGACTGTGAGCCACTGTTGAGTGGGGATATGTTTTATTCATGTTTGTGACCTCCTGCCTTTCACAGAATCCAGGAACATACTAAGTCGTAATTCATATCTGCTTAATTAATGAGTTAGAGCACTGCTGCACATCAGAGAAGAGGGTAGGGCAGGTATCATTAGCTTCCTTTGGCAGGTTCTCGGAGGGCTGAGCATCCTGCCCAAAGTCACACACTTAGCAACTCTGTAGTACTTTTGGGCTTTGACGGAGTTTATTTCTCACATACGTATCATTAAGGGGGGGTGGATTATTACCAAGATAATCATGATCTCCCCACCAAGTCCCTTAGTATACCCAGTAGGCACAGAATCTAGGTTAAGCTAAGCACCGGGACTGGCCCCATATGTCCCTTGGCCTTTTCCTGGTGGCTAGGTAGCTTTGTGTCCCATAGCAGAGTCATCCCTGAGGAGCCTTAGGGCACTTCAAAGTTAGTGACTCTCAGTTTCCTCCTACCAGGTCCCACTGGGCTCCCAGCCTCCAACAAGATCTGCCTACTTTCAGAGGCCCCAGGCTCAAGACTGACAAGTGAATGGTAATGTGATTCTCCGGCACTGAATTTTTTTGAGAGGATAAAACCTCAAGGGCACAGAGTAAATAAATGTTAAGGAAGAAAATCACCGATGTTAATATGAAACATGTTATACATTATTACATGGCAATAATAACCCTTTACTTAGAGAATATCTGGTTTTGTGTTCTTTCTTTAAGTACTTGGAGCTTATTTATACAATGCAGAGCCATAAATGTTTTGAAAAAGTAAAATTTTCTAAGAGCAGGTGTAATTGCAACAGCTCAAGTGCCAACCCTCAATAAATGTTAATGGAATGATTGGAGGCTTACTAATAGTAGCAATAAAAAGATTTTCCAAAATCTCCATTGAAATTTTAAACTAGGTAAAATTCCCATGCCAAATATTTCGTACCAATTAGTCCTCAATGGCTTTGTTTTGATTTTTATCAGTAATACTATGTCTCCTTAACAACAAAAACTCAAACAAGATATTCTCGATACTGTCCAAAGAGAACTTGCTTTTAAGCATTCCTTCATTATCTCTGAGTCCAACTAAAGTGCAAAATTATTGAGGCTCCTTGTCATTTTACCCCTTTCCATTAACAGTGAAGTGCTCAGTAGCCTTTTATTTATTTATTTATTTTGACATGAAAAGCCCAGGGAGTTCCCAGACAGTGTAAATAAAGGGAAACATACTGATATAGTAAACAATATGCAAAATGTACCATGTTAGGTTACTTGCAAAATAAATTTATTCTAATGGGTTTGTTCCTAGACTATTCTGCAAGTGTATGTGTGTCTACACAGTGTGTGTGTGCATAATGACAATTTCTCTGTAAAGTATTGAACGTATATATTGTACAGTGATTACTCGTATCTCTTCATGAACTATAAATAAATTTGGAGCTAAGAAATAGGTCAAGGTTGCACAAACTAATGTGGCAGTCCAGCATATACAGAAGTGTTTGCGTATTATGGAGGTAATGTTCAAATGCATTCATATTGTTAAAAAGCTAAACTTTACAGACTTACACATTGTAAAATATCAAAGTCCATCTTGTAAATAACCTCTCCCATTCTTCCCAATGATCAATACCTTTCCTTCATTTTAGGGAATTATGTAAGTTTGTCATTCATTCTTCCAGTCCCCTTTGTTATACATTAATAAATTTATCTATATAATAGATAATATGCAAATCAGTATGCCTAATTAACACTTTTATTCCACCATGTTATCCTTTATTTCTTAAATATATACATTTCATACTACAAGCAATTAATACATTTACATTTATTCATTTTATTCTATGGAACATAACCATAGGCATTTCTCATATTATTTCATATTCTTCAAAAATATTAAGATATTTGCCATATATTATACCTATATTTGGACATTCATATTGTTTTAAAAATTTTGCAGGTGGGTGCAGTGGCTCATATCTATAATTCCAGCACTTTGGGAGGCCAAGGCTGGTGGACCACCTGAGGTCAGAATTTGAGACCAGCCTGGCCAACATGGTGAAACCCCATCTCTATTAAAAATTCAAAAAATTAGCCAGGCGTGGTGTCAGGCTCCTGTCATCCCAGCTACTTGGGAGGTTAAGGCAGGAGAAATTGCCTGAACCCAGCAGGCAGAGGTTGCAGTGAGCCGAAATTGCATCATTGCACTACAGCCTAGGCAACGAGAAAAACTCCATCTCCAAAAGAAAAAAAAAAAAAATTGCTATTATAAAAAATAAGAAGATACTTGCATTAATATGTATCTAAATTTGAGATGAGCACTTTGGCATTGATTTGAAAAAAACTTGGGACTTTTTATACAGATTGACAAATTGTTTTTTTTTTTTTTTTTTTTTGAGACAGAGTCTTGCTCTGTCACCCAGGCCACTGCACAATCTCAGCTCACTGCAAGCTCTGCTCCGCCTCCCGGGTTCACGCCATTCTCGTGCCTCAGCTTCCCAAGTAGCTGGGACTACAGGCGCACGCCACCACGCCCGGCTAATTTTTTTTTGTAATTTTAGTAGAGACGGGGTTTCACCATGATAGCCAGGATGGTCTCGAACTCCTGACCTCGTGATCCACCCGCCTCAGCCTCTCAAAGTGCTGGGATTACGGACGTGAGCCACCGCGCCCGGCCGACAAATTGTTTTTCAGACAGGATGCATCAGTTTGTATTTCCATTGCTAATTGTATGAGTTGCCATCTCTCATATTTTTATCATTGAGTATCACTATTGTTAACATTTGATCAATTGATTGTTGAATACTATTTTTTAAAGAATAAAATTCCCAATTTTTATTTCCTTTATTAGTGCTAAGGCTGAACATTTTGAGTTAATTAACCATTTAATTTTGTTACTTTTCTGAAACAAAACCACTGATCTAATTTACTCATTTTTAAATTTATGTTATTGTATTTCTTATAAACCTACCTGTATTGCTATTTCTATATAAAATATATTAGTTTTGTGAATAATTGTTCCTAGTATTTCAACATTATTTGGCTTATAGTTTTGATTATGATGATTATGACATGCAAATATTTTTAATTATTCTCTGTTAAAATATTGATTATTTTCCATTGTTTGCTTTTAATCTTAGAAAGCAATTGTTACCTCATGGAATCTTTATTCATTTGCTATATTTTATTATAACATATTACCTGTACTCTATCTGTAATTTATTTTGGTGTATTTTAAGTTTCATTTGTTTTGTTAATTTTCAATTTCATTTTTTATATATAGCCAGGTTTCACATTTTTAATACAATAATTCATATTTTGTTGTAAAGTTTTTTATTGTACATTATTACATAATTAAATAAAAGAAAGAACCCAGAGGAACCCTTCAGAAACCTCTCTATTCACCCATTCTAAAACTTATACTGGTTCTTTACTACTTTTTCCTTTTATTTTTAACATGGTTATTCCAGTAAATTAATATACAAAAAATTGTACATATCTGAAATGTATAATTTGATATGTTTTGGCATATTTAAACATCCGAGAAACCTTGAACACAATCAAGGTAATAAAGATATTAATCAGCCGCCAAAGTTTCATTATGTACTATGCAATCCCTCTCACTAATCCCTTTGGCTACACCTCCACACTTGCCCAGGGAGCCACTGCTCTGCCTTCTGTCACTGTAGATTCTTTCATATTTTCTTGGAATTATATAACTTGAACCATAGGGTGTGATATTTTTCTTTGTGTGGCTTCCATTATTTCAAATTATTTTGAGATTCATCCATGTTGTAGTGTGGATCAGTAAATCACACCTTTGTATTACTGAATAATTTCCAATCATTTTAATTCTGAGGAATACTGTTTGCCCACTCACTTATTTATTAACATTTGGGTTGTTTCCAGTTAAGGGCTATCATAAGCTTGCTATGAGCATTTACATACAAATGCTTAGTCTTCTTAATTTTTGTCATTCTAATACATTTGTAGTGGTATTTCATTACATATTTCATTTGAATTTCCTAAGGACTGATCATACTTGCATATTTTCATGTGTAGATTTGCTGACCATGTATCTTTTTGGTGAAGAATAGTATGCTAAAATCTATTCTCCATTTTTAGTCGTCTACTTAGTGGATTTTTAATTGAGTTTTGATAATGCTTCATCTATTCTGATACAAATACTTTAACAGACATGGTTAACAAATATTTTCTCTTAGTCTGTGACTTGCCTTTTTATTCTTTTAACATTGTGTTTTAAATAGCAGTTTTTTGTTTTGATGATGTCTAATTTTTCAATTTGATTGTTTATGAATAATGCTTTCAATGTTTAAGTTAAGCAGTGTTTGCCTAAACCAAAATTGCAATGATATTTTTCTAAAAGATTTGTATCTGAAGGTTTTCATGTAGGTATATGATACACTGTATTTAATTTTTGTGTATGGCCTATAAATACATACTAAAGTTCATTTTTACATATGAGTATACAACTATTCCAGGATTCTTTGTTGAAAAACTATACTTTGTCCACTGAATTACTTTTGCACCTTTGTAAAAAACCTGTAGTTCATGTATATTTAATTCTATTTATAGATTCTCTGATCTGTTCTACTAAACAATACCATGTTGATGATATCACATTGTCTCCATTGCTATAACTTTATAGTAACATTTGAAATAGAGTAAAGACTTACAACTTTGCCATTTTTTTTTTCCCAGTTGTTTTGATTATTTTGGGACTTTTGCATTTCCATATATATTTTAGCATTATCTTACCAATTTGTACAAAAAGTCTGTTGGGGTTTTGATTATGATTGTGTTGAAACTACAGATCAATTAGGGGAGATCTCATAGTTTAAGAATATTGAATCTTTCTGGCCAGGCATGATGGGTCATATCTGTAATCTCAGCACTTTGGGAGGCTGAGGGAGGCGGATCACAAGGTCACGAGATCGAGACCATCCTGGCTAACACAGTGAAACCCCGTCTCTACTAAAAATAAAATAAAAAAAAAAATTAGCTGGGCATGGTGGCAGGCACCTGTAGTCCCAGCTACTTGGGAGGCTGAGGCAGGAGAATGGCATGAACCCGGGAGGCGGAGCTTGCAGTGAGCCGAGATCACGCCACTGCTCTCCAGCCTGGGAGACAGAGACTCCGTCTCAAAATATATATATAGAATCTTTCTACCAATGAGCAGGGTATAATTTTTTCTAATTTAAGGTGTTTTCTACAAGTCAAGTTTATGGATCATGCTCTTTATATCTTTGATATAATTATTAATTTTATATTTATTTCACCAATTATTGAGAGACAGGTGTGAAATCTCCCACTTTGAGTATAGAGTTAATTATTTCTCCTTTAATTTCATTAGTTAGTATTATATATATTAGAGCTTTGTTATTAGGGATATAAATATTTAGGAATATATTCTCTTCTTGAATTGACCTCATTATTATGAAATGGCCTTGTTTAACCTGGCATTATTCTTGGCTTTGAAATTCTCTTTCCCATATTAACTTAGCTTCTTTAGTGTTTCTTGTTCAGTATTAGCCAGACATATTATTTTTCATCCTTTTATTCTTATTTATTTTTACTTATCTTTTCCTTTATTTTTAAAGTGTGTTTATTTGTAGGCATCATTTTGTTGGGCTGTCTTTTTTTATCCAACCTGAAAACTGGCTTATTAATTGTGTTATAAACACTATGTACTTTTAATGTGACAATTAATCATGTTAGCTTTAAATACAGTAACTTGTAGTCTTTGGATAGTATACTATAGTATTTAAGTTTATCCTATTTTCTGTCTGTTCACTTTGTCCTTCCTTCTTTTTAATTATTCCAAAATCCTTTATTCTTACATTGTAGCTATGTTGGCTTGCATAGACTGTAACATTTTGTTTTGTCATTTTACTGATTTATTAAGTTTTACATCTTTACCTTATTGTTGTCTACATTCAAGAGATATTCTACTTTACATAAAATAACCATAGCATTAATACTATGCTATTCTATTTGGTACTTATTCTTCTCAATATTAGTGTCATTGCTGTCATACAGTATATTTTTACATGTGGTAGAAACTCTAAACTACGGATTAGTATTTGTAAACACTCAATTACCATGGAAGTGACTTAAATAAAAATAAAACTATCCAATACATTTAACTGTGCAGGTATGTTGTCTTTGCTCTCTATTCCTTTATGTGCATCCATGCTCCCATCTAGTATCATTTTTTCTCCCTCACAAAGAGCTTCCTTTAATGTTTCATATAGTGTGGGTCTCCTGGTGGTGAACTTTTTTCAGCCATTGTTTGTCTACAATGCCTTTTAACCTTTATTTTGTAAAGATATCTTCTCTGGGTATAGAATTCTGGGTCGAACTTTTCTTTTACCAGGATTCAAAAGACATAGGTCCAGGGGTGTGCTGCAGTGTCTTAGCAGCCTGGAGTGGTTGGGGTGAGAAGAACCATGAGAAGCCAAGTAGATCCACTCGAGGAAAAACCCCAGAACTGAAGTTACAGAAAATGAATTACAGCAGCACAATGGCATCTAGATTATGTTTGCTTTTGTCTCTAGCTTGTATTAGCAGAGCCTAATATTCAATTATATAGAGAGAGTTTACTTTACTATTCTAATTGTGCTGAGATCCCAAAGGTAAAAGACTCCCATCCTTCCAGACAGCAGCAGGGCTGCATGAAGACTGACAGGCCCCTGGCCCCCACATCCCTTGTCCTTCTTAGAGGCTAAAAGCCTATTTTGTCCCTGGTGGTGGAATAGCTCTGTTTAGCCTCTTGTCAGTGAAAGCCATCAGTCCCACATACGTCTCCATGAGGAGGAGACCTCCAAGACCACCACACCATTTGCTTGTGTTGGTTGCTGAATACAGGGAGGTACCCAGTATCTCGAATGCCTGCGGTGGCAAATATATTTACACTTGGTGTCAAATTTTGTATTTCAAAATTTAATAAATTTTTTTTTTTTTTTTTTTTTTTTTTTTTAGACGAGTCTCGCACTGTCGCCCAGGCTGGAGTGCGCGATCTTGGCTCACTGCAGCCTCCACCTCCCGGGTTCAAGCAATTCTCCTGCCCCAGCCTCCCAAGTAGCTGGGATTACAGGCGCCCGCCACCACGCCCAGCTATTTTTTTGTATTTTTGGTAGAGACGGGGTCTCACTATGTTGGCCAGGCTGATCTCGAACTCCTGACCTCGTGATTCGCCTGCCTTGGCCTCCCAAAGTGCTGGGATTACAGACGTGAGCCACCGCACCCGGCCTAATCAATTTTTTTTAAAGCTCATTCAAAAGCAGCCAGGAGATGAGCTCACTAAGATCAGACTGCGCCTTCAGCTCCCGAGTGAATCGCTCTTCTTTTCTAAAGGTGTGTTTGACCTAAAGTCACACTTTTTCTAAAATTCATCCAGTTAATACTTGAAGTATCTTTCCAAACCCAAGAAGGTTTCCAGAAAATCATTTTAGGAAAATTTATCAATTTGAGAAAGTCACCTTGACAGTTTTTTTTCACACAATGTTGACAACTATCTGTATTCTAAGTCTGTATTGTATTCATCTTTCAAAGGCAATTGGGGAGTTTGCTTTTTGGAGAATGCACTTTTATAAAGGAACCATGTCAGATCCTCATGAAGCAGCTGATGCCTGCCTTGCTTCCTACAGCTCCCACGTAGATGTGGGGCTCTGTCAAGGCCTGGCGTTATACATGCGGAAGCTTCCCCACACCCTGGAGGATTTCCACACGGGGATCAACGCACTTCCCTGCAACCGTGCAAACCGCCTGCTTATTGACTGGAAGCTTTGTCGATAAGCTTGACGTGCTCTTTCTTTCCCCTTAGGACTGTTGTAGCTTTAAGCAAAATGGCATGGTGTGGTCCCAGGGTGTCCTGCCGCCTGCGGGATGCTCAGAGCTGCCTCAGAAACCCACCAAGGACTTCAGCCTTTGTGTTTATAAAGACATTTAGAATTGGATAGATGTTTCTTTTTTGAAGTTGTTATTAAAGTAGGTGCAACAACCATCATCATCATCACCATCATCATCATCATCATAAAAGATATAGGACCACTGTCTTCTAGTTTGCATTGTTTTGAATAAGGAATATAATACCACCTTTATCCTTTTTCCTGTCTGTGACTTGTCTATTTTCAATGATTGGTTTAACAGTTTTATTTGTCATTGATTTTGGGCAATTCGATTATGGTGTACATATAATAGTGCTCTTAATGTTTTGTGTGTATGTTTGGGTGTGTGCACGTGGTTGGGTTCGTTAAGTTTCTTGGGTCTTTAATAGTTTTATCGACTTTAGAATGGCTCACCAATTTTAAATATATATATATATATATTTTTTTTTTTTCTTCTTTAGGACTGAGATTATATGTATTTTAGGTTGCTTTATTTGTCCACAGCTCACTTGTATTCAGTTGATGTTGTTTTTGTTTTTGTTTTCTCTTTTTCCTTCCATTTCTATCCTGGGTAACTTCTACTGGTCTGTGTTCAAGTTCACTAAGAGTTTTATCAGCAATGTTTATTCTGCCAATCATTTTATTCAATGTATTTTTAAATTACACATTATAAGTTTTATCTCTAGAAGTTCAATCTGAGTTTTTTTATATCTACTATGTCTCCACTTATCTTTTAAAAGGTACAGAATACATTTAAAATAAATATTTCTGTGTGCTTATCTGCTAATTTCTGATTTGCACTGGAGTCATATCAAAATCAATTTTTAATTTATTTTCCTTCTAATAATGGTTCATAACTTTCTACCGGTTTTTATTTCTGGTAATATTTTAATAGATGCCAAACATTGTAAATTGTACCTTGCATGGCACTGAATATTTTTGCTTGTATGAATGTGTTTTAGTGTTATTTTTGTACACTGTATAGTAACTTGGAAACAGTTTGATCCTTTTCAGTTGTTTTAAAATTTGTTAGGTATTACCTGAACAGTTCTCAGTCGAGGATTAATTATTACCCGTCATTGATGCAAGACCCTTTAGTGAGAGGCCCTTCTTTAAAACAAGACACATTGTCCCAGGAATCACAAGGTTTCTCTGGTCTCACTGGTGGCAACAGGCATTGTTTCTGGCTCTCTGCTCGTTTCAGGTCTCTTTTTTTCCCCTCAGCCTCAAGTCATTTGATCACATTCATATGCTCATCTGCTGAAAACTCAAACAGAACTGTGTTCCATCGTCCAAAGTTCTCTCTTTCTCTGTGTGCAACTTTCTCCTCTCTGTATTCCATAATATAAACTGGCTATCTAAGACTCCCCAGATTCTGAACTCTGTCTCCTCAATTTACAGAGGCCACAAGTCTCCTCCAGGGCTTTGCATCTCTGCGCTGTATCCTGGAAACATCCATGGCAATAACAAAAATAGCAGGGCTCAGTAGGTCTTCCCAGCCATGCTGAACTGGGAGTCAATTAAACCTCCTTCCTTTATAAATTACCCTGTTTGGGGTATGTCTTTTTAACAGTATGAGAACAGACTAATACACTGGGTAACATCAATTACATTGAGATATAATAGTATTTTTTGGAATTGCTTGCAGTAAGAGTGTCATAATGAATTGTGATGAAATCTAATTCTAACACCAGACCACTGATTTTACTTGGGAAGCTAAAAATTACCATTACTCACCAAGAGTCAGTCTTCATAGAGGATCTTTTCCATCAAGTATGTTTGTTGTTGCATGCATCCATTTCAAGGCATTAAAGTACATGTTACCTACAAGAGGTGAGTCCCTCGACAGCAGAGATCTTGCTTTAATGAACCCAGCTTATGGAATGGCCAGCACGTTGCTTGGCATAGAGCAGGACCTCAGTACATCTTGCATAATAAATGAAGGTCTTCGAGCTTGCACTCCACAATGTACATTGAATGACTTTTTTTTTTTTTTTTTTTTGAGACGTAGTCTCGCTCTGTTGCCCAGGCTGGAGTGCAGTGGTGCAATCTCGGCTCTCTGCAAGCTCTGCCTCCCGGGTTCACACCATGCTCCTGCCTCAGCCTCTGCAGTAGCTGGAACTACAGGCGCCCACTCACCACACCCAGCTTTTTTTTTGTACTTTTAGTAAAGACAGCATTTCACTGTGTTAACCAGGATGGTCTCAAGCTCCTGACCTCGTGATCTGCTCGCCTCGGCCTCCCAAAGTGCTGGGATTACAGGTGTGAGCCACCGTGCCCAGCCCATTGAATGACTTTTAATGTACCCTGAAGCCGGGCATGGTGGCTCATGCCTGTAATCCTAATATTTTGGGAGGCCAAGACAAGTGACTCACTTGAGGTCAGGAGTTCGAGACCAGTTTGGCCAACGTGAGGAAACCCCACCTCTACTAAAAATACAAAAATTAGCCAGGCATGGTGGTGCATGCCTGTAGTCCAAACTACTCAGGAGGCTGAAGCAGGAGAATTCTTGAACCCAGAAGGTAGAGGTTGCAGTAAGCCGAGATAGCACCACTGCACTCTAGCCTGGGCAACAGAGACAGACTCTGTCAAAAAAAAAAAAAAAAATGTACCCTGAACTTCAAGTCACTAATCTGGCCCAAACGACAAAAATCAATAGAAGCTCTTTCATATTAAACGTGCTATGCTCAGTGACAGAATTTATTGAGAAACATGAAGGACATATGAGCCACCCAGCTGTAGGAAAAACAATCACGGTAAAATGAAAAATAATTTAAGGTACAATAAATGTGATTCTTTATGAATACTGACTTAATTTCCCTTCCCACCTGTCTTATATTGTTTTAGGATTTACTGTAACCTTTTTATATTTAGAGAGAAAAATAATACATGATTGGATTCCAGAATTGCAATTGTCTGTTGAAAGTTTAACATCATTGTCTTGAATTCCCTTAGAAATTCAACACCTAATTATTTATGGCATAGAAATGCCATAAATAAAAATCTGGGTGTATTCCATAACAGTTCATAACAAGAAACTTAAAAAAGAGCGCATAAAACTTCAAATTATTCTGTTGATACTTCCTAGAGTGGTATGTGTCTTTTTCTTATAAATTGAAGTAGATATACTATTAGCTCAGCAATTTAGAATTTAATATAAAAACCAAGATTTATATCTCTTTCACCATATAAAATTATGCTGTAATAATTCTGAGTGTGAAAATCAGTGCCTATATCTATGTTTCTTTAACGGTAAAAGTCAATGAATCCCTTTATTTACTTAGCAGGTTCATCATTTCTCAAGTCATGATATCTATGCATTATTAGTCTGATGGCCAGGTGAGGAGTTAGGGATAAATCCTGAGAGAGGTGTACGCTGCTTTCTAAGGCAAAGACTTCTGCATTGTCTTTAAGCAAGTGGAGAGTGTTAGCCATAAATAGGAAGAAGTGGATCACTTCTGCAAGCCCCGAGGGTTCAGGAGAATATTGGATTTTAAGGTTCTTAAATGCATTGTCTCAGACATCTCCACTCTGGATATCCCTCTGTTCCTGATCTTTAGCTATCAGACTTTCTGAGGTTGAGAATGTAATCTTGGCAGGAGTTCTTTTATCCTTATAGTTAATTCCTTGGCCTGATGCTCAGCTGTATCTTCCTTTTGGCTGCATGAAATGGGTATATATTAATAGGCCACCAAAGAGGCTCCCTACTTTTACATTTTGTTTCAACTTGGCAATTATTAATACTCTTCAAGCTTTTATCTTCTTTATTTTTCTTTATTAATATACTCAACAAGATGCATTAGATTTAACCACCTCTGTAAGATAATTTCTCCAGAATCACTAAAGCAGATTAGCCTCAGATGACCAAGCAAACGAGTGTGGTTTTTTTTTCCATTTCTTACAAGAAGGAGACTCAGAACTATATCACACGTTCATGTGATAGAAAAGAATACACAGATATGCCCTTACCCCCCAAAGTTAATTCCTCCATGTGTACTATAATATAGTCTGAAAGCTCCTGGAGAGACTAACATTCTGAAAAATAAGATATTGCTCCACTGTATCAATGACATCATGTTAAGTGAACTGGATGAGTGACAAATGACAAGTGTGTTGGAGGCCTTGCTGAGATTTATGTACTCCATATGGTAGGCAATAAACTCAAAGATTCGGGGTCCTGCCATGTCAGTAAATACTTTAGGGATATACTGGGCTGGGAACACTGGAACATCCACTATGAAATAAAGAACAAATTGTTGCATCTTATCCCTCCCAGCATCAGGAAAGAAGCACAGTGCCTGTAAGATTCTTTGGGTTCTTGAGGCATCATTCCGACACTTGGCAATGCTGCCACACCCATTTCCCCCGTGACATGGAGGTCTGCCAGTTCTGAGTGGGCCCCAGAGCAGGAAAAGGCTCTAGCAGCAGGTCCAGACTGCAGCACAAGCAGCTCTGTCACTTGAGCCATAGGACCCAGCAGACACGGTAGGACTAAACGTATCTGTAGTCAGAAAAGATGTTGTGTAACATTTACAACAAACCACAATAAAAGAATTATAATGGATACCTCTAGGGTTCCAAGGCAAGGCCATGCCATTTGCATCAGAGTTATCCACCATTCGAGAAACAGCTACTGGTGTCCTGTTAGGCCTCAAGAAACATAACACCTGACCACAGAAGAACACGTGATAGGAGGACTTTGGCCAGTGAGATCCGTCAGACCCTAGCATACATACACTACTCTTTCAATCCTGAGTATTGTAATTAAAAATATAGTTGCTACTATTTTAGGAAAATCATAGTAGCTGTTTTTATTTTTTTTTTTACTTTTTAATAATTTTGAAAATGTATTTAAAATTTGAAAATTTAAATATTCTGAATATATTATTTATGTATGTATATGTAAATATATGTATATATATGTATATATTTCACATTTTGGAAAGCTTATGTTTAATTCCTTTACTGATAAGTCTATTGTTTTACTGCTTTTTATACGTGAAGAATATTTGGTTTTAAGAATATTAACAAATATTAATAAAATTAACATTTAATCCATTTCCCACCTACAGTGTGCCATTTGACTTGTAGTTTTATTTATAACATTTTGGGGCACAGGAAATTGTCCTTATTCAATGTTTAGAAAGTAAATTTATTATTCTTTTATTCTGTGTCTTCCTTTGATGTCAGTACATTAATTTAAGATACCAAGTTACTCAGTAAAAAATTTTACGTTAAGAAAAATTCTACTCATAATACATTTGGAAAATTTATAGTGATGGAGAACAAAACCCAAAATTTCCTATTCTTCAAATATTAAAATCATCAATAAACAGGTTTCAGCATATTTCTCTCCCACATTTTAATATGTCTATTTTTCCGCATATTTTTAATAATGCCAAGTTTACAATTTTCTCTTTCACTTTTTCCCTTAACATTTACCCATTTCATTAGTGCCGGCTGTCCACTACCCAACCAGGGACACTCACCCTAACTATTGTTGTAAAATTGTCTTGCTTCTAATTTTTCCAATTACAAATAATGCCACAATAAACATCTTTGTATATAATCTTCCCTTATCCCAGGGAGTGGATTATTTCCGTTGGACACATTCAGACAAAATGGGATTCTGAGTCAAAGGACGTGAGGTACTAAAGAATATTAATTTATATTGCCAAATTTCTCTGGCAGTATCTCCTCCCCAATTATATGAGCCTTCAAACTGTTTCTAACAGCAGAATCCACCGCTCTTGGTGCTTGTTTCGCCCTTTGAGCCATAGACATGCACATGTATATGCACATACACACAATCCACTCTTACCCTCTTACCCATGTTTTAAGTGGAAATTATAATAACATGTGCCTCTTTTGGCTATAGTTTAAGGTAAGGAAAAAGTAAATTGTGGCTTATGAGTTATTGATTGAAAGCAAGACATCATTTGTCAAAGCAGTCATTGGACTGAAATACCAGCAACTATACAAACACATATGCCCCAATCACAGCTTTTTTTGCTCAGGTTCTATTATGGAAACACAAAGGCATATTGATTACATTCTGGAATTAAAGCTCAACTGGATGGCTGCAAACATACCGTTACCTATAATACATTTATTTTTGAGACTTGTTTAACTGTAGCAGCTAAGAAAATCAATGTGTGGGGCCCAGCTAGACTGACCTTCATCAAACAAAATAACCTTTTATTTCTTTTTTTTTCCCCCTCCACTCTTCATATAATTTTACTTCTGCTCCTCTATGGTCTCATGACCTCATGGTACTTAGAAAATTATACAAAAACTGTATTAGGTAGCTTGGAGTAAAGATGACTTGATTGAAACAGAGAGAGAAAGGGACATTTGCACAGGTTGTAATTAATGGCCCAGGGTAGAGGACCTGTATAAGCTATTAGCTAATGCATTTTGATTTTTTTTTTTTTTCATTTTTCTTTCTTCCCCCTTTGTGGGAGGTTGCTATCTTCCTTTGAGGGAAATAATTATGACATCTCAGAAACGTATTTAAAATAAACAAATAAAAGACTCTCAAGTGACAAAAAACATATAGACCTTATCAGAGGTGTTCAGATTTCTTAAAGAAAAGGCACATCGGCCGGGCGCGGTGGCTCAAGCCTGTAATCCCAGCACTTTGGGAGGCCGAGACGGGCGGATCACGAGGTCAGGAGATCGAGACCATCCTGGCTAACACGGTGAAACCCCGTCTCTATTAAGAAATACAAAAAAAACTAGCCGGGCGAGGTGGTGGGCGCCTGTAGTCCCAACTACTCGGGAGGCTGAGGCCGGAGAATGGCGTGAACCCGGGAGGCGGAGCTTGCAGTGAGCTGAGATCCGGCCACTGCACTCCAGCCTGGGTGACAGAGCGAGACTCCGTCTCAAAAAAAAAAAAAAAAAAAAAAAGAAAAGGCACATTACGTATTGGTAATGCAAACAGTTCTTTCATGTGAGATCTGTGTCTTTCATATTTTTGCAAAACATTTTGGCAAAGGCTTATTGGCTGAGGCTCCCCAGTCAAGGCCATTAGGAGTGGAGGTGGGTGAAAGAAAAAAAATGGGACCCTGGAGTACCATTGCCATGTTGGAGTTAAGCACATCACTGTCATGGGGATAGGGAATATGATGGTTGAAGAGTGTACATTGACCTCATTAATTATATTTTTAAAATTATTTATTCATTTATATACGCTGAGCACTGACTCCCACTCAGGGACTGGTTGCTTACATGGTCGTAGTCTGGCTGCACAAGTGGCCACTTGAATAAATGATAACAATTAATTCACTGAGCCAGCTTAGGAGTTGAAGCATGCCCAAAGCGATGCAGGCGATCCTACAGAAAGTCCCCATACGTAAGAGAGCTGTAAAGGGCTTCCGGCAGAACAGTCCAGATTACTGGGCTGGGTTTGAAAAGCTATGTAGACATTGTTTTTTTCTGAGAAGATGGAGAAGGAAATCCACATGGAGGGAGTAGCACTTTGCCCAGGATCCTTCAGGGAAGTCTGAAGATGATGTGGCTGTAGTAAAGGTCACATAGAGGGACTGGGAAGAGATGAAGCTGGAAAGGTATTTTGGGGCCATATGGGACAGTCTTTTAAGCCAGCTGGAGTTTTGATTTATGTTTCCTTTTCCCATAGGGGAATAATATGCTCTGCATTTGACCCTTTCAATCTATTTGCAAATAGTAGCCAAGTTGAGTCAGACCACTTAACACTTTTGCAATGTAATGACTTCCATTTTACTCAAAATAAAATCCAACTAACAATGAAATATAAGACAGTGCATGCTTGCCCCTCCTCCCTCTCATCTCTTATTGAGCTACTTTTTCATCCACTGTAAATCCAACCACAATGACCTCATAACTGTTCCTCAAACACTCCAGAGTCTTCAGCTCTTAAACTCCAGGATTCTCACCAGTGGCCAACAGTTTCTCAAACCTTTGGCTTTGTACTGAGTTACATCATCAGCTTTCCCAGTTTTGAGGCCTTCAAACATGGATTAAATCATTCTATTGGCTTTCCTGATTCTCCAGTTTGCTGACAACCTATCATGGGACTTTCCTGCCATCATAAGTTAAGTGAGTCACTTCCCCTAATAAATCTCATCTCTCACTTCTCTCTCTCTCAATGTATATATTTCCCTCTGGATAACCCTGGCTAAAACTAAGATCCAGACTAACTCTAGGTACTTGAGTACTGTTTGGAATGCCTGAGCAGGACCAGAGTGAGTCTTTGGGGAACTGGGGAGTACACAAAATGATTCCTGCTCTCATTGATTGGAGGGAAAATTTTCTCACAGTTGGAGAGAAAAGTTCCAAAGAAACAGATAGAAAATAGAGAAAAAGGGCTTTCAAATTGACCTGAAATCTCGACACTTTGTTGAAGGAAGAAATCATATTCTGAATGACAGCATCTGGTCTGGAATTGTTTCACAGGATGGGAAATGAATAGGAACTAGGAACTGCATAGTAAATTGTAATAAATAGTATGATTGGTCCATATGTCTAAGTGGCTTTAGCAAAAAGGATAGAAAGCTAATGAAGCTCTCTCTGATTTAGGATTTAGAATTTAAGTCATGATTAACACAATAACATTTGCTTTCATCAGCTGGCTATGCAAAACAGTCTCTACCCAGAGATAATAATGGTCATGAGCAAGTCAACAATTGCTACCCAAAAGGGAGCAGTACTTTATGTGCCAGGTACTTTTAATGAAAGTTTTACATAATTTAATCCAAGAGATGGCAACAGCTTTCTGTAAAGAGCCAGATGGTAAAGATTTTGAAATTCAGGACATATGATCTCTGTTACAACTACCCAACTCTGCTATTACAGCAGAAACATAGCCACAGATGACACACAAACAAATTGGCATACTATGTTTTAATAAAACTTTATTTACAAAAATAAGAAAAGGCAGTGTCTAGATTTGGCCATGGGCTATAATTTGATGACCTCTGGTTTAGTTTAGCTGATGGCCTTCCCAGCTCTATGGGCTTATTTTTAACCCTAATATATTGATTAGGGGACTGGGGCTAACTTAGGGCTAAGCTGAAATTTAGAGGGGGCAGTGTTCTAATACATGTCAATATAATTCCAATGCCTAAATTCTTTATTCTACATTGAATTTTTAACTCAGCTGTGACAAATGAATCTGTATTTCTACCCGCTATATCCCTTTTCACCAAAGGAACCAATAGCGGAAATTATGTTGGTTTTATTAGTTTTTATTCAGCTCCAAACTTCGGTGGGGACCCTCAGAGGGACTGTGTGTTTTATGTTTCTCAAGTACATTTACCTGCTCCAGTGCGCCCAAGGATTTTTGCTAAGTCTACCTGTTTGCCCTTTCTTTGTTGTTCTGCCTGTACTGAAAGCCTGACATACGAATCTTATTTTTGTGTCAACCTCAATTTGTCAATGCTAGAAGCTTTCCTTGTGAACTTCTGAAAAACAAGGGAGTAGATTTAGAATGAAGGGATTACTCATTGAATACTAATTAACTCTACAGGTAATTCCTTCTTGCTGAGAAGAGAAAAAAAGCAACAAACTGGAAAACTGAACTTTAACCAAGTGGGGCAGAGGAAATAGTAGAGAAGGCAACAGGCTCTATGAGGAATAATAATGCTAAGCCAAGGAGCTGTGATTCATGGATTCACTGGCTCTTTTCTCTAAGCTCTGTGGCCTTGAATATGTCACTTTGGTATCCCTATTATGGAATATAAACAATCTAATTGAAAAGTATAAACTTTGGAACTTCCCAGAATTTGTTTTTTGTCCTCTGCACATGGATGGAGACAGCAAAAGAAACATGAACCTTGGTAGGCACACATATCTGAGTGCAGCCTCCCAATCTATAATTAGCACCTAAAGCCTGTCTTTATTACCCTTCTGGTCATCTTGTCCCCTTCCTCATCAAGACCGAGAGTGTCACTCCTATGCAGAAGTATTTCTTAGTTTTGGCATCATTAATGCCATCATTAATGACTGGCGTCATTAATGACTGACCCTTCTTAGGAGATCTGTCCCTAACCTCAAGTAAAGTGGCGTCTTCTCTCGTGAAAGCCTGGTAGCATACAATATAGTACTCATGAAATTTATAACAGGAATCAGATAGAAGCAGTGACTATTCCCTCAAGGAGTATCAGGGAGGGAAACTCCTAAAGATGGAAACTCTTGGCAACCTAAACATAAAACAGTCTTCTGAAAAACTATGTAAAACTCTCATATCAGGTACCACCTTAAATGGAAGAGCAATTTTCTAACATTAACTCCAAATAATTACATTAACATGCAAGCCTCATCTCACCCAATTTTAACATCCTGTTTTCCTTAAAATCAGGCATTGAGGGCACATTCTGAGCTTGTCACTAATACAAAAGAAGCAAATTCATAGTTCCATTGAGATTAATGTGTTTATTTGTACAACTAAAGGTGTGTGGCCAAATGTCACAACCTTCAACTTGGAAAGCCAGTTTTCTAAGGTAAAATGCAAATTTTATTTTTAATGGCATTGGCTGAAAGAAAAAAGCATTTTGCCTCCCTCCCTCTCAAGAATTCCTTTGTACATTTGGGGGATGAATTGTTCCTCCATCTTTTTCAATTTTAATGATTTATTTTTCCTGGAACTGCTTAGAATCTTGTTTTTCCACTGGTATTCAACACTGCTTGGGCTTGGTGCTTCCCTGAGTATATAAAACTAGCTTCACAGGAGACTTAGTGGCTCAGATACTGTGACTGAATCCACAGGAACTTGTTTTGTAGAGCCGGTTAATGTGAAATGCTTTATAAAGAACGCCGTCATCTGCCTCTAATGAAAGATTTTTGTTTCACCAAATGGAGAATCTCTTTTTCACAGCTCTCAGAGACATTTCAAAATGGTTCTGCTTCTGATTCCTGTTACAAAGATGATCAGGCACTTCAGATATTGAGGGAGGAAGAAATAAGCATGACGTCATCCTAACTGAAATTTTAAGTTATATAAATTGGAAGATTTACTGGGTAGCAGTATGCGTTTTATGATTACAGACTTAATTTGAGTTTTTCAAAAATATATGTTAATTTTAAAATATTTTTATATGTTTCATGTTGCTTCTGGTTCACATAATAATTGTACATATTCATGGGGTAGAGAGTGATGTTTTGATGCATACGTACATTGTAGAATGATCAAATCAAAGTGATTAGCATATCTGTGATCTCAAACACATCGTGTTTTGTAAGAACATTTAAAATTCTCTCTTCTAGCTGTTTTGGAGTGTTAATGTATTATTGTTGACTGTAGAATACTTATATTTGCTCAGTACTTACTATGTGTTCAGTGCTTTATATTTTATATTTATTGTATCTCACAATCCCTAGAAGCTACATATTGATATCTCTACCTCACATGAAGAAATTCAGAGAAACTAATTGAGTTGTGTAGAACCCTTGAGTATTATGGAAACTAAGAGCAAAATGTTATAATTGGAACCCCTATATTCAAACTCCATCTTTACCACTTGATAAGATTTAAATCTGAGTCTTAGAGGCTGTACTCCGGGACTGATCTTCTCACTTTTAAAAATGTTGATAATCAGTAGGTTATCGTAAAATAAGAATGTAGTACATAGAATTTAAAAAATACTTTTAACACATGATGGGGAAGATTTGCTAGCTAAAATATAGGAGAGATTAAAATCTAAGATGAATAAAAAATATTTAAAAGCATCAATACATAATAGGTAAAGTATATTATTGAATAAGTAAATGGAATAACATAAATAGGCAATAAATATTTTATTGAATTGTCAATAAAAATTTTCAAAAGTAAAAAATAATACTATGTTATTCTAGTGTGTGAATAAAGGAGAGTGATGTTTAACAATAGAGGAACAAGTACTTTTATAAGCAAATATAGCAGTCAGCATACTTTTGTCATAGGGTAGGTTTCTAATATTTTCTTATGTATTGTACTATTAAAACATGGAATATTTATTTGTTCCAAAGAGATAGATAGAAATATCAGGATATAGAAATGAAATGTGAAACATCATTTATATTTTTTGAAATCTCTAAAGGTAATTAAATAGGGGATTAATTTATGGCAAATCCAAACAATGAAATTATCTTAGTCTATATAGAAATGTGACTGGTAAATGTACTTATTAACTTAGAAAAATATCTTATGTATTAAGTAAAAAAGAACAGTATAAAAATGCATTCTGTTTGTTAGTTTAAAATGATGTTATTACTATTTGCAGTAAAAGATATCTGAGCACTGTGTGCCAGATATTGTACTAGTACTACACACACATGTGTGTGCACATATATGTGTATAATTGTATATACAGATGCGTTAATTAACTCTGAGTGATGTTTTATTATTCCTAATCTACAAATAGGAATATAGGAATACAAGTTTAATGAATTTGCGTAACATAACTCAGTTAGTATGAATGAATTTTAAGTTCCTTATTGCTAGGTTTTATTTCATTCTGTTACAAAGTACTGGGCTTTATCTGGCAGGTAATTTAGTTATTTTTGTGTTGCATTAATAATTTTGACAGTTGTTTTTTAAGAGTATTTTGGGGTGGTGGTGAGCAGGTGAAGTTAAAATAGTGTTTATTCTAAAAAATATTAACCCACCTAAGAACACTACGCACATGGCTCCCCTGTTGTCACTACTGATGGCACTGCTTATTCCACAAGGTCTCAGATGGACACCTAACGACACACAATTTAATGCTATCTGTAATAATCATTTGGTTTATAATGTTTCTTTTCTTGGGAACTTTCCTCATCTGACCTTTTGGGTTTTCATTCTGTACCTAAACAGAACACCAGATAGCATACACTGAAAATCCACTAAACTAGGCGAGCCAAAATTATCTAGTAATATATGAGCAGATTATATTCAAATAAAGATTCACGAGGACCCATGTGAAAATATCTGGAACGCCGTTTCTACACATCTCCCTTGTTTGGGGCACTCCCTCCAACACATTCTAGCTGCTTTGGCCTCCTTTAACTCTGACCCAGGCCTCCTCTATTCAGCAAGATTGCTGGTATCTGGTTGGTTTCTGCTGCCTCCCCCTCATTCAGTAATTTCCTCCAATCAAAAGCTACAGCACTCCTGGGACCCACCTTGTTTTCTTTCCTTTTTCAGGGATCACTTTTTTTGCTGCATGTTGTCCAATGTTTTAAAATAGTTATTTCCTACATTCTGTCCATGTCTATTTAATATTGCAAGAGAGCATTTCTGGACTATTTCATTCCATCATGATGAGAACCTAAAATTAAAAATTCATATTGTTTTCTAGTTTTTCATTTCAAATTACGTCCAGCCATGTTGTATGCATCTTATTAGTGATTCTACCGTAAGACTAAATGCTATAGAACGCCCAAAATGCAAATGATGTAAAGATGTTCTTAAAATCAAAGTAAACTATAACCCAAAATTTCTGGAATAAATTAAAGTCCAAAAGTTAAAACAATAATAACTTCACAAGTTATGAAACTTAACTTAGAAAATTAAGCAAAGGAATTGATGCTTAAAATAATTTTTTTTCTTTTTTGTTTATTAAAGTTCAAGAGAATTCGAGTCTAAAATTCACTCTTTCAACCTGTACGGGTTCAGTTTCCTCAGGATTCCTCTCTCTCTCTCTCTCTCTCTCTCTCTCTGTCTCTCTTTTCCTCTTTTCCTAACTCTTTTAGATCCATGGAAAATGTCTTATTTCTTGAAGACTCCAAATAGAATTTACAATATTGTTAATAGTGCTGTCTGACAGAGAGTATCACTTGAGATATTTCTACCTTCTCACAAAGTTTAGAAATGTGCAACATTGGCAGGCCAGATCATGTTAAATATTTAAATAATTTTTCTTCCTGTGTTATATGTGCATGCACACACACGTATGTACATATATATTCTTCCATATTTATACCTGTGTCTATATCTATCCCTTTTCTTTTATCCTTGAAAACAATTGCCAACATGCAGATGTTTTCCAGTGACATAATGTCCAGTTTTTCCTGTTCAGACTTTTTTAAGTCCTTTGGCCCAATGCCTCCTTTTACTGCCTTTTTTGTTTGTTTTTGACAGAGTCTCGCTCTGTTGCCAGGCTGAAGTGCAGTGGTGTAATGTCAGCTCACTGTAACCTCCGCCTCCTGGGTTCAAGTGATTCTCCTGTGTCAGCCTCGCTAGTAGCTGGGACTACAGGTGCACACCGCCATGCCCAGCTAATTTTTGTATTTTTAGTAGAGATGGTGTTAGCAAGGATGATCTCCATCTGATCTCATGATCTGCCCGCCTGGGCCTCCAAAGTGTTGGGATTACAGGCGTGAGCCACTATCCCTGGCCCTTCTACTGCTCTTTACTGTGGAATTGTCTCCTAAACCAACATTTTTTCCCCTATGAAAAATTATTTAATCCAAAGCCATCTGGCAGGGATAAACTTATGGATAGGGTCAAGTTCAGGGCCCATGGGGGATGAAGTTTGTACTATTTGAAGCATCCTATGCCACACACACATCAAATAATGTAAAATGATAACAAAATCAGCTATGAACATTGTCCCGCTCCTTTGTATAATGCCTTTGGGTAGATCAGCACAGAGAATGGAAGGGGTATTCTCAGAAGCCATGCCTATACCAGAATGCCTAACAACACGTGACCCTTCATGAAAGTGATCACAAGCCACACAGATATATCCCACTCAACTCAAACTAAAGCTGTGTCTAGTTTAACTTCCCATTAGTTGGATCCCAGAAATGTCCATGTCTGTTCTCTTCCCAACCTTCAACTGGGGAAGAGAGATGAAGGGGAAGAGTATTTTGGGGTGGTGGTAAGCAGTTTGGAGTCCAAATAAGCAGTCATCACAACCAATTGTGGCTACAATGTCTTACTTTTGCCAATTTTACAAAATGTATGACCTTACGAATACATTGCTGAAAACTCTGAGAGGCCTAGAAAGGAGTCTGTGTTTCTTAGTTTCAGCATACATCTTCAGAAGTGTGTCTGTGAATCCAAGGTTGGTTCCTGTCCCTAAAAGAAGATTGGCATTAGGAGCACCTGACCTAACCCTACCTGCCTACTTTTGAAATAATAATTTGAAACTAAGGCCCCAGCACTTTGGTGCAGTTCATGGGCAACTCATGCATCTAAAATTCGAAAGCAGAGAATGTTACCCTATCCTTGAATGTATAAAAGGCCTAGAAGACTTTTCATCTTATTGTGGAATGTTTGCCTGGGCTAAAGCTATTTGAGTAAAGCTGAGTCATAGCTGAAGATCAAGTTGTAGCAGCTTGGCCCACCGTCTGCTGAGGCCAGTTGTAGTCTAGTCTGTGTTTGTGGTTAGGCTTTATGGAGCAAGCAAATGCTGTGGCCAATGTCGTCGGCAGGGTACTAAGTGCAAAGCTTTTGGAATTTGTGATCAAAGTCTAAGAGCTACTGGGTGGTTCCCACAAATGGAGGAGGCAGTCCTCAGCTTTACTGAAGTCTTCACTTTTGCTGAAGGTAACATGCCCAGTATTTGCATCTCAGACCATATCCTCCATGATTTTGTTCCATCCCAGGACTTCTATTCCATTACTGACACCAGTGTCTATCCTTTTTCTGAGTCCTGAGGCCCACGCCTCTCCTAAGGTCTCCCCTTTCTTAAAAGAAATAAAGTCCAGGATCCTATTGCATAAGGGTTTGTATATACGCTGTTGCTTCTACAAAACAAACATCTTGTCTTTGCACAAAGTTGCCCTAAAATACAGAAATCAATTAAGTTCTACGTCTCATGTGCTCTGAGGTCTAAGCCTAGTGCTCACAAAGCAGTGGATAAAATCCAATGGAAAAAAAAATAGCCTTGTATTTCAGTATGAGCCTGTATGAATCATGAGGCTTAAAATGCCATACCCACACAATAGGACCAACATAAGATACGCCGCCCCCCAGAAAGATTAATGTTAAGGATATTAATATTGTAGACATAATGCCAGGGTTGGAATACTTTCTCTGCCATTTACTAGGTACGTGACATTAGGCAACTTGCCTCCTTTATCTGCACTTAAAAATCCTCTTCACTGTAATAAGGATAACACTCTAATATAGTAACATGATATTGTATGATAACATTGCTATAGAATGATGGTGCCTCCACAAAATTAATATGATGAAACCTAATCTCCATGAGTTGGTATTAGGAAGTAAGGTTTTAGAGAGGTGATTAGGTCATGACAGTAGATTTTTTGTGTATTGCTACCCTCACCAAGGACTGAAGAGATGACAGTTCCCCCTTCTACCATGTGAAGACATAGCAAGAAGACAGCCATCTAGGAAAATAGGAAGCAGGCTCTTACCAGATCCCAAATCTGTTAGTGCAATGATCTTGGGCTTACCAGCCTCCATACATCAAATCCATTTCTGTGGTTTATAAGCTACCCAGTCTATGGTAATTTGTTACAGTAGCCTGAATAGACTATGATAAGCATTATGATATAGCATTGTTATAAAGGTTAAATGAGTTCATTTATGTAGTGCACATAGTTCTTTATGAGTATTTGTTAAGTATATTACATACATACATACATACATGCATATGTACATAGACACATTAATTAATTAATCATCGTCTATTTCTCAAAGTCCCCAGATGAATTCACCCAGTGAAACGAGGTCACTGCTCAGACTTCAGATCCTTCACTGCCATCACCAATATCTTAGAGAAAGAGCCTTTACTCCTTCAGCTTTACTTTTACAGCTTACTGCATGGCACCATCTGTCCCAGTCCTTCTGGCCCATACTCCTTAAGTTAGGGTATGAAGAGGCTCAATGATTTGGCATCCCTCTCACTTCTCTTAGTTCTGAACAAGCAGAGAAATAAGATAAGAAATAACATAAGTAAGGCAGATGAGACTAAAATACCAACTTTGTTATTGAGAAAGCTGATGTTAGTGAAGGTGGCTTGTATTTGTGTTCCTCTGGGCTTTGTAATACTGATGCTTAAATTTAAGGAATTTACCCACTCAGTGTGACCACCCCTACCTGGAACAGGTCTCTCTACACATGGACATGTTTCATGTGTATACATGCATGTATGTGTGTGTTTCATCCTGTAAAACTTATGACAACAACAAGTAGAGCAGAACATATACTCCTGAAGGGATCTTATATTCAAGCATAATGGGAGAAGGAATGGCTTGACTATGCATCTCCAATTCTTCTTCCAAACTCACCAATCAAGAAGTTCCTCACTAACAGGGAGGAGGAAGTGATAGGATGAGAAAAGGTCAAAAGCATTAGGCTAAGAGATGGCCACTGAAACACTAAACTCATGCAAGCTCAGTGGCCAAAAATAGCAATCACTTATTTGCATGTGTCTGAATCTCAGATGAGTATTGGATGATCTAGGCTGACCTCAGTTGAGTAACTTTGTCTCAACCTACAGGTTTGGCTGTGCCTGAATGAGGTGACTCTACCTCATGTAGGCTTATCCTGGGGCCTAGGCTGAAGGGACAGAAATGACAGAGAAAACTCTTTTCAAGGCAATAGCAGAAGCACAAGGGAGAGAGAGGATGAAAACACACAAGGCCGCTTAAGACCTAGATTCAGATCTGGCACACTGTCACATCCGCTCCTGTGCTATTTAACAAAGGAAGTCATGTGGCCACGTCCAGAGTTAAGAGGTGGGAATACTCTACACCCAGGATGAGGCCACAGCAATGGAATGATGCAGGAAAGAGTGAAGAACTGGGGCCAGGGATCCATCCACCTCAAGTCCCTAATCAAACTGGCACACTCAGCACAATTTCCAGTGTCGATCTCTATATTAAATTCCACTTATAGCATATGCACCCATTTTCTAAATAACAGCATTCTCTAACAACATTCTCTAAACAACAACAGCAAGAAAACAAAATAAAATTATCCTTGCATATAGAATGTCTAGTATATGGTAGATGCTCAATAATTTGTTGAAGAATGAAAAATAAAGGAATGAATGATGAATAGTTGTGTGCCTCGAATGTTACTTAAATTCACCAAATTCTTCCCATTATTAAAATACAATTACAAACATTTAACTATTTACAATTGTTGTGTCAGTACATTGATTTTCAAAGGTGCTTTTTAAACATTTTTTCTTAATTTCTCCACAACTCTGATTACAGATAGAATCTCAATCTTTGAGATTTAAAGTTTTTTATTAATTTCTCTACAACTCTTATTATAGGTAGAATCTCAATCTTGGCCTTTGTTTTCCTCTACCAACTTTTTAATTTGTCATTTATAAAAGTACTCTGTATAGCATGCTGTATCTTTAAGGTATTTTTTTTTTTCTATTCCTTAATCTTTTGTTCAGGACTCTGAAATTTAATGGTATAGCTTCAAAAATGAGAATAAGTGGCCAAAAATGGCACACTTTATAAGACCTTGTTTTCAAATAGACAGATTATATCTTGATTGTATGTTATTTGGTTTATTTTAAAATTTTTTTAAAAAGATGAAATATCTATTACAACCTAAAGGAATAAGACAAATATTGTGACAATGTAAATGTCAACTGTGACTGGAGATCTGGAGATTGACTGAGAGTCCCTATTTTTAATACATTTGCATGGATGTGGTAAGACTGCAAAGCACTTTTGAGCAATCATCAGAATATATAAATAAATATGAATGTAAATGACATCAAAATACCTGGGTTGGGAGGATCAGCACAGTTTAAAATCATTTGAATTTCCTAAGCATTTATTGAGCATGTACTAAATTCACAACATCGAGTTGAACCCTGTGGGTACATACAGATGGAAATGCCGCATGACTAGAGGCACTGCAGAGCCCTCTTAGGAACTCATTGACCTGAGTCACTCAGTCCAGTTTTTTGAGCTTTATGTATCTCCGTCGTTAAGTGACACATGACTGTAATATGTGGAGGCATCAGGGATTTGGTGTGGACGTATCTTTGGTGGACACCCTTCAACCCACTTCAGAGGTCCAAATAATGCTTCTCCTTGCTCTACTCCTCTGTTTAAAAAACTTTAAGTGCTTTAACCCTGTTTACTGTGGTCAACATGTGCACCACAACCTGTCTTCTGACTTCTTCCCACATTTTCTTTGTCACTCACTAAACCAGCCACATTGACCTTTTATTTGTAAACATACATATACATGTTCATTAGCACATGTATACACATAGAGAAAAAAATAGAATAACTTACTCTCAAGGAGGCTGCAGCCTAGTTCATGAGTGTGAAATCAGTCATTCAATTAAACGTAGAGTGAGATTGTGAGGCATGAACCATTCACTTGACCTGACTAACCATTGTTAAGGAGGTCAGAGGAAATTTCAGAAAAACCATAACATTTTAACCAAACCCTAGAGAATAAAAAACAATTAACTGAGAGATGGGGAAGGAAGTTGCATGTTTCCTACTAATAAAGAGCAAGCTGGGGAAATCCCTAACATAATGTGAATCCTAATATTCTGATGAATTCTATTCAAGGTTTTGCCCAGTTCTTAATTTTCAGCAAATGTTTTACACAGAAGCCTTGACTATGACAATCTTTCAAGAAAACCAGGAGAAGGGCTGTACCTGCATGTTAACTGTGCCTCATCCAGTGGAATTCCACCTCTAGTATTGAAACATTTATGCTTGAGAATGAATGTAACCTGATTTTATAAAATGGGAAAATAGCATCATATTATATATCCACTTTAGTTATGGGTTAAGAAGTTATTCATCCACAAGTAAAATAAAAGGCAAAGGTACATTCATTAAGATGCAATTGTTTAAAAGACTATAAGCAATAGTCTGCTTGGACATTATCAGTATTAATAACAAAATTCTTGAGTACATACTATGTGCTTGTTCCATATATTATCTCACAACATCCTTCATCTCATGAAGAAGGTTGTGAAGAAGGTTGATACGGTTTGGCTGTGTCCCCACCCAAATCTTCTCTTGAATTATAGTTCCCATAATCCCCACATGTCATGGGAGGGAACCTGTGGGAGGCAGTTTAATCAAGGAGCAGTTCCCCTCTTGCTGTTCTTGTGATAGTGAGTGAGTTCTCACAAGACATGATAGTTTTCAGGGGCTTTCCCCTCTTTTGTTTGGCTTTTCTTCTTGCAGCCACCATGTGAAGAAGGACGTATTTGCTTCCCCTTCTGCCATAATTGTAAGTTTCCAGAGGCCTCGCTAGCCATGCAGAACTGTGAGTCAATTAAACTTATTTCCTTTACAAATTACCCAGTCTTGGGTAGTTCCTTATTAGCAGCATGAGAACAGGCTAATACAGTAAATTTGTACTGCGTATTGGGGTGCTGCTGTAAAGATACCTGAAAATGTGTAAGCAACTTTAGAGCTGGGTAACAGGCAGAGGTTGTGTTCCTGGACCAAACTGAGGGTCAGGTTGCTATTTCTTGTGGCCCAATAAGAAGATACAGATAAACTGGGGAGGAAGAGAGTTTTTATTTCTGTAAACTGGTTACAGGGAGAAGGCCTGGAAATTATCACCAGACTAACTCAAAATTACAAAGTTTCCCAGAGCTTATATACCTTCAAAGCTGTATGTCTCCATGTAAGTGTGCATTCATCTAAAGACATAAGTGATTAATTAACTTCTTTTAATCTATAATTAAAGTCTGAGTCCTGAAGACCTTCCTCTGGAGACTTAGTAAATTTACTTAGTCTAAGTGGGTCCAGGTGCTGGGGTGGTTAGTCTAACCTTGTCTCCTGCTAAATCACAGAGGTTTGAGGAGTTCCTTCAGATTCCCAGTAAAATTGTTTGTGGAGGCTGGGGAGTTTCTTCAGACCCACAATAAAATTTGTTTAACCCCTAAATAGGTCCTATTAAGAATTCCTTCATTATTTTGTCATGCTTTAAGGGCCAGGGAAGGCCTAGGCAAAACTCTTGGTGGGCTTTTGTTACATCCCAGCCTTTGTATAAAGGCACTGGCTTTTAATATTTAACTTACCCATTCAGTCAGTACTAAAACAGTTGTTAGTGAGACCTGGCCTGCTACAGTTGGAACAGTTTGGAGAGCTCAGAAGAAGACAGGAAAATGCAAGAAAATTTGGAACTTCCTAGAGACTTGGAGGGTGCAGAAGACAGGAAGATGTAGGAAACTTTGGAACTTCGTAGAGACTTGTTAAATGGCTTTGACCAAAATGCTGACAGTGATATGGACAATAAAGTCCATGTTGAAGTGGTCTCAGATGGAGATGAGGAACTTGATGGGAACTGGAATAAAGGGGACTCTTGCTATGCTTTAGCATTTTGCCCCTGCCCTGGAGATCTGTGGAGCTTTGAACTTGAAAGAGATGATTTGGGGTATCTGGTGGAAGGAATTTCTAGGTGGCAAAGTGTTCAAGAAGAAGTAGGGCATAAAAGTTTGAAAAGCTTGCAACCTGACAATTCAGTAGAAAAGAAAACCCCGTTATCTGGGTAGAAATTGAAGCCAGCAGCAGAAAGTTACATAAGTCATGAGGGGTCAAATGTGAATCATCAAGACAATGGGGAAAATGTCTCCAGGGCATGTTAGAGGTCTTCATGGCGGCCCCTCCCATCACAGGCCTGGAGGCCTAGGAAGAAAAATTGGTTTCATGGGCCAGGTCTGGGGCACAATTCAATACAGTGATATTTTAACATTTAACTGTGAAATTTATCATTATCCATTATTCCTTGGCTTCTTGAAAAGTCAGGTCTAACTCAGCTTCTTGAGGTGAGCCTTAATCCCTAACCTCCAGTTTCCTAGTTCTGGGTTCAAGGCCCCTACCTCAGGCTACCCTGAATCCCTTAACTTACACCTCTCAGGGAAATAGCTCATTGTGACTCCTTTTCTAATAATTTACTCTACAATAGATTAAATGTCAGATGCCTTAAACATCTAACATTCATTCATTCAGACTTCCATTTAATAATGAATTATGTGGCCAGGCATGGCAGCTCATGCCTGTAATCTCAATACTTTGAGAAACCGAAGTAGGCGGATCACCGGAGTCCAAGAGTTCCAGAGCAGCCTGGGCAACATGAAAAAATGCTGTCTCTACTAACAGTACAAAAATTAGCCAGGCATGGTGATACGCACCTGTAGTCCCAGCTACTGAGGAGGCTGAGGTGTGAGGATGGTTTAAGCCCCGGAAGTCAAGACTGCAATAAGCCATGATCGTGTCACTGCACTCCAGCTTGGGTGACACAGTGAGACTCTGCTTAAAATAATAATACTAATAATGATAATGAAATATGTATTGACCTCCATTATGTGCCAGGTTTTCCCCTGGAATACAAGTGCCATCAAGTCTTTTGTATCTTCTATACTTCTGGTGCTTGCATTCTGAGTAATGAGTGTGGTCCAAGTGGATATCAGTCAAAAATAATTAAACTGACAGACAAGATAAACATTTTTGCTCACTAAGTTTGATGAAGGCATGAAATTAGTGACTGAGATAAAGAATAATGGGGAATTATTTACGATAATAATGAAAGATCACCTTGATGGAAAATTACATTTTAGTTGAAATCTAAACATTAGAAAGCATCTGTGTATTCATGTTCCAAGAAAAGGAAATAGCATGTACAATGTCCTAGCATGGACAACAACTTGGTGTATTTGAGAAAGTGACCAAAATGACTGAGGTGGCCAATTAAGTTGAGATGGTATGTTAGGCTGCTCTTGCATTGCTATACATAAATACCTGAGACTGTGTAATTTATAAGAAAAGAGGTTAAATTGTCTCACAGTTTTGCAGGCTGTACAGGAAGCATAGCTTTAGGATCTGCTTCTGGGAAGCCTTAGAGGGCTTACAGTTATAGTGGAAGGTGAATTGGGGCAGGTGTCTCACATGGTGAGAGTGGGAGAAAGTGGGGGTCAGGTGCCACATGCTTTTACACAATCAGACCTCATGTGAACTCAGAGTAAGAGCTCACTTATCACAAGGGGTTGGCCAAAGCCATTCATGAAGACTCTGCCCGCACCATCCAAACACCTTCCACCAAGCCTCACCTCCAACCTTGGGAGTTTTCAATCCAACATGAGATTTGGGTGGGGACAAATATTCTAATTCTGTCAAATAGGCAAAACATGATAGAGAATAAAGGTAGAGAAATAATGAAGGGTCAGGTCACACAGAGCATGTGACATGATGAAACCAAGCAGTTTATATAAACGTGTGCTAAATAAAGTTTCCAAAGTGAGGGGTTGGTGTGACCAAAGAACGCACCAGCCAAGGGCTAGAAACATGGATACTAATCTTGGTACCATCCAGGGTCCATGAGGTAAGAGGCACTCAACAAATGTCAGTTATTCTTCCTTCTTCTCTACCTCTAGTTCCATACACTGTACTGCACCCATTATTGCCTTTTAGAGTTAACATATTGTATTTTTCTACGGGCATACTTTTTGATGGATGACCGATTGCAACTGTCCTTGTCCTAAGAAATCACAATATTTCTTACAAAAAGAACCTGTATAACATCTAAGTTCAATGAAACTCTCTCTGTTAATTTAATTAAACTAATAAACACTAAATGCCTATTATGTACAAAGGATTTTTGCTGTTTGCTGCAGAAGTTGCAAGGGGAACAATCACAGTTCTGTCTTTAAAAAATTGACAAAATAAATGCCTCCCCTAGACAAAAATTCTACTTCTAATAAATATATGAATGTAGTGTATTCAATAAAATGTTTTTAAATGGCAACTGAAAGAATGGTGTATAATGCAATTCTGAGATGTAGTAAAATAACAAGCCCCTATCAAATATTCCAGAACAGGTCTCAATGCCTGATACAACCAAGGTTCCTAATAGGTGTTGGATAAAGAAAGAATACACCCATTCCCCACAACCCACCCCACCCCACATCTATCATAAGGCCATGTGAGTGTAGGACAAAGATACTAGTAACTTTTGACCATTTAATTTTCAAATTATATGCCTGGGTCAATTTCATTTTTCAAAAATTCTATACAAGACTTTAGGTGGAGGAATAGCTCTGGCTATTGTGTGATAGCTTTATGACACTAATAACTATCGATGCCATTTAATTTATCAAGCAAGCGGTTAATCAAAACATACTGACTAGTAGCACAGTATATTTGATTTCTTCATTGAAACCAATAATTTTGTTTACATATGAAAAACCACAGGATTGCTAGATATTTTAAATACACGGAAAGAAAACTGGGATTTTACAATTTCCCAAGGTCTGTATAGCCGACAGTTTTGCTCACATAGCTGTGATTTTGCCAACATCAACAACTATAATTTTGCCAAGAACAATAGCATTTTTAAAGGCTAATTTTGGCACAGCTTGTCTTAGACAAAGTAAATATTCTATGGTGTTTATACATTGTAAAACAGACATATTTCTCAGGGACATAAAGCTGGCCTTCAAGATGTCGTTTTCTATTTGTTGATAAAGAAATCAACACTATAATTAATTACATTTGGTAGCAGCATCAGCTGGCTCACCTGCCCCCACAAAACTGGTTCCAAGACTTTATCTCCTAGTCAAAAACTTGTTGTACAAATTGATGTTCTTGTATATTATCTCCTTTCAGCTGAGCAGAGATAGACATAGAAGTCCTTAACCTTCAACCAATGTGCATTTCAGTATGCTGGCTATGCTCTTTGTGGGTAGATAGAATGAAAAAATCTATGCCCTTCATCGTGAAGCCCTTAAGTGATCTCAGTGCTATTTCAAATGTTTTATCTTCGCCTCTTACAACAGTCATGTGGGTTAGACTGAACAAAGAATCATTTGCCATTTCACAGAGGAGGATGAAGGTCTGAATGACCCAGGACCTTGTAACTTCAGTAATCTCTGGAGATTGCTCCAGAGGGTTTGCGGAATGAATTTTGAGAGTCCCTAATTTCACACCCTTTACTCTTGGCAGTATCAACCTTTTAGTCTCCCCAACTGCACAGCTTCATGCTGAGACTTGCTTTTATTCCTTCTGAGGGAGGACCTCTCTGCCATCACTTAATTATAAATCCTGCATGTGACTCCCTTTCAAAAGTCTGGCAAACTGTAGTCATTTTGAAATCCAGCAGCAGACATTAACGTAGAAACCTTCATGAGTGAAGGGAAAGGAAACTATTAAAATGAGAAAATAGAGATAAAATTTAAAGTACAAAATGGTCTTTTTATCAGCTTACTCCAGAAAAAATAAAAGCTTCTATTTTATGAAAAAAAAAGAAGAGGAGGTCTGCTGTTGGTGCAGAAGATTATGGGAACAAGGAAATTCACAAAAAGAATGGGTAGAATTGCTGGGATAGTTGGCTATGAATTTCATTAAATTAGAGACAGAAAATCTTCTTTCACTTTTGCAAAAGGTGATACCATTGAAATATCTTTATAACATGTTTACATTTTTCATTTTTTTAACTTTTCCATTTGATAAAGTGTCATAAATTGTATCAAATTATTGGGAAAATAAGGAAGAAATTAATTACCCATATTTGCATCATCCAAACATAGTTATTTTAATGTCCATTTTTCTTTATGTATGAAAATATACATCTTTTAATATAACACTCTTTAAAATGGTCAGGAAATATTTGTATATGTCATAATTCAGAACGTTCAGTTAAATAATGAAATACATTATTTATCCTGTTCTACATAGATTAAGTTACTTACAACAGATTCAATATTTTATCCTTGGTGAAAAGAAATGATGTTTATTATACAGTGGGTGGGAAAATGAGTACCAATTGGCAATCCATTAGGATGGATGTTGGGTGGTGTGTCTAATGGGGCTGGGAAGAAGTTAAATAATGTGAGGTGCTTATCATGAACCAAAAATCGGGCTAAGGTAAACGTTTGTGAAGATATGCTTACATGCATAATTTTATATACTGCTTGAAAGATATCTACTATTAACCTTCTTTAGTCCCTTTCAATCATAGCTTGAATGACGCATACTATTGATAAATATCTTCTTTATGAAAATATCCCAGCTGATAAAAGTGAGGTTCTTGCTGAAGCCCAGTGAATTTGATTCAAGGAAGCCAGAGACACTCTTTCAGGATGATTTTCTACTAACACAAGCCTAATGAAAAGCACACCAGTAAAGTGCCTCACCACTGATCATTGCTCTTTTGCCTGATTCTCCACCTATGTAGTTCTATCTTTAAACAAAGCAAGCCCTGTACCTCCAGGACCTTCCTCAAAAATTTGTTTGAGTCTTTCCAAAGGCTGGGACCTTCTGGGGTAGACAGTAGCATGCCTCCCTTGAATCTGAACTCCCATGTGGGGTTTCTTCTCTCGGGAGAGCTCTCTGACCCTTTACCTTTTCCATGTGTCTGGCTAATACACGTGTAGGAGCTTCAATACTCGTGCCTTTGGGATCAGCCTGGCCCAGAGGTGGGGGCCCTGGTTCTAGGAGGTGGCTTGCTAAAGGTTGTTCTCAGTAATCAACAATCAAATCAATATTTTTCCCATGGGATTCCAAGCTCATCACAATAGGGCTGATGAGCTAGTCATCTCCCCCAAATATGCATGAAAATAAATCCCAAAGAATACAACAAAACATCAAAATCACACACAGAATGCCTAGAAGATTAAGTAAATTGCTAATTGTCAAATCTTGGATCTAATCAGAGTTAAGAATAAATGTAAAAAAACCACATGCTTTATACTTCTAATATGCACAATAAAAATGTATTTTTAAAGAGAAATAAACAGAGAAATGTTCTAAAATGTTAAGTTCAAAAGAACAAAATTGAATGTGTTTTGCAAGAGCTATAATGAGTAAAATTCAAAGGCAAAAAATAGCAAATATGTGCAACGGCTGCATTAAAGACATAATATTCTTAGTAAATAGCTCTTTTGATAAGTTGTTCAGTGGAAAAAAACAGCAAATACTAATGGTAAGGTTCACAGATACTTCATAAAATAGGAAATAATGGTGATAATCATATTCAGCATTGTGCAATCATTTAACGATGTCAAGTCAAAAATCATATAAATTTGACTCTCAAGTTTAAATTATTAGAGAATTTGTGATAACTGAGTGCTGGAAACTATGTCCAGTACAATCGTCACAGAGATGAATAGATACACGTGGGGGAAAATCGTGTGTCTGAAAAGATTCATGCCAATTTGTTTTATAAAGCAAAAACCTAGAAGTAATCTAAATGTTGAAAAATATGACAATTAAGTAAATTAGAGTATCTTTACAGGTTATATTTTACAGCCATTAAAAATGATGTTTACAAATATGTGCCAAAGTTGTATGATAATAATTTTTATGCAATGTTAGGTGATACACACAGAACCTAGCTGGAAAAGTACGCATAAAAGAGCTCATATAGAAACGCTCCAAAATACATTTTTAAATGGTATTTTTACATTGTGCATTCTTAATCTTGGGTGCTGCTAAGGAGGTTGTCTAAATGTAGATTTCTGGTCTAGAGGCCTAAAACCTCTGATTCGGTGAGTCTGAAGAGGGGCTCAGGAACAATCTACGTTTTTAAATAAGTCTCTGAGGAGTTTCAGATGCAGGTGATCTGCAGCCTACTCTTGGGAAGCTGTTCTAGTTAGTAGGATTACAGATGCAAATTTATATAAAAACATACATAAACTATATATGCACAACCTGCATAATCAGAAATTCATACAATATATAAAATATATGCTGTATACATAAAGTCTGTAAAATAGATACATAATATATCTATATTTCTGATTATGCTTTTATTTTTAATTATATTTTCAATATATGGGTAATTTTTAGGATTTGCTCCTTTTTCTTTTGGTTTTGGAAAGAATTTGTAGGACACAATAGTCACCAAAAATAATTCTTTGTATCCTCATTCTATTTTATTCCCCAATAAAGGTTTCTTTTCAAATGGGAAAGAAAATTTTATTTTGCTTATTTCAAATCTGTGCCGTCCGTAGAAACAAAATGCAATCTGAGTGGCATATTCTGGTTCTGCTGTCTTCGTATTAAACTGATAAGAAAATGGAATGGGACTGACATTTGTAAAGTAGCCTGAAAATTTCATTCCACAAAAACTGAGGCTGTGACTTGGAAGAATATGAATGAAGAGTGTAAAGTTAAGAGCCCTTAAGGACATAGAATGATTGCATTTCAGCTCCGTGGGTAATCTACAGCATGACTCCAGGGGCGTTAGCTATGTATAGAGAAAAGAGGAGCTTTGCCACGAGAAAAGCAGCAGGAAGATTGGTGGGGTGGCGGAACCTTGCAGAGAAACAAAAAGTACCTGCTGACCCCAATTCCACTGAGAAAGAAAAGGATCAAGATGATTTAAGGGAGGAGCAGGGCAACTCAAGATGGGCTTAAATATCACAGTTAAACTAATTTCTTCTGTTCTACAGACCAACCATGCAGTCAGCAGACCCGCAGGGTGATACAACTGAAAGGACCTGAGATTCACAAAACCTAAATGAAATTATTTGTCTTGCTGTTTACCAGTTGTCCTAATTTGAGCAGTCAGCTTACACTCTGTGGGTCTTGATTTTCTCATCTGTAAAAGGGTTGAGTGGAGACTGCAACCTCTTTGGTGTGGAATTGCCTAACACAGTATTTGGTCCTATCCTGTGTTCAACAAATGTTTTCTTTTCATCCTATTATTTAGTCTTGTCAAACATAGAGGACCCTCATTTCTTCTTGATGGTTTTCCTTTGTTCAAGGCATGAAAACTGTGTTAAACTCCCATCACCAGTCAAGTACTCTGCTATTTATTGCAAATGGAAGCACACATACACCTATAAAAATACATTTTTGTAATTGATGTGATCATTTTCTTTAAGGAAGTAACAATTATGACTACAGTGGAAGACAGAGAAATAAAATAGATGACAGCTAAGACATAGGTGTCCACAAGTAGCAACTATAGTAGTTGCAAAGTGGGAGACATGGATTATGCAAGAGAAAGAATGAGATAGGAGACATGTTTCAAGAGGAAAGCTATATGTGAGCTGTGTTGTAATGTGAACAGGGACTGGAGAGAAGAAAATGTAATTCCTTCCAGGTTCGTTACCTATTGACCAAATTGTTTCCATAATTCATGAATCCTGCTGTGTCTCTTACAGGGATTGTCCCATAATACTTCCAGTCCATCTTTTGGCTGACTTCCTAGCTGACCTGATTGTTATACTATGTAGTTCTCTCATTGCCACCCTGGATTATGCAATTACTTGAATTCATAGATGTCTTCAATTAGCTATATGATATTAAATATGTATTAGGTGGACCTCCGTTACGTATTCCCTGGTTAGAGTGGGTTTGGCTCAGTTGTCTTTTGATACATTCACTCTCTTCCCTATGATTGGTACAGTGTGGGTTGGCAACATCTAGAAATTTCACACTGATAGAGATATTGTGAGGGTTCTGTCCAATTTCCCAGCCATTCTTGGGTTCAACGCATGAAGGAAAATGAAGCAGTGGTAAGCCGCAATTGGGCACGGGTTTTAATTTCATGTCTTCGATTTACATGCTGTATGACCTTGGGCAAATTCAACAGCTTCTCTTTTTTTTTTTTTTTCAACAGCTTCTCTTAGCATTAATGGAGATTACAAATATGCAGGACCTAGTACTGTGACTGATACCTGAAAGGCACCTACTCAATGCTGCTATTCTCTCATACTCCTCTGGGTATTTCAGAGTTCATTATACAGCCTTTTATTGAATTGTTCTGTGTTAGGGAGACTACCCTAAGATAAGGCAGCACTTTTTAATAATCTGGTCTTTTTTTCAAAGAGGAGGGTTAATTATTATTTAAGAAATAATCGATTTCTTTTACATAATCAAAGTTAGCCTTAGTTTATCTTCCTTTCACCTGGTTCCATGATTGTCTTCTGTACTTATAAATGTGTCTTCAACTGTCATTAAGAGTTTGGTGCAGGTCTGTGATACAGCTGTCATTAGTCATTAAAAGAATGGAAATTAAAATTATTTATTTTTTAATAAATAAAAGCATGTTCAATTAAAAAGTCTTTCTTTTATTCCAAGGTTATGTCATTGTTATCCATTCATATTAAAATGACTTATAATTTATAACAAAATGCCAGGTTATCAGATATATATATGTGTATACATGTATATTTATATATATATATTTATATTTATTGTGTTTATACACACACACACACATATATGACTATATATGTAATTGCTTGGCAAAAGTTAATGCTGGCAATAATTTTTCAGTCTCCCATTTCATTTCTCATTAATGATTCACAAATTCCAAAACTCAGGAGCCACTTAAGGTAAACAGTTTAAGGATATCATACTCATCTTTATCTGCTTTTCAAATTCAATTTGAAAAAAAAAAATGTCATTAGGCCATTTCCGCTTAGTCTTGCCTCCAGGGCAGAGATGCCCAATATTTTCATTAGCAACTTTGGTGAGACGATGTCAAGTTCTGTACTACAGTTACTACACTCTTTGACTTGTATTTCTAGCTTCCCACCTTTGCTTCCTTTGTACTTTTCCTTTGCCAGACTGTGATAATCAGGGTTGCTACTAGAAGGCTGATCCTTCTCTCCTCCTCTCTCTTGTTCAAGCTAGTAGTTCCATGATTTGCCCATAATATCCTTCCCTGACTCTTCCTGGCCAAAGTTTTACTCAGGTTATAGTAATAAGAAAAATACCATTTTCCTGTTTTCTTTTTTTCTCATATTTTGATTTTACTACTTGTCTTCAATTATCTGTCCTTGAATGTCCTTATAGATTGACATGTAGACCAGGAGTCAGTAAACTTTTCCTGTAAAGGGTCAGAGGTTAAACTTTGTGGCTTTGCAGCCCTAGGGTCTCTCTCAGAACTACTAAATTCTGCTGTTGTTGCGTGAAAGCAGTGATGATTTGTAAGTGATTGGGCATGACTGCATTTGAATAAAACTTTATTTACAAAAGCAGATTGCAGCTGGATTTGGTTGAGGGTTTGCTGACATTTCCACTGGTGACACTTTTGCTCTCATACCACTCAGGTCTCCTAATTCTCCCTACAGGGTAATTGGTAGGTTTTAAAATGGGGTCTTGCTCTGTTGCCCAGGCTGGAGTACAGTAATGTGATCATAGATAACTGCAGACTTGAACTCTTGGGCTCCAAGAATCCTCCTATCTCAGCCTTCTGAGTAGCTGAGTCTACAGGTGGCACCACTGCACCAAGCTAGGATTGGTAGGTTTAGAAGAGATAAGTCTTCTCTTTTATGTAGCTCCTCCTCTCTCTTACCTCCCTTTGTCTCTTTCTCTCCCTCTTTCTCTTTCTCTCTCTCTCTCCCCCGCAACACACACCCATATTCTGCTCTGCTCTTTATTAGGTGAGAACACTTCTATGACAGAAACCTGTGATTTTCCAGCTGTACTTGTAATTAGGGGGAATTAACTGCCAGGTATATATTTCAGGAATATTTGTTATCCCAGTGTAACCTAGACTATTTTGATTGATGCATGGGATAGAGGATGAGGAATTACTTCATATAGTCATGTCTAAAAATGTCCTTCATCTCAGCATTTTATCTGTAGAATAATTGTTTTTGGATTTTCATGAGTCTGACTCCTGTGACATTTCAACTGGTTTCAAACCTGAGTGGATGTGTTTCCCTCCGAAAGATAGGATGGACCTGCACTCAAAGTTTGCTTTGAATGTTGAGACTGATGATGTCACATACACCAGAAGAGTTATGAAAATGTTTATTATTTACTTTTTGGAGGTCCCTGGGAAGGGCTGGGCAAGCCTCTCAAGTCTTGTAATGCTTGAGAGAAACAGGAAAGGAGAATGACTCTGGGTTTTATTGTGATTTCAGGGTGGCGCTAGGGTGAGGGTCCTCACATGTAGGCAAAAGCTTGCATGGGTTTGAATCTTTCATGGGCACAAAATAAGGTATCACCCAGGCTTTAATCTTAGCTAGCCCAGATGTGAGGGACAGGGGAAAAGAGGGGTTAGATGTAAAAGCTCTCATCAAAAAATAGAGTCAGACGATTATCGTTGAGAAGTTTTATTTAATTAAGAATTGTATGTCTAACTACCTAGAATTAACAATGCGTATACAAGAATTTCTTTTCTTAATTTGTCAGTGAACTCCTGGATAGCAAATTTCTTATCTAATCAATATGTCTATACTGATAGTTGCAATAACTTAGTAAATGTCCTTATGTATAATTATAATTAAATGATTCCTTTATCTAAATAATGCAACCTAATTATCTAATGCATTTAGAGAAAAATGCCAATGTAGACTTGTAAGGGTTCTGTTGTTGTTATTGTTGGATTAATAGAATGCTGAGAATTCTGTGGACCTTTTTAGTGCTAATAGTCCTAATTGTATCTAAATTTTATTGGATTTCTCTGCGATGAAGTAAAAGTTTCCTCCAAAACTGGAATTAAAGAGGCTATCAAAAGCACCACCAAATGACTTGAGTTATCACATTAATGCCTCAAAATATCTAAAGGGGAAAATATCACACATTGTGCATGAATAAGAAGCAATGTCTGTGTAGAAAGAAATTCTATCTTATTATTATATTACAGAGTAATCTCTGGAAAAGTACTCGAATGAAACCTCATACCTCTCACCATATAATGATTGTGCCCTTTCCCAATACCAAATAAGCATGTAAATTTTGAAGTCCGGTGTTTAGGAATAAATGCCAGAGTTGCTGAGACTTTTCCAAATAAATATTAAAGTGGGAAAATTGATTTGCAAACCCCTTATTCAAAATTCATTTGTTTTGCAATCTTGTTTATTATTATTATTATTAATATTGTTTGTGTGTGTGTATGTGAGTGTGAATGGATGATGGAATAATGCATTCTTTGATATCCTATGCAAGGCAAAATAAAACCATATATTTGTTGAAAGCAACAAGTTTGTTTCCATTCCAGTAAGATTTGTAAAAATAGCTGGGAATACTCCATCCTCTTAATGAAATTGTTGAATGAAGCGTTTTCTTTATAGACCTGGTAGGGATTACAAGAAAGACCATGCATTCTTCCCAGCACCACATCGTACTTATTCCAAAATTGGCCACATAGTCGGAAGTAAAGCACTCCTCAGCAAAATTTTCTTTCTGAAAGAAAGAAATTTCTTTCTGAAAGAACAGAAATTATAACAAACTGTCTGTCAGAGCACAGTGCAATCAAACTAGAACTCAGGATTAAGAAACACACTCAAAACTGCTCAACTACATGAAAACTGAACAACCTGCTCCTGAATGACTACTGGGTACATAATGAAATGAAGGCAGAAATAAAGACTTTCTTTGAAACCAATGAGAACAAAGACACAACATAACAGAATCTCTGGGACACATTTAAAGTAGTGTGTAGAGAGAAATTTATAGCACTAAATGCCCACAAGAGAAAGCAGGAAAGATCTAAAATTGACATCCTAACATCACAATTAAAAAAACTAGAAGAACTAGAGAAGCAAGAGCAAACACATTCAAAAGCTAGCAGAAGGCAAGAAATAACTAAGATCAGAGCAGAACTGAAAGAGATAGAGACACAAAAAACTCTTAAAAAAATCAATGAATCCAGGAGCTGGTTTTTTGAAAAGATCAACAAAATAGATAGACTGCTAGCAAGACTAATAAAGAAGAAAAGAGAGAAGAATCAAATAGATGCAATAAAAAATGATAAAGTGGGTATCACCACCTATCCCACAGAAATACCAACTACTATCAGAGAATACTATAAACACCTCTACGCAAATAAACTAGAAAACCTAGAAGAAATGGATAATTTCCTGGACACATACATTCTCCCAAGACGAAACCAGGAAGAAATTGAATCCCTGAATAGATCAATAACAGGCTTTGAAATTGAAGCAATAATTAATAGCCTACCAACCAAAAAAGTCCAGGACCAGACGGATTCACAGCCGAATTCTACCAGAGGTAAAAGGAGGAGCTGGTACCATTTCTTCTGAAACTATTGCTATCAGTAGATAAAGAGGGAATCCTCCGTAACTCATTTTATGAGGCCAACATCATCCTGATACCAAAGCCTGGCAGAGACACAACCAAAAAAAGAGAATTTTAGACCAATATCCCTGATGAATATCGACGCAAAAATCGTCAATAAAATACTGGCAAACCGAATCCAGCAGCACATCAAAAAGCTTATCCACTGATCAGGTGGGCTCCATCCCTGGGATGCAAGGCTGGTTCAACATACGCAAATCAATAAATGTAATCCAGCATATAAACAGAACCAAAGACAAAAACTACATGATTGTCTCAATAGATGCAGAAAAAACCTTTGAAAACATTCAACAGCCCTTCATGCTCAAAGCGCTCAATAAATTAGGTATTGATGGGACATATCTCAAAATAATCAGAGCTATTTATGACAAACCCACAGTCAATATCATACAGAATGTGCAAAAACTGGAAGCATTCCCTTTGAAAACTGGCAAAAGACAGGGATGCCCTCTCTCACCACTCCTATTCAACATAGTGTTGGAAGTTCTGGCCAGGGCAATCAGACAGGAGAAAGAAATAAAGGGTATTCAATTAGGAAAAGAGGAAATCAAATTGTCCCTGTTTGCAGATGATGCAATTGTATATTTAGAAAACCCCATTGTCTCAGCCCAAAATCTCCTTAAGCTGATAAGCAACTTCAGCAAAGTCTCAGGATACAAAATCAATGTGCAAAAATCACGAGCATTTTTCTACACCAATAACAGATAGAGAGTCAAATCATGAGTGAACTCCCATTTACAATTTATTCAAAGAGAATAAAATACCTAGGAATACAACTTACAAGGGATGTGAAGAAATTCTTCAAGGAGAACTACGAACCACTGCTCAACCAAATAAAAGAGGACACAAACAAATGGAAGAACATTCCATGCTCATGGATAGGAAGAATCAATATCGTGAAAATGGCCATACTGCCCAAGGTAATTTATAGATTCAATGCCATCCCCATCAAGCTACCAATGACTTTCTTCTCAGAATTGGAAAAAACTACTTTAAATTTCATAAGGAATCAGAAAAGAGCCCACATTGCCAAGTCAATCCTAAGCCAAAAGAATAAATCTGTAGGCATCACACTACCTGACTGCAAACTATACTACAAGGCTACAGTAACCAAAACAGCATGGTGCTGGTACCAAAACAGATATATAGACAAATGGAACAGAACAGAGCCCTCAGAAATAATACCACACATCTACAACCATCTGATCTTTGACAAACCCAAGAAAAACAAGAAATGGGGAAAGGATTCCCTATTTAATAAATGGTGCTGGGAAAACTGGCAAGTCATAAGTAGAAAGCTGAAACTGGATCCCTTCCTTACACCTTATACAGAAATTAATTCAAGATAGATTAAAGACTTCAATGTTAGACCTGAAACCATAAAATCCCCAGAAGAAAACCTAGGGAATACCATTCAGGACATAGGCATGGGCAAGGACTTCATGTCTAAAACACCAAAAGTAACGGCAACAAAAGCCAAAATTGACAAATGGGATCTAATTAAACTAAAGAGCTTCTGCACAGCAAAAGAAACTACCATCAGAGTGAACAGGCAACCTACAGAATGGGAGAAAATTTTTGCAATCTACTCATCTGACAAAGGGCTAATATCCAGAACCTACAAAGAACTCAAACAAATTTACAAGAAAAAAAACAAACTGCCCCATCAAAAAGTGGGCAAAGGGTATGAACAGACACTTCTCAAAAGAAGACATCCATACAGCCAACAGACACATGAAAAAATGCTCATCATCACTGGCCATCAGAGAAATGCAAATCAAAACCACAATTAGATACCATCTCACACCAATTAGAATGGCAATCATTAAAAAGTCAGGAAACAACAGGTGCTGGAGAGGATGTCGAGAAATGGGAGAAATAGGGACTGTAAACTAGTTCAACCATTGTGGAAGACAGTGTGGCAATTCCTCAAGGATCTAGAACTAGAAATACCATTTGACCCAGCCATACCATTACTGGGTACATACCCAAAGGATTATAAATCATGCTGCTATAAAGACCCCTGCACACTTATGTTTATTGTGGCACTATTCACAATAGCAAAGACTTGGAACCAACCCAAATGCCCATCAATTATAGACTGGATTAAGAAAATGTGGCACATATACACCATGGAGTACCATGCAGCCATAAAAAGGATGAGTTCATGTCCTTTTTAGGGACATGGATGCAGCTGGAAACCATCATTCTCAGCAAACTGTCGCAAGAACAAAAAACCAAACACCACATGTCCTCACTCATAGGTGGTAATTGAACAATGAGAACACTTGGACACAGGAAGGGGAACATCACACACTGGGGCCTGTTGTGGGGTGGGGTGAGGGAGGAGGGATAGCATTGGGAGATATACCTAATGTAAATGACGAGTTAATGGATGCAGCACACCAACATGGCACATGTGTACATATTTAACAAACCTGCACACTGCACTCATGTACCCTAGAACTGAAAGTATTAAAAAAAGAAAAGAAAAGAAAGACCTTTGTGTATTATCTTCCTCTTTCACCATTAATCAATGACATTTCTGAGTTCCAGGACCTGTGATGAATTCTACCTTCAGACAACTGTTCAACTGGATTGAATCTGGGAGAAGATGGGGGCATTATTTCTTGACAACCACCTAGATTCCAACAGCATCATGCAACAAATGGTACTAAGATCTTCAGAACCCTTGAAGAGCTAATCAGCACTTATGCATGAAGGCAATGTTCTAAACCTTAGTGGTCAGAAAATGTTTGAGATTTGAAACAGTTGTTTGAGATTGAGGCAGAAAGTAACAAAGAATACTGAAATTATCCAAGAAACACCACACACAAATCAATAACATCCAAACGAGCTTTACTTTCATAGCTGGTACTTTCTGTCCTCTTTTCTGCTTCCTAATAGACATTTTTTGGTGGTTTGGTTCTCCTAAGTGCATGGACATTGGACAGGACAGTATGGTTATGATTAGAGGTATAAGCATGACTAGAAGCACAAGTTAATTTATAAGTGATTGAATAAAAGTAATTTTGTGAAAAATAAGAACGGGTTCTTTTGGTTTATATTTTGGCAGCTTTCTTTCATCATTTTAAAGAGATCTTTCCAAGATGAAATACATTGCAGAAATAGGTATTCATCACCTATTTAGAAAATGACATTCATTTGAAAATGAGCCACTGTAAATTAGATAAAAAGAGAGGTCAAAGTTAATAAACAGAGGCATTTATGTGAATAGAAACATGCTAATCTTTACTATTATGGCATTAGTTCACATTAGAGATGTGTTAAAAATAATACCTAGGATCATAGGCTACAATACATCCTTAAAGGTCATTTCGGACAGCCGCTTAATTTAATAAAAAAGAGAGGAACAAACTTCAGAATGAATGGCTAAGGTTATTTCCCAAGATCACACAACTACTTGGTAGATATATCAAATTTTAAACGCAAGACTCCTGGTTTCTAACCTAACTCCATTTCCACAAATGTAACATAATGTAGTTTAAAATTTTAACTCATATTTCAAGTTTGTTGTTCTTATAAATGTGGATTGTTCTGTTTTTTACCTCTCTACTTTTTTTTCATTCCGAGCTGCTCACCTGCATCTTGGAGGGGTTAAAAATGATTATTCAATCTATTATTGGTAGAATGTAATTTGATAATGTGAACACATCCTATATATTTTATGTTCATACTCTTGAATTAAAATGTGTAAGCCTCTCAGAGAGTTACTCTCTCCCCATGATTCTGCATGCAGCTACCTGTCCCTGTTGGCTTTGCTTGCATTTACACTAGAGCCTATTCTGCAAGAGTGCAAGAGTGTAGATGTAATTATCTGGCATTTCATCCATGTAGTCTTCTCCTTTCCTAGCTTCTGCTACAGGGACATCTCATCCTATTATGGCTTAATTGAAGGCAGAGCTTCAGGTGTGAGCTAAGTGTCCATCCTTTGCACTGCTTGACCATGCTTCATAGATGAGTTAACCTTGATGTGATGGTACCCTGAGTTGTTACAAATTCTTGCCTTTTCCTCTAATCTTACATTTTAAAAAAAGCTCTGGCTATGCCTATGATTGGTTTGATAAGAGTGTCTAATTTTGGACTTCAATCCTAGCAGGCCTAATTGCCTAGAAGTATAAGGTATATTTTCATTCTAGCCTTTGGTAGCAGTAAAGGTAATATACATTCCTCTCTCTGTTGAATCATTTACTTTATTTCTCAGTTTATTCACAACCCTGATAGAAAAGATGGGTGCTCTTTATTTGCAAACCCTCAATTCAAACAAAATATCAGTGGCTTTCTTAGGCATTCCATATTCCGAATTGCCATTTCCATATTCTGACAACGTATTCCTCTTCCTCTTAAAGTATAGCACTATTTCTTTTAAGCTACCTCACTTTGAAAAAGTTTGATAATTCAATAGAAAAAATAATACTCAATGTACTTACAAGTTCTATATTACTTGTCAATATTTTATCACAATTTGAATTCTAAAGATACTTTTTGTAATATAAGGAAAGTGCCAGATATGTGATACAGTAAAAAGTCATTTTAAGCGTCGTATGTTTAAAATAGAGGCTCCAAAAATATTGAACTGCATTATATGAAACTCATACAGAGTTTTGTATTACCTGCATTTAAATTTCTTCCTCCAAATAGGCATACTTTGTAAATAATTCATAAGTCATGTTTACTATCTTCTGCCAATTAAACCTGCAATAACTAAACTACAGTAATATTGGTAGTGAGTGGCTTATTGGTAATGGATTATTGTAGAAGAATTCAGGATATGTAAAATGCTTATACTGAACTTCTTGATCAAAAGGGAAATCAGGGAAAAATCAGTATAAGATCATGTCTTTTGGGATTTTCCAATCTAAAGTATAAAGATGAACAAACAGAGTTAGTCTCCAGGAAAATCACATTTCAGTTGCTAAACTCCATAGATAAGTTTATACCTCTTATTTATTAGTTACCATATGTTGAACATTTTCTCAGGGCAGGGCTTATAAAACTAATTCTCATAATTTGAGAATTATAGGAAAATTCTTTAAGTTTAGACAGAGATATGAAAAGAGACCACTCTATAATAATGATAAAACAAAATTCAAAAATTAATTGTTTCAAAACTGAACTCACATAAAGCACAGCCACAGAATATCAGAGACTGTTGGCTTTTACCTCCCTATTTTGTTTATCTGGTCCTAAAATAATCTGAGTGAATTTTACATCTCGTATGTGAAAACATTACTCATCCATTTATAATTTCCGGCTAGTAGATTTCACATTCAGTGATAAAGAGAAGTTTGGAAATCAAGACAGGGTAAGAGAAGATATCTTGCACAGTCTGTGACAGTCTAATCGATTGCTTACAGAATGGCTTCAATCATTTCCCTTCCTATATCCCTGTCCTTTCACAAAGGGAAATCTATTTCCATACTCCTAAATTCCAAGTCAATCTTGTCACTTGCTTTGGCAAGAGAATGCAATATGCCAGCTTTGAATCTTGCTTCTAGGAATGTGCATGCATCTACTTTCTTTCTTCTTTCTCTTCGATGCATGTCACTACCATGTGAGAAATTTGAGTCTCATGAGCTAAAGAATGCGAGGTCATGTGGAGCCGAGATAAGTCATCCCACCACCAATGCTCTAGCAAAATTGGTAGCTATTCACAGTTACGTGAGTGAATCCAACAGAGGTGAGATGGACCACCCAGTCATGCCCAGTCCAAATTGCCAATCTGAAGAATCATAAACCCAATAAGTGGTTATTTTGTTCAACTGCAACTTCTAAGGAAGTTTGTTACGTAGCAAAAGCTAACATATACTCGGTCTTTTCCATCACTAATTTTGTAAAAAGTTACTGTTTGCCATGGGTCATTGATCACCTTTCTGATTCAAGAGGCTCTATCTCCGTACTCATTTGCATTGCTGTAAAGGAATACCTGAGGCTGGGTAATTTATAAAGAAAAGAGGTTTATTTTGTTCACAATTCTGCAGAATGTATGAGAAACACAGAGCAAGCATCTGCTTCTAGCTAGGGCCTCAGGAAGCTTTCACTTATGGTGGAAGGGGAAGGAAATAAGACATCACACGGCAAGAGCGAGGAAGAAGAGAGAGAGGGCAGAGGTGCTAGACTCTCTTTAATAGCCAGTTCTTTCAGGAACTAAGGTGAAAAATCACCCCACCCAGTGAGGGCCCCAAGTTATTCACGAGGCACCTGCCCTCATGGTGCAAACACCTTCCATTAGGCCCTACTGCAACACTGAGAATCTACTTTCAACAGGAGATTTGGACAGACAAACATCCAAACTCTATCAGGCTCTATCCAGTTAAAACCTAAAAAGAGGGGCATTGCCCTTCTAACATGTCAGTGGCAGCTCAGGCTGAAATCCTATGTTAGTACCACTAAAAATACAAAATATTCTCCTCTCTGGTCACAAGCACAGAATGATTTGTTTCAACCAGGTCATCTCAGTATGGAATTAAGAAGTAAAATCATTAATAAGAAAACATCCATTTCCATTTCCACTCAAAGGCAAAGAAAAAACAACAACAACAACAAAACCCCACAATAACTTAGAACAAGATTTCCTTGAGGTTTATTGCTAGAGTGCTGTGACTCATCAGTCAATACAAAAGTGAATAATCAGATGAGAGATGCTGACCTTAATCAGGCCCAGTGACCATTTATAGACCTTGACTGTGTATTTCCAAGAGGATGGGGAATATAGAAAACAGCATTTGACACCTGTTTTGAGAATTGTCAGCAGCATAGAGGAGATAGGCTACATTGAGAATATCATATAGTAACGGAGTCTGGTAAAGCATGTCCAGCCCGATCATATATGGACCCTGCAGAAAGGAGGCAGATAGGGCACTCTTGAGCCCACCAAAAAGGGCAGCCTGGAGGGAGAAGGTGACCCCAACCAATGGAAGGGATGACGGCAAGTAAGAGCCTGAGAGTTAAGTTGTAAGTGGCAGAAATGATGAGTCATTACATAGACCAAGAAAACTGGAATTAAAAGAAATTACAGAAATACATCAGATAACGTACCAAGTAAGACACGGTATGAAAGAGTCAGCCACATGCAAAGAACACTTGGACTAAATTAAAACTGTAAAAGTAATAGAGATTTTTTCTGTTCCTTAGCTCTTCTCCATGTATCTGTTCCAACCCAGAAGAAAACCCGGAAAATAAGTTAGGAATTGAAAGAGAAAAAGATTGAAAAAGAGAGAAGAAAATCCTAGCTCGTCCATCACTCCAAGTGTTCTGGTTAAAGAGAAACTTTTAAAATCGGGTGACTAATATGTGGTTTGATATTATGTTCAATAATACTGCTTTTAAATATCTTAGTAAATGCACTATTTTGGATTACTTGAAAGTAATCAGGTAATTTTTTTTTTCCTTTAATATTATCTAAGGTTAGTGAAAAGCAACTTTCAGGTAAAGTACTTGGGAAAGACACAGGAAAAAAAGAATAAACTGGCACAGGACCAAGGACAGCTCCTACCATCCCTAAGCTTATTTATACACAAGTAAAGTTCCAATTCCTTTTAGAAGCCCCATATCTAATGATGACAATAATAAAATTATCTTTAAGAAGATATTTTATTCAACTAAAATTGATGGTCTATTATGTGTCTATGGGTCATAAACGAAAAAAATTAAATGACATTTCTTCCCACGGTTCCTAGCTAATTGGTATATAACTATTTTTCACCCACTTAAAAACTTTCTGTGGCAAACTGATATTTTTTTCTTTCATTGCAGCAATATTTTTATACCAAGAGTAGATTCCATCTAGGCCTCTTTCTTGGTAATGTTTTACTCATTTTATTTTTAACCTTTCAGCTGCTTTTTATTATTCATGTAGTGAGCAAAATCATGTGATTGTTTCTAGAGATAAAATGTGAGAGCCACAACTTCAATCCCCACTAATATTTCACAACATGATAAGGAAATTAAAACAATAGACAAATCCATTTGTATAATTAGGTGAGATAAATATGGGCTTCTTTGAAACACAGTGGAGGCTGCCTGCCTAAGTCAAGGTAGGATGGGAGGAAGAAATTTTTCTGAGCTATTGAAGGATGAGCAGAGATGTTCTAGGCAGAGAACCAGGAAAAGGGAGTCCTAGCAGAGGAAAACATTAGGTGTAAAGACATAAAGACATGAAACCCGCATGGTATAACCAAGGAACGTCATGGGTTTCAGGCCAGCTGCAGAGAGGAGCATTTGGTTCCAAGATATAGATGATGATAATAAAGAGGTAAGAATCAAATTTTCAACAGCCTTATTCTTCAGGCAGCAAGTGGCCCAGCAGTGGCAAAATTAGCTTCCATATTTACATGTTCCTGCGTAAATGTGGAATTGATCTCAAAGACATTTGCTATCTAACAGCCTGACAGGCTTATGCTCCACGTTCTGAGGAAATAGAGCTTGTGTAAGTTTCTCTTGCTGTCTCTGGTATGGGCTGTCAGGTTGTCACACTTGTCTAGTTCCTAAAAATAGGATCGGCAATTTTGAGGATGAGAACTAAAGAGAGAAGCTGTAAGACTGACCATCATCTTCCCTTTTAACATGTCCCCCTTTTATTTTATAATTTCTCTTAGAAAAAAAAAATACATTTAAGAGAGCAGAAAATATTTAGTAGAAAAGGAGAGAAAGGGGGCTAAGTAAAGAAAACATGAAAGACACAGCAAAACAAAAAATCAACTTTAGAAAAAAGAAAAACCAGGTCTAAGAGAAAAGAAGAAATACAAGCTAGAAAGGGAGATATTAACCAAAATTTGGCAAGTAGTTAGTATGACACTTGGGGCCAGGCGGGTAGTGGAAGAAAAAACTAAAGCAAGCAAGAAAAAAAAAAAAAAAAAAAAAAAAAAAAAAAAAAGCTTAATAAAGGAGTATAAATATAATGTTGATCAAGAATATTTCATTATAATACATTATTAATTTACACTGAATTATTAAATACTTGGCCAACAGCACATATAGTACTTAGGTGCTGTCTTTGTGACTCTTACAGCTATAATATTAGTGGGAAATTAGAGAATTTATATTTTTTCTTATATCTAAAAGGGTAAATAAACAGTGAGGTGGGTAATGTTTGCAAGTTTACAAGTGGTCAGTGCTGATAGGAAAACCCTGTTTCCTGACGCCATCTTTATAGTTGCACAAATAAACCTCTCAGCAAATGTTTGTTGTTGGAAGTGAAGTGATGAACATGAAGGCACAAAGCAAATCAACGGGAAATACATAAATAGAACTCAAGATTCCTGACTTGCATTTTAAATCATGACTCTGCAAAGTTGTTCTCACATGCATAAAAAGCAATAAAATCACTTGAAGGAGACTTCTTCCTGCTTCCTCATGATGCAGCACCTTAATTTAGTGTAGGATTTCTCAACTATGGCACTGTTAACACATGGGTCCAGATCGTTCTTTGTTGATAGGGGAAGGGTTCTATGCATTGCAGAATGTTTAATGACATTTCTGATCTCTATCCACTAGATCCTAGTAACATTACAACTAAAAAATGTCTGCAGATATTGCCAAATGTCCTCTGGGGGACACAAATCAGTCCCAGTTAAGAAACACTGGGGCTGGGTGTGGTGGTCCATGCCTATAATCCTAGCACTTTGGGAGGCCAAGGCAGGAGGATCACTTGAACCCAGGAGTTCGAGACCAGCCTCGGTAACATAGTGAGACCCCCACCTCAAAAAAACACAAAAAAGCCAAATGTGGGGGCATATGCCTGTGGTCCCGGCTACTTGAGAGCCTGAGGAAGGAGGATCACTTGAGTCCAGGAGTGCAAGGCTGCAGTGCGCTGTGATTGTGCCACTGCACTTCCGCCTGGGGAACAGAGTGAGATCCTGTCAAAAAACAAACAAACAAACAAACAACCATTGATCTAGTGGAAATAGAATAGATCAGGCTGCAGCAGGTAACAGATCTAACTCCATCACAATGAATGGGGTGACCCGAGACAAACCAGTTTTGTTACCCTCCATTTCTTCATCTATCTAGTGCCCTTTTACATGACCAAGATGTGTTAGCTGTGAGTTTTATCGAAGTGGTAAGTAATGACAAAGATAATTATCAAACAAGTCAAATCTGGAAAGGTGTTTGTCCATAGTAGGCATTGATACAGGGAGTTTGGTGAAGGAATAAAAGGAATATAATAGGAATAATAGTTAATTGCTTGGGGGTTAGCCATCATTATTAAAAGCAAATTGCTCAGCAAGTGTGGAAATTGAAGAATGAGGAGCAAGACTGATGACACTGGGAACAGTAGCAGAGTGGAATCGGATTCAAGGAAAAAAAAGAGTGGTGGGTAGATAGGATTCAGGTAGAGCTAAGGCTGGAATTCTGCCTATGTGCTAGAGCAGCCTCTTTAGGCAGAGCTTGGCGCCTGTTTGGAGGGTCAGCACGGCACCTGATAGAGATACAGATTGGAGAATTTCACCCATAGTGTCTCGGATGTCACACTTGCATTTCATGTTTTATTTCAAAAAGTATTTTAAAAAATGTAAGGCACTGGCCTGGGCACTTCATTATCTTAGACCACTTATTACATGTCCCAACATTGGTATTCTTATTTGAAAAAAAAAATGAGGCAATATCTTTTGAATAATCTAATGTGTATAAAATGAGCTACAACAGAGGTTGAACCATGGTAGGTTCTTAATAAAAACTACATATACATTTCTTTCTTGAGAAACACAATGGTAAAAGACATAATGCTTTCTCCCAGTAGCTTATATGAAAGAGGTGACAGTAGAGGAAAGGAATAGTTATGAGTGCTTTCATAGCATACTATGCATGCAATGTCATTTTTAGTCTTTACACACTTCTATGAAGCAGATATTTTTATCCTGTTTTAATGAATGAAAAAAATGAGATTCAGAGAGAGCAAATACATTACCTAACACTCATAAATAATTAAATAAGCTTAAAGTCACACCATTATAGGTGACCCCAAAGTTCATACTGTTTCACTCATAGCACATCTCTACTCTCTAAAAGCCATCCCGGTAGTACCAAATGGGTTAGCGTTATTTCAAAAGAATAAACACGCTACAAAATATAAGATGTTAATATTATTTCAAAGTCAGGAAGAGAAAAGCAAACCTGATAATTGAGAAACAATTTGGGATTCCAAATATATAATTTCTCATAATCTTAGAGGAATGTTTTGTTATTATATTTGCATGTGAAAGTATCCAAACAACTCCAAAAACATTTGAAGCAGGCATCAGATATTTGAAAAACCTCCAAATTTTATAAAAGGAGTTGGCCAGCTTTTTAAATGTGGACTCTCTATCCAGCTTTGCTACCTGAAGAATGTAGACAAGTTTGCAATTGACGAAAATGCTCACAATAATGATTTTCTTTACTAAAAATGTGCAGAATAGTTTCTGAACTTGTAAGACTGTCATAAGTACCCAAATGAACTATTCCTTCTAGTCAACAAAGCTATTACTTATTTCTTAAGAAAGAGAAATGTACCTTCATGAATTAGACAGGTTGTCCTACCGGGTGCTGACAAGAGACAGGCAAAAAGAAATCTTTTTTTTTTTTAATCATAGTTACTGTAATAATATATTTTCTGAAAACTTTTTTAAACCCAACAGCAGCAAAAAAGATAATCAGTGAGTCCTTCTTACATATTTGAAGAAGCTCATATACCGTAAGTCTAGTATTTGGTCTTTTTTTCCATTGTCTTCCTTGGGAAAAAGAGAAAGTTGAATGAATCTGAGCAGTTGCTTATAATTGTGCTACTTCAAATTGCCAAATCTCAGTCTTTGACATTTTATCATTGCTATGCATAGGAGAAAAATACTCCTTAATAGGGTAGTATTTAAAATAAGAAGCCACAACCTTGTCATTATTACTAGCATAATGGAACCAGGCACGCTGGAATCAGCCATCCAAGCTGGATAGAGGGGCTGGAAGTTAATTACATTACCTTAGACAATAAGTTGGTCTTCGTGGTTCCAGTTATCTCTGCACACAGTTGGCTCAATTTTTTGTTGTTGTGTAATGTCCCATTAATCACAGTTGCATTTGTTCCCTGCCATGTGATTCATCATCCTTTCCCCCTGAAATGACTTCCATTCTCCAGGACTCAAGATAAACCACTAATTTAAAGTGGCAGTGACCAACCTTGGCTATCACAATGGCATAGTTTGAATGAGGAGAGTCAATGGCAGCACACACAGACTCCAGGCATTTCAGTCGATTCAAATTATCCCTTGTGATTGGGTTCAGGCACGGGGATAGAGATCAGGTGTCACAATTATAGGACAAACTCTTGAAATGAAGCTCAAGGTGTGTTTGCCTTTGAAACTTATCCAAGCACACTCATTTGAAAAAGATGACAAAGTAAAGTACGTGGAGAGGGAGCGAAGTATAGTGAAAAAAATCAAGGGCTAAGTTTGGGGAGAAATATATTCTTACTTTAGCTTTGAATAAAGATATCTGTGTGACCTTGAGCAAGTCACTTTATCACCTGGTCTCTCTTAAAAATTGGGAACTTAGAACAGGTGATGTATTTACATAGTGTTATTATTTTTCCTTTTCCTGAACTCTGATTTTTTAAATTTGAGAATTAGCATAGAGAGGCTTCCTTTTAATGAAATGTGAACAAAGTATTATATAAAGCGTTTTGAAGTATTTCTAGTGATTAAAATATTGATTATTGGGAGGATAAATCTATCCCTGTTCTCAGCTGTATATTATAGCTCTTTCTCCTTATCAAGACCAGACTTCAACATTCAGCAGGGTATTATTTATTTTCACTTTATCTCCTGCTAATTCTAACTTTGCCAAATGGCCACAAACACCTCCTAATTCTCTAGTTAATCACTTTGTACAATTTTGTAGCCGAAGAAAAAACTCTTGTATAATTCCTTCCAAGGCATTTCTGGAGTTCAGGTGAAAGTACCTATTAAGTAGCTCAAGTAGCCAACCCCAAAAGGAAATTTCCAGAGACTTAGTCTATTGATAGAAAGTTTGGAATTATAAACCAATCATTATTATATCAAATTAATAATTTCATATAAATATGATACATGGATCCACTCCTTTTAATTAATCACATCAGTTCTGAAACTTAAGATGAAGCCTTTCAGAAATATTGCTCCTCTGATTCTGTTCCCTGTGCTGGTCAAATTCATTTAATTTACAGTAACAGGACACCTTGTATTGTCATTATGATTTCTTTTTTGTTTCAATTTGTTTTTTGTTAGTGAACTTCTTAAGACGGAGTTTTGATCTCATACATTTGAAGATAGTTTCTTGCATAATCCCTAGACAGGGCACTCAATAAATGTTCCTGGCAAAAAATGTGTTGTCCAGTGAAGCTTGATCAAGCACCATGTATTTTCCACCCCTGCAGCCCCTCCTTCAGGTCTTATGAAGAGTTCCCAATTGCTAGTTGATTGATTTTAGGGAACTAATAAGAGCCAAAATCACATATTTTCTAACGTGTACTACTGACCATACACATCAATATTAAGCTTCACAATATCAATATAAAGTAGCTGCCTCCACTTGCTTTTTATACATCAGAAAACTGAGACGTAGAAAGGTTAAAATATGTTTGTGAAACTGTATACCTGCAATAAGTGAGTTGAGAGCCACACCCAGGCTATTTGTCCCCAGTGCGTGTGTACTTCCTATTACGTAGTGCTTCCTACATCACATAAACTAGTGAGCTTATGATTACCGGGAATCATGGACTTAATTTACATGAGACCCTGAGGAAATCACTCGGCATGTCTCTCTGTTACACACAATATGTCAGCTACTGTAAGATCGCCAATTACGACCTGATTAAGATGAAAGTGAACATGGGAAATATTTAGAACAAACAAGAATAGGCTTTTTGTGGCTTTTAAAAAGCTATCAGTACCTTCATAAAGATGAATTCTTCTCAAGCAGGGCCAGTTTTATGCTTCACAGGATATTTGGCCATATCTGTGGACATTTTGGTTTTTGAAGTTATCACAACTGCAGTAATGCTATTAGTATCTAGCATGTAGAGGCCAGGGATGCTTTTAAACATCCTACAATGCACAGGAGAGCCCCTCACAACAATTAATTACCTGGCTCAAAATGTCACTTGTGCCAAAGTTGGAAAACCCTTATATAGAGAGATAATTAATTAAAAAATATAATTGGAAAAAAAATGAGTACCCATTAGCAATAACAACAGAAGCTATAAAGTACATAAAGACAAATACAATAAAAAATGTGCAGGCTCTTTATTGAACACCTAACAAAATATCATTATAGGATGTGTTTAGAAAAAAGAGAGAAAAAAATATAACTTATTCTTGGATGGGAAAGTTCAATAATGTAAAAATGCTAAAACTTTACAAATTAATCTCTGCAGCCACTGAGATCCCATAATATTACTTTCTGGAACACGGAAATAGGCTGAGGAAGTATGTGAGGTAGCAAGAAGATTATTACAGTAGGGGTAGAGAGAACAAAGGGTAGCTCCCAAAACTGTCGGGACCTTGTAGAACATTGTAAGAACTTTGATTTTCCTCTTAGTGAGAAAACATAACATTGGATGATTGCTGCAGATGTGATTGCTTTTAAAAAGCTCAGTCATGCGGCTATGTGGAAAATAGTTTGTGTGTTTCATTGTGAGAGGGGCAATCAGGACTGAAGCAAAGCAACAGCTAGCCAGCTAGCTTGCGATTGCAGCAGAATATACTTAAGCAGTGGTGTTGTTTTGTCTTGGAAGGTGACAGTGAAGATTATGGAAACTGATCAGCGAGGAGATGTTTGAGGTTAAGGTAAAGCTAAGAGCATTCACTGTGTGATGAATTATCTAAAAATATTGGGAGGGAAACTAGATCGAAATGATTTTAAGTTTTTGCCTTGTGTACCTAAAAGTTAGGACTCGCCATTTTCTGAGATGGAGATAACTGAGATAGGAGTAGATTTGAGTGCAGGTAGAAAAGAAGAGTTGAATTTTGGATGTGAAGTTCGAGATGTGTATTAGACATTGGACAGATTATCAGAGACCACTAGATACATGAGTGTCAGTTCATGAGAAAAATCAGGACTTAAGATACACATTTTGGAGTCATCAGGTTAAAGCAGCACATAAGCACATTCAGATGATGAGATGATCTAGAGTAAAAGCTGACAAAGAACAGTTTATGAACTAAGCCTTAGAACATTTTAATATTTAAAGATCTGAAAAAAGAGCAAAAAATACTGAAAATGCACAGTGTACAGTGACACTAGGAGAAAAATAATGATGACATAAAAGCTAAAGTGTAAATAGAATATTTTATAATTTCCAGTGTGATTGATAAAACAGTTTTGCTAGCAATGGGACTAGTTCCCCAGATTAATAAAATATTTTAAATAACATTCAAAAGTTAAAACCACTTTAAAGAATATACCATTAAAAATTCAAAAATTGGCAAACTTAAAGTGATAAATATTTCTGCTTTTATTATATTAGCAAAATTAAAAAAGAAAACAATTCATAATCCCTCAAAGAGGGGAAGATTGAACAAGCAATAATATAATAAGCTAAAGATAACTATAGAATAATGTTTTTCAAGAATAATAAGTGATCTAGACATATTCAAATAATGTAGTAAGGAGATAGAAAATAATATATAAATAATATGATGTCAATTTTATTAAACTACAAATGCACATATAAATAAAAATTAAAATGCACATATAATGCCTAGTTATAAGGTAACTTAAGAGAAAATGGGATACAATAAAAAACAACAGTACACTGACAGCTGAATTATGCATGTATTTAAATTTTCATATTTACATTTCTGGCACTTTATAAATTTTTATAATCTGAATATAGTTTTATATGTATTTTAATATAACTTAACACTGTAAAAATAAAATATATTATCAGGGGTACAAAATGTGTTACTTTTTGTTTTATCTTTTGTCTACAAAGCTATTTATGTCATCACAGATAATTCAAACTGTATTCCAGGTAATATTCTGTTTCAATAATCTTCCTATATTTTTTATGTGGTGCTCTGCCCACTGCCATGACAGTTATGAACATTTTATGTGTCTGCTACATTTTTTGAGGTGTTCACACTTTGAGAAATGCCTTTCAGTGATGAACTCACCTTGTGGGAGTAACTAACGTAAAGGAGGAGAGGAAATCGCCTGTGTGTGCTGGCCACCAATACCTGATTACAGCAACTACTCGAATCCTCCCACTTTCTACTGTCAGGAAACCATGTCAGTGAGAAACAGTGACTCTTCTCCATCCCTTCTTCCAAAAATAATATTTTCATGACTGATGCAATAGAATTGAGAGTCCATATTAAGCTGATATATTTAGGGTGAATTGATTTTTGATAAAGCTTTTAAGACAATTCAATGGGAGAAAGGAAAGTCTTTTTAACAAATGGTGTAGGCACAACAGAATATTCATGTGCAGAGAAATGAAGTTGGACCTCCACTTCGTACTATATACAAAAAGTTACTCAAAGGCAATCACAGGCCTAAATGTAGGAACCCAAACTACACAATTAAGTTTTTTAAAACAAAGGTGAATAAGTGCATGTGACCTTGGATTACAAACTAAATTTTGGTTATGACACCAAAGCCATCAGCAAAAATGGGGAAAAAGAAATAGAAACCAAGTTTTTAAAAAATGTGCTTCAGAGGATGACATCAAGAAAGTAAAAATGTAATTCATAAAATTGAAGACTGTATTTGCAAGTCATCTATTTAATAAGGGTCTAGTGTCCAGTATATTAAAAGAACCTTTACAATATGAGAATAAAAGACATTCCAACTATATCACATTGTGAAAAAGGCAAAACTAGTAGAGATAGCACAAAGAGCAGTAGTTGCCAGGGGCTAGTGGGGAGTGAGGAATGAATAAGCGGAGCTCACAGAACTTTTAGGGGAGTAAAAATATTCTGAATGCTATAAGGGTGAGTATATGTCATTATACATTTGTCCAAAACCATAGAATGTACAACACCAAGAGTGAACTGTAATGTGAACTGTGGACATTGGCTGACAACCATGTGTCAATGCAGGTTTGTCAGTTGAAAGAGACATTAAGCTCCTTTTGGGGTGTTGCTAACGGGGGAGACAATTCATGTGTGGGAACAGGACATATAGGAAATCTCTGTACCTTCCTCTCAATTTTGCTGTGACCCGGAAGCTTATATTAAAAAATAAAATATTTTAAAATGCAATTAAAAATAGAGACAAATTATCCAGTTTTTTTTTTTTAATGTGAATGTTTAGATAGGCATTTCTCCAAAGAAAATATACTAATGGCCAAGAAGTACAGGTAAGGAAGCTTAATATGGAAATGCAAATCATCATGGAAATGCAAATCAAAGCTGAAATGAGATACCATTTCACACATACTAGGATGACCATAATCAAAAAGATGGACAATGACATGTGTTATTCTAGACAGGATGTAGAGAATTTGCAGCCCACATACATTCCTGGTTGAAATTTTAAAAAATGTGCAGTCACTTTGGGAAACAGTTCAAAAGTTCCTCAAAATATTATCCATAGAGTTACTACATGACCCAGCAATTGCAATTGTTCATGTGTACACAAAAGAAGTTAAAGCATTCTTCCATACAGAGACTCATACACAAATGTTCAGATCGGTATTGTTCATAACGGCTAGAAACAGAAACAAGCCTAAGTAATGTTTATCAAAGGATGAATGCATCAACAAAATATTAAACATCCATAAAATAGAATATTATTCAGCCTTAAAAATAATGAAGTACTGATGAATGCTGAAACATGTATGAACCATGAAAGCATTATTATAAATGAAAAAAGCCAGACATGAAAGGTCACATATTGTATGATCCCGTTCATATAAACTCTTCTGAATAGGTAAATCATTTGTGACAGAAAGTAGATTAGTGGTTTTTCAGAGGCTGGGAGTGGAAGGAATGGAGTGTGACATTAATGAGGACAGCTTTTATTTTCTTTTCTGAGATGGAGTCTCACTCTGTCCCCTAGGCTAGAATGTAGTGGCACAATTCGGCTCACTGCAACCTCAGCCTTCCAGGTTCAAGCGATTCCTGTGTCTCAGCCTCTCGAGTAGCTGGGACTACTGGAGTGGGCCAGCATGCCTGTCTAAATTTTGTATTTTCAGTAGAGACGGGGTTTTGCCATGTTGGTTAGGCTGGTCTTGAACTCGTGACCTCAGGTGATCCACCCACCTTGGTCTCCCAAAGTGCTGGGATTACAGGTGTGAGCCACTGAGCCAGGACTGAGTATAGCATTTCTTTCTGGGACAATGAAAATGTTCTGAAATTAGATTATTGTGATGATGCAAAACTTTGTGAACATTCTAAGAGCCACTGAGTTGTCCCCTTTAAAAAGCAGAGTTATATTATATGTGAATTAAAATAAAAAGGAAAAGGGGATCTGCTTTGTGTTTAAAGTATTCTAAAAATGCCATGAATACCCCCATGAGGCCTGCCACATGATGCTGCAACTGGATGTCCTCTCCTCTTCTTGCTTTACTCAGGTTTGGGCTTTCAACAGACTTTCATGAAGGTGCATGTCATTTGCTTATAGGATACACAATGCAGATACACATTATGGGGTACACAATGAATTGTTTAGAGAAAAGGTATTTCAATTACAAACATTAAGAAACTTTCAATTGTTCAAAGCATGAACATAAGCAGGTGAGATCTTTCTTGTTGGAGTCAACTTGGCCTTATGCTTTAACCCTGTTGTGTACCATGAACCTGGATGACCATCATAAGCCATTACAGTCAATCCTGAATGCGTCCCAGCTCCTTCTTTACTAAATGATACAGTACTCTTGTTTTATGCACTCAAGATACCTTCTAATCTACAATCTTAAACCTAAAATAAATATCCTTATAGTCTAACTCATAATTATACTCTAATTCAGGATACCTGATTGAAATTAAATTTAAAATCAGTATATTCATGATTATCTGTGATTCTTATTAATAAATAACAGAAACAATTTCTGTGAAATTTACAGATACAGGCCATAACTGGCAAAGACATGTAAATGCGAGACTCCAGTGAGATATCTGCATGAATTATTCAAGACATTTGGTTTGCACTTTAATTGCACATCAATTTGAATGTTGTGTGTGTGTATGCTTATACTCTCACAATGATGACCATAGTCAGCATAATTATACGCTTAGAATGGCCATAGCCGTTGGCAATGTGCAAGGTTTATAATTTTGATCACTGCTTTAGTGAGCTTTCATTAGATTATGTTATGATAATAAACAACGACTCCTCTATTTCAGTGGCTTCCAGCAACAAAATTTCTTTCCCGTACTACATCTTAGGAACCATAGTTTGCTGTGTTCTTCCCAGTCTCTTTCCACTCTGCAACCAAGCTTTAAAAACCAACCTTTGAGTCAGTCTCATGGTACAAGGAAAAGAAAACAATATCCACACCAGGCGAGGGCTCTGAAAGCTTCTGTTTGGATATGACGAGGTCAGTCCATTGCCCCTCCACTGAACACAAGTCACGGGGCCAACCTTGACATCAGTGGTGTGCAGCTGTCTACATCTAGACAGAGGCACCATAAGTCACATAGAAACACTTGGAATTGCAAATTATCTCACAGAAAGGAGAGAAACAAGTAAGGAAAACAAACAAAAACCACCACAAATGTGGTATCGTCTCCAAAAGTCCTTACACACTTCTCTGCCTTGCAGACACTATTCCTCTTTCTAATACCCTTCTGCCCTTTGCTACCTGACAACTTTCAGGAAGATTTGTTTCCCTGATGTAAGTATTTAGTACCTTCTTTGTCTTTCCATAATTGTATTCCCTAAGCCCCTGTTATAATATTAACTATATGCCTTATGATGTTGTATTTATTTTCAGTTACCTCTGCCTATAAACTACTCAAGGCTGGGACTAGTGAATGTTCTCTTTGTTACCTGAGTTCTGAAACTGTAAATGTTCAGTGAATATTTATAAATCAATGACAGAACATTCTCAAGATCCATTACTGAGTGGACCATTTTATGTTTTATTTTATGGCATTCTCTTTCTCCCTCTTCCTGCCCTTATTTCTAACTTTAACTAACATTGGTCGAGTGCCTTATATTTGGTCAACAATATAGCATAAACAGAAGATGAATAATGCATTCTGTGTGCCATTCAGGGACCCAGAGTTAACTGTAACATGGACATACTTGAACAAGGGGTTAGATTAACCTTAATACATAATATCCAGGCTGGTGATCCTAACATGGACCTGGAATCTGACAGTCTTAATATTTTACCAGCAATTCAATTGCAGGGCTTTCTATATTCCAATTCAGAGAATTTTGAATGAAATCATTTTCACTGTAGAATGTCCAAAGGAATTCTAAATAATTTCCCTTCCTGCCAAAATTCTTTAGTTGTGTTTTATGGTTAACACACTTGATTTTATTGTCAGACAGCTTTTCTTGTAGCTCATACAATAAAATCATTTCCTTATCTCTATATTTATTGTTTTCCAAACTGATCTGTTAGCTTTAAAAAAACCCTCAGCTTATTATTATCACAGTGTTCATCAAATCACTATTATCATCTTAACACCAACACATTTCTGTTATTACCAAGTTGTTAGTTGTTAAATAATAATTTATACTATAAATGTTAACAGTGTGTCACATCCCAGAAGGGCTCATTTGAATGTGATTAAAATAAGAACTAGTCATCTGAATTAATGTAGTCTCTGGTTGAGGATTAGAAAGAGAAATAGAAATACTTTTTCTAGACAGATGAAGTTCTGTGAGAACAAAAAGTGCCTTTGCAGTAACACAATTTCAGAAATAATGAAATATCTATGAGTTTGGTATTCTGTTCAAGCCATACAAATCCACTAGGGAAAAGGTAAAGAGTTAATCTTTACAGGTATAACAAAATTTGATCTTTTCTATAAAACAGGATTTTTTCCATGACATAGGTAGATTAGGCCTATAGACTAAAAAAGAGTTAGCTAACAATCCAATAGTCCACTATATTAGATGTTTTAGAGAAAAACATTGGACTCAGTTCTCTGAACTGATGAAATTATTATCCTTGGAGTAACCTCCACTCTTTCCATCCCCCTCTTAACTTCCTCTGGTTGTAGAGAGTTTGTTGCATAGATTCCGAATGTCACACTTCAGAAGAAATCTTAAACAATCACTGCCTCCCAGAGATAGTAAATGAAATTGAGTGGGTATTGAAAACATGGCATGTCAGCAGCAATATATTAACTACCAATTGTTGCATAAAAATGTACTTCAAAACATGGAGGATTGAAACCAAGTAAGTTTCATTATCACAAGTAGAGTCTGTGGGTCAGGCATTGGGAGTTCCTTAGCTGAGCGTTTCTGTCTCAGGGCCTTTGAAGAGCTTGAAGTCAAGATACTGACCAGACTTGAGTCAACTGAAGGCTTGCCTTGATGAAGAGAAAGAATGCACTTCCATGATGACTCAGCCACACGAATGGTACTACTGGCCAGTGGTTGGTAGGACTTCCAGTGTGGGCCATTCCACAGGACTGTCTTAATGGCCTTATACCATGGATTTCGCCAAAGCAAATGATGCAAGAGAAAGTAAGACAGACTATTGTAAAGATTATTTCTTTCAAGTTATTCATATAATCAGTATAATCAGTATTTAACTAGAGTATCTCCATCTTGGCACTATTGACATGTTGCGCCAGAATAATTATTTGTTGTGGGGAGCCATCCAATGCATTATAGAATATTTAGCATTATTCCTGGCTTCTACCCATGAGATGCCAGTAGCACTCCCTGCTCTCCAATTGTGACAACCAAAATGTCTCCAGACATCGGCAAGTGTGCCCTGGGAGAAAATGACCCCAAGTTACGAGCCACTTGAAGCTGTTAGCACAGTCAATACTCAACTAACCTTGAAAGAAAATATAGTCAGCAAAGATAATAACCAAGTTTGAGGTAGAAAAAAACTAATAGGACCATTGAAAAGAAAAAGAAAATAAATAAGAAAATGAAAACCTTCTCTGCAATCTATACAGTCTCAATTCAGACCCCACACTGAAACCCGATATTCTATCTCCTATAAATATTGACTGATTCCTTCTCACAGTCTGGGGCAATGACAGCTCCTGAAAATAAACAAATGATTAAAATGAGGTCCCAGCTCCAAATAGATTGCTCTTTTCTGTCCATTTTCCTAAGCTTCTCGTCTCTCATTCACATTCACCAAAAACTCAATAAAAGAACCTTGGGTAAGAAAAATAAAGTCACTAAAAATAAATAATTTTCCATAACATGTATGGTCACAGAATATTACTTTTTTAGAGTACAAATTCACCACTCAATAAATGTTTTTACTGAAGGTTGTATAGCATACCTCAGGATTCAGAGTATCATAGGTAGCTTATAAAACCTATATGTAGTTTTTATAATGTAAAATGTAGAAAAAAGCCAATAAAGTTAAGATAGATAACAGCAATAATAATAATAATTATGGTAACGATAATGAAAACAATAAGTAGACAAAATCTGAGAAAGATAAAGAATTTTAAGGTACCAGTTACAAAGCCTTAACTGAATGCTAAATATAGATTTAAATTTTATGTTGAACTTCTTGAAGCCTAGAGCAAAATGGAAGATATTACTAGCATTATATTTTATACAAATATTTAACTCTTTGTAATTAACATCAGTGATTCTTTCTTCTTTCCTCCCCAGCCAGCTGATAAAAGTTGCACTGAAGTGGAAAAGGTGAAATTAGTTTTCTGAGTTAAAGACTGATGACTGTAACCACTACTAATTTGAATTTGTACACCGGTTTGTTATTTACTTGGATTTTGAATTCAAGGTAAATAATATAAAAAATAATGTTTATGGTTGGAAACATGTCTATTTTTCTATGACAAAGATTGATGAAAGGGGAGTTTACAATTAAAATTTTATTAGTGTGAACCTTGAAGACAAATTAGATTAGTGAGTGGTTCTCTAGGGCTTGGAGAGAGGAAGAATGGTGCATGATGTTAACAGGAGGTTTTTTTTTTTTTTTTGAAGTGATGAAAATATTCTCTAATTAGTTATGGTGATAGTTTTAAGACTTTGTCAATATACTAAAAATCACTGGATTGCACACCTTAAAAAAGTAAATGTATGATATATGAAGTGTATTTTAATTTTTAAAAACTAAAAATGTATCAGTAATATAAACATATAAGTGGAAAAAAATCAAACGTAACAGATGAGAAAGCCATTCGATTGGACTTTAAAAACTGAAAAAATAATTAAGTCTATCAACGAAATATCTATTAAAAGTTTTTTTAATTAACCTATATAAAAGTGGGAATGTAAAAGAACAGAAATTATAACAAACTGTCTCTCAGACTACAGTGCAATTAAACTAGAACTCAGGACTAAGAAACTCAATCAAAACCGCTCAACTACATGGAAACAGAACAACCTGCTCCTGAATGACTACTGGGTACATAACGAAATGAAGGCAGAAATAAAGATGTTCTTTGAAACCAATGAGAACAAAGATACCACACATCAGAATCTCTGGGACACATTTAAATCAGTGTGTAGAGAGAAATTTATAGCACTAAATGCCCACAAGAGAAAGCAGGAAAGATCTAAAATTGACCCCCTAATATCACAATCAAAAGAACTAGAGAAGCAAGAGCAAACACATTCAAAAGCTAGCAGAAGGCAAGAAATAACTAAGATCAGAGCAGAACTGAAGGAGATAGAGACACAAAAAACCCTCCAAAAAATCAATGAATCCAGGAGTTGGTTTTTTGAAAAGATCAACAAAATTGATAGACTGCTAGCAAGACTAATAAAGAAGAAAAGAGAGAATAATCAAATAGACGCAATAAAAAATGATAAAGGGGATATCACCACCGACCCAACAGAAATACAAACTACTATCAGAGAATACTATAAACACCTCTACGCAAATAAACTAGAAAACCTAGAAGAAATGGATAATTTCCTGGACACTTACATGCTCCCAAGACGAAACCAGGAAGAAGTTGAATCCTTGAATAGACCAATAGCAGGCTCTGAAATTGAGGCAATAATTACTAGCTTACCAACCAAAAAAAGTCCAGGAACAGACGGATTCACAGCCGAATTCTACCAGAGATACAAGGAGGAGTTGGTACCATTCCTCCTGAAACTATTCCAATCAATAGAAAAAGAGGGAATCCTCCCTAACTCATTTTACAAGGCCAACATCATCCTGATACCAAAGCCTGATAGAGATACAACCAAAAAAATGAATTTTAGACCAATATCCCTGATGAACATCGATGCAAAAATCCTCAATAAAATACTGGCAAACCGAATCCAGCAGCACATCAAAAAGCTTATCCACCATGATCAAGTTGGCTTCATCCCTGGGATGCAAGGCTGGTTCAACATACACAAATCAATAAACATAATCCAGCATACAAACAGAACCAAAGACAAAAACCACAATTATCTCAATAGATGCAGAAAAGGCTTTGACAAAATTCAACAGCCCTTCATGTTAAAAACTCTCAATAAATTCGGTATTGATGGAAGGTAGCTCAAAATCATAAGAGCTATTTATGACAAACCCACGGCCAATATCATACTGAATGGGCAAAAACTGGAAGCATTCCCTTTGAAAACTGGCAAAAGACAGGGATGCCCTCTCTCACCACTCCTATTCAACATAGTGTTGGAAGTTCTGGCGAGGGTAATCAGGCAAGAGAAAGAGAGAAAGGGTATTCAGTTAGGAAAAGAAGAAGTCAAAATGTCCCTGTTTGCAGATGACATGATTGTATATTTAGAAAACCCCATTGTCAGAGTCCAAAATCTCCTTAAGCTGATAAGCAACTTCAGCAAAGTCTCAGGATACAAAACCAGTGTGCAAAAATCACGAGCATTCTTATACACCAATAACAGACAAACAGAGAGCCAAATCATGAATGAACTCCCATTCACAATAGCTTCAAAGAGAATAAAATGCCTAGGAATTCAACTTACAAGGGATGTAAAGGACCTCTTCAAGGAGAACTACAAACCACTGCTCAGTGAAATACAAGAGGACACAAACAAATGGAAGAACATACCATGCTCATGGATAGGAAGAATCAATATTGTGAAAATGGCCATACTGCCCAAGGTAATTTATAGATTCAATGCCATCCCCATTAAGCTACCTATGACTTTCTTCACAGAATTAGAAAAAACTACTTTAAAGTTCATATGGAAGCAAAAAAGAGCCCACATTGCCAAGACAATCCTAAGTCAAAAGAACAAAACTGGAGGCATCATGCTACCTGACTTCAAACTGGACTACAAGGCTACAGTAACCAAAACAGCATGGTACTGGTACCAAAACAGAGATATAGACCAATGGAACAGAACAGAGTCCTCAGAAATAATACCACACATCTACAGCCATCTGATCTTTGACAAACCCGAGAAAAACAAGAAATGGGGAAAGGATTCCCTATTTAATAAATGGTGCTGGGAAAATTGGCTAGCCATAAGTCGAAAGCTGAAACTGGATCCTTTCCTTACTCCTTATACGAAAATTAATTCAAGATGGATTAGAGACTTAAATGTTAGACCTAATACCATAAAAACCCTAGAAGAAAACCTAGGGAATACCATTCAGGACATAGGCATGGGCAAGGACTTCATGTCTAAAACACCAAAAGCAATGGTAACAAAAGCCAAAATTGACAAATGGGATCTAATTAAACTAAAGAGCTTCTGCACAGCAAAAGAAACTACCATCAGGGTGAACAGGCAACCTACAGAATGGGAGAAAATTTTTGCAATCTACTCATCTGACGAAGGGCTAATATCCAGAACCTATAAAGAACTCAATCAAATTTACAAGAAAAAAACAAATAACCCCATCAAAAAGTGGGCAAAGGATATGAATAGACACTTCTGAAAAGAAGACATCCATACAGCCAACAGACACATGAAAAAATGCTCGTCATCACTCACCATCAGAGAAATGCAAACCAATACCACAATGAGATACCATCTCACACCAGTTAGAATGGCAATCATTAAAAAATCAGGAAACAACAGGTGCTGGAGACGATGTGGAGAAATAGGAACACTTTTACACTGTTGGTGGGACTGTAAACTAGTTCAACCATTGTGGAAAACAGTGTGGCGATTCCTCAAGGACCTAGAACTAGAAATACCATTTGACCCAGCTGTCCCATTACTGGGGATATACCCAAAGGATTATAAGTCATTCTGTTATAAAGACACATGCACACATATGTTTATTGTGGCACTATTCACAATAGCAAAGACTTGGAATCAACCCAAATGTCCATCAGTGACAGACTGAACTAAGAAAATGCGGCACAAATACACCACGGAATACTATGCAGCCATAAAAAAGGATGAGCTCCTGTCCTTTGTAGGGACATGGATGCAGGTGGAAACCATCATTCTCACCAAACTATTACAAGAACGGAAAACCAAATACTGCATGTTCTTACTCATAGGTGGGAATTGAACAATGAGATCACTTGGACACAGGAAGGGAAGCACCACACACCAGGTCCTATAGTGGGGAGGGGGTAGTGGGGAGGGATAGCATTAGGAGATATACCTAATGTAAAGGATGAGTTAATGGGTGCAGCACACCAACATCGCACATGTATACATATGTAACAAACCTGCACATTGTGCACATGTACCCTAGATCTTAAAGTATTAAAAAAAAAAAAGTGGGACTTACATATTTTCCAAATTCATTTATTTTCTCAATGAATTCGCTTATTGTTTTGTCATTTTGTAGATTCAACATGATATACTTTTTCAGGTAGGAAACATGACATATAATTCTCTTTTACAATCTCAAAGTGATTGGCACAGTTTGGTAAACAGTAGAAATGCATAATATAAACTTAGTGATAGACATATGGCATAATCTTAGTGACTTTTCAAATACTGACCTTGTTTCAGAATGTTAACCTAACCTATTAGGGGATGCTATAAAGTAGAAAGAAGTCCAAATATATTTAATAGCAGAGTAATATCCAAAAATTAGATCAATACATTGAAAAGATGGGTTAACTATAAAATGGATTTTATAAGAAAACATTAGAAAGCAAGCAAACAAACAAACAAATACAGGTGTCAGGATAAGAGCTTAACACCAAACTGATCAAATATCCAACATGAAAAACAAGGTTTAATTACTGAGCTTGTGAAAATGACTTGAAGAGCCAACTAGCAGCAAATGTGTTGGAAAAGGGCCTGGCTACAGACTCAGAAAAACCCAGAGATGCATCTCAGCTATCCCCCTTAGCTAAATTCTTAAATGTTCTCAGTCACAGTTTCTGAGAACTCATTTAAAAGTAGTCACTTCTTCCTCAAAATCTTTCTTACCCCCGTTCTTTCTATCTTTTCCCTTTGCAACTTCAGTAAGCTATATGTCAAGTATTACATTATATCTCTATCACTTTAAGCTTCATTCTTGATATTTTTTCCCTGATTTATCATCTAATTGATGAATATTTTCTTCAGCTCTATCTAGTCCACTTTTAGCCCATCTAGGAAGTTTTGTTCTGCTTGTTTTTGAGTGCTGTTCACCTCTAGGTATGCTAAGAAAACACAGAATGGTCATTCAAATTGTGGGGTTTGGAGTCATCCTGACCTGGGTTTTAACTATAGATCTGCTATCCTCTAGTAACAGGCCAGTAGGACCTCAGGAGGTTCTTAGGGCTTATCTAAATATGTGGAAAATAGCACTTGCCTCACAGACTTTTTCTAAACATTTGTATTAGTTCATATTCTCCAAGATACAAATGCCAAGACTGCAATAAAAGTCCAAATATGTAATAGGGAAGAAACCTGAGAAAGAAAATATGAAGCTGGATAGGCTGGGAAACAAGCCTGATGCTAGTGAAGATGAGAGGGAAGAAACATTCCTGGAAGCATCCCAGACCAGCATGCAGCCTAAAGAGGGTTCAGCAAGATGAAAGTCCACTGTCCAGGGTTCCTGGAGTCACAGTTATCCATGGTCAACATACACGTTTCCTGAAATGGATCTGCCTTAGTATCCCTGCCACACTCAGTCACCGGCTAAGAATGTGGCCATGGGAAGAGTTCTCTCCATACACATGTGATGATAGATTATAGAGCCAACAGGTGTCTGACCTAGTCAAGTAAGCACTCTATTATTGGAGGTCTTCAAGTCACATTTTCATGACTGCTATAGTGTTAAATAATTATTGATATGGCTTGGTTGTGTCCCCACCCAAGTTTCATCTTGAATTGTAGCTCCCATAATTCCTACATGTCATGGGAGAAACCCGGTGGGAGGTAATTGAATCACAGGAGTGGGTCTGTCCCATGCTGTTCTCGGGGTAGTGAATAAGTCTCACAAGATCTGATAGTTTTAAAAACAGGAGTTTCCCTGCACAATCTCTCTCTCTCTCTCTTTGCCTGCTGTCATCCATGTGAGACATGCCCTTTACCTTCCACCATGATTGTGAGGCCTCCCCAGTCAAGTGGAACTGTAAATCCAATAAACCTCTTTTTTTTTTTTTTTTTGGTAAATTGCCCAGTCTAAAACATGTGTTTAGCAGCAGCGTGAAAACAGACTAATACAATTACATACAATAAGTGCTCATCACAGAGCCTGACAGGGCAGCACCTTCTACTTCATAAATGATCAATGGGTGGTCGTGCGACATTGGAGTATGGTGACTCCGTTCACTGCTAAGCCTGAGGCTTCCTCTGAAGCACCAATCAACCATTCCTAGATATCATGTTAGCAGGGGTGTTCTACAAATGCCAATAAACCACAGCCTCAAGAGTTACAGGGGCTTGAGTTTACATATATTTAGGAAGTCTTATTGGAAGAGGTGGCATTTGATTTAGTTCTAAAGAATGAGAACAGCAGGAGAATTCCAGGCAGCCTTAGAGTAAAGTATCTTGAGCAAAGGCTGATAGAAATATGGAGAGAGGGATGATTAGAACATTTCTATGGTAAACATGCTTATGGTGACCACTTTCTGAGAGAATTACCTGTTGAAAAGGTGTCTTCTGCATCATTTGAGAGTTCCAAATGAAAGAGACAACAGTGAGCACTGAAAATGACTCACCATGGTTTCAGAGTAAATATTCACAACTTTGAAGTTCAATACCAAATATTTTTCCTCCATGCCAAAATTCTGTGTGTGACCCACCAAGGAAGCACTGGGTCTGGAGAAAACTCAGTTGTTAAAAAACATGTAGAATAGAGAATCCCGAGATTTCTATTTTAGCCACCGTTGAATCTGTCACCTGGAACAAGTCTTCTAACACACTGAAATGGCTCTCTTATCTTTACAATAGATGTTAGGGCTACTTACTCTCTGTGTCCATTATCAACCAGAAAAATGCTACAATTTTGCCCTGGGTAATCACTAAAAGAAGTACACCCTGAAGATTTCTGACTCAAAAGCTATTTTATCCTTTTCAGTTCTCTGATTCTTATTTTTACTCTTGGGGGGAGAAAAGCAACTATTGCCATCCATCAAAGGTGAAAGTCATGAAACAGCTAATTGGTTTTGAATTTAGTCTCATCAGGGGGTCAAGAAAAAAGTTTGGTTCAGACTTGACAGTTTTGAGTGTGTCCTTAATGTTTTGTCTTTGAAAGAAAACAGATGCATTTTTCAAAAGTCAAGGAGAAAATGATCTCCCAGGTATCTAATTTGCATATTAGAAAATATGCCTTGCCTGTCAAAGAATGTTTGAGTTTGTTGCAAAAGTGAGAGTCAACTCTCAGATAATCCAGGAGTGAAAGGGATCATGGACATGGATAGCACAAAATCATGATGGCAGGGTGCACTGCTGAGATGACTAGGGGGGACTAGGCCTGATCTTATTTTAATAGCTCTCCACTGCCTGCTCGCTGTGGGCCTAATTTGCTTGACCTCCTCTCTTTTCCATCTAAGAACTTTCCAAAGGCAGACTTGTCATCCGTCTTCACAAAGCTTATAGGAGTAAAAACATGGAGAGACCCCACTCAGGGAAGGCCTCTATATCTCCCTTTGACCACATCCTGACTCCAGCTAAAATGACAACATTATCCCCCTAAAATCCCAATTATCTTGAAAAGCCAAGTCTAAAGTCTATTTGTTTCTTTATATCACACCCAGCCTGAGTTTCTTGACTTAAACAAACATATGGAGATGGATGAAGCAGGGTAAGATAAACTGTATGTTGGGAGTAGGAGATAGTATTAATTAGAGGTTTTTAATAATGACCCATCTTGAATGGGAAAGGCATCTCAATGTTAAACACAGAGAATTTATAGGCCCACTAGCGTGGTCCTGGATGACTGAAATTTGAGTGTTTATATCAGATGACATTGCAGTCATTAGGCATAAGTTCTAAAAGCCATGCCTATTAACAGATCTACCCTAGCTTTCATGACTTAGTGAGAGCTGGCATATTAGTCAGGGTTTAAAAAAAAAAAACTTGGGGGAGGGGCAAAGATGACCGAGTAGAAACGGCTCTGGTCTGCAGCTTCCACTGAGACAAATGCAAAAGGCAGCGTGATTTCTGCATTTCCAACTGAGGTACCCAGATTGTCTCATTGAGACTGACTAGGTGGTTGATGTGACCCATGGAGAGCAATGAAAGCAGGTTTGGGTGATAGTTCACCCAGGAGCTGCACGGGGCAAAGGGACCTGCCTACCCAAGGCAAGGGAGGTGGCGAGGGACTATGCTACCCACCTGGTGTTCTAGGCTTTTCCCACGGATTTTTGGAATCTGCAGATCAGAAGATTCCCTCGTATGCTTACACCACCAGGGCCTTGGGTCCCAAGCACAAAACTGGCAGACCCACGGCAGTTGCTCCGATTTGTGGCTATTCTGGCAGGTACTGAGCCGCAGGAGTTTTTACATACTCCAGCAGCTCTCGGAACTCCAGGGAGGCAGGAGAGCTGTCCACTCACATGGAAACGGGGCTGATGCCAGGGAGCCAAGCAGCCTGGCTCAGCGGGTCCCATTCCCATGAAACCCCACAAGCTAAGACCCACTGACTTGGAATCCCCGCTGGCCAGCACAACAGCCTGGAGTCTGCCTGGGATGACTGAGTTCCTTTGGGAAGGGATCACTGCCATTACTGAGGCTCTAGTCAGCAGTTTTCCTCTGCCAGTGCTCGGGAGGCTGGGTGGTTTGGACTGGGCAGTATTCCCCACAGTGCAGCACAGTGGCTGTGACAGATGGTGGCCAGACTGCTTATTTAGGTGAGACCTGGATCCATCCCTCCTGCAGAGCCTCCCTTCAGGAATTCCACCAACTCCAGCCAGGGATACACAGACAAAACTCTCATCTCCCTGGGACAGAGCACCTCCTGGGAGGGGCAGCTGCAGTCTCAGGTTTAGTGGACTTAATCTTTCTTGCTTGCTGGCTCTGAAGAGTCTGGGTGATCCAGACAAGGGAGATTCCTCCAGCTCAGTGCACCAGCTCCGCTAAAGGGCAGCCAGATTGCTTCTTTAAGCGGGTCCCTGATCCTATGCCTCCTGACTGGGTGAGACCTCCCAACAGGGGTAGCCAGACAGCCCATAGAGGAGAGTTCTGGCTGGCATCAGATTGGTGCCCCTCTGGGACGAAACTTCCAGAGGAAGGACCAGGCAGAAATCTTTGCTGTTCTGCAGTCTCCACTGGTGATATCCTGGTGGACAGGATCTGGAGTGGACCCCCAACAATCTTCAGCAGACCTGAAGAAGAAGGGCCTGACTATTAGAAGAAAAACAAACAAACAGAAAGCAATAATAACAACAACATCAACAAAAAGAGACACCACACAAAAACCCCATCCAAAGGTCAAGAGCCTCAAAGAGCAAAGGTAGATAAATCCATGAAGATGAGGAAAAACCATCACAAAAATACTGAAAATTCCCAAAGCCTGAATGCCTGTTTTCCTCAAAATGACTGCAGCACGTCTCCAGCAGGGGGACGGAGTGGGGCTGAAGCTGAGGTAGATGAACTGACAGTAACAGGCTTCAGAAAGTGGGTAATAGTGAACTTCGCTGAGCTGAAGGATTATATTCTAACCCAATGCAAAGAAGCTAATAACCATGATAAAAGGTTACAGGAACTGTTAACTAGAATAACCAGTTTAGAGAGGAACATAAATGGCCTGATGGAGCTGAAAAACACAGCATGAGAACTATATGAAACATACACAAGTAACAATAGCTGACTCAACCAAGTGGAAGAAAGAATATCAGAGCTTGAAGACTATCTTGCCGAAATAAGGCAGGCAGACAATAATAAAGAAAAAGAACAAAAAAGAAGAAACAAAACCTTTGATAACTATGGGGCTATGTGAAAAGACCAAATCTGTGACGGATTGGAGTACCTGAAAGAGATGAGGAGAATGGAACCAAGTTGGAAAAACACTTCAGGATATCATCCAGGAGAACTTTCCCAACCTAGCAAGACAGGCCATCATTCAAATTCAGGAAATCCATAGAACCCCAGTAAGATACTCCACAAGAAGATCAACCCCAAGACACATAATCATCAGATTCTCCAAGGTTGAAATGAAGGAAAAAATGTTAAGGGAAGTCAGAGGGAAAGGCCAGGTCACCCACAAAGTGAAGCCCATCAGACTAACAGGAGACTACTCAGTGGAAACCCTACAAGCCAGAAGAGACTGGGGGCCAATATTCAACATCCTTAAAGAAAAGAATTTCCAACTCAGAATTTCTTATATGGCTGATATGATTTGGCTGTGTCCCCACTCAAATCTCGTCTTGAATTGTAGCTCCCACAATTTTCCTTTCTCGTGGGAGGGACCTGGTGGAAGGTAATTGAATCATGGGGACAGTTTGCCCTCTACTGTTCTGGTGGAAGTGAATAAGTCTCATGAGATATGATAGTTTTACAAGGGGCTTTCCCCTTTCACTTGGCTCTCATTATCTCTTGTATGTCACCATATAGGATGTGCCTTTTGCCTTCCATCATAATTGTGAGGCCTCCCCAGCCACGTGGAACTGTGAGTCTGTTAAACCACTTTTTCTTTATAAATTACCCAATCTCAGATATTTCTTTATTAGCAGCATGAGAACACATTAAAACAACAGCCAAGCTAAACTTCATAAGTGAAAGAGAAACAAAATCCTTTTCATACAAGCAAATGCCAAGGGATATTGTCACCACCAGGCCTGCCTTGCAAGAGCTCCTGAAGGAAGCACTAAACATGGGAAGGAACAACCATTATCAGCCACTGCAGCAACACACTGAAGTACACAGACCAACGACATTATGAAGCAACTACATTAACAAACCTACAGAATTACCCAACCAGCATCACAATGACAGGATCAAATTCACACATAACAATATTAACGTTAAATGTAAATGAGCTAAATGCCCGAATTAAAAGACACAGAATAGCAAGCTGGATAAACAGACAAGACCCATTGGTGTGCTGTATTAAAAAAAAATCTCACATGCAAAGACACACAAAGGCTCAAAATAAAGGTAAAGAGGAAAGTTTACCAAGCAAATGGAAAGCAGAAAAAAATCAGGGGTTGCAATTCTAGTTTCTGACAAAATAGACTTTAAACCAGCAAAGGTAAAAAAAAGACAAAGAAGGACATTACATAATGGAAATGGCTTCCATTCAACAAGAAGCGCTAAGTATTCGAAATATATATGCTTCCAATACAGAGGCACCCAGATACATAAAATAAGTTCTTAAAGACCACAAAGAGACTTAGAACCCCACACAATTATGCTGGGAGACTTTAATACCCTGCTGTCAGTATTACACAGATCACTGAGGTGGAAAATTAACAAAGATATTCAAGACTTCAACTCAGCTCTGGATCAAGTGGACCTGATAGATATCTACAGAACTCTCCACTCCCAAACAACAGAATATACATTTTTCTCAGTGCCACATGGCACTTATTCTAAAATTGATCACATAATTGGAAGTAAAATACTCCTCAGCAAGTACAAAATAACTGAAATCATAACAAACAATATATCAGACCACAGCACAATCAAATTAGAACTCAAGATTAGGAAACCCACTCAAAACAACTCTACTACATGAAAATTGAACAACCTGCTCCTGAATAACTTCTGGGTAAATAATGAAATTAAGGCAGAAATCAAGAAGTTCTTTGAAACTAATGAGAACAGAGAAACAATGTACCAGAATGTCTGGGACACAGCTAAAACAGTGTTAAGAGGAAAATTTATAGCATTAAATGCCCACATCAAAAGGCTAGGAAGATCTCAAATTGACACTCTAATATCACAGCTAAAAGAACTAGAGGAGAAAGAGCAAACAAACACCAGAGCTAGCAGAATACAAGAAATAACCAAGATTAGAGTGGAACTGAAGATACTAGAGACATGAAAAATCCTTAAAAAAAGTCAACGAATCCAAGAGCTGACTTTTTGGAAAATAATCAGTAAAATAAATAGTGCGATAGCTAGACCAATGAAGAAAAGAAAGGAGATTCAAATAAACATAATCAGAAATAATAAGGGGGATACCACCACTGACCCCACAAAAATACAAACAACCATCAGAGAATACTGTAAACACCTGTATGCAAATAAACTGGAAAATCTGGAAGAAATTGATAAATTCCTGGACACATACACCCTTCCAAGACTGAACAAGGAAGAAGTTGAATCCCTGAATAGACCGATAACAAGTTCTGAAATTAAGGCAGTAATAAATAGCCTACCAATAAAAAAAATCACAGAAACAGATGAATTCATAGCTGAATTCTACCAGAGGAACAAAGAAGAGCTGGTACTTTTTCTTCTGAAACTATCCCAAACAATTGAAAAGGAGAAACTCCTCCCAAATTCATTTTATGAGGCTAGCATTATCTTGATACCAAAATCTGGCAGAGGTACAGCAAATAAAGAAAACTTCAGTCGAATATCCCTGATGAACATTGATGCAAAAATCCTTAATAAAATACAGGCAAACCCAGCAGCATATCAAAAATTTATCCACCACGATTGAGTCAGTTACATCCCTGGGATGTAAGACTGGTTTAACATATTTAAATCCATAAACGTAATTCATCCTAATCCTATAAATGGAACTAAAGACAAAAACCACGTGATTATTTCAATGGCTGCAGAAAAGGTCTTCGATAAAATTCAACATCCCTTCATATTAAAAACTCTCAATAAACTAGGTATTGAAGGAACATAACTCAAAATAAGAAGAGTAATTTATGACAAACTCACAGACAATATCATGCTGGATGGGCAAAAGCTGGAAGGATTCCCCTTGAAAACTGGCACAAGACAAAGATGCCCTGTCTCACCACCCTTATTCAACATAGTATTGGAAGTTCTTGCCAGGGCAATCAGGCAAGAGAAAGAAGTAAAGGGTATTCAAATAGGAAGAAAGGAAGTCAAATTGTCCCTGTTTGCAGATGACATGATCCTGTATCTAGAAAACCTCATCAACTCAACCCAAAAGCTTTTTAATCTGATAAGCAATTTCAGCATAGTCTCGGGATGCAAAATCAATGTGGAGAAATCACAAGCATTCCTATATACCAAAAACAGACAAGCTGAGAGCCAAATTATGAGTGAATTCCTATTCCCAATTGCCACAAAAAGAATGAAATACCCAGGAATACCACTAACAAGGAAGGTGAAGGGCCTCTTCAAGGAGAACTAGCAACCACTGCTCAAGGAAATCAGAGAGGACACAAGCAGATGAAAAAACATTCAATGCTCATTGATAGAAAGAATCAATATTGTGAAAATGGCCATACTGCCCAAAGCAATTTACAGATTCAGTGCTATTCCCATGAAACACCACTGACATTTAAAAAAAAAATTTCGTAATTAAAAAACCTTTCAAAAAATTCTTATGTAATCAAAAAACAGCTTGTATACCCAGGACAATCCTAAGCAAAAAGAACAAAGCTGGAGGCATCATGCTATCTGACTTCAAAATATACTATAAGGCTACAGTAACGAAAACAGCATGGTACTGAAACATAAACAGGCACGTAGACCAATGGAACAGAATAGAGAACTCAGAAATAAACCCGCACATCTATAACAATCTGATCTTTGACAAACCTGACAAAAACAAGCAATAGGAAAAGGATTCCCTATTTAACAAATGGTATTGGGAGAACTGGCTAACTATATGCAGAAAATTGAAACTGGACCCCTACTTACACCTTATACAAAAATTAACTCAAGATAGATTAAAGACTTAAATGTAAACCCAAAACTATAAAAAACCTAGAAGAAATTCTAGGCAATACCATTCAGGATGTAGGCGTGGGTAAATATTTTTATGATGAAATTGCCAAAAGCAATTGCAACAAAAACAAAAATTGACAAATGGGATCTAATTAAACTAAAGAGGTTCTGCACAGCAAAAGAAACTGTCATCAGAGCAAACAGACAACCTACAGAATGGGAGGAAATTTTTTTAATCTATCTATCTAACAAAGTGAAACAAAATTCTATCTAACTGAAAATCTATCTATCTAAAAAAAAATCTAATATCCAGAATCTACAAGAAACTTAAGCAAATTTCTGAGGGAAAAAAACAACCCCATTAAAAAGTGGGCTAAGGACATGAACTAATACTTCTCAAAAGAAGACATTCATGCAGCCAACAAACATATGAAAAAAAGCTGAACATCACTGATCCTTAGGGAAATGCAAATCAAAATCACAATGAGATACCATCTCCCACCACCAGTCAAAACAATGACTATTAAAAAGTCAAGAAACAACAGACACTGGCAAGGTTGCAAAGGAATAGGAACACTTTTACATTGTTAGTGGGAATGTGAATTAGTTCAACCAATGTGGAAGAAAGTGTGGTGATTCCTCAAAGATTTAGAACCAGAAATACCATTTGACCCAGCAATCCCATTACTGGGTATATACCCAAAGGAATATAAATCATTCTATTGTAAAGACACATGCACTTGTATATTCATTGCAGCACTATTCACAATAGCAAAGATATGCAATCAACTCAAATGCCCACTAATAGTAGACTGGATTTTAAAAATGTAGTACATATACACCATGGTATACTATGCAGCCATAAAAAAGAATGAGATCATGTCTTCTCATTTGCAGGGACACAGATGGAGCTGCAAGTCATTATCTTCAGCAAACTAACACAGGAACAGAAAACCAAACACTGCATGTTCTCACTTGTAAGTGGAAGCTGAACAATGAGAACACATGGACACAGGGAGGAGAACAACAGACAAGGGGGCCTGTCAAGGGAGGATGGGGGTTGTGGGAGAGCTTTAGGAAAAAACAGCTAACACATGCTGGGCTTAATATCCAGATGATGGGTTGATAGGTGCAGCAGACCACCATGGCACACCTTCATCTATGTAACATACATGCATATCCTGCACATATTCCCCAGAACTTAATAAAATAGAAAAAAATAAAGTAAAACATAACTAATAGGGAATACACATGTAATAGAAGATTCTATCTACTTATCTGTCTAGATCTCCTATTTTTTAAAATACCATATTATATATACACACAATAAATACCATATTTGGTATGTATATGGCATATACATATATATATATTTTAAATGTACAATATTTACCAAATATAGTATTTTTAAAAATACCATGTATATACACATATATTCACACACATATACACACACATGCAGACACACAAACACACACATATATTTATATGGTATTGGTTCATGAGATTATGGAGACTAATAAGTTCCAAACTCTGTCATCTATGAATGAGAGACACACACAGGAGAGTGGCATAATTCAAAGGCCTGAGAGCATGAAAGCCAATGGTTTAGGTGTCAGTCCAAGGGCAGGAAAGGATTGATGTGTCAGCTCAAACAGTCAGGCAGAGAGCCAGCAAATCCTGTCTTCCTTCATCTCATTGTTCTATTTGGGCCCTCAATGGATTAGATGATGCCCACTAACATTGGAGAAGATAATCCATTTTACTCAGTCTTATCAATTCAAAAGCTAATGTCTTCTAGAAACATCCTCACAGAGAGACTCAGTAATATTAGATCAGTAGTATTAGCTCATTTTCATGCTGCTGATAAAGACATACCTGAGACTGGGCAATTTACAAAAGAAAGAGGTTTAAAAATGGACTTACAAGTCCCTGTGGCTATTGAGGCCTCACAATCATGGTGGAAGGCAAAAGGTACTTCTTCCATGGCAGGGACAAGAGAGAGAACTTGTGCAGGGAAACTCCCATTTTTAAAACCATCAGCTCTCATGAGACTCATTCGCTATGATGAGAACAGCACAGGAAAGGCCTGCCCCCATAATTCAATCACCTCCCACAGGGTTCTTCTCATGACACATGGGAATTGTGGGGGTTACAATTCAAGATGAGATTTGGGTGGGGACACAGCCAAACCACATCATCGGTACTTTTGCACTGATATGTTATTATTTAATTGTATATCTAGGCATTCTATGATCTAGTCAAATTAACACATACTATTAAAATTAACTATCACAGCTGTATTACCACAAGCATTCATAATGTCCCTTAATCTGAGAACAATCCCTCCTACCAATGTCTTTAGTCCCACCTCAATTGAGTTCTACTTGACAAACATTCTTTAAGACACATTTTATGCCTCAAGCACTGAGTTACATGCTGCGGATACAGTTATGAATAAGAAAGCGTCCCACTAACTCACAGGCCGGTGTGAGAAGTAGCTGTAAGTAGATTATTTCAGCATATTATCATAAGCTCGGTAATAAAGATAGGCATTGAAAGCTATGAAAACAGGAGAGGCGGTCAGGCGCGGTGGCTGACACCTGCAATCCCAGCACTTTGTGAGGCCAAGGCGGGTGGATCACTTGAGGTCCGGAGTTCTAGACCAGCCTGGCTAACATGGTGAAACTCAGTCTCTACTAAAAATACAAATATTAGCCAGGCATGGTGGCAGGTGCCTGTAATCCCAACTACTTGGGAGGCTGAGGAAGGAGAATTGCTTGATCCCAGCTACTTGGGAGGCCGAGGCAGGAGAATCACTTGCAGTGAACCGAGATTGCGCCATCACACTCCAGCATGGAGGAGAAGAGCAAGACTTCGTTTCAAAAAAAAAAAAAAGAAAAAAAAAAAGAAAGAAAAAAAACCAGGAGAGGGATTCCCTAAATAAGGGGAATCTTTCTTCTATATTCATATCCCCAAAAATGGGATATCTATCATATCTTAAAAACGCTCCTGGAAGGTGAGAATGTTATTGTTTGCTCAACAGTATCACTACAAAGCCCTAAACCATAAAATCATCAATTTCAAACTGACTTTCATTTTGAAGTTTAAGCAATTTCGCCCACATAACAACCTCTAGAAATAGTGGCAACTTTTCTATTTCTATTCAAACACATACATACAATATAGGGTGCTAATTATCTCTTACAGCCTTTTAGCTTAAAGCAACAAACGATATTGGCTTGATCCCCTTAGAGTAATATGTCTTAGTTATGAAATTCTTAAATTTTCTGGTGTTCTAGACCAGAGCATTGCTCATTCTCAACAAGGCACAGGTGAAAAAGGTGGAGAGTCTCCTGAAGCTAGGGATGGAGGTAAGGAGAAAGAATGAAAAGCAGGAAGACATAGCTAGATAATCAGATTCTAAGCCAGCTCAGGAGTCAGAGTTTGAGTTAGGAGGTGATTCATAGCAAGGGTGTTTGGTTGTCAACTTTCCTGTCTCTGAAAGCAGAGCAGTCTCTGTGAGTGGGCCAGGCTAGTGTTTCCTTTGAAGCCTGCTCCACTGATGGAAACTAGGTTGGCAACTCCTGAGAAAATCATTCTAACTAGCCAGGGACTTAGGGTTGACCTCCACTCTCCCACAGGATGGCTGATATTGTATTATGCCCTGCCCTTCATGATTGGATATGGATAGGGTACAAGCACAGCCACACCTGGCTGCACCATCTTGGTCCTTGGAAGTTACCATTAATCACACATTTAGAAAAAAGTAGCATGTGAGGAATGGAGAGAAAACGTCAGAAACATGGTAAGAGACTGTGAACACAGCAAATGGATTGCTATAGATATTTTTTTAATGGAATACTTAAGATCTTGGAACAATAAAGAGATACTATGGAACAGAAAAAGACAGGGCAAGATACATAGGGATCAAGGAAAGCTCAATAGCTTTGAACTTATTTAATACTGAATGTTAAATTTTATGCCTCTAGGGTGTTTCTTATATGGTCTGTACCTTACCTGTATCTCAGTTGTCCTCAAAGTAAGTTGGACTACTAATAATGCCTATTTTATTATACAGTTCTGTGAAGGATTGTACAAACACATACATACACACACGAGTGTGTATATACACACGTTTTAAAATTGTGGTGGCATGGCTCATAGAAATTCATAAGGAATTCAATAAATATTCATTGCTGTTATTGTCTTTATTATTGTTTTTATTGCTTTAGTTCAACCGTAACTCTTCTCCATTCCCAGTAATAGAGTGTGAGGAACCCTGGCTCTTCTACAGTTTTTAATTATCTGCTATGCCTCAAATTTATTATGTTAATCCAATCATTATAAGTTCTGCTTGGACACAAATAAATATCAAATGTGATCCATGGGTCCAGAATTGTGATCGTCATTAGCTGATCCTCTCATCACGACTAACAGAAGTATTTTAATATTTTATTTTGTAGCTAGTATGTGCTAAGTGTTTGATGCAGTTTATTTTAGTCTCCAAGAGATCACGACCACTGCTCACACTTCACAGAGAAGGCAGTTGAGAGTCAGGGAGGTTAACTCATAAAAACATCAAAACACCTGGGTAAATTGGATGACCCTGGATTTGAAACGAGGGCTGTTGTGTGTGGAAGTTTGATCTCTGTACCCTTCCTTCTCCTGCTTCCCTATAATGTCCTCATTAAGAAATCATAACTGAACCTCAGTTGCTCCATTTCTGCCTCCTGCCTTGCACTGCTTCCCAGTCCCAAGAAGTCATCTACTTGTGCTTCAGAAGGGTCTAAGGCACATTTCTTAATTACTCATTTGTTCACCATCCTTCTTATTTCTGTCATCTGCTGAGCATTCAGGTCTATCATCTCTCCGTTCCTTCAGTGAATGTCAATAGCCAGCTGGTGGAGCCTCCTTCACTCCCTCTAGTGAATTATCCCCCTAGATTGCTAAAGCCTGGTGGTTTTAGCACCACCAGGTGCTGGGAAAATTGGCTAGTCATAAGTAGAAAGCTGAAACTGAATCCCTTCCTTACACCTTATGCAGAAATTAATTCAAGATGGATTAAAGACTTAAATGTTAGACGTAAAACCATAAAAACCCTAGAAGAAAACCTAGGGAATACCATTCAGGACATAGGCATGGGCAAGGACTTCATGTCTAAAACACCAAAAGCAATGGTAACAAAAGCCAAAATTGACAAATGGGATCTAATTAAACTAAAGAGCTTCTGCACAGCAAAAGAAACTACCATCAGAGTGAACAGGCAACCTACAGAATGGGAGAAAATTTTTGCAATCTACTTATCTGACAAAGGGCTAATATCCAGAACCTACAAAGAACTCAAACAAATTTACAAGAAAAAAAACAAACAACCCCATCAAAAAGTGGGCAAAGGGTATGAACAGACACTTCTCAAAAGAAGACATTTATGCAGCCAACAGACACATGATGAAAAAATGCTCATCATCACTAGCCGTCAGAGAAATGCAAATCAAAACCACAATGAGATACCATCTCACACCAGTTAGAATGGCGATCATTAAAAAGTCAGGAAACAACAGGCTCTGGAGAGGATGTAGAGAAATAGGAACACTTTTATACTGTTGGTGGGACTGTAAGCTAGTTCAACCATTGTGGAATACAGTGTGGCAATTCTTCGAGGATCTAGAACTAGAAATACCCTTTGACCCAGCCATCCCATTACTGGGTATATACCCAAAGGATTATAAATCATGCTGCTATAAAGACACATACACACATATGTTTATTGCAGCACTATTCACAATAGCAAACACTTGGAACCAACCCAAATGTCCATCAGTGACAGACTGGATTAAGAAAATGTGGCACATATACACCATGGAATACTATGCAGCCATAAAAAGTATGAGTTCATGTCCTTTGTAGGGACATGGATGAAGATGGAAACCATCATTCTCAGCAAACTATTGCAAGAACAGAAAACCAAACACCGCATGTTCTCACTCATAGGTGGGAATTGAACAATGAGAACACTTGGATACAGGAAGGGGAACATCACACACCGGGGCCTGTTGTGGGGTTGGGGGAGGGGAGAGGGATAGCATTAGGAGATATACCTAATGTAAATGATGAGTTAATGGGTACAACACACCAACATGGCACGTGTATACATATGTAACAAACCTGCATGCTGTGCACATGTACCCTACAACATAAAGTATATATATATATATATATATATATATAAAGAAATAGAGATTATGAGACCCTATCCCAGACCTCCTGCATGATAAACTCTGGAAATAAGAACCTCTAGGTGAGCTTGATGCATGTTCAAGTTTGAATAACACTGTAATAGTTTAGCAATGTGAGCAACACACATACACACCCACTCCTTGTTCATTTGTGCAATGCTGAATGGACCCTGTCTTGTTCTAATTCATGAAATCATGTAATGTAAAACATTCTAAAATATGCTAAACTCTCATTGATATAAATTGAGCACATTTATCAATTAGATGAATACAATAAAATTGTGCCTTTGGGAAGTGCTTGTTAATAGGATGGGAGTGCGGGTTGGAGAGAACACAGAGGGGACAAAAAATTGTTTGAATGTATGAATACTGAGTTCTAAAGTAAATTGCTACATGGACACGAAATTTCAGGAGTCTGAGTCACAAATAATACACCAGTTATGAACACCCAAAAGGACTTGTTCTTATGTTGATTTCTGTGCATGTACTCACCCACCACTTATTCTGTACGACAAAGTCTAATTTTTGCTTTCAAGTTCTTAAGGAAAATTATAGACCAATGCAGAAAATTGGGGAGAGGCCAATTCCCAGAGAGATGAGAAAAATGTTATGATTCATAAAAGACACAACCTGAGGAAGCGCTGATTCGTGCCAGTGCTCATAGGAAAAAAAAAAAATTGTCTTAATGGGAGAAGAACAGTTAAACTTGGGAGGAACTGAACAAAGTTCTTTCAAAATTCTCAAAAAATTCAAAATTTTCAAGCACATATGGCTTGGACCCCCACATTTCAAAGAGGAGATAATAAACGTGATTTTTTTTCCCTGGCCACCTCCTCCAAATGCACTTCTCACCATTTCATTTCACATGCAGTTCCTTTTCTCTCTACCTAATGAATTCCTATGCATATGACAAGAACCTTGGGGAAGTGATCTTGTTTCTCACAACCCCAGACAGAGTTGGTGCTTTTCCTCTGCTCTTCCATTGTGCTCAACATTTTTCCAGAGAAGTGATTGTTATAATATCACACAATTACACAGATTTTAAAATCAAGCTCAGACTCTGAGCTCCTTAGAAAGGGTGAGATAGAAAGAGACGAGAAGGAGCTGCCGAATAAGCAAGACCTCATCTAGGGGCTCAAATGTCTTAAATCTTTTTGTTCTAAAAAATTCGGAGAAACTGGAGAACGATTCTGCAATGTCAGTGCTAAGTAGGGCATCCTTCAGACATCTGCCTTCAGAGAAGGGAAGCTGGCCAGTTCCCTCTCCTAAATGGCTTTCATCTCCTGTTCAGAACCACAGAAAGAGGCAGCCTATTACCATTGTATTTCTTTATCCCTCTTGAATTGCCCCTCCACCCCCCACATAAAACTCTTAGCATCATCCATCATCACACGTAGTCTATCCCGCATTCAAGCTCTAATGAGTTTCTTTTTACCACAGACGCTTATTGCTAAGATTTAATGAGCTACGGATTGTATTTACTTCTCTTGTAAATTGTTCATTATCCTTCCAAGAAAGGCCACTTTCTTGCCATTTCCATTATTGGAGATACTCAGGCTAAATCACTTTGCGTGTACTTTTATTTTATTTGCAAATCATGTATATCCATCCTTCAATTTCAATTATAGGATGAATCAAATATTTACAATGTTCCGATACCTTTAAATTTCTAAAATAAATTTTCTGATCTTTTTAAAGCTGTAATAATTTTTTTCCAAAGACTATAGCACTTGGCCTTCAATTCAATTCATAAAATAACACAACACCTGAGGTGCGTACACCCTAGTGGTGGAGAACATTGGCTCCAGAAACAGGCTGACATGCCTTTTACAGGGGCTGCTGATATTTCTAGGAGCAAGATACTTAACCTCTCTAATAACAATAATGATGGCTAATATTTATCCTAAGCTGCCTTAGTGCAAGGTACTCTGCTAAGCCCGTAGCATGCATTATTGGCTTTACAATAACCATAATGCAAAAGTATTATTCTTATTTAACAGATGAGGAATCTGAGACACAGAGAGGTTAAGCAACCTGCTCAAAATCACACAGCTAGTAAATAGGGGACCAAAATTTAAAGCCAGACAAGGTGCCTCTGGGGTTCACTGCTACTGCTTTTAAATGTAAGCCAACTCTTCTGTAAAATAGGGATAATAATATTACCATTCTCAGGGGCTCCTTAAAAGGAAAACTGGGGAGCTAAGATACACATCACAATGTCTGCCTGCCTAGCATGGAGAGAGGTCTCCTGAGAGAGGCCAAAATGAGGAACTTCCCAAGTACACGGGCAAGTGATGAATTAAAAGTTACGGAGAAAGTTAAGAGAAAAGTCAAACAAATGATCAAGAATTGGAATGGGATATAGAAGTTGAAAGCAACTGCACGTGACATTTGGCAATTACAACCACAGTCCATGGCAAGCTTTTTACACATTTTCTGAAAACTTTTCAAAAATAAAACCTTAACATGTGGCCAGTTGTCTTCACCGTTTTGAAAGCTCAAATGCATCTAGTTGCTTCTTTACTCACCATTTTGGGAAATAATACCCGGTCCCTACTTGTAAAGCCCTGATAAAAGGAAAACTCTTATTAAAAGTGTGAAAGCATAAAACTTGTTATAGCCAGTTTTCTAATCTTCTCAGATTGTTCTTTTTTCCTCTGATCTTTCTTTTTGTATCCACCTTTATCTCCCTAATAATTGTCCAGCATTATGGCAAAACTTTAAATGTTTTGCCTTCGTTAATGGAAGGAAGAGAAGTAACTTGTTAACTGTCGTATCTGTACTAGGCATTGCATCAGGACGTTAGTGTAACCCACTCGATCCTCATAAACTTTGCAAGAAAGATTCTCCTATTCCATTTTACAGATGAGGAAACTTGCCTTAAGCCTGTGGAACTGACCTTACCCTCCAACTTGCCTGAGATCCAGAGACAAACTCCAAGGAGTTCATTCTTACGTGAACCTGTATATAATACAGATTACATTAGCAAAGAAAATCCCATGCATCAGTTCTAAAGAAAAATCCTTCCATTCGTTTCCTTTTTACTTGTTAATGCAGCAGTTGCTTTTCTCTTGTGACTCTGTGTTTGCTTCTCCTAGGAAGAGACATCTGTCTTTGCTTATTGTTTTTGTGAATACAGATTGATAAACAGTTTTGTTCTCTGGTTTCTAGACTTCATGGGGCTTGCTTTGAGATCTGATGCCCCCGAAGGCAGAGCCAGTGGTCCTTATTAGGAGATTCCCAAGTTTAGAACTGTGTTTACAACTCGAGTTCCCAACATTCATTTGCTAACTTTTGATTAGCATGGTTTGGCTAAAGGCAAGATACAGGTCCAATAAATTGAGGTCTGTTGGTTCCTCTTCCCAAATCTGGCCAGGTGCTTGTACACAGGTCAAATACTCTCTTCTCTATCTTACTATTCCAGCCTCTGCCATAAGAGAATATTGTTAACATACCTTAATTCTGAACCATGATAGTCCTGTTCTTCCTGAGGATTTTTTTTTTCCTCTGACTCTTACTTTTTTCTAAGGCTGAAATTAGGTCACCATTTCTAGAATGGCATGGTTTTATTTCCTTTTTCCCTTTTCTAGGTTGCCAGCAATAAAATAATAAAAGCTGAAGTCCTAAAATGGGAGCTAGCGGAAAACTGCGTTCCCATTTTTATATCGGAAATCTAAGCTCCCCGAAGGCTCTACCGGAGATAGTTTCCTTTCATTCTAAAACTGTCTCTGGAATAGAATATAGGCCTAGAATACAGCATTCTTTACTGCATTTTTTTAAATGTGTAGGCAGGTTGATTTCAAAGACTTCAGATGAATCCCCGAGGAGATATCACCACAAAGGAAAATAACCAAAAAGGCAGTATGCACTCAGCACTTAAGTATGCTAACAGTTTGCACTCAGTCACAAAAATGAAGATAAAAGCAATGTGAAAGGGAAGGACACTGACCTAGAAGCAGAATGCATGCGTCTGACTCCTTCTGGAGTGGGACTCCACATTAGTCCCTTTGTCCATCTGGCCTGCTGCCTTCAGCTGCACAGAATGTCAATGACGTTGTGATTTAGGTTATAAGAGAGAAGAAGGCAGTGCTGGTGGTGCTAACATCAGAACCCAATCTTGTCACTGTCTCTTAGCTCTCAATCCATGAGATCCCTTTCTCACATGTCAAAATTAATCTTCTATCTGGGCATTGGTTTCCAACAACTCTCTGTCCTTCGGGATGTTGCTGATCAATTACATCCTTTTCTTCCAATATCTTCACCATTACTTTATTAACTGATTTGTTCCATAAAGGATTTAAAACATTTGAATCTCAGGCTGGGTACAGTGGCTCATGCCTATAATCCCAGCACATTGGGAGGCCAAGGTGGGAGGATTGCTTGATGCCAGAATTTTGAGAAGAGCCTGGGCAACACAGTGAGACCCCCATCTCTCAAAAATATATATATATTTAAAAAAAATAGCCAGGTGTGGCGGTGTGTGCCTGTGATCCTAGCTACTCGGGAGGCTGAAGCAGGAGGATTCCTTGAGCCCAGGAGTTTGAGGTTGCAGTGAGATGTAATTATGCCTACACTCTAGCCTGGGTGACAGAGTGAGGCCCTGTCTTTAAAAATATATATGAATAAATAATAAATAATAAACTCTTGAATATCTCTTAATGTAAATGAACAAACAAACAATGATTATCTTTTGATCCCACGCTTGTTCCAGGTATCGCTCACTCACTGTTCCCTGAGAGCCAACAGCCCCATTTCCCCTAGAAGCTTTTTCCACCTTACCCAGGCTCCCACTGCCCCCTCATCTTCTCTATCCTTCCTTCTCCCTTTTAGTTTCCACTTTTTAAATAGTTTTGTTTTGTCTTCTGCTGGTCACTTCTACAATGACACTACTACTTTTTCTTAAGGCATTATTTGTTGGCTTTAGTCATGACAGGTAAGAATTTAATTTTTATTTTGCCCTCTGTTCTTAGGCAGAGAATAGCTATTTGATAGTTACTTCATTTCCTGTGATGGTTGTTTTTAAGTATTTTAATTGTATAATTTCCACTTCATTCCTAATCCATTGATAGGATGCTATCTTTGCGGCTTCCCATTCCAGTGTTTGGGTGAAAACAGGAACATACCTTCCACTTCTCTCTACTTTACCTTCCTTCTGCTGCCTTCAATCCCTGGCAGCTACAACTTGACTTTTGCACTGTAAAAATGTATAACATCCATCTTCTCCCCTGTAGATATTATTCTATCTCCTCCGTTTTGTCAAGGATTGATCCCTAAAGGTTCACAACAAAATAGTGTTTATTTCATTTTCTTTTGATTTTTGGATTGTTGAAATTAGAAACAAAACAAAAATATGTTTCTCAATTCTCTCGCTCTTATTGTCTACCTCCTAATTCTAGTAGTTGGGATCTTTTCCACACTTCTTTGTAGTGTATAGGTTTAGTGTTCTTATTTAGACCAGTAGCTTTCTAAACTTGATTCTCAAAAGCGAATGTATATTGGATTCCTGTTCTAACTCACATTTCTCTCCAGCCATATTTGGCTAGCCTCCATTCTGCAAATTCTGTTATAATTTGAGACTTAAACTGCTTAAGATTTTTAAAATTTCTATAATTACTCAGGATAAATATTGGGCAGGGTGGTTTTTAGTAAATTTAGGTCACAAAACACATGCTGTTTTAGAAGCACATAATCACGGAGATTTAGTATTTCATATATATGTCAAATTATATATACGAAGTGTGTGTATATACACACACACACACACAAACACGCACATACATACTCACTATATATAATTTAGAGAGGGAACTGTCCTTAAATTTGTCTAAGCGTAATTTTTAAAAGGTAATAATAAATAACATAATTTTCAAATCTCTTACAGTGCATACTTTCTAGAGTTATCCAGAGGACTGGAATGAAGGAGCAGAACATTTGTTAAACATTAGAAAGATACATTTGAAGATGGAATACGATATACCAGAAACACTCCATACTCCAGTTTTGCTGTCATCACTTTATTACGTATTACAACCCATATAATTGTAGTCATTCTAATCACTAGCATCATCATCTTCCTCATAACCTTTATTGTGGTTATCATTTTAGCGTTTCAAAATAAAGAAGCAAATTAATCTACAACAATTTCTTTCTCAGTCTCCCTCCCTGATCTCCAAATCCATTCGTTTTAAACTCAGTGTACATTATTTTTCCTACAAGCACTCATCCATTAGTTTAGTCATATGTCAACAGGTTGCTTTTATCCAAGTTATTGTTTCTCTTAGTTAATTTATCTGCATGTTTATAAACTCTGGCATAAAAAAAGAAAGAAGGAGAAAAGAAAAAAGAAAGGAAAGGAAAAGAAAAGGGGGAGAAATAAGCAAATAAACTAAATCTTTTCTTTGCAAGTAGAAAATACCCCTTATTGCTTTGATTATTTCAAGCTTAGAATCTTTCAGAGTCCAGATGCAAGCATGAGAGTCATAAAAGATGAGGTGTGAGTTATAAAAGAAGCTTTGTCCTGTGTTTCAATCCATTTGATCTCACCAGAGTACCAGCTTGGAGGACGTTGTTTTAAATGTTATTTGCTCACGGCCCGGGCAAACAGACTTGCCTCCCAAAGATGTTACCTTGTTAAGAAATACAAGACCTCCCTAATAAAATCCAAGTGATTTATAGCTTGTACACAGGGGAAACAAATTTGGGGTAAAAATTGACAGTTATGCAAGTACATCAGAAGTGCCAGCTGCTGCACTGAGGTTCCCTCTGGAAAGGAATTTGCCCTCTCGCTGGGAACCATCTGCGTAGGAGTAGGAAGACCCACTCGGAGGAAATCTCCCCATACCTGCGTGCTAAAATAATCTATACAGACTCTTCTAAAGTCCCCTTTCCTGCGGCTAATAAGACAAATAGTACTTTTAAATATTAATTCATAATAAAAAATAATTGAAAATATCAATAAACATTCAGTGTTTTGAAAATTAAGCTTGAGTACACCTTCCTGTAGACATCCTTCTTTGATCAAGCCCCACCCCCATATGGAATGGACGAAGGGCTTCTCCTGATGGTGTGTATCGATGAGAGCATGCTTTGCTTATTTTTTTATTTATAAAAACTGATACACTGTGATTCAATAATTGCTTTTATTTCTGTTTTGTTCTCTTATTTGAATGTGTATTATAAATATGTGGTTCAGCTTGTGATGTATCATAGGCACTTAATAAACTGTTAAAAGAATGAATGAATCCACAAAGCACTCGCACACACCTTTTCCCATCTGATGAGTACAATTATCCTGCCGAATGAAAGCACGGAAAATTGTATTCGTACCCCACTTTCATGGAAGGGAGGGAGCACAAACACTCAGGAGCATGAATTACAAAGATTACAAAGCAAGACAATGGCAGAAGGAGTGCCTCAAGTTCTGCTCTCTCAAGCTGCCTTTGCTGCACATAGCAGGACTGTGAGTTTCAGGTCTGGTGCCCAGGTCTCCTCGGACTGTAAACGATGTCAGGCACCTGGGCATTCCTAGTCTTGTGGCTTTGAAAAAACTTGCTAGACTCTTTCTCAACATTATCTATCTAAAGTGAGTGAATACAGGTGAAGTGTGATAGAAAATGAAATCCCTAAATAAGGTAACATGTCAGCCATTTATAACCCATACAGAATGGTAGGGCCAAAAGTGCCGTGCGTTCATTCTTTCAGGGGGAGTCTATTGGAAGGATAATGGTCTTGCTTCCACTCCTAATACCCAACCTTCCCTAGCAATTTACTCTCCACATTGTAGCCAAATGACCTTTCCAAAAGGCAAATCTGGTGTTCCCTAACTTAAAACCTTTCAAGGGCTCCTGGTATCACAAACCTTTAGTTTTGTCACATGATCCTGTGATAGGATCCCTGTTCAGTTCTCCAGCCTCGTCAGGACTCAGTCTCCCTACTGTGTACACGCTTGTATCATTGGTCTTTTACACTTACTCAAAACAAATATGTAATGAACAGTAGATAAATATACACATATATATGCATATTTCCTATGCACTGTGCATAGTGTATGAGCAAATGTTAGGTCTTTTGCAAAATGAAATAGCTTACATGAGACATTATTATAGCCGTTTAAAATAGTGCCCCAAATGTGAATTAGTTTAACCATTGTGGAAGGCAGTGTGACAATTCCTCAAAGTCCTAGAACCAGAAATACCATTTGAGCCAGGAATCCTATTACTAATCATATACCCAAAGGATATAAATCATTCTATTTTAAAGATGCATGCACATGTATATTTATTGCAGCACTATTCACAATAGCAAGACAGGCAATCAACCCAAATGCCCATCAACGGTAGACTGGATAAAGGAAATGTGGTACATATACACCATGGTATACTATGCAGCCATAAAAAGGAATGAGATCACGTCCTTTGAAGGGACGTGCATGGAGCTGGAAGCCATTATCCTCAGCAAACTAACACAGGAACAGAAAACTAAACATCGTATATTCTCATTTGTAAGTGGGAACTGAACAATGAAACCACATGGACACAAAGAAGGGAACAACACACACTGGGCCCTGTGGTGGGTGTCGGGGGAGAGTATCAGGATAGATAGATAATGTGTGTGGGGCTTAATACTTAGGTGATGGGTTGATAGGTGTAGCAAATCACCATGGCACATGTTTACCTATGTAACAAACTTGCACATCCTGCAGATGTATCCCAGAATTTTAAATTAAATTAAATTAAATTAAATTAAAAAAATAAGATAGTACCCACGTGTTCAATTATTTTCTTATTTAGGAAACATCTATTGAGATCTATAGCTATAATTATATTTATATCTATTTTCTTACTTGGTAAAGCCAACTTCACTTGTTAGAGTAATAATAAAGCTCTCTGTTCTAGTCTACTAGAGGACCCTAGGACTTCATAGTTATTTTTCATAAGACTTGTTAGCCTTTTTCAATGTCTATCTCCACAATAGACTGTAAGTTCTGTGAGGCCAGAGAAAGTGTTCACCTTATTTATCATTGTGTCGTCAGAATTTCATAGAGTTCCTGTCACATAGTAAGTGCCCAATCAATGTGTATTGGAGAAATAAATGATGAAGAGATGTATGAATGTAACCTGCTGGGCTTGGGTCAAATGGAGGAGATAGACAACAGAAACATAGTGTGATTAGTGTGATCAATGTTGTGAAACAGGGGATGGACAGCTATGGCTTTGTCTTTGAAGTATTCAGTTATTTTTCTCTTACTTGCTTGAAGAAACAGCCTTTCCCCTCCACTCTTGGCACCACTGGTTCAGGTAGACTGACTCCCAAAGCTTTGTCCTGAGGATGTGTATATGCCTAACAAGATATTTAAGTTTACTCCTGGGACTTTGAGAGGAACTAATAGGTAAGTGATAGTTTCTTCCTTCTAGAGTTGTCTGGGTGGTAGAATATAAGTCTATATCTGCAGGGAACTATCTTTGGACCACACAGGGAGAGTCCACCTAAGAATGAAATCAATATCTGTGAAGGAAGAATTGAACTAGCAAAACAGAGATCAAATTTCAAAGACATTGCAGGAACATTTCTGTCAGGTCATGCCTAAATTTAGTCAGCCTCTTGACTTTTTATTTTAATTAAATAGTCCACTTTAACTGAAATTAAATTTAACTTAAGTGAGTTTGGATTGAATTTTTGTGAGCTGCGATGAAAAATGTTTGAACTCATTTATCACGGCAAGCACAGGAGGCAACAGAGAACTCCACTGCCTACAGGAGGCAGAGAGGCCTTCCTCAGAAAGGTCCACATCAGGGAGGTTTTATTTTCTGAAAGTATTCACAACTCTAGTTTGGGTTAAGCTACACATAAAGCTTAGCCCAAACTAGAATTTTTAATATTTGCAGACAATTCACTTGAGCTGAACACTAATCATTTTGTGGATGCCCATGCCTTTGATAGAGGGTATGAGCTGTACAGAAATACATGACTTTATCGTCTAGAGCTAAAATATACCTGAGGCCCATGCATATATTTATTCTGCATTTTTTTCCTTTTTCACTTCCCAATTATACAGGGCTTAGAGGGAAACATAATAAAGCTATGCACCTAACAGAATAGTGGAAAAACACCAGATTTGGAACCTACCCTGGTTACACCACGTATGAGTAGTATTAAAATATCATGGGGAAATTTATCAGTTTCTCTCAGTTTTTCAGACTCCCCACTTCCTTATCTGTAAGACTAGGACAGCAATACCTACTTCAAATGAATGGGATAAAATACAACAAATGTCTAGCACAGATCTCGATAATAATAATAAGCACTTAATAAGATTTAGTTTAGTTAGCTAAAACTTTCCCCTGAGAGATTACTGGATCCTGAATTTTTGTTGGGAAAAAATTACATTATTTCTCTAACTTAAGCATAATACCTAACACATTGTGGACACTCAGCATTTGTGGAGAAAACAAAGGTTTCTGAAAAGACAAGCATAGGCTCACTGGGCCCATTTTGTTTCCAGTCCATTGCAGTGAATTCTGCATTCACCATGTATTATGGCTCACATATATATGTGTACACATATATTATGGGAACATCTCACCACTAATTCAAGTAGATGTGTTTTACTTTTCATCTCTATCCAGCATTAAATGCTGTGGGTCTTCTTTCCCTTCCTTCCTTCCTTCTTCCTTCCTTTTCTTCCTTCCTTCCTTCCTTCCTTCCTTCCTTCCTTCCTTCCTTCCTTCCTTCCTTCCTTCCTTCCTTCCTTCTTCCTTCCTTCCTTCCTTCCTTCCTTCCTTCCTTCCTTCCTTCCTTCCTTCCTTCCTTCCTTCCTTCCTTTTCTTCCTTCCTTCTTTCCTTCTTTCTCTCTTTCTTCTTTCTTTTCTTTCTTTCTCTTTCTTTCCTTCTTTTCTTTTTTCTTTGTTTCCCCTCTAGTGCCTCATCACTTGCACAATCTTTCATTCCATTCATCTTTCACATTTTCACTATAATGATATATTATATTCCATTGCATCTTTGCCTAAAGCCTTTAAGTATTATTGTTGCAGGAAAGGGGTCCAAGAGAGGGTTCTTGGATCTTGCACAATAAAGAATTTAGGGAGACTCCATAAAGTGAAAGCAAGTTTATTAGGAAAGTAAAGGAACAAAAGCATGGCTACTCCATAGACAGAGTAGCCCCAAGGGCTGCTGGTTGCCCTGGATTGATACTGTGTGTATGGAGAAGAACACAGACCATGGGGTACCTTCAGCGACACACTGAAGAATTGTGAATTAGAGCATGAATGATGATAATGTCAGAGACGTTTGAACCAGAGCAACTCCATTGAGAATAGGAGGTGGGTAAAAGGAGGCTGAGACCTACTGGGCTGCATTCCCAGGCAGTAAAGGCATTCTGAGTCATAGGATGAGATGAGAAGTCAGCACAAGATGCAAGTCATAAAAACCTTGCTGATAAAAGAGGTTTCAGTAAAGAAGCTGGGTAAAACTCACCAAAACCAAAATGGTCACGAGAGTAACCGCTGCTCGTCCTCACTGCTACACGCACTTCCACCAGCGCCATGACAGTTTACAAATGCCATGACAATGTCAGGAAGTTATTCTATATGGTCTACAAAGGAGAGGCATGAATAATCTACCCCTTGTTTAGCATATCATCCTTCCTTCCTTCCTTCCTTCCTTCCTTCCTTCCTTCCTTCCTTCCTTCCTTCCTTCCTTCCTGCCTTCCTGCCTTCCTGCCTTCCTGCCTTCCTGCCTTCCTGCCTTCCTGCCTTTTTTCTTTCTCTCTCTTTCTTCTTCCCTTTCCCTTCCTTCCTTCCTTCTTTCCTTCTTTCCTTCTTTCTTTCTTTCCCCTCTAGTGCCTCATCATTTGCACAATCTTTCATTCCATTCATCTTAAAGCCTTTAAGTATTATTGTTGCAGGAAAGGGGTCTCAAAGAGTTATACTGACTAGGAATTTGGTGTGAGCATGAATTACAGGTGAAAGCACCAGTACTCATAAATACAAGACCTTTACTCATTGCACAGATATTTGTTGAGTATATGCCCAGCACTGGGTAAAGGATAAAGGATATAGCTGCAGGTCTGATCCATTCCCTCAGGCATGCAGAAGGGAATCCATGCAGCTCCCCATGACTCACTGGATCACCTCTTGGTATTCTCTTCTGTAAGTATTGGGGTTAAAAAATAGGCAGAGCAGCCCCTGACTGAGAAGCACACAATACTCAGGGGGTCGGTCTCTCAGAGATGAGGGTCTGGGTTTGTAAGCCCTCATGGCCAGAGGTGATGGTAGCTGGGGAGAGAAGGAGCCTAGAATGGACAATGAAGGAGGGAGGTGACCAGTATCAATCACATCTCTGAGGGCCACTTTGGAGCTAGAAGGGTGCTGTTCACTCCTCTAACTTTCATCTTACAGCTTCCCCTCAAGAGGAGAGGCTACCAGAATTCTGGTGGAACTGTTCCCTGAATGCACATGGATAGATGAGTATGGATATGCACAGCAGCGTTCTGCAGTGGGCCTGGAGATACACTGCTCAGATCCCCTTCATTAAGTCTGCATTGCCCAGCCCTGGGGAGTGTGGTCAAGTAAGAGTCTCCAGCTGCTATATTCTCCAGAGTCTGCCCCTGCTGGGGAGATCTCTGTTTCATGAAGTCCATGTTCTTCACAAGGCAGCTTGCATCTGGTGACTGAATGAAGGGAGGTAAGTATAAAGCTGGCAGATCAGGAAATTGGGGTTTTGTCATATACATATAAGTTGATAGTGGATAAGGTTTCACTGTATGAATATAAGCCTATAAGGGATATGAATGAATGATACCTATTCAGGGATGACCTTGATAGATAGTTGTGAGGGAAATTTATCCTAGTGAGCAGAGATTTGGGTGGTATCTTATTCCATTATTGCATCACCATAAAGAAATACTTGAGACTGTGTAATTCATAAAGAAAAGAGGTTTAGTTAGCTCACGATTCTGCAGGCTGTATGAGAAGCATGATGCTGGCATCTGCTTCACTTCTGGGGAGGCCTCAGGAAAGTTACAATCAAGGCAGAGGAAGAAGGGAAAGCAAGCACCTCACATGGCCAGAGCAGGAGCAAGAGGGCGAGTGGAGAGGTGCTATACCCTTTATTTTTTTCCTTTTCTTTGAGATAGAGTCTTACTCTGTCACCCAGGCTGGAGTGCGGTGTCACGATCTTGGCTCACTGCAACCTCTGCCTCCTGGATTCAAGCAACTCTCCTGCCTCAGCCTCCCGAATAGCTGGGATTACAGGTGTACAGTGCCATGCCTGACTAATGTTTTGCATTTCTTGTAGACACGCATTTCACTATGTTGGCCAGGCTGGTCTTGAACTCCTGACGTCAGGTGATCCACCCGCCTCAGCCTCCCAAAGTGCTGGGATTACAAGCATGAGTCACTGATGACCAGATCACATAAGAACTCACTCACTGTTGTGAGGACAGTACCTCGAGGATTGGCATTAACCATTCATGAGAAATCTGTCCCCGTGATCCAGTCACCTCCCACCAGGCCCCATCTCCAACAATGGGGATTACAATTGAATATGAGATTTGGGCAGGAACCCAGATCCAAACCATATCAGGTGGTGCATTTGGTTATCTACTTTATATCAAAAAAGAAGTTCCCTGAGGTCAGATTATATATGAAATTTAGAGAGTGGCAAATGACCTGGCTGGCTGGCAGGAGTGTGGAAGAAAAAAGTAACAAGGAGGTCTAGGGAAGTGGAATGTAGACTGACAAGAAGGTGGAGGAGAGCACCAAGCAGGAAGTCTTTATATGTTGATTTTCACCAATAAGCATTTGCCATGAAAGAGGCACTAACCAATTAAGGAGACAAATGCCTTGGCCACATGGGGCAAACCAGCTTCTATACTGACTACCCCAGTTCTGGAAGAATTGGAGTATAAATGAAGAGGCCATGGTGACAGAGAGGAAGGATGTACATGGGCCCAACAGCATGGGCCCCCAGCCCTGCTGTTAGCCAAAGCTGGTCTAGCTATTGCCACCACCAGAGTTCAACCTATCATCAAGAGTCCAATTCTTAGTCTCCATATGTCACCATTTCTTGAGGATACCAAGTGGTCACTTGATAGCAAGGTAACTACACTGGATTTCATCCATCCCATAGAAGTCAGTGATTCATCTTGGCAAGAGGAGACAAATGAATATACATGTATTCTGGGTTTAGTTAACAGTTTTCCTTCCCTTCTTGCAAGGCCTCAAGGGTAATTTTGTGTGAACCCCTGATTACAGGATCCACTTTCCATATCACAATTTTGCCATTTTGACTCAGAATTGTATATGTGTTGCAATGTCCCTGGTTAGAATACATGGGATAAGGAACCTGAAGGTAGAAACAAGAGTGGCTCTGTTAGCTATCTCTCTGGGTGACCCATGTGGAGAACCTGTGCTTCCTTTCCCCATGCCATGAGTGAGGGTATAATTAGCTTCTTTTACAACCAGGTCTCTCTCACACTCCACTCTGTCTCTGTGGCCCTCAGCTGATAGTTCTGCAAGGAGTCCCCTTAAAACTCTGCTCATTTGAGTTGAAGTGAGAGGAAAAGCATTTTTGTCACTACCATGAAAGGAAGGAAAACACTCTGGAACTCAGTATCTCCAAGGAAATGCTTCTACCTGGCTTGTCAAAGACAAACCTTGAGGTCTAAAGGACAGGAAACCAACAGTGGAATGCAGGAGCTCTTGCTACCATTCTTTGTTCTGTTCTTGGCTTTTAGATGCCTCAGAGAAGACCCCAAAAAACGTCTAATTTTAAATTCTATCACACAGGTTAAAAACATGTGCTAAGAATCAGACCTGTGCACTTTGGATTCCAGGGCAAGGAACTGGAAGACATTAAAAATTCTTCAAACTAATTTTTAGTGATGTTCGTTCCTGCCTTTCTATTTATTTCTTTGTCTCTGCTTCCAGGTTCTGCTGAAGCTCAGAAATCCTAATTGCATAGGCACTTTGAAGCCCAGCAGAAATTTGTTTTTTTATTATATGCCTCAAATAATAAATCAGCTCCTATTGATTTGAAACTTGACTGAGTTCTTCTAAAAAGACTTAAATTTCTTTCCTGGGTTTTTAGATTGGACCAATTTTACTCAATTTTGAATTTCATTATGAATTGCCTTCTGCATTCAATGGAAAGCCAATTTCCCTCTCAACCCTACCAAATACATTTCTTCAAATTGCAGTTGAACCTTTCTTAATGGGATGTCAGCAACCTCCATGATAAATATTGACCCTGTGTTCAGCCATTCTAAGCTCAAACATTTCCCATTTTCATGTGTTTCACCATTGTGGAGGCAAGTCCTCCAAAGAAGAGGCTAGTCTTCACCTTTTATCAAATAACTAATGTAATAATCTAACTAGTAGAATATAAATAATCTAATTAGTATGATTTAAGCAATCTAATGAGCCAGGAGAATCTGAGAGGGTTTTCAAATGCCTTCTCCCAAAATCAACTGCTAGAACTTCAGTCCAAAATCAAAGGCATATTATGAATGTGTTGTGTCAGTAAGAGAATTACAAAGCCGTATGTAATATATACACCCAGGAAGGAAAAGGAATTTCTTTTCATTGAAGTAAAATTGGTTATTTAGCCTAAGACTACAAATGTAAATACCTTAATGCCATAGAGAACTTAACCTGAGAGGGGATAATGAAAAAATGTCATCCATTTTTGGTTACTATGGCAAAAGACTTTTGTCTCTTTGCCGAGCCCTTCTAAATTCATCTCTCAACTCTAGGCATGTGAATCTTCCCCCTAAAATGAAAAGGCAACCTGTTAGATCTGAGCCTTTCTCCCAATTTTAGTGAGTTCCATGGTTTAAATTTTCAAAGTCTTAGTCTAGGGATCTAGACCCTTTGCATTCTGATTCCAACTTATTCATATAGACTCATTTCCCTGACTCCCCAAGAATCCACCCTTTCCTTAAGTACCATTAGCTGATTAGGATACAGAATATTATAGCTTTACCCTGTCTGCATCTCACAGCACCCAGTGCTCTCAAATCTTCTCATAACTTATACATATAAAACAGATCTTTAGACAAGGATGTGTGAGCAGACTTATTAGGGAGGTGACCTCCGGAAACAGGACCGAGGGAATAGGAAGATCGAGACATGGAAAGGGAAATGTGCATTATAAACGTTATAAACCAAGTTCCTATGGTTTGAATGCCTGGGGCTCAGTGCTCCTGGGAACTTTCTATGGAAACTGCCAGCATGAGCTTCAGCATTATTTCCCCGAATGATGGAAGGAGAGCATCCACTCCCTAACTCCCATTCCCCAGTAGTAAGGAATTCCCTTGCAGGCATTTATTCACCCACCCTCCTGAGCTATACCATGTACACGAGAGAAGCCTTCCGTGGTTTCAGGGAAGTCCCAGCAGCAGCAAAAACGGGGTCCTCACTATGTGGATTTGGGATGAGATGATGCAGTCAGGTGCATGGGAATGTCCACCATAGTGGCACTGAAATCAGAAGTGGGCTTGGGGATGAGATTTGGGTCCATCGTCCATTGATACTCAAGAGAAAGTGCCAGAGAGGTTCATGTTTGCTTTCCCCCTGCCCTGAGTTCACACAGAATTTCTGGCTTCTAGTTTTATAGTTTTTCAGTGGCTTGCGGGTTCTATTAATTGCCTTATGTTGATTTCTCAAATATGATAGTCTAAGACCTCTTGGTTTTAGCTCCATGGCTAGTAGCACTTCCATCAACTAAATGGTCTTCCCTATAATCACCAAACAGTTCTTTTATTTTCACAAATGCTCAGAACTATCTTTCTACAGAGTTTATTTTCCCACCTCCTCTATTTAACCACTCATACCTGTTGCTTATCAAAATATGGCTTATAATTCAAAGCCTCACTTGGCTGCTCCATCAAAAATGAAATGTTCTCTAATTTCCCCAATATGATATGATACCTCCTTTATATTATTAATACACTCCTGTGATTATAAGTAAAAGAGTATTTTTTTACCCAATAAAATTCAAAGGTCTACTGAATACCCTGTGCTTTCAGATTCAAAAGCGGTAGAAAAATCACCCTCCCCAAGTATTCCAGGAATTCTAGAATGGTGGGGGGTGACTTACCGATGATCAGTTTCTGCTTCCTCTGAACTAATTTTGTTTGTGAGTCACCTTGCATTTGGTGTCACTATTTAGGCTCATGTCAAAACGAATCTGATATGTAGCTCCCTTCTCTTGAGTCCAGCAACAACAATAACAGCAACATATCTCTCTATTAGCCTTTTATTTGCCTAGAAGACTAACAAGGCTTCTAATGTATCATTGAAATATTGGCCATTTATGCCAATAGAGATTCAGATTTCCTCCATGATAAGAAGTACCTTTAAATTATACCTGCATTCTGTCATGCCTCTCTCCACCTCATTCTCAAATCTCTGTTAATTTCACATACCAAGTTTGTTTCTTCTATGTCATATTCTCAATCCTCAACTTCACCATCAACGTGACCATTAAGGGCAACTGGTTTCCTCCAAGGAACACTGATAGGACTTGCAAAATAATATTTTGCCTTTAAAGTATATATATATCAATAGAAGACAGACATGAACCTGATATTGATGACTTCTAAGAGAGAGTCTTGCTGGGTCTGACTCTACTTCAAAGGCTCAGACTTTTACCAGCACCTAGGCACAATAAGGCACTGAGATAATGACTCACTGAATGCACAATACAAACCTGGTGTGTTCTCAGAGTATCAATTTATGATGATAAATATAATGATCTTGTTGGCCAGAGATATTCAGATCTCTTGTGTATCTTTTCTTCTTCTGTGGCCAATGAACTTGGGAACCCATATGATAACGAGGAACTGTTGTTAATTAACTATGGGAAACCATTATGACAGGGAGTAGCAACATTTAAAGTCTTTGTCATTAATGCAATATCTTCTTGATACCCCTTGGCAAATACAGAAAGAACAAGGACCCCATAAAAAGTTAGAATTCCATCATCAATGGTAATTGAGCTATATATCTACAGTAAGTCCTTGCCAATGGCAAGTGATTGATTGGACACTGCTAACATTAATTTCTCTGATTCTTCTCTTTCTGTGTTGCCTGCCATATCAAACCTCATTCTGATTGAGACATTGCTTTGTAAGTATATTAATATGTTCAGAAATGTTACTCTTACGTCTTGTTGTCACAGGAACCACCCTCCATTTCAGGACATTTTACAATTTTTTGCATTTTCTTTTATCTGTTGTCTTACAGCTTAATTTCCGTCTATTCCAAGCTACATATTTTCATTTGGAAAAAACACTAATACTCTATGATTTCTAGCTTTAATCTTAAAATTCTCCTTAAATAAATAAAATGTATGCTATGCTTTATTATTTCCCATTTTATTATCTATATGCTATGCTTTATTATTTCCCATTTTATTATCTATATGTAAGTCATGTTTTGCTTCATTGACATTTGCCTTATCATACATATTTTTGCATACACCCAAAGTTTTTCTCTTAAATTATGAACTCTTTGATGACAGGAACAAAATTTAGGGCCAGTTGAGTAGAGACCTAGAGGGAAGTTAACTACCCTACATAAGGCAAAATGTAAAGGAGCAGCTAGTGGTAGGCATTTTGTAGAGCACATGCAAAAAGGTGAAAAATTATCTTAAAATATTGTTAATAAGAACTCATATCATTATGTTGAAATTTGAGGAATTGCAGATTCTATATTTTTGAAAAGTAATAGTATTGTCCTTGATCCATGACTATACCAAACTGGTGAAGGGTATGAAATGAGAACAGCACTCTTTGGACATTTCAAGGTGAACTGTAAGACCCAGAGTGACAGAGAAATCCCATTCAAGAAGAGGGATATGATTTCCCAAATGAAATGAAAAATACATTTGAAGTCAAATGATTGACATGTATCATCACTGCATGAATATCTGCAATTAAAAAGAAAAAGAGGCCAGGCGAAGTGGCTCAAGCCTCTAATTCCAGGAGTTTGGGAAGCTGAAGAGAGAGGATTGCTTGAGTCTTAAACTACTGGTAGTTTGAGACCAGCCTGGGCAAGATAGTAAGAACTTTTCCAACCTGGATGACAGAGAAAGACCCTGTCTCAGAAAAATAAATAAATAAGTAAATAAATAACGGTGTGGCAACTCAAAGATCTAGGACTAGAAATGCCATTGGACCCAACAATCCCATTGCTGGGTATATACCCAAAGGGATAGAAATCATTCTATTACAAAGATACATGCTCACGTATGTTCATTGCAGCACTATTCACAATAGCAAAGACATGGAATCAACCCAAATGCTCATCAATGATAGGCTGGATGAAGAAAAGGTGTTACATATACACCATGAAATACTGTGCAGCCATAAAAACACATGAGATCGTGCCCTTTGCAGGGACATGGATGAAGCTGGAAGCCATTATCCTCAGCAAACTAACACAGGAACAGAAAACCAAACATGCATGTTCTCACTTGTAAGTGGGAGCTGAGCAATGAGAACATGTAGACACAGGGAGGGAAACAACACGTACTGGGGCCTGTCAGGAGCAAGGGGCAGTGGGGAGAAGGACAGCATTAGGACAAATAGCTATTGCATGCTTGGCTTAATACCTAGGCGATGGGTTGATAGGTACAACAAATCACCATGGCACAGGTTTACCTATGTAACAAACCTGCACATCCTGCACATGTACCCCAGAACTTAAAATAAAAATTAACATTAAAAAAGCAAAGCAAAAGTGGTAAATCTCTGGTGGTTAAAGCTTTAGGGAATTTCCTCCCAAGTCTGAGGCACAGCTCTCCCACTGGCTACTGAGACACATTGGTAAATTTCTGTTTCTTCATTTGTACAATGAGGATGATAACACCTACCTTTAAGAGCTGTTGTGAAGATGACAGCATGTCGCTTCACATTTATGGAGTACTAAATGTGGTCCAGGCACTGTCTAGACACTTGTTTGTAGCATTTCATGCACTCCTTTCAAGGGTACTCAGATAGATGCCATTGCTTACCAATATTTCATGCAATCCTTTTAAGGATACTGAGATAAGTGTCATTGCTTACCATGGAGAAAAGGGAAGCATAGAAAGATCATTCATGGTCACGCAAGTGACACATGTTGGACCTGGAATTTGAACCTGAGCATTCAGGTCCCAGAGGATCCCCTGCTCTTACCCAGATGACTGCACTGCCTTGTAAACGACTTGACATCTCATTAGTTTCTTTAAATGAGATAATGCACAAAAGCCTTTCTAACAAAGCTTAAAACATAAAAAACCATGTATTTTTCTGTTATTATTTTCAAATTTGTGGTAATGAAACAGTATTGAAAATTATTGGAATGAGTGTCAGACTACCTTAATTCTGGTCTTTGCTGTGCTGCTAAATGGATGTGTGTGTAGTTTTGTGCAAACCAGTTCTCCTCTCTGGGATTCATTTTTCTCATCTGTAAAATGAAGCATTTTCTGTGACATTGCCTGAGCTTACTTTTTGCTCCAATAGCCTATGATTCCTATGCAAATTTAAGGGCTATTTATTAAACAGCTTACAGGCTACACTGAACACACCTTAAAGACTTTAAACTTTGTTTCCTGAGTGCTTGGTTTTACCAAGTATTTTAGAGAGGAGGCTAGATTTCAAGGGAATTAACAAGGCCAGAAATTTTATTGGCATTGTTTGCTTGATCCAAGCACTAAGAGAAAGAGAAAACAAATCAAGTAAAAAATATATCTTTTTTTTCCAGAAGGAGGCTCATAGCCGCAGAGGTGGAGAGATTCCGTTACCTATCCAGAGTGATCTTGAATGTCCCTTGAATAAATTGATCTGGGGTCCTAACATGTGTAATTTCATTTTTAGTAACAGTAGGTCTGCAGCATTAGTTGCAGTTGCCAAAAAAGGGTTGACATTTATTACAGGCTCAGACATGGAGAAAAATGACTCTTCACATGAATGCATTTGCCTAAAGCAATGATAGTCTCAGAGGGAAATCATAAACAGAAAGAAAATGCTACTTGACTGCTCCCAAATCTTGTGAATCTTAGATAGGCTGGAGAAGAAATAATTAGTGTTAAGAAGAATTTGCTTCTCTTTTTCCTTACCTCACTGTACTGGACTCTTTGTACTCTGCCAATATCCCATTGATATTACACTTACAACCCCATGTATGCCAATGCCTTCTGCTACAAGCACCTGACATTCTCTGGCTGGATTTTCTCTGCTGAGCATGGGGGCAGCCAGAGATGCGAGGTAACTGATGACCCTGAAAGCAGTCCTTAGGTAATGCCACAATGCAAGTGATAGATAAGCATCTCAGTTTCCTGATCCTTGAGGCAGGAACCCTTCAAGATCTGTTCTTCAAGGCCTCCACAGGTCCTGAGCAAGATTGAGCCCCAGTGCCCATCTCAGTAATACATTCTTAAATGCACTTTGTATTGGCATCTGTGATGGCTTTGAGAATACACCTGCCAGATCTCTGACTGCAGATTGACTGAGAGCTCCAGCTGCTCTGCTCTTTTTTTAAAAATAATTTTAATATTTTTTTTTCAACTTTTATTCTGGATTGGGGGTACAGGTGCAGGTTTGTTGCATGAGCATATTGCATAATGTTGAGGTTTTGAGTACAAATGCTTCTGTCACCAAGTAGTGAGCGTAGTATCCAATAGGTAACTTTTTAGCCCATGCCTCCCACTCTCCCCACTCTAGTAGTCCCCAGTGTCTATTGTTCCCACCTTTGCCTCCATGTGTATTCAATGTTTAGCTCCTGCTTATACATAAGACCATGCAGTATTCTGTTTTCTGTTCCTGTGTTCATTGGTTTAGGATCATGATCTCTAGCTGCATTCATGTTGCTGCAAAAGACATGATTTCATTCATTTTTATGGCTGCATGTTATTCCATGGTGCATATGTACCATGTTTTCCTTATCCAATCCATCCTTGATAGGCACCCAGGTTGATTACATGTCTTTGTTATCATAAATAGTTCTGTGATGAACATATGAGTGCATGTGTCTTTTTGGTATAATGATCTATTTTCCTTTGGGTCTGTGCCCAGTAATGGGATTGCTGGGTCAAATGGCAGTTCTGTTTTAAGTTTTTTGAGAAGTCTCCACACGGCTTTCCACAGTGGCTGAATTGATTTACAACCTCACCAACAGTGCATAAACATTCCCTATTCATAGCCTCACCATCATCTGTTTGTTTGTTGTTGTTGTTTTTTTTTTGACTTTTTAACAATAGCCATTCTGACTGGTGTGAGATGGTATCTCAGTGTGGTTTTGATTTGCATTTATCTAATAAATAGTGATGATGAACCTTTGTTCATATGTTTGTTGGCAGCTTGTATATCTTCTTATTTTAATTTTTTGCCTTAATTTTTTGTGTGTACATAGTAGCTGTATATATTTATGAGGCACATGAAATATTTTGATACAGACATAAATGCAAAATAATGACATCCTGGAGAATGGGGTATCCATCCCCTCAAGCATTTATCCTTTGTGTTACAAGCAATACAATTACAGTCTTGTAGATGCTGGATATTAGACTTCTGTTGGAGACAAGGTTTGAGCATATTTTCTTCCATTCCATAGGTTATCTCTTTACTCTGTTGATAGTTTATTTTGCTGTACAGAAGCTCTTTAGTCTAATTAGATCCCACTTGTCAATTTTTGCTTTTGTTACAATTGCTTTTGGGGGACTTAGCCACAAATTATTTGCCAAAACTGATGTTGAGAGAGGTATGTTCTAAGTTTTCTTCTAGGAATTTTTTTTTTTTTTTTTGAGACGGAGTCTTGCTCTGTCACCCAGGCTGGAATGCAGTGGCATGATCTCGGCTCACTGCAACCTCCGCCTCCCGGGTTCAAGCGATTCTCTTGCCTCAGCCTCCCGAGTAGCTGGGATTACAGGTGTGCTCCACCACTCCTGGCCAATTTTTGTATTTTTAGTAGAGACAGGGTTTCACCATGTTGCTCAGGCTGGTTTTGAACTCCTGACCTTGTGATCTACCCACCTTGGCCTCCCAAAGTGCTAGGATTACAGGTATGAGCCACCACAACTGGCCTCTTCTAGGATTTTTATGGTTTGAGGTCTTACATTGAAATCTTTAATCCATTTTGAGATAATTTTTGTATATGGTGTAAAGTAGGGGTCCAGTTTCATTCTCCTGCATATGGCTAGCCAGTTATCACAGAATCATTTATTGAATAGAGAGTCTTTTCTTCATTGCTTATTTTTGTTGACTTTGTCAATGATCACATGGTTGTAGGTGTGCAGCTTTAATTCTGGATTCTCTATTCTGTTTCACTGATCTATGTGTCTGTTTTTATACCAGTACCATGCTGTTTTGGTTACTGTAGCCTTACAGTATAGTTTGAAGTCAGGTAATGTGATGCCTCTGGCTTTGTTCAGTTGCTTAGGATTACTTTGGCTATTTGGGCTCTTTTTTTGTTTCATATGAACATATACAATAATGTTATCTAATTCTGTGAAAAATGACATTAGTAGTTTGATAAGAATGGTGTTGAGTCTGTAGATTGCTTTGGGCAGTATGGCCATTTTAACATTAAAATGCTTTGTTCTTAAATTCAACACTGCATTTGCACTGAGACTATACTTTCCAGGGACCTCTCTGAGTCAAAGACTGAAAGAAGCGGGTATACTAAGGCAGAGGCGGCATTCCTCTGATTGCTTACCATTGCCCAAGGATGGTCTGTAGGCTTTAACAAACTTGCCTTAGCAATTTAAGATGCTTCTACCAAACTGTCCCTTCTTCCTTCTCCCTTTACTAAGGATCAGACCTCAGCTGCAATCTGACTGCTCCCCTAGCATCTCCTGCTCCCTCCCATTTTATTTTATACTGGTATAAAATCCTTATACATGTAATCCTTCCTCGATGTTTTGGTTCTCAGAGGACCTGGAATAACATAGCTTCCTTCCCTTCTTTGTTTCATTTCCTTGCTCCCTACCAGTATTTCTTGGGATCACCCAAGACACTGCTTGCATTTAAATCTTTACCTCCTACTCTGCTATGGAGGAAGACAACTTAAGATGATCCTTCCTTCTTTAACTCATAACATCATGTAACTTCTACATTTATCCACCACTAAACACACACACACACACACAACGTGTACACATTCATCTTGTGGTACTTCACTACAAAATTATTTGAGACAATGTTCTGCCACAGGTTCACACAGAGGTTTGGCAGAGAATGTTAAATGCTGATATATTTTGGGAAGCTTCAGCAATTTGGGGAAAAGAGCCGAAATCATAGATGCTCCATATTAATTATGTTTGGTTGACCTTTTGAATTTCCTTGTCTATAAAAGAGAACCCCTCAGAGATGCCCCCAAATCATCATTTCAAGCTGATTATCACAATTCCTTCCATAGTTCATAAAACCATAAGTGGGATCTATATGATGTTGCTTTTTATCTGGACATATAAGTAGAATCCACCAAAAAGTCCAGCTTCTGTAGTGATTGCAATGATATAAAAGTTTCCATGAAAGAAGGTGAAGATAATGGTAGCAAAATGATTTAACCTTTCTCTTTTGATAATGTTACCACCCACCATATAGGAGTTTACTATGTTGAACTGTAAGAAGGCCCTTTTCTCTTCCAGTTCAACATGAACTGAGATTAAATAAAAAACAGATTGCAAAACCAATGTGGGACCATGGGCTTATTATAATCTGAATCTTGAATAAAAATATGCACATATGAAGTCATCCTGAGACGTCCTCTTTCTTCAATAATTTTGACTTTATTTGGATAATACATTTTCTTGAGTTACTGCTTATCAGATGAAGCCACAACTCTCTAGTCACCCAGTAATCTAGCAACCAGTATCACTAATACAAGAGTTTTGGCACTGGTAACATACTGTGGCTCTTACCCAGGCCCATGAGCTCATGGCCTGAAGAAATTTGGACCTGCCAGGTATATGAGATAGTTGTGTCCTGCTCATATGCTCTCCACTCATACTTACGCTCCAGCCATTGCTAGAGCAATCAGTTGCAAGTAGGTAGAATCTTATGGTATGTCCCCTCTGTTGTACCAAACATCTCATGCTGCCACATGAGTCACTGGTGACAATGAGTTAAGCCACTTTGACATATAGCCAAACATGGAATTATGATGGAGTTAATACTTGTATTAGTCTATTCTCACACTGCTATAAAGACATACCTGAAACTGGTTTAACTGGCTCATGGTTCTATGGGTTATATACAGGCTTCTACTGGGGAGGCCTCAGGAAACTTATGATCATGGTGGCAGATGAAGAGGAACGCACTTCTTCACATGACCAGCAGGAGAGGGAGAGAGTGAAGAGGGAGGTGATACACACTTTCAATCATATCTCCTGAGAACTCTATCATGAGAACAGCAAGCAGGGAGGCCACACACGTGATTTGACCACTTCCCGCCAGGCCCCTCCTCCAACACTGGAGATCACAATTCAACATGAGATTTGGGTGGGGACACAGGGCCAAACCATGTCAATACTCTATGGGACAATTCTTGTCCAATGGGAGATTGGAGCCAGTGGGTAAATCCAGCCTTCTCCTGTCCCTCATGTGGAAAAGTTCAAGGAGCAGTCTACGTGACTCATGGCTCAAAATTTCCCCAGTAGGGTTTAGCTCAAGAGGTCTGTGCCAGTGACAATCCCAATAATACATTTAAGATATTCTTTCTTTCTTCCCTGTTTCGTTTTACTTATTTTCCCATCCTATTCTTTGGAATTGCTTCCCCAGATAAACTAGGTGATGTAAGCCATTGCCATAGATTCTACTTTTTGAGAAATCTTGACTAACATTCTGACCTAGAACTCATGGGAGAAAAAAACAAAGATAGAATCTAGGAAAAAAAAAAAAAAACCTAGAGAAAGGAATTTGATATTGCTAGAAAGTTTGCCTCGAGCGGAGGCCATTCTAGGAGTTCAGTAGATAGAGGGGTAAACATTTTGGCTCTATTTGCCAAAATAGATTTGAAACCCAAGGATATCCCGATAGAATTGGTGGGTACTAAAATACTAAAATAAGGAGGTCTTGGTGAGATGATATCTCTAATTTGGGGTACCAGTGACTTAAGTCTTGAAATCAGACAGTTTTTAGCTAAAAGTCCAGCCAAGCATGATAATCATAGCACTGCAAAGAAGAGACGGATGTTCACTAGAGGTTTTGCAGAGCCTCTTGCCTTTGTATGCAGCAGGAGCTCTTATAGTCAACAACATGATAGAACGGCCAAGGATGCATGAAAACAGCTTCAAATATGAAGGTAAAATAAACCACAATCATGTATACTCTGTAAAACCATAAAATGGCAGATAAAATAATCAAGACAGAAAATAAAAGTAAAGGACAAGTATAAATAGTGAGGTTTAACTTAAATTCCAATTCGACTTCATTCCCATTGTCTTGTAGAGATATACACCGTGATATATTAAAACATGACCCTGTTTCCCAAGGCTCATGTTCTGTGTCAGCCACTGAGGATATACAGATCTTTGGTCCATGTTCCCGGGTGATTATTGCAAACTAAGGAAAGATACCCCAGCCTCAGCCAAGTGGCCTGGGGATGAGGGCAATATGCCAGTGGGAAACCAGACTACTAAGCAGGACAAAGGCAGATCTGGCTGGTTTGAGCAGGTCTGGCAGCCAGGCAGTTGGGGAGGCTGTGATGCAGTGAGGGAAGCATTCACTTAAGGCAAACCAGATAATGGACTTATGGCAAAACAGAGGGTCATAGACTCCACGAGATGTTTGGGGGGGAAAAATATGCTAAGACACAAGCTGCTGTGTCCAGGACTTCCCAGGACCAAGGTGATAACTGCAAAGGCAGGAAAGGGTAGCAGTGCCTGCAGCTGAGTGAAGCTGGTGAAGGTCGATTATAAGGGTTCTCAACCAGACTGGCAGCTGTGCAGTCTGTGGTGTACCGCATAGGCATGCTGGAAAGAAGTCTTTCCCATCCAGCGATATCAAATTCGTGGGCATTCTTTTTTATTTTTTTGAAACGGAGTCTTGCTCTGTCACCCAGGCTGGAGTGCAGTAGCGCGATCTCGGCTCACCCCAAGGTCCACCTCCTGGGTTCAGGCCATTCTCCTGCGTCAGCCCCCCAAGTAGCTGGGACTACAGGCGCCCACCACCACGCCCGGCTATTTCGTGGGCATTCTTTAAGAACTAGAGCAGTGGTTCTCACGCAGAGGAGATTTTACCCCAAGGAGATGATCTGGCCATGATTGAAAACTTTTTTGGTTGCCAAAAATAGGGGAGTTGCCACTGGTATCTATTGAATAGAGAACATAGATGCTGTCAAAAACCCTATAGTTCCCATAATGAAGATTTATCAGACCCCAAAGGTCCGTAGCCCCTTGGTTAAGGAATCCTGGACTAGGGTGTTGTTTATAAGCTTCTCAGGGATTCTCAGCAGGAGAGAGAAAAGGAACTTCTTTGACATAAAGAGTTGGGGAAAAGTATTAACTAAGCACCTGCCATGTGCCAGATCTAGCACATGACTTTTCTTAAACCTCACAACCAAGGGTAGATATTGTAACTCCATTTTACAAAAAAGGAAATAGGACCTCAGAAAGAGAAGTTACTACGCAATGAAAGACTGAATTTAGCTGGGACTTAAATCTGTTAGATATATAAAGGCCAAAGTGGAGACTAGTTTTAAAATGTAAATTATTTTCATTGATTGCTTACAATTCTTAACAAGGCAGGAAAATGTCCTTATGCTCATGACTAGCTTTAAGCATCAGTAAGTTTAGTCTGATTTTACTAGCTTTTTATAAATAGAAATATTTTGCTATTAGAATACTTATGTAATCATTAAGATTTTGTTTAACACAGAAATATTAGGCATAGCTTTATTGGAAAGTTGAGATTACAGGTTATTTCATTATTGTCTATATTTTTCTGAACTGTGCAATTTTAAAAATGATTAGCATATATTAAAAAGTTGCCAGTTAGGTTTATTTTAATGTGATATAAATAGACAATAATTTCAAGATATAGAATAAATTGTGCAGAAGACATAGACTCATTTATTTGGGGATTATATAGATTTGTTGGCTGTGAAATCTAAAATTAGATTCCATTTATTATCACTTGTAATTCTTTATGTGTTACAACAAGTGGACACATTTTAAAAAGAAAAACAGGTATGCAATTTATATTTCCAGGGGGCTTGTAAAATATAGTTTTGCCTAAACTGATCAAAATATTTGAGGTGCCTTCTCAAAACTGCCTGTGACGTTTCTCTGGGTAACCCCACAGCCGATTCTAATTTCATTTTCTCCACAATTATTCTGCCCAGTATTGGGTGTAATATCCTCCAAAACTCCACTCACATAGTAACTTGCTAGAATTTCTGCACTGTTGTTAGTTTTCTCACCCAAATCATAAGTCCTATAAGGACAGGTTTTATGCTTATTCAACTATATATCCCCTTATCACCCAATGCAGCGTCTTGCACATAGTAGAAAGCCAATAAATTCTTGCTTAGTTGAAATAACTCTAGCCCTGGGGCCAAGGTGCGAACGTTGCCATGATCTTAGAGAAGGCAGTGATGGGGTATTGCAAATAGTGTCTGTGCTTAGTAGGCACATTTATACGTAGGGTTAGTGGCCTCTATTTTTAATTTACTTGATTATTCTACAGTATCGACTTTTTTTTCTTAAATAATTCTTTATTTACATCCGAAGATCAAAAGTCATTCAAGTTGAAGCCCTTCCCACAAGCATTGTTATGAGTTCTGCTCACAAAATGTTCAGGAACGTTAAAAATCTCCGACATGAAAAATATGTTAAATCACTAGATTTTAAGTCGGACTAAGTAAATAAATATGTAGCTGTGCACTTGCGGAGCAGCGGTAGGGAGACCCGTGAGACTGCTGTGGCGAAAGCTTAAAGCTGCATCATCCGTCAGGTGTGGATGAGATCCAGCGAAAGGGTGAGCGACGCCTGCCATCTACAGGCCACAAAGTGTATTGCCGCACAAGTGCTGTAGACCTTGAATTTAAGAAGCCTTGGGGGAGGATACTCACTGATGTGATCTCGAAGAGACTGTCCTGTGTTGAATTATTCAACGTAAAAATATAATGAAATAATTATAACTATTAACAGATAACAGGTGACACTTCCCTTCACACTTCCCTCTGTATAATTCTTATTTTACGAAATTGAAAATGAGGAGATTTGGGTGTCTTCCACTTTTATTATCATGATGGTGCTTTGTCCTCCTTCGCCTTGTAATTATCTCTGTGTATGTCTGTCTTCCCCAAGAGCCAACTAACTCGTGCAGTGCAGGGGACCCATAGAATTCATTTATGTATACGCTCTTGCCTAGAGAAGGGTTTGACACATGACAGGTATTCTACCAAGATTTGATGCATGACTGCTTAAGGGAATGAATAAATAAATGAATAAGTAAATCAATCAAAAACTAATTATTTTTCAGTCGCCTTGTTCTAAATTACATATAAATTTATGAAGAAAAATTGTACTCTCACATAGATACATACATATGTATATATGGTGAGCATGGTGTCTGCCCCCAACAGTACACAGTAAACATTATCTACATTAGACTACAATGTATGTGCGTGTGTACATATATCTAAGCATATGTGTTTAGATGGCTGTTTTAAAACTTCTGCAATAAATCAAGGGATGAATACTTTTTATTCAAATCCTTAAATCTGTATGTTAAGGATCTTGTGAATTCAGCTTCAGGTCCCCATCTATGTCATTTTATCAGGCAAAATATTCTGAAAGGTTCATTCCATTTAGAAAGTAAACATGATAGCAAGGCCACAGTTATTACTTCTCATTTATTTTGTTCTTTTGGAGATTGACCATCTAGCTTAAGTCAGACAAAATAAGAATCAAGAAAAAAAAAATGTTCAGATAAAGTCATTGTAAGAGAGAGAATATAAAAGAAAGTGGAAAAGTAAGATTAATATTGTTTTGCCTAAGAGACCCGGTTTCTCTCCCAACTTCTCCCCCACCAACACAAACTTGAAGAAACTTTTTGGATGTTTAAACTTAATTATCTTTAAAAATAAGGAAGCAGTGCTTATGGGGCACTGCTGCGTGGCAGGCACTGGGCTGGGCATTTCAGTGAATTTTCACATTTAATCTGCCCAACAGGCCCAGCCCTAGAAGACACTTATTGGCAGATTCCTTTTGTGGACCATGAAACTGAGTCTCAGAGAGGTTATTTCTGCAAGGTCATGCTGTGGGAGGTACAGGGATGCACTGGAATGAGCTCACACTGGCTTATAGGAGGCAACTCTTCATTCAGTCATGTCATGTTGGCAGCTTGAAGTCGGCCACGGTAGAATAATTGACAGCATGTCAATGAGCAATTGCTGCAGAGAAGCTGCTGTGTCTGCCTGCTTGTTAAACATACACCAGCACACCACAGGTTAAGACGCAAAGATAAAAGTTTAAGAATATTTGACTTTAAAAGGCATCTTCTTCTAATAAACCACACTACCCAAGAGTTAAGGGAGAGTCTAGGTAAAGTTTATGTAGCAATTCATCGTTTAAAAAAACAACACTTTTGTGCCTGCGTAGTCTCCCCCAAAATGAACCAGCTTTGTCTTTCTCTTTTCTTTTTTTGTCTTTCTTCCCTCTTCCTCTCCTTCTTCATCACTGTTACTGCCATACACTGAAGGTCTGCTGTATCCTGCTAGGTGCTTGCATAAACTACAATATTCGTAACACCAAGAAAAATAAAGCACGAGTCAGGTAAGCACAAAGCCCAGAATTACAACCAGGAATATAGAAGAAAGGTTTTATCCCTCATATCTGTTATGTGAGTCTTTTGTAGGTGTTTGTTTGTTTGTTTCATGTGTGTGTGTTTGCAGACCTAACCCCTCATGTTTCTTCTTCTGAAATGTTCCCTTTTTCTTTTAATTCAATTTTTCAACAAATATATGAGCACAGACTATGTGCCACACACTATTCTATGCGCTAGAGATGCAATAGTGAAATCAGGAGAGGTCTCTGCCCTTGGGAACGTCCCTTCTTGGGTGGGGAGACAGGACACAAAGCAGGAGAATCAGGACAGCAAGGTAGCCTAGCAAGAGGGCTGGGGTTTGAGTTCTGGGCCCACCACTTCCTAACCATGTGACTGTGGAGAAATTACTTAACGTCTTTATGCCTCAATTTTCTACCATATGCTAAAAGGGGATGGCAATAGTCTCTATGTCTTAAAGTTGCTGTGATAACTAAGTCTAAGTTTCATTACATTAAATAGTATCAGGCATGTATAAGTAGTAAATGCTAATATATATTAGTTACTGCTTTTAAAGAAACAGCTTAATTACAGGCTATATAACTAGAGTTATGAAGGAAACACCAAATACTGAGATTGGGTTGAGAGTGGAATATTTTAGATGAAGTCACCAATAAAGTCCTCTTCGAGGAATTGATAAAGAGGATGAGAAGGTATCCTTCCTGGCATAGCTGGAAGAAGATTTCTAAATTAAGGAAGTAAAACTGCAAAGCTCTGAAAGGTTAAGATGTTTACTGCTCAAGGGAATATTAGAGTTCAGTGTGCTTGGGGCGCAATGGAGGCAGTGGAATGGAACAAGATGAGGTTGAAGTGGCAGGAGGGGACCAAATCACGTGAGGCCTTAGAGCTCCCCTTATGGATTTCTGTTCTCTTTTTAACTACTTAATACCCTCCCTCCCTCCCTCCCTTCCTCCCTCCCTTCCTCCCTTCTTCCCTTCCTCCCTTCCTTCCTTCTTGTTGTAATTTGCTATATGCTTAAGAAAAAATAGGCTAGTTGTGTGTTTTAATTTTTTTTTAATTTGGAAATTTAGTGCTAATCTTCACTTTCATTGAGACCCTATTTTCCAGGGCTATTTTCAGAAAGTGACTTTTAGAGGCAATTTTCTGGGTAGCAGAGATTTTTTCAATAACTTCTGTGGAATCCAGGATCCTGGGTCTCAAAGGTACGATTGCCGAGGACAGGGTCCACACCAAGGTGCTGTTATCCTGACCTTGTAAACACCACGCAGGTGCCTGTCTCATTGGCTGCCTCAAACTGCCAGAGAAAGCCGCAATGACAGTTTGGTTTCACGCAGTCCCTTGAGTTATGAGTAATTTTGCTAGAGTCTTGTCATTTTCTGGCAGATTTCATGAATTTGTGCTGAATTTGCAAACAAAAGCAAAAGGCAAACAATGGTCTAAGCGGCTTTGAGATTGCCTCATTAAACTGCAGCCTGCCAGAAGCTTTCTGCTTACAGCAATGAACACATCTGAGCTCTACAATGATGTCACCATCTAAAACTCTGTTCACATCTCTTTGAGGCGATAAAGTCTCATGTGCAACTAACTAAAAATAAATAAAGTGAAACAAGTAAGAAAGAGCAAAGGGAAGAGCAGAAAACTGCTCTAGCAAAGAAGAATGCCCAAGTTATCAGGAAAGCTAATTCAGTGCTATTGCTGCCATATCAGCCTTGTCACCAATAATCAGTTTCCCTAAGTTTTTCAAGACTCAGTTTACCTCTATGGAACTGGAATACACTGCCGGAATACATGCTCTTTTTTTGAAGATTCCACTGAATTCCTTAGGTGTATACCCATAGATAGGGACATGTGGCACACTATACAAAACATTTTTTAATTTCAGAAACACACATTTGTGATATTTTGTAAAAGCCCTTTGAAAAATGTCTTTCAGTTGTGCTCTACTCAGTTTAGTATGACTGTATTGACCTTAACTTGCATTACTCAGAAGACACTTTACTAGGCATATAGGAATAGATCCAATGGTGATGAGCCTACTGTGTGGATGGCACATCACAGGGCTCGCCTGGTTTAATTCTCAGAGCCACCATATAGGGAAGCCATCATTAGACCTTTTCTTTTTGTAAAATTTTCATTTTAAGTTCAGGGTATGTATTAGTCTGTTTTCATGCTGCTGATAAAGACATACCTGAGACTGGGTAATTTACACAAGTAAAAGGGTTTAATGGACTTAGAGTTCCACATGGTTGGGGAAGCCTCACAGTCATGGCAGAAGGCAAGGAGGAGCAAGTCACATCTTACATGGATAGCAGCAGGCAAAGAGAGAGCTTGTGCAGGGAAACACCCATTTTTAAACCATCAGATCTCTTGAGACTTATTCACTATTATAGGAAAGGCCCACACCCATGATTCAATTACCTCCATCTAGGTTTCTCCCATGACATATGAGAATTGTGAGAGTTACAGTTCAAGATGAGATTAGGGTGGGAACATAGAACTGAACCTTATCAGGGTACATGTGCAGGTTTGTTATATAGGTAAACTTGTGCCATGGCAGGTTGTTGTACAGATTACTTCATCACCCAGGTATTAAGCTTAGTACTCATTAGCTATTTTTCCTGATTCTCTCCCTCCTCCCACCCTACACTCTCCAATAGGCCCCAGTGTGTGGTATTCCCCTCTATGCGTCCATGTTTTCTCATCATTTAGCTACCACTTAAAAGTGAGAACATGTATTTATTTTTCTGTTCCTGCATTCGTTTGCAAAGGATAATGACCTCCAACTCCACCTATGTTCCCGCAAAGGATATAATCTCATTCTTTTTTATGACCACATAGTATTCCATGGTGTGTACGTACCACATTATCTTTATCCAGTCTACCACTGATGAGCATTTAGATTGATTCCACGTCTTTGCTATTGTGAATAGTGCTGTAATGAACACGTGTGCATGTATCTTTATGACAGAACAATTTATATTCCTTTGGCCTATATCCAGTAACAGGGCAGCTGGATCAAACAGTGGTTGTTTTTAAGGTCCTTTCTTAGGAGTGGCAATTAGATGAAGAAACAAGGATCAGTATTTCACAAGGTCATGTAACCTAGGAGTAGTGAAGCTCAAATCCAAACACAGGTCTGGCTGATTCATAAGCCTAAACCAACAAAAAGGAGCAAGAGAAAGTAAAAAGAGAGCCACACTGAGATTCAGGAGAAATTTTCAAAAGACTAGCATGAAGCTGAAGTCCTTAGGTAAAGGCTGAAGTCCTTAGGTAAATTATTTCCTCTTGCGTCTGTCATAAGTGATACTCATAAATTATGATGAAATAAACCCATTTATTACCCTCACGTGCTTTTTAGAAGACTATAAGAGGTTACTTTTTTCTTTAAATAATAGGTGCTTTCATTTAAAATGACTTGGAGCCCATGAAATTTGTCACCCCAAGAGAAAAAGAGCTATAAGTATCTAATCCATTTGAAGAATCTGCCCCTAACAAGTGATATCTGAATTCAAACCCCTCTGAGTTCAAGAGCCGAGGTTGGGCTCAAAGTACCCATCTGTAAAGTGGGGGACAAAGACTTAACTCCCTGGGTAAACGTAAGGCTTAATAAAAACATATGTCATGGAGCAGTATGTTTGGCACATCATATCTGATTATTAAATATTTGTGGTCTTCATTTCCTTTCCTCTTGTCTGATATGGAATTCCATGTGATTGAAGACACAAAGTACTTCTATTGTTTTGAAAGTCAGGGTCTCACTCTGTCACCCAGGGTGGAGTGCAATGGTGCTATCATAGCTCCCTGCAGCCTAGAGCTTGTGGACTCAAGTGATCCTCCTGCTTCAGCCTCCCAAAGTCTAGGATTATAGGTCTGAGCCACCATGCCTGGCTAAAATAATGCATTTTTGACAAAGAACAGTATTCCCATCCAGAGAAGCAGGCTGCCAACCTCCCAGTCCTTGAATTTCAGAGGGAATCCAACCTCCTGGGCCAGCTCGAACCAAGACTACTCTGCAAAGGTAGGGACATTGTTCAGAACAGTCTTGGTCTTGGCCTGTTTGACCATAACCATTTCTGAAGGAGGCGTGGCTTCCAAGGCAGAGGGGATTGTGGAAAAAGAAATGTCTCCCGTGATCCGAAGATGCTCCCTGGGCAGCAGCAGCTTTCTCTTTTCTCCCTTCCCCTGGTTGTTGTGCCCTCCCTGCAGGTCACCATAGATCTTTCAGTCTGCCCCTCTCTCTAAAACAGTGTAAAGTGAAATTCTCCTATAAAGACTCTTCCTTAGAAGACTAGAAAGTTATGGACTGGCCTTCCTGAAAACTATCTATGGAACAAAAGGAAGTAGAAACTTCTCCCTGCAAGGAAGGCTTTCTCCCCTAAGAAGAGGTGCCCACCACCCTACATCTTCCTACAGAAAGAAGTGGAGTTGCCTTTACTGGGTCAGGAGGGCACCATGTTCCTAACTGAGCAGAGGAAGACACCAGTCCTCCCTAAGTTAAGTGGACTCCTGGTTTAGAATAGACCAGCTTACTGGACAGTATTCCCCAACAGCCTCCCCAGATAATGTGAGCTAGACATGCTTTCCAGTTCATGACAAATGTGATGAGCTTTCAGCTTGTCCCAGATCAGCTCTTCCCACCTTCCTCTCCAGAGTGTTGTCTCTTATTGTTGCTGCTACTGCTTGTACTGATAATGCATCAACTAGCTGGACCATCAAAGGTGATACCCTGATTCAGTTCTGTGAGTCCAAGTTTATGAAAAAACAGAAGCCATTGGTGCTTCTGGCAATGACATCTCTGTCGTTTTGATGAAACATCTCCTCACCTCCAGCCACACCACTAATTCTATTCTTGCCACAGCCTCTTCCTTGAGCTTACATTACCCTTCTTTCATGGTTGCCCACACTGATCAATGCTGAGACAAAAGTTCTCTATATTCCATACTCACCCAGTCACTGATCCCTGTCATAGGAAGATGCATGTTTTTATACAGCTGGAGAAAGGGTTTCAGCATTGCTGCTCCCCAAGGTACCACCAGGTCTGTTGCAGAAGGTGAGAGGATACCCTTGATCATCCATAGTAGGCTGTAAATCCCCTCCAGCGCTCATGTTTCCCTCATCTCCCCAGCACCCAACTCTGCCTGAGATGAGTGCTTTGCTTAATACTTCAAGTACAATCACAGCATCTTGACTCATGACCCCAGTGGAGTCATTTCCAATAATGGAAGCAAGCTTTGTGGCAATCCAAGTGTTCTCACCAAATGTAGACTAATCCCTGGCTTGATCTGAAACCTAACTGCTCACTGCAGTGACCTACCCCTTTCAGAGCAAGTCTGCTTTGCCAAGATGGAAAAGCCCTCGTGGATGATCTGCATTTTCCCCAAAGTGACTCCAAAGACTGCCTGTCCTCTGCAATGAACACAACTATGGGGATGAACAATAAACTGCTTCAGTGACTGCTCCTTGAGAAATAGGTCTCTGATGGCCAGAGATTCGGGCATGACGGTGATCAAGAGGAGCAAGATCCAACTCAGGATCCGCCTAGAAAGAGTGAGTCACACCCAGAGACTTGGGAGTCAGATGAAGTGGGAGCTGCACCTCAGCTCATTCTGCCTCCTCAAATACTCACTGCAATAAATACCTCTTGGAAATATTAGGCTTTCAAAAATATGTCATACTGTATATTTTTAGAGGGTATTTGATGATAAATAGAAACAAAAATTTACTGGTACAATGTACCAAAGTTATATTTGCCATGAAAGACGTAACTGAATATTTAGGTCTCTAAATATTGTGTTGTGATTTTTTACACTTGGCTCCTGAGAACAGCACTTTCTACTGGGTCTTTGCCTCTGTGGTCCCATTTAGCCAGTGAGAAATCCAAACAGAATTTCTTCCCAGCCAAGGGTGGTAACAGACTGGAATGAAGAAGTCACAGACCACAACCTTAGTTCATTTTCAATGAAAATGAACTTGAAAACAAAGCCCCAAAGAACAGAATGACTTTCCTCTCAGCAAACATTTTTCCAGATCACGTTTTTTATTATTCTACACTTTACAGTCATGCCATGGAACATTGAGCCTGTGTCTATTTCATTACTGATTATTCAAAGACTGTCATGGTTGTATATGGATGTGTTGCACAAGTGGTATTTGTTTTCTAAAAAGAACAAAATAACCATTCAGTGTGAGAGTTTTGCCTGTAGCTGTATTAATCTTTTGTAAAAAAAAATATATATATATATATATATGTTTCAGTACAGTAGAGGAAAACAGGTTAGTCAGTGATATAATTTGGCTCTGTGTCCCCACCCGAATCTCATCTCCAATTGTAATCCCTACATATCAAGGGAGAGAAGATATTGGATTATAGGAGACGTTTCCTCCATGCTGTTCTCATGATAGTGAGTGAGTTCTCATGAGATCTGATGGTTTTATAAATGGGAGTTTTTCCTGTGCTCGTACAAATCCTATCCTGCTGCCTTGTGAAGAAGGTGACTGCTTCCCCTTCCACCATGGTTGTCAGTTTCCTGAGGCCTCCCCAGCTATGCATAACTGTAAGTCAATTAAACCAAACCTCTTTCCTTTAGAAATTACCCAGTCTCAGGTAGTATCTTTATAGCAGTGTGAGAATATACTAATACAGACAGTAAGACCTAAGCTTTGAATTCTGAGTTGAGTCAAGAGAATAAGGATCTAGCCCTTGGAGAATAAGTAGAATCTTCTCCTGGGAGGTATTAATCTTATATAGACTGTTAGAATATGATTGAGGTTGTAATGCTGAATACAGTAAAATTTCCCTACCACACATGAAGATTCTCCTACTACTAGGAGGATAGGGGTCAAGTTTCATGACTTATACACAAACTGGGCATGCATTAAAGATTAGTAGAATAATTGAATAAAGTAATAAGTAATGAAAATCAGTGATTGAATATAGGATGTAATCAGGGTCATGTGGGCAGACAAATTAGAAGCTGGGAAATTAAAAACAGTACTCAAGACAGAGAAATGCCATAAATCAAGAGTCAAGATTCAAAGTCAGGAAAAAAACAAGGGGAACCAACTAAAGCAACAGGAGGAAAGAACACAGGTCTCCTTGAAAGGCAAAATTTGAGTCACAGAAATTTCAGTTAATATCCTAGTTAGTGCCACCACTTATAAACTCCATGACCCTTGTTAGGTTACATACTCTCTCTTAGATTAATTTGTATGATATTACATCAATTTTCTCATCTGAGAAATGATAATAGAAGAAGTGATTGAAGAATAACTGGAGATGGTATGTTTACTTCTTTTAATGCAATGTATGATATATAATATGTTTGAAAGATGCATTAATTTTGTTTTTATTATGAATCTCATCTATCAAATAGCAACTATGTGTCAGCCACTATCATGGGTCCCTGAAGCATAATACATTTCTTTTTACTCCTCTGGTAGTTGTAGCTATTATACTCTCCCAAATTGTGCATAATAAGATAACTACACATACATACTGGCTTAAGACATAGGTGACCAGCTTGCCCCAATTCACCTAGAACTTTGCAATTTTAACACTGGAAACATCTCAGGCCCAAGCAAATAAGAGTGATTTGTTTGTTGAATAAATTCTCTATTCTTCAATGAACATTCTTTGAGCAGGAATTGAGTCACGCAGTCTGCTTATATATTCCACCTGGCATCTGAAGTAAATCATCCATGCAGTTCCTATTCTCATTCTTCCATGAGAAATAAACAGATAGTTTCTTAAACATAAAGTAGAAAGTAGAATGACCACTATTCCTGTGGAGTCCTGAGGGTTACTGTGGAATTGTTGAATCACTTTAGTTGGTAACATCTTTGAACATGTGAAAGAAGAGAGTGTAAATGGGCTCAGCCCAAAATGCCAAATGCATTTTTAGGTTGCATTGTATGAAATTTATGGTAGTCTACTATTTTGACCTTTAAAATAGCCATTTCATCTGTTCCATAGTGTCTTCTTGAAGTGGCTGTTCAGTTCACAATGATTCCGCCCTTTCTAGCAGTAGCTCTCACATGGCTTTGGCCATGACTGTTTTTATAATCAACCCCCTCATGGCCATAGACGCCACAGGGGCCATAGGTAATGAATCAAAATCAAGGACCTAACACAGTCTGATCTACCCAAATATCCAACCAAGGGCAGGGAGAGACAGAGAGACTGAAAGTTATCAAAGCTTTGTCACACTAATGGCAGCTTTCCAGGTTGAGAATCCAATCACTTTAGCTGTCCCATGTCCTGGAGTCTCCCTGGTTTCTTTCCTTTTCAAGTAACTGATGTCCCTATCCTATTCCAGCAGACATTGAGTGTCCTTGACATATTTTCCTTCTTTTCTGAAGCTAAGTAGGGCCAGATTTTATAAATAAAATAACATAAACTAGTAACAGATATTTGGCATTACATAGACTTCCTACCTGCGTTCTCCGACCATAAGAATCCTTTATACCTACTCACCATTGTATCACCAGTGTTATTAAAGCCCTTGTCATAGAACAGGAGTTTCACAGTGAAAAGACAGCTAAATATACAAATAGAAGATATACAAACTAACTGTATGATTTTGCTTTTACTTTTTTATTTCACTTGGAAGATGAAAGATACACAGTTTTTGGTTGATTATGAAATAGATACCTGTATCCCCCAAATTGGGCAAGCACTTACTTAGAAAAAAACATGGGATCAAATATCTGAAAATTATTTGCTAATAACATCAGAGACAGGAGATATTCATGAAGTTAGCCCTAACTTTGAAAGCTCTAGCACTAAAAGCTGGGGGGAAAGTTTGAGCAAACCTGTATATGACATTGAGAACTCTGGCTTTTTGTAAAACCTCTTTTCCCAATTATTTTGCCTTCCAAATGACCAACGAAACTATCTGTCCTTTGAATCACTTTAAAAGGTCAGTCTTGACAATCACCTATGAAAGGACTCAATAAAGTGAGTGTTTCACTGTTTCAATTTAAAACCAACTGAGATACAATTAGAAATAAGGTGAAAGGAAATGAAAATACTTTCTCTGCTATTGTTAAAAACTGTGTAGGTGGATGTGGTTAATTGTACAGGAACAGTGAATTTCCTAAAAGCCTTCCCAGAATTAGGCAGACTTGCCCAAATAATCATAAGTAGCTCTTGTGTGGGGTGAGTTCTTTACAACTAGACTTATTGCAGGCCCTCTTTGTTAATAGGCAGCACACCAAGCCACATCCTCTTTGTTAATAGGCAGGTTCCTGAAAGGAGAGAAAAATGAAGAACTGAGCCAAAACTGCTCCCATTTTTTTCCATAAGTCATCAACAATGGGATCAGGATGTGGAAACTGGGGACAGGAAAGGAAAGTCACACTAATGGGTTTCCTTTCATATGGAAGCAAGAAGCATAGGAAAGGAAGTTCCTCATCAAAAAACTGTTATTCCTGTGTTGCCAGTTTTTGAAAAGTAAAGAGGTATGGTGGAAAGAGAGGGTCTTAGTCCATTTTCTCTTCCTATAATAAAATACCAAAGACTAATTGATAGAAAAATAATTATCTTTTATGTTCTTGTGGCTGCAAAGTCCAAGAGGGGTCAGCATCCAGCAAGGGCCTTCTTGCTGTGTCAAAACATGGTGGAAGGCATCGCATAATGAGAGATCAAGAGCATATGTGCCAGCTCAGAGTCTCTCTTCTACTTCTTATAAAGCCACCAGTCCAAACACAGGGCCCCAATCCTGATGACCTTATCTAGTCCAAAGGCCCCACCTCCAATCAACATGCGAATTTGGAATTTAAGTTTCCCAACAAATAAACCTTGGGGAAACATTCAAATCATAGCAACGGGTATGAATGTTCTAAAATAGAACAGATTTAGAATAAAATAATAACCTTGCCACTTAAATCTCTTATAAGTTACCTAACCTGTCTGAATACAACTTTTGTATCTGTAGGAGCAATTCTGTCTACTCCCTTACAGGGATTTTGAGACTATAACATGAATATAATGTGCCAAACATGATTTCTTGAATGGCATTTGATATGATTTGGCTGTGTTCCCACCCAAATCTTATCTTGAATTGGTAGCTCTTATAATCCCCACATCTTGGGAGGCACCTGGTGGGAGGTAATTAAATCATGGGAGTAGATTTTTCCTGTGCTGTCCTCATGACGGTGAGTCTCATGAGATCTGATGGTTTTATAAAGGGCAGTTCCCCTACACAAGCTCTCTTGCCTGCTACTATGTTTGACATGCCTTTTCTCTTCCACCTTCTCTCATGATTGCGAGGCCTTCCCAGACATGCGGAATTGTGAGTCCATGTACCCTGTTTTTCTTTATAAATGACCCAGTCTTGGGTATTTCCTCAGAGCAGCATGAAAATGGATTAATACAGCATTTAAATGAAATCATTGCAATATGAAAATAATAAAATTATAGTATTGAAACAGCTATAACAGAGTTGGGAAAGAAAGGAAGGTCAGTGTCCTAATCCAAGTTGCTACCCATGATACTTAACATTAATAAGAACTCATTATGTGCTAAGCATGATACAAAATGTAAATTTTTTATTTAATACAGATAATAACCTTAAGATGTAAGATCTGTTATGCACCTCTTTATAAAAGAAATGAAAGCTGAGCATTAAAACAGTTACATAACTTAACCAAGACCAGTCAAGCAACTCAGCAATAATTCGAAACCCAGGTGGGCTGGGTTCTCCAATTGGACCCTTAACTACTGGAGCATATTGCCTCTTATACTCAATGAGCAAAGATAAGTTCTGTGAATGGATGGGGAGGAGAATCTTCAAGTAGAAATCAGTCATCAATTTTAGCTCAGACACAGTAATAGTTAATTTGGTGTGTCAACTTTACTGAGTTAAGAGGTGCCCAGATACCTGGTAAACATTATCTTGTGGTGTGTCTTTGGAAAAGATTAGCATTTGAATCAGGAGTCTGCGTAAAGGAGGTCATCCTCACTAGCGAGAGTGGACATCAGCCAATCTATTGAGGGCCCAGATAGAAAGTTGAAAGAAAGGTAAATTCACTTTCTCTTCTAGAGCTAGAAATCTATTTTTTCTCGCCTTCTGACAACACAACTCCTGGTTCTCAGGCCTTGGCGCTGAGGCTAAATTTTACCACTGGTTTTTCTGATTCTTTAACTAACAAATGACATACTATGGGATGTCTTAGCCTACATAATTATGTGAGTCATTTCCCATAATAAATCCCGCTTATATATCTATGTATATCCTATAGGTTCTGTTTATCTGGATACATCTGACTCATACAGGCAGTAAGAAACCCTTGTCATCTTCACCTTCTGTCCCAAGGCTGACTGTGTTCCTACATGAATGTTCTGTTTCCCCTTTGACACTAACAAAGCTACACACTTGGAATAATATGTTGAACTTTGTACATTGAACAAACCCAACAAGAAACTCCAAGAATAACAGCTCAGGTGAGTAGAAAGACTGATTCATAATGAAAAAGTATAACAGCAATGAGTTTCGTATGTATTGCAAATCTTGCCAAGTGACAAGAACAAGAAAAGACTGTAATCTGTGCATATTTAAAAGTCTAAAAAAGAAGAATGAGTGGAATGCATAACACTAATTCCTTTTTCGCTCTTTACTTTTTTTAATTTTTAAGCTCCATTTTGGAATCTGGGATAAATCCAGGAAAGAGACCACAGAGGGACATAAATTTGAAAATGCCTTCAGATATGTAGGGTCAGACCCAGAGCTAAGATCTGGCAAGACTCCCACGGAGAAAAAGAATAATGACTAAAAGTCTGGGAAAATATCCCTCAGTTTCCTCTTAAGGATTTTGTCATGTTCAAACTGGATAAAGAAGACTGAGTCCCAAGTCAATAGCAGGCTTATGTATATAGTACATTGTTGGCATGGTTCAGAAAAGGACAATGGCTAAGACATCCTTAAAGTTATTCTATTTCCACTGAGGGAGCAGCCTTAAGTGACAGAAAGTGAGATTGAGTGTAATACCTAGTTTGAGTAAACCAATATGAATTCATTACTATGGGAATCAGGGAAATTTTAAGACAAATGTTTCTCATGAGAGTATCTGGGAAAAAAGGAATGAAAAACCTCTAGCAAATAGATCAACACAGACTTAAGGGTCTACCTAATATTTGACATCATATTATTTATTCAAGGATAATAATTATCTTTTTGTTGAGATTGAATTTTTTCACAGTGAACTGGGAAATACATAAGAGATCTCAGTGCATAAAAGGCAAAGCAATACTCTCAGCTCTCCAACAGCAGTTGTTTTGTTTTCTGAGACTGACATTATCAAATTGGTTGCTTGTCAGCTCTTGTGCAGTCAAATTAAAACTACACTTGACATTAAAGGTTCTGAGGTTAAGAGACAGTTTTGCTGCCAATTTTCTATGCATAGGAGATTGTATTATTTGTTCAAAATATTTACTGGTCTCTACCTCATCCACTCTTTCAAGACGTCCTTGGTGCCCCTCCTATAGAAAAACAAAAATTCCACCATATTAATGCCTAGTTGGCCATGTGACTCACTTGGTCAATGGAACATGACATCCAAATGAACACAATCTTTTAAAATCACTATTTGTTTCCACACTTTTTCTTTTTTCTTTGTTGCAAAAAAAAAAAAAAAGGGGGCTCATAACTAGAAGTTCTTTCTTCAGTCTGGACTGAAGAATGAAGAAGGAATGTTGACCACAGCCACAATTAACCAATAAATATTTTGAACAAGGAACAAACTTTGTTGTTTCTAATCCCTGAGATTTTGTGACCTTAAATTTCTCAATGTCTCTGAACTTAGTCTATACATAGCCTCTGAGCGGGAAATATATATATATATTTATATATATATATATATATTTCACAGAGGCTATAGATATACACATATGTATTTCAAATACATATACTTGAATACATGTATTTGATGCTTTATATATAAAATATATACATATATGTATATATAATTTATACGTGTGTGTGTATATATATACACAGATAAATATATGTATGTATACACACATATACACATACACACATATATACATATAGAATAAAGTTATAAAGCACATATATGTGTAGATGCATGTATATATACACACATATACTTATGTGTGTGTACATATATGTGTATGTATGTCTGTGAAAGATTGAGTTGTATAAAAAGCTAAGTACTTACAGTTTAAATAACAAACAAACAAAAAATACTAGATAGAAACATAGCTAAAATGTTGCATACCTTCTAACTTCAAAAATATTACCCTGAACACTTTTTAAAGTTGTCATAATTTCTTAATATCATCATGAATATCTATTGATGAATTTTACTCTAATAAGAGCATGGGTTCTATGTCTGTATTTGAATCCAAGCTCCAGCACTTACTGGCCATATGCATATGACCTTGAACAACTTACCTTACCTCAGTGTCTGGATTTGTGAATCTGTAAAATGGGCTAATATTTTATGCTGTTGAGTATTAAATTAATCAACATATCTAGTTCTTAGTTACTGACACATAAAAAATGCTAGCTATTATTACCACAATAATTACCATGAGGCAGCGTTCTTTCACAGAAGACAATTACCTCTGTACTATGCCATCCTAGTGTTTTTGTTTTTACAGCCAGATTCTTTCCTGTCAAACACTTTGTCACAGTCAGTGTAACTACTTCTAGGACTTCCTCTTCAATGTCAAAACTTGAAGGTTTTTTCATGTTTGTATGCTACTTCCTTGTTTTAGAGGAATTTTTAGTGAAAATTAGAAAAGAAGCCATTTTTGGTGGGAAGGGGAAAATAAGTAGATCCAAATATGTATTACTTTGTTTTTACTGGGTCAGTGAGAGAAAGCTCAGAAGTCTTAAAGGCAATTCAGAAGCGTATTAAACAAAATATCTTTTTTCACCAAAATAGCTGATATGGTTTGGTTCTGTGTCCTCATCCAAATCTCATCTCAAATTGTAACCCCCATGTGTCAAGGGAGGGACCTGCAAATCCCTACTTGTCAAGGGAGGGAAGGGATTGGATCATGGAGGCGGTTTCTCCAGGCAATTCTCATGATAGTGAGTGAGTTCTCGTGAGATCTGATGGTTTTATAAGTGTTTGGATGTTCCTCCTTGCTTCTCTCTCTCTCCTGCAACCTTGTGAAGAAGATGCTTGCTTCCCCTCCTCCATGATTCTGTTTTCTGAGGCTTCCCTGGCCATGCAGAACTGTGAGTCAATTAAACCTCTTTCCTTCATAAATTACCCAGTCTCCGAGAACTCTTTGTAGCAGTGTAAAAACGGACTAATACAATAACATTAAACAACAACTAGATCACAGATTTGACCTATTCCTTGGCCCTCAGCTCATGAGATTTTTCTTCTTAAACAATGTTAACGATTTTAGCAGAATTTCTATTCCACATATATTGAGAATTTGGGGGTGGGGGTTCTGGGGAGTTCATTATCCACAGTGAAGCACAATGTACAACACCCAGTCATCACTTCTAATTATTGAAATGGCCACTTTTCTTCTTGCTACTTGATTGCTGAGATGACCAAAGTGATGAAATTCAGTTACGGTTATTCCTTTCTCATTTAGAACACAGATATTTGAGCTTCTGATGGTCTCTAACAGAGATATTATAAACCAAAGCAAGCAAAACTTTTCAAGGTACAGTACACTACATAAACATAGCCTTCTATTATTTTTTAAAAATCTCAAGTGAATGAAATGGACCTTCCTTTTGTTATAGAATGCACACCTGAAGATGAGCTCCCATGTGCATTTGGTCACAGATGAGGGAGGATATGTATTTTTATTTTTTAGAGGCAAAGGCTTCCTCTGTTACACAGGCTGGAGTGTGGTGGCACCATTCTGCCTCACTGCAGGCTCAAACTCCTGCAGTCAAGCCATCATCCATTCTCAGCCTCCCGTGTAGCTGGGACTACAGATGTACGCCATGCCCATCGTTTTTTGTTGTTGTTGTTGTTGTTTGTTTTTTGTTTCTGAGATGGAGTTTCACTCTTTGTTGCCCAGGCTGGAGTGCAGTGGTGTGATCTCAGCTCACTGCAACCTCTGCCTCCCAGGTTCAAGCGATTCTCCTGTCTCAGCCTCCCGAGTAACTGGGATTACAGGCGCCCGCCACCGTACCCAGGAAATTTTTGTATTTTTAGTAGAGACGGGGTTTCACCATGTTGGCCAGGCTGCTCTCGAATTCCTGACCTCAGGTGATCTACCCACTTTGGCCTCCTAATGTGCTGGGATTACAGGCATGAGCCATGGCGCCCGGCCCATCTAATTTTTTTCAGAATTTTTTGTAGATACAGGGCCTGACGATGCCTCTCCGTCTGGTCTCAAACTCCCAGACTCGTGTGATCCTCACACTGAGACACACAGCTGGGAAGGGCTTCCTGGCAAAACTCTAGCTGGCCTGTGCACTGGGAAGAATACACATTGGTGTGGAGCCACAGAACTTCGACTGTTTGCAGCTGAGAGGAGTCTGGCCCCTCTTCTTCCTATGTGGAATCTGAGATTCAAACTGCGAGGTGGGCGGGGCACCAGCAGGGACTCTGGCTTTGTGGAAGGTCTCTGCTTCCCTTTCTCTTCTTTTTTACCCAATGAAACCTTGCCTTATTCAAACTTCAAATTGTCTGCAAGCCTAAATTTTCACAGCTGTGTGATAAGGATCCGTCTATATCCTAACTGAGGAAAAGCCCTGCAACACCACCTCTGCCTCCCAGTGTCCTGGGATGGGATTACGGGATTGAGCTACTGCGGTGGGTGGGAAAATGTGTAACAGCCCAAGAAGCAGAATTATCCAAATATCTTCTGGCTTTCACTATGAATAAGAACAATGAAAGATTATCAATTTACACCAAGATGACTACATTAAAATGTCAATTTCATAAAGAATATTAATCGTGTTATTCAGAAAAATAGTAGTTTTTGCTGCTATAACCCCCAAATCTCAGTGGCTTAAAGTAATAAAAAATGTGTTTATTGTTCACAAGCCATTGCAGGTTGGCAGGGATGGGAGTTTACTCTGTATCTGACTTAATCAGAGTTCAGGCTTGGATATGGTCTCACCAATTTGGAAGATCACATGGCTCCATATCACAGGAAAAGGCAATATGGAGAATCACTTACTAGCTCTTAAATTATTTTGACCAGAGGAGACACATGCACTTCCTTGACCTAAATAAGTATCCTGGTCATGTCTAAACTGGACTGCATGGGCAAACTAAAATCTGGCCCTATGCCCAGAGGAAGAAAACTCGAAATACTGGAGAACAGAACTAGAGTCCAACACACCAAAAGGGGGTTACCTAAGTGTTTAAGGTCAGTACGACAACTTTTTTCAGTGTAAAACTCATGTGGTTCATGACAATGTTCCATTTGGGTTGTAGATTGTTCTGTTGGCTCTCCATTTGTTTACAGATAATTAATTGATTTATTTTTTAAAGTAATTATCTCTTTGATTCAAATTCTATTGGGAGGCATTAGAGATTTAAACACAAACTTTCCACCCTCAATTTGCTCGCTGTTTTAGATAAGCTCAGGGTTCTCTGTAAAAATAAAACATAACCAACTCATTCTGGGAGAAAAGGTCATCTGGGCAGACTTTCTGAGTGGGGTAACAGAGTAACCGTTTACAATGAGTAGGTGTTACAAAAAGCACCTGGGTGGAGAAGTGGCGGAAGCGTCTATGTTCCAGACCAGAAAAGAATGCATTCTAGGTGCTTGTGGCAGGCAGATTATTGGGAATTAAATAAATTAAAATTTAATGTAAACTCAAGTGATTAAAAAATAATACTTTTATCTCAAGAAAAAAAATTAAAATTTGCAAACCTGTATTTGTTATTTTAGAGGTTGGAGATCTGAATTTGTTGCAAATATGCACACAGAAGTCGAGAAATGGTCAACATTCATCACTAAACTACGTATCTGAAAGGACAGTGAATGGTGTCTTGCAAGAGATTTTGATATGCACAGAGGTTTCACCAAAGAATGTGAAGCAAATCCATCTAGAGAACTCAGAGCTTGCCCTGAGGCCTTAAAAGAACTTTCTTCTCTTTTCAATACTCCCAGCTTTCCCTGCAACCACTGTCAGAATTTTGAAAAGCCAGACTGCACTTGCAGGAAAAAACGGAAATACAGATGGTTGAGAGCCTTAGGAAGTCAGTTTGATAAGGCTTTATTTATTTAAATAATTAGTATTTTATGTTACAATCATCTGAATACGGGGTCATCTCCTTTTTACCTGCAGGACCATGCCTCCCTTCAAATAATGGGTGAGTACTCCGGAGTGCTAATAAATGCAAGTACATCTTTTCCCCACTGAGGACATGCACATTGTTGAAAGTGAGTGGAGAATAGCCAAAATAATATAGCTTCTAGAGACATTCTAATTTTGAACCCAGTCTCTATCAAAAAAGATTATTTATCCTTGCTGAACTCTTGCTTTTCAACTCTACAATGGAATCAATAACAAAATGAGAAATTTGTGAGTATGAAATTAAATTAATCAAAGCAGATTATTTTGCATTGGTAACAATCTCTTCCATAATACTTTGACATTATCCCTTTCTGAACTTCTATAAATGGAATAGCTTGTTCCACCCAGTTTACCACAGCATTATATCCACTCAGTAGCAAGCTCTCTAACAAAAAATTGCATGATATTTTACAGTTGATCAAATCTTACATGTATTATCTCATTTTATGACTTTAACCCTTACCAGTCTCTATGAATGAGCTATTATCACCAGCACCTCTATTCACAGTTGCACAAATGCGCCAAGTTTAGAGTGCTGTTAAATGACAGTGTTGGATTAATCGGAAAATCTGGAATTCAGCTCATATTCTGACACATGCTTGACTGTCTGGTCATAGAAAAGCCACTGGCTTCTCAGTTACAGTTTTCTCATATGTAAAATGGACATCATTATGATTTAACCATCCCATACAATTAGAAGAGGATTAAGCAATGCAGTATAAGATATAAAGCAATTTCTCAATGCATGATGCTTCTTGTCTGAAATTTTACATTGTGCTTCAGAGCCTACTGTAAAGTCTGTTATTCTTTTTATACTATTGTCTGTTCAATCCAGTTTGATCATCCTAGGAAATGAATGTAAAAAGCTATATTAAGAAAATATATACATATATGTTATATATATTTAATATAGTTCTATAAAGATATTAATATAAATAATAGTATTCAAATTAGTATCAGAACAATATTCACATTATAAATTGCAATGTTTATAAAATATATCTATTATACAGATTATATATAACAATTTCAATGATAAATGTATCATTCATGTTGAATATAAACATTTTTATATATTATTAATCACATGATATGCACAATATATTCCTATATTTTGTAAGTGTGTCAGGGAATTTTGGCAGAATTAAATTTGAACTGGGCATAGACTGTATATGCAGAACACTAAACATGACACCTGCACTAAGATTAGAGTTGAACGTTGCTAAAGAGAGGGCATGGAAGCATCCCCTAACTCCGCTCTCAGGAGCTTACACACGCAATAAACAATACCAGCCATGAGTATCGATTGTAAATTATATTTATCTGAACACAAAGAGGCTTCCAAGGATAAAGGGGACCAATGTCCAGAGCCTTTCCTGATCAAATGATTGCTAATTTTGGCAACCAGTCCAGCTGAGGCCTCTGCTTTCCAGGTTTCAGATAATGTTGACTGAGAGTGCTTTTGGTAGGTAGAATAAGGGGCACCCAAAGATGTCCATATCCTAATCCCTAAACCTATACATATGTTAGTTTACATGGAAAAGGGGATTTTCAAGATGTGATAAAGGTAAGAATTCTGAGATGATCCTGACGGGATGATCCTAAATTATTTAGATATATCCACTGTGATTACTAGGGTCCTTATAAGTGAAAGAGGGAGACAGAAGAAGCAGAGCCAGATAAGAAGTGATGACAGTGGCAGAAGTCCAAGGGATGTGGCGTCAAGTCAAGGAATGTGGGCCACTCCCAGAAGTTAGAAAAGTCAAGGAATAGATTATCCTCTAGGGCATCCAGACCACAGCTCTGATAGCATCTTCTTTTTATCCTGCATGAACTATTTCAGACTTCTGACCTCCAAAATTGTAAGATACTAAATGCATGTTTTAAGCCACTGTTTGTGGCAATGTGTTACTGCAGCAACAGGGAAGTAATACAGCGCTGTTTCCAGCCTGCACAAATGCCTCTTGGCGAGTTTCATTCTCACAGGGGTTGTATTAACATGCTTTCCCTATATGTTGGTTTGAAGCAAAATGCATCAGAACTTTCCTGGCCTTTTGTAACCTAGGAAACTGTTGTCCTTTGCTTCTGATGTTTTACACATTGTGCATGTTCACATTTCACTGTTTCTGATTTCACTCCTAGCTCACTGTCTTTGAGTCTTAGCATAAATCAAAGGGGAAAATGGACCAGAGACAATGTGCATACCAGACTCCATGCTATACGTGAAATCAGCCTCTCTTCTCCTATCCCACTTGGTACCAGAGATCTGTATATCTTGTGCACTATTGTATTACTGATACACACCACAGTGTCTGATTTGGGTGAAATTTAATGCAGATTTATTAACTGACAGCCAAACCTTGGGCTAGCCTCATGCAGATATAGCCCTTCTTTGGGCTCCTCCTAGCTCTGCCCCAGTGCTTTCTTTATGCCTCACACACTACCCATCCATGCTACTCTTTCACAGGCATAGAATGTGAGCCCTTTTTTCACCAGCCCTCATTAGGTGTTCTATGTGATCAGATTCTAGGATAAATGTCGTTGTGAAGTCTTAGACCCAGGGGCCTGTGAAGGTAAGCTTTTTGGAAATACAATTTTTACAGATGTAATTAATTCAAGATGAGGTCATATTGGATTTGGGTGGAACGTAATCCAATACCTGATGTCCTTATTAGAAGAGAAAAATGTGGACACAGACACAAACAAAAGGAATACAGCCATGTGTAAGCAGAGGCCAAGTTTTAAATTACACTGCTTTGAGCCAAAGGATGCTAGGTATGGCCAGTGGCCACCAGAAGCTAGGAGGAGAGGGACCTGGAATAATTTTTCCCTCGGAGTCTCTGGAAAGGACCAACCCTGCTCGATTCACACTTCTGGCTTCCTTTAACAGGAGAGAATGAGCATCTATTGTTTTAGGCCACCCTGTTTGTGATAATTTGTTACAGCAACCTCACGAAACTAATACATACAGTTAGACTAATGCTAGGATCTTTACTACTTATGTATAACTTTATATCCAATCATCCATATGCATGTAATACATTACATCAATCCACATGCACAAAGCCACTCCACTTTTGTGTTGATTTGGGCTGACAAAGATGGATCTATTTTTGCCATCCCAGCAGGAGAGGAACCCTCTGCACATTCCTCTGCCTGGCAGGGTCCCCACTGGGCTAACCTGCACTCATTGACATCCTCTGCTTATAAAGTGAATGTTAATGTGTCAGCACAGCAGTGTTCCTGTTAACTACTGATTTGTTTTCTCGTTTGCGTAAACACAAACTGAACTCTCAGTGATGCTAGAGGAAGAAACTCTGATCAGGGAGTTTTATAGGTTGCATAAGTGTTTCTGACACCTGGGCTTCATTGTACATACATAATCCTATGTCTGAGCTGCCCATTTTCTTTCGTAAACTAAAAGCTCAAAAATTTTAGCACATGATGTTTGCTAAATCCTTCAGTGAGCTAGACATAGTGCACTAAAAATAAAACCAGCTAACCCCAACTCAGGGGTCCGACTCACACTGTGGCCTTGGTCTGATTAAAACAGCAGGATGTGCTGTGGTTACACAATCTGAACAGTAAGAGTATATTCTAGAATAATCCTAAACTACCCCAAAGTCTCAAAACCAAGTAGTAATTGTGGCAGTGCCCTACCCCCTAGGCTGCTGTGTGAGGTGAATTTCAGAAGACTTCCACTTTGTAACAACTATCTGTCAGCCCCAGGGCCATTTTTCTCCCTTGCTCTTCATTGTATTGAGAGAATAGTGAGATTGTTAAATAATAGGATTTCAATCAGATGAGCAATGATTAGAATCAAATAAGGTACAGGTCTTGGAAAAATAGGGAAGGCAACATTTCTCCAAATTGAAATAACATCTCCTAGACCATGGAGACTCTAGAAAAAGCCTAGTATCCTATAGTTGTAGGTCATCAATTCAACTTCTAATCCCCTGCAAACAGTCATTCAAAATTATATTTAAATACTCTAAAGCACTATGAGTAAGAGAGGCCAGATAGAACTAAAATGTATGAAGTGCTGTCTTTCTCCTCAAGGTAATGATAGTCAAAGGCCAAAGCTTTAGTTTTACAAGGACTGTCTTGGAGTTTAAGAAATAACAATTCTGTAGCAAGTACTACAAACTGGTTAATTTATAGACAATAACCTTTTTGTTTTTTTGCAGTTCTAGAGGCTGAGAAGTTTAAAGATGAAGTCACCAGCAGATTCAATGTCTGTTGAGGTCCTGTTTCCTAGCACCTTCTTACTGTGGTAGTAACATGATGGAAAGGGTTGGGGAGCTCTCTGGGATCTCTTTGATAAGGGCACTGATATGGTTTGGCTGTGTCCCTACCCTAATCTCATCTTGAATTTTAACTCCCACCATTCCTGTGTATCATGGGAGGAACCCAGTGGGAGGTGATTGAATTATGGGGGAGGGTTTTTCCTGCACTGTTCTCTTGATAGTGAATGAGTCTCACAAGATCTGAGGGTTGTAAAAACAGGAGTTTCCATGCACAAGCTCTCTCTGCCTGCTGCCATCCTTATAAGATGTGACTTACTCTTCCTTGCCTTCCACCATGATTGTAAGTCCATTAAACCTCTTTATTTTGTAAATTGCTCAGTCTCAAGTATGTTTTTATCAGCTGTGTGAAAACAGACTAATACAGGCACTAATCTCAATTGGGAAGACTTCACCCTCATAACCTAATACCTTCCCAAAACCCTACCTCCTAATACTGTCACCTTGAGGGTTAGGATTTACAGCAATTAGAATCATTTTGAAATTAAAATCACCTAATGGATCTAATATATATTTGTTGCAGCTTTTTAAGAGACAGTTCTTTAGTGTCTTCTTGACTACCTTGCAGCACTTAGATGTATTGCCACACAGTTCTGAGTGTTAGGCACTCTGTTATTATTTGATGTGATATAAACCATACTGTGGCTCTCCATGGTGGATAGATAATATTTTTTGCCACAAAACTTTAAAATTAGACTGAATAATTTTACAGGCAACACAAAAAAAGAAGAAAAATAGCTATATCAATGAGCAAAAAATAGTTCTCTGTACATTCCATAAGAAAGATGAGGAAACAATTTTCATCACTCATGGCAGAAAAAAAAATCCATGAACAATTGCCCCTTAAGTTCCTAAATATTTCTATTATTTTTAAAGTCTCCCTTTGGATATATGGGTACATTTTACCCTTCAGCACAAACCTGCTCTTTGTCTCTCTTATCCTCATTTAACTGCATTTGTTTCCTTGTGTCTTGGATATCATTAAGAAAGGAAAGAAGGAAGGGAGGGAGAAGGAGAGAAAGAGACGGATAAAGAAAAATAGAAAAAAAGGAAAGAAAGAAAAGAAGGAAGGAAGGAAAGGAGAGAGGGAGGGAAGAAGAGAGAGAGGGAGGGAGGGAGAGAGGGATAAAGGAAGGAAGGAAGAAAAAAATAAGAAAAGAAACCCTTATATTAATTAGTATTAACTTACTATTACCCTTCATTCCCAAACTCTTAACTTTGCCCCTGGAAACCAGTGTTCTATTTCCAGTATCTCCAGATGTGACAATCCCAGACCCTTCATAGGACTAGAATTCTATAACATATAGTGTTTTGTGACTGGCTTTTTTATTGTCACATGATATTCCATTGTACGAATATGTCACATTGTATTTAACCATACATCACTGATGGCCATGTGAGTTATTTCTACTTGCTGGCTATTGTGAATAGTGTTGCTTTGAACATTCATATGTAATTTTTTTGTAGGAAGGTATGTTTTCATTTCTACTGGGTAGGTATATACCTAGGAATGGAATTGCTGGACCTGATGGTAACTCTATGTTTGACATTTTGAGAAACTACTGAACTGGTTTCAAAGCAGCTGCACAATTTTACATTCCCACCAGCAGTGCGTAAGTGTTCCAATTTCTACACATCTTCATCAACACTTGTCTTTCATTTGACATCTAAGTTATTGGATGTGTGTGTAGCTCAAGACTATTATCACAGTTCAGGGGTTAACAGTTTTTATCTCACATTAAGCCAGAAACTTATGAGTAACTTGCCATTTCCTTTGCCAATCACTTGTGACAGAATAAAGTTATTATGCCCATTGTCCTTCCAGACATCCAAGGATAAGTGTGATTTTATTTTTATACTTGTGTCCTTAGGAGGCCTCCCTGGGCCAGAGTAGCCAATTGTTCACTTAGTGTTCGGTCAGGGATTGTGCCATTGAGGCTTCTGACCTGCATTGATTGGAGTCTATATGTGTGGCTTGGGGAAGCACTTAAGTCTGCCCCGTATTTTACAAGGATTCCTCCTGAATCTGTGCAGCCTAACATGTGTGCACAAACTTTCTGACCTCCAGTGTAGACTCTCAACCCAGAAGAGCTTTTCTTAGCTTTCTCTTTCCTTGCTTCTCTCTGTTAGACTTCTGGCTGGTCTGCTGTTTTGCCTGGATCATGGAGCTAGTAGCTTCCACCACTTGATGGTGTTCTCTACCAAGCTCTCGATTGTGTGTGTATATATTTTTTTCTTATGATGCCCTTAGGCATAGAATTCTCCAAGCTGTGTTATAATATAGTTAGTTCCTTGAAGCAGAGTTTTGACCCTGCAGGAATTGTAGCCAACCGCAAAGTTAAGCAGCAGAGTCTACATGAGACCGCTCTCACTTCTGACACCAATTGCAAGTTCTGATGGTTCCTCAAACTATCCTAGGTTCTATAATTTCCTAGAAAGATTCACAGATTTTGCTGAAAGTTATTATAGTCACAGGTATAGTTTATTACAGAGAAAGAATGCAGATCAAAATCAGCCAAGAGATGAGACTTATATGACAGAGTCCAGGAAAAGTACCAAACTCAAACCATCCATTTTTCTCTCCCCATAAACTCATAGACACATTAATTTCCTGGCATCAGGAAATTCTGTATTATCCCACAATAATATATTTGAAGTCTGAATGAAAACTGCAGAAACACAGATTTTATCAGCTCTATTGTCATTTTCTGGCTAGTTCTTAAAGATGAATTTGAGGGTCAGCAAGTCTGAGATGTTCATTTTGGGGAAATTGAAGACACAATAGTTGTTATAACTTGTTTATGGTTATTCAGAGCATAGTGGCGAGTTGAGACTGACTTCAGATTCCCTCAGGTCCCTGTGAGAACTTAGCAAAAGTGGCCTGTCTGGAGCGTTTGATACATTTTAGAGAAAATGTATTTATGTGGCAAGATAATATTACTTTCTTGGAACCTTTGGGACTTGCTTTAAGATAGTTCCTTCGTCTATTCCTACACCCTCTACTCATGCAATACTAGTGTTCTTGTTTTTAGTTTTGATGTCCCTATCTTTTATCTCCTTAAATATTGCTTAGTAAAAACCCCATTTCATATACAACTATTCTAACACAAATAGAGGATGGTGATTTTCCCATTATTACCTGAGTTAATCTGTTCTTGCATTGATATAGAGGAATACCTGAGGCTGCATAATTTATAAAGAAAAGAGGTTTAATTGGCTCATGTTTCTGCAGGTTGTACAAGCATAGCTCTAGCATGTGCTTTTGGTGAGGCTGCAGAAAGCTTACAATTATGACGGAAAGCAAAGTGGGAGCAGGCATATCACATAGAGAGAGAGGAAGCAAGAGAGAGGGGAGGTGCCACATGCTTTTAAATTTAGCCATATCTAACATAAACTCTGAGCAAGAACTCATCACCAAGGGGCTGGTGCTAAGCCATTAATGAGGGATCAACCCCCATGATCTAGACACCTCCTACCAGGCCCCACCTGTAACACTGAGGATTACAAACATCCAAGCCATACCATTACCCAGCTTGTTACAAGATTGAGATTAGAAGCCATAATTTCTTACCTTCTATTCAAACCTCTTTTCAGTATACCTCCCTTTGCTAATCACCATTTCTTTCAAAATGAAGGAAAATGTATTGCCCTCCTCTCTTAAGCATCGATATGTAAAATCACAGCTTCTTTAGCTTTTTAGCCCTCCCTATGGTCTTCAGTTTGATACAGTGTCAGAGCCCTCTGTCACCCTTCATTTTCTTTTTATTAAATAGGATAATGCTGTTATAACTCGACCTTCACTTGTCTTGGAAAGTCATGCATTCACTTTTCCCCTAATTGATATTTAGGAGGCATGTAATTTTGGATCTTTTCTCATCTATTCATTCTAGAAATGAGAGAAAGGTTAAGCATTATTTCTGGTGCCAAGCTGTTGAGAAGAGCCCAGAAACTCTTGTGTTCATAAGCGGGTACATAAAAGTAAAAGATGCCAAGATGTTACAAGAATGATACCTCTGAGAACAAACCTTGTCTGGACTGGGGACAAAAGCTGACATAATGGGCTGATCCCTTTCCCAATACCCCATCAGTGATGATGGGGTCAAAAGTGACCCAAATTATGGAAAGATTAGACAACCTTGCAGGGGAAGATGGGATGTCTTACTTTGTTTTGATCTTATATGAATGTTGTTTAAATGAATGTACTGGAACTAGCTTGAATATGCACACTGTCTAGCTTATATGAGATGGCAGAGATGACATCAGTATAATTTCTTATGTCTGCGAAACAGAGCATAAAGCTTCCCTCTTTGTGTTACTACGTTTCCTCAAAGGTCAAAGCTGCCAAATGGGTTTACTATTTATGTTGTCCTTATGCAAATCTGGCCCAATCAAGCAAGGTAAGTTTCATGTGGACAGGAGTAGATGATGTATCGCAAGATGGTGAAGGTTCACTTCAGGGCTTCTTGTGTGGTTTCTTTTTTCTTTTTTTTTTTTTTTTAGATGGAGTCTCGCTCTGTCGCCCAGGCTGGAGTGAGTGCAGTGGTGCAATCTCAGTTCACTGCAAGCTCCGCCTCCTGGGTTCACGCCATTCTCCTGCCTCAGCCTCCCAAGTAGCTGGGACTACAGGTGCCCGCCACCACGCCTGGCTAATTCTTTTCTTTTTTTTTTTTCAGTAGAGACGGGGTTTCACTGTGTTAGCCAATATGGTCTCGATCTCCTGACCTCATGATCTGCCTGCCTCGGCCTCCCAAAGTGCTGGGATTACAGGCGTGAGCCACTGCACTTGGCGTCTTATGTGGGTTTCTTAAAATACTCTGGGAAGAACCTTGCACGTGAGTTCACATTGATTATGCTTCTGGGATTTTTTTTTTTTTTTCCAAATAAATACTTTTAATTGCGTGAAAACAAGTCACCTTCTTTGATGTTGCTTCGGTCACATTTTCCTCATATTGGATGAGTGTAGGTAAACTTGGAGATTTTTGGACTTCATATAAAGGGGACATGTTGTTGAGGATTGATATTTATTTATGTATGTATTTATTTAATTATTTATATACATTTTTTGAGATGGAGTCTCACTCCGTCACCCAGGCTGGAGTGCAGTGGCGCAATCTTGGCTCACTGCAACCTCCGCCTCCCGAGTTCAAGCAATTCTCCTCCTCCAGCCTCCTGAGTAGCCGGGACTTCAGGCACCTGCTACCATGCCTAGCTAAATTTTGTATTTTTAGTAGAGACAGGATTTCACCATGTTGGCCAGGCTGGTCTAGAACCCCTGACCTCAGGTGATCCACCCACCTCCCAAAGTGCTGGGATTACAGGCATAAGTCACTGCGACTGGACTATTTATTTATTTATTTGTTTATTTTGAGACAGAACCTCTCTCTGTCTCCCAGGCTGGATCCAAAGCCAGTGGTCTCCTTGTTCTACACTGGGCCTTTAATATATCTGCATCTCCATGTTTTTTTTTAGCTAGCAGAACCACACTCTCTCTACATATGAGGTCTCACTGAACCCCAGAGCTGCTTGACAACTATAACCTTTGGTATATTATTCTATTCAAGCCTCAGTTTCTTCATGTGAAATGCGGTTAGCCTAAGAGGTTTATGGTAAGTATTCAGAGTTAATTTTTCTTAACCATTGAGAGTACACTGTCTGGGACGTACCAAATGCTCAGTAATGAGAATTGCCATCATCGTCATTATTATAATTCTCTACCATTGCCATAAAGGACCTGGATAACCTCTCAACTAAGCAACATAACCCCATTTGTGAGATGAACGCTTTATAGTAAGTGATATTCAAAATCCTTTCTACCGCTAATGTATTATGAGTCTACATAAAATGTTCATTTGAGGAAAATGATGCTATTAAAATGCCAGAAGTGTAGACTTGTTTCTACATAGGACATAGACATGTCAAAGGGCATCTGACATATTTCTCAGACAAGAGTGAAGGTGAAAGTAATTATCTGCAGTGAGCCTTTATGTCAATGAACACTAAAGAGCTTCATGATTTGTGTTCTTTTGTCTGTCCCACTTATAGTCAAAATTGAGCGTTTTACATTGCTAATAAGAACATTCATTCACAAATCAAGCCAGACATGACACAGAGCACATTCAAAGTGGGACTGGCACAGCCTGTGACAACCACAGACCACTGCAGATGTCTATATCGAATTTTCTCAGCCATGAAGGGTAAAATGGGAAAGTTTCCAGACTTTCTTCCTCTAAGCCCTGTTTTTAATATAATTTTCTTCAAATCAATGTTATGTTTTTAGAAAAATAAAAATATATCTGAATGTTAGACAAAATAAAATAACAGAAAACTAAAATGTTACCTAGCCTTAGCTCTTATTCCTAGACATGAAGGCCCAAAACATAGTTGTATAATTCTGCCTGAATGCTATCAATAGTTGATGACTCAGTATCTTACATAGATCCCTTTATGTTTCTTTCTAATTATTAGAACCCTTCTTGGACTTCTGGGCAATATAAGAGAATGTGATGAACCCTCACCCTGCAATACAGAGAGTAACAAGGATTCAAAACAGTTCTACATGATAAAAGACCAGAGATAGGATTGCTGTGTGACATAGGGGCCTAAAGTAGCTAGAAAAAGATACTGATAATTGCTGAAACCTCTGTCCAAGAGTAGACAATAATGGGTTGGTTGTCTGGGGTTGTAGGGAAGTTAAACAACACTCCTATGATCACAAAATTGCTGAAGGTGTATTGACTCGGTTAATTATATTGCATTCCTCTGTGTGGTAAATTATCTTTAAAGATAATTACCAACAACTCTTTCTCTTCCTTCTTCTATAATGTAAGCAAACTTGGGTGGATTGCTAAAGTTCACACAGTAGTCTCCACGAGGCTACCTAGAGGAGAACCAGAGTGCTCCCACTGATAGCCGGTCCCACTGTCAGACACGTAGTGAACAACCTCCTTGGTTGTTCCAGCTGGGAAGGCTCCACTATGCTCCTTGCTGGATGCAAATACATATCTTTAGCTTATATCACAAGAGCAAAAATAAGCAACAGCCAGGTTAGAACTGGAGAATCAGGAGCAAATAAATGATTGTTGTTTAGGCTACCAAATATTAAAGTGGTTTGTTAAAGAGCAGTAGTTACCTGCAATGCTGTGAAACAAAGCTAAAGCTACCAATAAGACATCTAGTACTCAACTGAGGAAATCAATGAAAAGGTGAAAAGCATAAAACCACTACATGCAGAAGTAAGTACAAAGTTAAAATTAAAAGTTAATACTACCCTCTTCCCTCAAGTTGAAATAAAATTTCAAAATTTATGAGGCCCATAAATTTCAACAAACCCAAGACAAATAAATACTTCTGAGGAAATGAAAAAATAGCACAATCTTCAAAGGACTTAAAAACAGTTATATTCCAAAACGTGAACAAGATGAATAAAACATTTAAACAAAAAGTAATAGAAATAATCGGAAGCAAATTAAGGTGAATATAAAAAAATTTGGTAAGTCAAAAATGTATCCACAATTTTTTAAGTAAAAAAAAGAAAGTAATTAGATACTTCTGGGACACTTCTCTAGTCTGAGAGAAGAAGTAAATTATGAGGCATTAAAGAGAAATTCACCAAGAAAATAACATAGATAAATAAATAGGTAAAAATCATGAGAAAGGAAAGGTAAGTCATATAAATAAATAGATTGAGAAGTTCTCATTTAAAATATTGTTGTAGGCACTGTCATATGTGGCCCACATCTGCCTTCAATAAAAAAAAATTTGCTGACACAGCTTCCAGGAACGTTGGCCTACCTCAGAATTTGCCTTCTGAGAAATCTAACAGGAGCTATTTGGTTTCAGTAGTGATTCATGAAAGTGGCAGCTAAGATGAGTTTTGAGCTGAATCACTCACCACCTGGCTGCCAATGAGGAACATATGTTTAGGTGGGTAGTTTAATCGTTATATAACTAATATGCCAACAAATATGACAAAGTGAAATAAGAATAATCTAAAACAAGGTAAAAAAGAAAAATATAACAAAGAGAAAAATGGAGAAAATAGAAAACAAACAGCAAAATTATTGATAGACCTAATCTAACTATATAAATTATCACATTAAATATAAATGTTCTGAATACCTCAAGTAAAAGGCAGAGATTGTCAGATTGGAACTTCAGAAAAGCAAGATCCAACTATATTGGTTCTATATTGTATGTAGCCTTATACATAATCTTGAGTTTTGTACTATAATGTGGGTAAGTTACTTTGAAACTTTTGGTACTTTTGGATTTGTTTACATCACATGTTAGGAGGGCCTTAGTGCTCAAACTAAGGCTAATGTTTCCTACTACTGAGATGAAACTTCCTGAGTACTTTATCCAATTCTATATGAACTATAAATTTTTCCAATGTGACTGGTGAGAATAGGCAGTATTCCTAGTCTAGTGTGAGTGTCAGGCACTCTTCTCAATTACCCTTTGAACAGCCTTTCTCCAGCCTCAGATAGTTTTGTCATACACATGCTCTGATCAATTTTCTGCAGAATGGGACCCTCTTCAGAAGGGCTGCCATTATCTCTTTTTTTTTTTTTTTTTTTTGAATTTGATTTTTTTATTTACTTTTTAAATAATTAGTTATCCATTCCTAAAAGTTAATGGAAAATTTTTTTTTTTTTATACTTTAAGTTCTAGGGTACATATGCATAACGTGCAGGTTTGTTACATATGTATACTTGTGCCATGTTGGTGTGCTGCACCCATCAACTCGTCAGCACTTTTCTGATATTCTGTCCTATAAACTGTAGCCACCTTTGCTTTCGTAGACTCTCAGCTCTATAACAGTTTCCTCTCCCGAGGTCATGTACTAGAGATTTCTTAAAGGCCAGGAATATGGAAAAATCATAGGGTTCAACTCATGTTTTCTATTTCTCATTGATCACTATTCTTTTGTCTTGCTTTATGTTCAGTGTTTTGAAAACAAACTGCTCCATATTAGTTTTGTTTATTTTTTCTGTACCTTTGGGCTAGAGGGAAAATCCTGTCCCTGTTACTTCTTGCTGGTTAGAAGCAAAAGCGAGCTAGGATGAACAAAAGCAGGGTTCAAACATTGTGAAACCATATTATCTCACTAAGTGAACAAAAGCAGGGTTCAAACATTGTGAAACCATATTATCTCAATCAGGGCATACAAATGTTGGTAGGTTATACAGCCAAGAGGGCATAGGGCATCTGTTAAAACTCAGTATTCTTTAAAAATTTACATCACTGAACAAGATTCATTTTTAAAATGAGACAATAAAATGGTTTTTTGAATGTTTTTAATATTATGTGCCATAGTAACAATAGCAAATTTCAAAATCCCATATAACCATTTTAACTGTTTTTAAAAGTTACCTGAGGCTGAGCATGGTGGTTCCTGCCTGTAATCCCAGAACTGTTGGAGGCCAAGGTGAGGGAATCACTTGAGCTCAGGAGTTCGAGACCAGCCTAGGCAACTTTAGTGAGACCTCCTCTCTACTAAAATGATAATTAAAAAAAAAAAAAAAAGCCAGGAGTGGTGACACACACCTGTAGTCCCAGCTATTATCACTTAAGCCCTGGAGGTTGGAGGTAGAGGTTGCAGTGAGCTCTGATCGCACTCTAGCATGGGCGATAGAGTGAGGCCCTGACTAAGGGAAAAAGTTACCTGAACTACCACAGCAGACTCTCAGTACTGCAGGATATTGTGCGTTTTTTAGAGAAATACAGTCATAGTCAAAATCTGTTAAATACTACATAAACTACTAGCTCAAGGTAGTTCACATTTTCCACAATAGTCCTTGTTACATTCCTCTTGATAATGACATACGTTTATAAATTTGGGTTTTTAATAGCTGTTATGATTAAAAGCAAGCTGTTCGTAACCAACATGAAACAGGAAATTAGGGTGGTGGTATCCAATTTTATTTCCAGTATTATGAAACTATGCAGTGTTAGCAGATAGATCCTATTAGTGAATGAATAATTGTGATTATTTATAAACCAAATTAAAATATTATTTTTTGTTTTTATTTATGTGCATTATTTTTCAAATTGCTATATACTTTGCATACATTATTGACTCTTTAGAAGTTAATATATTTAATAATTATGTAACTATTTTATAAATGAAAATTTTAGACATTTACTTTGTCCTAGAAGTGCCATAAAAAACATTACTGTGAAATGAAGCATTCTTTGAACCAAGATAGATGGGGCTCCCCATCATAGAGCAAGATCACATACACACATGCTCATACACACACATATATATACACACACACATGCACACACACACACATTTACTCCCCGCAAAGAAACACCACACAACATGAAATATTAACAGTGATTTACTTACACAATCAGAAACATCATCCTTTGTTGCTTTTGCTTAATCCTCCATTGCATTGTCACCAATGAGGACTATATGCAGTAAAATGGTCAAGACAAAGAAGAATGAGATAACAGATATATTCTTAGGGACAGAGTAGGCAATAGAAAAATAAAAGGCAATGCTTCAATAAGAAAACTGTTAAAAGCACTGTTTCTGGCAGATGTAGGGAGTCAGAATTAAATGAACACTGGCAATAGACTTGAGGCAGAGATCCAGATCTAAAAGAGAAGACTCTTGGCAGTAAGATGAGATCAAATCATGAGCAGTGGCCTCACAGATGGCACTACAGACCCAGAATTGTGCCTGGAAACTTACCACACCAGCTGCTGAGGACCTGGGGTCCCGGAAAGTCATTCAAGGCAGGTACTAGGGAATGGATGCTATGTGGAGCATTATAGAAAGAGGACAAGGAAGTTGTGACTGGAGCAAAAACACAAATTGTCTAACTAGTTCAGGGCTAAGTTCTACTTACTAGTTCTAGGTCCAGAGCATGATTGATGTTGACCCTTTAAGCCAGAGTCATGTCTGTTTAACAGTCCTCCTAATCAGAGGGAGGGTACCGAGCCAGACAGGGTTATGAGATCTCACCTTCAAAGGTGAGCTATGTAGTGGATAAATGAGGATGGAGATAGTTTGGTTGGTCACATCTGATTGTGAGTCTCGATCCTGCCATTTGTGAGTTATGAAACCATGAGTGACTCAAACTCCTGAGCCTCAGTTTCTTCTTCTATAAAAAATAGAGCAATAGTTTCTACCCTACAGGATAATAACGAGACCCAAGAGATATTTTTCTTACCTAAGATTTGACCCTGCTGAACCTAGAGAATATTTGGATTTACTAAATTTATAAAATTGTCATTATATATTTCAATAACCTCTGTGAAATACTTCTGAGTTCCAAACCACAATGTATCAAAACATCCTCATTCATTGAGATTACCACCATCTTTTAAGATCTACTAGAATCCTCCCTTGATGTGCAAGAACAGAATTAATTGCTCCTTCCACAGTGTTTACATGCATTTTTCTTGGACATCTTCCAGCCTTTCTATTCTTTATCCATTTTTTTTTTGCTTTATCAAACACATATTGAGTGTAAAAGTCAATGAAATATGGTCTCTTTCTCTAGAACAAGTTTTGACATATTTTGCTATTAAGAGCCACATGTTAAATATTTCAGGCTTTGTGAACCACATATGGTCTCTTTTGCATATTCTTACTTATGTATAACAATATTTTTAAAAGGTAAAAAAAATCATGCTCAGATCATGGATTATAAGAGTAGTCTGTAGGACAGATTTCAATCTTGGGCCATGGTGTTCCATTCCATTTCGGAAAATCATAGTTTTGTGAGAAAAACAGAAGAGCAAATGACAACAATGATGAGAAATCAAAATACAGGATGACACACACCACATATGAAGTTTTGGCAGCACCAAGAAGAAAATAGCCAACACTTCCATAACACCTACCAGTCATCAGTCTCTGTTCTAAGTACCTTACACATATGACTACACTTAAACCTTATAGCAAACCTATGAAGTAGGTAACTCTATTTTATAGATGAAGACACTGAGGCACAGAGAGACTATATAACTTATCAAAAGTCACACAGCCAAGGAAAGGAAGATCTTGTATTTGAACTTAGGGGATTTGTATTTAACGTTGTCTTTCTTCTCGCTACTGTTGGATTCTAAACTACCTTGTTCTTTATCTCTGTGTCACAAAAAACTGTCTTTTTCACTACTGAAGTCACTGGTCCCAGTGAAGTATTCCTTTTATTTTTTCTTTCATCCCAGAGAATGTCTACAGGGTGCTTTCTGAGGCCTTGAATGTATAAATCTATAGCACATCTTTGTTTAGTCATTAACGATTATCTAAAATGATGTAGTCTGGAGAATAGAAGAAAGAAAGGGATTGGTTAAGAGTTTAAACATTCTATAGATCTTAAAAAATAAAAGCCAAGCCCCCAGTCACACACTTAAAATATTGCAAAATAATTTTATGTTCTCATTAATGGCCAGAAAAAGGGTGCTAATCTTTTGCGGGCAAGGGATTCAATAAGTTCATGGTTCAGTTCTCATTCTAATGTTCTGGTGATTGTTCTGGTAGAGGTAGTTTTAGGTGGCGGAGCTTCTCAACCAAAGAGTCAAAGAATCCAAAATAGAGATGACTACAGTTGTCATGATAAATTAAAACATTTAGAATCTATAAAGTACTTAAACAGATTATCTTGTTTGATATTTACTTTTTATCTAGGAATAACCTCAAAGGTTACAGAAATTAAATGAATTGTGCAAGACCACCCAGCTGGTAAGCATCAGAGCCAAAACTCAATCCCAGCTCTAAGCAGCCAGGCCACTGCATTCTTTGCATCTGGTATTCACCACGTGTGTGGCAACGTGGAATAAAGAGTGTTCTCTTGTGATTTGAATGTCCATGAGACGTGACTGCAAGTCCAACGTTATCACTTAGAAGTGTGTAATACTGGGCAAGTTGCTTCATTTCCCTAAACTTCAGCTTTCTAATGCAATGTGAGGGTTATTTAAACATATATAATATCATGATATAATACATACATGGTGTATGTAATTTACTTGATATAAAGTTTACCTTCGTTTAAGAAATGTGACTAATCACATTTTACAGATGAAGAAAATGAAATGTTAAAGCTCATCTTCCTATTCCTAAATTCTTGCTCTGTCCACTAGATGGTGATGTCTCTATAAACCACAGAAAATCTAAAGCAGAGGACTCACTCTCCTATGCGCCTGGGTTTCTGGGGCTCATTTCCCAAGAGGCATTGTTAGAATTGATATTACCCACAATCTGTGGCCTTGAGATACATGTATATTAATCTCCCTTTTTTTCTGCCTTCATAGCATTTTAATATGGACAATGAAACATTTGCAGAATATGCTGAGAAAATTACTTTGTAAATGTATCCAGGTTTTAGTGTCCATTCCTGGCACTTCCTGAACTGTCAGGAATTAACCAACACTAGAAATGTCCCTTTAAATTCGAGATTGCACCTGCCTCTCAAAAGTGATATATTGCTTCTTACTGTGCTGACATGCTTGGGAGGCAGATGGTAGATCCTGTAAGAAATTATGACTTTTTTCCTGATACTAAGGGTAGTCAGGACTACATCCCCACCTCTTATTATTGTTGACTGCAATAATAAATGCTCAGTCTGTCTTTTCCCCAGCTCAGAGATTCTTCAAAACAACTTGCAGTCAATCATGTTTACCAAGCAGCAGTCGACTCAAGCTCAAGTAATCTTTACTTACTACTTCTGTTGTTCCACTCTTAGGTATTTCTACATATAATTTTTAGCTTAACCCTAAAGCCAATCCTTTGAAAAAAAATAAAGATAAAAGAACATAATTTACTGTCCACGGCCATGAAGTCAGTAAAGAGTATAGCTGGGACCCACCCCCAACCCCGTCACACACATACAGGGAAATTTCAGCCAAATGCATATGATAGAACAAAAAGAGATACACTTAATATGTGATAGGGAAAAACCCCAAGAAAAATATGGCCAAAATTCTGAGATTAACCATACATTATTTGTGACAGGAACAAATGTTTTGACCAGATCTTGTGTGCAATAAATAGTGATGTCTTGATATCTACAATACGTCAAGCACAGTTCTAGATTCCAAGGTGTAAGGATAAATCAGATCCTCACATTAGCCTCCAACCAGAAGACCAAAATGGGGCCATAGGATATAACTTTTCTTTTTCATAAAGATTTAGAGATAACATTAGCCAAACACAAGTCTAGGGATTAGATGATTAGGTGACTAGAATACACCTGTGCTGGTGACCAATGTCCTCTTCAAAGTTCTGAAAGTTGCCATAGACTATTCCAAAGATATTGCCATACTTTAATTTTTATTCTGATTATCAAATAAATATATGATCAGTTTGTCAAAATTGAAAAATAAATTCATAGAGGAATTTATTTTAAAAACATCCCAGAATCCTGTACTTGAAGATAATTATTAATATTTTGTTGCACTTTTTTCCAGTTTTATACATATTATCAAAATCTTACAAATGGATGCATCATATCCCACTGTACAGGGCTATCATAATTTGCTTAACTATTCCCCTAATAAAGCATTTCTAATTTTTCACTGTTATAGATAATACTGCTATGATGACCATCTTTATCTGTATTTTAGTTTTCTTGTTTCTGCTCAATTCCATAAAAGTGTCTATTAAATATTTAAGCAAAGACAAATTTTAATTCTTTATGAATAATCTTAGGCTTTCTTTTAAAATGAAATTGTGGTTCAAGTGCTGTGGGATAAAAGTTTGATGTGAAAATTTGGAAGGTGAAGATGAATGACAGTAATTTTATTCCAGAATCATACATGATTTTCCAGAAAAGAGACATTATTGTGTTGTGAAAGGTAAACAGAATCCCTACTTCCTTCCGAATAAAGCCATAATTCCTTAATCTGCAAAGGAAGCTCTCTCCTTTGTCCCAAAATAAACTATCATTAAACAACATCTGTGGCCAGTTCTGTCACTTTCTAGTTCCTGACATATCTTTCTCTATCATTTGCCATTTTCTAACTCATGTTGTGCCACCAGTTTTTCTATTATGTTCTCATCACAGAATCCTTCTCTCTCATTCTCATCTCTTGAATTCATAACCTTCCCTTAATACCCTTCAGGTTTCAGTCAAATTTCTCTTTGCCACAACTGATGACTTTAGATAAAATTGACTCCAGCTCCAGCTACAGAAGTAGAACACAATTAAAACACGTCTACAGGAAATTATTTAAACATTCACTCTAATTTGATTGCATGCCTACCTCTATTGTAGGTCTGTGCACAATGGTCTAATCTTCTCTAATAGAGTTCTTTCTTAGGTTGGGGCCTATGTCTTTATAAAAAGCCTCGATGGAAGCCAACAGGATCCTACACAAGTGAGGTGTGCCTATAAACATGGTCAAAAATACACTTTTGAAAGCCCCTTTTCCAAAACTGCTGTCATCAGTTCATCTCCCTTTCTTGTTGTTCTCTTCATCTTTCCTCACTACCATCCCCCCAACCCCTTGGCTTGCCACTGCTAGGCTTTTATGTCCTGGCATGGTCATCTCCTTATCTGTCCTCTAACCACCTGTAAGTCTGGTATGATCACTGCATTGAGATTCTTGGAAGGGGATATAACACCAAATGAACTAGTTATGGAAAAAGAAAAAAATTAAGTAAGTAGTAACAATACTAGTGTTTTCTATCTTAGAACATTTTTGTGATGAGATCAGATAAGGCAGCCCCTGTGAAAATGTGATGCCACGCATTTGTCCAAAGTGCCCTTTTTCATGAGTTGCTGTGGACTGTCTGTGTCCCCTTAAAGTTCATGTGTTGAAACCCTTATCCCAATGTAATGATATTTGGAGATGAGACCTCCGAGAGGTAAGTAGGTCATGAAGATGGGGCCCTCATGATGAGATTAGTGCTTTCATGAGAGAAGATATGAAAGACCTCACTTCTTCTCTCTCTTTTCTCCATGAGAGGATAAGACAAAAAGTCATCCATCCACAAATCAGGAAGAGAGGCCTTACCAGGAACCAAATCAGCCAACATCTTGGTCTTGGATGTTCCAGCCTCCGGAACTATGAGAAATAAATTTCTGTTGCATTGTTTAAGCCACTCAGACTATGGTAATTTTGTTATAGCATCCCTGGCTAAGAAATGAACCAACAACAATTCAGCATCATTTAACCAGGCAACTTGTATTGAACCCAAAACTACTTCAAACTTTGTGAAATTGAACTAAACACACTTCTAAGTTCCACTTTCATCACATACTGTCAAATTAGCAAAGACAGCTGCTGCATAATGCCTGAAGGGAACTGTCCATTGATCTGGCAAAATTTAGCATCACTTGAGCAAGATGTTATCAGGCTGTAGCAACAATTACGATGAGTCAGCTAGTGCAGGAGCATGGAGAGAGAGATGAATATTAATGTATATTCAGAGGGAGCACCTTGAAATAAGATATGACAGAGGGTGAACAAAACACTGGAATAGTTACTATGAGCTTTGAAGTTTCCCAGACAGAGCTTTAAATTCTAGTTATGTCATTTTTCAGCTCTTTGGGAAAGACATTTAACGTATTTGATGCTCAGGTCTTATCCTAAAATGTAACCAATTATATGCAGTCTATAAATAATAATATAAAATAATCCACATCAACATTATAGAGTGAATTATGTTTCTTCAAACCTCACACATCAAAGTCCCAAACCCCAGAACCTCAGAATGGGACTGTATTTGGGACAAAGTCTTTAAATAGCTAAGTAAGTTAAAATGAGGTCACAGGGGTAGCCCCATTCCAATATGCCTGGTGTCTTCATAAGAAGAGATTAAGATGCAGGCATAGTCAGAGGCAGGACCACCTCTGTGAAGACAGAGGTAGAAGATGACAGTCTATAAGACAAGGAGAGAGGCCTCAGAAGAAACCAACCCTGATGCTAGCTTGATCCCAAAATTATGACAAAATAAATTTCTGTTGCTTAAGCCATCCAGTCTATGGTACTTCATTATGGTAGTCTGAGCAAACTAATACAATGTCTTAAGCAGAGTACCTTATCCATAGTAGTGGCTTTCCGGTACGTGTTACTTTTATTTACATAATAATATTTGTAATATAGCATAAATAAAAATGCATTTTAAGATATTATTGTACAATAAATAACTAAATATGACTTCTCAAATTCTACTTAAATGAGTAAGCCAGTTATTTTCAGTGAATGTTTGGTTCAAAATATTACCAGGGTGATGAAATATATTTTATTGAAGTTTTCTTTCTTATTTTTTTTTCTTTTTTAAGCTTGGAAAGGTCCAAAAGCCCAAGCCAGGTAGAAAGGAGAAAGCAATACCATGCTCGTCTTGTTAGAAGAAGCTGGTGCTGTTCTGTCAACAAAAGTGATGGACAGAGTGGCCAAGGTCCATGCCCAGAGTGAAGACGTTATAATGAGTAGCTCCAAAAGTGTGTCAAAAGAAAAATATTGCCTTAGAAAAAACAATTCAGAAGAGACAGTCCTTGCTAGGACACAGCTTCTACCACACCCTTGGCTAAACCCACGTTCTTCATTCCTGGTTTCCTATCCAGTCTTAGGATGCAGCCAACACAACAGCCCTGTTTCTCATCACTCTGGCTCCCAACCAGTTTGAGCCTGACCAAGGAGCCTGTCCCTGTCATGTTGCTTAAAATATGTACTTTGCAGGCACCCAAATTATGCCAGGAACTATGAAATGCACTTCTGAATCTCATAGAGAAACAACCACACTTAATAAACAGTAGGAGACAGAACTGAGATTCACATCCAGATCTTCTCCTTCCAAAGTCTGCTCTCTTTTGAGGCAGGTTGCTACAGTGCTATGTGGATGATGAGATATATAAAATGTGTATCTGGACTGTATAAACTTGAGAGAAATAAAAATGTACTAAGTATAGATGTATTTCTCTAGGGAGGTAACGTAGAGTAGGGGAAGACATTTATTTGTTCCATTTTCTTTAATGACCTTATGGCTCTTCCCATTTTTGCAGGGCCATTATCTACCATTTTGCAAAGCCAAATGAGGATGTGTATGTAGAATTCCCCTGCACATTCCAGCAGGTATTGCAGTTGAGCAGATAAGTAGTAGACTTTGGAATCTTATGATCCTGCTGTGAATCTGATCCCTATAACCTTCTAAATCTGGAATTATGGGCAAGTCTCTGTAGGTCTCTCAATCTCAGTTTCCTCATCTGTATTATGAGTTGTAACACCTTCCTTGCAAGATTTTGTGAGGATTAAATGAAAGACTTGATGAAAAATGTATGTATTTAGTCAAAGCTCAGTCATTCCAATTCCCTTTTCCCTGTGTATAATTGTTTGAGACTGTATGTTTGGAATTGATTTTCCATAAGAAAATATATGTCGCCTCACCATTTTTCACTTTTGTCCTTCTCTATCCACTCTAGAGGGGACTCGGGAATGTCCTCATGACCACTAACATTCTTTGGAATAAATATTGGAAATTTTAACAGCACTTTATGGATTCAAAATTGACCCCAAGAGGTGTTCCAGTATTTTGTTTTATTATTTGACTTCATAATTTTCCCACTGTATTTCACTGCCTACCATGCTGGCAAACGATATGGAACAAGGAAAACATAAATTAGGGGCCAAATCATCTACTGGAATTGGTCACTCACTTTAGGTAGCCTGAGGCTGCATCTGTAGTGTGCCAAAACAACCCATCCACACTGAAAGAGAATCTCTCACACTGCTCATTTGCCATCAAGATTCTGACAATTATTGTCATCTTTCCTTTATCTGTTCATGGATTTTGAATGGTGATGACAAGCTCTGTTGAGTTGTACAAAGGGGAAATTTGACTGGAGATTTGACTTCCATTATCTGTGTTTTTAACTGGGTGGACAACGAGAACCAATAATTCACTTGTACGTATATATTAAGGATTTAATATGGAGCCACAGCCCAATCATTTCCATAATGAATTTAGCTATGTTATAGTAAATCAGGCAAATGAAGCATGCTTCATAAATTTCATCACTATTAAAATAAAGGTCACATTCAAAGGAGGGGGGCACAAGTTGGAAATTAATGCCTGGTTTTAAATGTTTGGGGATTAGAAATTTAAATTGCATGGCTCAATTCTGTTAATATTGAAGAGCATACTTTGAAACACTGGCAGCTCCAATAAAGAGGATTCAATTGAAGGAATAAAAGTTTTAAAGTTTCCTTCAACTGATTGTGAATGTAAATCACTTGGGAAGCACCTTTAAAATATGGATTCCTGGTCCCCAGCCTGAGGATTCTGATGTGGTTAAGTCTGGGGTAAGGATATTGATTAATGCTCCACAATATTTCTGAAAATCACAGCTATAAATTCAATTTCTGTTACTTACCTGCCTTGTTCCCTCCCCTCCCCTCAGGCTGCCACCTTCTTTGGGCCTTAGATATTCCCTGCTCAGTATCTTGTAACAGATCCTGCCCTTCATCATAGGAATTAAGAGAGTATTATATTTGTGACTCCTGTTATTAAATATAAAAATCACCTATGTGATGAGTGTCAAATAAAAACAAATCCAGACTTATGTAAAGAGAGACTTTATTTGTAAAAGATTCATGCAAGAGGGCAGAAAAGGAACACAAAAGGTAGAGGGATTGATTTATCCATTTAAGCCCTCCGGGATTGTAGGGCTCAGGTAAAGTTCCACTTTTTCATGAGCCCATCATGGTTTGACCTCATCCTCTATTCAACAATTACTGAGCACGTACTGTGTTCCTGAAACTGCTTTTGATTCCTGAGATGCAAATGGATCTGTCATCAAGACAACTCCAGTAGGAGAGACAGGTAGGTAAACCAAGTTGCAAGGAGTGCAATAAATTGTATACTTATAGAATGTGCAGGCTGGTTTGGAGAAAAAGAAGGGAAACTTCCTTTTCCTTTCTTTCTCTTGAGAGCCTCTGTGAAGATGAAGAGGAAATACCCATTTGTTAAGATTCCCGGTGTCTCATCTCCCAATCCTCAATCCTCTCCAAGAGGTCTGACTGGTTGCAGAGCTTGAGAAGAGACACTGAGTAAGTTTTTTCCTCACAGAATGATATCATATTTTCTGTTCTGCTTGTGACAATCTGTTGGTAAAATCCTGGGCCCCTACAGAAAGGTCTGTGGTTCCTCAACATTGCTCACAAATGGGTGGGTTAATCTATCTAATTTTGAGGATGACATTAGGACACAAGATCCATTATTGAAAAGTTCTTGGCCAAGTGTGGTAGCTTATACTACAATCCCAGCATTTTTGGATGGTCGAGGTGGGAGGATTGCTTTGAGTTCAGGAGTTTGAGACCAGCCTGGGAAAGATAACAAGATCCCCATCTCCAGAAACAAATAAAAATTTAGCTGGGCATGGTAGTGCACACCTGTAATCCCAGCTCCTTGGAGGGCTAAGGCTGGAGGATCACTGAGCCCAGGAATTCAAAGCAGCAGTGAGCTACGATTCCAGCCTGGGTGACAAAGCAAGAGCCCTACCTCTAAATAATAATAATAATATAATAGATGACATTTTCATCACTATTTCCCTTATATCCCTGGTGAGCCAGTAAATGTTTAGCTCTATGGGAGAGAAAAAAAAGGATGATTTACAGAATTTGAAGATTTATTTGGTATAAATTTCTCCACCACGGTTGATTTCAACTTACTAGCAAAAAGTTATTGGCCATAGGGCTGGGTGCGGTGGCTCATGCTTGTAATACCAGCACTTTGGGAGGCTGAGGTGGGTGGAGGTCAGGAGTTCAAGACCAGCATGACCAATATGGTGAAATCCCGACTCTACTAAAAATACAAAAAGTAGCTGGGTATGGTGCCATGCGCCTGTGGTTCCAGCTACTTGGCGGAAGCCAGCTCTGGCACATCATTGTCTGATATTTTGAACTTTGAAATGAGGACTCTAGAATTCATATTTTGAACTCAAAAGAGAAAAATGGATGTTATTTATTTATTACTCAATAAATAAATCCCCAACAGGAGCAGTTCACTGTTTCAAAGGTCAGATAGAATATCACATTGGATGTGCAGCTTGAGAAATATATGAGACTGACTGGAATACAAGAAGGGAGGAGGGCGCATTCGAGGAATGGAGAAGAGTATGTGCAAAGACCCACAAGCATGAAAGACTCCAGTAAGGCAACTCAGTGGGCCTGGAATCCAGCATGCATACAGAATAACAGTAAGATATGAGACTGCAAAGACAATGTTTAATTTTGCTCATAGAAAAGATCATATGCCATGTCAACCAAGAGGAAGAATTTTTTTTTAATTGTACTAACATCTAAGACCAGAGTTACTTGTAGGATGAGACCTCTGTTGGTGAAGAAAAATTATAGCATGGAAAGCATACTAAGCCAGCATGTGGCTGATTGAAAGGCGCTAGAATACAGCAAAGCTGATCTCCTCTCCCAGCAACATGAACCACGTATTTGTGGTTCTGTGGGAGGTGGGGGCAATGAAAAGAGTGGGGAACAATGAGGGATTGAACATTGATAAGGAAAAGGCAAAGAAAGAAATGCAAGAATGAGATGGTTTAAAAGAACAAAGAGAGACCCTCTTGACGATACTCATACCACTTGTGATTATCATAATCTTATCAGAAGCAAACACTTCTTGAACATTTACCATGTGCCAGGCACCATTATTGACTAGCACTTTATATGTATTAATGCTTTTATACAATAACCCTAAAAGACAGCTTTCTCCTTATGCCTATTTTCCAGCTGAGGAATGCACTGAAAGGTTAGAGAACTTCCTCAAGGTTATCCAAAGGGCATGTGTAGGAGCCTGGATTCAAAACCAGACAGAGCACACACTTAGCCACTCCACTATGCTGCTTCTTGAAGAGGACATTAGAAAACTGATATACCCATTTGATTTTTATATGACTTGTCTTGGGGTAGAGGGGTGTGTGTATGTGAACCAATTTTTCAACAAATTCTACTCCTCTCATGAATTTTTATGATAGTAGGTATTTTTTGTTTGTGTTGGCAAAAACCAAGGTAGAGGCTGAGCTGACACTCTTCTTATATTCAGTACCAGAGACTGCATTAAAAAAGAGACAGAAGAGAGAAAGAAGAGGATGACATAGAAATAATCATGTCACATAGTTATTTCTATAGTTATCTACACAGACCCAAATGCTCTGATTTTTCTAGTGATTCTCAAGCTTCCTTTACCTTGAGAGTACAGGTATTCTTATCTCAATCTCAAGGGGCAGAGAGAATCCAGTGGACACCTAAGTACACATATGGTGTGGTTTGAATGCGTCCCCCAAAATGTAATGTGTTGGAAACATGTAAACTTTTTTTTCTTCTTTTATGGGGTATGACGATTTCATATTCCCCTACCACAGGCTGGCTTTTCTACATAGCAAGGCGTATGTGGTCATAGACAACTTCCAGGCTCACACTAACATGATGTAATTATATCAATGGAAATGTCTCTTCTCTTGTAGCTCCAGTATGAAAAAGTCTAGGAAAGAGTTCTCGCTGACCTCTCCTGCATCAGATAGGTAACAGGATTGAGAGGTGGGACATATATCAGGGAAATGAATTAATGTCGTTATTGCAGGAGTAAGTTAATTCTATAAGGAGTAATTTAGTTCTCTTGAGAGTAAATTCATTCTCTTAAGAGTGGATTGTTATAAAAGCAAGCTTGGTTTGGTCTTACAGTGTCTTTCACATGTGTATAGTTGCCCTTCCACTTTTCTGCCATGTTATGACACAGTACAAATGTCCTAGCCAGAAGCTGCCACCATGTCCATGGATGTTCCAGCCTCCAGAACCATGAGCTAACTAAAGTTACTGTCTTTATAAATTACCTAGCCTAAAGCATTCTGTTACAGTAACAGAAAATGGACTAAGATAACACAAATACAATTTCATCTTGCAACCATTGGAAGCCATTGGATGCTCTCAACATAGGAAATAGATCTCATCACATTTACATTCTAAAAATTCTATGTTATTCTGAAATAGTCTCCATTATAGTGTGATTGACTGTGATAGAAGATTGTCTGAACAGCAGTAAAACAATGAGGATGAACACAAGTTAGGAGATTTTTGCAAGAAATTATGGGCAACATCTTTTGAGAAACAAAATCAGAACATTAGACTGGGTGTGGTGGCTCATGCCTGTAATCCCAGTACTTTGGGAGGCTAAGGCAGGTGGATCACTTGAGACCAGGAGTTCAAGACCAGCATGGGCTTGAACATAGTCAAACCAGCAGGGTTTCAACATAGTGAAACCGTTTCTACTAAAAATACAAAAATTAGCCAGGTGTGGTGGTGCATGCCTGTCATCCTAGCTACTTGAGGTCATGCCACTGCACTCAAGCCTAGGTGATAGAGCCGACTCTTATCTAAAAATAATGATAATAATAATTAGAACTGTGATAGTAAGAATGCATCGCAGAGATAGAATTCAAGATAGTAGTTAATAGACAGAATACATGGATTTTGATAAACACTGTCTTTCTACCATAAGGCTTCAGGCTAATCAGTCATCTTAGCCTGTGATCAACTGCTTCCTTTATTATGTTACCTTCAGTAAAAGGACTTCCAAAACTCATTAGAAATGCAGAAAGCTGGAGTGAAAATAGCATAGGCTTTGAAATAATACAGGTGATTTAAACTAATTTCCCTCATACATAAATGGAATAAATACCTATCTTGTAGAAATTTCACAAATATAGCAGAAATTAACTTAAAGTACCTGGTATATTTAATGAGTACTTCTGGTTGCAATAGAAAGCAACACAATTCAAATAAATTGACAAGAGGATTTATTAGAAGGATACAGGAATATCACACAGATGGGTTGAACAACCAAATCTCCACAAAGCAGGATCGAGAGCAGGATGGAGATCACAGGACTGAAAATAGTACCTTCCCTTTTACGACCTCCACTCTTCTTTTGGGGTGTATGTTGATTCCATATTCCCCTACCACAAACTGGCTTTTCCATATAGCAAGGCATATGTGGTCATAGACAGCTTACCAGCTCGCACTAACATGATATCAATATATCAATGGAAATGTCTCTTCTCCTATATCTCCAGTATGAAAAACTCTGAGAAATAATTCTTACTGATTTGTCTTACATCAGATATAGTCATGCTGGACAAGGAGATAGAAAAGGGCATTTTTAAAAAAAAAAATTTCAAAGAAGCAATTCACAGAAGTAGATGCCATTCAGGATAAGCACATCAGTAGGTTCTTACCACATCTGGGATATATAGTTAGTGGCTAACAATTGATGTCATATTAAATGCAATGTTTCGAGAGACGCTAAGTGTTCTTATTAAATAATTAAAACTTTCATTCTCCTTAGTTATCTATGCTCTAATGTTAATACATTTACTATACTTCAATTGATCACATATCAAAATATATCTTTATTAAAGAGATATTAATACTCTATCTTTAAAATATTGCTGGAGATTTGGGATGGGAACAAGCTCAACCCTGTTTCCCACTGAAATTCTAACCAACAAACCAAGATAGGAATCAGTATCAAGTAGAGTTGAAGGTCTCAGGTTTATCCATGTTTCAACAAAAGCATAATCACTCCCAAATGCACAGTTTCTGATACACTTTATCACAGGACAATCCTTGAACAAGAAAACAAAAAGCTATTTTCACCTCCAGCTTCAATGCCCCTAGGTGCACGAGGCACGTTTTACAAAATGTCTACACCAGTAAAATGTTGCAAAGTTGCAGAGATCCTGGAAGCCCTGACAGGTCAGATGAGTACAACATGAAGAAAAAGAAAATTTAAGAGCAAGCAAGAAGGCAAAACCATGTGAACACCCATTCAGTCTGGGTTCAGGCCAGTACGAGTGGTCAGAGGACCAAGAGCATGACCTTTCCACCGTGTTTCTATTCTCTATTGAAATGCATCCCAACGCAGGTCAGATTATTTACTCATCCTGCTTTGGGGAACAGAGAGAAATAATGTGTCTTCTATGCCTTTCCCTGTAAGGTAAAGAAATTACAGGAACTTATTTTCTCTATACTGTAATGTAGAGAAAAAAAAAAAAAAAACAGCAGGAGCAATTTCCTTCTAAAGAGGTCTACCCTTTTTCATTCACATTTAGCACAAAAGATTGAAGAACTCCCAACTTCACTTTCCCATCAATTATTTCCAACCAGATGAGGATGTTACCGGGAATATCTCTCTTGCTCCCTTCATGCAGTCCACCAGTACGGCTCCGAGGAACCCTTGCATAATCAACCAAATTTAGAAACATGGCTTTCCTGATCCCTTCTTCCAAAATCATCTGATTCATCTCTCACTGCAGGCCAATGTCAAGTCTTCCTACAGCATAGTCCAGTGAGCCCCAAAGATGATCACATAAAGAACATGTTCTTGCTCCTCATTTTTCCTTATTCCACTTTCTACATTGTCATAGAAGCAGCATCGTCTTTGGCTCCTAAAGGCTTAGAAGGTTGGTTGGCCACATATGTATCTTTACCTTACCCTTTTCTAGTCCTTTGTGGGAAAACTAGTATGATAACCAGCACAGCCTTTGCAACATGCAAAATTATGTCCTCTCTGACATTGAGGCATTGTCTCCAAACTCACCTTCTGCACCTGGGATAGCTCATCTCCTAAAAGGCTGCCTTCTTAGGAGGCCTCTCAAGAAAATTTCACTAGCCCTCCAAACCTGGTCTACCTGAAGCTGCAGCAGTCATCATTCACAGAATGAGGACATAGCACTAGGACATTCATTAAAACATTCAAAAATTCTAAATGCATCTTAGAACAACAATCAAGGCCCATGTAACTATTGCTGACTTTGCCCTTTTAACGATACATTTTGCTTCCCTGGTAGTGGGTTCTGCTTTCCAAAGTTGCCATCTTAACTTAGTCTAAAGCTGGGCACACGATTCTAAAGAGATGATTCTCTATACATTCCTTTGAATTTGAATTTATATGTAAATACGTATCTTCCCCAAGTTGTTGTGGCATGTGAATATATTGAAGAAATTTTTAAATGCTTTAAAGTTTTACATTTTTCTAACAAATCTAGAATATGTATTATTTGGTGTTCATTAGGTATGATGCTCATTCTGTAAAACAGTACTGTAAGTAAATCTAAGAAATGCTATGGGGCTTACAATGAATTTTCCATGGGCAATGGTGAAGTACAGAGAACGATTTTCCACAGCATTAAGTAATACTTTCTATGAGGATAATCTTGTAAGTGAATTAAGTTATGGCATAGAGTTTGTTCAAAACATGAATTACTTTTTCCCCGTTTTTTTCAAGTTTTTAAACAGAATGTTTCAGTTTTATTACAATTATTAATGCAATATATGCTCAGTGCTGAGTGCTAAGAATTAAATAAAAAGATACAAGGGACACAAAATTCCCCGTAACATCTCCCCTCTACTACCACAAGGAAATAACTGCAGCAACATTGTATAATGATTATAACATTTTTCTTGATCTTATAGACTCTGCATTTTATCTTGCCTTTTGTTTATCTGTCCTTCTTACAGTAGTGATTTTAAAACTACACAACCAGTTTTTACTTCTACTAGTGGATGCTCTTTGCTTTGAAAATGCTTTTCAGTCTTTATTTGTCTGTTATCAAAGTTCAGGAAAAAATTATCTCTCTGAATCCAACTTAATCATTGATATAATGTGCAGTTAGGAAGTTAAAAACAAATTATATCAATTTTGCTAACTCCATTTTAAATTAAAAAATATTTAGACAGTATCAAATACATTTAATATTTTAATATATGTACATTTACTTCATTTTCATATTACATTACTATTATTTGCATTTAAATTTACAACCTATGAATAAACATTTCAATACAAACTACGAAGCCTCTAAAATTATTTCTTGATTTTGTAATTTTGATTATGTTTAAAGAATTCTTTTACTCAAAATTGCATCTACCTATTCAATGTATTCCAGTTTCATACTGCAGACAAGAAATATAAAATAAGATTAATTATTACTTTACATGAAACTTTTTATAACAGTGTCTTGTTCTTTTCCTTCCAGAATTCAGGTGGGTTTGTATTTATTTAATTGTTACATGAAATACAATTCAGTTGTGTTTTGTGCCCTTCTGATATGGAAAAATACATCCCTGATAAATTGACCCTTCCATAGATAAAACTGCAAACAACAGACACAGCACAAATTACTACTGAAAATACTGGAGAGTAAAAACTAAAAATAAAAAGGTAGAAAATCCTGGACAAGGGTCAACAATTCGAAAAATGCAATAGCATGAGATTAGCTGCCCATGTTTATGACTTTTGGTGTGAGGGTAGACTGCAGTGGTCATATGGGGACAGCTAAATCTAGAACAGAAGATTGCAGTATTTTTGTCTTGAAGAATTAATAAATAGAAAGAATTTAGAGTTAACGCAGCTGTTAAAAAGAAAGAAGCATGAGAAATGAGAAAGCAAGAGAGGAATGACTCATACTGTGTATCTAAACTCTATTGAAATTTCTGACTCAACACCTGAAATATGCATGTGTAAGACAAACTCAAAGCTTTCGAATTAAAAATGAAAGAATTGAACTGAGATATGAGATGCTACTAAAAAGACAAAGTTTTAAATTTAACTCTAAGTTAATTGACTACTAAAGCAACAACAACAAAAAATCAAAACTCTTTGGAGATATATAACAGAATACAGTCTTTAGACCATAATATTTGAAATGCTATATATGCAATCCAAAATATTTCAATGCATGCAAAAATAAGAACACATGATCAAAAGAAACAAAGAAAAACAATTTAAAAACTGCTTCAGATGTTAGAATTCACACGCAATTCATGTAAAGTACCTAGTATAATTATGTACAGTGAAATTACAAGTTCCCTTCGCTAAAAGCAATGTAACATTTCTTACAGAAACTAAATACTTCTCATATAAATGGAGAGAAACATATTATGATCACGGATTGGAAGACTGAATTTGTCAGTTATCTCCAGATTTATTTATAAATTCAATGCAAGTCCTATCATACAGTAAGGTTCATTTTCTTAATGAAGTAAACAAGGCAATTCTAAATGTTCTATGAAATGCAAAGGATCTACTATATTCAAAACAATCTTGTAAAATAGGAAAAAAATTAGAGCTTAAATTACCTGATTTTGAGACTTATGATAAAGCTGTAGTAATCAAGACTGTGTAATATTGGCATATAAATTGACAAATGCATCAATGAAACATTGCAAAGAACCCAGAAATAGACTCACATACCCAAAATAATTTCAATATTTGACAAGGTGCTAAAGCAATCAAAAGAGGAAAAGAAAACTATTTAGCAAATAGTACCTGGACAACTGGATATTTATACAGGAAAAAAAAATCAACCTAGACCCTTACCTCCCACAATACTCAAAATTTAATTTGCAATGGATAAAATATCAGAACATAAAAGCTAAAATTATGAAGATATCAGAGAAAAAAATATAAGGAAAACTTGTCCTTCCATTAGCTGATGGGGCCCAAGGTTAAAACAGGTGGTTTGACATGGTTCATGGATGGGTCTGCAAAAATCAAAACTGATGGAGTCCCCAAGACTACTGTGGCCATTAACCCTAAGAGTTCCTACCTTTTGACTGACACTTATATGCAGTTATGACAAATTTTCAGTCCACTCCAACAGCATTTCTCAGCTGCATGTTATAGACTCATGAGCCATTGGCTAACCGCAAGACCCAGTGACTTGCAGATTCATTACTGGACAATTAAGACCCTTCCTGTGTAAGAACAGGAACTATGGTAGTGGTTTGAAAACTGGTAAGGAGACCTATTTGTCACTCATATTGACACCTGTGGCAGATGACCATTCAAAAGGGAATATGGATTGAACTTGCATGTTGACCTAGTATGTGTTCAGTAAATCACCATGATTGCCTGCTGGGTCCATGACAGAATGGGACATAGAAATGTATCTCAGGTGCAAAAATGGACTAAATCACAAGGACTAACTCTACAAGAAAAAGAAGCCAAAAATGGGGCACAGTCTTCTGACTTCTGCCACCAAACCTGGGGCATGCAGCATGGTGAGTTAGGCCTCATCAACCTATGCATAGGCTACGTGCAAAAGTGGCAGATTGACCACATTTGACGGCCAGTGCCTAGCCACAGATTCTAGTGGCGCCTCTCTGCCACGAACACATAGTTTTAAGGTCTTAATGTGATCAAGTCACCACATTTACAACCCAGACAATTCAGCAAAGGGCACATCCCCATGGCATAATATGGATCCTTCTTGCTCCCCATCGCCCCCAAGAAAATGGGGTGATAGAATGCAGGAATGGACAACTCAAACAAAAACTTTGCAATGGCCAAGAGAATAACAACTTACCTGGCGTTAGGCCTACCTACCAAAAGTCATTTAGACATCAATCATTATGCCCCAGCGGAAGAGAAACAGCATGCTCACATAAGTTGGGCACTACTATGCTTGGAAGAGGTGGAGGGCCAGACATTCACCTGATTAGGCTGTTCCTGCAGAACCCCCAGTCTCAATATAGCCAACAATTCTTTCCTTTAATTTTATTTTTTGCTGAGATATACTCCCTGGGGTGTGGTTTGTGGCCCAGGCCTCAATGGTACCAGCAGTAGAACCTCCCAATTCAAACTAAGAGACAATGCTACCTTTGGGAGTGTCCCAGCAGTGGGACCCCAATTTGATGGGGAAGGGTTGACAGACATTGGGGCACTAGGGTTCCCCTGGTCCTACTAAAGATTCCCAATCCTGTAGAAAGGGATGATGTTACAAGTGGGTAATGTTATAGGTATGGGGAGTTTGTTTAGGGTGGAAATTCTTTACCCTGGTTGGATGATGAAGACTGAAAAGTTTGGATCAAGTAACGGGAACAACGGGAAAAGTGATAGCTGAAAGCATATCTGGCCTTGGGAGGTTCCTGGAGTGGGAGGAGAGTGGAAACATTAATCTTTCCTCTTTGTGTTCCTACAGAAGCTTTTGCCTTGCCAAGCAGGACCATACCCTGATAAGAATTAGCACAGTCATGCACAGGAGATAACTCAAACAAAGCTAGATTTGTCATCCCAGCATGAAGTCCCTCTAGTCCCACACTCCCATTATAATGACTTGGCCTACACACAATGACTAACTTTCCTCAAAGCTCCAAGACCAACAGAACTCACTAAACTCACTAGCCAAGGTGGTGATGGGCAACTAGATAGCCCTCAGTTGTCTGCTGGTAAAAGAAGAGGGCGTTTATATTATTGGTGACATAGATGTGTGTGCATTAACAATTGGAGGAAGGCAGAAATCCAACTGGAGAAGATCTAAGCTCAGACAGAATGGTTGTCAGCTATATGTCTGCAGTTTCCCTTAGACTCTTGTTTTAGACTCTTTTGTTGAGTTTGAGGCTTCCAGTTGAAGACTATCCTCCAGCAAGAACTGAATATCTGGGACTGGTTCTTCTGGTGACCCTAGTAAGTTGCTATCTCAAAATGACAGAGGTACTCTGCAAAAAAAGAAAATCTCATCCACAGCATCCATAAGGTTTGTTCATGGTCCCCATCTGACCCAGCTCTGCCTCCAGATTCAGTGTAAACAGTTGTTCTACCAGATTGGATGTGCTTTGTCTGCTATTTCAGGGGCCAGGCATGAGTTAGAGGATTGACTGTTGGGAAAAGCAGTTCTGTGCAGTGCTTGCAATCTGCACTGTCCCATGAAAGTGGTCTTGGGTGTGTAACATTCCTTTATTGGCAGATAAAGAGTCCTTATCACCAGTGCTAGGCTGGTCTCTCATGAGGGAACATCTTCCCCTGGTCCATGCTTGATATATAATCCTTTATCCTGCTTTAGTGCATGTTTTGATGGCCCTTAAGCATGCCCTGAGTTGTCAGCTAGTGAAAAAATGAAATAACACTTTCTTGTTGGCAATAACACAAATGCCAGTTTCCGTATTTCAGATCCTGGTGGCAGAGAGGGAGAAGCCCTTCTGCTGCAGCATGAAACAAGGGGTGTGCAGCCGTACCACCGCATCTGCTTCAGAGTGAATCCCCTGGCCGTGGGAGACCAATGCATTGCCAGGGGCTGGATCTTGTGCATACACTGTCTACCCTCTTGTTGTAAATGAATTCCGTATCACTTGATCCTGGTGTGCGCTTTGTCTGTTCTCCATATCATCATAACATGCATCTTCCCTGACAGACATTTATCTGCCTTTTGTCCTTGGATACACAGCCTTGCCATTCAGAGAACAGTGAAACAATTTTCACAACTTAGTATAAGAAAGTTTATGTATGAGGACATAGAAAATAATATTCATTAAAGAAAAAAATATAAATCATATTTCATCAAAATTTAAAATATCTGCAATATACAATATACTAAGAAAAATACATAGAAAGATGTATACTTGGAAAAAATATTTGCAAAACATGCATCATACTAAAGACTGGTTTACAAGATTAATAACAAACTCCAAAACTCAATATTAAGAAGTCTAATTACCCAGTTTGAAAATTGGCAAAATATTTTAATGAGCTCTCCACAAAGGAAGATATATAAATGGCCAATGAACACAAGAAAATCTGCTTATCGTTATTAGTCATAAGTGAACTTCAAATAAAAATCACTATATGATGCCATTATGTATGTATCAAAATGTTTAAATTTAAAAAGACACAACACTATAATTTTGCAATTTGGCAGTTTTGCAATTAGCAACTCCAACTATCATCCATTATTAGAGGGAATGTGAAATTGTATAACCACTTTGGGAAAAGTTCTATAGTTTTCATAAAATCAAACATACAACTGCACTACAACTTACTAATTCCTTTCCTAGGCATTTGCCCAAGAGGAATATAAACATACTTTCACAATCACGCAAACAAGAGTTTTACACAAATGCTCATAGAAGTTTTATTCATCATAGACAAAAACTGGAATTAAGGGATTGGATAAAAACTGCTACATTAGAACAACAGAATGCCACTCAGCAACAAGAAGAAACATACACTGATCCAAGCACTCACAAGGAGGGATCTCAAAACATTTGGGGAATGAAAGAAGCCTCCCACAATAGAGTCCATATGTTATGATTCCATTTATAAAATTATAGAACAGGTGAAACTAATGTAATCTGCAAAAATCAGAATGGTAATTACCTTGGACGAGGGATGAAGGTAGTGATTAAGGAAAGTATGACGTATGGCAAAAACAGGTGTGTGCATTTGTCAAAACCCAGTGAATGTATAGTAAGATTTGCTCATTATATCAAACCTAAACTGTATATCTAAAGATAAAAACATACTTACTAAATTTTCAATCCACTTAATAGAATACATTCTGAAGTATTAGTGGGGAGTGCACAAATGTCTGCAATTTACTTTGAAATGCAACAAAAATAAGAGAGATTGACGTATGGACAAGGAGAAGAATAGATGGATAGATATGCAGTAAACAAATAAAATACGAATTCGTAGTACTAGAAAAAAACTTAGGCATGTTAAATTTTTAAAAAGTTTATTTGAGCATTCAATGAATCATGAATTTTGAGGGACCAGACAGCAAGCAGTTTAGTGCACTACTGGAAGAGGAAACTTTTAGAAGATATTTGAGAAAGCAAGAACAAGAAAACGGATCTGACTGGTTAAAGTGGAAAGTCCCTATTGAGAGGTTGGTTGGTGATTTCTAACTGGTAAAGACTCTAATTTTGTTTTACTGCTTACATTGGGTTTCAGTTTGCTTACTAGCAACCTAAAGCTTGGAGCCTTCCAATTAATTTTCTTGCTAATAATTTAATCAAGGTGATGTGTATTTGGTGTTCACTGTAACTTTCCTTCAATTGTCTTATATGTTGGAAATGTTTAATAATACAAAATTGGAAATATCCAACCATGTTTAGGTGTTTGCTTTTTAAATTTTTTCTTGATATTCAACAAATATTCTTGACCAATAAATATAGGTATTCTGAGATCAGGAAAGTTCTCTTTACTTATATCTTAATTGTTATTCTTACCCTCTTTCTTTTTTATTTTTATTTTTATTTTTTTGAGACAGGTCTCACTTTGTCACCACCCAGGCTATAGTGCAGTGGCTCAATCTTGGCTCACTGCAGCCTCTACCTCCCCAGGCTCATGAGATCCTTCCACATCAGTCTTCCAAGTAGCGGGGACTACAGTTGTGCACCATCATGCCCAGCTAATTTTTCAATTTATTGTAAAGATAGGGTTTCACCGTGTTGGTGTTGAACTTTTAGGCTCAAACTATCTGCCCACATTGGCTTCTCAAAGTGCTAGGATTAGAGGTGTGAGCCCTGACACCTGGCCTGTAGATCTTGATTGCTAGTCTTCTACATCTGTCATCTTCTCAGTTATGATTTTCATATCTTTAACCATTTTTCTCTAGTCAACTTTGTTATCAAAAAATGATGATTGATTTCTGCATTATCAGTTATTACACTTGCTGTTTCCAATACCAATTCAAATTTTACTATTCAGTGTTTAATTTCAAGCTCCCTTTTACTTCTTCAGCTCCTTTTCCAAGTCAGTCTGATTATCAGGCACCATTTTCTTCAATTCAGTGTGTTTTTGTATTTCTCCTTTTTAAAAATTTTGTTTCAGAGTTAACATTTTCTTGTTCTTCTTTGAGAAAACAAAGGAAATGTCTTTGAAATATTTTTTGTTTCTGGTACACAGTCTTTAAAATTGTATAATATTTCTCCTGTAACAAGAGTATAGTATCATTTCCTTTTTCTCATTCAACTTTATGGATCAAATGCTTTTGTCTTCCTGAAATTCATATGTCAAAGCCCTAATAATCCCCAATATGAGAGTATTTAGAGGTTAGGCCTTTGGAAGGTAATTAGGTTTAGATTAAGTCATGAGAATGAGGCTGTCATGATGAGGTTAGTACTCATATACAATGAGAAAAAGAGAGAAATCTCAGTGTTTTCTCACACAAACACATCCAGGAAAGGCCAAATAAGGTCATATTGAAAAGGCAGTCATCTGCAAGCCAGGAAGAAGGCCCTTAACAGAGGCCAAACCTGTTAACACGTTGATTTCAGAGTCCCCAGCCTACTACTCTGTGAGAAACGTCTGTTGCTTAGGCCACCCAGTCTATATTTTGTTATGGCAACCAGAGCAGACTAAGGCATTACCATGGCCTTAGTCTGTTTTATCACCACTTAGTTTTATCACCATGGCTAGAAAATTTTAAAAGATTTACACACATTTTGATTACAGTTACAACCAGAAACAGCATGTGCCAGTTACCAGATGGCCATAGCCTTTGTAATATGCAAAATAATGCCCTCTGTGACATTGAGGCATTATTTCAAGACTCAGCTTCTGCACCTGGGATAGTTCATCTCCTAAAAGGCTACCTTCCCAGGAGGCGGCTCAGGGAAGCTCCACTGCCCACACCCCCAGCCTAGTCTATCTGAATTTGGAGCAGTCCTTCATTGGGGAATGAAGACATAGCACTAGGACATCCTTTAGAACATTCAAAGATTCGAATTGCATCTTGGGAACAGCAGTGAGGGCTCATGTAACCATCGCTGACTTTGGTTTTTAACGAAACGGTGCAACTTTTCTGCTAGTTGTAGCCTGAATCTGTGTGTGAAATGAGAGGTGCCAGAAGAGGGTAGTATGCGAGATAAAATAATATTGATTGTCTCAACACAGCCTCGAGAACACATAAATATACAATGATGGAAGTGGAGGAGGTTGAATCAGACACCACTGACCACTGGAAGACTCCATATTCCTATATGTTAATATTAAAAATTTCACATTTGTATGTTTAACACTTGGTTTTAGTGTATCGCTCTATACAACAGAGATGACAACTTCCAGAAAAGAAATGAACCACAAATAAGAAGAGTAGGAAGAACAGATGAGAGAGTAGTCCCTCAAGAAGTGATAACTATTATTAGTAGTGAGAAAATAACTAAGAGTAGTTCATACAAAGTAATGAAGAAATGCATTTTAATTAATCAGAAAGAAAAGAACAAGTGAATGGCTATAAATTTATGTAGTTAAATCTAAAGTATAAGTTAAATAATATTGCAAAATTCCAAATAGAAACACTGTCCCAGAAAAGGATGTGTGAACATATCACATTCCACCCTATGAAACACGAGAAGGAGGTTGCACAAATTCAGCCATTGGGTGGACCTCTCTGTCTAGAGGCCCAAGGCAAGATGTCAGGGCTGATATCAGGGTACTGGTTTCTGAGTTGGACCTGATCTCCTAATGGGGTCTCTATTCTAGTAGACTCCAATGCCTGCTCCCAACATTATCCTCACACTGGTACTTAGAAAGGAGCATGGGTCTTAAATGGCTTTCAAGATATTCAATGATCTGTGGAATCTGTGCTTTTATCTAAATAAACTTAAAGTTTATAAGATTGGGGATCCCTTATTACAAAAAAGATAGCTTTATAATTGTGTTGTCAGTAGCAGCCTTAGACATTTACAGAGAAGGAAGGTGCATTTGAAATTGTGATTTAAAGGGAAGAACTTCCACATGACTCCCTTTGATCTCTTCAGGTTCCATGGTGTCTGAATTTCCATGATTATGGCATGGATCAAGGAGCTTCCGTTTATATTGCTCTGTTTTCAAGAGCAATCACAAGGGACAAAGGGATGAACTTCCTTTGTGTCTAGCACTTTGATGTGATTAATTTATCCCATATTAGCTGAAGATAAGAACAATGTGGAAAATGGAATCTCTGAAGGGTGAATACAGAGAATAAAGACAAAAAGAGGAGAGATAAAGACCTGTGGGAAAAGACTGAATTTATTTATGATCCTGTACTGATATCGGTGAAAAGCAGTATAGTGAAGTGGACTTTTCTAATGAAATATGGAGTATTTGAGTTGTAGTCCTTTGTTTTTTGTTCGTTTGTTTGTTTTTTAATTTTAACCAACAAAGTATATGTACAAGGTCACCTTCCGTTTTCTGATCTGTATTTTCATACATGAAACCAGACGAATAATAGCCACACTACTTATCTCAGAAAACACTGTTTAAGACGCTCCAAATGAAACATTTCACAGTGACTAGAGAAGCTTTGGTCAAGGTACAGTTCTCATTTCCCTGAGATGTTTCCATTCCAAAAATAGACATGAGAAGAAAGAACCAAAAAAGAAAAGACAGCATAAACTCTGAAATAGAAAAGCAGCTTTGATCAATAAGAACGTATTGAACAGATACCATGTTCCCTTCTACCTTGATGTGGAAATCGGAAGTATAAGATGTAATTCCTGCCCAAGAAATGCGCAAAACACTTAATTGTGTTCCTAGCATTTATCAAGAACTTATCCATGGCAGAAACTGTGCCAAATACTATTTCTTGCAATCCTCACGATTGCCTTACAATGTTGATAATACTTCCAAACATGATAAACTGTAGAAAACAATCCTATTAGTGGTTCCCAAATTTGGTGCAGATAAATTCACTTTAAGAACCTTTTATAAAAGCACATGAGTTATATTCCCAAGGATTCTGATTCAGCTTGTCTTCAAGATAGCTTGGGAATTTGCATTTTTAGCAAACTCCTCAAGTAACCTGAAACAGGTGGAATACAGACCACTTATGCGGACGTGCTTCCATATATTGCTAAGTGTGGGATGCTGGGGGACATAGAGATCCGGGAGGCCAGCATTTTCCAAATATATCTGATTGCAAGCATCACCTGAATCACTTGTTAAACATACAGGGTCCTAGGCTTATCCCTTGGAGATTCCAATTTAATAATCTGAAGATAAGCCAAAGAATCCGTATTACTTTTTAAAAGCTATCATCGTCCCAACTGAGTTTTATGGCCACGCAAATTTGTAGTTTAAGTGAATTGTCTATGTTTACTTGGTAATATCCTATGAGAAGAACTAAAACGCAGTTCCCCAGGTTCCCAGGCCAGAGTTCTTTAAGTACATTGCATCCTTTAAAGAAATACGCATGACTACTCAGCCATTAAAAGGAAAGAAATAATGGCATTTGCAGCAACCTGGATGGAACTGGAGACCATTATTCTAAGTGAAGTAACTCAGGAATGAAAAACCAAACATCGTTTGTTCTCCCTCATAAGTGGGAGCTAAGCTATGAGGATGCAAAGGCATAGGAATGATACAATGGACTTTGGAGACCTGGGGGAAAGCATGAGAGTGGGATGAGGGATAAAAGACTACACGTTGGGTACAGCTTGGGTGATGGGTGCACCAAAATCTCGGAAATCACCACTAAAGAATGTATTCATGTAACCAAACACTACCTATTCCCCCAAAACCTATTGAAATAAAAAAGAATATAAAAAGAAAAAAAGAAATATTTATGGAGTCTGCACAGGTTATTACACAGCCCCAATTCAGAAAAGTGTGAAGGGTGTGTTGAGTCTCCTTTTTTCATGCAGGAGATTCAGGTGTCCTGTGCTTATTTTCAGAGCTGTGGTCCAAAGCTTACTGTTTAAAGCTCATCTCAAAGCACTTCCAGCTTGGTTATTGTAGAACTGAAAGGCTGCATGAAAAAATCTGATGAGGGGTAAAAACAAATCCATGAAAAGTGTTGTCACAGTTACCAAAACTGCTTAGCCAGCTGCAGGAAGCAAACAAATCCACTGAAACATTAACTCAGGCAGAAGGTTCCAGCTCATTGAAAGCAGGCTCATTTGTTTTCCCATTACAGCTGACCAGCATCTACCTGGGCTGTGCTCGCAGGGTTCCCGCAGCATCATGACAGACATGGAGAAGGCTGACGGATTTATGACACACTGCCTCGATGACATATTTACCAAGCCTTGCTTGCAGAATTCCAGGAGCGGGAGGGCCTGAAGCTCAAAAAAGAAGAGGCCTGCTGGAAATTGAGCCCCCTGGGAAACTAATAGGGAGAAGGCTTCTGATGAGAGAAGTCTCTGCTGAAATGCATGTGTAGGCAGCAGCACTTCTTATAGACAGAGCTTTCAGAGATTGGAAGGTGTTCTGATGGGTATCAGGAGAAGGGGGTGTACTTTCTGGCTTTGGGCTTCCTACCTACATAGCTGCGAGGAAGTCGCCTGTCTTCTCTAAGCCTCAGTTTCCACATTGTGAAAAATAATATTAAGCCCCTTCCTACTCACAAGATTGAGACATGGTATGCCATAGGAATGTAAGCTCGCTGTATATTGTTCCATATTCTCATATTAGAAATAATCATTATATATTCCTTACATATACTCTGTATATCATTACTTATTCTAGTATTAGAAATAATCATTATATATTCCTTACATATGTTCTTTATATCCTTACATATTCTAGTATTAGATATAATCATTGCATATTCCTTACATATAGTCTGTATATCATTACAGATTCTAGTATTAGAAATAATCATTGTATATTCCTTACACATACTCTGTATATGATTACATATTCTAGTATTAGACATAATCATTATATATTCCTTATACATAGTCTGTATAACATTACAGATTCTAGCATTAGAAATAATCCTTTATATTCCTTATAGAAACCCTATATATCATTACAGATTCTAGTATAAGAAATAATTGTGATTTATTCCTTACACTCACCCTGCATATCATTACATATTCTAGTATTAGAAATAATCCTTTATATTCCTTGTATAAACCCTTTATATCATTACATATTCTAGTATTAGAAATAATCATGATATATTCCTTACATACACTCTGTATATCATTACATATTCTAGTATTAGAAATAATCATTATATATTCCTTATGTATACTCTGTATATCATTACATATTCTAGTATTAGAAATAACCCTATATATTTCTTATATAAACCCTGTATATCATTACAGATTCTAGTATTATAAATAATCATGATATATTTCTTATACCTACCCTGTATATCATTACATATTCTAGTATTAGAAATAATCCTTATATATCATAGAAGACAAGATGAAACTAGAGACTATTTTTGAGAAATAATTTTCTTATTTTTTTATTTGAAAACGAAATGTCAAATAGAAGAACAAGAAAGAAGGAATATGTCAAACTTTAAGCAAATACTGTATTGAGGGAGCTTTATGTAATTTTTCTCATTGAGTACTAATGAAACTCCTGTGACTTACAGACTACAATCTCCACTTTGTGAATGGGGATACTGACACTCAGAGAAGTTAAGTAATTTGTCTGGAGCTACACAGCATATTGGAAAAGCCAGGATTTGAGCTATACTTGAGACTAAGTAAATGTTCAACAATTTTTTTTTAATTAAAAAAGGAATGACTGTTCCTAAAGCCAGAAATTTTTTTCCTATTGTGATGCACATTTACACCACAGCCTTTATGAGACTGAGTATCCGTTTGTGCTCATCTACTCATTCCACATGCTCTCCTTTACTAACTATGATGTGTAGGTCTCTATTGAAAATATGAAGGTAAATGAGACAAAATTTATTTCCTTGAGAGTTTGATAGTGCATAAGAAAGAAGTTGTGCAGGAATTACTATAACGTAAGCCCAAATATATTGGGCAAATGAAAATTCCCAGAGATGCATTGCAGCAGAATCTGGAGGTATATTTAGGGCTTGGCCGTACAGAGATGGGAGGAAGACAACACAGGCACCAGGAACAATCTGAACATGGGCTCTGGGGCAGCATTTAATACAAGTCCAAGAGACAAGGTTAGTTTAAAGGAAAAGTGGGTGGTAAGTTTGGTGAGGAGGGTAGGATGCACCTGCCAGCTCCTGTATCTATTTGGTAGCTGGAGTGTCTCTCCAGCACCCCTAGATGCTCTCATCCTCAGTATGCTTTCTTCAGTTTCTTTGCTGCAAACTGCTAAAGGGAAGAGCAAATTGAGGCTGCAAAGTCTTCATTCTTTGAACACATCTATAGATGACCAGAATGTCATTTTATGGCCTCAGGACATTCCAGTTTCCTCTACCAGTTGGAGTTCAGAAGAAATCTGTGTGGCATTCCTCCATGGCAGTAATTAGCTATAGCTGAAACATTAAGAAAGTTCCAATAGAAAGATGAAAGGATAAAAGTTAAGTGTGCTGTTGTACATTTTATTTGGCCTGTCACCTGCATTTTATTCTAAGAGGTATGTAGGAAAGGTGAAAATGCCATACTGGCAGTGATACATTTGGAGAAGCCAAAATTAAAATTCAACGCTGGAAAAATGTTCATTTTCTGCCTCAGATTCGTGCAAACATTAATGACAGACTATCATATTACAAATGAATTTGATTAGCATAACTCTGCCTAATGAATTAATTCCTTCTGTAGAACCAAGGCAAAAGTGTTTTTCTTCCCTCTTAATCCTCTGTAATAGAGGCAGATTTGCTAATAGAAGTTATTTTTTTCGCATTATGATGTATTTATTCAGTGGATTCTTACCTTGTGCATAGATGAGTGAATAGAGAATATACTTAATCTCAGTATGTGAAAATGTGGTCCTTCCATCTTCAGAACCAGAAGAGGCAAAAATTATTTTTCTGAGTTTGTTCTTAGGAAATTTATGGTCACATTAAGATGATATGTTACTCAGATATTTGATTAAAAAAATCATTTTTTCTATGCCCTCATGAGCCTAAGAAAATGAATAAATTTTCACTTTGCTTTTAAAAATGAAAAATAGCACTGACATTTGCAAAGCAATCTGTCGATATGCATCAAGAAATTTAAAAATGCTTAATCTTTTAGACCCAAAAGTTTCATCTCTGGTATGTGTCTTAAGGAAATAATCCTAAATATAGAAATTGCAATGTGTATTTCAACTATCATGTCATTTATGATGAAGGAAATAATTAGATAAGACTGAGACTTTCAAAAATAAGAGTGATCTTTTAATGACATAGTAAGCAGATATTTTTAAATGATATTTGTAAAGACTATACAAATTTGTTATAATATGGAAATCCTCATGGCATAGTAATAATGACCATGAGAACAGGTAGTAGTTATTGATCATTAATGATTTGTCCAGTGTTTTACATGCAATATTGAAGCTTTACATAATCTCAGTAAGGTGTTATTATCAGCACACATCTGATGACAAAGCTAAAGCCTATAAAATGTGAGAGATCTGTCCATGATCAGATTAGTTTTGAAACCAGATTCTGCATTGTGCTGAGTCCCCAAGACCACCCTGAAGTCATCAATTGACTATAAGGAGTCACAGAACTCAAAAAGGCTATTATACTCACAGTTACAGCTTATTATAGCAAAAGTATAGTGATAAAAATCAGCAATAGCAAATGTGATAAAGTTCAAGAAAGACCAGGCACAAGCTTCCAATTGTCCTCTCTCCCTGGAGCAGTACAGACAGTGCCTAATCCTTCCAGCTGAATTGTGTCCCAACATGTGAGTATTGCCAACCAGGGGAGCTCACCTATGCCTTGGTGTTCGGGGTTTCCATCAGAGACCAGTCATATAGGCATGGATACCCATTTGGCTGACCTTAGTCACTCAGTCTCCTGCCCCACCAGATGTCTAAGTGACAGAACGTAGTTCAAGGTCCCCACGTGAAATAGCACCATTAGCATAAACTGGAGTGGCCAAAGTCCCCAGGTAAACAAAGACCTTTTTATCAGGCAGGGTTTTCCAAGAGTTTAGAAGTTATCTCCCAGGAACTGGTCATGAGACAGTCTTTTCTTTGGAATGTGCAGAATTTGAACACCCCTAACATGCTGGGTCAATCCTTTACTGTACAAAAACCAATCAGACAAAATCCAGAGCCTGAATGTTTAGTCATTATGGATTCTGCCAATCAGGAATCCACAGTCCTTTGCTGAGTACCTTCTGTGGGCCAAGAGGGTGCCTTATATTATGGGTTACGACGTTGAAAAAGAAATATTCCTTGCTATGATAAGGTGGGCTGACCAGCAAGTCACTGTTGACTAGCATGTCATCGTTGAACAGCAAACCAATATTGCAAGTTGCACATGAAGGTAAAGACACATGCACAGTGAAGAAGCAGGGCAAGGGCAGCACCCGGCAACACTGAAGGGAGAGAGAAGGCTTCCCATTGAAGGTAGTAATTGAAATAAGGATTAAATTGAGAGTAATAGTCAGGTAGAAAGATGTCTCTGGAGGGTTGTGGGGGAGGCAGCGGCACAGTAAATCTCATGAGTTAAAAGTAGTTAGGGTGTGTTGCTTATAACTCTATGTGAATCTATAATATCTCAAAAATTTAAAACAAAGTTTAATTAACAATAGTGGTTGACATTAGCTGGAATGGGGAGTAGAGAGAGAAGAGAGGCAAAAGTTAATCCTAGATGGGCCAATACAAGCAGATCATTAAGGGGCTTTGTGCTCCTAAGAATGATGTATCTATTACAGGGAGTGATAGGCAGAAAGATTTGAAGCCCAGGAGTAAGATGGCACTATTTTCACTTCATTAAAACAAGTCTAGCAGCAGAGTGTACCTTAGACTGGCAAAGTCTTGATGGAAGGTAGGCAGACTAGGTAGGTGGTGACTGCAGAAGTTTCCACTGAGTGAAAATGAGTTTCTAAACTAAGACAGTAGTTGTCACAGTAGAGTACAAAGACATAATGGAAAAAGGCATCAAGAGGATTAGGACTTCCTGAATGATTGAATATAGAAGTCTTTTTATTTTATTTTTTATTTTATTTTATTTTATTATTTTTTGAGACAGAGTCTCTCACTCTGTCACCCAGGCTGGAGTGTGGTGAGATGATCTCAGCTCACTGCAAACTCTGCCTCCCAGGTTCAAGCAATTCTCTTGCCTCAGCCTCCCTAGTAGCTGGGATTACAGGTGTGTGCCACCACCCCTGGCTAATTTTCGTATTTTCAGTAGAGATGCATTTTCACCATGTTGGCCAGGCTGGTCTTCAACTCCTGACCTCAGGTGATCCACTCGCCTCGTCCTCCCAAAGTGCTGGGATTACAGGTGTGAGCCACTGAGGCCAGCTAGAAGTCTTATTTTTTTACCTTTGTATCCAGGATCAAGTATATAATAATATTCAATTACATATGAACTGTAAAAAGGGAGCTGTTTTGGAACTGTAATTGAGACACTGCTGCATAGCCACCAAACTTGTTTACTGTCCCTCCGAGGCCCCCAGGAAGACTGAATTGCAGATCCGTGTGCCCAACTTCCAGCTAATGAAATGTGGGCATACATGGGGAGTGCCACGTCCAGGACCAGCCTGTAAGATCTCTCACAGGTACTTCCATGCTTTTTTCCCCCCTGGCTTCCAAGTAGGCGAACTCCAGGTGACAATGGAGCCGCAAAATGGAAGAAGCTTGGGATCACTACTGTAAAGGGAATCACCCAGCATGCGCTAGATCATAAGGTGAGTGAGGAAAATTTCTCTGCTGTATTAAGCCTGTATGGTGTGGTAATGTTTTCAATAGAAGATAGCCTGCCCCAGCTAAATTAGAAATAGGGGGTTGTTGTGAAAACAAAACAAAACAATCAACAGTAGAAACTCATCATAACAAAGTCAATGTAATTAATGTTCTTTCCTTTGCAGCTGATCACAGGTGACAAGAAAGATATGGCTGGCTGAATGCCTAGAGAGCCATGCTTTACAGTAGCAAATAATCTGGCAAAACTGTCATGATATTTGGAGGGCATGGTAGTCCATGACCTTAAAAAGTGGTTATAAACAGATTTTACTACTGTGTGCAAATTGTTATTGGTTATATTTGGCAAGGATTAAATACAAGAAAAAAAAAGTCTGAAGAATTAGCTTGTTGGCAAGCAGAAAAGAAAGAAAATGCCACAGTGCAAACATTCAGAGTGGTACGGGATTGAAAAAGCCAACTATTAATAGGTCCCAAGTGTAAAAGATGAAATTTTAAAAGGCTTTATATGAAAGACCAAAAACAACTTCTTAATTTAACAAAAATACTCATTCCAATGGCAAAGATCAGAATAAGGATGTGACCTTCTTATGTATTGTTTCAGAATGCATCAAGATACTAGCTACCCTTTTCTAGAGAAAGAAAGAAACCTCACAGCAAAGAAGCAAAAACATAAATCAGACTAGAGAATCATGACTTTGGAGAGAACTTTGGGTATGGTAACTGCCACATTACACTGACTGAAAAAATAATCAGACATCTGCAAAATTGTGAGGAAATTGTTTTGCCAAAAATAAAATGAGGGTAGCATAAAAATAATAATAAAAAGGAAAAAAGTACCTTCAACACTCAAAATAATTCTGCAATCACCTATTTTTCATGAGCAGAATCAGGCTAAAAAAACTGTGAGGATCTCAGGAATAAAATATTCCTCATTCCTCTTCAGATGTAGTCAAGGGAGATTACAGTACAAAGGAAACCTCTAGAAGGTGGAACTGGTGTCCTTAGACTTTAATGAGCAGAAGACTTTCTATATGATACCAGAGTAAAAACACGAGGAGGAACTTCTCATTCCTTGTAAGGTAGAAAATTTTCAAAGTTTTAATTCAGCAAGAACTAGAATTACTATGGCCCAGGAGCTGATGTATGCTCCTTCCATCTCCTTTGACCAAATGCAAGTTTTACTGCAGTTTCCCTGAATCATTCTATAATGGCTGGCAGTGGAGACTTGTAGAGAAAAATAATCCACATTTTCATTCAGGAGTCACTGAACTGCAAGGAACAGTATCTACTCTGATGGAAAAGACCGTGTATTACTCATAGACCTGGGCTTTGGAATGGATGCATTGCTTAAGTGGAACTTTCAGTCACTGTCCCCGGGGAGAAGGTAAAGTTGGCTATACATGTGGGGTTAAAGGGCCTTGTCTCTAAAAAAAATCCCAAGTGATGCCCCCTTTCCTCTTTCTGCCATCCCACAAAAAGGAACTTGAAGCTTAAAGCCTCCTGTGAAATATGGAAGAGGTATAGCACTGAAATAACCTGGGTCCCTGAATGCCTCCATGGAGGCTGGCCCTCCCATATCACCTTGAACTAAGACAGCACGAGTACTTAACTTTTCAGGGTACTTAACTTTGCATGTTATAGAAACTAGCAGGAATTATTCTAATACAGGGGGAAAGACTATGAATTCAGTTTTGAACATGATGAATTACAGATGCCCATGAAACACTGAGGCTGAGATATAGATAAAACAATTATATTCGGTGTGTGTGTGTGTGTGTGTGTGTGTGTGTGTGTGTGTGTGTAAGAGACTTAAGATAGTCACTACTTCTTCACTACTCCCTCCATTGAAAAACAGAGTCTAATTCCCTTGAATCTAGACTGTGTACAGGGACTTGCTTGACAACTTCCTGTAGCCAGTGAAGCTAAGTCATAAAAAGCCTGGTAGCTTCTGTCTGGGTTCTTGTATCACTTGCTCCAAAAGCTTTGAGAGACAATATAAAAAGTCTGACGACCAGGCGCAGTGGCTCATGCCTGTAATCCCAGCACTTTGGGAGGCCAAGGTGGGTGGATCACGTGAGGTCAGGAGTTCGAGACCAGCCTGGCCAACATGGTGAAACCCCCGTCTCTACTAAAATACAAAATGAGCTGGAGGTGGTGGCATGTGCCTGTAATCCCAGCTACTCAGGAGTCTGAGGCAGAAGAATTGCTTGAACCTGGGAGGCGGAGGTTGCAGTGAGACGAGATTACGCCATTGCACTTCAGCCTGGGTTAAAAGGAGTGAAGCTCTGCCTCAAAAGAAAAAAAAAAAAAAAAAAAAAAAAAAAAGTTTGACTACCCTGAAACTACCTTGCTGGAGAGGCCATGTATAGGTGTTCTAATAGACAGTCCGAGCTGAGTTTTCTAGCCGTCTCCTCCAAGGTGCCAGACATGCCAGACATGTGAGCAAAGCCTTTCTGGAACCTCCAGACCTGTCTTCCTGCCAACTGAATATTCTTGAGTTACTACTGTCAATAAAATGTTGAACAAAAGAAGTGGTATGCCAGTAAACATGCCCTTGGAGGAAAAAAAAAATGAGTATAGTGTTTGCTGCCTTCTGTGATATAAATACCCCCACCATGGCTGGCTTTATGCTATTGAAGGTTTAGCTATAAAGCTCACAAATTACTTGAATATTTAACAATTGGCTCTTCTGAGCTTATGCAAGCCAGCTCCAGCATGTCTTGCTCAAATTTCTGAATCACACAATCATAAGGTATAATATTAAATGTCTCTTGCTCCAAGACCCTAAGTTTTGAGTAATTTTTTTATATAGCAATAGACAATCAGAAGAAAAGATATAAGCATATATTTAGTAAGACTGTTCTATTGTCTCCAAATCAGGTATTAAAAATGAAATTGGAGGACAAAGATACATCCAGGACTTACACATTCTAAGAATAGCTGCAAACATTTGCAGTAAGAACCTCTTCAAGGCAATAAAAATCTAGCATCTCAATTATCATCCTCAAATATCTATCAATATTGAAGATGGCCAAGGCAAGGAAAAGGGTGAGTGGTGGTTTTGGTACTGTGATGCCACCTGCTCTCCTTTGCAACCACAGGTCCGACCCTACCATAATCCAAATGGTCCTTAGACTAAAGAAAGCCTACTATCCATGTGCTTTCTTGGGCATCTGCTTCTAGGCAGCAGATGGGTCGATCTGCTCTGCTCTTATCTGTGCAGGTGGACAGAGAATTGGAATGAGACAAAAACATAATTTCATCCATTTACTTTGTGTATGGAGATTACATGTAACTTTAGACAGAACCTTCATGGGAGAGAATAGGCAGAAAACATGGTGTAGCATATCAGGGAGAGAGTGGCGGTTTTGATATGGAGAGACTAACCAATTCCCTTTTGAGGAAAGGGATCTAAGCTGAGATCTGAGCTTGCTGATTTGGGGACACTAGGGGTCAAAGAAGAAAGGGATAGCACTCAAGGTGGTAACTAAAGAAAGCCTAATGAAGAGACTATCAGCTGGGCACAGTGGCTCATGCCTGTAATCCCAGCACTTTGGGAGGCCAAGGCAGGCAGATCACTTGAGGACAGGAGTTCTACACCATCCTGGTCAACACCATGAAACCCCATCTCTACTAAAAATACAAAAATTTATCGGGTGTGGTGGCACAAGCCTGTAGTCCCAGCTACTTGGGAGGCTGAGGCAGGAGAATCTCTTGAACCCTGGAGGTGGAGGTTGCAATGAATGGAGATCATGTCACTGCACTCCAGCCTGGATGACAGAGCAAGACTCTGCCTCAAAAAACAAAAGACTATCTACAAGGTGGTTGGCATGGTTAGGGAAACCAGCTCCAGATGGGAAAGCAGGCAAGGACTGGCAGCAGCAGGAAGGAGAGGAGCCTTTACCAGGACCTGACAGAAAGCGTGATCCCATGGGCTGTGGCCTCAAGTGGAAGGCATGCAGTTACTGGTGAGGATGAGGAAGAGGGTGCTCTGAGTCTCTTTTGGGGAAGTCACTGTGAAGGTCCTCAAGGATATTCAGGAGCATTTCTGGCTTTCCATCTTCCAGGCAAATAGTGGAGTCCATCTTCCTGGCCCCTTCATTGTTACGTGGGGCCATGCCATTATTTCCAGCTACAGGGTGTGAGTGGACATGATGTGGGCGACTTAAAGTCACAGAACTGAATGATGGGATTGGAGACCTTTAGTACTCTCCTTCCCTCTGCATAGGGACAAAGCACCTTCTGGATCACAGGTATTTTATAAACCCAGGCATTGGAGCAAGGGCACTTAGAACACAGCCCTGAGATGCCCTCCAATGGGGAAAGAATAGAAGCAAAAAGCAAGCCTTTGCTTTTTAAGCCACTTAAATTATTTTTAACTATAGTGCAATAGCTGTCATGACTGATAGACATTTAAACTGAGACTTGAGGAATAAAAATGTGCTGTGGGATAGATTTTACTAAGTTAAAAAATGGTAAATGAGAAAGCGTCTTGACTGAGAATTGCACGGAAAATGTGTTAGATAAATGGCTGAAATCCAAACAATGATAACAATAGAAACATACAATCAAAACACATATGTTCTGGCCATTGATTTGGTTAGAATGGTTAGGAGATATATATATATATTTTTATATAATAAATGTATATTTATATTTTATATATTATATTTATTATATATATTATATATAAATTTATATATATATAAATATATATGATATATATATATATTTATATTTAGTTCTGTCCCTCTAGGGAACCCTCACTAACACAAAGAGTAATGAAACGTAAAAGCTCATCTTTTTAAAAATTGGCTGGTTAGAATTCTGCCACTTATGCCTATTCAACTTATGGACGTTCGTAAGTCTAATATATCATAGCACAGTTCACATTTGCCAGCAACACTTCACCAACATGTGACTTTAGCCAACTCCTATAAAAAGGCCATTTTTTAATAGTAGCCATTTTGACTGGTGTGAGGTGGTATCTCATTGTGGTTTTGATTTGCCTTTCTCTAATGATCAGTGATGTTGGGCTTTTTATTCACATGGTTGTTGGCCATATGTATGTCTTCTTTTGAAAAGTGTCTGTTTATGTCCTCTACCCACTTAAAAAGTAACAGATGCTTGCAAGGTTATGGAGAAAAAGGAACCCTTATACACCATTGGTGGAAGTGTAAATTAGTTCAACCATTGTGAAAGACAGTGTGGCAATTCCTCAAAGACCTAAAGACAGAAATACCATTCAACTCAGCAATTCCATTACTAGGACTGTCATGTGATTACTTGCTAAATATCTCTGTGCAAACTGGTAATCCATTACTGGGTATACAAATACAAAGGAATATAAATCATTCTATTATAAAGACACATGCATGCATATGTTCATTACAGCACTATTTACAACAGCAAAGACATGGAATCAATCTAAATGCCCATTAATGATAGATTGGACAAGGAAAATGTGGCACATATACACCATGGAATACTATTGCAGCCATAAAAAATAACAAGATCATATACTTTGCAGGAACATGGATGGAGCTGGAGGCCATTATCTTTAGCAAACTAGTGCAGGATCATGAAAGCAAATACCGCATGTTCTTATTTGTAAGTGGGAGCTAAATGATGAGAACACATGGACACATAGAGGGCAACAGCACACACTGGGACCTTTCAGAGAGTGGAGGATGGGAGGAGGGAGAGAATCAGGATGACCAACTAATGGGTACTAGGCTTAATACCTGGGTGATGAAATAATCTGTACAACAAACCCTCATGACACAAGTTTACCAATGTAACAAACCTGCACTTATACCCCTGAACTTAAAAGTTAAAACAAGAAAGAAAGAAAAGGCAATTTTTAAAATTTGTGAGCTAAGAGCTTTCTTTCTAAGACTTTAAACGTTAAGTTTCCTATAACCTAACATATTTTACTTAACATATTTTAAATAGAGGTAAACTTGTAACTTTGACTATTTGAGTTTCATTTGATTCATCTACCTAACTCATGGCTATGGGATAAGACTCAAAATAAAGTAATCCAATACCACACAAATAGGAATACTGCTTCAATTCAGTTCTACACTTATGTATTTATTGATTTGTGAGAATGGGAAGACACTTTGATCCCACACTTGGAAGTGCCCCCATTTTGAGATCCTGCTGCATTATATATTTCATAATAGCTCTTTTGTTATGACTTACTGTTCCTATTGAATTGTAACTACTTAAGGGCAAGGGCGAAGTTTTATCCTTAAGTGCCTTGTAAAGTACTTGGTCTATGGTAGGTGTCTCTGAGCCACTAGTGTTTCTGAATGAACAAATTGATTTGACAACCTGAGACACAGAATGACATTTCTGGGTAAATCATAGTCTGACATTTATTAGCCAGGTAACCTTGATCAATGTATATATGTGATCTATCTTTTTATTTGTGTGTGTGTGTGTATATATCATATGTAACAAATAGCTGAGTTTTTAAAATGTCCATTTTTTCAAGAACGATAATTAAGAGTCAGACATTGTTAAGCATTCTTGCACTGAAACACAACTTGTTTATTCACTTTCTCATACAAACGCCATTTATCAGTAGTGGCCATCTCTCCCAAGGAATTACTTGGGAGTAATATCCCTACCCAAAACATGTGGCTTTGGATATATTTAAGAAGCTTCATTTTCCTTGCTATCTTTGTCTACACGTTTTTTATTGTCATCTGAGTGTTAACAGGTTTATGGAAATCAATAGACGTTTGCAAAGGCATTTTCTAGACCTCAAGGACTGGTGCATCTTATAATTTGCTTCTTTGTTTATGCTATTCTTCCCACTTGCACTTCTCTGGGTAGCTAGTGGCATTTCAACTAATGCTTGTGATTGGGAATAACTTCCCACTTTCAAAGGATATAATAATGCTGCAAAACATTACATATTTCTTTCTTCCTTATTTATACAACAAATATATCTTCAGTGTCTACTGCTGGTAAAGCCCCAAGAGTCAGGAAAACTGGGAATACTCAGTTAAAACCATCACCTTCACAGAGCCCATAATTATTTAGAAGAGCAACAGAGGTCAGTAAAGAGAGAATTGCAACATGGTGTGATAAAGAAATATCTTTATCTGTCTGTGAAGACATTATGGGATTACAAAAGAGTGGGACCATCTCCAAGAGGTACGGAAACGATCTTGGAAGCCTTCCACAAGAAACTGTATTAGAACTAAACCGCAGAGCATAAATCTGGGTTTGGGAGCAGATGAGAGGATATAGATCCCTTAATGTACCCTCGTTCATTTAATCAATATTGGCTTGGAACCTACTCTGTGCCATATGCTATACAAGGTATCAAAAAGATGACTTTGAATAGGAGGATCTATCTTCTTCTCAGCCATCAAACATCCTATTGCCTAGTAGTCAAGTGTTAGGGTATGAGTAACACAAGTCATGTTCAGAACACTTAGCAGGATTGGATGTGGGCAGGGTGGGCTTGGGGATGCAGCTCAAGCAGCCCTGTGTGGGCTCCCAGTGGCTTAGATGCCAGATGAGGAGTGAGAAGAGAGGAAGACAGCAGTACTCACCTCAGATCCCAGAAGCTCTCCTTTGTCAGGTCAGGAAAACCAGGAGACAAAGAAACCAACCACTTTGTTTCCATTCATCTCAACAAATACTTAAATAGCACCTTGATGTGGTTTGGATCTGTGTCCCCACCAAAATCCCTTGTTCAATTGCAATCCCTAATTTTGGAAGTGGGGCCTGGTGGGAGGTTATTGAATCATGGGGGCAGGCTTCTCAAGAATGGTTTAGCACCATCCTCTTAGTACTGTTCTCCCAATAGTGAGTGAGTTCTCCTAAGATCTGGTGCTATAAAAGCATGTGGCACCTCCCCTGTGTCTCTCTCTCTCTTGCTCCTGCTCTATGTGACCCGCCTGCCCCTTCTTCACCTTCCAGCATGATTTTAAATTTCCTGAAGCTTCCCCAGAAGCTGAGTGGAAACCAGCAGCATGCTTCCTGTACAGCCTGTGGAATCATGAAACAATTAAACCTCTTTTTTTATAAATCACCCAGTCTCAGGTATTTCTTGGTAGCAATGCAATAATGGATGAATACACACCCAGGCACTGACAAGACAATTATGACACAATCATACTCTGTGTCCTTAAGGATCTTGCTTCCCAGCAGAGGAGGAATGCATATATCAAGCTCAGTTCCAGGAAGTTTTCATAGAAATAGAAAAAAATAAGGCCTTCATTCCCCCATTCGGAAGGAAATGGTTCCGACCAAGGTAGAGTGAATGGGGTAAGAGAAGACCAGAGCAGAACAGATATTTGCTAAGTCTTCAGGTCTGGTAATGTTTCATCCAGTAGATAAAAAATAAATCTACTGAAAGGAAGGGAGGGAATTAAATGATGATCAAAATGATTGCAAAAATACCCTAATTCAAGATCGACTGTGATGTAGAAACATGCCACTTGCATAGGCTTCTAATGAACTGTATTCACTGTGCAGAGATCTGCAAAGATGGTTCAGCACACACGTTTAGATAAAAAGCACCCTCTGAAATATGTTACTCCTTTTATCTGACTCAGCAGTGGAAATCTAGGATTATCTCTCGGAGAAAAGAGATTGTCCTTGTCTCCCTACAGCAAAATGGTATTTTTGGAGTGAAGGAAAACTATCAAGGGGCTAATTAAAAAGAGTTACTGAAGACAGGGTGCAAATCCAAGAGCTGAACAGTCAGAATTTGAGAAGGTGCTTTGCCTTTGCAATGTCTTCCTCAATAGAAACAGGCAGTGTGCCTCTCGGAAAGCTGAAGAGTTAGACTCTTTTAAGGAACAAATAGCAGAGGCTGACAGAATTCCACTTTCTACATAAAAAAGCACCTAAATGTAAAAAATAAAGTGATTTAATATTGTCCTTGAAACCCAACTAGATTCCTTCTAAAAATAATCTAGTTTTAAATTAGGTTAGAATAGCAAGACAATGTTCCAAATGCAGAAAATGTTTAAATAGTTTGTTTCAACAACTACTTATGTCTTTTGTGAGAAACTAATATGAAGATGGCGATGAATTGCTATTCTCACAAAGTTTCTCATTAAATAGAATCGGCTCATATATTTAATGATGATTCTTTGAACCTGGTGCTCACTAGGTTTTCTGGATACAGAGACAAGGGACACCCAGGTCTTCTCTGCAAAGGATATCACTATAAGCAGGAGATGGGAGCACAGCAGTTGTAATATGATGTGGTGAGGTCTGCAATAGAAATATACACACGATGTTAGGATTGCAGAGGAGAATCAAGCAAGCCACCCTGCAGATGGGGGATAGGAGATATCAAGAAGGGCCTTGAAAGTAGGGGAGGTTGCAAAAAATTATAAAGTAGAAAATGTAAGACAAATAGCACAAGGTAGAGCACCAGAGGCAGAAGCCTTTCTACCTTAGGAGACAGCATCAGCAGACACTGAGAAGCCAGAGGCATGTACTCCAGCCAACTGGTCAGAGATCGTGGAGCACAGAGCACTAGGCAGTGTATGCTGAAAGACAAGACAGAATAGGGAGAAAGGCACCACTCCAATGGGGTCTGATGTACCCTGCTAAGACGTGTGGACTTTTCCTATCAGCAGTGGGGTGATACTGAAGGGTGTGAAGCAAGGAATTCAAGTGATCAAGATTGAGGGGAACAAGACTGACCACAGAGCCTGGTTAGGGGTGTCAGAGCCCTGGGTAAAGGTGGGCTCTGTTGCCCAGAGCTGACTTATCACTTAACCTCTCTAACCTCCAGTTTTCTCTTCTGCAAAATAGACATAATAATACTTATCACAGTATTTGCTACAATGACTCAATTAGAAAAGATATAGTATGTTCAATTAAATAAGGTAAAGGAAGCCTTTCCAGTACGAACAGTACAGGGTAAGGAACAAGTCAGTGGGGGAGGGTTGTGTGACATGGGATGTGTGACATGATGAAATCTGAGGTGGCATTTATATTAATACATTTAATAACTGTATACTCATTGTATACTGGAAAAAATTATAATTTCATAGGAAACTGATGTCTTCATTCATATTGTTTAGCAAAATTTTAGCTAAGTTTGAAAAGATTTGTCCATTTTTAACTACACGAATAATAGTAGAGTGATCAATTTGCAAAATACTTAGTAGGGCAGTCAGCATGAGTGGTGAGTATTTTAATGGAGGAGAAGGAAAGAGAGAAAGCATCTGATGAATGAGAAACCAAGTCTGATGATTGTCCATTTGGACAGTGGGGACCCAAAGCCATTTAGTCACTTAGAGAATACAGGGGAAATTGTGTTTAGATGCAAGCATTCCTCCTGTGTCTGTCCTGACTATTGGATATTAATGTAACGAGTCTGATTTATAGGCTTAGAGTTCACAAATGTGATATGCTACAAACAAAAGATGAATATCTGAGAATTTGTTTCTGTGGATTTTGTTTGCTTTTGTTTGTTTGTTTGTTTGTTTGAGACAGAGTTTCGCTCTTGTCATCCAGGCTGGAGTGCATGCAATTGCACAATCTTAGCTCACTGCAACCTCCACCTTTCGGGTTCATATGATTCTCCTGCCTCAGCCTCCCAAGTAGCTGGGATTACAGGCACCTGCCACCATGCCCAGATAATTTTTGTATTTTCAGTAGAGGCAGGGTTTCACCATGTTGACCAGACTGTTCTTGAACTCCTGACCTCATGAGATGCACTCGCCTCGGCCTCCCAAAGTGCTGCGATTACAGGTGTCAGCCACCATTGCCCAGTCTTTTGTGTGTGTGCATGCGTGTTTTAAATGTTTATTTAGCATTTACTATGTACTTTGTCATGCTAGACAATGGATATACAATTTTAAGTTACACAGATATATTCTGTCTTCCTAGAAGTTTTGAAGAGGAAAAAAAATTCTAAACATATAACCACATGAAATTGTGTAATTTAACATAACTAGTGCTATGAAGGAAAGTGGTGGGAGGATATAAGATTGAGACTCTGTAAGGTCTAGGGAAGGCTTCTTTGATGAAGAAACTCTCAAGTAAAATCCAATGGTGAAAACCAGAGAGTTGGGTAAGGAGTGTTTGGCATGTAGGCTGGGTTTGAAACTGTGAGAATAGCCATGAGGACCTGTGATGAAAATAAGTAAAATAAAAGTAGCAATAAATTAAAAGTCAGTTCTGAAAATTACTGATCTTTGAGGAAGCTGAGAGGATCCTACAAGGCATGGGTCTCAAAGAGGCACAGGAGAGGGAATGCTCCTAGAGTAACTGAGAGCTCTGAGGAGGAGGGAAAAAGATACCTTGTCAAATGCTGGCAAAACTGGCCAATAAAACAGGGCCGAGCACAGTGGCTCACACCTGTAATCCCAGCACTTTGGGAGGTCAAGGAAGACAGTTCACTTGAGGCCAGGAGTCCAAGACCAGCCTGGCCAACATGGTGGAACCCTGTCTTTACTAAAAATGCAAGAATTAGCTGGGCATGGTGGCACACAACTGTAGTCCTGGATATTTGGGAGGCTGAGGCACAAGAATCACTTGAGCTGGGGAGGCAGAGATTGCAGTGAGCTGAGATGACACCACTGCACTCTAACCTGGGTGATGGAGTGAGACCCTGTCTCCAAAAAAAAAAAAAAAGGCCAATTTTGACTTGGAAGAGATTTCCCCAAATCATGTTGATTCAGAGCAGAATGAATGGAGGTTGTTCCCACACCTCCAGCCCCACTCCATGGGGATCAGGAGAGGATGTGAGGACCTGCTGGTAGTTGCTAATTGTCATGTGACCTTGGATGCCTTGTGATTTTTCTCTGCATCTCAGATTTGTAATCTGAAAAACAAGGTCAAAATATCATTTTAAAAAACTGCCAGATACTTTATAATCCTTTGGGTATATACCCAGTAATGGGACGGCTGGGTCATATGGTACTTCTAGTTGTAGATCCTTGAGGAATCGCCATACTGTTTTCCATAATGGTTGAACTAGTTTACAATCCCACCAACAGTGTAAAAGTGTTCCTATTTCTCCACATCCTCTCCAGCACCTGTTGTTTCCTGACTTTTTAATGATTGCCATTCTAACTGGTGTGAGATGGTATCTCATTGTGGTTTTGATTTGCATTTCTCTGATGGCCAGTGATGATGAGCATTTTTTCATATATCTGTTGGCTGTATGAATGTCTTCTTTTGAGAAGTGTCTGTTCATATCCTTTGCCCACTTTTTGATGGGGTTGTTTGTTTTTTTCTTGTAAATTTGTGTGAGTTCTTTGTAGGTTCTGGATATTAGCCCTTTGTCAGATGAGTAGATTGCAAAAATTTTCTCCCATTCTGTAGGTTGCCTGTTCACTCTGATGGTAGTTTCTTTTGCTGTGCAGAAGCTCTTTAGTTTAATTAGATCCCATTTGTCAATTTTGGCTTTTGTTGCCGTTACTTTTGGTGTTTTAGACATGAAGTCCTTGCCCATGCCTATGTCCTGAATGGTATTCCCTAGGTTTTCTTCTAGGGTTTTTGTGGTATTAGGTAGGATTATAAATCATGCTGCTATAAAGACACATGCACACGTATGTTTATTGCGGCACTATTCACAGTAGCAAAGACTTGGAATCAACCCAAATGTCCATCAGTGACAGACTGGATTAAGAAAATGTGGCACATATACACCATGGAATACTATGCAGCCATAAAAAAGGATGAGTTTGTGTCCTTTGTAGGGACATGGATGCAGCTGGAAACCATCATTCTCAGCAAACTATCACAAGAACAGAAAACCAAACACCACATGTTCTCACTCATAGGTGGGAACTGAACAATGAGATCACTTGGACTCGGGAAGGGGAACATCATACACGGGGGCCTATCATGGAGAGGGGGGAGGGGGGAGGGATTGCATTGGGAGTTATACCTGATGTAAATGATGAGTTGATGGGTGCTGACGAGTTGATGGGTGCAGCACGCCAACATGGCACAAGTATACATATGTAACAAACCTGCACGTTATGCACATGTACCCTAGAACTTAAAGTATAATAATAATAATAAAAAGAAAGAAAAAAAATGCCAGATACTGTATAAATGCTAGATAAATTAGAAAATGTACATGGACAGATGCAAAAGAAAGTAAAATCAGATATGGTTGGTACTTGTAACTTCAAAAATGCCAAACAAATGTGAATTTCCTTTTTCTTCCCCCATCATATGTACATAGCACACCTCAAATTATCACCTTGGGGAAAAAAGAAATAAAAAGTTGAAAAACTAATGAACAAACAACAAGAACAAACTCCCTTTGATGTCTAAGTGAAGAACTGATATTTTCCTTTTCTGGACTCCCATAACAGTTTGCAAACACCTGTCTTGTCATACTAACCACATTGGATAATAATTGTTGTTAATGCACCTGTTTTCCTCTCAAAAATAAGATTCGTTTTCCCGGATATGCTGTTTGATTTGTGTTTGCACTTCTAGTGCCAAGCACTAGAAATGTGCAATTTTCAATTTTGATGAAAAGCTACAATATGTAATTAGAGTAAACTAATGATCCCCATGGAAATGGTATTATTTCACACATTTTACATTGATAACCTGATATAGCTCAGATAAAAGATGTGATTTGCCTACAGTCTTCTAGTTCATTTATAGCAGAGCTGGGATTCCAACCCCATGCCCTTTGAGTTTAAATAGCATGCTATTTTAATACCAGCATTCTGAGAAGTGAGAACATGAAACAAAGACGGGGCCAGACAGAAAGTGATGTGGGTCTCTAGAAGCCAGGAGAGATGGGTAAGTGAGTGCAGGATGATTCTGCCCCTGCTCATCTCATTCTCTGCATTTCCAAAGCAGGGAAAGTATGCACACAGTTCAGAATTACTTCCATAGCCATAAAATAAGTAGCTAAATAATTAAAACATGAACGGCAAAATACCAGGGTAATCCATAGCCATAAAATAAGTAGCCAAGTAGTTAAAACATGAACTGCGAAATACCAGGGTAATCATTATCTTTGGTGATGGAAGGGGAAAATAAGATTGTAGGTGGAGACTTCAGCTCTCTGTAATGATTTGTTGTTTTGCTAAGAGCTGAAATACGATGAAATGATAGCATTTGTTAAATTCAGATGGTGAGTACACAGGTGTTTTATTCCATACTTTCCTAAATATTTGAACTATTTCAGTATTTTTTTTTTAAGACATGCAGTGTCTCGCCATTGTCTCCTCAGCACACAGGAATCTGACGCCCTCACAAGCTCACACAACAGAAAAACAGCAGGAACAAAATGACTTTCAACCAAGACCAAAGGACAAAGTGAGGGGCGGCAGGATCCCAGCAGGAAGGGCAGCAGGGTTTAGAAGAGATTGAAATTCTTACGAGGAGAGTTGAATTTTAGGGTGGAGAGTTTCTGAGGGACAGACGGAGGGTCTACTCTTGGGAAGCCCCAGAAGTTTAAAACGAAGGACGGCCAGGCTTTGGGAGCTGTATCTGCACTTTTGAGATTGCTCCGCCTCCCAGAGGCAGCGGGGTAACTGTCCTACTGTTCAGGAAAAAAACTTCATGGGAAGAGTCTTTCTTCTGCGCTAGAAAAATTGAAATGTCCCCCAGAAAAAGAATTGGAAACTTTTCTTTCCTCTCTGTAAAAGCCTGATAATCCTCTGATAAACTTCTCTAAGCAAAGAGAACAAAAACTTCCCCATTTCCATTGCATAATAATGATGGTAATATTAACAATAACGCTTCAACCGGAATGATTTCCTAAGTCTTAGAAAGCAATAAAAATGTGGAGACACAGAGCAATGCCTCTGAGATTATAACGCTCATATCTTATAGTTTTTAGTAACTATCTGTTGTGTGTTCACACGTTTTTACACTTTCAGAATTGACGATCTTTCCTCTTTTATGCCAGAAAAATAGACGGTATTGACTCAATGCTGTCACCTCGTGGTCATGTGTCATAAGTCATCTGAACTGGAGGATATTTTTTCTCATTATCTCTTAGGTGAAGTTGTGATTTCCCAGAGCAGAAGTGGTAATTAACATTTATTGAGAAAGTCCTTTAGTTTTTCTGATGAGATATCAGGTATTTTCATTAATTTTCATAATGCAATGAAACATCATCTTATTTTCTAGTCTTGTGGGGAATGGGGAACAGGCTGAAAGAGGATAGAAGTCTTGCAGAATGTCTTGGAGCTGGCACTGTGGAGGTGAGATTTTAGACTCAGAACTTCTAATTCCACATCCTCCTCTCTTCTCAGTGTACAGCATACCCCTAGGAAAACTTGTCTGTCTGTCTTATGAGATAACAAGCTAGTAAACTGCCATTTATATTTCTGGAAGTCAGGTATTTAAAATATCAGATAGATGTTTAAAACTCCATTCATTCATTCATTCATTCATTCATTCATTCATAAAACGTATATTTGGCAACCACATGCTGCTAGAGCATTTTATTAGGTCATGCTGGAAATGGAAACTAATCACATAGTACCAGCTATTTGGGAACTTTCAACCTAGAAAAGATGCAGAACTAACACATCCTAAGCAGCAGCAAAGAGATCATCATGGCCACTGTGCAAATTTCACATGATAAAAAATGGTCTCTTGAAAATAATTGAGCATTGAATTTAAATTCTCTGTGCAGCAGCCTCAGTTCTCTAATTTGATGTGTGAAATGCTGGCAAGATATGCAGATATGTCCCTTGCCCAAACCATTTGGGCATTTCAGCTTACTTTGTTGTGGAGCTGTATTAGTCAGGTTAATTAATGCTAACTGCTGCCACAGAGAAGCCCTGAAATCTCAGTGGCTTCATGCAATAAAAGTTTGTTTTTCATTTGTACCACAGTTCGATGTGGGGTCAACAGCTGTTTTTTTAAATCTTGTACCTTGTTCCATCTTGAACCTCCATCTGGAAGGCATGACCCCCAAGGTTGTTGCAAAAGGGAGAGAAAGGAATGGGGGAGGCATGCTAGGCTTAACAGTCACTTTGGTTTTCAGGCCATTGACTAGAATTGGTCACGTGGCCCCATCTAATGTCAAGGGAGGCAGAGAAACAAGGGGAGTGGCATCAGATGCAGGGAGCCCAATTATGCACCAGTGACAAAAGCAACATAAGTGACAGGTTGCCTATGAGTTTGCATTCTCTGAAAACCTGGGCAAAATAATTATGAAAATCAACAAATGGAAAGGAATGGAATAATGTCTTACTAGGAAAACACTGGTTGTGAGTGGTAAATATCCATTTTCATAAGGAATACTAATTCTGCATTTAACATTGCACATTGCACTATGTCCGCTAGCAAAATAAGAATGCATGCCTGGCCGGGCATGGTGGCTCGTGCCTGTAATTCCAACACTTTGGGAGGCCAAGGCAGGAGGATCACCGGAGGTCAGGAGTTTGAGACCAGCCTGGCCAACATGGTGAAACCCCATTTCTACAAAAATACAAAAAAAATTAGCCAGTCATGATGGCGGGTACCTGTAATCCCAGCTACTCTGGAGGCTGAGGCGGGAGAATCGCTTGAACCCAGAAGGCAGAGGTTGCAGTGAGCTGAGATCGCACCATTCCACTCTGGCCTGGGTGACAGAGTGAGACTCCATCTCAAAAAAAAGCAAAACATACAAACAAAGAAAAACAACAACAAAAAGGACGCCTTTATTTTTCTAGAGTTGTACTTGAACACAATGGGTTATTAGCCAGGAACTGCCTTGCTATTACTTTTCAGATCATAGTATTGCATATTGTCTTCATCAAAGGTTTCTTAACTAGGCTTTGTTGTTTTGTGGCTCTCCTTATAATTGTCTTCACTGGTATGTCACACTTAATTGTGCTTGCTGGTGTGTGGTTATATGAAGATGGTAAAATGGTTTTTATTTCCCACCCTATCACACTTGCTGAGGGAAGAGAGAGACAGAGCACCAGAGAGAAAGAAAGATCTGTGTATGAAACCACACCCCCAAATTTATCAGCGGTGTAAAATTATCATTGATATGATCATTTAATTATATAAGTGATTGCATCTAAAGCCAAGTAGCTTGGCCTGCCTTCACTTTCTCCAATACCCACATGAGTCTGAAGTCTTCTGTAGCCCAAAACAGAAGAAAGCCAGTTGGAATTAAATAACTATCAAGCCTAGGATGAAAATGGCAAGACCCCAGTTGGAAGAGGATCAGGTCTAAACAACAATGTGAGAGTCAGGGAAAGATGAACCCCAAGGCAGAGCGTTTCTGAGGGTCCAAGGAAAGGTATTTCTTGCGCAGCCCCAGAAGTTGCAAGCAAAGCCCACCATGCCTTATGCCGTACATTTTTCAGGACCCCAGTAACCACAAGCATGATTTGCTGGCTTTCAATTTTTAGGGCTCATAGTGACGCTTTCTAGCAGCTGCTGAGCCCATCCTGTCATTCCAAGATTAAAAGCATAGCAAAGGGCTTACATAACATAACATTTAAAAAATCAACCAAATGACGTAGTAAGTTGCATCCGTGCTTTCAAGATCTAAAAGTGCTTTCCTTCATGGAGTACTCACCACAGGGTTTTTAGGTAAGCTAAAATAGGTATACTAAGCCCGACTTTATAGACATGGAAGATTAGCATTCGGAAAGATGTTGAAAGTAGTACAAATGGGTGAGACAGTTACAGAACCCGGGTCAACTAACAACCCCTTTCACGCTGTGGTTTTAAAATATGTAAAAAAGAACAGTGATTGTTAAAACTTGGTGTAGGATTCTAGGCATTAGTTTTCAGAGCATATAAATCTCTACATCTGAACTTTATTAACGGGAAACACTACAGTGGATTTGCAAGTAAGCTATACTCACTTGATGAAACATTTACAGAGCTATTAAAATAATCATAAATATTGAATTATAGTATCTAAAAATGCTTAAAATGGTAATAGTATGCGCAAATAGTAAGTGAAAAAACTCAAGATACAAAATTGCAAGATCGCTGTATATAGACCTATAAAATATGGTTATGTATAATGAAAAGACAGGAAGAAAATAAAACTCAACACTCATTGTGGTTGTGTTATGGTGGGATTAGGAATGCTTTTTTCTTTTCTTCTCTGAATCTCTAAAATACAATGCCTTCATAACTTTTAGAATAATAATGTTATTATTACTATTAGTAATTATATATTAAAATGTAATACAATTTTATATATTGTATATTAATATACATTTTTAAAATTATTGTGGAAAACACCCAATGCACCTTTACTGTGACTGATTGGAAGAATCAGCTACACTGAACCGAATTGAGGGACTACAGTTTTGCTGTCACTGTGGTTGACTCAAAAGTAGGCAATCGTGATTTCAAAGTATTCAATCAGAACACAGGTTTTCTTAAGTCATGATAGGTAGGTAGGTGGGTAGATAGATAGATATAGAGATATATATATGCCTATATTCCACTTTAAAATATGAATTTAGGGGAAAAATGCCCTCAATATGCCACTGAGATATTTTCCTATCTTCTAAGATGTCTTTTACTTAGAATCCAAAAGATATGAAAAAATTTTGAAAATTCAGAAAAGCAGATGTCATCACTCCTGACAGTGCCCTCATTCCTCTTTCTCCAGCATTTTTCATTTTTTCCCAGAGGAACTGAAGAGCCAAGCCCCTGGTAACGATCACCTGAGGTTTGGGATGAACTCATTAGTTCCAAGCAAGTGTTCAGCAAATGCTAAACAGGCAGGCTGAGGAGCGCTGTTTGGAAGGTAATAAAATACTCGTTGAGTCTGTGTGCCCGTGGATAGCCTCCCAGTTTTGCTAATCTACATGATGAATTTGCACATCCAGTTCTGAAATAGTAAATTATTAATAGTTGACACTGCAGGGGGAAATGACTGGAATCATTTCCATAATAATTCCTCTGCTTTTGGGTGGGATGAGGTGGGGGAAGGAAATCTAACATATCTCCCATTGTTGCTGCCTTCAAAGAGTGACCGTGTCCTTGAAAGTTCCACCAATAGAGACAGAAAACAAGAGAAAATATAAATTTTTTAAAAAACAAGGTTTTCAAATTTATTTTTTGTTAAACAGAAGGAAAGTGAAGAGGAAGGAAGGAATAGAAGGAGATGAGTGAGCAAATTCCGAAATCTCAAACGATCAGAATTTTTCAGCCACATTTCAAGGTTTTCATACTTAAAAGTATTTTCTCCAAATTATCACTACCTGGGAAAGCAGTGCTTTCTGTCACCATTCTGCCTTTTATCAACAAGAAAAAGAAGGTTACAAGATTTCAGTGTGACTATTTAGAAGGAGAAATAAGGAAAAGAAGTCGTTTGTTGACTAAATCAATTTTAGGCTCAAAAGAGGACACAGGTTGTCAACCATGATTCTATTGTAATCACAGATATGTCAGTGTTGGTTGATAGATTAGTCAACTGATGGATTCATTCATTCACTCAAGAAACACTGAGCACCAAATCTGTCAGAATATATATTTTATATATTTATATTCAGTCCTACACTTTACTTTTTTGTGTTCTTTCTGTGTGTGAGTTCCTGGCCATTCATTTACGCAGCATTTGCTTATAATCCATTGTGTGACAGGCACTGTAACAGCCTTTATAGCTTTGTGGGTGAGAGACACACACACATACTTGAAAATAGTCAAATAGTCATATATTTACAAGCTAATTACATAAAATATGAAGTACTCTTACTTTCACTAATTTGACTACTACCAAGAGGACCTGAATACTTGGCATTTTACATGACCCAAATGTATAAAAGTATTAAAAGCAACCAGCAGAGGGCAGAACACCCTAACAAAAGGGAGACATGCGCCTCAAGTCCTAATGCTCTCTCTTCAGATGGTGTTAATGCCTGATTGATGCTAACTTCTTGGGGTCTTGGGAACATCCTTACAGAACCCGAGATTTGGTTCAAGGGCTACCAAGAACTCCTAACTGCTTGTCCATCACTACATAGCCAGTATAATGGTTAGGAACTCAAACTCAACACAGACTTGGGTTTGAATCCTGTAATTTCCTTTACTGAAATGTGAACTGTCCGCCATTAAAAGATGGCACTCTTCCTGCTTCTTCTTCATTCTTTTTTCCCGCGCCCGCGAAAAGACTACCTGACTGCGCAGGCGCAACATGACGTCCGACCGGAGAAACCGAGGCTTATCTGGCCACGCCTTCCGCAATGAGGTCATTTCCGCCTTAGCCCAACCCCGTCCCCTCCAAATGTATATAAGGCATTGCATTACCGCCATTAAACGAGACTTGATCAGAGCACTGTCTTGTCTCCATTTCTCATGTCTCTTGTTCCCCAAATTCCCACCCCCTCCTCCAGGGCCTACACTGACTATCCCGCGGGCCGGGATACGTGGCGCCCAACGTGGGGCCTGGAAACGAGGGACTCCGTGAGGAAGAGGACGCCAAAGGACGGTCGACCGCTAACGAAGACAAAAGGAGTCAAACTCTTCCGATCACCGCGGGAACCTGCCGCGTCAGAATCGAAGGTAAGTGACGCGTCCGAAATGGGACAAGAATTAAGCCAACATCAAATATATGTAGGACAATTAAAAGAGGCTTTAAAGATACGAGGAGTAAAGGTTAAAGGTAATGATTTGTTTAAATTTTTTGATTTTGTAAAAGACACTTGCCCTTGGTTCCCACAGGAAGGAACTATTGATATTAAAAGATGGCGTAGAGTAGGGGATTGTTTTCAGGACTATTATAATACTTTTGGGCCAGAAAAAATTCCTGTAACCGCCTTCTCTTATTGGAACCTCATTAAAGATTTGATAGATAAGAAGGAGGCCAATCCGCAAGTCATGGCTGCGGTCGCTCAGACAGAGCATATTTTAAAGGTTAGCTCCCGCTCTAACCTCACAAAGCCTCTGCAAGATACGGAGGAAGATCTCATTTCCCTCGAAAGTGATCATGAGAAAATCAAGTCTCCTTCTGTAACAGATAAAGAAATACCACACGAAAACAAACAAAAAAAATACCCAATTTTACAGATGCTTCAAAAGGAGGAGGAAATTAATAAGCCTAATCAATCGGATATAAATTGGGATGATTTAGAGGAAGAGGCGGCTAAATATCACAACCCTGATTTGCCTCCCTGTTCTTCATACCCACCCCCATATAATAAGACACATAATGAGGCTTCTGCGCCCATTGTTATGGCAGCAATAGATCCCAAAGAAGAATTAAAGCAAAAAATTGCTCAACTAGAAGAACAAATTAAACTTGAAGAGTTACATCAATCATTGATAATTAGGCTCCAAAAGCTAAAAACAGGAAATGAAAAAATACCTAACGCAGACGCTATGGAGGGTTCCTTGCGCCCACTTCAGCGGCCTGGACAACATGTTCCAAGAGGGGGGTTAGTTGCTAGCCGACATAGAGAAGACTCCTCCCCCAAAGACGTTTTTCCGGTCACGGAAACCATAGATGAACAGGGACAGGCTTGGAGGCATCATACTGGATTTGATTTTACTATTATAAAAGAGTTAAAGACTGCTGCCTCTCAGTATGGGGCTACTGCTCCATATACTCTTGCTATAGTGGAATCTGTAGCTGAGAATTGGCTCACTCCTACAGACTGGAATACCTTAGTCAGGGCAGTTCTTTCTGGGGGAGACCACTTAATTTGGAAGTCAGAGTTCTTTGAAAATTGTAGAGATACAGCTAAAAGAAATCAACAGGCAGGAAACGGTTGGGATTTTGATATGTTAACTGGTTCAGGTAATTATGCAGACACTCAGGCCCAAATGCAATATGACCCTGGACTGTTTTCACAAATCCAGGCTGCTGCTACAAAGGCCTGGAGAAAACTTCCCGTTAAAGGAGATCCAGGGGCCTTGCTCACAGCGGTTAAACAAGGACCCGATGAGCCATTTTCAGACTTTGTGCATAGACTTATGACCACGGCAGGTAGAATCTTTGGAAATGCAGAAACGGGTGTAGATTATGTTAAACAGTTAGCTTATGAAAATGCTAACCCCGCCTGCCAAGCGGCAATCAGACCTTATTGAAAGAAAACAGATTTAACAGGATACATTCGCCTTTGTTCAGATATTGGGCCCTCATATCAACAAGGCCTAGCAATGGCCGCCGCTTTTAGCGGCCAAACAGTAAGAGATTTCCTCATTAACAAAGGTAAAGATAAAGGGGGATGTTTTAGATGCGGTAAAAGGGGACACTTTGCAAAAGATTGCTGTGAAAACCAAAATAAGAGTCCAGAAGCAAAAATCCCAGGCCTTTGCCCAAGGTGTAAAAGAGGAAGGCACCAGGCAAACGAATGTAAATCTAAAACTGACAGTCAAGGAAATCCTTTACCCCCCAGGCAGGGAAACGGGATGAGGGGCCAGCCTCAGGCCCCGAAAAAAGCATATGGGGCAGTCAGCTTTGTTCCAGCCAGCAACAGCAATCCATTTCAAAACTTAGTAGAGCAACCCCAGGAAGTGCAGGATTGGACCTCAGTTCCACCTCCCACACAATACTAACACCTGAAATGGGACCGCAAACCTTAAATACCGGAATATATGGACCCTTACCACCCAACACTTTTGGGCTACTTTTAGGAAGAAGTAGTGTCACCATGAGAGGCTTACAAGTCCTCCCTGGAGTTATCGATAATGATTATGAAGGAGAAATTAAAATTATGGCCAGAGCTATTGATAGTATTATTAGTGTCCCTCAAGGAGTTAGAATAGCTCAGTTACTCCTGCTACCTTTGGTTAAAACAGATAATAATATCCAATACTCTAATAGAAATATAAAAGGTTTCGGATCATCAGATATATATTGGGTGCAACCAATTACAAATCAAAAACCCTCTCTAACCTTATGGTTAGACGGGAAGACATTCACTGGACTAATAGACACAGGGGCTGATGTAACTATCATTAAACAGGAAGATTGGCCCTCTCATTGGTCTACCACAGAAACTTTAACTCACTTGAGAGGAATTGGACAAAGCAGTAATCCTAAACAAAGTTCTAAATACCTAACATGGACAGATAAAGAAAACAATTCAGGCCTCATTAAGCCATTTGTCATCCCTTACCTACCTGTTAACCTTTGGGGGCGAGATCTACTCTCTCAAATGAAAATTATAATGTGTAGTCCAAATGATATAGTTACTGCACAAATGTTAACTCAAGGATACACCCCGGGTAAAGGTCTTGGAAAAGGAGAGAACGGTATCCCACAGCCTATACTGGTTTCAGGACAACTTGATAAAAAGGGGTTTGGAAATTTTTAGCTCAGGCCACTGACATACCTGCACCCCAAAGGTGCACTGACCCCATTACTTGGAAGTCAGATGAGCCCGTTTGGGTTGATCAGTGGCCTTTACTCAATGATAAACTAAGTGCTGCCCAACAGTTAGTGCAGGAACAACTAGCAGCAGGACATATTGAGGAAAGTAATTCCCCTTGGAATACACCTATTTTTGTTATTAAAAAGAAGTCTGGTAAATGGAGACTCTTACAAGATTTAAGAGCAGTAAATATCACTATGATCCTTATGGGTGCCTTACAACCAGGATTGCCTTCACTGGTTGCGATTCCTCAAAAATATTTTAAAATCATTATTGACCTTAAAGATTGCTTTTTTACAATTCCCCTTCACCCTGCTGACCAGAAAAGATTTGCCTTTAGTCTTCCATCTACAAATTTTAAACAACCAATGAAGCGCTATCAATGGAAAATCTTACCTCAGGGTATGGCCAATAGTCCTACCTTGTGTCAAAAATATGTAGCTGCCGCTATAGAGCCAGTCAGAAAAACATGGGCACAAATGTATATTATACATTATATGGATGATATTTTAATAGCAGGAGAAATTGGCGAACAAGTCTTACAGTGCTTCGCCCAACTCAAACAAGAGTTAACAGCAGCCGGACTACAGATAGCCCCAGAAAAAGTACAATTACAAGATCCATACACTTATCTTGGTTTCCAGATTAATGGACCCAAAATCATTAATCAAAAGGCCGTTATACGTCGTGATCATTTAAAAACTTTAAATGATTTCCAAAAATTACTGGGAGACATAAATTGGCTTCGACCGTACTTAAAGCTCACCACAGGAGAGTTAAAACCTCTTTTCGATATATTAAAAGGAGACTCTAATCCAAAATCCCCCAGGTCCATTACTAAAGAAGCATTAATAACACTCCAACAGGTAGAACATGCCATTGCAACACAATTTGTTACCGGTATTGATTATTCTCAGCCATTAATATTCCTTATTTTGAACACAACAATAACCCCTACTGGCCTATTTTGGCAGAACAATCCCATCATGTGGGTACACCTGCCCTCCTCCCCTAAAAAGGTTTTGTTGTCCTATTATGATGCCATAGCTGATCTAATTATCTTGAGAAGAGAAAACAGTAGAAAATACTTTGGAATAGAACCCTCTACCATTATACAGCCCTACACTCAATCACGCATCCATTGGCTGTTACAAAATACAGAAGCCTGGCCAATTGCTTGCGCTTCTTATACTGACGCGATTGACAACCATTACCCACCTAACAAACTTATTCAATTTTGTAAACTTCATGCGTTTGTATTTCCCCATATTACCAGTAAAGAACCTCTCAATGACGTATTACTAATTTTCACTGATGGATCTTCCACAGGACTTGCCGCTTACACTTACAATAATGTAGTCGTTAAATTCCAGACCACTTATACATCAGCTCAGCTGGTCGAATTGCAAGCTATAATTGCAGCACTATCAGCTTTTCCTTGTCAGCCACTTAACATTTATACAGACAGCGCCTACCTGGCTCATTCAATACCCCTCTTAGAGACCGTGTCTCAAATTAAACATATTTCAGACACAGCTAACCTATTTTTACAATGTCAACAACTTATCCGAAAAAGGACTACTCCCTTTTTTCTTGGGCATATTAGAGCACATTCAGGATTACTGGGACCTCTAACACAAGGTAACGCAACAGCTGACACAGCAACAAAAACCATAGCCACAGTCACTACAGACAATTTGCAACAAGCGCAAAAAGCACATGCCTTACATCATTTAAACGCCCAAACCTTAAGACTTATGTTTAAACTTACCAGAGAACAAGCTCGACAAATAGTTAAACAATGCGCCAACTGCATAACATATTTACCTGTTCCCCATCTAGGAGTTAACCCCCGAGGACTCATCCCCAACGAAATTTGGCAAATGGACGTTACTCACCACTTAGAATTTGGTAAACCAAAATATATCCATGTATGCATAGACACCTATAGTGGATTCATCAGTGCAACTCTCCAAACAGGAGAGGCCACCAAACATGTCATAGCTCATTTATTACACTGCTTTTCTATTTTAGGAATACCCAAACAAATCAAAACAGATAATGGCCCCGGTTATATATCCAAAACCTTCTTACAATTTTGTAATACCCTACAAATTAAACATACCACAGGCATTCCCTATAATCCCCAAGGACAAGGTATAGTAGAAAGAGCTCATCTGTCATTAAAAACTATTATCACAAAATTAAAAGGGGGGAGCTGGTACCCCGTGAAGGGTACCCCCAGAAACATACTCAATCATGCCCTGTTTATCCTTAATTTTTAAAATTTGGACAGTCATGGAAAATCGGCTGCCGACCGTTTCTGGCATCCTGAATCTCAAAAACAGTTTGCAATGGTAAAATGGAAAGATCCACTTGATAGTTCATGGCATGGCCCCGATCCAGTTTTAATTTGGGGAAGAGGCTCAGTATGCATCTACTCACAAAAAAATGATGCAGCCAGATAGCTGCCTGAAAGATTGGTAAGACAAATAAATCATAACCATTGTCAGTCCAGGGAAGATAAATCTCCCTGAGAAGTTCTTTCCTTCTTGTTTTTCAGAAAATGAAGCCTAACATGAAATTCCTTTGGAGAATAATCGCTCTATATAACATAGTGACAGTCTATGCAGGTTTTGGTGACCCTCGTAAGGCAAAAGAATTATTACGAAAACAATACGGCCAGCCTTGTGACTGCAGAGGGGGACAAATATCTGAACCTCCGTCAGATAGAATCACCCAGGTGACCTGCACGGGCAAGACAGCTTACCTAATGCCAAACCAGTTATGGAAATGTAAGTCTACCCCAAGAGATACCTCACCTAGTGGGCCGCTCCTAGAATGCCCTTGTAGCTCTTTCCAATCTTCTGTACATAGTTCCTGTTATACCTCCTATCAACAATGCAAATTAGGCAATAGAACATATTATACGGCCACGTTACTAAAAACACAAACTGGAGGCATCAATGACGTACAAGTATTAGGATCCACTAATAAACTTGTACAATCTTCTTGTAACGGCCAAAAAGGAAAGCCTGTTTGTTGGAGCACTACCGCCCCCATTCACATTTCTGATGGAGGAGGCCCATTAGATATTGCAAGAATTAAAACCGTCCAGAAAAAATTAGAAGAAATTCATAAAGCTTCATATCCTGAACTTCAATATCACCCTTTAGCCCTGCCTGAGCTTAGAGGTAATTTTAGGCTCGATGCCCAAACCTTTGATATCCTTAATGCTACTTACAATTTACTTCAAATGTCCAATACAAGCCTGGCCCACGATTGTTGGCTTTGTCTTAAAATGGGCCCCCCTATTCCTCTAGCCATACCTAACCTTTCATTGCCCTATGTCAATTACTCAAATGAATCCTTAGTAAATAATTCCTGTCCTATTACCCTCCCCCCCTTAGTTCAACCGATGACGTTTTCTAATTCCTCTTGCCTCTTTTCACCATCATATAATAATACTAAAGAAATTGATTTAGGCTATGTTGTGTTTGGCAACTGTACTTCCATAATCAATGCCACCAACCCTTTGTGTGCTATAAATGGCTCGGTTTTCGTTTGTGGAAACAACATGGCATATACGTATCTACCTACAAATTGGACAGGGCTTTGTGTTCTGGCCACTCTTCTCCCCGACATTGATATCATCCCTGGAGATGAACCTATCCCCATCCCCGCTATTGAACATTTTATTTATAGACCGAAACGAGCCATACAATTTATTCCCTTGTTGGCTGGACTAGGAATCACCACTGCTTTTACTACAGGAGCCACAGGCCTAGGAGTCTCACTAACCCAATATACTAAATTATCCAATCAACTAATCTCAGATGTACGGACCTTATCCAGTACTATACAAGATTTACAAGACCAAGTAGACTCGTTAGCTGAAGTAGTTCTCCAAAATAGAAGAGGTCTAGATTTGTTAACGGCAGAACAGGGAGGGATATGTTTGGCTTTACAGGAAAAGTGCTGTTTTTACGCCAACAAATCCGGAATCGTCAGAGATAAGATAAAAACTTTGCAAGAAGAACTAGAAAAGCGCAGAAAAGGCCTGGCCGCCAATCCACTATGGACTGGACTCGATGGACTTCTCCCCTATCTCCTGCCATTTCTTGGTCCTTTACTCACCCTTCTACTTTTCCTCACTCTCGGGCCTATAATCCTTAATAAGCTTATGGCATTTGTCAGACAACAAATTGAGGCCTTCCAGGCCAAACCTATACAGGTCCATTATCATCGCCTTGAGATGACTGAAAATGGTGAGTCTTATTTACCTTAATAAGACCACCTCCCCTGTGTGCTGAACTGGACAGTCAATGATGGGTAAGAGGACACTATCTCCATCGGAGCCTAAGACAGGAGGGCCGCCCTTGCTGCTGCCTTATCCCATGACAGGCCTAGAAGGTGGGGGTGAGTTGACCCAACCTAAGACAGGCGCAGTTCCCGAGGGGTTTTCTTATCATAAAAATATAAAAAGGGGGACCTGTCCGGAGCTGCACGCCCCGGCCATAGCGAATAATAATTAAAGATTAAACGCCTGAGCTATATTCATTTCCACCCCACACCTTCTCCCTAGATTTACCTTCTTCCCTGTATTAATACCGCCATTAAAAGATGGCGCTCTTCCTGCTTCTTCTTCTTTTTTCCCGCGCCCGCGAAAAGACTACCTGACTGTGCAGGCGCAACATGACGTCCGAACAGAGAAACCGAGGCTTATCTGGCCACGCCTTCTGCAATGAGGTCATTTCCGCCTTAGCCCAACCCCTTTCCCTCCAAATGTATATAAGGCATTGCATTACCGCCATTAAACGAGACTTGATCAGAGCACTGTCTTGTCTCCATTTCTCGTGTCTCTTGTTCCCCAAATTCCCACCCCCTCCTCCAGGGCCTACACTGACTGTCCCGCGGGCCGGGATAGTGAACTAGGGTGAATTATTTAACATTGTGACCTTCAGTCTCCCCGTCTGAAAATGACAATAGTGCTAATGCAGATTTCATTTCATTAATGCTCATTTTGTTGCGTTAGTTATAAAGAGACTGTTCAGAGAACTAAAAGACAATATACCTAGTAAGTACATCAATTAGATTATTTTGTCAAATATTGGACTTTTGAGGTCACTGTTGGGATCAGCCCTTGCTCCTTCAGCCTCATTGTGAAGAATAGGGAAATAAAGTTACTTTGTTCAGTAGGAAATTGGGGATTCAGTTCTAGGGAGGAGGGAAATGAGGCAGCATTTACAGTAATTCTCCTGTATGCTAGGCTCTGTATCAGCCATTTATGGGCATTGTCCATTTTCATGCTGCTGATAAAGACATACCCAAGACTGAGTAATTTATAAAGAAAGAGAGGTTTAATGGACTCACAGTTCCACATGGCTGGGGAGGCCTCACAATCATGGTAGAAGGCAAAAGACACGTCTTACATGGCAGCAGGCAAAGAGGAAATGAGAAGCAAGTGAAAGGAGTGTCCCCTTATAAAACCATCAGCTCTCATGAGATTTATTCACTACCATGAGAACAGTATGGGGAAACCACTCCCATGATTCAATTAGCTCCCACTGGGTCCCTCCCATAACGTGTGAGAATTATGGGAATTATAATTAAAGATGAGATTTGGGTGGGGACACAGCCAAACCAGATTAGACATCATCTCTTTTAGTTCTCAGAAAAAGCGATTAAGTAGGTATTATTCTAGGTTTATACATGAGGCAACTGAGGCTCAGAAAAACCAGGTTATTTGACCAAAAATATAAACCTAACAAGCAGTTTAAAATGTGATTTAGCCTTAGGACCTTCTGACTGGAGAGTCCACATTTTTTTCTATTGCACCACTAAGCTTGCTGCAATGTCAGAATAACCTCTCAAAAGATTGATTTCATCATTTAACTTCTGCACTGAAAACTCTTTATCGATTGGTTAATTGCTTGGATCATTCATTCATTTGTTCAATAACTATTTACTGAATACTGTGTGCTTTACTAGACGTTGAGATTTCAGAAAGGAAAAATAATACGAATTCTTTCTTCTCAAGGAGCTAAGTTTAGTGGGGCCATATATATCAGCAATTATCATTCAGGAGTGAAAAATATGTATGTTTATAATTTGAATAATATGACATACAATATAAAAAGTGTTATTTTTTTAAGGTATGAGCCAGGGTGGGGGCTGCTCTAATCTCTTTTTAACACAGTATCTGCTATGATGAGCGGTTGGCCAACAGCCTTCAGATGTTACTTCCAGATCCACCAGGATGTTCACTCAAGGTCACACTCTCCTGGAGCTGTGCCAGTCCAGGGCACTCCTGCCCCATGCAGGTCTCTTCTAATAGGCAGCCTCTACTCCGGACTCTCCATTTGCCCTCGTAACACCTTCTAGGAGCTGCACTGTGGTCAGAAGCTCTTTCTTCCCAACCCATTCTCCCTCTCCCCATTTGTAGATATCAGACCTGCATCATAACCTAAAGCCTCTCCTTAACTTTCTCCTGCTCCCTCTACCCTTTATCCCTCATCAACACTTTCTCCAATAAATCTCTTGCACATTGAATTCCATCATGGTATCTGCTTTTCAGAGGACCTGAACCATCACAGAGGTAAGCTGGTCAAATCTTCTTGGAAAAGTCAAAGATTAATTGTCACAGAGGGCGCTTGAGTGTAGATTGCAGGACTTCACAACTAACATAAAGCCCACTATGGCCCATAGAGTAAGAAATTTGGAAGTCTACAAATGGTAACTTCTTTGATATACACACATACAGACACACATCTTTGAGAATACAGTCGTTGTTCAATATGTCTCCTGAGAAAAGAAGTGACTGATCACAATGTCTAAAACAAACATGCAATGTCTGGAACAGGTAAGTCTTTTAATCCCCATGTCCTGTTTCTGAAGTTCCCTTTACCTGGTTGATCATTCTTACTCATCTCCAAGACTCACCCTATGGCCACATCTCAAAAGACCATGCAAAATGAGTCCTCTGTTTTTAATTTTCACAGAACTGTGCTTGGGCCAGCCTTACCCACATTTTGCTTGCCTCATAGTACACTCCCCACTACACACATGTAGTGTGTAGTATTTCACAGGTAAATCCTAAAGTCTACTTCTAAGAGAACTGGCCATGCTTCAAGCTGGCTAGGTGTAGAGGAATAGTAGGCAAGGAAAGAGGGAAGGAGAGACTACCTGAACATTACATCATCAGGACCAGCCTTCACTTGATAAAGGTTATTAGACCAGGAGACAGCCCCTGACCCATCATATTGTCTCGTGGCCAGTGAAGAAGCCTGGCATACAAAGTTGTGCTCAAACAAGGTCAAACTAGGCTGATCATATTCTCTCAATCAAGAATCTGAATAGGGCCAGGCATGGTGGCTCGTTCCTGTAATCCCAGCACTTTGGGAGGCTGAAGCAAGCAGATCACTTGAGGTCAGGAGTTTGAGACCAGCCTGGCCAATGTGGTGAAACCTGGTCTCTTCTAAAAATACAAAAAAATAGCTGGGCGTGTTGGCATGTCCCTGTAATTCCAGCTACTCAGGAGGTCAAGGCAGGAGAATCGCTTGAACCCAGGAGGCGGAGGTTGCAGTGAGCTGAGATCTCACCACTGCACTCCAGCCTGGATGATAGAGTGAGATTCCATCTCAAAAAAAAAAAAAAAAAAAAAAAAAAGAAAGAATCTGAGTAGACCAAAAACACAGAAAATTACAGAGTTGGCAGCGTGTCCCAGTATATCAGATGGAAGTGTGTAAGTCGTGAGGGCCACTGGGTGTTCCGAAGTTACGGGAAAGCTGAATTTAAGAGTAAGAAGAAATCAATAAAAATGAAAAATCTCTTTAGTCAGAAATTTTAAAACAATTAAGTGGCTAATAAAGTGGGTCCTCAAGTCAGGTGCCTACGTCCAAATTCCAGGCTTCACTTTCACTGGCTTTATGAACTTGGCAAGCTATAACCCTCTCTACTCCAATTTCTTAATCTGTGAAAGGAAGACAAACATAGCTTTCCCTCAAAGAACTCAGATGGGGGCCTATGCTAATCAGCATGTCTCATCTTCAAGGAGAGGGAATAATTTGGGTCCCTGCCAACCAGGGAAAGACAGTTTGACTCTTGGGGAAATGATCTGCCCACCTTACCACCAGCCTAGACTGGCTGCAACAGCATTCTAATGCCTAGGGAGAGTAAAGTCTAGAGTGGCTGCAACAGCATTTCAATGCCATAGGGAGAACCTGTCTCAGGAAGAAGCCAATAAAATAAGGAGACTAGAGTCAAGTAAAGAAAGGAGAACCAGGTCCTGTCAAGCACGTCTGAAGTCAGCCCTACATACAGGCTTTTCTGTCATGTGAGTCAATGCCATTTTCTCACAAGAAAGTGGATTAACTTTTATATCTCCTGCAAGCAGAAGAGGTGTAACTGGTGTGGCTGGTTTGCAGAACTCCTTAGATCACCAGTGGACACCAATGGCTGGTCCCAGTGAGTACTAGATTTTCTGCACTAGAAGTTCTTTTTTTTTTTTTTTTTTTTTTAAAGTGTCTCCTCTTCCCAGTTTCCTCTGTAAATCTCCATTATATTTAAGAAATCCTAAGTGAGTCTATGTTCTTCAGATTCAAAGGTGAGTGACCAGCCCATTGACTTGTGTTGACCTGTTCTCCCACTATATTATGATAAATGCAACTAATTGTTTATCTGTTAATTTCCTATAACAGTGGTTACCAAACTGAGTGACCTATCAAAATGACTTGTGGAATTTCCGTAACAAATGTTGGTGCGGTGCCAGCTTCACGAGTGTACAATGTGTGCAGTCACATGGGGCCCCATGTTTAGAAGGGCCTTGCATTTGGGTTCATGCACTGCTGCCGCCATCTTGGAATTCTTAATTTTTTTTTTAACAAGGGATACCCATGTTCATTTTTCCCTGGAGCCCACAAATTATGTAGTCAGTCCCACTCCTGTGCCTCATATTTCAAATTCTGCCTCAGAAACTCTGGCCAGGTCTGGGAATCAGCATTTTCCTGCAATGACTCCCACAGGGTCTAACCTACAACACATTCTCAATCTGTATCTGGTTAAATGAATTAAGAAGTTGAAAATAAATTGATTTGTTTAAATGTGCTTGAGGGAAACATGATCATTCTTGTGAGTGGTTTTAGTCCTTGAACACTACATAGATTCAGAGATCCTGGGGGCTAGGAGGGTCTTTAAGATCCTCTTTCCAACTGCTTCTCTGTGCAGTCTGTATATTTGAATCCCCAGGGCAGGTAAAAAACAAACAAAAACACCAATGCCCATACTTAAGCCCAGATCTGAGAGGTCTGAATTTAGTCAATCTGGGATGGACCCTGGAGACCATCATTTTTCAAAAGAGGCTTCTAGCATATAACCAGGTTTGAAGACTATTGAACTAGGCTAATATTTTTATTTGAGTAAATGAGAGACAGAGATTAAGTGACTTATCCAAGGTAATACTAAATACCAGGGACAGATTAATAGCAATTATTGAAGTCTGTAGTTATGAGAGAATGGTGGATCAGAAAATAGTTGGCATAATCTGTTCCTCCTTTTCCTTCTAGACACCTGTGATCAGAACCGGCATCCTGTCCACTTTGATTGAGACTGCTGTCCCCATCAAGTGAGGCTGATAAATACTGTTAATTGATTCTATTCTGTTTCCTACTTTCACTTGCTCTAAGGAAATTGTTAGAGCAGAATCACTTCCTACCACTAGTCATTAAGACATATAATATTTTAAACGGTGGATTAGAGTAAAAGCAATAAACATATTAATGACTCCAAGTGTCATTAAAAATGGAGTACACAGAGGTTGCCCTGCAGGAAGATGCCCCGAGACCCTCTCTTGATAAACACAGCTGAACTAGAGCTCTGCCCACACCAATGACTGTTTCTCTAGGCTTGGATTTAGTCTCAAGGCAGGTCATGAAAGGTCAGGACAAGTCAGTTTAACTTCCCCAGTGGCCAAAGTTAGTCATCTAAAGCTTTGAGGTCACAGGTGCAGCACAGAAGAAAAATCAAAACAACCGAAAGGCCAGCTTTTTTTGTCTTGTAGACTTGACTATGTGAATTTACAGGAAGCCAGGAACAGAAAAGTTTAAAGAGGAGAGAAAGATTACTTTTTGTCAACACAGTTATCAGGTTGTGTTATAACTATTAATTTACTTGTCTGCTATTCTCACTGAAATTTTAACCATTTATTAGACTGAGTAGCCCTAGTATCTGCAACTGCAGATGAAACATAGAAGAAGATAAGCAAATGCTTGATGAATTAACAATATTTACCCATGTGTTTGTATACGGATATTATCTCTGTGTAATAATGTTAAGTTAAATACTTCTTTTAGATACTATCTAATTTTCTTGGGTTTTGAGATAGGATCTGCCTCTCTTGCGCAGGCTGGAGTGCAGTGGTACAGTCATAGCTCACTGCAGCCTCCACCTCACTTGCTCAGGTGATCCTCCCACCTCAGTCTATAGAGTAGGTGAGACTACAGACACGCACATCACCCAGCTATTTTTAAATTTTTGTAAAGATAGGGTCTCTCTCTGTTGCCCAGGCTTGGCTCAAGTGATCCTCCTGCGTCAGCTTCTCGAAGCACTGGGATTACAGCCAGGAGCCACCATGCCCATCCTACAATTTAAATAGATTTTATTTTTTAAGAGCTGTTTCAGTTTCACAACAAAATTGAGCAGAAAGTACTGAGAGTTTCCACATGCACCTGCCCCCACACAGGCATGGCTTCCCCTGCTATCAACATCCCACACCAGGGTGGTACATTTTTTACAATCGATGAACCTACATTAACAAGTTGTTATCACTGAGAGTCCAGAGTTTACATTAGTGTTCATTCCTGGCATTGTACATTCTATGGGTTTGACAAATGGCATGTATCTACCATTATACTATCACACAGAGCCATTTCACTGCCTTAAAAATACTCTCTGTTTCACCTACTCATCTATTGTTTCCTGACCTTTGACAACCGCTGACCTTTTTACTGTCTCCATAGATTTACCTTTTCCAGAATGTCATAGAGTTGGAAGCCCATGGTATGATATTGTATGTTCCCTTTTCAGATTGAATTCTTTCACTTAGTAAGATGCATTTAAGGTTTCTCCTTATCTTTACATGGCTTGATAGCTCATTTTTTAAAGGAATGAATAATGTTCTGCTGTCTGAATGTACCACAGTCTATCCATTCTGACTGTGGTACATTCAGACAGTATCCAGTGACCTACTGAAGGACATTTTGGTTGCTTACAAGTTTTAGCAATTATTAATAAAGCTGCTATATATGTCAGTGTGCAGAAGTTTGTGTGGACATATGTTTTCAACTCATTTTGGTAAATATTCGCCAGTGCAATTGTCGGATGGTATGGTAAAAGCCTGCTATATTTGTAAGAAACTTCCAAACTCTCTTCTAAAGTGACTGTAGCATTTTAAAGTCCTGCCATCAATGAATGAGAGTGCTGGTGGCCCTTGCCAACATTTGGTGTTGTTGGTGTTTTGAATTTTGCTCATTCTAATAGGTGTCTGGTGGTATCTAATTGTTATTTCTATCTAATTTTTGGGTTAAATGTTTACATTTCTTTAAAAAAATAAAAAGCAATATTTTAAGGGATGTATTAAAATAAATACCATGTCAAATTCACTTTTTACAGTAACTATTACAGGTGGCTGCATATAAAATTAATATATACAATTGCTTCTCTAGAAAAAATCTGATACAAGAAAAAATAACAGCAACAGCAAAAGAATAATTACCTACAGATAAATATTTTAAAGAAATTTAGCAGGATTGAGATGAGAAAATACTAAAAATACTACTAAAAGATACCCATAACAAGACTAAAATAAACGAAAACGCATACTTGCGTTTGGATAGAAAGACTCAATATCATAGAGTTTCAATTATTTCTAAATTAATCTATAAATTTAATGCAACAACAATAAAAAGTATATTTTTTAGAACTAGGCAATAATAAATCCAAGTTTCATGTGGAAAAACAAATAAACAAGAATGATAATAAATGTACTGTTGCATTTCCCTGAAGTGCTTTTCTAAGCATTACACTTGTATTAAATGGTATACTTTCATCAATAGTTCTAAAAGCATTATTTTATTCCCATATTTATATATGATGACTTCAAGAAACAGAGAGGTTAAATAACTTGGACAGGTTTATAGAGTTAGTACATGGCAAAGGCTGTATTTGAACCCAAACATTCTGTCTTCAGAGTCCAGAAGTTTAACTAACATACCTCATCTAAAAGAACCAGAAATATTTGGCTGGGTGTGGTGGCATGCCCCTGTAGTTCTAGCTACTTGGGAGGCTGAGGTAAAAGAATCACCTGAGCGCGAGAAGGTTGAGTCTGCACTGAGCTGTGATTATGCCACTGCACTCCAGCTTGGGTGACAGAATGAGATTCTTTCTCAAATAACAACAACCAGAAATATTCTGGGTGGAGGGGAGAGTGATACAGTGGACAGGTCCTGTATTATATTAAATATCACAGAACTTATTAAGAGTAATAATGATACAGGTATATGTAGACACAAATCAATGGGAGAGCATCCAGAGAGAAACTCAAACATATATGAGAGCTTAGAATATGAAAGTGTGTCCCTTTTTTCTGAAAAAATAAAGAAAAAAAGAATATGAAAATGTGACATTGTACATCAGTAAAATAAAGAGAACAGATGATAGTGGAATAAACTGGAATAAATATCAAATTATGTCCCCATCCTATTCCTTTCATCACAATAAGGTCTATATGATTTGATGATTTCAGCTGTGTGTGTGTGTGTGTGTGCATACTCACATACACACACATATATAGGCAGATGGTAAATAGAAAAAGAAATTTAAAAATGCCTCTTATTTACCTGAAAATATGCTCAATACTACTTGTTATATGCAAAAAGCAAATTAAAACAACAATGCATGAGATGGTTTGGCTCCATGTCCCCACCCTAACCTCATCTCAAATTGTAGTGCCCATGTGTTGAGGGAGGGACTTGGTGGCGAAGTGATTGGATTATGGGGGCAGTTTCTTCTATACTGTTCTCGTGATAGTGAATGAATTTTTATGAGATCTGATGGTTTAAAAGTGTGTGGCAGTTTCCCCTTCACTCCCTTTCTCTCTTGCCACCATGTAAGACATGCCTTGTTTCCCCTTCACCTTTTGCCATGATTGTAAGTTTCCTGAGGCCTCCCCAGCCATGCAGAACTGTGAGTCAATTAAACGTCTTTCCTTTATAAATTATCCAGTCTCAGGTAACTCTTTATGGCAGTGTGAAAAGGAACGAATACAAGGCAATACCATTTTTCACGTAGCTTGGCAAAGATCAAAAAGTTTGAGAACACGCACTGTTGGTAAGGGGAAAAATACACTTGTACATTGTTACTAGAAATTTAAATTGGTTCAAACTGTATGGAATTTTGCAGTAGCTACCAAAATTTAGATGCACATACCATTTGATCCAGCTATTTGGCTTGCAGAAATGTGTCCTCTACATGCCCTGACATTTGTGGACAAAGACATATATATACATGGATATTAAAGGCATTATTGTCTATAACACACTATTGAGCCTGATGTAAATGAGCATTAATAGAATCCCGGTTAAATAAATTATGGCACATTTGTACAATAATTGGCTAAGCAGCCATTCAAAAGGGTGAGGCCCTTCCATATGAATAAATATGGAAGGAGATCACGACACAGTGTTAAGTGGAAAAGGCAACTAAAAGACAAAGAATAAAATATATCAGAATTTCTCTAGAAGAATACATAACGGGAGAATAAAAAGCAAGAAGTAAAATTGCTTTTTAATAGAATTCACTGCTGTTGTTTTATTTTATGTTACACTTAAAGATAGAATTGAATTGCTCATAAATCTAAGTTCAAGCCATATTATTATTATTGCTTCACACATTGCCATCTTTTCCATTTTGTAATTTCTGTTGTTTGCTTTTATTAATGTATTTAAAATATAATGAGCACTGCTAGGCCAATCACATAACCCAGAAACATTACTAATAATACAAATAACCTCTAAAACATTAATTAAAATTTGCATCTATTTGCAATTTGCATTATTTGGACTTTGAGCTATGCATAAATATTATATACCTAAAAAATAAAATAAAATTATGAAAATATCAACTTCCTACTAAGGAAAAATGGGTTGTATTCACATCTCAACTAATAACAGGAGTTTTAAAATGTATGTTTGTTAAAAGCAATCAAAGGAATATATATGAGTTTTTAAAAATTTGTTATCTGAGCCTCTTCTGTTTACCATATTCTTAACAAAAATTTCCTGAGAGGCCAGGCATGGTGGGTCACATGTGAAATCCCAGCACTTCGGGAGACCAAGGTAGGTGGATCGCTTGAGCTCAGAAGGTTCAGACAACCCTGTGCAACATGGCAAAACCCCATCTCTACAAAAAATACAAAAATTAGCTGGGCATGGTGGCACATGCCTGTAATCCCAGCTACTCCGGAGGCTGAGGCAGGAGGATCACTTGAGCCCAGGAAGCAAACGTTAGTGAGCTTAGATCACTCCACTGCACACTAGTCTGGGTGACACAGTGAGACCTTGTCTCAAAAAATAAAAATAAAAATGAAAGAAAAATTCCTGTGATATAGTTCAATATTAAGTTTTTGCTAATTTTGTTTATGTGTAATCATGAATCATGATTATGCAGCTCAATGCCTTTTCACCCATGTATCCACAAAGCAAATCAGGATCACTCCATCACCGCAGAGGCCCCAAGCATGTCTGCATTCCAAAAGAAGGCACTGTGCTGACTTCTATACATATTGGTGTTGCCAGTTCTAGAACCATGTGTAAATGAAATCACAGGGCACTTTTCCTTTTGGATCTGCTTTCTGTGCTCAATTTAGTGCCCATGGTGTTCATCCACATTGCTAGGTGTGGCAGTAGCCCATTCTGCCATCATGTCTAAGCCTACTATGTGTTCCTTACAACTTGTATCTTTTACTACTGATGAGCATTTATACCTTCCAGTTTGGAGATATCATGCCTAGTGTTCATAGTTATAAGAGGACTGCCAACAGCAACTGAGGAGACATGCCTCTTTCCCCATGTTTAGTGGGAATGAGTGGTATAAGAGTGAGGAAAAAAAAATCCAGGGAAACTCTAGCAACCCTTTCTTCATGTCTCATTGATAAGAATTTTGTCATATCTCCATCTCTGAACATCTCTGGTAAAGGGACTTGAATCACCCTTTAGACTCCGGCCCCCCTCTTAAGCTGGTAAAATTCTTCAAACCACATGTGTGGTTTATCAGTAGGGGAAGGGGAAAAAATAGATGTTGAAAGTCAACCACTTTGTCCAGCATCCAGGGGAGCTGAGTGAGGCCATGTTAGTGCTCATATCATCCTCCCTTTTAATCATTCATTACATCAGTTTTTATTAAACTGTGATACATGTACCATTAGTAATATTCAGAGTGAGTACACAGATAAACATTTTTAATAAATAGCAATTTTTATTTTACAAGTATTTTAATTTATGATGAGTGATACAATTTATTGTAGTGATATATCTCCCTTTAAAACAGGGGTGTCCTTAAATGTCCATCAATGATAGACTAGATTAAGAAAATGTGGCACATATACACCATGGAATACTATGCAGCCATAAAAAGCATAAGTTCATGTCCTTTGCAGGGACATGGATGAAGTTGGAAACCATCATTCTAAGCAAACTATCACAAGGACAGAAAATCAAACACCGCATGTTCTCACTCATAGGTGGGAGTTGAACAATGAGAACACATGGACACAGGGCAGGGAACATCACACACTGGGGTCTGTTGGAGGGTGGGGGGGTGGGGTACTGGGGGAGGGATAGAATCACGAGAAATACCTAATGTAAATGACGAGTTGATGGGTGCAGCAATCCAACACAGCACATGTATACCTATGTACCAAACCTGCACATTGTGCACATGTACCCTGGAACTTAAAGTATAATTGAAAATAAAATAAAACAAAATAAAACAGTGGTGTCCAATCTTTTTGCTTCCCCAGGCCACAATGAAAGAAGAATTATCTTGGGCCTCACATAAAATGCAATAACACTAATAATAATAACTGATGAGCTAAAAAAAAATAATCACAAAAAAATTTCATAATGTTTTAAGGGAATTTACGATTTTTTGTCAGGCTGCATTCAAAGTCATCCCGAGCCACATGTGGCTCATAGGCCACAGATTGGACAAACTTGCTTTAAACTAAATTTACTTAAATGAAAAAGGCAAGTCATTTTAAAGATGAAACTATCAAGTTAATTAGTAAAATCAGTTAATTAGTAAAAAGGTATATGTGTGTGCATCTCTGTGTAATGAATGTATACACACACATAACTTACATGATCATAGTAATGATCTTATTAAAAATAATGTCCTCAATACATATTGCATAAGAGATGCGGGGGTATTACTTCGGATGTCATGATTATACAAAAATAGATTACAATTGTATTTCAGCTATCAACTACCCCAAGGATCAATCTTTGGTTATTTATTTATTTATTTATTTAGGAGATGAATTCTCACTCTTATCCCCCAGGCTGTAGTACAATGGTGCCATCCTAGCTCACTGCAACCTCCAGCTCCTAGGTTCAAGCAGTTCTCCTGCCTCAGCCTCCCGAGTAGCTGGGATTACAGGTGCCCGTCACCATGCCCAGCTAATTTCTGTATTCTTAGTAGAGATGGGATTTCACCATGTTGGCCAGGCTGGTCTTGAACTCCTGACCTAAGGTGATTCGCCCACCTCAGTCTCCCAAAGTCCTGGCATGAGGCATGAGCCACTGCGCCTGGCTTGGATTTATTTTATTTATCGGTATGCACTCCATTGATGAACTCATTTAGTCTCATGACTATGTGTATGCCCTAAACCTCCAAGTTTGTATTTTCAGCTTATCCCTCTCTCCTAAATTGCATACCAGTTTCTCCAACTCCTTTCTTGACATCTCCCTTGGGCATCTTCATAGTTATCTTTATAAGTAACCAAAACCAAACCCCAAAGCTGCTGTTTTCATGATCTTCCTCTGTTGTGCGAATGGTAACCTTCATTCTCCTACTTCCTCAGGCCAATTATACATGGTGTCATCTGAGTCATCTTTAGTTATAAAAAACCCCGTAGACAATCCACCAGTAAATCTTGGCTGTACTTCAAAATGCACACGATCTGACCACCTCTCACTAACACTGTGATCCCTTGTGCCCCCGTGCTATCCAAGCAACCATCTTTTTTCACTTGGATTATTACAACTGCCTCCTTAATTATTCTCCCTATTTCTGGGCTTACCCCTCTACTATGGATTTTTAATAGATGATCTTCTTGAAATGTGAGAGATATAATATCAGTCTTCTGTTCAAAACCTTCCATGACTTTCCATTTAACTCACAACAGAAGCTGATATTCATAGGCTATTCTACAATGTCCTACAGAATGTGAACCTCCCCACCCATCAACATAATATTCTGATTCCTCATGTTGTACATTCTTCTCTAGCCACTCTGAACTCTATGTTTTTTCTGAAAAAGAAAAAAAAAATGTTGGGTATTTTTTTTCTTACTCCCTTTTCCTGGCATACTATTCTTTCCTACATCTTTCCCAAATATCTTTCCCATATCCTTCAGGTCCTTGACCAAATACTACTTTATTAATGAGTTCCTCTCGAACCATACAGTTTAAATTTTTATGCTGACCACAACTCTATCTTTGCTTGCTTTATGTTTCATATTGCACTTACTATGCTATTTGGCATATCCTGCTGTATTACCTGGTTATACTTTATCTCTTCCCTTTAGAATATAAACTCCATGTGAGCAGAAATGTGTGTCTGTTCTGCTTACTGCCACATCCCTTAAAACATTGCCAGGCATCTAGTAGACACTCAACAAACAAATGTGAAATAGGTGAAAACTGCTGGGTTATAGTAGTAAATGAAACAGAATAAGGACCTGATGTCATGGAACATCTATTAAGAGCAGACATGCAAAATAAAATAAATAAATATATAATATTTATTATATATTAAAAATATATTATATATTAAATATAAATATTAAATATAAAAATATATTATATATTAAATATATTAATATATTATATTATATAACATTAATATATTATATTATATAATTATATTATATTATTATACAATAATATATTATATAATATATTAATAATTAATATATTATATAATATATTAACATATATTATTATATATTATTATAATATATTAATATTATATTAATATATTATATTATATTAATATATTATATTATAATTATATAATTATATTATATTAATAATATAATGTTATATTAATATATTATTATAGATTATATTATTATATATTATATTATATATATTATTATATAATATTATATTATATTATTTTATTAATATCATTGCATTATTAATATATTATATCATATTAATAATGTAATTAATATATTATAATAATATAACAATATTATATTAATACTAATTAATATATTATAATATAACAATATTATATTAATATCAATTTTTAATGTTATAATAATAAAATAATATTATATTAATATTAATTATTAATGTATTAATAAAGTGCTAATTTTAGGCAGACAAATAAAGCAAATCAAGATAAGAAAATGATGAGCTGTGTAGCATGGATTCTTATAATCATCAATGAATTCCACCATGGGGTGATATTTAAAGAGAAATGTGAACGAAATGACAGAGCAAGCCATATAAATATTTTAAAGAAGATGATTCCAAACAGAAAATAACAGATATAATGTCCCTTATTTAAGAGAACATGTGAGGTAGGCAAGGAATAGAGTAATGGTAGCAAAGAAAGAATGAGCAAGAATCTGATAAAGCGAATGAAGAAAGACATAGGCAAGACAAAGGCATGCCTGACATGTAAATCGTGCTGTGATAAGAGGCCAGACATTTCTCCTAATGCTATCCCTCCCCCAACTCCCCACCCCCTGACAGGCCCCAGTGTGTGATATTTCCCTCCCTGTGTCCATGCATTCTCATTTTTCAACTCCCACTTATAAATGAGAATATGTAGTGTCTAGTTTTCTGCTCCTGTGTTAGTTTGCTGAGGATGATGGTTTCCAGCTCCATCCATGTCCCTGCAAAGGACATGAACTCATCCTTTTTGATGGCTGCATAGTATTCCATGGTGTATATATGCCACATTTTCTTTATCCAGTCTATCACTGATGGGCATTTGGGTTGGTTCCAAGTCTTTGCTATTGTGAATAGTGCTGCAACAAACATACGTGTGCATGTGTCTTTATAGTAGAAGGATTTATAATCCTTTGGGTATATACCCACTAATGAGATTGCTGGGTCAAATGGTATTTCTGTTTTTAGATCCTTGAGGAATTGCCTCACTGTCTCCCACAATGGTTGAACTAATGTACGCTCCCACCAACAGTAGAAAAGTATTCCCATTTCTCCACATTCTCTCCAGCATCTGTTGTTTCCTGACTTTTTAATGATTGCCATTCTAACAGACGTGAGATGGTATCTCATTGTGGTAAGAGACCAGTCTTTGGGAAGGTCCAAGCAGGAGTTCTATGACTTGCTGTACATGTGAAAAGCACCCTCTGGTGAGTTAAAGCAGGAGGAGCATGCCATGCCAGAGTCTAAGAGAAAAGTGATGATGGCCTGAACCAGAGATCACTGTGAAGGTTTTAAGAAGAGGTAGGGTTTGGGATGCACTTTAACAGTGGAGCCATCTGAGCTTGCTTATAATGATATGGATGTGAAGAAAGAGGCAGGTTAAGGAAGACTCAGAGAGTTGTGATCTGAGCAACTATGTAAATATAGATAATGTTTTCTTAGACTGAAATCTCCAAAGGAGCCAGTTTGAGAGGAGAGTATAGAACGCAATATTACTTCTGTAAATTTTAGATGCCTTTAAACCAATCATGTGAAAATATCAAGGAAGAAGTTAATTATTAAAATCTAGAGTTTAGAAGTCAGAGTGGGGCTAGAGATTGATTTTGAAGTTATTGGTGTATGTACTATAATTATTATTAATAAATTACTTTCATATATTTTATATATATTCTCAGGAATTGTATTATAATTCACACAATGACTTTAACAAAGAAATCCTTTTTTGGATACTCACAGTAGCCCAATCAGGCCAGCATTTTAATCTCTATTTTATAATGAAACAAATTGAGGCTCAAGAGAATTAAAACACTTGTCTATCTCACCTGTAATTAACTTCCCAGATTTCAGTGGGTCATGTGCCCGGAACTATCCTCTGTCCTAGTGAAAGACAACTGAATAAGACAAACTCTATGCCCTCAAGCTGCTCCAAGTCTAGTGAATGTGTTAAGCAGTGTAAACAAATAATTGTACTGTATACATTCTAATTAATGGACTTAAACCTCAACCTGTAAGTTTAAAATTCAAATTTCATGAAAGATTTTTTAAAAAATAACACAAGTAAAAGAGGACAACAATAAACTACATGGCTTTTTCAGCCATTCATACCATTGGAACTCTACCTTGGCAGTGGCTGTTCTGAGAGAGAGGTCATCCCTTTGCCACACCTGTCAGCTGACTTTGGCTCCTCTTTGCTCTAACTGCCTGTGTCGTTTGCCTACAAGACACAAAGGCTTTTAATCAGTGCAGAGCCTTTGTGCTTTGCTTGGTGGCACAAACAAACTGCAATATGTGAAGTCAATCCACTCCCTAAGGCCTTCTTCCCTTCCCAACTAGAGACGTAATAGAAATACCTAATAGAAATATATGAATAGCAAGTAGGAACAAATATAATAATAGCAAATAGAAAGTTCATAGCTTCAAATGAGACAGTGCTAACCTGCTTTACACTTCTTGACCACCACAAAGCCCTTTTCCTGTTTCCTTACCCCTCACTGTGCAGTGAGCTTATTTCTCCCAGTACTTGATGGCATGGGTGTTATCTTGACCTGAATGGGGAACCGGACAAAAACAAAGGAGAAAGCCGTAAAAGAAGCTTCCAAGTACAACAGCCCTTGGTTCAAATCCTGGTGCTAGGTCTCAGGGAAAATCCCTTAGCAAATTGCTTCATCTGGCTATGTTAAATGAGTGAACAGCGAATGAGATTCTGTATATAGAACTCACAGCATACCTGCCCCCTACCCCCTGCTCCATCCAGTAAAATAGTATGAAAGTCATCTTTCTTGACAAGAAATCCAGCTTCCCAACTCACCAGGAGCTTCTGGACATAACTCTTAGATTTCAACTCAAAAAAGCAGGCTGACCACTGAGCTGACCAGGGGTAGCCTCACTTCAGAGACAGACCTGGCTGACAGAGAAAATAAACTAGGTGAGGAGTTGTCTCCAAGGCAGTTTTATAAATCAGATTCTTGCTAACAGCCAAAGGAAAATAGCAATTCTTTCTCCCCCCTTCCCAAACTCTGTGAAATACGGTATATTTTCCAAAGTCAAGTGCTCACGGTTCTCTATTGCCTTAAGAAGCAGGAGGCCGGCAAGGAAGGGGCCTTGGGGGATGCGGGGAGTGGAGATCTATGACACATTGTTCTGAGAAGGTGGAAGAAGGACGACGGAGGTGTGTGGTCCTGCAAAGTATAGGCCAGGCGATGCCTCCCTCCCCCAGAAACTCATTTATCACCTTGATGGTTTCAGCTCATTTGCAGCCAAGTTATTGTCACCCTTAAAATAATGTGGCTTGACAGGGAAAAAATGAAATCCTTGTGAAAAGTTACATAGTCATCACACTCTGGAGTCAAAATATAGACTGCAGTATCCAAACACCGGGCCCTGGGTACGGCGGGGGTGGTATTTCCTCTCTCCCGCAGGCTTTGGTTTTAGAACAGGACATTAACATTTATGTCATGTTAACGTGCACCTAGGCATGGCGTGTGGCCTCCTGCCATGGACACAGAGAAACACATGCCCCAGCGCTGCCTCGGCACGACCGCTAAGACTTTCAGTATAAATGGAGACACGTGTTTCCTTGCCCAGAGAGTTAATAGCGGGTGACGACATAAATGTTTGGTCATCCACCAGTGCACAGACTCCATTTCACATGTCAGGAAAGTACTAAATCTTGCCCCGCTACAAGCAGCAACTGATTTTTGACACCAGAACCAATTAAGCCAAAGTCTTCTCAGCTTGGAATCCCCAAAACATCCTAGCCACCCCATTTAACTAGCTGTGTGACCTTGACTGACTTTTGTTAGCCTCAGTGTCCCCATCTGTAAAATGGTGACAGCCAAGTGTACCAGCATTGTTTATTGCAAAGAGGAAATACAAAACTGTATGCAAAAGAGTTTGTCCTGGTTTCGGGCACACAGCAGACATCCAGTACAGGAGAGTTTTCTTCCCTTTCAGCTTCTGTCTTGTATTTCATACCCTTACATCTGGGCTGTAAGAACCTCAGTCTAATAGAGCAAAACTAATTTCCCACCACTGCACGATAGTCAGAACCTGCCAACATGACTATATGCCTTGTTTTCTATTCTACACAGCCTGGAAGGAGACCAAAGCAACAAGAAGAGTTCGATCTCACTGAAGAGGCAGGACTGATTGGCTACAGGAGCCCAGTGAAGAGGCGGCAAGTACCTGGGGTGCAGCGCCTGTCCCTCCCAGCAAGCCCTCTGCCTCCCACCCACTGTCCACTTTGCTCCCCAGACAGATTGCAAAGCATCACGTAACTGTGCCTTTTCTGCTTTAGCTTTATCTGTCTGAAATTCCTTCCTTTTATTTTCCCTTGCAAAGTTATTGATCTTTCCAGAACCAGTTAGAACCCTACATCCTCCACGAAGAGCTTTCACCTCCCTCTGACCCTTCGGGAGCCCATTCTGTATCATCTCCATGGTTCTATCACTTTGTAAAACACTGAATTCTAACTGTTCAGTTGCCTGCTCCTCACCTCATTCTCTCTTGCTGTTTCATAAGGGCGGGGCTTTGTCTTTGTTTCTGTGGTGTCCCTAGCACCTCTCCCAGTCAGTAGCACACATACATTCATCGGGAAATGTTTGGGAAAATGTATTTAAACATATGTAATACAGAGAATTCTACAAAATCATAGCATGTAGTTGATCCCATGTAGTATGTGTGTGTATGTGTGTGTGTACCAATGAATAATTTGTAATATAACTAAGTCTCTTAATGAACCATTTGTAATACGTTTATAAATCTCTCCATATCCATATATATTTCAGTTACAAGGAATACAAAGATAAAAGAGAAAGCAATAAGCAAATATGGATTTCATTCAATAAACAAGTATTTATTGAGAAGCAATATAAGAGTCTGAATAAAAGATGGTTTTTAGTCCTCATTCAGTTACTGAGCGCGTGATCTTAAAGAAATTACATTGAGTTCACTAAAGTTGATTTTTTTTTTCTCAGAGACAGAATCTTGCTCTGTTGCCCAGACTGGAGTGCAGTGGCATGATCTCGGTTCACCGCAACCTCTGCCTCCTGGGTCAAGTGATTCTCCCGCCTCAGCCTCCTGAGTAACTGGGACTACAGGCACATACCACCACACCCGGCTAATTTTTGTATTTTTTTAGTAGAGACGGGGTTTCACCATGTTGGCCAGACTGGTCTTGAACTCCTGACTTCATGATCTGCCTGCCTCAGCCTCCCAAAGCACTGGGATTATAGGCGTGAGCCACTGTACCCAGCCACTAAACTTGATTTTCTATAAACTTAAAAGGAGAAGAATAATATCTATATTGTTTACCTCAAAATTATCTGAGGATAAAATAAAATGCTTATAAAAGTTTATTAAAAACAATAGCACTATATAAATCCAAGAGGTATTATATATACTTATTAGCATATATGATATAACCATACCTTGTGGTGATTGTCCCATACCATTACTGACAAATTTAATGAAGAGGTCATTAATGAAAAATATTAGAAGTTAACTAAAATTAAGGCAAAGGCTAACTTAACTGACATTAAGTGATGTTTTTATTCACTCAGTAGAATGCTACACAATTTAAAACATGGTCTTAACAACTAACAGACAAATAGAAAGTCCTTATGACACATTTTTGGTTTTAAAAAGAGAGGACCTACATTTGAATGTACACCATAATCGGCACTATACAAATTAAATACGAGCATATGAGCATAATAATTCACTGAAATGTAAGAAATAAAAATACAGTCCTTAGGTTGGCTGATAGCAAGTGGTACTAGGCTTTTTTATTTTATTTTTTTCTTTTTTTGAGATGGAGGATGGAGTCTTGCTCTGTCACCCACGCTGGAGTGCAATGGTGCGATCTTGGCTCACTGCAATCTCCGCCTCCTGGGTTCAAGCAATTCTCCTGCCTCAGCCTCCCGAGTAACTGGGATTACAGGCACCCACCACCATGCCTGGCTAATTTTTTGTGTTTTTAGTAGAGACAGGGTTTCACTGTGTTGGCCAGGCTGGTCTCAACTCCTGACCTCATGATCCACCCTCCTCAGCCTCCCAAGGTGCTGGGATTACAGGCATGAGCCACCGCCAGGCTTTGTTTTCTACAATCTAATATGCTATTCTTTTTTTGCAAGTTAATATTTTATAGTGTTTTTAAAATTTAGAATTGCACAATATTAGAATATAATAGCTATCAAAAACAAATATTTTTGTTTTGAAATATCGACATTTAAAAGGAAATATTTAAATCTTTTCAATTAACAACTCACTGATTATATTTAGATCATTGGAATTGTGTAGGAAGTTGCATTTCATTTCAATAATTTTAATTATTCTGTAAGAAATACCAGTATTTCAAATTCAGTGACAAGGGAAGGTAAATAAGTATATGGTTATTAAATAAGGTTATGATAAACTTTAATCACTTATAGTGCTAATATTTTATAATTAAAACAATATCGTAAGGTGACTTTTGTTTTCATCTCTTTACAAATTACTGGCATACATACAGATTTATCCAAATGTAATATTTAAATACTGAGCGAGTCGAAGTGGAAAGCAGAAGAGAAAGTGAATCTGCATATATTATGTTAGCAAATATTTCTTCAGGTTTGGTTTGAATATGTCCCCCCAAAAAGCATGTATTGGATACTTAAGCTTTAATGCAACACTTCTGGAAGATGGGGTGTAATATGAGGTGTGTAAGTCTAGAGGGCTCCACCCTTAGGAACGGATTCATGATGATTATAAAAAAGGTTTAAGGGTGTGAGTTTGAGCTCTTGCTTTTTTTCTAATATTCTCACCTTCCACTATGAGATGATACAGCAGGAATGCCCACCCCAGATATCAGCCCTTTGCTCTTGGATGCCCCACTCTTCAAAACTATGAGCCAACACATTTCTGTTGTGTAAATTGCCCAGTCTCAGGTATTTTGTTTGAGCAGCACAAATGAACAAATAAAATTTCTCTAGATTTAGCAACCGAAGAAGTTAAAGTTGTCACAATATTTGTTGGCTTAAACTCAGGTTTATTGCTAGACACAATATAGACATGACATATTCATATATTGTCCTCTGCGAAGTATAATAGAACATTGGCTGAGTATGGATTTAGAACACAAATGCTTTGGTTCAAATCCTGTATCTATAATCTACTTACTTCTTAGATTTGTTAAACTCTGTGCATTGTTATTTCCTTTAAAATAAAGAGGGTAATATGTACCATGTTAGTCTTATTAGGATTAAATGGTTTGGGCTGGGTACAGTGGCTCATGCCTGTAATGCCAGCACTTTAGGAGGCTGAGGCCGGAAGATAGATTTAGCCCAGTGGATAGCTTGAGCCCAATATAGCGAAACCCCACCTCTACCTAAATAACTAAATAAATAAATACAAATAAATACAAATAAATTAGCTGGGCATGGTGATAGCTGCCTGTAGTCCCAGCTACTTGGGAAGTTAAACTGGGAGGGTCACTTGAGCCCAAAAGGTCAAGGCTGCAGTAGCTGTGATCATCCCACTGTACGTACCAGCCTGGGCAACAGAGTGAGACCTTACCAAAAAAAAAAAAAAAAAAAAGCGGTGATTAGATGTGATGGGTAATCCTGTAACAAAGAATAATTTTTATAATATAACTAAGTCTCTTAATGAGCCATTTGTAATATGTTTATAAATCTCTCCATATCCATATATGTTTCAGTTACAAAGAATACAAAGAGAAAAGAGAACGCAATAACCAAACCTGGATTTCACTCAATAAACAAATATTTATTGAGAGGCACATATAAAAGCCTGAACAAAAAACACAAAGATATTAAATATACAAAATAAAATAGTGGAGAGTCAAGTTCAGAAGAACCAATATGTAAATAATAAGAGTTTTGGAGAGAGAAAAGAGAAGAATTAAAAGCAAGAAATTAAAAATGTAATAGTACAAGGAAATTTTCTCAGAACTAAAGGATATTAACTTCTCAATTGAAAAGACCCACAGAATGCTTAAAACAATAGATAAACAATGGCCTAGGTAAAATATTGGCAATATGACCCATGGGCCAAATCTAGCTTGCCATGTAGTTTTGAAAAAAAAGAAGTGTTTCATTGGAACACATTCATGCCCATGTTGTTATATATGCCCATGTGGTTATGTACATAGAGTCTTATTTCATTTTTTTGTTAATATATTTGTTTTTATTAATGGATAGAGAATATAATAAATGTTTTATATTTTCAATAGGTCTAAAAAGTGAGAGTTGGTATTTCGATTTTTTTTTTAATTTTGAAGAATGGCTTCTAAATTACCTTGAGAAATTAAAAAACAATTATACTAAAGCCAAACTAGCCAAATTAAGTGCTTGACAAAGATTCTGCAAACAGAAAATAAGACAAATGAAGTTGAGCACAGAAGGGAAAAATAGAAGTAGGATATATCACTAATTTCATAATTTGTTTTTCTTATACTCCAGTCCCACTGCAAGATAACCACATAGCCTAAACAGTTACTCTTAAAAATAAATGGGGAAAAGATAAGCATGTGCGTGTGTATTTATTTACATATGTATATATAACCCTGTGTGTATACATATATGCACATATACACAGATATATATATACACACACACATAAATATATATTTAGGCATGCATTACTTAACAGGAATACATTTACATTCTGGGAAACACATCATATAGGCAATTTTGTCAGTGTGTAAACATCATAAAATGTACTTCCAAAAACCTAGACTGTGTAGCCTACTACATGCCTAAGCTATATGATATAGCATGTTGCTCTTAGGCTACAAATCTAGACAACTTGTTACTGCACTGAATACTACAGGCGATTGTAAAACAATGGTAAGTGTTTGTATATCTAAACATAAAAAAGTATAATAAAAATACCATATAAATGATAAAAAATACTGCACTTGTATAGGGCACTGTATTAGTCCATTTACACACTGCTGTAAAGAGCTACCTGAAACTGGGTAATTTATGAAGAAAAGAGGTTTAATTGGCTCACAGTTCCATAGGCTTAACAGGAAGCATGACTGGGAAGCCTCAGGAAACTTAACAATCATGGCAGAAGGCAGAGGGGAAGTACACACCTTCTTCACATGGTAGCAGAAGAGACAGCAAAGGGGGAACTGCCACACACTTTTAAACCATCAGATCTTGTGAGAACTCACTATCACAAGAACAGCATGGGGGAAACTTCTCCCATGATCCAATCACCTCCCATCAGGTCCCTTCCCCAATACATGAGGATTACAGTTTGACATGAGATTTGGGTGGGGACTCAGAGCCAAACCGTATCAGTCACTTATCATGAATAAAACTTTGCAGACTGCAAGTTTCTCTGAGTGAGTCAGTAAGTGAATGGTAAGTGAATGTGAAGGCCTAGGACATTACTTTATACTACTGTAGATGTTATAAACACTGTACACCTAAGCTACACTAAAAGTATTAAAATATATTTTCTTTCTTCAAAAACAAGTTAAGCTTAGCTTACTATAACTTATTTACCTTATAATGTTTTTCAATTTTTTTTAACCTTTTTGACTCTAACGTAATAACAACTTAAAATACAAGCATGCTGTACAGCTGTACCAAAATATTTTATTTCTGTATATCCTGATTTGATAAGCTTTTCTTTTTTTCTTTTTTTTTGCTTTTTAAGCTTTTTTATTAAAAAATGAAGACACTAACACAAGTGTTAGCCTAGACCTACACAGGACTGAGATCATCAATAACTGTCTTCTATTCTACATCTTATCACACTAGAAGGTTGAGTTCAGGAAGAATACAAATACAGCTATCATGTCCTATGAAAACAATGCCTTCTTCTGAAATACTTCCTGAAGGACCTACCTGAGGCTGTTTTATTCTAAGCTTTTTTTTTTCAATAAGTAAAAGGAGCACATTATAAAATAATGGTAAACATATGTTATAGTAAATACATAAACCAATAACATAGCTATTTATTATAATTATCAAGTATTATGTACTCTATTATGTACTCTACATACTTGTATGTGCTATATAATTCTATACAATGACAATGCAATACATTTGGTAATATGGTTTGGTTGTGACCCCACCACAATCTCATTTTGAACTGTAGCTCCCACAATTCCCACGTATTGTGGGAGGGACCTGGGGGGAGGTAATTGAATCATGGAGGTGGGTCTTTCTTTTGCTATTCTCCAGATAGCAAATAAGTCTCATGAGATCCGATTGTTTTATAACGAGAAGTTTCCCCGCACAAGTTGTCTCTTTGCCTGCTGCTATCCATGTCAGGATGTGACTTGCTCCTCCTTGCCTTCCACCATGATTGTGAGGCCTCCCTTGCCATGTGGAACTGTGAGTCCAATCAACCTCTTTCCTGTATAAATTACCCAGTCTTAGGTGTTTTTATTAGCAGCATAAAAGTGAACTAATAAATTTGTTTACACCAATATAATCACAAACAAGTTGGTAATGCATTGTGCTACAATGTTACAATGCCGATTACCTTACTAAGAGATAGGAATTTTTCAGCTCTATTATAATCTTATAAGACATCATCATTTACACAGTCTGTTATTGACTCAAATGCTGTTATGCAGCACATGAGCGTATATAAAGTTCCTTTTTGTATTACTTTTGCTCTATTTTATCTTTAGATTCTGAAGGAAGTATGTTAAAATCTCTTGCTATAAGATCTGTTCTTTTTTCCCATGAATCCTGTTAGTGTTTACTTCACACACAACTGTCTCTGTCTATGTTGTTAGAAACATATATGTTTATGATTATATTTTCATTGAGAGTTACCTATACAAATAAATGGATCTATTAACAGTGTTTGTCTGTAAAGTCTTAATAAATTGATCAATAAACTTTATTTCAATTAATATTCGTATATGTTTGTATTCAGTTATTTTTGGGGGGCTTTAAGAATATATTTTATAATTATTATATAGCCTGGTTGTATTTAACCACTCTGAGATTCTACTGTTTAATGGGAATTTAAAACTGATGTTTCTGTGATTGTTGGTATATCTGAACTTAGATGAGCCGTAAACCCACAAGGATGTAGAAAATGAAAGACGATAGAACATTAGCACAATCTGAGAAGTTACAAGTCAGGTGAACTGATAACAAAATAATCAACAACTCCAAGGAAACTCAATCATAAATCAGTAGAGGGAAAAAAATGAGATCAAAATGCTTTACACAACTAAAATTATATAAGGCTCATTAACCTGTGACCCTAGATTACTGGTAATGAGTCAGTGGAAAAAAAGATAATATGGCTGTAATAAAGCAAATTGGTGGAAAGTATTTTATATTTCTAAACATCCCCACTCACTTAATAAAGTTAAATGATTACTCTTGCTTTAGTCTGGCAAAATATTGTATATTACTTCCTTGGAGAAAAGGACCTACGGTCTTGGGGCCAGGAGGTATTAATAAGGTTGGAGGTAGAAAAGGGAAAACAGGAAGACTTAGTTAATATTTGTGTTCTGGCTGTTGAGCATCCTGGTGTGCTTTTCTTACTTAGAAACCAATGTTCCCACTCCCATTGCCAGAACCTTCACTCTCCAAGTAAGATTTCAGTGAAATCTCTGGGCAATCTCAGCAACCCAAGAAAAAAGACACAAAGGTATTAACATTCAAAGTTCTACAACTAACAGGCCCTATTAGATATATTCTGGATGAGGTTAATATATCACAGGATCCACTATATAATTTAAGGCTTCCAAATCCCAAATTTTAAAATAATATTTGACAAATAAGATTTACAAATCATCTGATTAAAACTTATATAAAAGATTTTTATAAAACCGAAGACAAGAAACTTGGAGGAAATAAGATTATGCATGGATATCATTTATGTTTTTAGAGTTAAGATATTACAGTCATGAAAGAAAAACAGTGTGTATTAAAACAATAATTATTACAAAATAAGAGCTATTTGAAAATTTTTATTTTCTTTGAAATTTTAAAAAACTCAATAGAAATTTGGAAAAATTAATATGAATAATTTTGCCAAAACAAAAATAAAACACAGATATTAAATATGTAAAATAAAATTGGAAAGTTCAGTTCAGAAGAACATGTAAATAATAAGAGTTTCAGAGAGAGAAAAAATAAGAATTAAAAGCAGGAAATTAAAAATGTAATAGTATAACAACATTTTCTCAGAACTAAAGGATATAAGTTTCTCAATTAAAAAGACCCACAGAGTGCCTAAAACAATAGATAAACAATGACCTAGGTAAAATGTTGGCAATATGACCCATGGGCCAAATCCAGCTTGCCACCTATTTTTTTTTTAAAAGTGTTACACTGGGACACATTCATGCCCATGTGGTTATGTATTGCCTATGGGCTGCTTTTACAATATGACAGTGTTGAGTAGTTGTAACACAGGTTGCACGGCCCACAAAGCCTGAAATATCTATTACCGAACCCTGTATTAGTTCTCACACTACTATGAAGAAATACCTAAGACAATTTATAAAGGAGAGAGGTTTAATTGACTCACAGTTCCGCATGGCTGGGGAGGCCTCAGGAAACTTACAATCATGGTGGAAGGCAAAGGAGAAACAGCCACCTTCACAGGGTGGCAGGACGAAGCGAGTGCAAGCAGGGGAAATGCCAGACGCTTATGAAACCATCAGATCTCGTGAGAACTCAATCACTATCACAAGAACAGCATGGGGAAATCACGCTCATGATTCAATCATCTCCACCTGGTCCTGCCTTTGATCTGTGGGGATTATGAGAGGTGAGATTTTGGGCCGGGACACAGGGCCAAGCTATATCAAACCCTTTACAGAACAATTTTGCCATTCTCTTACCTCGGGCAAAGCACATCAGAAAATATTGAAACAGTCAGGACAAAGAGGAATTTATGTAGGATTTTAGACCAATAGATAATTTAGGTCCTATATACTGAATCAATAATCAGAATAACTTAAGCTTTGAATAACAGCATTGGAATCTATATGGCAAAAATATAGCCTTCAAATTCCTGAAAGAAAGTGATTTTCAATCATAGAATTCTATACTCAGCCACAAATTAATTGTCAAGGTGGAAGAAAGATCATTTTATAGATGCATGTTCTTCAGAATAACTTTTACAACACTCATCTCATTTCAGGTAGCTACTTCAGAATTTGCTCAGCAAAATAATAATAATAATGAAAGAGTAACATACAACTCACAGATAAAGAAAAGTATGACTTATAGAAATAAGAGGTCTGGTCACAAGAGAAATGTGAGGCAAGAGAAACACCAAACGATGAAGACAGAGCCCAGGTTAATTGTGGTGGTCATTTTATTAGGAATGCAAAATTGACAGAATACCTAAGTCATCTGAATATCTCCAAAACATTTTGGATTATTGCAAAGAAATTAAATTAAATGACAAATATTAATTTTGATGAAAAAATTATGCAGGGAAAATTTTACTGTGGTTAACCGTTTGGCTCAATTATGAGCAGAACTCACATAGTTGCAATTTTACAAATACTGAATATTGATTTAGCCCAATTACATTATAGCTATATTGAAATTATAGGGATTTGTTAAGGATGTGTATATGTAGTGAAATGGTGTCATTTGGAAAGGAAGTTATTTTCTTATATATTTGGTGATTGTCAAATGATAATACAGAATACTAAAAAAAAGGTAGCGATAAACATGTTATTTAGAGACCAATACATAATACAAAAATAATCAGTTGAAAAAGGTAAAGTGGCTGGGATGATGAAACTGGAAGTGGAGGACTATGGGCTGCCATTTTGTAAAATAAAATAAACAAACTTACAGAATTAGCTGACTGTTTAAACTGTATATCTCTATTTTATAAATAAATATTTTACTTACTGTCCTGGTACAATTTGAGTTTGTAACAGAGTAACCATCAGCCAAATTAAGACGCCCAAATATCTCCTTCATTTTTCTCACCTAGAATTAACACCTTCTTTCAAAATATAAGCCCTTTTCTGACTTTGAGTCCCACAGATTAGTTCAGCGTGTGTTTGCACTAAATGTAAATTAAATCATATAATACTTAGCTTTTTTGTTCAGCATTATGATGTATGTGAGGTTTGCTTATTTCCACTGTTGTGTAGTTTTGCATTATATCAATATACTAGAATTAATTTATCCCTTCTTAGGTAGTTAGACACATAGGTTGTCTCCATCTGGATACCTTACAAATAATGCTGTTACCAACTTTTTTTTTTTTTTTTTTGAGGCAGAGTCTGCCTCTGTCGTCCAGGCTGGAATGCAGTGGCGCGATCTCGGCTCACTGCAAGCTCCGCTTCCCGGGTTCATGCCATTCTCCTGCCTCAGTTTCCCCAATAGCTGGGACCACAGGCGCCCACAACGACCGGCTAATTTTTTTTTTTTTTTTTTTTTTTTTTTTTTTTTTTTTAGTGGAGACGGGGTTCCACTGTGTTAGCCAGGATGGCCTCAATCTCCTGACCCCGCGATCCGCCTGCCTCGGCCTCCCAAAGGGCTGGGATTACAGGCTTGAGCCACTGTGCCCGGCCAAGTTTTTCTTAAGATAGGTTCTTGCTCTGTTGCTCAGGCTGGAATGCAGTGGTGTGAACCGGCTCACGGTAGCCTCAGCTTCCTGGGCTCAAGTGATTCTCCTACCTCAGGTGCACTCCACCGCACCTGGATAATTGCTATTTGTTTGTTTGTTGTATTGAGATGGGGTCTCACCATATTTCCCAGGCTGGACTCAAACTCCTGTCCTCAAACAATCCTCCTACCTTGGCTTCCCAAAGTGCTGGGATTACAGACGTAAGCCACTGCGCCCACCTATTATGAACATACTTGAACATAATTTTTGGTTTATGTATGTAAGCATTTTTGTTGGTGATTAAAATTGCAGGGTTATAATAAGGTATGCACATGGTCAGATTTAAAAGATATGTATAAATGAAACCCATATTCCCATTATAGTGGGAGATTTTAAACCATATCTTTTGGCAAATGACATGTAAAGCAGTCAAAATTTAATCAGAATGTTGAAGATTTATATAACACAATTATCAAACGTGATTATATTGTTCTTTTTTTGTTAATTTCTGACTCATATATTATGAAGCTGTCTTATCAAGAGGATACAAATTTAGAAGTGTATCGTTTTGATGGATTGATACCTTAAACTTAAAATATTCCATTTTTATTTTTGCTGAAAACCATCCTTTAGTAGTTTTTTTCAAAAAAGTTCCGTGGGTAATTATTTTCTGTTATCACTTGTGTGTCTAAATATTATTTTATTTTGCCTTCACTATTAAAGGGATTTAGAATCACAACTTGGTGTAGTTGCTTACCCTCATTACTTTATCCATGTTAATCTGTCTCTTCAGCATCTATCAATTCTCATGGGAAATCTAGTTTTAATCTGAATTTACTATTCTATAGACATTTATAAGTCTATTTTCTTACATTGCATTTAGGATTCTTTTTAAATTTGTATGGATCTATAATTTTATACAATGTGCCCAAATATGTATTTTTAAAAATATTTTATTCACATTTGAGAAAACTTTTCAATGTACAGATTTTAAACATTTCTCTCTTTCCAAACCATCTAATAGATCTATGATAGAACTTCTCAAACTATGTCTTGAGTTCTCTTTAACGTTTTTTATTTTTTTTTATTTATTTATTTTTTTGAGACGGAGTCTCGCTGTGTCTCCCAGGCTGGAGTGCAGTGGCGTGATCTCGGCTCACTGCAAGCTCCGCCTCCCGGGTTCACGCCATTCTCCCGCCTCAGCCTCCCAAGTAGCTGAGACTACAGGCGCCCGCCACTACGCCCGGCTAGTTTTTTTGTATTTTTAGTAGAGACGGGGTTTCACCATGTTAGCCAGGATAGTCTCGATCTCCTGACCTCGTGATCCACCCGCCTCGGCCTCCCAAAGTGCTGGGATTACAGGCTTGAGCCACCGCGCCCGGCCCGTTTTTTATATTTTTATGAATCTGTGTTGCATTTGGATCTTCAGTTTTCGTGTAAAACTCATTAAATCTACTCTCAGTGCTGTTTTTTTCTCAGTATTTAGTCAGCTTATTTTTAAAAAAGATTTCACGAGGTACATTTCCCATTTCCAAGGCTGTCAATTGCTTCTTTCTCAAATGTACCAATTTTTGTTTGATGGTTTCCTTGAATCATTCTAAAGAAAACATTTCATCCTTTGGCATACTATTTTATGTTTGAAAACACATAGAAAAATTAAACGTAAACTTAAATTCTGAGTTAAAAGATAAATTATCATTTATATACACTATACGGACTAAAATGTAGATCCCCAGTGTCTTGGAAGTCCATTTCAGGCCCCTTCCCAGTTGAATTTTATCCCTGCCACTGCCACTGGAGTTAACACCTAACCTACATTCATTCTGATAATTTCCTCATTTATATATGTTCCATATATAAACAGAATATATACAGTTATATATTCTATAAATAAGATATATATATTCCATATATATGGAATATATTAAAATAAGAAAATTATTAGAATATATATTATATAGTATATAACATAAATGGCCTATTTATAGAATATATAATATCCTAAACAATCATATACTATTTAGAGTTATTAAACTTTAAAAACTTATTTATTTCATATTTCATGTCTTCATTATATTATGTCTGATATTAATGGTTAAATCAACTTTTTTGTTTCCCATGTGCATGGTAAATATTTTTCCATCTTTTGAATTTAACCTTTTTATTTCTGTGTATTTTACATAATATGTCTTTTCTAAATAACATCAAGTTGGAATTTGTTTCAAATCCACAGTAACAATTTTCCCCTTAACTAGATAGTTGAGTCCCTACACATTTTTTATGGTAATGATTTTATCTGAATTGAGTTTAACTATTTTATTGTGTATTTTCTTTCTGCCTCATCTTTTCTCACTTCTCTTCCTTTCTAGCCATCTTTCTGTGTTGATCGATTTTTTTCTTTTTCTCCTTCCATTTTTCCCCTCTACTTGTGTGTAAATAATATAATCTGTGCATGTTATTATAGTGATTAGAGGAACTATATGACTAGCTATACTTGACCTAACAAATTTAAAATTAATCAGCATCTTCACTCTCTTTCAAGATAATAAAATGACAACAATTAACTACAATAATAAACCTTAGATTATTTTAAATCCATTCGCTATTTCCCAAATTATATATTATTTTTGCTTAGTATTTTAGTTCTCTTTCTGTGTTTTCTCACAAATTAGACATTATCATTATTTTATGCCAGTGTTTATTTGAAATTATCCACAAACTAACTGGTATATTTTCTTGTCTTTTTTTTTTTTTTTTTTTTTTTTTGCATTTGAGATTTTTTAATCTAGAACCATTGTCTTTCTGCCTAAAATACTACATCCTTCAGAACTGTCTTTAGTAACTGGTAAGTTCTCATTTTTATGTCTCATTTTACTCTGATTCTTAAAAGATTTATTACATGTATATACAATTCTAGGTTGGTAAATACTACTTCTTTGGCATATTTAAAAATTATTTCACTTTCTTCTGTCTTTATTTTTGCTACAAATGAGTCTATTATGTGTCTTATAGACATTTTGTAGGTATTTAGTCTCTTTTTCTCCCTCCTGGCTGCTCTTAGTATCTCTTTTTCGTGGTCTTCAAATGTTTTATAAGTGAAGAATTCCTTCAATTCATCCTGCGTTGTGTTCACTGGGCTTTTAGAATCTAAAGATTTTTTTTTTCAACGATTCTGTGAAGTTATCCTCTACCATTCTGACCGTTGCCTCTTTTCTGTTATCTTTGGTATGGCCTCTGCAACCCTGACAAGAACATGTTAGAGCTTCTCATTTCATTCTCGATGCCTCTTAACTTCTCTTCGTGGTGTTTTTCTGCTTCTCTGAACCACACTCCAAGTTATTTCTTCAGCTTTGCATTCCACTTTAAACTTTCTCCCTTCAACTTTATGTAATCTGTTCTTTAATCTATCCATTGAGCTTTTAGTTTCATTGTTACATTTTCATCTGTAGAGGTTTAAGTTTAAACAATTTTTTCATTATTTACTTATTACTCATCACTGTGAATTTTCTGATAGCTCAAAACAATTTTGCTCTGGTTTGTATGAATGGCCATGTACATTTAATATATGTTTTTAAATATTAATCTATTTTTGGAACAGAAAAATAAAGATGATTCATATGCTTATGCTGCCATTGTTCATTTGAAGGTAATATTCTTTTTCTTACCTTAAAATAAGTATTAATCTCTCCTTATCTATCTTATTCCAAAGTCTGAGCTCATTCATTACTACCATCTAAATGCATATCTATTATTATTGTATAGCTTCTACTCACGAAATTGTTTTGAAACTTATTTTTTATTTGACATAAAAGATATTCTTATATCTTGAAACTATTTTTAAGAATAAAATTATCTCTAGCAAGACTCTCTATTACTGTTCTATAAATACCTTGAGGATGTAATTTGTTATACAGAAGCTGACATTTTCCTCCTGTTTATTTGTTCTTATTGACAATTTTTTGAAACAAATTAATTATTACTAATTACACTTAATATCTTACCTTTGAGATATGTACTTTTTAATGATATTTTCAAATTTAACCTGTAGTAAGCTTTGTGAAACTCTGTAAACGCATATCAATATTGCCTAAAAGGCTTATAAAATATAAACCTGTAAACTTACTTATACTGTATTAGTTTATCCTGGGAAACATCAAATATACATTGAATTTTTATTTTAAAAACTATGAAAACTGCTCATTACATTTCATATATCGAAAAAAGTAAGAATTATTTGCTAAAGTAAGAAATGTATTAAATTTTAGTGCATGTATATGATAAAATATTCAGCTATTAAAGATAATAATTTCTAAGAAGAATATTTAACTTTGAGAAATATGCTTATCATCTGAAAAGTGATAAACACAAAAAACAAAAAAAAATATACTATTCCATTGTTCCTTCTGTGTCTATCTATTTATCTATCTGACAAAATCCTGGAAAGAAAAACAAATACATTAAAGTGTTAACTATAATTTTTCTGCATGATGAAATTCTGATGTTTTTCTTTATATTTCCAATTTTTAAAATATATATATAATAAATACATATTGAAATTATGGAAAAAAGTTCACATTTTTATTATTATCACATAGCTATACTCAAAACTGGGAAATGGCAAAATTAAGAGAGGGAGACTGAAAGAGAAGGAGAAGAGAAAAAGGAATGAAGGAAGGAAGGAAAGGACGGAGAGAGGAAGAAAAGAAGGAAGGGAAAGAGGGAGGACATGGGATGCTTTCTATACTGACATATTCTGTTTTACTTTTTAATATATACAGTAAATACAAAACTAAAGGACCTGGTGTTGATCACCGCAGGCACTTAAAACTCATCAGTTCGAGTCTGCTAACATTTAGGAAAGCAAACAGCCAACCAGGGGTTCCAAATAAAAGCACAGGGCAGAAGTCAGCAAAGATCATTATGGCAATCTTCAAAGGCTGGCTCAGACCACACATTTGGTGATAGCTCACATGGTCACCATTCAAGAATTCAGAGAAGGAACAAGAAGGGGCCAGGTTTGGGATGGGGGAAGGGTGGAAGAGCTATTTCCTGTGCCAAAAACCTGTAAGTTTATGAAGAAGCTAAGTGATGTCACATTTGAAAGGGATTAAAAAGTAAACATTTCTGAGTTAGAGTGAGTGGTGCCAGTACATTTCTGACTTGGAATGAATCTTTTCTTTCTCTCATTTGCCATTGAAAAGTTATCTGTACCATTAATACAGAGTTATAGCCATAATATTTTGGTTACCAGAAGGAGAATCTGCTCTGATTATCTTAAGTGAAATGTACTTTATTAAAAAGACACTGCTGTGTCTCTCACATGTCAAAGCCAATCTGTTTTCTAAGAGCTGCTGTTATTGTTATCTGTCTTGTGTCTCTCATTCCAGCCTCTCCATTCTGCTTTTGTCTGCAGTTGGCTTTCTCTGTTTCACTAACAGCTTCTCTTCCTTTGCCCTGCCTTGCCCTGCCTTGCCCTCCCTTCCCTTCCCTTCCCTTCCCTTCCCTTCCCTTCCCTTCCTTCTTCCCTTCCCTTTCCTTCCCTCTTCCCTTCCCTTCCCTCTTCCTTCCCTCTTCCCTTCCCTCTTCCTTCCTTTCCCTCTTCCCTTCCTTTCCCTTCCCTTCCCTCTTCCCTTCCCTTCCCTTCCTTTCCCTTCCCTTCCCTTCCCTTCCCTTCCCTTCCTTTCCCTTCCCTTCCCTTCCCTTCCCTTCCCTTCCCTCTTCCCTTCCCTTCCCTTCCCTTCCCTTCCCTTCCCTTCCCTTCCCTTCCCTTCCCTTCCGTCTTCTCTTCTCTTCTCTTCTCTTCTCTTCTCTTCTCTTCCTTCAAGCTTTAGCTTCTCATACTGCCAACAATGGATCCAACTCTATGTGACTTCTTGGTTCCATGTCCACTATTCTCATCAATTCCTTCTCTCAGTGCTATTATTCTTAATTTTTCAGAGAGGATTCCATCGCCAGGTTGGATCAGTGTCACCTATTGTACAATCAATGGTGGTATCAGTTATATGGGTATAAGGGGTGGAACCTCTTAAAGGCTAAGTATGAAGTATTGTCTCTCTACTAAAGTTAGTGGTTGACATATCTGCTGCATATACTTCTTAGGGAAAAAGCCATGACTGCCTGGAAAAGTTTGATTATGAGGTAGGTATCAGACACTAAGGAAGAATTAAAGAGGGACATGTTTATTGAGTATCAGAACCCATATGTATGGCAGCCACTTAATTACGTGAGCTATTAATGTTCTCACGGTGCCTAACAATTATTTAACATCTATTACTGAGCACCAGGTGCTTTGCTGTATGTCATATCATTTCATCCTTATACAAATGGTTTGGAGTTGGCATTGCTGCCTTATTTCACAAATGAAAAATGTTAATCTTTAGGATTTCGAATCATATGTCCAAGGACACACAATAGAAATAAAATTTGAAGAAAACTCATGCTTGTCTGACTGCATTAGGTAATGTTTTTCTTAAAACCTTGGTTTAGCCTAGAGTCAAGCAGTGATTTACTGTGTGATCTGGTATAACTCATTTACACTCCGACCTTTGTATTTTTTATCCATAAAGTAAGAATATTCTATAAAATATCTCTAGGGTCCATCTACATTATACCTTTTATGAAACTTTGATAATATTTTACTTATTATTTGGTTTTATCCCATTTTTAATCCATGTCTCCATTTTTAAAATTTTAGTAGTAATTCCAGTAAGCACACTAGAAATAAATAATGATAATAAAAAGGACAGATTATCTGCATTAAAATAATAAAATGGTGGTTCCAACTTCACCATTAGTAACTCAAGATTTTAAATATACAGCAACAAAACTATGAACAAATCATAGATTACTTCAATAAAAATTAGCCAGCATAAGCTGGTGCTTTCTTCCTTTTCCGCAGCCGCTGAAAGAGACACGAAGAAGAGTAAGACGTAGACTGCTCTATGGAGCAAGTGTTTCTTGGACATACGAGTAAATGTGGATGAAAGGATGGGATGTTAGAAAGAGCAGACAATCTTTGGAGGATTTGAAAAAGCTTCCTAAAAGGAGTAGCATTTGACATGTGTTTTGAACAATTAGCCAAGAGTAATTATTCATCAAAATTAGTAATAATCACTATATATTTTAAAGAAAAACCAAATGAACTCTTTAAGTTGATTTGAAATAACTTGATTTTCACATTTTATATTTTTTACATAAGTCTAAGCTCCTTAACATAGAAGAATGTTTGTAAACAGCAGTACCTAGAGACAAAACTTAGAGAATTCTGATTCCAAGACTCAAACCCAGCCAGTTCCTTGGGGGAGAGCACATTCAGAACCAGAGTGCAGCTGCAAGGCTGTTTCCCTTGACTTGTGTGGCACAGAGCTGAGAGAGTGTAAAGGACGGGAAGTGATGTGGAACCGGAATTCAGAATGATCCAGGTCCCACTGCAGTAAAAGTCTGCCTGAGAAGCAGCTGAGTACATAAAAGCTCATAAAGAAAACCAAAACAATGATATTCCCCATTGTGACTGTTTAGTCTTTCTGTAGAGACTCATGGGGTCCTGGCTATTATCTATTTTTAATATCACTTGACCTGAAAATTTATGCTACCATCTGGTAGAAGAGGAACATTTTTTTTCTCTAATGTGAATATGGATGAAGAAAAATGATGAGGGAAGAGTCATAGAATAATTCACTTAGTTTTTGACATTTTAAACGTAACTAGACACATTAGATATTCTAACTAATAGATCAATCATTTGGTGTGCATCTACTATACTATACTTCTTACACTGTGGCACTGAAATTTCTTTCTTTCTTTCCTTTCTTCCCTTTCCTTCCTTTCCTTCCTTTCCTCCCCTCCCTCCCTCCCTCCCTCCCTCCCTTCTTTCTTTCTCCTTCCTTCCTTCCTTCCTTCCTTCCCTCCATCCCTCCCTCCCTCCCTCCCTCCCTCTCTTTCTCTCTTTCTCTCTCTCTCTCTTTCTTTCTTTCTTTCTTTCTTTCTTTCTTTCTTTCTTTCTTTCTTTCTTTCTTTCTTTCTCTCTCTCTCTCTCTCTTTCTTTCTTTCTCTCTCTCTCTCTCTCTTTCTTTCTTTCTTTTCTTTCTTTCTTTTCTTTCTTTCATTTTTGATGGAGTCTCACTCTTTCACCCAGGTTGGAGTGTACTGGCGCGATCTCAGCTCATTGCTAGCTCTGCCTCCCGTGTTCAAGCAATTCTCCTGCCTCAGCCTCCTGAGTAGCTGGGACTACAGGCACATGCTACCATGCCCAGCTACTTTTTCTTTTTTTTTTTTTCTTTTTAGTAGAGACGGGGTTTCACCATGTTAGCCAGGATGGTCTCAATCTCCTGACCTCGTGATCTGCTCACCTTGGCCTCCCAAAGTGCTGGGATTACAGGCATGAACCACCGTGCCCAGATATTTTTTTGTTGTGTTTTGTCTTGTTTTGAGACAGAATCTCGCTCTGTCGCCCAGACCAGAGTGCAGTGGCGTAATCTCGGCTCACTGCAACCTGGGTTCAAGCGATTCTTGTGCCTCAGCCTCCTGAGTAGCTGGAACTATAGGCACCTGCCACCACACCAGGCTACTTTGTGCATTTTTAGTAGAGACAAGGTTTCAGCATGTTGGCCAGGCTGGTCTCGAACTCCTGGCCTCAAGTGATGTACCTGCCTTGGTCTCCCAAAGTGCTGGGATTACAGGTGTGAGCCACTGGGTCTAGTCCCTGTGCCACTGAATTTTCAAGTGGAAAAGTGTTGTATCTAATACTCTGTTGTGTATGTATTATCTTTTTCTTTAAAATAGAAAATAAAACTTCCTTTTTCAAAGTTATTGCTAATTGTTTCATTTATTTCATTCTGACTTACCACCATTTCCTCAACTTTCATTTGAATCAGTCAGACAATTATGCCTTTCTACAGGAACTGAGCTACCGATCTCATGTAATTCAACTTAATATTCACAATTCAATCATTCAATCAAGAGTCCAGTGTAGGGGCCTAATAATTGCCAGGGGTTCTGTCGGATGCCCGCCATATACAAGCTCTTACTGATGCCATCAGGGATCTCAGAGCCAAAGAATCAGGTGAATAATTTAAGATGCAATTGTATGTGCATATGTGTGGTACAGAGTACACACCTGGTTCATAGGTGTTACAGAGCAGGGAGAGATGAAATGTATTGGATCAAAGGAAGTTGGGGGTTGAGGTGGTGACTAGTGCATCGTGCTCAGAGAAGTTCTCTTGGAGGAAATAATATTTGTACAAGAGCTGTAAATATAGACAGTCATTTGCCAAGTGACAAGGGAGAAAAGTCACACAGCTCTAATGACCAGAATTGACATTTTCATCTTACGTTTCCATTAACCATTTAGACTGTACAATAAAAGTCACAGTGTGAATGTAGAAGACTCAAGTATCCAGTGTGCCAGACAATGACGTCAGACATACCATGAAGGCAGTTTTCACCGAGTGCTGTTCTGCCTTGTGTTTCCCTGTGTTGAAATGGGATCTATCCCTCTTCCAACGATCCCTTTCCATGGAAAGAACTATGTTAGCACAACCCCTCTGTCTTCTTTATAGCTCTAGGAAGAGGAAGTGACTGTCTAATTGGTGATTTAATTACCATGTGACCTAGCAATCCCACCTCTGGGTATATAGCTAAAGGAACAGAAATCAGGATCTGGAAGACATATCTATCTGCACTCATACTAATTACAGCATTATTCACAAAAGCCAAGACATAGAAACAACCTAAAAGCCCACCAACAGATGAAAGGACAAAGAAAATGGGGCATATACATACTATGAAATATTATTCAGCCTTAAAAAGGAAAGAAATCCTGTCATTTGCAACAACATGGATGAACCTGGAGGACATTATGCTAAGTGAAATAAGCCAGACACAGAAAGAAAAGTACAAAATGATTCTAATGTATAAGATGAAACAGAAATAGTGAAACTTACAGAACTAGAGAGTAGAATGGTAATTGTCAAGAGCTGGGGATGGGGGAAATGAGGTTTCATTTAAAGGGTACACAGTTTCTGTTATATTAATACAAGATGAGTAATCCTACATGAATCTATACAACACAGTGTCTATAGTTAACAACACTGTATTCACACTTAAAAATGTAGTAAGAAAGTAGATCTTATGGTAAGCTTATCACAAAATCAATAATTATAATGAAGATGGTAGGAGAAAACTTTTGGAGGGGATGTGTAGGTTTATTACATAGATTACATAGATTGGTTGACAGTCATGGATGTGTACTTACCTCCAAACTCATCAAGTTGTATGCATTAAATATATACAGCTTTACTTTTTGAGTGTCAATTAAGCCTCAATAAAATGGTTTAAAAATAAATAAAGATAAAAACTACAAGATGCAGTACAAAGAACAACAAAAAAGAACCTGGGTGTGTGTGGCTAGCTCCCTTCCTTTTTTCTTCTGCTTTGCGTAGCACAGAGCTCATGACTTCCTGTCAGCCCTTGTGCTGGTGGTCTATGAATCCGCCTGAAGCTGGAGTGCAGCCATACAGAGTCATATGCCCAAACGGAGGGACTACATTTTTCTTATATGATCTTTATTTGTTACAGAAATGATATTTTAGCCAATATCTACCTTACTCCTTTGCATTATATTTCAACTGATTCAGAATGTATATATGTTTTTTAATCATCATAATCTGGTCTTCTGATAGTAAAAGTAACATAAAAATGCAGTTATGTGCTTTGATCTTGAGTGAAATAACCCTGGTGTGAGCCCCTATTCTAACACCTCTTACTCAGCACATTTTGGAAAGTTGCTGAATGTCTTTGCGCTTCAGCCTCCTCATCTATAATATGGAGATACTTAAAGTGATAAACTAGCCAGTCCCTTTTAGCCAACAGGACTTCTAGCAAGTTTCCAATGTTTCTTACCACTCATTCATTCCTTCACTCTTTCTTTCTTTCTGCATAGAAGAGTAGGTAGAGCATAAACTTTGGAACCAGACAGTGTGGATTTGAATATTGGCTCTGTCACCTGAGCCATGACTTTGATAAGTTTTATAATTTCTATGTATTTCAGTCACTCCATTGGTAATTTCAGGATGATAATGTCTATATCTGAGAATTGTTGTTAGGATTAAATAAGCTAATATTTTTAAAGTGCATAGAAGATTGTTATTAAATATAAAAATACAATGCATATTTTAATTAAATACACTAAGTATAAAAAATGAAACTAACATTGGGCTATGGGCTGCTAAAGGCACAAAGAAAGAAAAATGAAACAAACTTTGCAATTAAGGAATTTAGTATATTTAAAACTAACAAAATTTTGTGGTAGTGGATACCTATTCAAACTCTCAGCTGCCCAAGAAAGCAATTTCTTCCAGATAGATTTACTCACCTACTAACCACCTCACCTCATCAGGAGCTGCTGGAGAGAGTAGACTGCGTGGCTCCCCAGCATGCGAGTGAAACTGGTTACACAGCTCCTCCAAGGTGAGTCTAATGTGCCCGTGGTTCACATCCCAGTCACAGGAAACACCTGTGCCTCCCAGATTATCACTAACTTCATCCACGTGATGCTCTGTAGAGCCTTCAATAAAGGTGCACACCCTTATTCTGCAATCCTTTAAACTTGTTATTGATGGTCAGCAAACTCTCTAATATCCTCAACCATTTCTCAAACACTTACTGAATCTGACATCCCCTGATATTGCCACTCTGGTCATAGTAAGTTCTCTTATTCCACCCGTTCAAGAAGCAGTTCCTTGACCAGATGCTTTTGGGACATCTCTTACCACTAGGTGAGCAGCAATTTCTAGTAAAGACTGGTTATTCTCTAACATCCCAGGAAACACTGCAGGAAACATAGGTGACCTCTCTACTACCCTTTGCTCTTCCAAATGATATTTCCCACATTTTTCTTCAAACCCCGAGATCCTTGGATGCTTGTGACACCAGATTTTACTGCCCACTGCCTTTCATGATTGCTGCCCTCCAAGAGTCACCGTTTACTTCTCCAAATTAATTGATTATTTTAGCACCTGACCCATTGTATTCTTTGTCCCACTCTTATTGCCATTCTTGTGCAGCTGGTCTTCCTCATTTCTGTAGGTGATCCCACACCAATGTCTCCCTGGCTGTAGGAGCAACCTACATTATGCAACCTAATTCCATGATTTCAATAGTGGCACTGTCTCTGAAATATCAAGTGTAAGCACACTACTCATGACCACTACCTACCATCATTCCAGATTTGCCTCTCCCGTGATCCATCTTCCATCTCTAGCTACTTTTTTCTTTCACTGAAAATTCAATCTTTTGGCCATTTTCTGATTACTAACCACCCACCTTGCCCTTATTTCCTTCCTTGCAGCTTAGATTCCATTGTCCATCATTAAAATTCTTCTTTATAAACATTTCCACCCTCCTGGATTTTTCTTTCCTCCTGTAAAAATTTAAATTCTTGGTAAAGAAAATAATTGTCTATTCTTCCTGCACCTAGTAGTGGATTATTGCTGGAAAACAACAATGGCATAGAATTATGCTGTATGTATGGTCTTCTAGTTCATTAATAATTAAAATTCTAGATCCTATTATTTCAATAAATTATGTCATATTTCCCAAATACATTTGATTTTCCAATCTCCAAAGAATTATTTCATAGCTCCTTTTTCTTTTCAAATCTCCTATAGGCATTTCTGTCTTCATTCTTTCCTGATGACTTTACCTCTTTCTTATTTATATGAGTAATCGAAGAGGACCTTTTACATTTTGCCTTCAATATAGTCATTTTTTTTCTATTGTTATAGATGAAGAGACCCTGCTTCTAGCAAAAGCCAATGGTTTTATTTTTCTGAATCCCATCTTTTTTCTCCACTTTACCTTTGTATCTTTTTTATTTTTTATCTTTTTTCACTTATATTCAGTCATTTCCATGAGTATGTAAACATGATTTAGTATGTCACATGTTTTAAAATATTTCTGTACTGAACACACATTTCCCACCCATTACTATTCTATATCTCTGCAAGATTTTACAGCAGAATTTCTGAAAGGCCTTGTCTTTCGTAGCTGCTTCTATAACTTCAACTCAGAATATCCCCACAACTTCTACTTCTCACAATAATGCCACTCACAATCCTTATCAGTACAGAAACTACCCTAATTGAGAAGATTTTACTTTACATTTCCGCTTAAAACATTTAGGTTGAAAGATGTTTTTATGTATACTCAGATTAACATGTATAATTTTATATAAATAAATAAACAAATAAATAAGGTTGTATCAAAAGTGTTGTGTGGTTTTTTTTTTTCCTATGTACTGTTTTCTAGTCTCCTTTTATGTCCTCCTTTCTAGTCTAACTAGTCAAATGAACTACCCTTGCCAAGGTGATCCCCCGGTGTCAGAACTTTGTTAAATAAATGTTTCTTCTTTATTTTTCATTTTGATCTCTTATCAATTTTTGATATACTTGATAACTCCATCTTCATTTAAGCACTTTCTTCTCTTGGATTGTGTGGCATTTCTTTATTCCAGTTTTACTTCTAATTGACTTGCCTTCTCTTGGCTTCATTTGATGGAACTCTATGTATTGGCTTCCCTGTTCTCTCTCCTGGGCATCTTCTCTTTCTGTGTACTCTCCTTAGGTTATCTCAACAATCCCTGTGCTTTTAAATAGTATCTGTAGGCTAAATCTCTACCCCTGCTTCTACCTCTGCATTTTTCTTCAAAACCCCAAGATCACTGGATGTTTGTGACCCCAGATTTTACCATCCACTTCCTTTCACCATTGCTGCTCTCAAGGATACCGTTTAGCTCTACTTGTAACTTCCTATAGCTTCACACTTCTTTTTTATTTCCACTTAAATTTCTAATAATCATTTTACACTTACCATGATCAAAGTAGAAAATCTACTTTTTTCCCCAGAATCTGCCTATTCTTCACACTTCATCATCTGACTGAATGACTTCAGCAGTTCCAGGTTTTTCAAGGCAAAAACCTAGGAGTTATATTTGATTTGTCTCCTTTTAAATCCAATATATGAATAAGTCTTGTCAAATTTACTTCAAAACATATCCCAATCCCATGCAATCCTCACAACCTCTACTAATAGCACTCATTTTCTCACCATTGTTATCTCTCATGTGATTCCTAAAACAGTCTCCTAACCCAAGTCTCATATTTTCTCATGTCTCTTACATTCTGTTCCCCAAACAGTACACAAAGTGCTATTTTAGAACTTCAAATGTAAATTTAACATTCTCCTATTGAAGTCTTCCCATGAATCCCCATTTTGCCCTGACTCAGAAACTTTCCAGTTAGCTGAGTCCTGCCTCCTTCACCTTAGTCCATAACATTATTCTCCTAATCCCCCAGTTAGAACTAAGTCATTCTTCTCTGATGTATCTGGCATTCCAAACTCATTCATTCTCTAGACCATCTACATTACAGTCCCACTCACATTCCTATTCCATATAGAAACTACCCTGGTTTAAAATAGTTTACTTTATATTTCTTCTTAAAAGATTTGGGTTTAGAGTTTTTTCCTTATGCATGCATGCATATATATACATACACACACACACAAACACACACACACACACACACACAGGGATAGTTTTACATAAATAAATAAATAGGCAGGGTGCAGTGGAGCATGCCTACAGTCACAGATATTCATGAGGCAAAGAAAGGAAAATTGATTTATCTCAGGAATTTGAGGCCAGCTTGGGCAACACAGTAAGACACCATGTCTAAAACATTTTTAATTAAAAATAAATAAATAAGATTATATAATATGCTGTGCTTTTTCTACATACTTTGCTTTCTTGCATTCTATCCCTTTCTTCTTTCTGTCTGTTGACCTTCTCTACCTCCCTAACAGAAGGCTTGGGCAATGTGGTCAACTGCTTTTAAAAGGTGACTCAAATTCTTCACTTCTTTCTGTATCCGCCCTTTTCGCAGTGTGTCTTTGCAGCCTTGCTCATCACCGCATGGAGATGATTCCCCTTGCTTTGAATCTTGGCTGGCCTTGTGATTTACTTTGACTAGCAGAACATGGCAAAAGGAATGGTGTACACATTCCAAACTTAGCTCTCAAGAGGTCTGCGTACTTCCGTTTGACCTCTTAGGCTCAACTGACTATATGAAAAGCCTGAGTAAGTCTATTAGAGGATGAGGGACCACGTAGAAGAGAATCACCCTAGACCAGCCATCCTGCACCATCTAGCCCAAGCTGACCCACCCACTGACCTCAGCTGCCTAATGAGCTCAGCTGAGATCAGCCTAGCCCAAGACAGACCTAAAAATGGTCTGTGGATTCATGAGCAATAATACATTTTTATTTATTTTTATTTTACTTAAAGTTCTGGGGTACATGTGCAGAAAGTCCAGGTTTATAGGACATGCATGAAGCTAGAAACCATCATTCTCAGCAAACTAACACAGGAACAGAAAACCAAACACCGCATGTTCTCACTCATAAGTGAGAGCTGAACAATGAAAACACATGGACACAGGGAGGGGAATATCACACACTGGGGCCTGTCAGGGGGTGGGGGCAAGGAGAGGGAGAGCATTAGGACAAATACCTACTGCATGCCAGGCTTAAAACCTAGATGACGGGTTGATGGGTGCAGCAAACCACCATCGCATATGTATACCTATGTAATAATACATATTTATTGTTTTAAGCTATTTGGTTTTGCAGTCTTTTATAATACAGCATTATTGTGACAAAAAATACTGGGTCAATCAGAGAAAGGAAAAGCATTCTGGTTATTTCATTAGGAGAAAATTTATCACATGGAGTTAGATGTTTCCAAAACTACTGGAGGGGCTTGGGTAGAACCATGACTGGTCAGGAAATCAGCAAGTGCAGGAATAACAGAAACCACTCACTTATTCACGTTCTCAGCTGCTTGTCCAGCAAAGGAAATGGTTTTCAGGAGCTTTCCAAGAAGCAAGGGAAAATTCACAATGCAGTCTGTCCACATGATGCTCTCCAAGGTTAATAATGGTTTCTTTCTTTTTGTCTTATGGATTGGGTACAAATGCCTCTCATTTGCAGAGCCTAAACTGAAACACTGCTGACAGCACTGCAGATAGTTGAGATTAGTCATAGCTATTTTTTTGTTCAATCCTTCTTCATCTCTATCGTTTAGATCTTAATTTATGTAAATAATTTATAAATTCTTCTGTATTGTCTCCATGTTCATGTAATTATAAAGGGACAAATATATTCTCGCACATCTAAACACAGATATATGCATGAACCTATAAATATGTAGGGCAATGTTGTCACTATTTTATACAAATTGAACTATAGCCAAGGCCTTGGGAGCCCACCCCTTGCATCAGTGAGGCCTGGATGTGAGACATGGAGTTAAAGAAAATTATTTTGGAGCTTGAAGATTTAATGATTGCCCTGCTGGGTTTCAGACATGTGTTGGTCATGTAACGCGCACCCCCCCTTTTTTTTGGCTGATTTCTCCTCTTGGAATGAGTGCATTTACCCAATGCCTGCACTCTCATTTTGTCTTAGAAGTAACTAAACTGCTTTTGGTTCTATAGGCTCATAGATGGAAGGACCTTGCCTTGTCTCAGATGAGAATTTGGACTGTGGACTTTTGAGTTAATGCTGAAATGAGTTAAAATTTGGGGACCGTAGAGAAAGGAGAATTGTATTTTGCCACGTAAGAAGAACATGCGATTTTGGAGGGGCACAGGGAGAAATGATATGGTTTGGATTTGTGTCCCCATCCAAACCTCATGTCTAAGTGTTATCCCCAGTGTCAGAGGGAGGTCCGGATGGGAGGTGATTGGATCATGAGGGCAGATTTTCCCCTTGCTATTCCTTCTGATAGTGGTTGAGTTCTCATGAGATCTGATTGTTTAAAGGTGTGTAGTACCTCTTCCTTCTCTCTCTTTCTCCTCCTCCAGCCATGTAGGAAGTGGTTCCTTCCCCTTTGCCTTCCACAATGATTGTAAGTTTCCTGAGCCTCTCCAGCCATGCCTTCTGTACAGCCTGCAGAACCACGAGCCAATTAAACCTCTTTTCTTTATGTTACCCAGTCTCAAGTAGGTCTTTACAGCAATGTGAGAACAGATTAATACAAACTATAATACACATATTACACTACATCTTGCTTCTCACTTAAAAAATCTTGTGAAATGTCTTCTAGTAAACTAATATAACCCTAATTTACTCCTTTTGTTGGAGTACTATATTTATTGGTATAAACAGCTAAGTCAAATTTTCAACTTTTCATAAACTGTTAATACTTTTCCATTTTTCCCATTATAAAGAGTCTGCAATAGACTTATTTTCACACATTGTTATTTAATTGTTAAAAAGTATAGTCCAAGCCGGGCATGGTGGCTCATGCCTGTAATCCCAGCACTTTGGGAGGCCAAGGTGAGTGGATCACTTGAGGTCAGAAGTTCAAGGCCAGCCTGGCAAACATGGTGAAACCCTGTCTGTATTAAAATACAAAATTAGCCAGGTGTGGTGACACATGCCTATAGTCCCAGCTACTCAGGCAGCTGAGGCAGGAGAATAGCTTGAACTGGGAGGTGGAGGTTGCAGTGAACCTATATCATGCCACTGGGTGTCAGAGGGAGACTCTGTCTCAAAAAAAAAAAAAAAGAAAAAAGAAAAGAATAGACCAAAATGGAATTGTTTCATTGAAAGTTATATGTATATTTTGGGGGCGGAGCAAGATGGCCGAATAGGAACAGCTCCAGTCTCCAACTCCCAGCGCGAGCGACACAGAAGACCGGTGATTTCTGCATTTTCAACTGAGGTACTGGGTTCATCTCACTGGGGAGTGCCGGACGATCGGTGCTGGTCAGCTGCTGCAGCCCGACCAGCGAGAGCTGAAGCAGGGCAAGGCATTGCCTCACCTGGGAAGCGCAAGGGGGAAGGGAATCCCTTTTCCTAGCCAGGGGAACTGAGACACACAACACCTGGAAAATCGGGTAACTCCCACCCCAATACTGCGCTTTAAGCAAACAGGCACACCAGGAGATCATATCCCACACCTGACCGGGAGGGTCCCACACCCACGGAGCCTCCCTCATTGCTAGCACAGCAGTCTGTGATCTACCGGCAAGGCAGCAGCGAGGCTGGGGGAGGGGCGCCCGCCATTGCTGAGGCTTAAGTAGGTAAACAAAGCTGCTGGGAAGCTCGAACTGGGTGGAGCTCACAGCAGCTCAAGGAAACCTGCCTGTCTCTGTAGACTCCACCTCTGGGGACAGGGCACAGTAAACAATAACAAACGCAGCCGAAACCTCTGCAGACGCAAACGACTCTGTCTGACAGCTTTGAAGAGAGCAGTGGATCTCCCAACACGGAGGTTGAGATCTGAGAAGGGACAGACTCCCTGCTCAAGTGGGTCCCTGACCCCTGAGTAGCCTAACTGGGAGACATCCCCCACTAGGGGCAGTCTGACACCCCACACCTCACAGGGTGGAGTACACCCCTGAGAGGAAGCTTCCAAAGCAAGAATCAGACAGGTACACTCGCTGTTCAGAAATATTCTATCTTCTGCAGCCTCTGCTGCTGATACCCAGGCAAACAGGGTCTGGACTGGACCTCAAGCAATCTCCAACAGACCTACAGCTGAGGGTCCTGACTGTTAGAAGGAAAACTATCAAACAGGAAGGACACCTACACCAAAACCCCATCAGTACATCACCATCATCAAAGACCAGAGGCAGATAAAACCACAAAGATGGGGAAAAAGCAGGGCAGAAAAGCTGGAAATTCAAAAAATAAGAGCGCATCTCCCCTGGCAAAGGAGCGCAGCTCATCGCCAGCAACAGATCAAAGCTGGACGGAGAATGACTTTGACGAGATGAGAGAAGAAGGCTTCAGTCCATCAAATTTCTCAGAGCTAAAGGAGGAATTACGTACCCAGCGCAAAGAAACTAAAAATCTTGAAAAAAAAAGTGGAAGAATTGATGGCTAGAGTAATTAATGCAGAGGTCATAAACGAAATGAAAGAGATGAAAACCATGACACGAGAAATATGTGACAAATGCACAAGCTTCAGTAACCGACTCGATCAACTGGAAGAAAGAGTATCAGCGATTGAGGATCAAATGAATGAAATGAAGCGAGAAGAGAAACCAAAAGAAAAAAGAAGAAAAAGAAATGAACAAAGCCTGCAAGAAGTATGGGATTATGTAAAAAGACCAAATCTACGCCTGATTGGGGTGCCTGAAAGTGAGGGGGAAAATGGAACCAAGCTGGAAAACACTCTTCAGGATATCATCCAGGAGAACTTCCCCAACCTAGTAGGGCAGGCCAACATTCAAATCCAGGAAATACAGAGAACGCCACAAAGATACTCCTCGAGAAGAGCAACTCCAAGACACATAATTGCCAGACTCACCAAAGTTGAAATGAAGGAAAAAATCTTAAGGGCAGCCAGAGAGAAAGGTCAGGTTACCCACAATGGGAAGCCCATCAGACTAACAGCAGATCTCTCGGCAGAAACTCTCCAAGCCAGAAGAGAGTGGGGGCCAATATTCAACATTCTTAAAGAAAAGAATTTTAAACCCAGAATTTCATATCCAGCCAAACTAAGTTTCATAAGTGAAGGAGAAATAAAATCCTTTACAGACAAGCAAATGCTTAGAGATTTTGTCACCGCTAGGCCTGCCTTACAAGAGACCCTGAAGGAAGCACTAAACATGGAAAGGAACAACCGGTACCAGCCATTGCAAAAACATGCCAAAATGTAAAGACCATCGAGGCTAGGAAGAAACTGCATCAACTAACGAGCAAAATAACCAGTTAATATCATAATGGCAGGATCAAGTTCACACATAACAATCTTAACCTTAAATGTAAATGGACTAAATGCTCCAATTAAAAGACACAGACTGGCAAACTGGATAAAGAGTCAAGACCCATCAGTCTGCTGTATTCAGGAACCCATCTCACACGCAGAGACATACATAGGCTCAAAATAAAGGGATGGAGGAAGATTTACCAAGCAAATGGAGAACAACAAAAAAAGCGGGGGTTGCAATACTAGTCTCTGATAAAACAGACTTTAAACCATCAAAGATCAAAAGAGACAAAGAAGGCCATTACATAATGGTAAAGGGATCAATTCAACAGGAAGAGCTAACTATCCTAAATATATATGCACCCAATACAGGAGCACCCAGATTCATAAAGCAAGTCCTTAGAGACTTACAAAGAGACTTAGACTCCCATACAATAATAATGGGAGACTTCAACACTCCACTGTCAACATTACACAGATCAATGAGACAGAAAGTTAACAAGGATATCCAGGAATTGAACTCATCTCTGCAGCAAGCAGACCTAATAGACATCTATAGAACTCTCCACCCCAAATCAACAGAATATACATTCTCCTCAGCACCACATCGTACTTACTCCAAAATTGACCACGTAATTGGAAGTAAAGCACTCCTCAGCAAATGTACAAGAACAGAAATTATAACAAACTGTCTCTCAGACCACAGTGCAATCAAACTAGAACTCAGGACTAAGAAACTCAATCAAAACCGCTCAACTACATGGAAACTGAACAACCTGCTCCTGAATGACTACTGGGTACATAATGAAATGAAGGCAGAAATAAAGATGTTCTTTGAAACCAATGAGAACAAAGATACAACATACCAGAATCTCTGGGACACATTTAAAGCAGTGTGTAGAGGGAAATTTATAGCACTAAATGCCCACAAGAGAAAGCAGGAAAGATCTAAAATTGACACTCTAACATCACAATTAAAAGAACTAGAGAAGCAAGAGCAAACACATTCGAAAGCTAGCAGAAGGCAAGAAATAACTAAGATCAGAGCAGAACTGAAGGAGATAGAGACACAAAAAACCCTCCAAAAAATCAATGAATCCAGGAGTTGGTTTTTTGAAAAGATCAACAAAATTGACAGACCACTAGCAAGACTAATAAAGAAGAAAAGAGAGAAGAATCAAATCGACGCAATTAAAAATGATAAAGGGGATATCACCACCGACCCCACAGAAATACAAACTACCATCAGAGAATACTATAAGCACCTCTACGCAAATAAACTAGAAAATCTAGAAGAAATGGATAATTTCCTGGACACTTACACTCTTCCAAGACTAAACCAGGAAGAAGTTGAATCCCTGAATAGACCAATAGCAGGCTCTGAAATTGAGGCAATAATTAATAGCCTACCAACCAAAAAAAGTTCAGGACCAGATGGATTCACAGCTGAATTCTACCAGAGGTACAAGGAGGAGTTGGTACCATTCCTTCTGAAACTATTCCAATCAATAGAAAAAGAGGGAATCCTCCCTAACTCATTTTATGAGGCCAACATCATCCTGATACCAAAGCCTGGCAGAGACACAACAAAAAAAGAGAATTTTAGACCAATATCCCTGATGAACATCGATGCAAAAATCCTCAATAAAATACTGGCAAACCGGATTCAGCAACACATCAAAAAGCTTATCCACCATGATCAAGTGGGCTTCATCCCTGGGATGCAAGGCTGGTTCAACATTCGCAAATCAATAAACATAATCCAGCATATAAACAGAACCAAAGACAAGAACCACATGATTATCTCAATAGATGCAGAAAAGGCTTTTGACAAAATTCAACAGCCCTTCATGCTAAAAACGCTCAATAAATTCGGTATTGATGGAACGTACCTCAAAATAATAAGAGCTATTTATGACAAACCCACAGCCAATATCATACTGAATGGGCAAAAACTGGAAAAATTCCCTTTGAAAACTGGCACAAGACAGGGATGCCCTCTCTCACCACTCCTATTCAACATAGTGTTGGAAGTTCTGGCTAGGGCAATCAGGCAAGAGAAAGAAATCAAGGGTATTCAGTTAGGAAAAGAAGAAGTCAAATTGTCCCTCTTTGCAGATGACATGATTGTATATTTAGAAAACCCCATTGTCTCAGCCCAAAATCTCCTTAAGCTGATAAGCAACTTCAGCAAAGTCTCAGGATACAAAATTAATGTGCAAAAATCACAAGCATTCTTATACACCAGTAACAGACAAACAGAGAGCCAAATCAGGAATGAACTTCCATTCACAATTGCTTCAAAGAGAATCAAATACCTAGGAATCCAACTTACAAGGGATGTAAAGGACCTCTTCAAGGAGAACTACAAACCACTGCTCAGTGAAATCAAAGAAGACACAAACAAATGGAAGAACATACCATGCTCATGGATAGGAAGAATCAATATCGTGAAAATGGCCATACTGCCCAAGGTAATTTATAGATTCAATGCCATCCCCATCAAGCTACCAATGAGTTTCTTCACAGAATTGGAAAAAACTGCTTTAAAGTTCATATGGAACCAAAAAAGAGCCCGCATCTCCAAGACAATCCTAAGTCAAAAGAACAAAGCTGGAGGCATCACGCTACCTGACTTCAAACTATACTACAAGGCTACAGTAACCAAAACAGCATGGTACTGGTACCAAAACAGAGATATAGACCAATGGAACAGAACAGAGTCCTCAGAAATAATACCACACATCTACAGCCATCTGATCTTTGACAAACCTGAGAGAAACAAGAAATGGGGAAAGGATTCCCTATTTAATAAATGGTGCTGGGAAAATTGGCTAGCCATAAGCTGAAACTGGATCCTTTCCTTACTCCTTATACGAAAATTAATTCAAGATGGATTAGAGACTTAAATGTTAGACCTAATACCATAAAAACCCTAGAGGAAAACCTAGGTAGTACCATTCAGGACATAGGCATGGGCAAAGACTTCATGTCTAAAACACCAAAAGCAACGGCAGCAAAAGCCAAAATTGACAAATGGGATCTCATTAAACTAAAGAGCTTCTGCACAGCAAAAGAAACTACCATCAGAGTGAACAGGCAACCTACAGAATGGGAGAAAATTTTTGCAATCTACTCGTCTGACAAAGGGCTAATATCCAGAACCTACAAAGAACTCACACAAATTTAGCAGAAAAAAACAAACAACCCCATCAAAAAGTGGGCAAAGGATATGAATAGACATTTCTCAAAAGAAGACATTCATACAGCCAACAGACACATGAAAAAATGCTCATCATCACTGACCATCAGAGAAATGCAAATCAAAACCACAATGAGATACCATCTCACACCAGTTAGAATGGCAATCATTAAAAAGTCAGGAAACAACAGGTGCTGGAGAGGATGTGGAGAAATAGGAACACTTTTACACTGTTGGTGGGATTGTAAACTAGTTCAACCATTATGGAAAACAGTATGGCGATTCCTCAAGGATCTAGAACTAGATGTACCATATGACCCAGCCGTCCCATTACTGGGTATATACCCAAAGGATTATAAATTATGCTGCTATAAAGACACATGCACACGTATGTTTATTGCGGCACTATTCACAATAGCAAAGACTTGGAGTCAACCCAAATGTCCATCAGTGACAGATTGGATTAAGAAAATGTGGCACATATACACCATGGAATACTATGCAGCCATAAAAAAGGATGAGTTTGTGTCCTTTGTAGGGACATGGATGCAGCTGGAAACCATCATTCTTAGCAAACTATCACAAGAACAGAAAACCAAACACTGCATGTTCTCACTCATAGGTGGGAACTGAACAATGAGATCACCTGGACTCGGGAAGGGGAACATCACACACCGGGGCCTATCATGGGGAGGGGGGAGGGGGGAGGGATTGCCCTGGGAGTTATACCTGATGTAAATGACGAGTTGATGGGTTCAGCACACCAACATGGCACAAGTATACATATGTAACAAACCTGCACGTTATGCACGTGTACCCTACAACTTAAAGTATAATAATAATAAATAAATTTAAAAAAAGAAAGTTATATGTATATTTTAGTAAATGTTTCCAGTTTGCCTTTCCAAAAGAGCATTATAATTCACATCCATTGATTTTATGTGAATATAGGTAATTTGTATTCTTGAAAAAAATAAATATTATCAATAATATCTGGCACATATATATAATTTCATAATAATAAATGGAAAATACTGTCTCGTATGCTCTAATCTTCATTTACCCATCCACAAAGGAGTTGCATATGTCTGCTGGTTATTTGAATTTGAGATACATATATATATATATGTTTAACATGGTGTTAAAATTCATTAACACAGTGTTTAGAAATGCAATGCAAGCCCTGAGCTATACTGCTTGTGTTTAAATCCTGTGAGGTTTTTTTTTTTTTTTTGAGCTTTATTAGTCAGATTTTTCTATTAAGTTGCTGAATTCATAAAATTACCTAAGGATGCATCCCTGATTTTTATTATCAGAGATGTTTAGGAAAAACTGGAATTCAACCGCAGTCTTTCTACTAGTTACAATGATAAAAACAGAAGCAGTGAGAAAATAATAATCACCGTTGTTCTCTTTCCTCTTTATTCATTTCAAATTTGAGGTCTCTCTTCTGAATAATTTGTTGTTTGATTATAGTCCTTGCTTTAGTAATTTCTTCGGTGGTATTAGTAGGTGGTAGGCTCTGAATATTTTAGTAGCTGCAAATATCATTTCCATTCCCCTATTAGGGTGTTGGAATACGGTTAGTGAGACTCAGTACTTTTCTCATAAATATTTATAGATATTATTCTACTATCTTCTGTTTTCTACTCTTTGCTTTACATTGTCCAATGACCAAACTGGTTTGTTGATTTTTTTGTGTAGCTAAATTGCCCTTTGTTTCTGGAAGTGGGGGTGTCTTTGTTTCTGGAGTCTACATTTTCAACTATCTCTCTGTCTGTCCATCTACCTTTTCATCTTTATCCCTAAAGTACATAAATTTTATCAGGATATGCCTAGGCATGTATCATCTTTTATCAAACTATTCATTCTACAGATTCGAGTCTTTCTCCTACTCAAAAGAAAAATTTCTTCATGTCATGTGCTTGATTATTTTCTGTATGTTTATTTGATGTTATGTAGAAACCTTATTTGCATTGTAGGTCTTTCATGTCTCTTATTATTTCCCTTATGATGTCTATCTCTTTGGGTTTTGAAGGTACACTAAAAATTAAAGCAGCACTAAATCATAATTATAAAAATGAAGTATAATTACATATAATTGTACTATTTACATGATAAATCCAAGGTTAATTAAAAATATAATAGTTAAAGCCAATGACATGAAATTTGTGCTAGAATTGGAATATAGGGAAAATGTAAATGTATGATTAATGTCTTCAATCTTGTCAGTGTTTTTTGTGACAATAAAAGACTCATTTACAGATTATTATCAAGTCTAATATTGAGGTCAGCCCATAGACAAATGATGGTTTAATCAACCCTTCAACCCCGTTTTGTGTTCAGTTTTAAGATGAACAAAGTACTGTGTGTGACTGGTTTGAAAAGTCTTCACAAAGAAAGGGTTATATACCTGGGCATTGACATTTGAATAGGAGTTTGTTGAGATGTCCTCTCCATGTTTGGCTTGCTGCTGCTTGCTCTGATCCAGAGCTACCATACGCATGGCTTACTGCTTTGTGTTAATAAATATCTAACAGTTTACTATATATTTTCATGTAGGATGATGGCATGATTCGAGAAGTCATTCAGATCTATTATCTATTCACTACAGCTTTCAGGCTATGAACTATTGCCATCATTGAGCCTGGTGTTGCCCAATGTACAAAGAGACTTTGGCAGGGATAGGAGGGATTTACAAGAACAGCCGCATTAAGGAATGCTTTTGAGCCACTGCTGCTGTCCCCTCTCCTCACCATTTCCACCTTTCCTGCCACTCTACAGTGAGTTTTTTAAATGTATTTTTAATTTTAATGGAATATATTAACTGATTTTATGAGTCAAAACATTGTTAATAAATGAGAATATTTTAATGCAGTGAATATATACATACATGCCATCTCATTTCAAAAATGACATTGATGAGTTACAAAAATATAAATTATATGGCAAGAGGGAAAAAAACAGTAATTAAACAGTAAAAAGAAGCAATAGAGAGCTTATGAACAGAAATACATGCCCAAAGGTTTTTATTCATTCATAGAAATAAAATGCTGACTGAAATTGTATCTTAGAGCTTACTAGCATACAAAGCAAAAAGGCAATAGCTGCGTATTGTAATACTTTTTCTCTTTTTTGTTCCGTTGCTAATCAGTTATCAAGTTCTGCCAATTTTACTTCTTGTAATGAATCCATACACATCTCCTCAGCTTCTCCACAACTGTCTGAGCACCAGTTAGTGGTGTCTCTTGCTCAGCTTATGACAACAGCCTCATCTGTATTTACCATGTAACACTCTAATCTAGCCACAACCTATTTACTTTCACTTAATAAGCAGCAAGGCTTATTTAAGGATGCAAATCTAATCCTGCCTTTCCCTTGATTAAAATCTGCTAGCACCTTCTTTTTGAATAGGGAATAAAAGCTTACAAGACTTTTGAAGTTCTGGTCCCACCTCTTTCCCAAGCGTTTTTTTGTTGTTTTTGTTGTTGTTGTTGCTTGAGACGGAGTTTTGCTCTTGTTGCCCAGGCTGGAGTGCAATGGCCAGATCTCGGCTCACCACGACGTCCCCTTCCCGGAGTCAAGCGAGTCTCCTGCCTCAGCCTCCCGCGTACCTGGGATTACAGGCGTGAGCCACCACGCCTAATTTTGGCCTAATTTTGTATTTTTAGTAGAGACAGGCTTTCTCCGTGTTGGTCAGGCTGGTCTTGAATTCCTGACCTCGCATGATCCGCCAGTCTCAGCCTCCCAAAGTGCTTGGATTACAGGCGTGAGCCACTACGCCCACACCATTTCCCAAGTGTCTTAACCACCTCTACCATCTCTCTAGCCTCCAGTCTTGTCTATTAATACCTCAGCAGGGCCAAATTCTCTCTTCATGGAGGTATTTTCTGTGCTTAGAGTGTTTTTCTCGATCCGCCCTCCAAATCCCAATACTCCCTACTCATCATGCCAGTTTTGTCTCCAGCCTAAGGCCCTGAGGGAGGCCCCTGCGGGAAGATTAGTTTTTCCGGGTTGTGCTCCCATAGCAGCATGCTTTCTCCCACTGCATTTCCTTCCCACTAGACTCTAAACTCCGTTCATGCAGAGACCATACGGAGTTTTCTTCACCACTGTACCCTGCATATCTGTCACATTACCTGACGTTTAGTAGGAGCTCAAACTCATGTTTGTTACATGCATGAATGAATAAATGACTGAATGAATAAATGAACACCTACATGTCTTATTTCAAGAGTCATAAACTGTAAAGTGATTGGAGTGTCAATCTTTTGCTAAAGAAACACTTTGAAGAATTCGAAACTCAAGATCTAAAGAGGGGAGACTGCAGTCTTCTCCTTCCGGCATTCCCTTCATTTTTCTTCCTTTGGTGGTCCACTTGGACTGCAGCCATGAGCCTCTGGTGCCAATTTGTCTCACATTATGAACTGATGTGCTCCATAAACCAGCCATAATATGCTGGAATATGGCTCCTGGGCTTTCACATTCACCGTGAGAACCTCCTGCTCTGCTTACATAGCATCTTTATTATTTACTCAGAGTTGTGGAGCCCCAGGTCAAGACAAGTTAGAGATTTGCTCTTCAGAGCAAATTTGACTCTATTGCTACTTAAACATGCCATTTCTACTTCAGTTATCAGAGACTTTTACCACTATATGTCTTACCTGCAACCACTGGGAGAGTATTTCAATACAGCAAATATTTATAGAGTGCCTCAAATAGACTCAGACTTCAGTGGGTCTATAGAGACTGTCTAGTCAAGCTTTCTTAGTTTACAGAGATGATAACAGAGTCCTGGTGAAAAACTGGGGAGTTCTGCTCTCCAGTCCATTAAATAATTCTCTACACATGCAAGAAATATAGCAATAATTAAGGTGCTCTCCTTGTCTCAGATAGCTTACATATTGGCAAAGGAGGGGGTCGAACAAGTAAACTGGCAGCATTAACATATATGGACTGCCTAACAGTGATTGGCATGTAGTAGGGAGATAATAACACTCTCTTAAATAAATGGACAATGACCTGATGAATTAGCTGACAAATCAATAAAAAAAGTCATATAGTATGATACTTCCAAGAGCTCTTTATATTTATGTGACTGTTCCTTATTAACTGCCCCCATCTATATATTAAGTTAATGAGAAGGAACAGTTTTTATAATGTGCTTACTATTGGATCCTCCGTGCCTCACAGGGTACAAAGAACGTAGAACAGTTCATGTTCATTATTTGTGCATTTCATATTTGAGGATTCACCTACTGACTAACATTAATTTGTAATCCCAAAATCAACACTTATGATGCTTTGCTTTCACAGTCAGTCTCAGACATGCACTGAGGGTAAAATTTGAGTCTCCTGACACGCAGTCTTGGTTTCTCAGCCAAGGTCAACAGAAGGTGACACTCTGCCTTCTTCTTTCAGCTCTTGCACTACAGACAAGTGTTTTTCTCATCATCTACCTAGTGCCTGTGTTATGCAATTATGTGCATTTTGTTGGTGATTATGTATATAAATAACTCCAAAGTAAGGTGCTGTCTAGTGTTCTTACGTGCAAGAACGCTGTAATGTGCCTTATGGAGAAAACATCATGCATTAGATACGTTTGATCAGGCATGAGTTACAGTGCTGTTGGCTGTGAGTTCAGTGTTAATGCAACAACAATACACAATTAGTAAAGTGTCTTTAAAGAAAATGCTCAGAAAACAAAGATTATATATTGATTGGTTGGTGAAAATCTTGTGACCAGAGGCTTGCAGAAACCTAACTCTGTATTTCCCCTAAAAGCAATGGTTCAGCATTCGTGAATTCAGTGTTTGTGAATGTAACTACTGCTGATATTGACAACTGGCTCTCTGTGCTTAGTAAGTACAAAAGAGGAAGGAAAGAAGGGAGTCTACCAGTGGCAAGACGAACAGTATTCTGTGAGAAGAGAGAAGACTTAAAGTGTCATATACAATACCTCTGACCTACACCTACCTGATAATTATGGTCTTCCTTCAGTATCCTCCAAGTATTGTTTCCAGGGCAATCACTGATAATAAAACCCTCAGATGCTGAAGTATCTTATATAAAATCATGTAATCTTTGCATATAATCAACACACATCCTTCTATATACTTTACATCATCTCTAGGTTACTTATAAAACCTAATCCAATGTAAATATGCTATGTAAATAGTTGCCATACTGTATTGGTTTTTTATTTGTATTACTTTTTGTTTTCCTATTGTTTTCTTTCTTCTCCAAATACCTTTGATCCGCTGTTGGTTAAATCTGCAAATGTGGACCCCAGGATACTGAGGGCTGACTGTATTGCACAGGAACGGCATCTAGGAAGGCATACCGTGATGAGACAGTGGTAGCACTCTCCACGAGTTCGTGTTTATAGCAGAGTCCACACAAGTCATTAGGCAAACCACCTGCTACCCAAGTTCAAAGCTATGCTTTCCAGATTTGAGCTGTGTGATTTTAGGGAAGTTTAAATAAAATAATAAACATAAAACATCTAGGGCATGACATAAATTCAGCATGTAATAAATGTCAGCTACTTTTTATTTTATTTTATTTCAACTATTTTTTTTTTTTTTTTTTTTTGAGACAGAATCTCATTCTGTCACCCAGGCTGGAGTGCAGTGGAACAATCAGAGCTCACTGCAATGTCAGTATCCTGGGATCAAGAAATTTATAGAGACAGGATCTCGCTGTGTTACCCAGGCTGGCCTCAAACTCCTGGGCTTAAACCATCCTCCCTCCTTACCCTCTGAAAGTGCTGGCATTATAGGAATGGATCACCCTGCCCAACCTCAGTTGATTTTTTTACATCAATGGTTTTATATTGTAGCCAAACATTTTTGCTGAGGTACATTTCCCAATTTAAAAACCTAATTCTGCATCCAAATCCACTTTATGTTTGCATGTGCCATGAGGCTTTTTCTAATGGTCAGCACTCTTGATGTTAATCCAGCTTCTTATTTGCCATTTTGAAAATTGGGTCCCCGAAGGCTTCACAACTATAAATAGTTTGATTTTCAGCCCACACAGATCTTGGCAGCGTAGTGTCCCTCTTGATTGCTCTGTCCTTGAAAGTTAAATGCAATTTTAGTGAATATTTGCCATTCTGTGATGTCAAATAATTTGGCAACAGGGCAGTGATTCTAGAATTTTCTGCCACTTCATTTGAGCCAAGAAATAACAGTTCCCTCCTTTTATTATTATTGTATTAATTTTTTAGAGGAGTGAAAAATCAAAGGAGAGAACTTTTGATTTTTTAATTTAATTTAATTTTTATATTATTATTATTATTATTATTATTATTATTGAGACAGAGTCTCGCACTGTTGCCTGGAGTGCAATGGCGGGATCTCAGCTCACTGCTATGGTGGGATTTCAGCTCACTGCAACCTCTGCTTCCTGGGTTCAAGCAATTTTCCCGCCTCAGCCTCCTGAGTAGCTGGGATTACAGGTACCCACCACCATGCCTGGCTAATTTTTGCCTTTTTAATAGAGACAGGGTTTCACTATGTTGGCCAGGCTGGTCTCGAACTCCTGACCTTGTGATCCGCCTGCCTCAGCCTCCCAAAGTGCTGGGATTATAGGAGTGAGCCACTGCTCCCGGCCTTTAATTGTATTTGTAATTGACAAATAATAATTGCATGCTTGCCATTAAAGAGCTATGTCTAAAGGTCATTTTTAGCTTCTTATTTAGTCCTACAGAAACTGAAAAAAAGAAAGAAAGGAAGGAAGGAAGGAGAAAGAAAGAAGAAAGGAAGGAAGGAAGGAAGAAAGGAAGGAGAAAGAAAGAAAGAAGGAAGGAAGGAAGGAAGGAAGGAAGGAAGGAAGGAAGGAAGGAAGGAAAGAAAGAAAGAAAGAAAGAAAGAAAGAAAGAAAGAAAGAAAGAAAGAAAGAAAGAAAGAAAGAAAAGAAAGAAAAAGAAAGAAAGAGAAAAAGAAAGAAAGAAAGAAAGAAAGAAAGAAAGAAAGAAAGAAAGAAAGAAAGAAAGAAAGAAAGAAAGAAAGAAAGAAAGAAAGAAAAAAAGAAAGAAAAAAAGAGAAAGAGAGAGAAAGAAAACAAGTTTTCTCCCAGGTTAGAGACCATAGGTCACTGTTACTTCCCTACCTGAGAACTAATTCTAATTTCCCTCTAGTTTCCTTCACAAGCCACATGCTAGACTTGGGAAAACTCGGCATCTGTGACAGAAAAGATGTCATGCTGGAGAGAATATGGGCATGTCTTGCTCATAGTAGACGACATATTTTTCACTTTGTGTGGGTAATATCTCTTTTGTGACTTTGTATTCATCTAGTATTAGATAATACATTGCTACTAATTTCAGTGAAGATGATTGGGCTTGCTTCTTTTGTTTTAAACAAACTCTAAAAAAGAGAAGTCAGCTCTCATTGTTTGGAGAGGCAAGAATGGATTGACTACTAAGAGCAGAGACGTATCAGTGAGGATTCAGTTTGGCTGCATATAACAGTGTACTCAATATTCAGGCCGGGCATGGTGACTCACACCTGTAATCCTAGCACTTTGAGAGGTCAAGGCATGTGGATCACTTGAGGCCAGGAGTTCAAGACCAGCTTGACCAACATGGTGAAACCCCACCTCTGCTAAAAATACAAAATCATCCAGGCGTGGTGGCACACACCTGAAATCCCAGCTATTTGGGAGGCTGAGGCCGGGGAAGAGCTTGAACCTGGGAGGCAGAGGTTGCAGTGAGCTGAGATCATGCCATTGCACTCCAGCCTGGACAACAAGAGTGAGACTCCTTCTCAAAAAAAAAAAAAAAAAAAAAGAGTTCAGTTTTTCTCTTAGGTAAAATTAGTCCAGAAGCAGGCAGATCAGGCTAGTATGATGGCAAGTCAAAGATATCTCAGAGACCCAAGCAACTTCTATCTGCCCCACTAATTTTAACAAGTGACTTTCATCCTCAGTGTTGCTTCAGGTCACAAAAATGATCTTTGCAATTGCACCTATTATCTCTGCACTACAGATAGCAGGAAGGAGAACATTCCTACTGAGCAGAGCTTACCTCCCAGCTAAATAAATCAGGTGTCTTTATTTAAAACTTACCAGAGGCTCCACTTGATAATTTCCCCTTAGGTCTCGTTGGCCATTCTTATAAGCAAGGAAGGCTAAAAAATGTAGGGAGTTGATATACATAAATAATTCAGCTGTCTGCTTTGCTGCTTCATATGGAAGTATTTGTAAGCAATACGGAAAACAAGACATTGAGAAGCCAATAGATCTTTATTCCTTTGGAAGCTTTTCTGATTTGAGTTCTCTTTTTAAAGACATAAACTGATAAAATGCCAAGTACAGTATATATATATAAGATAGACTCGTTCCCATTACAGACTCAATCTTGATGGGATGGGGTTGGATGCAATGGTGAGGGAGTGACTATGTATGTGAGGGAGTGACTATGAGGGAGTGTCATGTATCAGTCAGCATTCTCCAGAAAAACAGACTCAATAGTAGATAGATAGATAGATAGATACATACATACATATATACATACATACACATACATATATACATACATACATATATACATACACACATATATACATACATATTATAATATTATAGGAATTGGCTCAAATTATTATGGAGGCCAAAGAGTGCCACCATCTGACCTCTGCAAGCTGAAGAACCAGAAAAGCCAATAGTGTTATTCAGTCTGAGCCTAAAGGCCTGAGAGTCAGGAGAGCTTCTATCTGACGGGAGGAGATGATGTCTCAGTTCAAACAGAAGCAAATTTGCCCTTTGTTCATCTTTTTATTCTATTCAGACTTCAACAGGTTGGATCATGCCCACTCACATTGGTAAGGGTGATCCTTTTTATTCAGTCACCAGATTCAAATGCTAATTTTTTCCAGATACACCCAGAAGTAATCCTTTCGTAGCTATTGGGGTATTCCTTAGCCCAGTCAAGTTGACGCATAAAATTAACTATGACATTTTGCCTTCAAATACTATCACATTGGGGCTTAGGAATTCAACATATGAATTTTGGGAGGACACAAACATTTTACCCATTAATACAAATCAGATTTTTTTCAACACTTTTAAACTTTTATTTTAGGTTCAGGTGTAAATGTCAAGGTTTGTTATTAATATATAGGTAAACTTGTGTCACAGGGGTTTGTTATAGTTTATTTCAACATCCAGAAATTAAACCAGGTACCCAATAATTATTTTTCCTGCTCTTCTCCCTTCTCCCACCCTCCACCCTAAAGTAGACTCCAGTATCTGTTGTTCTCTTCTTTGTGTTCATGACTTCTCATCATTTAGCTCCCATTTACGATTGAGAACATGAGTTATTTAATTTTCTGTTCCTGTGTTAATTCGCTAAGGATGATGGCCTCCAGCTCCACCCATGTCCCTGCAAAGTACATAACCTCATTCTTTTTTATGGTTGCATAGTATTCCAAGGTGTATATGCATCACATTTTCTTTATTCAGTCTGTCATTGATGGACATTTAGGTTGATTACATGTCTTTGCTCTTGTGAACAGTGCTGCAATGAACATTTGCATGCATGTGTCTTTATGGTCGAATGATTTATATTCCTCACGTTGCAAAGAAAAGAGAACACTTGTACACTGTTGGTAGAATTGTAAATTAGTTGAACCATTGTGGAAAGTGGTATGGTGATTCGTCAAAGAGCTAAAAAAGGAGCTACCATTTTACCCAACAAACCAGATTTTATATGGAAAATTTTTTCTGAATTCTTTCTTTTCATCCTCACCGTTTTCTCTAAGTGTCCTAGGCTCTTTCCAGAGAATCCTGTTTTCAGCTTCTCCAGCCACACTGACTCTTCTTCCTCACACAATTCCAGTCTCCTGCAGAGCTCACTTGGCAAGGCAGAAGTTAGTCAAAACTTCCCCAAATTGAAATTGCAGAGGAAGGTAGAGGAATTTGGGCCCACACTTTCTGATGCAACAGCATGGCCAGAGGTACCTGAGAGGACTTCTGAGAGACACGAGCAGTACAGCAGCTTACCAGAAAAAGAGTTTTTTTAAAAAGTCTCAACAGGAAGAGCATGTTGAAAGAGACACAGGAGGTAGCAAAAATATGGCTCGAAAGGATCTTAGAGCAATTAGCATGTTAATTCTTTGGTGAAAAAAATAAACAGATACTGCCCCTGTTTCCTGTTCTCATAGAATTTCAGTCTAGGAGAATAAGCAGACTGTATGTGTGTAATTACACAAATACGCTCTAAGATCCATGAGGACATCACTTTGTCTATTTTTGCTTACCATTGTGTCCCCCAAACTGGGAACTGTGCCAAGAACACAAGAACTCAAGAACTATTTATAGACTCAGAGAAGGGAGAGAGGGAGAAGGATTAAAGATGAAGCTTGACGATTACTAGGTCATACTTTAAAGGGGGCCCAGGAGGAAGATGAGATATTCACAGGAACTTCTCATGGGAGATGATATCTGTTCAAACCACTGAGGGAAGAGCATGGTGGGATGATGGCAGAGACTGAGGGGATGATGGTGAGAGGCTGCAGATGGGGCAGGAGCTGGACCATCTAGGCCTTCTAGACTAGCTCAAGATTTTTCACTTGGCTGTTTGATACTATGATGAATTGAGTCTTCTCCTAAGCCTCCATGTGCAATTTTTGGACTAAATGAACTGTTAAGTCTTTTTCAGTGATAGCTTAGTATCATCCAATCATTTAAGCAAACTGGATCATTCCAGTTTGATTGGAATAAAAGTGCTCCCTATTCACAATAGCAAAGACATGGAATCAACCCAAATACCCACCAATGCTAGACAGACAGGATAAAGAAAATGTGGCACATATATACCATGGAATACTATGCAGCCATAAAAAAGAATGAGATCATGTCCTTTGCAGAGACATGGATGGGGGTGGAAGCTGTTACCGTCAGCAAACTAACACAGGCACAGAAAACCAAACACTGCATGTTCTCACTTATAAGTGGGAGCTGAACAATGAGTACACATGGACACATGGTGGGGAACAGCACACACTGGGGCATCTTGGTGGGTGGAGTCGGGGGAGGAAGAGTATTAGGAAAAATATCTAATGGAGGTTGGGCTTAATACCTGGGTGATGGGTTGATGGGAGCAGCAAACAAACATGGCACACGTTTACCTATGTAACAAACCTTCATATCCTGTACGTGTACCCCAGAACTTAAAACAAAATTATTTTTTAAAAAAGAATAGAAGTGCTCCATCTCTCGGGTATTTTCCTCTTCTCCACATGTTTTTTCCCTGAAGGGTCCATGAGAGAGAAAGCCTACATGATATCATCAACTGTGTATATGGGGTGGGAGGTGAGGTATACCCCTGGACTCTGTTGGTTTTTTGGTACACAAAGGTGGTCTGATTTCTGTGAAACTGTCCCTAACCTTCTCAGCCACCTAATCCTGCAGCCTCTTATGCTGCAGTCTGTAACTAGTAAATTTAGGGACCTATTGTATTTTTTTTAGCAATGCTTTTTGGGAGACCCAGCCAAGATAGCCCTGGAAGACCAAGCTCCATCTAGGAGCCACTGGATATGACTCCAGAGTCTGAGCTTCTAACCATGTTTTTTGTCATGGAGTCAATTCTTTCTGACAGAGCAGCTCTGCAGCAGGCCTAGCATTTATCCACATACCAAACGTCCTTCTGGCAACTGAAGCCAGCTTAGATTCTCTTTGGCCTGCCCGTATTGAAAGCCTATGTGGGAATGTGTCCAGCTTGTGAGCTCTTAGCCTTGAGGAAGTTTTATCCTTGAACCCCAGAATAAATGGAAAAGCAAGGTAGGTGGGCCACTATGTGGCACTATTTCAGGGAAAGACATGTTTATAAATTATAATTTAAATTATGCACTTTGTGTTGGACCATATGGAGATTCTGAAGTAAGAGCCTGTGGACCTCCTTGCTATACTCAATGTATCTGCCACAATTTACACTGTCTGAGCCAACACTTGGGGATGAGAAGTGAGTAGTCACGTGTCTAATTGCATCCCTCGGGGTCAAGCTTTCTTCTTGCTTCTTCTACCCACTCTTCCATGGACTGACCCATCACCTCACAGGCAGATGGGGCATCCTCTGTAGTGTCCTCCCTGGTTCCACTGTTAATATATGTTGAGAGGGAAAGCAATGTGTATCTCTTGTGCTCTGTGTCACATCTTTTCCTACGTACCTTTTACTCTAGACATTGTTTCAGCAATCAGTTGCAGACAGGTGTGACCTGATTATGCCTTGCTTCTGCCACACTGTGTAAGTCTTGCCCCCAGGACCTCTAAGCCTCTGTAGCTTGAGAATCCCCAGAAATGCCCTCAAGCATTCTGAAGCACGCCCTACCCTGGAAGTCCTGGAGAAAAAAAGTTCCTACCCTTAGGGAAATTCATAATCAAAGGGGTTGATAACCAGGGCATGAGGCTAATCAGGGGGTCTCCAGTGGGACCGAGCCTCAGCACCCATCCCCCCCCATCAGATTGTGTGATCAATCTGAAAACACACCTTTAAACTGACTTTTCTTTCCCTTTCGCATATGCAGTCACACACCCCCTCTCTGGGGTCTCTTCCCAAAATAAACCCCTAACACCACATGCTTCTTGCCTTGGGCTCTTTTTGGAGGAACCTAGGCTAAGATGGAGACCAAGAAGAACAAACAAAATCCATTTTCATGAAAATAACCTGACTTAAAACGATATTTGTACTACATAATTTAATTTTATTTCAAAAATTATAGTATTATCTCAGTGTTTCTCCTAGCATTTCTTTTACAATCAATACCAACTCCATGAAAGGTGGCATGGACACAAAAACCCAGGCAGCCTCTTCCAATCCTGGCTCCTTAAATGCTGTGGCCTTGAACAACTTATTTCTCCAAGCTTCAGTTTCTTCATATATATACACACACATATCTATGTATGTATACATATAATATTTCAATGAATCTTAAAACTCATCTTTTAACTGAGGCCCAGAAAATGAAAGCAAACTGCTCAAGGTCCCACAAGATCTCAGATCTCCTGTCCCCCAATCTAGTCCATAATTTCTCCCCAGCTTGACAGACATCAAAGAGAAGAGATGATTTTTTTGTTCAATTTGCGCCCCCCTAAAGATTCTCCCAAAGAACATTCTAAAGTGAAAATTCTAGGGTAACATTGGCAATATGACGATCTTCTCTCTTTCTTTCAAGATTAGATATAAAATTAATTATTTCTTAGCAGTCTGTAGTTAAATAGAGTTTACAAGGCGTTTTTTCATATCCATAATCTCATTTTATCAACAAATAAACTCTGAAAAGAACATGGGATAAAAGTTTCTAGCTCCACTTAGTAGATTAATTCACTCACATGCTAATTTATATATTCATTCACTTGTTTTTTAACTCATTTTCTGTTGATTATGTGCCTCACACTGTGACGGGCAATGGGAATATATAGATGAGCAAGCTATAGCCCTATCCTGAACATCTTCACAGTCTAGTGGAAAAAAAATGAGCATGCAAACAGAAAAAATGCAGTACTAGTTCTATGATCAAAGCAGCTATGGACTGTCTTCAGGATACAAAGAATGAGCTAATTCTACATGGGGATAGGGTAAACAGGGAAAGGAATTATGGTTGCTCCGGCTTTAGCAATGAGAGCTTTTCGATAGATAGCTAACAGATGCAGGGCATTCTTGACCAAGAGAACAGAACACACAAAGCCACAGAGAGATGGAAAACCTATTATTCAGGAACCAAAAGTACTAGGGCATGTCTGAATCATAGCGTGCAAGGCAAGTAGGATATGAAAGAGGTGGAGGAGAAGAGAGGTTAAAGAGGTGAAGAACAAATTATGATGGTTAATCTGTAACTGGTCAACAGGAGATTCTAATGTGTATTACACAGGAAGATGCCACAACCTGATGTTCGTTTTACCAAGTTCACTCTGGTGGTATCAGGAAAAGTGGACTTGTGAAATAGAGGTTAGTGGCAATAGGGCCAGTTAGGAAGCTGTTGCTGGCATTCAAGAGAGATGATGAAGACATAACTTAAGGCAGAGCAAGGAGATAGGCAGAATGCGATGTTAGATATTTTAAAGAGGTGGAGTTATTGGATCACCATCACTGATGGCATGTGAAAGATGATAAAAGGAATCATTCAGGATAACTCCCACATTTATTTCATAGATTACTGAGTGGATGGTGTTGCCATCATTCTATATTGAGATGTTAAGAAGAAAACAGGAAGGAACAAAAGACAGTAATCTAAAGTATGGACATATTGACCTTGAATTATGTGGAGAAATAGGCACTTACTATTTGACTAGTTAGTCTACAGTTTAGTACAGCTAAGGAATGTGGTTAGAAGCCTGGACTGGTGGTTCATCACCAAATACATGGTCACTGAAGACATTGAATAAGATGACATTGCTTAAGAAATGTTTGCAGAGTAAAAAGTGAAGAGAACTGAGCTCAGAACTCTATCATCTGAATGAATAAGGGTGGGTAGAAGGAATAGACCCCATGAAAAGTTTAAGATAAGATATGCATAGAATTAGGTGGAACAAAAATTTAAATTTATCTGTGAGGGAAAGGAGAGGGGTGTTTCTTAATCTACCCAGAGACTTAGAGTCCCAGAAAGGCATTGCTGCTGCTGTGTTATGGGAGACTCAAGCATTTATATTGGCTATAGAGAAGAAGTCATTTTTCCAATTCCAAGGGAAATATTAAGTCAGGTTCTGGCTTTACATCCCAGGAAATATTAGAAGAATCAAAAAGTGAGTTGAAACAAAGGAATGGAGAGGGCTTCATGATTGTATTTGTTTTCCGTGGTTGCCATAAGTTGGGTTGCTTAAAACAACAGAAAATTATTCTCTCATAGTTCTAGAGACTGGGTGTCTGGATCAAGGAGTAGGCAGGGCCACTCTGCTTCTGAAGCCTTCAGAGAATCCTTCCTTGCCTCCTATGGCTTCTGGTGGTTGCTGGAAATCCACGACCTTCCTTCACTTGCAGCTGCATCACTACAATGCCTGCCTCCATCTTCACAGGACTGTCTTCCCGCTATGTACACTTCTGTGTCTCCAAATCTCCCTCTTCTTTACGGAGAGCAGTCATTGAATTTAGGGCCTATTCTAATTCAATTTCACCTCATCTTATGTTGGTTACCTCTGCAAAGACTTCATTTCCAAGCAAAATTGCATTCTTAGATGCTAGGTGTTAGGATTTCAACATCTTTTTTGGAAAGACCTACAACAGCAGCACACACAATGGATACATATGTATAGTTACTATTGCAGGGATTAAGGCAGGAAATAAGAGGGTCCATGACTCACAGCCTATATGACCTCGGCAAACTGAAATATATGGGTGTCTAATGAGAGACTGAGGGAAGATGCAGACATGCAAATTCCAATACACCATGAAAAGTATTTAGGTTGGTGCAAAAGTAATTGTGGTCTTTGCCATAAAAGTAATGGCAAAAGCTGCAATTACTTTTGCACCAACCTAATACTTTAGTAAGAGCCTGATCGTGGCATGCTGTGGGAACACAGGGGAAGGACTGAATAACTCAGCGTAGACCAGAAGATGAAAAGGCTTCTCTAAATTCAATGACAGCTGTCCTTAAAGAAAAGAATAAAAAACAGAACTTTAATCTAAAAAGGCGATTAAGACTCTATGCCCCACCAAAAGTGTGTGTGACAGGAGAATATTCCAGGAAGACAGAGCAATTGGGCAAAGGCATAGGTTGTAGAAAGGCCAGAGAAGTTCATCAACTGCCCACCATGCCACAACCAGCTGTGATAGGACTCTGTACTGTTTACTCCAAATTCCATCTTTCTCTCCTTCTGACACCCTGGAGAAAGAAAAAATGATGTTGAATCCTTGGCCCAGAGTGTTTATTTTTTGATAGGGTATCTTCTTACCTGTTGTCCCATTATCAATCCCCAAAGGCCTTAAGGTTTACTGAAATGCATAAGGTGGAAGTCATGATTAATGTATCCCAGGCCAAGAAGCTGCAGGAGCAGGGATCCCTGGCTCCTCACAGAGATGCCATTGTTCCTCTCTGAGACGGTGTCCCTCCCTCTCACACCCTGACCACGGCTTCCCCAAGCAGAGTGTTTATGTGTTGAGTGCAACACTCCGTGGACTTCAGGGTCTAATGGGGTGTGAGAGGGGGCCTGGGGTTTTTCATCTTGTTTTCAGCTGTACAAACACCCCACACTTTCCCCTTCCACTCAGCGTTTAAGCTCAGGCCTGTTAAGATACCAGAGCTGCAAGGTGTTGGCAGGGACTCCACAAGTCGAAAGAGAAAGACCCAGCGCCTTCTACCCCAACACCAAACACATTTACGGTGTTTATTTTCTCAGCCTTCGCCTAAGCTCTCAGGTAAACATTTCACTGTTTGATATTTTGGAACTCCTCTGCAGCTTTGTTTAAAGGGAGGAAGATGGACACTATCTTGTCCAAAGCCAGTGGAACCTGCTTCTCCAAAATACAATGACAGCCAATGAATTAAGAGATTTTCTCTCCCACTTATTATGGATTTACTTTTCCTTTCTTGCTTTCTTGTTAACCTGTTAACATTGACTTAAGACCTCTTCGTAACAAGTGGAATCTTTTAGAAATTATTTGGAATTGAGTGATTAGGAAGCAAAAATAGATTCAAAGGAAAAGAGAGGCAGGAGAAAGAAACCAGCAATTGCTGAGCTCCCCCTATACATCACTTGCTATGATGCAAACTTGTATTATTTCACTTAATTCTCACAATGACATGCAAGGTGAGTGCCATTTTCTTCTCACTACAGAATAGAAAACCAAAGAAGATAACCTAAGATTTCAGTCAAGGTCTTTCTAGCTCCAAAGTCCATCATGCTTTTTTCTCTCTCCCCACCATGCTGTTTTGTCATCAACTTTACAAAAAAAATTATAGAAAGAGAAAGAGATGCGTACATCATCATGAAATAGCCATGATTTTGATCAAACACTCGCTATTGGCTATTCAGATATAAATGATTGCATGATAAATTATGCAAAAAGAGGCAATAACGGGTATCACAAGAAATGGCTTCAAGTCCTAACTTGGCCACTTAATATTGAAATTAATTATGGAATAAGCTACAGTTACTAAGGTCAATTAAAAATCAATGTTATGTTTTTTTCACCACTATCTTGTCAATTTGTCTTTTGAGCTTTCTTCCATCCTCTGGCATGAAATCATAGGCAGATTCCAAACCATTTAAGTTATACTCAGGTATTATAGCAATCAGCTATTGCTAAAATAATGCTACATTATTTTACCACCTCACACCCAGTAGCTTTAAGTAATAATTATTTATTACTACTTAAGATCCTGTGGATTAGATGAAAGTTCACCGATATACGCTGTTCTTGGTTTCAAGATGTAATTTGTGTCCAAGTCTACTTTAGGTAACTCTCATTTTCTTCGGACAAGTGACTACTCAGGAAATTTTCTCATGATGATTGAAGGCAGACATACAGGTGAGGATAATGAAAACACAAGATCTCTCTTACCAACTAGGCTTGGAACTAGCCCTCAGATACTTCTGCTCACATTCCATTGGCCCAAGTACGTTACAGAGTCAAAGGACTATGTAGGGACAGACCCACAGGTAATTCCAGTGATTCCTGCTTTCTGGTATTTACACATTTGTGTGAATAATCCCCTCCCCTTGAGTGTGAGCAAACACTCACAATAGACCAATAGACCAATAAAAAAGGTCCAAGACTTCGTTTTAGCCAAGGGAATATGGCAAAGATGAGGGATGCCACTTCGGTGATTACACTACATTATATAGAACTTCATTTTGCTGGTAGATTTACTCTTGAGATTCTCTCCCCAACCAACTTAGAAGCAGCGAGCAGCCAACTTGGGAGGCCCATGCTGCAAGGAGATGAGGATGAATTCCATCTGACAGTCAGCAAGAAGCTAGGGCCATCAGCCCTTCAATTGCAAGAAGATGAATTCTGACAACAATTCTGCCCAAGGGAAGGACACAACTTGGAAATTTTCCAAACTTTGGATGTACAGACATTCTCAATGGAGCCCTCTCTCTTTGCTATGCTGTTACGAAGCATATCCTCCAGGTTCTCCTTTAGAGTGCTATTTTATTTTTCTTTAGGGCTGATTAAGATTCCAGTCCCTTTGTCACTCGAAGCATATGTTGATGGCCTTTGCAGCAGCATGCATAAAACTGGAGGCCATTACCCTAAGTGAATTAACACAGGAATAGAAAACCAAATACTGCATGTTTTCACTTATAAATGGGAGCTAAACACTGAGTACACATGGACACAAAGAAGGGAACAGTAGACACTGGGGCCTATGAGGTTGGAGGGTGAACATCGAAAAACTACCTATCAATTATTATGCTGAATATTTGGATGACAAAATTATCTGTACATCAAACCCCAGAACATGCAATTTACTCATGTAACAAACTTACACATACACTTGTTGAATCTAAAGTAAAAGTTGGAAAAGAAAGACATGTATTGAGTTTCAAATGGTTCTCTGAAAACTCCCCAACTTCATTTACATTGCAGCCTGGACTTACAACTGGGGGAATACATCTCTCCTCTGCTCTTTGGAAGACATCACACTCCCAAAATAGTGTTCTCTCGAGAAGTTCCCATTACCAAGCTGTCTCCTAATGAGCTATTTACCTTCCTTTACACAACCTGGAGATAGGCAAAGGGATAATATAAGCAATACCAGTTCAGCAACACTATCTTTCCAAGTTCTGCTCAGATAATTTTCACGTGATTTTTGTAAGGAAAACAGTATTACAATATAAAATCTGGTAACATTAACCAGCATTTTAAGCCCCTATCCTATGCCCTACCCAGCACTCCTGAGATCAACTAGCTTTCTTTTGTGTTTTGTTTAATAACATTATTAATACATTATATGATGTATTCGTAATCTACAACTGTTTCTACATAAATAAAAATTAATAAGCAAAATGGGAAACAGCTTTAGTAAATGTTTTAAACTTCTAAATGCACTGCTTACCTTTAGTGTTAGAAATTTGTAGCAGGAATGTATAAAAACACTGGTAGCGAATACATTATTCCACTGGTAAAAGTAACTTGGATTTCAGTGTTAGTAAGACTGGCACATACAGGAGTCCTTCACGGAGAACAGGAACAATTCAACATTGCTGAAAACAGCGACTGCCTGAGCTCACGGGAAGTGCTCTCTCTTTGATCAACCCAAAAGGAAGATGTCATTCATTGCCATTTACAAACCAGGACCTGAGGTACACAGCATGCTCAATAAGCTACCTCGGATCATTCTGATACCCTCCTATTCATAGGTATTATCTTCAGTTCATGCACAAAACACTATCCATCACTGATTAGACCAGCAAATTCAGTCTCTCTCAGCACAAATGACAGGAGACAAACCACTCTAAACCAAAACTCCCATAATACCAGGACAGGAACTGTGGATGGTAAGTTTGTTGGATGCACCAAGTCCTTAAATCTTGTTTTATACTTTTTAGAGAGCTCTGTAATGTCTTCCCAGGAGTGATGTAAAGAATGCATTTTATTTCATTTTAGATCTTCTACAAAACAATATAATTTTTAGAAGGAGCTGCCTCAGAAGTTCATCCAGAACAACTTTTGCATCAATCCACTCAAAATTAGCCCATATTTCGGACATTATAGTCTGAATGATTTACAAATAAAATGACTGTCAACCATATACTTCATGTGATACATTGATAAATACAGAAAAGAAAAAATAATGTGTTTTGGTAAATTATTTTTGAAACCACTTGTTTACAAAATACATATTTTTACTCCCTTCCCTAAGAAATAAATTAGGACTGGCCAAGTGCACTGTGCACAATTTGTCTCTTAATTTTGAACTCATGTGAATGTCCAAGAAAATTCAATATCTGTGTTTCAGAATTATTTGTACTTCATTCTTACACATATTTTGTTAGCATAGTTTTATATCCAAAATGTTTTCTCCCATTAGAAAAAAAATACCTTTTTCTTGGGATCAAAACAAACAAAAAAAATCATACTTGGAGCCCAATCTGTTAAATTTCCCCAGGGGCAAGTGTTCCAAGCATATTATAAACTTGGCACAATGCATCATTATCTCTGTTAACTGACACATCAAGCATGGAAGAGTGTTCAAAGATGATTTAAAAGGATATAAAATAAGACTTTTTAAAAAGCGTACAGATAGATAAAGATGAAATAAACCCATTCTGTTAGAAAATGTACACTTAATTTGCTATAAACAAAAAGGAAGCTTTTATATATACTTACAGCCTTAAGTGACTGTCTATACATTCAATTGTTTCAGTATCTAAAAATAATGTTTTCTTTCAGATACTAAAGAAATGTCTATTTTAATCCGTCATTTGCTCCTCTAGAACATTAAATTTGGCAATTTGGAGGAATAAATATAGGTAACCCAGCTACATAAATTGCTAGGGCTGCTGAGTTGAACACTGCTGACAACAAGGAGAAAGGCCATGTGTACCTGAGTCCATCAAAATAGGCTTCAGGTCTTAGCAAGAAGTCTTCTGTAATGAAGTACTACTACCTTCCCAATATCTGTTCCACACAAGCTGATTAGTCTAAGCCCCATTACTCATCATTCATTCAGGGATAAGCAAGCCTAAGCCATTTGGGGATGATGAGAAGAGGGGCTAGCTGAGGGCTTCTGAGATAAGCTTTCTGGCTTTTGCGAACTTAAGCCAGGTTTACTCCCTCCCACAGGTCATGAAAAAAACTCAGCACCGTGGGCAACTGACAGGCATATTGCATTTATGAGGAAACCTACCTTAGGATGAACATGATGTTGACCTTGATGACATTAACTGTTGGATCCACCAAACTGAAAGTTCATGCCACCTCTGGATTCTGTCTCACTTGCACAAATATGTTTCTATAATGTTCAGGTTCATTACAGTTTACATTTCCATTAATTGCCTCCTAAAGCATCCCAATAGATATATTTTATTTTCCTTTCACAACATTCTTACATCAAACCATAGAATGGGAAAGGCTGCCAAGATTTCAGCCAAGATTGTGTCTAAGTTTAGTTTCTGCCACTACTACAATATTTACCATGCTCTTCATTTAAACACCTTATATAAGTCTAACACATTGAATCGATTAAATCATGCTTTACTACCTATTAGGAGCTACTGAGCAGACAATTGAATGTACTGGTGCTATTTTTACATAATGATTTCATCTATTTATTTATGTAGAACATAGCTAGCTATAGAGTCCATTAGACCAATGTTACTGAAATGCTACTGTCAGACACATGGGTGCATTTGTAGATAGACAGCATAACATAGATAAATGATCACCTACCCAAGGAGACAGGCAGATACAGTCTCATTGAAACACACAGACATATGATATCATAGAAGTATGTGCAAAACATGAAAGGATCCAAGAGTTGTTTTGTATTCATGGCTTTGTTTCTTTTCTCTTCCTGCATAAAAATATTAAACTTTCAACCTGAGCAACATGGAAAAACCCTGTCTCTACAAAAAATTACAAAAGTTAGTTGCATATGGTGATGTGTGCCTGTAGTCCCTGCTACTGGGGAGGCTGAGGTGGGAGGACTACTTGAGCCTGGGAGGCAGAGGTTGCAGTGAGGTGAGAACGCATCACTGCACTCCTGCAACAGAGTGAGATCCTGTCTCAAAAAAATAATAATAATAATTAAACTTTTTCTCTAAAAGTAATGTTTCTCTGTATGTGTTTGAATATAGAGGTGAAGGGACAAGCTGACGCAGAAAACAAAGTATTAAACATTTTCATTGATTTTCTTGTCAGGGGGTGTATATAGAGGGGTGACACAGGGGTGGGTAATGAGGAAACCGGAATGTACTATAGACTTTTTATTTTAACAAAGAGGCAAGACAAAGAGTAAGAAATCCAGGATTCTTGTCCAGCATGAGCAGTCAGCTTCCATTACTGAGTCTCAGTTTTATCATGTAAAACAATCATTGCTCTGCCATATCCCATTTTACAATTGTTGGGAGGAATACCTAAGCATATACCCTTATTTTCACAGATGCGCACACACATATATGTGCATATATGTGTCTATATATATATGTCAATGCTTTAAAAAATGATTTAAAAGTCCTCACAAGCTTGGGGGGTTGAAGAAGTGCAGCTAGTCTAATCAATGGGAAAATAAATATCAGCTCTGAGCCAGTTAATCATAAATGGTAATCAGTATATTCGAAGAAGTGTATCTGAGAAGACAAAACAACCAGCAGACTTATTTTCAGAGCATGTGTGAGGCGTGGGATGAAGTCCTACTGGGTGTGTGCACTGAAAAGTAAACTGAATCACACCTAAAGATTATTCTGACAATCCCTTTCTACAACAAAAGTGAACATCACAGATACAAAACCTTCATGTTTTAGTTTTCTTAGTTTTTTTCCTCTCTTCTATTTTAACAATTTTACTGAGATATAATTTACATACCATAGAATTCACCCATGTAAAGTGTACAATTCAGAGCCTTTAAATATATATACAAAGTTTTACAATATTCACCAAAATCTAATTTTAGAACATTTTTATTGTTCCCCAAAGAACCCTTATACCTTTCAGCAGCCATTCCCCAAACACATTCTACTCTCCCCTGTCTGGCTTAGGGCAAATCTCAATCTATTTTATATCTTACGGATTTGTCTAATCTGGACATTTATATGAATAAAAGTATACAACGTGTGATCTTTTGTGACTGGCTTCTTTCAGTTAGAATAATGTTCTCAAACTTCATCCATGTTGTAGTGTGCACCAATACTTTTTTCCTTTTTATGACCGAGTAATAATATTCCACTCCAAGGATAAACCACATTATGTTTATATATTTACGCATTTCATTTGTTTCTACTTTTTGGCTACTGTGAATCATGAAACTCTGAACATTTAAGTACAAGGTTTGTGTGGACATATGTGTTCATTTCTCTTGGTTTTATACTTAGGAGTGAGTTTGTTGAATCATATGGTAACTTTTTAAGCAACTGCTGAATGTTTTCCGAAGAAGTTGCACCATTTTACATTCTTACAAACAATGCATGACTTTTGTTTAAATCTAATGTTACAAGTTAAATAATACAGTTTAATTTTTCTTATTTCATAGTGAAAATAAATTTATTAATTGCATTTCAATTTCTCCATAAGACATGCCTGTTGGTATTAAAATAAAACATCGTATTTGTTATTTTCAATTTTTCTGTATTATGTGTTCATTTACTCACCTAATCCAGATTTCTTTGTTGAGATGATGTTTCTGTTTTAAATGTTGAATGTTTTGTGTTTAAACATATTGGTCATTAGCCAAAGTGACTTATAAAAGTTCTACCTTTTGAATATTTCGAGGTTTTTTTTTTTTTTTTTTTTTTTGAGACAGAGTCTTGCTCTGTTACCAGGCTGGAGTGCAGGTGCAATCTCAGCTCACTGCAACCTCCGCCTCCTGGGTTCAAGCGATTCCCCTGCCTCTGACTCCTGAGCAGCTGGGACTACAGGAATGTGCCACCATGCCCAGTTAAATTTTTTTTTTTTTTTTTTTTTGGATTTTAGTAGAGATTGGGTTTCACCATATTGGCCAGACTGGTCTCGATCTCCTGACCTTATGATCCACCTGCCATGGCCCCCTAAAGTGCTGGGATTACAGGCGTGAGCTACCACACCTGGCCTTTGAGGTCAATTTTTATAAATAATCCAATCTATGTATAGTTGTAAAGTGAATATAATCATTTTTAATTAGTCACAGAATTTCTTAGAACATTATTAGTTCAATGTCATTCATTATATGAGATTTCCCTATTGTTTATATTTAGTGTCTATCTCATAAGTTTATTGGGAAGATTCAAGGGCCTAACTCATATATAGCTTGGGGGGTAGGGAAGACTGGCACATAGAGATAGCTCAGTATAACTGGCTATTTTTATTCAACAATACCAAAGTAAAAATCTCCTTTTACAATTCTGTTTCTGTCAGTTTTTTCTAATGTCTCTAAGATTATTTACTCGTATATTCAGATTTCCTACTATTCAACTTATACTTACTGGTGTCACAACTTTATAATTAAATATCTTTCATCATAATTTAAAGCTTTTTATTAACACTTTTAATTTAATTCTAATTTATCTGACTCTAATACTGGCACCTTTACTTTCCTACATTTAAGCATGAGTGAAAAAAAAAATCTTGTTTATTCTTTTTTAGGTTCTTTTTTCTCTGAATCATTTTGATCACATGCATTTCTCTAAACGAATATCATTTTATTTTATTTTTAATCCATTCTGGAAATTAATACCCACTGGCAGCAAAGTGTGAGTCCGTGATGTTCATTAGGATGATTTTTATTTGTTCTCTGCGATGTCAATCTATACTCTGCTGTTCTATACTACCCGGATTGTATAGAGCACCCTTGACACAAGTAACTCCAGCTTAGAAAAAGACTTCATTTTACATTTCACAGGGCACTTTGCCAACAAGGACAAAATGTGTTGCTTACTAAACAAATAAAAAAGTAATAATAAAGACTGCATCCAACCAGATGAGGACATAAAAGAGGCACGCTGTTCCTCTGTGAGTCCTCACCTGCTTCAGCAGCCCACAGCAGCTTGCTTCACTGACACTGTCTTGTTATCACCTGTGATTTTAGGCACCGAGCATCTGCCATGGAAAGCTCTGCCCACATCAAGGACAATTTATTTTCCTTTGGGTATTACGTGAGTCCATTTGCATCACTATAAAGGAATACTCGAGGCTGAATAATTTATGAAGAAAAATAAGTTTAGTTTGGCTCATGGTCCTGCAGGCTTTACAGGAAGCATAGCGTCAGCATCTGCTTCTGGTGAGGGCTTCAGAAAGCTTGCAATCATGGTGGAAGGTGATGAGGGGGAGCAAGAAATGGAGCGACAGAGGTGGGAGGTGCCACACCCTTTTAAACAACTATATCTTGCATTAACTCAGAGGAATAAATCACTCATTGCCATGAGGAAGACACCAAACCATTCATGAGGGATCTGCCCTCATAACCCAAATACCTCCTACCAGGGCCCACTTCTGACAATGGAGATTACATTTCAACATAAGATATGGAGGGGACGGATATCCAAAAACCATATCAGTTAGAAACTCAGCAATGGAACTAGTGTGTTGAATGATAGTTCTCCTTTAAGTTCTTTGAGAAATCTCCGAACTGCTCTCCACAGTGGCTGAGCTAATTTACATTTCCACCAACAGTGTATAAGCACTCCTGTTTTCTCTACAGCCTCACCAGCATTTGTTGTGTTTCGGCTGTATAGTAATAGCCATTCTGACTGGTATGAGATACTATCTATGTCATTATGGTTTTAATTTGCATTTGTCTAATGATTTCTAATGTTGAGTATTGGTTTCTATGTTTGTTTGCCATATTGATGTCTTCTTTAGGGAGTGTCTGCTCATGTCCTTTGCCCACTTTTTAATGGGGTTATTTGTTTTGTTTGCTTGTTAATTTGTGAAGGTTTCTTATAGATGCTGGATATCAGTCCTTTGTTAGATGCACAGTTTGCAAATATTTTCTCCCATTCTATTGGTTGTTTGTTTACTCTGTTGATAGTTTCTTTTGCTCTACAGAAGTTCTTTAGTTTAATTAATTAGGTCCCACTTGTCCATTTTTGTTTTTGCTGCAATTGCTTTTGAGGAAAGAATAATAAACACTTACTAAATTTTTCAGGAACTATGTACTCATTGGCTCCATCCCTATTTCTCAAACTGAGAATTCTTGCAAGGACTTGTCTTGTTTCTTCTGTCATCCATGAGGGGTGTGGTACCTGACATATAGCTAGTGTATAGCAATTGAGTTTTGAAGGAATGAATAAAGCGAATGAGTTTTATAGACTCCCAGAGCTAGTAGTGACTCCACTTGACTGAAAAGAAAATCAAAGCTCTGAGATGTGGAGAGGCTTGCCAGCACATTATAGTTACTTAGTGATAGGAGCAAGTCAAGAGTTCAGGTCCCCTGCCATCCAACCCCACAGAATCTGCTCAATCTTACCATATGTTTGAAATTCTAGAAGTGAAAGCTTTTACTTTTTTCTTCTACTTTTTTTAAGTAGTGCTAAATGATTAAAAAAAGAGAGGGGGTATAATTTAAACTGCCTGTGATGAAAATAAATTAGTAGGAGGCATCCTGAAAGTCCAGGAACTAATATCCATCCACAGCAGCAGGCATATGTTTTTCCTGGCATACTTTCATTCTGAATGTAAGCAAACACATAAGTTGGTATTTCATTACTTTAAGCATTTTTATTAAGGTGTTTTGTATATGTCAGTGGTGTAGGAAGAGAGAAAGATTAAAAAGAAATTTCTTGTTACAACATATTTTGAAACGTTCTATATTTCTAAAACATAGTTTATTTTTGGTTCTTTTTCTCAGCGTGCAATCTTGACAATTTGGAGATAGAAAAATCTCTAACAGACAAGACCAATTTGACAAATTCTTATGTACTTAGAATATCTGACACAGGCTGCCTAAATTTGAATACTAGAGCTTCACTTCTTTATAGCTCTGTAACGTTGGAAAGTAAAAAAGCATTTGGGGTCCATATTTCCTCATCTGAAAATGTATTGTTAAATTTTAAAAAAAATCTCTAACATCTACTTCATCAGCGTGTCAAAATACTCAAAAATGTTACACAAGATAATATATGTAAATCGTCTGGCACATCGCCTGACACATTTTAAATACTCGTCATTTAGCTGTTGTTGGAACAAACTGCCTTAAGACTCAGTGTGTTAAAACAATAGAAATCAAAAAATTTTTGAGCTCATAGAAGTACAGAGTAAAATAATTGTTAACAAGGGTTGGAGTAGTTTGGAGGAGAGGAGGGTTCAGGAGATGCTGATTAAAGAATACAAAATTGCCGGGCGCAGTGGCTCACGCCTGTAATCCCAGCGCTTTGGGAGGCCGAGGCGGGCGGATCACAAGGTCAGGAGATCGAGACGACGGTGAAACCCCGTCTCTACTAAAAATACAAAAAAAAAATTAGCCGGGCGCGGTTGTGGGCGCCTGTAGTCCCAGCTACTCAGGAGGCTGAGGCAGGAGAATGGCGTGAACCCGGGAGGCGGAGCTTGCAGTGAGCCGAGATCGCGCCACTGCACTCCAGCCTGGGCGACAGAGCGAGACTCCGTCTCAAAAAAAAAAAAAAAAAGAATACAAAATTACAGTTAGGTAGAAGGAATAAGTTCAAGAGATCTATTGTACAACATGGTAACTATAGTTAACAACATATTGTATTCTTGAAGAATGTGAAGAATGAATGTAGAATGTTCTCATCACAAAAATAATAATTATGTGAGGTAATGCATATGTTAATTAGCTAGATTTAGCTATTACATAATGTCTACATACTTTAAAACATTATTTTGTACACGGCAATTTTACCTGTCAATGAAAGAAGGAAAGAAAGAAAGAAAAGAAAAGAAAAGGAAAAGAAAAGAAAAGAAAAAAGAAAAAAGGAAGGAAGGAAGGAAGGAAGGAAGGAAGGAAGGAAGGAAGGAAGGAAGGAAGGAAGGAAGGAAGGAAAGAAGAAGAGAAAGAAAGCAAGAAAGGTTTTTTTTTTTCTTGTAAATTTGTTAGTTGTTTGTAGATTCTGGATATCAACCCTTTGTCAGATGGATAGATGGCAAAAATTTTTCTCCCATTCTGTAGGTTGCCTACATGGAAAGCAGTTTGAAGGTTTCTCAAAGAACTAAAATTAGAACTACCATTTGTCTCAGCAATCCCATTACTACACTCAAAGGAAAATAAATAAATCATTCCACCAAAAAGACATTTGCACTTGTATGTTTATTGCAGCACTGTTCATAATGACAAAGACATAGATTTGACTCAGGTGCTCATCAATGGTGGATTGGATAAAGAAAATGTGATAAGACACAAGAACAGAAAACCAAACACCGCATGTTTGCACTCATAGGTGGGAATTGAACAATGAGATCACTTGGACTCAGGAAGGGGAACATCACACACCAGGGCCTATTATGGGGAGGGGGGAGGGGCGAGGGATGGCATTGGGAGTTATACCTGATGTAAATGACGAGTTGATGGATGCTGACGAGTTGATGGGTGCAGCACACCAACATGGCACAAGTATACACATGTAACAAACCTGCATATTGTGCACATGTACCCTAGAACTTAAAGTATAATAATTAAAAAATGGTGGAAAAAAAAGGAAAATGTGATAAGATATACACCACAGAATACTCCACAGCCATGAAAAAGAAAGAAATCAAGTCCTTTGCAGCAACATGGATGCATTTGGAGGCCATTATCCTAATGAATTAAAGCAGGAACAGAAAATCAAATACCATGTGTTCTCATTCATAAGTGAGAGCTAAACATTGGGTATACAATGGACACAAAGATGGAATAATAAACTCTCAGAATTCCAAAAGGGAAGAGTGAAGAAGGGGAACAAGGATTGAAAATACCTATTGGGTACTATGTTTGCTAATTGGGCAACAGAATCATTAGAATCCCAAACCTCAGCATCATGCAGTATATCCATGTAAAAAACCTGCACGGCTATTCCCTTAATCTAAAATAAAAAAGAAAATAAATCATAGCATAATATTAAACTGGGATCTAAAGTAGTATCTCATAGAGTAGCAACACATTTTCCTGTTAGTAAATTTGAGCATCTTTTTATATATTTCTGGCCATTAGTATTTGCTATTTAATAGTACCTACTCATATATTTTTGTCAATTTTTATTTTGGGATTTTTGTTTTGTTATCTTTTCTTTATGATTTTGTCAAGCTTGCAAGATATCATTGTTTTTATTTTGTTTTTGTTTAAGAGTATTGTTCTGTTGCTCAAGCTGGAGTACAGTGTTCACTCTGTATGATAGTTTCTTTTGCTGTGCAGAAGATCTTTAGTTTAATTAGATCCTATTTGTTAATTTTGGCTTTTATTGCCACTGCTTTTGGTGTTTTAGTCATGAAGTCTTTGCCCATACCTATGTCCTGAATGGTATTGTCTAGGTTTTCTTCTAGGATTGTTATGGATTTAGGTCTTATGTTTAAGTCTTTAATCCATCTTTGAGTTAATTTTTGTATAAGGTATAAAGAAGGGCTCCAGTTTCAGTTTTCTGCATATGGCTAGCCAGTTTTCCCAACACCATTTATTAAATAGGGAATCCTTTTCCCATGGCCGGATTCATGCATGCATCTGAAAGTTGGATTGCGGACTTCTCTAGATTGGTATTGGCTAGGGCAACTTAACTAAGACAGCTCTGCTCACGTGCCTTCATCCTCCTCCCGGTAATCATGAGCCATCTCAGGCATGTTCTTCTCAAGGAAATGGTGGAAGCACAAGAGCAAGCAAGCTTCATATGCAAACATTTCAAACAATTTTGCTTGCTTGAATTTTGTAAACATCTTACTTGGCCAAAGTAAATCTCATGCCAAGACTAAGGGTAGAAATGTACTCCTCCAATCCATTTTCCTTGGTATAAATATACTACAAAACCAAAGAGCAAAGAACACAGATACAGGGAAAGGTGATAGGTTGGGGCCAATAACACATTCTACAACAAACACTCAATTGTACAATACTAAGTAATATTAACTCTATCATTTACTTCCTAAATCTTTGTACATAAAATACCTTATGTCTTCCCAAGCAATTGAATGACACAGAGTACTAGTTCAAACTGTTTCTAATATAAGTAGACTGAGTCTTGGTAAGCAGTAAAGTTTGTATATTTCCAGACATCACTCAGCAGCTTAGACAGCTACTCTATTCTGAACCTGTCAGAAATGAGTAATACAATGACACAGCCCATTATCTCATTTCCAGGTGTATTTCATTCACTTTATTGTCCTTTCAAATGTAACACCTGGGATCTGTTGATCCTATCTTGTAAACATGTATTCTCTTTTTGTAGTTTTCAGTTGCAGAATTACCATTCATGGCTTTATATAGGTTCTGCTTCTCTGCAGAGATCTTCTCTTCATTTATTAAAGTTATTCTTTTCTTTAATTCTTTCAGCATATTTTTACTTCCTTTTATCCACTTAGTAGAACTAAGTTGATTTATTTAATCCAAGACATTAGCTCAACTGGCTTTTCACTTGAAGAAAATTCAAATTAGTTTCCAATTTATATCATACTCTAGAATTCAATTCTAAATGGATTAAAAAGTTAAGATTTAAAAAGAACAATAAAAATTATTAAAAATAACTTATGAAACTGAAAATATAATCCAGGATTTGAGAAAAACTTTCTTCATTAAAATGGAAACTCCAAAATCTATAAAAAGAAAATGACATGGTGGACTACATAATATAGAAAAAGTAGAGATTACAAATACATTTGACAGACAATGTGTTATGATCTATATATATAATGATCTTGGGGCCAGGCACAGTAATCCCACCACCAGGAGGATCACTTGAGGCCAAGAGTTTGAGACCATGCTGAGCAACATATCGAGATTCCATCTCTACAATTTTTTTTTAAAACTTAGCCAGGTATGGTGGTGTACACCTGTAGTCCCAGCTACATGGGAGACTGATGTGCAATAATTGTTTGAGCCCATGAATTTGAGGATACGGTGAGCAATGATCATGCCACACTGTTCTCTACCTTGAGCAACAGAACAAACTCTAAAACAAAAACAAAATAAAAACAATGATATCTTGCAAGCTTGACAAAATCATAAAGAAAAGATAACAAAACAAAAATCCCAAAATAAAAATTGACAAAAATATGTGAGTAGATACTATTCAATAGCAAATACTAATGGCCAGAAATACATAAAAAGATGCTCAAATTTACTAATAGGAAAATGTGTTGCTACTCTATGAGATACTACTTTAGATCCCAGTTTAATATTATGCTATGATTTATTTTCTTTTTTATTTTAGATTAAGGGAATAGCCGTGCAGGTTTTTTACATGGATATACTGCATGATGCTGAGGTTTGGGATTCTAATGATTCTGTTGCCCAATTAGCAAACATAGTACCCAATAGGTATTTTCAATCCTTGTTCCCCTTCTTCACTCTTCCCTTTTGGAATTCTGAGAGTTTATTATTCCATCTTTGTGTCCATTGTATACCCAATGTTTAGCTCTCACTTATGAATGAGAACACATGGTATTTGATTTTCTGTTCCTGCTTTAATTCATTAGGATAATGGCCTCCAAATGCATCCATGTTGCTGCAAAGGACTTGATTTCTTTCTTTTTCATGGCTGTGGAGTATTCTGTGGTGTACGTCTTATCACATTTTCTTTATCCAATCCACCATTGATGAGCACCTGCATGAAATCTATGTCTTTGTCATTATGAACAATGCTGCAATAAACATACAAGTGCAAGTGTCTTTTTGGTGGAATGATTTATTTATTTTCTTTTGAGCGTAGTAATGGGATTGCTGAGACAAATGGTAGTTCTAATTTTAGTTCTTTGAGAAACCTTCAAAATGCTTTCCATAGGGGCTAAACTAATTTGCATTCTCACCAACAGTGTATAACCACTCCCTTTTCTCTACAAATTTGCCACCATGTTATTATTTTAACTTTTTAATTATAACCATTCTGACTGGTGTGAGATGGTATGTCATTGCGGGTTTGATTTGCATTTCTGATGATTAGTGATGCTGAGCATTTTCTAGGTTTTCTTCTAGGATTTTGATCCTTGAGGTCTTACATTTAAGTATGATGCATCTTGGGTTAATTTTTATACAGAGTGAGAGATAGGGTCCAGTTTTCATATTATCTGGAAGCCTGTGGAATCTGATCATGCAATGAGCACAACGGGGCTCTGTCCCTGGTTAGTTTATAGAATTTGGGGATGCTTCTGTCTTTCCTGTTTCATTTTTCCACCCCCATCTGATAGAGACCACACATCTCATTGTAAAATATACTGTTGGCAAATCCCTCATACACTGTTATATTATCACACAGCTCAATCCTTGTTCCCCATTTCCAACAACAGTCAATCAAACTGGTCTCCTGCTAACCAAGTTTCCATTCTTGGTAGAGAAGGGAAACGGGGACAATGGAAGACCAGGGGATTTTTCCTGTCCCTAATGATCTATTTAGGCCCCTCATTTGCTCTGTATTCTGTCATTATTATTATTTATCAGCCACTTAGATGTCTTCTTTTGAGAAGTGTCTATTCAAGACCTCTGCCCACTTTTTAATGGAGTAATTTGTTTTCTTCTTATGTATTTGTTTATGTTATTTATTGATTCTGGATATTAGTCCTTTGTTAGATGCATAGTTTATAAATATTTTCTCCAATTCTGTAGGTTGTCTCTTTACTTTTACTCTGTTGATAGTTTCTTTTGTTGTGCAGAAGTTCTTTAGTTTAATTAGGTCGCAACTGTCAATTTTTGGTTTTGTTGCATTTGCTTTTCATGACGTAGTCATCAATTATTTGTCTAGGCCAAAGGCTAGAAGAGCATTTCCTAGGTTTTCTTCTAGGATTTCTATCCTTGAGGTCTTACATGTAAGTCTTTGATCCATCTTGAGTTAATTTTTGTACAGAGTGAGAGATGATGGTCTAGTTTCATTTTTTTGCATATGGTTGGCCAGTTTCCCAGGGTCATTTATTGATAGAATATCTTTTCCTTATTGTTTATTTTTGTCAGTCTTGTCAAAGATCGGTCAGTTTTAGGTGTGCAGCTTTATTTTAGGGGTCTCTATTCTGCTCCACTGACTTGTGTGTGTGTGTTTGTACCAGTACCTTGACGTTTTTGTTACTGTAGCCTTGTAGTATAGTTTGAAGTTGGGTAATGTGATGCCTCCAACTTTATTTATTTATTTTTTTGCTTAGAGTTCCCTTAGCTATGAATGGGAAAAGTTGGAAGCATTCCTGCTGAGAACTAGAACAAGACAACGATGTCCACTCTCACCAGCCCTATTCAACATAATACTGAAAACCCTAGTCAGAGCAATTAGACAAGAGAAGAAAACAAAAAGCCTCCAAATAAGAAAAGAAGCAATTAAATAAGAAAAGAAGCAATCAATTATCTCTGTTCACTAGTGATAGGATTCTATGCCAAAAGACCACAATGATTCTGCCAAAAATTCCTATATCTGATAAACGGCTTCAGCAAAGTATCAAGATACAAAATCAACAAACAAAAATCATTAGCGTTTCCATATACCAATAAAGTTGAATCTAAGAACTAAATGAAGAATACAATCTCATTGACAATAGCTATACACACAAAAATAAAATACCTAGGGCTACAGCTAAACAGGGAGATAAAAGATCTCTACAAAGAGAATGACAAAACATTGCTGAAAGAAATCAGACATGACACAAACAAATGTAAAAGCATTTCATGCTCCTGGGTTGGAAGAATCAATTCCATTTAAATGTCCACATGGCCCAAAGCAATCTACAGATTCAATGCAATTCCTGTCAAACTAACAATGCCATTTTTCACATAATTAAAAAAAAAAAAACTATTCTAAAACTCATAGAGAATCAAAAGAAAGCCTGAATAGCCAAGGCAACGTTTTTTTAAAATGTATTCCCAGTATATAGTTTGACGTTTTTTTCTCTGCTAAATATAACATATGGACATGCTTACTGTTGATTTGTATTGACTGTGCCTTTTTTTTCTGGGTATAGATCACACTGTGTATGAATCACACACTGTTTCTATGTTTTTTGTTTGGTTTTTAAACCAGTTAGTTAAAGATACTATCGTATACCTATTTTGTATCCTCTCGTATTATTCTGATGATGATTATTTTTATGTTTTTGTTCTAGTAGGTAGTTCACTCACTTGAACCCAGACTGCAACCATTATCTCTTCCATGGCATATAGCAGCTGAAATCTCTACACACTCCTTCTAGCTTCAAGCTGCTGCTATTTTAGCCTGGTTCTCTTGAGGTTCCCCCTTTATGTTTATAATTTACTAAATCATCAACAAAGATTTGGGTGGTGCTTCTACTCAGGTTTTTCAGTTTACCCTTTCTCAATTCCCTTGATTTTTGAAAATTTCCCCACTATTTTTTCAGCTTTTCTCATTTTTTTTTTCAGTCTCTGTCTCCTGTAAGTAAGCCTTCATATTTTCACCATGAGAGCTACATATTTGGAAAATGCATTTATTTTACAAAATTAGCAGACTCATAGCTTTCACACAGTACAGTTCTATCCTTTTGCATATTTAATTGCATTTTCATTGAGTCTCCTGAGTCTCCCACCAGTATGCAAGATCAGTCAAGAATTTCCACATAGTGTATAGTCAGATTTTAGGTCCAATTCTCTTCCAAAACTAGATTTGGTTTTTTGACATCTTAAGCTAGTAAGGCAGTGGTTTTCTGCTGCCACAGTAATGAAGTGTGCCCTGCAGTAACAAAGGCACAAACTTGCAATTATTACCATTTTCAGTTGGAATTTTTAAAGAATAAACTCTTTACTGGCTTCTGTCTGTTATTAGATATTTTCAAGTGCTTTTAAGTGGTTGTTTTTTATACTGTGTCTAGGCTTTACACTACTCATCTGAAGGAATATCTTATGAGCACTTCACCTCACTGAGTACCAGAAATCCTCTGCCTGTGGGTATTGGAGAATGGTAACAATGCTGGCAGACTCCTCAGAGTGTTTTGAAGGATATAAAAGCAGACTTTGAAGAGAAGATGACAGGATCATATGCCAAAACTACCAATCATGCGAAGTGCTCAGGGGGTTGATAAATAAGTACCATAGTGCAGTTAAATAGAAAAGACCCCTAAGAATCTCACATTTTTAAAAGGTGGCCAGGAAATAATTCCTGGGAACACGTCTGGGAATCAGAGAGGACATGAACCCAACCTCCAAATTATAAGGACGAATGAACAGCTTTAGGGGACTGCAGATGAAATAGTGTCTTCATAACTGAATTCGGTGAAATGCAGGAAATACAGAAAACATTCTAAGAAGAGAATTGAGAATATACTAGGCTTGCAAACCTTAGGAGCTGTTGAAGATAATGTAAGAAGAGTGCTTTTCAATGGATTCTTCCTTCTGAAACCACCCTATTCCCAGATTCTGTCATTTAATAGCTGTGTAAATGTGAGCAAGTTATTAAACTTGCTAACACTCATTTATGAGCACACAGTAGAAACTCAATAGATATTAAGTATTATGCACTATTATACGCATTCAAGATTTCAGAAGACAGAAGGCAAGATGTTGGAGAGGAGAAATGAGGGGATGTGTGAACAGAAAGGAATCACTGACTATTATAAGAATGCAGGGATTGGGAAGAGTCAATAATCTGCAGTTGTAAGGTTTGGGATAGTGCATCTCTAAATAGATAAGGAGTAATCTGGGCTTAATCCTGGCATATTTATGAAATTATGTAAAAGTTGTGTAGAATTTTCAGACCTCATGGAACAGTGAAATCAAATGACTAGGAAATGGCCATAGTATCTCACCATCACTGCCTTTCCTCAACTTCTCTGAGAAGACAAGTTAACCAAGTACATCCCATCCATAAAGGTCACAGGGAGAAACACAGTGGGCAAAGTTTCCTCTTGGAATAGTTCTCTAATTCCTCCAGGTTTAGTGAAAGAATATGGCCTGAAATACCTTGTTTGTGAGACTATCAGTTTAAAGGGAGTAGTCAGAACCAGTGTACCACCTGGAAAACAGCAAAAATGACAAAGAATTGCACAGTAGTGAAGATTCTAACTAGATACTTGAATTTAGGGAGAAGAAATAATGAGGTCCTCAATATTTTCTGCTGTTCATTCAAGATCTACAAAGAAAGAAAAAGAAGACTTAAAGAGATTCAGAACCTAAAAATTAACCAACCAGGAGCTAGAAACCATGGTTTTATTATGAACTAATTAACTTTCTATATAAAATCAGAGTATTATTGAACACTAAGGATTCCTTGCAGTTTTAGCATGCTAGAACATAAAGAAAGTAGGAGTGTAGACAGCAAAGGGAATGCTAGACTTTATATAGAGCCAGGTATCTTAGGCCTAAAATTGCTATTTGGTTGTTAAGGAGGCTTTGTAGCTAAAAGTGTGGATTCTAGAGCCAGACATTCTAAGTTTGAATTTCAGCTTTGCTATTAAATAACTATTTTAACTTGTACATACTATTTATAAACACCTTACTCTGTTAAATTGAACTAAATTGAGGTTTCAGAAGCCTCTGTGTGAGTCACATCTAATAAACTATAACATAACTCAGTACATAAACAAACTGACAACCTAACTTAGGAATTTGCTTTTGTAATAGCTGAGTCTCAGTCAATCACAGCAGCTGAGCAGCCAACTAGCTGTTTCTGTACCTCATTGCCATTTTTTGTACATAAATGTTACACGACCATGGGCAGCCCCAGAGCCATTCTGAACCTACTCTGGTTTCTGGAGGCTGCCTTATTCCTGAATCATTCTTTTCTCAATTAAAATATGCTAAATTGGCTGGACATGGTGGCTCACGCCTGTAATCCCGACACTTTGGGAAACCCAGGTGATCTGATCACAAGGTCAGGAATTCGAGACCAGCCTGGCCAATATGGTGAAACCCCGTCTCTGCTAAAAATACAAAAATTAGCTGGGCATGGTGGCTGGCACCTGTAGTCCCAGCTACTCAGGAGGTTGAGGCAGGAGAATCGCTTGAATCCGGGAGGTGGAGGTTGCGGTGAGCCAAGATTGCGCCACTGAACTCCAGCCTGGGTGACAGAGCAAGACTCTGTCACCAAAAAAAAAAAAAAAAAAAAAAGTTAAATTTTTGCTTTTTAAATATCAAATTGGTGTCAGAAGTAGGTTTTAAGCTAGATCTTCCACCAAGCCTTAGGACAAATCATTGAGTGAGCAAACAAAGTATCCACCAGGTCCATTGTGCCCATTGGTGTCTTGAAGCAAGGGGGAATTATGAGTCGGCTCTCACTTGATTTCTGAAGTTCCATGGATTTGTGTTTTGATCTATCTGAGCTTATTTGAACAAATTTTTTATCTTGACTGGATTTGTAAGTCACAGCAGAAACTGGACTGGCTCAAGAATTGAACTAGATTCAATAAATAGCTGAACTTGGATCCACAGTCCTCAAATGTCTGACTGGGTCAGACAGAAACTGGAAGTTAATGGCAATAAATGCAGGGGGTGCAAACTCTGGCTTTCAGATATTGACACATGCTTTGAGCTCTATTTTTTTTTCTTAGTTTTTCTTGTGCAGTTACATAAGGAAAAAAGCACTGGGTAAGTTCATCAAGGGGATCTCAGAGTCAAAGCCAAGATTCTACAAAAACATAGAATTCTTAATTTCTGAAGAACAAAGTATTTCACCTCCTAACTATGCCTACCTTTACATGAATAAGTTCTTGGCCCTGGAAGCAGCAAATTCTTATAAGAGTGATGAAATATTACTAAAATGATAATTTAAAATTGTCATGGTCAGAATGTAAAACATTCCAAATGAACAACACTACACTTTAAGAAGTGCATTTAAAAATAAGAGCTCCTGAATTAGTCTCATTCTGAGATACCTATTGATGTGTAGAAGCTTCTAAAATATTTCAAAATGTTTATTGTCTCTTTTGAAAAACTCGACAAAAGGCCGGGCGCGGTGGCTCACGCCTGTAATCCCAGCACTTTGGGAGGCCGAGACGGGCGGATCACGAGGTCAGGAGATCGAGACCATCCTGGCTAACACGGTGAAACCCCGTCTCTACTAAAAAATACAAAAATCTAGCCGGGCGCGGTGGCGGGCGCCTGTAGTCCCAGCTACTCTGGAGGCTGAGGCAGGAGAATGGCGTGAACCCGGGAGGCAGAGCTTGCAGTGAGCTGAGATCCGGCCACTGCACTCCAGCCTGGGCGACAGAGCGAGACTCCGTCTCAAAATAAATAAATAAATAAATAAAATAAAAAATAAATAATAAAAAAAGAAAAACTCGACAAAAGGCAAATTAAAAGCCTTACATTACTAATTAATAAGTAATATAAAATCTGCTAGACTTTTGGCTTACTATGCTACACTGAAGACAAAAAAGTAAAGTAACCCATTGTATAAAATGTTTATCAAAGACACATTCTCAGGTAAAGTAGATCTGATTCTGTTTATCAGAGATGTCCATGCTGAATGTAGGCATAGTGGAGGTTATATTTGCCCTATTTGTTGATGAGCTCCGCCTTTTCCTCGATAATTTTAGATGAGGTGAAAAGTCTTCCTGGTGAACTAAATAAACTTCGCTGACATATAGCTGGCTATTTTGAAACACTTTGGCAAAAATATACATCTATAAAGGAAATCTTCATTTGTAAGGATGTCTGCTTCTCTGCACCACAGGGAAAAGTCAGAGGACTAAGTCATTAGAAACACATACAAAAGAAAATGCATTAGTTTAAATTTAGATAACAATTCTTACCTTTGATTAAGGTCCTTTAACCGGCCATCTTGTATTATTGGGGACTTTACCTATACTCTTATTCCTTGGCTTGGGCAAATGATGTTATTTAGACCTAAAGTCTCAGCTTTGTGCCATTAAGATGTTAACTTTCTACCTTGTTTTACTTAAGCTATCAGTTTGAAAACTCAAATTTAAGTTAAAAAATGTTTAGATGGCTATAAAAATGGGATAAGTAGAGCAAACAGAGATGATATTAAAACAAACATTAAATCTATCAAAGATTGTATGGATCAAAGAGATCTCTACTGGTCCTCCAACATTACAGGGCCCCAAACCAGTGCATTTTATTTACCCCAGTTTGGAAAAATGTTTAAAATTATAAGATAGAAATGACAACGAGCAAACTAGCTAACAATTGCTTAGAACTATAGTCACACAGATTAATCAAGAAAAGGGCAATAGTCCTTTGACTTAACTCCTTGTTGGAAAGAGATAAAATTTTATAGATAAACATGTGATAGTTTCAAAATTATTTTTCAGTAAATTGAAGTCTTAACATCATGTTAGAATAAGTAACAGATACTCATTAAATGTCTGAATCATTCCTAAGTAGTTTAAAGTATTGAAACATTAATAGCTGAATGCAGGTTTAGAATATGTCTATTTTGACTGTCTTAGTCCATTTTATATAGCTATCAAGGAATACCTGAGACTGGGTAATTTTCGGTAAAAGTTCATTTGGCTCCTAATTCTGCTGACATATTGGACATCTGATGAAAGTCTCAGGCTGCTTCCACCCACAGAAGAAGGCCAAAGGGGAGCTGGCATGTGCAGAGATAACATGATGAGGGAGGAAGCAAGAGAAAGGGTTGGGAGGTGCCAGGCTCTTTATATTATGACAACCAGCTCTCATAGGAATTAATAGAGTGAGACTCACTCACTGCTACAACGACACCACCAAGCCATTCATGAGGAATCCACCCCCATGATACAAACACCTCCCATTAGGCCACACCTCCAACAGTGGGAATCAGATTTCAATATGAGGTTTTAGGGGACAAACGTTCAACTGCAGCATCAACATCTTGCTTTTATACAATACAGAAAATATGAATATATTTGGGTCTGTTAATAACCATGAAAACATGGGTTATGAGAAAACATATTCCTGCAAGTTATAAAATGGTTCTTGTCTACAAAACGGTGATATAAAATAGTTCAAAACTTTTTACTTCTTAAATTTTCACTAAAAGGTAATGTTATTAGCATTAAAAAAATAACTCCTTATATGAGGAAAGTAAGATATGTTTTTGGTAAATGAAGCTTATATGGTAGGTGTGTTTTAGGTTAGGAAAAAATAAAGTTAATTTTTGTTCTAACATAGAATGATGGTTGCAAAGTGAGAAAGAGAAAAGATGTGTGGAAGATGAATATTGTAAAAGGAATTTTATGTGTGATTATGCTGGCTAAAATTAAAAGGGAATTATTTAAAGTTTTTTTTCTAAAAATTGAGCATTAATATAAAAAATGCACAATACAAAACTGGAATTTGGTCTCTATTAAAGCAACAAGATTTTCCTGGAGTATTGATCTGCTATTCATAGAAAATAGTGAAAGTCTTTTCTCTTAACCTTTTAAGTAACTGGCCAAAGCAAAAAAGATTCTGTGTTTTATCAACATGAATCCCTGTGCTTTATGTTGTTTATATTAAGTTTTGATGACAAAGAAACTAAGTCCTTTCTGTCAAAGAGTTAAGGTTTTTCTACCACTATATAACTTACTATATTTACTTTTAAATTCCTTTTGTTATCACTCTCATTAAATGGATGGGTATGATTTCACAGTGATCTGTGATCCTATTTTGACCAAGTGTTTGAAATATTGGATTTTTTGACAGATTGCACAAAATCAAATTCTAAATTAAGTCATTTTCTTAACCTTGATTTGACTTTGGTATTTTCCAGTTGGCTCCCCAGCAGCAATAAAAGATGTGTTTCTCACCTTGTGAAATAGAGATACTAAACTAATAGGGCTAATTTAACATTTTAGATTACATGGAAAGCATCACCAAATGATAAGTGATGCTAAATTTTTAGGATTATATTTACTGGTATATTATTGATATGAGTGTTCTAAAAAAGTATAGGATTTCTATAAATCTAACATGAACATAATTTTGGTTACCATGTTAAAATGCTTTCTATCACAGAAATAACCAAATTTCCTTGTCAAGTGCTGGTTATAATTAAGTCTCAGATTTTAACCTTGGACAGTCTAAGTCACTGTCATCCACAGTGGTTTTACTTCTTCTCTAAAAGCATTTGCAGTCAACTACAGTTGAAAATTGCTTCTTGTTCAAGGAGATTTATAGAAAGAAAGGATGGAAGGGAATCTGATAAATACAGGTTTTTTTATAATCTTAAGATTATGCAATTGGACTGTGTAAGATTTCCCAGAACTCTAATGAAGAGACCACATGGTTTATAAAACTAACCCAACATCAGGAAGAATAAGAATGAATTAAATATGAAGGAAATAGGCAGATTTTTATGCTAAGTCCAGCAATCCTGAAGTTGTTAAGTGATTTAAATAAACTTCATGATCCAAGTCAAATGACCTATGATAGCCCATTTAATAAACAGTTCTGTGTACCCAATTTAGAGACTCAGAATTGATATTTAAAATTATGTAAATCAAATGTTAAATGTTAATTCATGAAGAGCCTGGACAGCTTTCTGGTTTTACTGAGTCATTAAAGCTCTCACTACTAAAAGCTCTCCAATCCATGACTCACCATGGAAGATATAAAATTATCAAAATTATGAAAAAAAATTGTGTAGTGACTATTCTAAAATCGCTACAATGTTTATGACCCATGTTTGGCTTGTCAAATCTATAATCCTTGAAATTCAATGAAAATTTTTGGTTCATTTCTGCTACCTGATGGGTCATTTGAACATTAATAGAGGGATTTCATTCAATTGCCATTTCAATGCATGTTTTCTCGTTGTATAGGATCTTTTTCATGCATGAAGGCTGATGCTATAAAAACAGTTAAAAGGCTATTAGAAAATATGTTTTGCTCATTGGGCATGCCTGGAGAAATCTCCAGCAATAGAAGTACTTGTTTCACTGTACAAGTTGTAAAACAGTTAAATAAGGAATTACAAATGCAACAGTATTAGGTAAAGCAAACTGAATTAACTGGATTTCCTTGGTCAAAGGCACTACCAATGGATGGAAATCACATTCATTTCCAATAAAATGTAAGTTGACCACATATAGTCACATTATGGCCTATGTTCCTAATAATAGAATGTCATGTATCTCCTGCTCTCCTGAACTCTAATATGACTAAATGCTTCAAGGTTTTATTGCATTATATCAAAGCATATTTTCTTTAGGTAAGAGAAGTATTCTGTGATCTACTGATCAACGATAATCAAACCTCTTATGATCTAAAATCTGGTGATTAGGTCTTCTATAAATTACATTAAAGAAAGCCTGCCCTTGTACCCCATTGAAAGGGACCATACAAAGTTTTTGTTATCACACAGACCGAAAAAACAAACCCTTAGGGGCCTCAAACCTTAGGTCTGCATCTCACAACTTAAAAGGGTTACTGAGATTCTTGGAACTGTACATCAGTGAGAGACCTTAATGTAAAGCTAACCAGGGGAGTTTCTCCCCCAAAGCAGACAGCATTGTAGATGGACAGCTTTTCCAAGATCACAGATCAAGACTTCTCTGCCATCATGAAACTCTTGCCCGTCTGATTTTTTTCCTTGCTTATGCCCGTCTCTTTGGCTTGGCAGGATAGTGCTGTCATTAGAATTTTGCAGTCACTAGCATCTGTGGGTAAATTGATGAAGAGTTGAATCTTTCACGCCAAACCTGGATCTGTGCATGATCTAAAGAATCATTTAGTTCAGCCCGTAACTTTGGCAAGATCGCTAACGTAACTGTTGTTCAAATTGTACTACTGGTAAGATACCTAGACCGATTTGTTCTCATAATCTTTTAAAATTTAACCTAGTCATTCAATATAAGAACCTAGACCAATAAGTATATTACAGAACAGATTTGCACCAACATCCCAAATGGAGTGTCTTCGAAAACTGACTTATGTGCCAGGATAATAGTTCTCTTGTAATCTGTAATAACTCTGCCTTAGATTCTTGAAAAGAAACTGCAAATTTTACTATTTAAAGTAACGCATCCATGAATAATAGAACTGAAAAAGAGGCCTTGTGTGCACTCATGGGGTATACTTTTATTTATAGAGGATTTCAGAGTGAAACTTATGCACTGAAAACCTTATGCTTTCATGGATGGAAGCTGAAGGGCCAATGTTCTAAGAATTTTAATGCTGTCTTTATTACTGTATAATCAATCAGAAACAGAACATTGGTCCACTTATGTCATAGGTGAAAAATAACATTGCCAGGGGTCATAAATCTTTCTGAATGGACATCGGTTTGTTAAGTCACTTTTTTCCCCCTATGGCTTGGAGTAAATGTAAATGAAGCAATGATTCGAAGTTTATTCCTCACAATTGGCTCCACAGTAGATTGTAATGCAAAAGTTATGGTTGCACAACAGACTTCTAAAATTCTCTTGTTAGAGTAGTACTGGATAATATAATTTCTCTGGCTTACCTACTGGTTAAACAGAAAAAATTCTATGCAGTTACTGATACTTCTTGCTGCACATGCATGAGTACATCTGGTATTACAGAGACCCCACTGAAGGGGATTAATAAACAGCCTGCTTGGTTAAAACAGGTAGACTCTTTGGATCATTTTTTATCTTTTTGTTTTTTCCTGGTTTGCTTCACAGAGATCCTGGCTAAGAAGCGTATTTCAAACTCTTGTTATTATCCGCCTAAGAATCATAATAATCTGCTGGGCACACTGTATTCTCTCAAAAGTTTTAATGTGTGCTTGTAGCCATCTGAAGAGTGTCAAATGATCTCTCTGGTACTGGAATGACAAAATCCCAAAGAAATATGTGATGATGAGAACATCATAACTTATGAATGACATGTGGAGACCAAAACCCTAAAATTATGGTTAACTCAGAGTAGCATTAATAGCCTAAGGTTTGTTCACAATCTCACTTAGCTGAGAACCTGACCAAAAGGAAGAAATTGTTAAACAAAATAATGGGGAGCCATTGTTTCAGACTGGGCTTCTGAGGGGGCCCCAGCAAATTAGATTAAACAAAAATGAAGTGACTCATGCTAAATACCAGATAATCAAACTGAAACTTTAAGAAAGCAGAGAGATCTCAAAACGTATCTTTTTTTTCTTCCTGAAAACAGGAGATTCCTGTCTGCCTGAGTGAGCATAAGAGAGGCTCCTCTATTTTTACTTTGCAGAGAAATAGCCTGAGGTGGCCTTATCTTGACCAATCAGTTTTTTTGTTGTTGTTTTGTTTTGTTTTTTATCGTTCTGTTTTCTTGTTGCCACCACGCAAAACCCACTGTTCTGTTATTGCCCAGTGGGAGCTAAGACCATATATGTCCATTTACAATAATAACAGAGAGTGACATCAACGTTTGAAGTTTTTGGTCAATCCCTCAAAATTAAGAGGTAGACCAAAAGGAAATAATTTTTAAATAAATCTAAATTCAGGCTTTAGAAGCCTCCATATAAGTCCTATGTAACAAGCTGCATCCTAACTCGGTACATAAACAAACTGAAACCCCAACTTAGGAATTTGCTTTTGTAATAACTGGGAATCATCAAATTAGAGCAACTGAACAGCTAGCGAGCTATCTCTCTATCTCATTTCCTTTTTCTGTCCGTAAATATTGTTCAACCAGTGGCAGCCCTAAAGTTACTGGGAACCTTTTCTGCTTTGGGGGCTGCTTAAATTTAATTTGTTTAAAGATTTTTATTTAACAACATCTTCATCCATTCAATAGAGATGATAGTGGCTATTACAAAACATTTTTATGACAATAAGTCAATATATACAAATATATAGAACATTAAGTGGTATGTCACATGATACAGAGCAATTGTTAACAACTTAACAATTTTTGCTTAATACTTTTAAGCAAAGTTTAATGAATAAATTATAAACATCATTAGTTATGAAGTCAAAGGAGTAACAGAGTCAGTGCCTTAACATCCTGGGTCTGAGCGTGAGCCCTGCCACATGCCAGCCATATCATCCAGGTAAAAGTTGGTTTATTGATATAAAATTGCTTTGGATAAAAAAATACATAAAATAAAGAAGAATCTCTACTTTCCCATGAGAATTTACTGTGTGGAGTCACACCACATTTTCCTCTCAACTGAAGAGTTTATTATAGATTTGTTCAATTATTAGAAAGATTTGCTCTGTTTTCTTATGCGAATTCCAAGATGCCACACAGTAGCTGCCTGTCTTTCACTACTGGTTATGTGAATCCTTAAAATAAATAACATCGGGTCTAATGTTTTAACTGGTTATGTGAGAACATGAGACAGTTTAAGTTTATATGAAGTTTACTCAAAAATGAGAGGAGGAAAAATTAATTCACAAAAATTCAGTAAAAACACTTGGGTCTTCACAGATGACCCCCTCCTGGCATGAAAGTACATTCCTAATATTCAGGCAATAGTGATCCTACTACAAAAATTTTGGAGGTGTTTCTTGAACGTCCCTGCACAGGAGACATGGACTGCAGGTGAAAAACTGAATCTGGCCTCATGCAAGTGTTCTCAGAGTGTATTTTATTTTACTTTATCTTATTTTTCTAGACTGAGTCTCTCTCTATCACTCAGGCTGGAGTGCACTGGCGCAAACTCGGCTCACTGCAACTTCACCTCTCAAATTCAAGCGATTCTCATGCCTTAGCCTCCCTAGTAGCTGGGATTACAGGTGCCTACCACCATGCTCGGCTAATTTTTTTGTAATTTTAGCGGAGATGGGGTTTCATCATGTTGGCCAGGCTGGTCCCAACTCCTGACCTCAAGCGATTTGCCCACCTTGGCTTCCCAAAGCTCAGTGTGTTCTTCACATTGTTTCAATAAAGTACTCAGAATTCCCACAACATTTTAAAGCAATGAGATATACGTAGACAGAATGCCTAGCTGTTTTCTTAAAGACTCTAACCAATCTTGGTGTCTAGAAGGCCACATTTTAAGTAAGTCGATCATTCTGCACAGGAAATCCTGCACACAGTTTATTCGATACCAACTCAGGTTACGCTTTTCCAGAGTGATGGCTCACATGTTTCCACCAAGTCCTTTTTGGAAGTCACTAGTGTTGTGCCTATAGTTATCTGTGCTGGTTAGGAATGACTTCAGTTGCAAGTAACATTATCTTACTAGAAATAGCATGAAATCAAATTTTAGTTTTTCTCTAACTGTGAAAGGTCTGTTTTGGTTTAGTGTCAAAATATGTGGGCTCTGGGTTAGCATTTCTAAGATTCACTTGACCGCATGATTATCTCTGGCTGCAACTGCTCCAAGAATCACATACTTATACAATTGCATTCAAAGGCAGGTTTGGGTATGGGGGCTAGAAGCAAGTAGATCATGTGGCAGAAAGTTTCTCCCTCCAGGGCTTCTTTTAATGGAGGAGAATCTTTCCTCAAAGGCTTCTGAAGCTCATTGCTCCTTCCTCTCCTTGGCCAGAACTGAGATATTGTCTACTGCTCCTAGGTTAAGTAGTTAGTTTCATCTTTTCTGGTATCAGAACAAAATCAAAATTGGCATTAGTTTGGGTTTAGGCAAACACCAGAGTTGACCATCTTTGTTTTTCTGCTTTGCTTTGTTTTTCAGATTTACTTTACTGAATAAGTAATTCAAACTAACAGAAAGGTTGTAATACAAAAAAAAAAAAAAAAAAAAACAAACAAAAAAAAAAACCCAGATCTCTCAAAAAATAGTATTTTACCTCATTAATGTTATTAGCCTCTCTTCCGTGTTACAATAACACATACTATTTTCAAATGAAAGATTTGGCATTAATTTGTACACACAATTTACCACTATCCTAAATACTTAAGTATAAACACACATACACACACACAGACATACAACTACAAAAACTACAATATAACCCTACCATTATAGCCCTCAAATCAGAAAATCAACGTTGACTCAATACTTTCTCATAATTACATCTAGGTCATGCATTTCTGGACAGCAATATCACAGAAATGATGCTATGTTTTCAGTACCCTAATAGGTGGTAGACAATATTGAATTGTTCTAGTATTGGCAAGGTAAAAGATGACCACATGATTAAATTGGCATCTTCTAGGTTTCTCCACTGTAAAGTAATTGTCTTCCTTTGTAATTAATATTTCATTGGGAGATACTTTAAGACTATTAAGATATCCTATTTCTCATGAAGCTTCCACCCATTAGTTTTAGGATCATTGATGATTCATATTTTAATCACTTATTCCTATGATGGTTGATAAACAGTAATTTTATAATTCTATCCCTTCGTATAAATTTGTTACTTGGGATTCTACTCTTAGGAAGAGTGTCTCTTCTCTCTATTAATTCATTTGTATTAGCATAGACTCCTGGATTTCTACTTTATTAGTGGATTAAAATTCAATAATATTATTTTGATGCTCAATTTGTCCCAGATTTGGGACATAGTGGAAGCCCCTTCAAGCTGACTTCTATATACCTTTGACATGTCATAATTTCTCTTTAAACACTTCTTTCTGAAAAAAAAAAAAAACAAAGTTGTTTCATGCCCAGTGCTATGGACTGTTCACGTCCCCCCAAAATTCATCTGTTAAAATTCTAATCCCCAATTGAATAGTATTGGTAGGTGGGGACCTTTGAGAGTTGATTAGGTCATGAGGATGGAGCCCTCCTGAATGGTATGAGTACTTTTATAAGGAGATAGAGATCAGAGCTCTCTTCTTTCTCTCTATAGGAGGATACAGTGGGAAGTTGGCCATCTACAAACAGACAGCCAGTCCTCGCCAGACACTGACCTGCCTGCACATTGACCCTGGGCTTCCTAGCCTCCAGAAAAATGAGAAATGAATATTGTTTAAGCTACCAGTCTATAGTGAATTCTTATAGCAGTCCCAATTAAGACATTCAGTGTGTATTTTTGTTGTCTTAAACTCAGAATCATCCATTTCTATAAGGAATACCCATTTCTTTTAGTAGAGAATGGTATTCATAAACTAAGACCTAGACTTTCTATATACTCATTGCTACTTGGGTCTTACTGCTTTTAGGCCCTCTTAATAGATAAAGCTAGGAAATATGTAGTATATGCATATATATTTTATAGGTACATTTGATTTTATATTTATTTATATATCTCTCTATTAAGAATCATGAGTTTATTCCAATACCTCCAGTTGTAATCTAAACTTTACGGATGGTCTAGCCTTTCCCCATTCCAGATTTCTAACTTTCTTCTCCAACAGTAATAAGCCTGTCTCCCATTTTTCATGATATATTAATTTATTTTCTAAAGTCTCCTTCATGTAACCAATCTCTCAGCAAGACTAGTTCTTGACACTGGCCATAAGCACTTCTGGCTTGGACTTGACTGCATGAAGACCTTCTTGTTTACCTCAGAAAAATAAGCAAATGAATGTTGGACTAGTCACTTAAGGACTGTATATGTTCATTGTGACTATGGTGGCATGATTTAGTCATTAAACAATGCAGTGATTTGGCCCCGTTGCATTGGTCACCCTTCTTGGCCTCTTCCTTGCTTCAATCCTGGTCACACCAGCTGCCTTTTTTTACGTCCTTGATTATTTTTTTCTCATCACTTGACATATAAATATTTTGGTACAGTGTACTGTAATGAGTTCCCTAGAACTACTTTGGCACAAATCCACAGAAATAAAATGATTGAGCTATTCAGTTGGAACAAGGTCTCAAGTCCATGTGAACACTGAAGGGTACGTAGATTAATGGAGTAGGAAAATAAAAACACTCACAAATTATCAAATTATTTATTCAAATCTCACTATTTCTTTCAACAATGAAACATTGTTAAACATTATTCCACATTTTTCCAAACCTTCCATATTTAAAACCTACACCAATTTATCTGCTGTTGTGACATGTCGTGCCTTCTTTTTTCTAGGAACTTATTACCTTCTACTTAAACATCTGTTTATCAGTCTTCGCAAGTAGCTTTGAAGCCTGATATGGTTTGGGTGTTCCCATTGTGATGTTTAAAACTGCGTTTCAACTTGACTGGATTGAGGGATACAAAGTATTGATCCTGGGGCTGTCTGTGAGGGTGTTGCCAAAAGAGATTAACATTTGAGTCAGTGGGCTGATGAAGGCAGATCCACCCTTAATCTGGTGGGCACAATCTAATCAGCTTCCAGCAAATATAAAGGAGGAAGAAAACATGAAAAAGAGAGACAAGCCTAGTCTTCCAGCCTACATCTTTCTCCCGTGCTGGATGGTTCCTGCCCTCAAACATCGGACTCCAAGTTCTTCAGTTTTGGGACTGGACTGGCTGTCCTTGTTCCTCAGCTTGCAGACAGCCTATTATGGGACCTTGTGATCGTGTAATTTATATATATATATATATATATATATATATATATATATATATGTATACACACACACACACATATATATATATATATATCCTATTAGTTCTGTCCATGTAAGAGAACCCCGACTAATACATTACCAAAATCTCATCTTGAATTTTAATCCCCATAATCCTCTTGTGTCAAGGGTGGGACCTCATGGGAGGTGATTGTTTCACGAGGGTGGTTTCCCCCATACTGTTCTCATGAGTTCTCATGAGATCTGAAGGTCTGAACTCGCACATTTTCTCTTGCCTGCCACATGTAAGATATGCCACCTTCACCATGATTGTAAGTTTCCTGAGGCCTCCTCAGCCATGTGGAACCGTGAGTCAATTAAACCTCTTTTCTCTGTAGATTACCCAGTCTTGAGTATGTCTTTACAGCAGTATGAAAATGAACTAATACAGAACCCTTTGAAGACAAAAGTGGTTATGCATTTCCATATCCACAAAGGTTAGCCCAGGACCTAGCTCACTGGTGTTTGATAAACCCTTGCCAAATCACTGAATTATTTAATGATTAAATAATGCCACAATAGTCCAAATGAACAAATACAATCATCAGGTGAATAGTCTAAAATGTATTTGCCTTTTCTTCCTTCTTATGGATCTTTAACACGCTTCAGTAAACCACTGTTGCACATCCTTTTCTGCATCTGCCCTTGTGTTTGTGGTTGCTACCCTCTTCACATTAGTGAGGCTCTTTGAATTCCTGAGACCAGACCATTTCTCTTAGAAAGAGAGATTCTGTCTATCTCCAATGTCCTAATTTGAGAAGGACTCAGAATGGCCAACTTATAAAAAGATTTTACAAGCCATGATATTACTGTATTTTCCAGTGTTTTCCAAATTCTACTTATTCTCATCTCCCAATAGTCCACATTCATTTAACTGGGACACCAAAAAGAGAAGCTCTTGTTTACCTTATTTGTTTCTCTTACCTAACAAGTTCTCAGACACTACCCTTAAACGTATAAGTTTAGAATTAAAATTTCACAGATGCCAATGTTTTTAAAAGGTAATAATCAACCAGAGGCTATGAGTGCCTGAGAAAGAAAATACTATACAAAAGATATTTAAAATAATAAAACAATTCTGAAGCAATTATATAAGACAGAACACCACCATCTATAAAGCAAAGTTATTATCAGCAAAAGAAGACTCGTGAAGTAGTCTCTGCTTTACCCTTGGCCTCAGCAGCACCTGGAACAGGAATTCTAGGTCCCTATGCTTGTGCTGTCCAATATGGTAACAGCCACTGTGGCCGTTGTGTACTTGAAATGTGGCTTATCTGAGTTAAGACATCTATGAGTATAAAATGCAGATGAGATTTTGAAGATTTGGTTTAATTAAAAAAATGTCAATTTCTCTTGTAAATTTTTAAAACTGATCACACATTAAAATGATTACATTATAAATGTATAGGTTTCAATGAAATATATTATCCATTGTCGCTTTATTTCTCTGCTCTCTTTTATAACAAAAGGTCTTAAAAGCATTGCTAACTGCCACTGTCTCCACTTATTCACCTTACATTCTCTCCTCTATAACCCCCCATCAGCACCAAGACCTCAATTAGCAAGGTTTCGAATGACCTCTACATTGCAAACTTCTATGGTTATGACTTTACTTTTAATGAATTTGATCTCATAGCATTATTTGACACAGTTCATGACTCCGTCCTTCCTGAAATTGTCTCCTCTTTTGACTTGACTGAAACTCCATGCTTCTGGTTTTTCCCTTTACCTCCCTGAAGCAACTCTTTGCTGTTTCCTTTCCCCCTCTGTGACCGTAAACTCATTCTTGGGATTTCACCTTTCATCAACATTTACTCTCTTGTTTACCCAGTCTGTTACCTTAAACATCATAGGCATATGAGGAATCCAAAATGTTTCCTTAAGTCCTAAGGTATTTCCAAAATTCATATATACAACTACTGTTTGGTATCTTTATCTGGTTTTCTGATAAGCACCTCAAAATTAACTCAATTCTCTCTTGATTCTCCCTTTCCGTACACCTGCCAGTCTTCTCAGTCTTAGTTGATGGCAGCACCATCTGCCCCATTGCTTAGGCCCAACATCTAGGATCTATCCTGTCTTCTGTAATATCCAATTCATCGGCGTATCAGTTTGACTCTTTTTCTAAAGCATATTTCAAACCTGACGATTTCTCTCAATATTCCCTGCCTGCTTCCTGGTTCAAACCACCATTTTCTCTCATACAAACTGTTGTAATAATCTACAAAATTGTTTTCCTGCTTTTACTCATACCCCATGACATAACCCATTCTCCATATTACGAGCAGAGCCATTGTATTAGTTTGTTTTCATAAAGACATATCTGAGACTAGGCGATTTACAAAAGAAAGAGGTTTAATTGGACTTATGGTTCCATGTGTCCAGGGAAGCCTCACAATCATGGTGGAAGGTAAGCAAGAGCAAGTCACATCTTACGTGGATGGCAGTAAGCAAAGAGAGAGAGCTTGTGCAGGAAAATTCTCCCTTATAATAACCATCAGATCTCGTGAGGCTTACTATTACAAGAACAGCATGGGAAAGACCTACCCCCATGATTCAACTGCCTCCCAGCGGGTGCCTCCCACAACACATGAGAATTCAAGATGGGGGCACAGTGGGGACACAGCAGAACCCTATCAGTCCGCCCTGGCCCCTCCCAAATTTCAAGTCTTCACATTTCAAAACCAATCATGCCTTCCCAACAGTCCCCCAAAGTTTTAACTCATTTCAGCATTAACTCAAAAGTCCGCAGTTCAAGTCTCATCCAAGACCACACAAGCACCTTCTGCCGAAGAGCCTGTAAAATCAAAAACATGTTAGTGGGGGTACAAGCATTTGGTAAATACAGCCATTCCAAATGGGAGATACTGGACAAAACAAAGGGGCTATAGGCCCCATGCAAGTCTGAAATCCAGCAAGGCAGTAAAATCTTAAAGCTCTAAAATGATCTCCTTTTACTCCATGTCTCACATCCAGGTCATGCTGATGCAAGAGGTAGGTTCCCATGGTCTTGAGTAGCTCTGTCCCTGTGGCTTTGCTGGGTACAGCCTCCCTCCTGGCTGCTTTCACATGCTTACACTGAATGTCTGTGGCTTTTCCAGGTGCGAGGTGCAAGCTGTCAGTGGATCTACCATTCTGGAGGACGATGGCCCTCTTCTCACAGCTCTACTAGGCAGTGCCCCAGAAAGGACTCTGTGTGGGGGCTCCAACCCAACATTTCTCTTCTGCACTGCCCTAGCAGAGGTTCTCCATGAAAGCCCCACTCCCACAGCAAAATTTTGCCTGGACATCCAGGTATTTCCATACATCTTCTGAAATCTAGGCGGAGGTTCTCAAACCTCAATTCTTGACTTCTGTGCACCAGCAGGCTCAAAACCATGTGGAAGCTGCCAATGCTTGGGGCTTCCACCCTCTGAAGCAACAGCCTGAGCTGTACCTTAGCCTCTTTTAGTCATGTTGGAGTGGCTGGGACACAGGGCACAAAGTCCCTAGACTGCACACAGCACGGAGACCCTGGGCCTAGCCCACAACACCATATTTTCCCAGGCCTTGGGGCCTGTGATGGGAGGGGCCACCGTGAAGACCTCTGACATGCCCTGGAGACATTTTCCCCAGTGTCTTGGGGATTAACATTCAGCTCCTCCTTACTTATGCAAATTTCTGCACCTGGCTTCTATTTCTCCTCAGAAAATTGATTTTTCTTTTGTATCACATTGTCAGGCTGCAAATTTTCTAAACTTTTATGCTCTGCTTCCTGTATAAAACTGAATGCCTTTAACAGCACCCAAATCACATCTTGAATGTTTTGCTGCTTAGAAGTTTCTTCTGCCAGATACCCTACATCATCACTCTCAAGTTCAAAGTTCCACAAATCTCTAGGGCAGGAGCAAAATGCTACCAGTCTCTTTGCTAAAACATAACTAGAGTCACCTTTGCTCCAGTTTCCAACAATTTCCTCATCTCCCTCTGAGAACACCTCACTCTGGACTTTATTGTCCATATCACTATCAGGATTTGGGCCAAGCGAGTTTCTTCCCCCGTTTTCCTGTCTTTTGAGGTCTCCAGACTGTTTCAACCTCTACCTGTTAGTTCCAAAGTCGCTTCCACATTTTTGGGTATCTTTTCAGCAATGCCTCAGTCACTGGTACCAACTTCCTATATTAGTCCATTTTCACTCTGCTGATAAAGACATACCCGAGACTGGGCAATTTACAAAAGAAAGAGGTTTAATTGAACTTATAGTTCCAAGTGGCTAGGGCAGCCTCACAATCAAGGTGGAAGGCAAGGAGGAGCAAGTCACATCTTAGGTGGATGGCGGCAGGCAAAGAGAGAGCTTGTGCAGGAAAACTTCCCCTGATAATAACCATCAGATCTCGTGAGACTTACTCACTATCATGAGAACAGCACAGAAAAGACCTGCCCCGATAATTCAATGACCTCCCACCAGGTTCCTCCCACAACAGGTGGGAATTCAGGATGAGATTTGGGTGGAGATACAGCCAAACCATGTCAGCCATACACTAAATTATGTCAGATTATGCCATATCTCTGCTTTAAGGTTTTTACCTTAAAAGTTTCCCATCTCATTAGGATAAATACAAACCCCTTACTCTTGTTAGTCCTGCTTCCTTATTCAATATGTAGAACTATTTTCCAACTTTTAAATTATTCTCCAGACAATTTTCCTTTCTAAGATCCCTTAAACACATCAAGAATGCTCTTCCTGGCTGTACCCACTACTTACATTGGTCTTCCCTGTTCTCTTCATAGTTGGCTCCTTGTTGTCATTTAAATCTCAGCTTAAATATTATCTCACCAGAGACATCTTCCCAACCACCCTAATCTAAAGTCCTACACAGGCACTCTTTAAAACAGCACCATGTTTTAATTTTCTACTTATCCCTAATCTTTACCATAGAGTATTTTCCTTGCTCATTTTTCCTTTAATTGTTGGACTTTCTTTGATATAAAGCAGAACCTTGTTGGCCTTATTCATCATTATATTCCCAGTGGCTCAAAACAAACACTCAACTATTTGTTGATTGAATGCTTAATCACATCATCTTATTGACTAGCACAGGGCTAAAAATCTTCAAAATTTGTGGGAGAAGTTATCAGATTTCAAACAAACTTAATATAATGTTTTCAAGACTATTTTCCTGAGCAGCCACTCCTTGGTCCTGACTACCTGTTTTCATTCTAAACCAATGTTGTTCCAAAGAACTTTCTGTGACATCCAGTACAGTAGCTACTAGCCATATGTGGCTAATGAGCACTTCCAATGTGGCTAGTGCAGCTGTGGAAGTAAATATTTAATTTTACACCATTTTAATTACAGTTGACCCTTGAACAACACAGGTTTTTAAAATGCAGGTCTACTTGTACGTAGATTTCCATCTGTCACCTGAGACAGTAAGACCCACCCCTCTATTTTTTTTTTGTTTTTCCTCCTCTTTAGCCTGCTCAAAGTGAAGATGGTGGGAATGAAGACCTTTATGATGATCCACTTTCACTTAATAAATAGCACATATGCTTTCTCTTTCTCATGATTTTCTTTTTTCTTTCTATTTCTTTTTTTTTTTATTTCTTAAGACAGAATCTTGCTCTATCACCCAGGCTAGAGTGCAGTAATGTAATCTCAGCTCCCTGTAACCGCTACCTCCCAGGTTCAAGCGATTCTCGTGACTCAGCCACCCAAGTAGCTGTGATTAAGGCATGTGCCACCATGCTCAGTTAATTTTTGTATTTTTAGTAGAAATGGGGTTTCACCATGTTGGCCAGGCTGGTCTCAAACTCCTGGTCCCAAGTGATCTGCCCTCCTTGGCATCCCAAAGTGCTGAGATTACAGGCATGAGCCACCACACCTGGCCTCCTTCTCATAATTTTCTTCCTAACATTTTCCCTTCCCTTGCTTACTTTATTGTAATATAATACATATGATATGTATGAGATACATATAACATAAAAAGTATGTGTTGGTAAACCTTCTGATCAACAGTAGGCTATTCGTAGTTAAGCTTTGGGGTAGACAAAAGTTATGCCTAAATTTTTAGCTGTACAAAGTGAAGCGGAAGTGCCCTTAATACTCCCCCACACACTTTGTTCAAGAATCAACTAGAATTTAAAATTAAGTAACCACATGTAGCTAGTGATCACCATATTAGATAAAGCAGCTCTAGTGTGAATGTTCTTTTAAGGCAGTCTCTATGTCTCAGTTCATCCAACGTTCTGAGTACTCAGCAAGTTTCTGATGCAGCACAGGTACTCATAAAGGATGATTGTAATTCTTGAGTTAAGGGTAGCACTGAATGACAGGACAATGGAATTACTGTGTCTGTGTCTTGGTCAGCTCAGAATGCTATAACAAAATTCTTCGGACTGAGTGATTTACAAACAACAGAAATTTGTTGGTGACAATCCTGAGGGTGGGAAGGCTAAGATCAAGCAGCCAGCAGATTCAGTGTCATGTGAGGGTTCACATTCCATTTCAGAATGGCTTCTTCTTTTTTTTTTTTTTTTTGAGATGGAGTCTCACTCTGTCACCAAGTTTGAGTGCAGTGGCACGATCTCGGTTCACTGCAACCTCCACCTTCGGGTTCAAGCAATTCTCCTGCTTCAGTCTCCTGAGTAGCTGGGACTACAGGTGCGTGCCACCACTCCCAGCTAATTTTTGTATTTTTAGTAGAGACAGGGTTTCACCATGTTGGCCAGGATGGTCTCGATCTCTTAACCTCATGATCCGCCAAAAATGGCTTATTTTTGCTGCATCCTCACATGGAGGAAAGAACACATTCTTTCTGGCTTCTTTTATAAGGTCATCCATCTAACTTACAGGGACGCAGTCTTCCTGATCTATAAGCATCTCCAAAAAGCCCCACGTCTTAATACTATCACCTTGGCAGTTACATTTCAACATACGACTTTCAGGGTGACACAAACATTCAGACTATGAACTCTGTGGCAGAGACAGCCACCACATTGTGCCTTCCCTTCAGTGCAGAAATGGAAGTAGTACAAATCTTAGGGTTAGGTGACCGAGATTCAAGATACCTACCTACTGTTTACTGGTTGTGTGACTTCAAGCAATCACAGAGCCACCTCTGGGATTCTGTTTCTTCACCTGGAAAATGATGACATAAAAGAATGCAGCCCCTAATTCACTGAATTTTTAATAGGAATCAATTGAAACCAAGAAAAGGAAAATCAAGCTGTAAGTTACGGAGTGGCCTTTAAGTATATGGTTTGGTTATTAATCCTACAGATTGTTCCTGTTGGCAGATAAATATTAGGTGTTAGTTATCAAACATCACATCACCTAGACTGCCCTGGCCTTAGAAATGTTGGCATCTGCTCGTTTCACTGCATGATGGAAAAAAAAGAATAAATAAATCATAAATGATTAATTTAGACTTCCCTCCATGCCTCCCGTTAACAGCACAAAGCCCCCACCACACAGCAGGCTTAGTGATGAACTGGTGTGGTAGAACCTTCAAGACAGCGGCTAACCCTTCTCCAAGTACAACCAGCTGTGAAAACAAATTTAACTCCACCAACACTGAAAAGGAGCAAAGCTTTTTCATAGGTTAGAGATATAATGTTCACCTCATTCAGAGGGATCCAAACCAAATATCAATGACTTCTGGGGTAAGGCTATTAAGTATAATAGATAGATTATCTACTAGTTTACTAACGTGAAGGAAGAAACATTTGTCATAGTTTTGCTAGAAAATGAGACTTTATCAAAGGGAGAGAGGGTGAAAGGTCACCAGTTCTATTGGTGCGATTATTATCTTTACATAGCTGGAGTGGCAAAAGAAATGATCCCAAACAGAGTAAAACAAAACAGACCGCACCGAAGCACTTCAAGATGAGCCCCAAGAAGCCATCATAGTGGACCCATTGGCTTCATCTTAATTTATCATCTTGCCCCTTGTTGACAAGAGTTTGATTGGGTTATCCATCTATTTAAGCTGCAGTAAGTTTTATCACAGCAAACCACATGATAGACGTTGAAGATGGTTATTTCTTGGAAATTGTGATAATAACAGTAATACTATTGTTTTTGAGCACAAATGACATCCCTGAAACTTTGCATTCTATTTATCTCCGTTAACAATTCACAAAGTAAGCGTTACGATTTTCACTTTACAAATGAAGCAACTTGGGTTTAATCAAATTAGACCATTGGAGCTGGCTTTAGGGATATTTCTGTTTTTGGTGTTAATATCGCTGTCAGAGGAGACTGCTTATAGAAACACCTTTCTTGGTTCCTCAATACATGCATACATAAGAAACTTAATAGTCAATGCCTATTTCTCATTTCTGTCAACATCTTTGCCCATATCTCTCTATGGCTTCTCACCTTGGAAAGGTAGATCTCAAGAAACTCTTCTTCTGTGGAAGCTAGGTTTCTTTAATGCTACCTTTACTACCCTTGTCAGAAGTCACAAATGCCTCAAAAAAGCTGGAGTTACTCATGTTAGATAAAGCAATTTCTCCAGCCTCACTTTTCTCTTTGCTCTGAGGATGCCATTCTCACCTGGTTGCCTCACAGATACCCCTGGCACCTAGATTAACCCCTGGCATTCAACAAGAGCCTTGGATGGTCTGCCTGGGTTTTGTTTTAGCTTCCTCCAGAAACATAGTTTCTTGGTATTTCCCATTTATTTCCATAAGAAAATAAGGCTCTTTCACATACTATTTTCAGAGCCAGGAGCAAGCCTGGGACTTCCAGTTCCCATGACACTTTTCATTACAGGGACATACCTTTTCTTTCTTTTCTTTTCTTTTCTTTTCTTTTCTTTTCTTTTCTTTTCTTTTCTTTTCTTTCTTTCTCTCTCTCTCTCTCTTTCTCTCTTTCTTTTCTTTCTTTCTTTTTCTTTTTTTTGTTTTTGTTTTTGAGACAGAGTCTTGCTCTGTTGCCCAGGCTGGAGTGCAGTGGTGCAATCTCGGCTCACTGCAGATACCTTGTATTTTAATGAAAATAAATATGATTTAATAAACATAAATGTTGTCAAATTAATTGAATGAATGTTGCAAAATAATTGAATTATTTTACAAAATCATTGCAGCTGACAGTTATTAGTTTTCTATATAGTAGATGGTATACTAAGACTTCACAGATATAACTATGTGTAATTTTTTTTTTTTTTTTTTTTTTGAGACAAATTCTAGCACTGTCTCCCGGGCTAGAGTGCAATAGCACAATCTCAGCTCACTGCAACCTCTACCTCCCGGGTTCATGCAGTTCTCCTGATTCAGCCTCCCGAGTTGGGATTACAGGTGCACACCACCACACTTGGCTAATTTTTGTATTTTTAGTAGAGACAGTGTTTCACTCTGTTGGCCAGACTGGTCTCGAACTCTTGACCTCATGATCTGCTTGCCTCTGCCTCCCAAAGTGCTGGGATTACAGGCAGGAGCCACCATGCACGGACAAGAAATTTATCTCTCATAGTTATGGAGGCTAAGAATTTGCAGATCAAGGCAGTTGCAGGTTCATAGATGGTGGAGGGAATCAACAAGCCTTCTAGGGCCTCTTTTATAGGGGTACTACTCTCATCCATGAGGGCTTTCCTTTCCTGACCTAATCACCTCCCCAAAAGCCCCATCTCCTAATTCCATCACCTTGTAGGTCAGAATTTCTTTCAACATATAAATTTTGGGATAACACAAACACCCAGACCAGAGTGTAATTATTTTCATTTAACAAGAGAGACAACTGAGACACAGAGAACTTATGACATTTGTCCAGGACCATACAGAGGAAAGTAATACACCAAAGTCTATCTCCAAACCTGTATTCTTACGTAACCTATAGTGGGGGGATGTTACAAAGTATATGGACATGGAAGCCAGAGCCTTGATTCGGATTCATTCCCTGCCATTTCCTGTGTGCCAACCTTTCTACCCTAAGCAAGTCCCTCAACACCTTTGTACATGGATTATGAATGTGAGGTCTCAGCCCACCTACCTGAGCTGGAATTTCTGTTCCGCCACTTCCACTTAGCTGGTATGAAGCCTTGGACAATCCAGTAACCATCCGTGCCTTGGTTTCCTTATCTATGAAGCAAGGATAATAATAGTATCTATTCCCATAGACAATTAAATGTCCTGAGGCAAGTAAAGTGTTTTTTACAGTGCCTGGCCGACAAGAAACAGTTAACAAGTATTAGCTAATCCTGTCATTATAATCATTATAATTGAGAATCAGCTTCCTGATCTGTTAAACCGGGATAATTAATCATCTTCACCAGAGTGTGGTGGGAATAAATCAATAAATGCAATCAAAATCTTCAGACAACATACACTATTATTCTTTGGCTTTGCTAGATGCTTTGGAGAAGCATACATGTAAAAATGTACTGAACCTCAGAAGCAACTTTCACAGGCAACTTTCAGAGAGAAATTAGATGTGGACATTCATTGTTCTAGGGCCCAGTAGCTGAATCTCCTCTGTCTTTTCTCTCTGTGGGTCATTTAACAATTTAGCTAATCCATGGACTCTTCACACAGGACAAAAAACAAGGACAATTTATGAGATTTGGAAAGACATGAAGAGTGGTAGAAATAGCAGAGGCATGGGTCAGGCAGCCCTGACTTTAAATCCTGTGTCCTACACTTATCAATGGGCTAAACGTGGGCAGGTCACCTATACCCTGTATCTGTAAAATGAGATCAAAATCACCAATCTCATGGTCTTGTGTGTCATCTTAAATATAACATATGTAAAGCACAAAGGAGAGTCATTTCCATCCTCCTCACTTGACCAAGCTCTCGTGGCCAAGGTCAAATCTGTATTTTCCATGAGTAGCTAAAGATCACAGGGCTGAACTTTTCCATTCAGCAAAGAGAAGAAAATACTCATTTTGTGATTAAGTATATTTAAATTGTATCTATTATTAATTTCATTTGAGTTTTGTACTTAAGTTAAACACTGATTTCACTAGGTAGAGTACAAATTTAAGTATTCAGTGTAAATAAAGTTTAAGTACACTGGTACAGATTTAGTTTCAGTAAACTGATCTAATTTAAGTAGAGTACTATGCAAGCTAAAATGCACTGATGAGTTCTGCTGGTAGACAGGAATGGCTAAAGATGTGGGTGGTCAGAGAAGAGAGAGTGTTCACTTAATTTTTGAATTATTCCCTGACTGCTTCTTCATTATCTTCCATCTCCACCTTCACACCCATCACTAGGTATCAACAGGCTCTCAAGCTCTTCCAAAAATTTTGAAGAAAAATATGTAATAAAGAACTCATGGTCTGGAGCTGAGTTCAAGTCCTGATTGTTCTTGTTAATTTTCTGTCTTGTTGATCTGTCTAATATTGACAGTGGAGTGTTAACGTCTCCCATTATTATTGTGTGGGAGTCTAAGTCTCTTTGTAGGTCTCTAAGAACTTGCTTTATGAATCTGGGTGCTACTATATTGGATGCATATCTATTTAGAATAGTTATCTCTTCTTGTTGCATTGATCCCTTTACCATTATGTAATGCCTTTTTTGTTTTTTGTTTTTTGTTTTTTTAATCTTTGTTTGTTAAAGGTCTGGTTTATTAGAGACTAGGATTGCAACCTCTGCTTCTTTTGCTTTCCATTTGCTTGGTAAGTATTTATCTATCCCTTTATTTTGAGCCTATGTGTGTCTTTGCATGTGAGATGGGTCTCCTGAATACAACACACCAATGCACTGGTCATTAGAGAAATGCAAATCAAAACCACAATGAGATACCATCTCACACCAGTTAGAATGGTGATCTTAAAAAGTTAGAAAACAACAGATGCTGGAGAGGATGTGGACAAATAGGAACACTTTTACACTATCAGTGGGAGTGTAAATTAGTTCAACCATTTTGGAAGACAGTGTGGCGATTCCTGGAGAATCTAGAACCAGAAATACCATTTGACCCAGCAATCCCATTACTGGGTATATACCCAAAGGAGTATAAATCATTCTACTATAAAGACACATGCACACGTATGTTTACTGCAGCACTGTTCACAATAGCAAGGACTTGGAACCAACCCAAATGCCCATCAATGATAGACTGGATAAAGAAAACGTGGCACATATACACCATGGAACACTATGCAGCCATAGAAAAGGATGAGTTCATGTCCTTTACAGGGACATGGATGAAACCGGAAACCATCATTCTCAGCAAACTAACACAGGAACAGAAAAACAAATGCCGCATTTTCTCACTCATAAGTGGGAGTTCAACAATGAGAACACATGGACACGCGGGGGGCAGATATCACACACTGGGGCCTGTCAGGGGGTGGGTGGTGGGTAGGGGAGGGATAGCATTAGGAGAAATACCTAATGTAGATGACGGGCTGATGGGTGCAGCAAACCACCATGGCACTTTTATACCTATGTAACAAACCTGAATGTTCTGCAAATGTATCCCAGAACTTAAAGTATAATAAAATAATTAAATAAATAAACAACACCCCCCCAAAAAAAAGACCTCATGTATGTCATTCATTTTAAGAAAATTTAATGAGTACCTGCTGTATTCCTGGCTGCTCTATATTAGCTGCTCATGACATAGACCCAGTCCCCTCAAGGCACTCACAGTGATTGAATAAACGAGCAAGATTTTCCTTGGACTTAAAAAGTAAGGAAAGATTCCTAAGACATGGATCCTTCCTCGAGGAATATTTTTTTTAGTCTGATAGAGGAAGAAAGAGCTTAGGCACAAATAAAGCCAATGCTAAAAGTGCCTGAAGTTTGGAGGAAAATGGTGGATTTGGGAAGGGGATGGTGTGGCAGTGGAGAGCACCACATTTCAGGCAGGAAGAACAACCAGGGTAAAGGTATAGAAGAGCAGAAAGTTCTGGACATACAAAAGACACATGGAGTAGAGCTTCCTGAAACAGCTTCCCAGCTTCAGAAAACAGACACCAGGACACTTGACTTCTACTTTTGCTCCAGTTTGCCTGTGATTTTTCCATGTAAAAAGTCTATCTGGGGCTGGGTATGATGGTTCATGCCTGTAATCCCAGCACTTTGGGAGGCCAAGGTGGGCAGATCACCAGAGGTCAGGAGTTCGAGATCAACCAGGCTAACATGGTGAAACCCTGTTTCTACTAAACAGACAAAAATTAGATGGGTGTGATTGGGGTGCGGGGCCTGTAATCCCAGCTGCTCCAGAAGCTGAGGCAGAAGAATCACTTGAATCTGGGAGGCGGAAGTTGCAATGAAGCAAGATCACACCACTGCACTTTAGCCTGGGCAACAGAACAAGACTCCATTTCAAAAATGAAAATAAAAATAAAATAAAAGTCCATTTTGGACACTGCTTTAAAGAGGGCATAGGGTCTGGGCATAGTGGATCACACCTGTAATCTCAGCACTTTGGGAGGCAGAGTAGGGTGGATAACTTGAGCCCAGGAGTTTGAGGCCAGCCTGGGTGACTTGGAAAAACCCCACCTCTATAAAAAAAATACAAAAATTAGCTGGGTATAATGGCACACAGCTATAATCCTGACTACTTGGGAAGCTGAGGTGGGAGGATCACCTAAGCTCATGAAGGTAGAAATTACAATAAGCCACGATTGCGCTTCTGCACTCAAGCCTAGGTGACAGAGTGACGCTGTCTCAGAAAAAAAAAAAAAAAAAAAAAAAAGGGCATAGGAAGCTGTAACAGACACCAACACCATGGAATATCATGGAGAGGCTTCTTGCCTGGCCTTGGCAGCCCAGATATTCCACCCCATGTAACTGGACCGTGTCAACTCAACAATCGGCACCTCCCTTTCCTTATCTATAACACGAGCACATAGAACAATATTCCAGACCCTTCTAGCTCTAATATTGGTGGTTCTATAAGTTCTCCAATAGAAGCTGGCCAGAGAGAGATGTCTTTCTTTCTGGCTTTTCCCCTTTCTCTTTAGATTCTCACATGTCCTGGTCTCTGGACAGCTGATCATGCATATTATTTTGTCCTGCAACACAAAGTAATGAATTTCGTTTCCAAATTTTATATAATACCTAGGAATTCTTGTGTATAGAAAAATGCATGTGTCAATGGAAAACTATGCCTTGCCTACATAGCTCACCCTCCAAATTACATGATTCTAGCCTTTCGTTGTCTTCAAGCTCTTTTACAACTCTGTAAATTGTAGGTAACTAATAGCAATGTGAATTAATTCTTGTCTATAAACATGCAAATTCAACCCTATCTTTAGAGGTTGTCTTTGTCTATTCTTGCTGCTATAACAAAATACTATAAACTAGGGAGTTTATAAACAGCAGAACTTTGTTTCTCACAGTTCTGGAGACTAGAAACTCCAAGACCATGGCACTGTCAGGTTTAGAGTCTGGTGAGGGATCATTTCCTGGTTAATAAATGACTGTGTCTTCACATGGTGGGAAGGGCAAAGGATCTCCGATGTGCCTATTTTATAAAGGCACTAATCCCACTCACGAGGGCTTCATCCTCCTGACCTAAGTACCTGCTAAAGGCCACACCTCCGAATATCATTACCTGGGGGATCAGGATTTCAATACATAAATTTTGAGGGAATACAAACATTCAGACCATAGCCAGAGGTCTAATGAATTTCCCTCACCCACTTGTGAAAAAAAGTTTTACCTCCATTTGCACGTTCATTCCAATATTGCTAATTTACAAATGTTCCTGTTCTTCAGATTCTTTTCTATACTTAGGACAAGCTCTTAGGTAATCTCAAGCCCTGTGATCCTCAGAGTTAGAGATTTTCTCATCATAAAAGCGGAAGCTCAGGTAAAGGTGGTAAAAGCAGGTCTTGGTGGTTTGTAAAAGCCCTGTCAGCTGTTGCAGCTGATACTTTACTCACCACGGGAGGTTCAAAAAGTGCTTTTTAATTAAAATTAAATGAATTCCAATATGTCTTCTTTTTTTATTTTGTAAAAGTAGGTGTATTCGTTTTCTAGGGCTGTCATTACAAAGCACCACTGACAGGGTGGCTTCAGTGACACAAATGTATTGCTTCACAGTTCTGAAGTCTAGAAGTCTAAGATCAAGGCAACAGAGGGTTGGTTCCTTCTGCGGGTCATGACGGAAGACTGCTTCTACGCCTTTCTCTGAGGCCTGTGGGTGGCCATCTTCTCCCTGCTTCTTCACATGGCCTTCCCTCTATGTTTGACTCTTTGTTCAAAGTTTGACTTCTTAGAAGGACACCAGTCCGACTCTATCAGGACCAGCCCTAATTAACTAATTTTAATTTAATTATTTCCTTAAAAACCCTATCTTTAAACACAGTCTTATTCTGAGATACTAGGGGTTAGAACTTCAGCATATGAACTTTGGAAGACACAGTCCAGCCCATAACAGTAGAACTAAACAAAAATGACGAGGTAACTGTTACATGGTCTTTGAGACTATACAAACCACAGAATCGGAAAATATAGATTCACTTTACCAAATTATCTGAGAGGAGAGGCACATGGGCTGGCATGCTCTGATGATTCATGGTCCAACACTTCTTAAACTGTAACAAGGCGCTGACTGCGTTCTCCTATCCTACATAATGTACTAGTTTTACTATGCCATAATGAGTTCCCTGAATGTAACAGCTCCCTGACAAGAATTGTCAGATTTAGCAAATCAAAATACAAGACACCCAGTTACATTTGGATTTCAGATAAATAACATTTTTATAAAGATAAGTATGACTGCTGTAATATTTGAGGCATGCTTATACTAAAATGTTATTTGTTGTTAATCTGAAATTCAAATGTAACTGGGTACTCTCTGCTTTATCTGTCAATCTTACTCCAATCCCTCAGGGATATACACATGCTATGTTTAAAATTCTCACTTGTCACCTCTCTGCACTTTATAGAGATAAATCCCCATCACCCCTAGGCATTGAATGTTTGTATCCTTCTTAATTCATATGTTGAAGTGTTAACTCCCAGTGCAGCTGTGTTTGGAGGCAGGTTCCTTTAGGGAAGTAAGTAAGGTCAAATGAGTCCGCAAGAGGAGGACCCTAATACAGTAAGATTACTGTCTTTATAAGAAGAGACACCAGAGGGCATGTTCTGTCTCCCTCCCCACCACCACGGAACACATGCACGAAGAAAAGATCACATGAGCACACAGTGAGGCCGCAACTGCCTACAAGCCAAGATAAGAGGCCTCAGGAAGTAATCTACCTTGCTGCCACCTTGATCTTGAACTTCCCAGTCTCTGAACTGGGAGAAATATATTTCTGTTGTGCAAGTCACTCTATCTGTGATATTCTCTCATAGCCACAGGACCAGTCTAACATATCCCTTAAAACAGCACACCAGAGACTAGTATACAGAGTACAATATATAGTCGGATGTTCATTATTTATTGAATGAATGACAAGTCTAGGCATTTTGGATGCTGCAAAGTGAAACAGGTACCCACCTTCTGTTCTATGAATGAATATGTGTTAACCTGTCTCTGCTGGGACCTGTCTTAACACATCACCCCATATTGTCAATGCCTGCTCATTTGTCTGCCTATTACCAGGGACCTTGGAAAGCAGGGACTGTATATCATTTATTCATTGTCGTGCATCTAACATTAAGCAAATTCCCTCTTATGCTAACTGTTCGCAATTTCCAATGAAACACACTCAAGGAAAAAAAATGGACTTGTAATGAAACGTGATATTAATCAAAGCTCTTGGGACTTGGAACTTTGATAGTTCTCCTTCAAGTTCCCCAGTTCAAATCTTCTCTCACCACCCAGTTTGGAGACAATCCACATATCTGAGCACACATGTCCGGGCACTGCTGGGATGAGATCAAATGTTTCCTGTCGGAGCTGGGTCTCAACAGCCCTTGGAGGGCTCTCAGTGACCCCTAGAGCCGGTGTGAAAGTGGACCAGCAGCCAGATGGCTTCACATTTCCACATTCCTTCAGCTTGTTTTCTTACTGTGGCAGATACCCAAGAGCATCCCAAATCCTCAAGAGAGATGGGATTTCAAGAAAATCTGTGTTTCTCTTGCAAAGCAAGAGATGTGAACTCTTGAGCCTGATGAAGAAAAATATGATTTAAAACACTGACTACAGGTTTTCAAGCTATCAGCAAAAATGTAAGAAAAGTACCCACACAGAGAGTGTTTGCTCCTCTCAACATTCAATTCTACCTGGAGGCAAATGTGCCACACATATCCACTGCCAAGGATTAAGACAGGTCAGGGATCACAGAGTTGTGGCCACATAAACAGATTATCCTGTTTCCTGAGACATCCTTTATGCTGCAGCTGCCTCCTTGGAGGAAGATCATGAATCACATTGTTCTCTCTTCCATTTGATCCGACACCATGTAAACAAGCAATGTTGAATGAGAAAGAAAACATTTCAGGCAAATGTTGGAACTGCTTACCTTGTATAAGCAATCTGCTTACTCAGTAACAAGGTCTTACACTAGAAAGAGGCAGTTTTGGGCACGAATATGTTTGGGTAAATGAATGAGAAATAATTATTTAACACCAATTATGCCACAAGTATTGTGGTTTACTCTTCCCACATGTGATCTCGTTTCATCCAAACAGCCACCCTGAGGGGAAGTGATAATAAATGGCACTGCTTTTCACAAATTATAAATGAGAAAACATGCATGAAACATTTAGTAATGGGGAAAGTCAGCATTTAAACCTATGTCTCTCTAAATGGGTAATTTATTTAACAACTCAGTAAACACTTATTTGTAATTAAAAATGGAAATAATAACTATTGAATAAAAGAATGAATGAGTCATTTCATTTGATCTTATTTTATTTATTTTTAAACTAATGAAGCTGAGAAACAAAGATGTTGAAGAATTTGGCTACTTTTACAAGTCTTGTAAGTGTTGGAATTTTGACCTTTTCTCTCTCATAAGGCAATTGAAAATTTCAGAAAATATTATGATGATGGGATGTCAATAAGAAATTACAATGAACCATCATTTGGGGTAAATTAATCTCAAACAAACAAACAAAATGTTTCTTGACAAATTTATAAATGACTGTCCTAAGAAGTCATAGACCACTTTGATGTTATCAGGCAGTTCATTAACAAATAGGTAGAAAGTAGAGACCAAAGAGCTGAAAAAGACATTGCCAAACAAATAGCCACCAAAATGAGTGAAACACTGGACTCAGATTACATAGTGCGATAAAGCTGACAAAATTGTAGGAAAATAGCCTACGTTAAAGGTTTGTAAAATCTTTCTTCAGTGTGCTTCATGTAAAAGTTCTCAAAGTGGGCAAATAGCTCAGATGCAAAGGTCCTCAGCTCCAGGGTAGGTCTGCATGTGTTTGTATCTCAACTCTACCAAATACTAGATGTGGACCTTAAGAAACTCACTCATATCACTGGGCTCCAGAGAATGGGAATACTAATTATACCTATTTCATTTAGTGTTATGAGGATTTAATGCTATATTCAAATCATATAGAAAATGCATGATGTATTTAAATAGAGAGCATGCCATGACTAAATGAAAACATACTTTGTTAAAATTGTTTATTTTACATCATAATATAAAGTGGTCTTATTTCATTTTTAAGACAATCGCAATTGTGGGTAGACGTCTTCTGATGTTAAAATTCGGATTCTTTCACTATATCTTTTCTGAAAATCTGTTTTCTCTATTAATGATCTAAGAGTTACTTTGCCTAGAACACCATCACTCACCAAAGCAATCAGGAAATTGAGAAATATCCAATCAAGTAGACATCAGTTGTGGTGTTCCAAATCCACACTACGACATTTATCGAGGGAGATGTGCTGACACTACAAGTGAAGAAGCGATGGTGCATTGTGTGGGAAAGCACTGAATTAAGAATCGCCGTTGAATTGGTCAGTTCTTTGCTTAAGTCACATTGCCTGTCTGAGTCTTAGATTTCTTAGATATTTGAAACAGGGGCTTGGGCAAAATTATGTCTATGGTTTCTTCCATCTCTCAAATGGAAGTTATCACCATTTTAGTGTTGCCTTGGTAATACCATACAAGTATTAGTATCAATTATTAGTATAAATAATTTGAGATCTTCTCCTTCCTGAATCACTGCTTCAGTCATTAAACCCAATTACCTCATTATCTAAATTCACATGAATTATAACCCTAAAAGGGATGTATGTGTAAAAATGGCTTTAAAGAACCAATGTGTCACCTCATGCATTTATAAAATAATCAAAAGTGCTGAGGCCATATGGTAAAAGGTCCAAGGTTCGCTAACTCCTTTCCCCAGTCTCTCCTTTTGACTTCCATTTCTATCCCACATCTTGGAGTATTTATTTATCTTAAGTTTAGATGAGGCCCTGCAGTCCCTGAAGGAGACATGGAAAGATTCAGTTCTGAAGAGGGACTTGGGAGAAAACCATATTTCATGCCCACTGGCATTTGGGAGGCTGTCGTACTGTCTGTTGGGAAGTTTCTTGCAGAGTATAAACAGAGAGTTTGAGGGTGGCCAAGCATCTGACTTCCCATCTGACTTGGGTGCGTTGTTGAAGCTCTCAGCACCTCCAGCTCACCATCTGCAGGATAGATCATCAGAATGTAACAGACCATTTATTCTGATGACCTTGTTTTACTGATGTAGAAATTGAGGCCCTGAAAGTAAAGCAATGTTCCCAAGGTCACAGCATGAGTTAGAATTTCCAATCAGAGACCACATTCTCAGCCATCCCTTTCCCTCTTTTAAGTCAAACATGTGTTGGTGACAAGAAAGAATTCTGATAATTGTGAGTAACAGTGCACAATTCAATTACTTTGTGGAGTTTTAGCCACACAATGAATTTAGTTTGCTGCAGTGGCAAGATTATGGGCATAGGTTTCAAGCAGACCTTAGTTGAGTCCTTATTTTTTGTTCAATAGCTGTGTATTTCTTTAGCCTATGGGCTACCTTCTGCTTCCTTCTTTGTAAAACAAGGATAATAATATCTGCTTCCTGGAATTTTTACTACATTAAAATGTAATTTGATAGCATATCCTAAGGAGTGGAGCATAGTGCTAGACACATAGTGAGGACTCTAAAAACTCCTTGTCTCCTCCTACAACCTCTTTGAGGCTGTGACAATCACACTTTAGAGTTCAATAGCTATGCATTGTTCAAAGAACACCCAGAGATAATTCACACAATTCTGCCTTTTAGATATTTATGTTAGTCACACTATAGAAAAATTGCCACTAAAACTGCTTTACCAAGGAATGAAAAGGGAATCCTGAAAAATAATAGTAAGAGAACACGGGCATACAACCACAAATACATATCATATGTACATATTTACTTCAATCTTGCTCTCCCAACATCCACTCCAAAGAAAACCACTAAAAGAACAGGTAAATTGTTTTTTTTAAGGTATAAATCAATAAGGACAAAGTGGAGAGAACGGTGCAACAATTTTGAAAGCTGGAAAGCAGATGCCTGATCTGTAGTAACTAACTTAGCAGGCACACAGAAACAGATCCTTTTGCTGGCAGTGAGGAAAGCTGAGAAACAAGTTGATTTACACCATCGAACCCATTAAAGGCTCAGACATTTTTTGTATCATGTACGTCTGAGTTTGGGAGAGAAGGTGGGGCAACACGCAAGAGATGCAGTTGAAACATTGTCCAAGGCAATCAGATCCCTAGATAGCTCCTCTTGTTCATATAGCATTCCTCTCACCCAGGTAGAAGGAGGGCTTATTCCTTAGGAAAGGTAAAACAAAGGGTCAGTTGACAGATGGATGACAGACATAGTTAGATATGAGTATGGGAGTGTCATCGTGAAATCACAGAAAACCAATGAAAGTTTGCATACTGTTGAAATGTTGAGACCTGCTGTCCTCTTCTCCATGTGGAGCTTTCGGAGTGCTGGCAGCCAGATATGTCCTGAAGATTGAAAGAATCTTCTCTAGAGCATCAAGTTAGTCTAAGGGAAAACACCTGGCTTCAGGGATTCCCTAATGTAAACCCCTAACTAAGTCTCTCTATTCTGAAAAATCGAAAGGACAGACCCCCTTTGACACACATGAAACTTCTCACCAAATATCAGAGCCCATCCTTAGGAGCTGGCAATCACCCAACGTCGTTTGATATTGAAAAAGAATATCTAATGTAAAAGTCAGAAACTAAATAGTAGGAGAGGGTAGGAAAAGGAGGAGGGGGAGGAGAAAGACAAAACACACAAACCCAGAAGGGAGAGAATTACAAAGTACTGTCATTGGTATCTTTCAGATGACAAGAGAATATATTTAATCTACAAATAAGAACAGGAAGCTATGAAATAGGAACTCTCAAAGAGGATTAAAAAGAAATCCTAGAATTATGAGAAATAAAAAAAAATCTAGAAATATGGGAGAAAAAGATAAAGAAAACTCCAACAGAGGCTTTTGAAGATAAAATTCAGTAAACACTATATAAAAAGTAGAACAGAATGACAGAAATGAAAAATGAATTAAAGACGGAGGGGAAAAAACATTATGACACATCCAAGAGGCTCAACATCCAAATATTTTGAATTCCAGTCACACAGAGTAGCAAACTGGGAGATAAAGATTTCATTTAAAAAAAAAAAAAAAATTCAACACAGCTTCCCCAAATCTAAAGTACATGAATTTCTGTTTCAAAGGGCTTAGCACACTGCATGGAAGCAAACCAATACCAAGACATACCATGAAGAATTTTCAGAATATTGAAGAGAAAATAAGATATTTACATAAAAGTTACATAAATGAGAATTAAAATAATATTGCACTTCTCACCGTCAACACATAAAGCTAGCAGGAAATGGGAAAATGTATTAAAAATTTCTAGGGAAACTGATGTGTCCCCTAAACACAGATGATCTCTCAATTTCATATAAAAATACAATAAAGGCTGGGCCTGATCCCAGCACTTTGGGAAACCAAAGTGGGAGGATTGCTTGGGCCAAGGAGTTTGACTAGCCTTGAAACATAGTGAGACCCTATGTCTAAAAAAAAAAAAAAAAAAAAAAAAGGTAAATAAACCAGGCATGGTGGTGTGCACCTGTGGGCCCAGCTACTCAGGAAGTTGAGGCAGGAGGATTCTTGAGCCCAGGAGAACAAGGCTGCAGTGAGCCATGTGCCAACGCACTACAGCCTGGACAACAGAGCAAGACCTTGTCTCAATTAAAAAAAAAAAAAAGCCACAATAAAGGTATTTTCAGAGAGAAAAGTTCTTAAATTTTCCAATTATTTCTCAGCAATCACCTGGCAGACTTGATTTTCTTTTTCTCTAAATAAGGAAATAAACCAGGAAATATGATCCAAAATCCAAATAGGAGATCCAACAAAAGAGAGAGACAAAATTGATTGCCACAATGAAGAGAAATAATGGGGTTGCCTGTGCGGTCCCAGAGAGCAACTAGGCCAGGCAGACACAGACAAGAGGAAATTTCCTTAAGAAGATGACGTTTTTAATTGTCTGAGGTATTTGTCTAAAGTATTTTTGTATATTTAAAGGAGAATTACACAATTGGAAGAGAATTCAAAGTTGAATTAATCATTAAGCACATAGGAAATAAGCCAAATTGTTGACTTCATGGGTTATTTCCCATGCAGGAAAGTACATATAATCACATTATATGGATCACATAAAATAGCATTTACATATTAATAATAAGGGTATATCAGCATTTATCTAATCAAAATTGCTAGATAAATATATGGGGAAGATGAAGCAATAGAATTTATTGGAGAGAGTGAGAAGTAAAGGGGAAAATGGTGGTAGTGGGGGTGGATGAAAGAGAACAAAATCCCATCTTCTATTTTGGGTAGTCATTATATAACGTCTAAAACGGAATCTAGAAATGGAGTCATGTCATTTGAAAATACAAAGAAAATATCATGGAATTAGCTTGAAAAAGTTCTGCTGTCCCTAACAAGTCTTGCATTGGATACTTTTTAATCACATACATGTTTACTTTTGATAAAAAATAAAAAGTAAATTAACTAGTGTTTCCCAAGCTTCCTCCTTAAAATATCCATCCAATCTCCAAACTATTACCTGTAATACTAGTTATCATTTTTGAATTGCCTCATTTTTTTTCTACTGGAACCATGAACAAACAATGATATCCATGCAGTCAACTAAGTTTGATGCATTACTTCTGTTTCTTCTTGTGTACCTTAAATGTAAATTATCAATAGTACAATTAAGAAGTACTTGTTAATGTACCACTCAGAATCGTCTACCTGTTGCCACACACTGAAAGCATTTTTTTTAATCACTCCTGAAAGGTAAGTTATTGCTTTTAAATAACCACTAGAGGGGAATGTTGCTCTTTTTACTAAGTAGTCACAGTCCACTAGGGAACAGTTTCCTCAAGCAAGGAGTAGGAATTATAAAGCCATGGCCTGCGTCATTTTTCCCTTCCTGGAGTGTAGAATCCTGAAGCTTGAGGGGATCTTGCAACCTATCTAGGTCAAGCCCCTCTGACCTCTCCCTTTTGGCACCAGAAGAAACCAAGACCCAGAGAGGAACAGCTTTTTTACGTCATAGGATAAAGGAAACAGAAAAACCAAGTGCTAAAGACAAAATTTCCTTATTTACCTAAGCTGGGCACATCTGGAATGAAATAGGAGAGTAAGTCAGAAGAGTAGGATTTTAGTTCAAGATCATTAAGCAGGGATTCGATCAGAAGAATTAGCACTGGTTGAATGTTTGCTGTGTGCTGGGTATACGTGTTACCATGTGCTACCATGTGCTGGGACTTTAGATTTCTCCATTCTTTATTCTTATCCTGATAAGAATTGTGTGTGGTAGAAAAAAAGGATTATCTATCCCCTTTCTACAGATGAGAAAACTAAGCCACAGAGAGTTTAAGTCACCTGCCCGGAATCAGACAGGAAGTGATTGCAGACCAGGGATTCAAAACTAAACAACGTAGCTCTGGAGTTCATGACTAATCATTCTGCTTACTGCCTGTCAGGGGAAGACCTGGAATGTATCTGTGAATGTGGAAAAAGCTATCACCCCTTCCCGGGGAAGTGGCCTCACCTCACCCTTTGGTCAGATGAGATGATGTGTACCATTGACCACAGAGATCCTTCAGGATTTATCAGGGTGGTAGACAGAGCTTTTTAAAGGACTGATTTCTTTCTATTCTCAATGTCTCTCATGATGCCTGGCTCAGAGGACTGGCTCATGAAATGTTAGATGAGTGAATAAATATGATCCTAACAACTTCACAAACGAATCAGTTGTAGAGAAAACATACTGTGTCACATCTTGTCATTCACAAAATTTAGGAAAATGCCACAAAAGCTATCTTTGTCCACTTGGTCTCACTTAACATTGTGGAGTTGATCCAATCAAATGCCTAATTCTACCTGATTTCCTCCCCCCTCCCCAAATTTGTAATGTATTTTGTTCAATCCATAAATCATAGTCTGTCACTGTGTACGTAGGCAGGCTCCTAGGCCCACTGCATTGTGTTATTTCATGAGCTGATGGAGCTGATGTGTCGCTGCCTTATAAAACACCTGGGGTCTTAATCACTTTTTGCTGTGGGCCCAGCCAAGTCTTCATCTTCTATGTTGATGGAACTTTGAGCTTGTTTAACTCACCATTCCTCACAAGACTGGGGCTTAGGGAGGGGAAGGGCTCCTATTTAAAAATAATAACCACGTTCAAAGAGGAGGATTTAATAACGGAGTTTACAGGTAGGGAAATTTCCTTTGCACAGAAGGAAAGCAAACTTCATGAAAAATACCTACAAATTTTCAATCTTCCTACTGGAAGGTTTGAAGTCATTCAGTGCAATTCTAGAAATGTAAGAGGTTAAATTGTCCATGTCTTGTCCCCAAACCAATTCATCCTTTACATATATTTAGAGACAGGGTCTCACTCTGTTGCCCGGGTAGGAGTGCAGTGTAGTTATCATAGCTCACTGCAGCCTGAAACTCCTGGACTCAATTGATCCTTCCACCTCAGTCTCCCTAGTAGGTAGGATTACAGGCACAAGCCACTGCACCTGGCACACATTGACTTTATTTTGGTGAATGCTAACATATGTATAAATTCTTGTAATCACCACCACAATCAAGATACAGGACTGCTTCATCACACTCAAAAAACTGATATTTCTTGACACCCAAACCTCTCTCCTCTGTACCTGGTGAACATTGATTTGTTCTTCATCAGTACAGTTTTGACCTGAGACTGTTATATAAATGTAACACAGAGTGTATAAACTTTGAGACTGTCTTCTCTCACTCAGCATAATCCTTTGGGGATTCCTCAAAGTTGTTTGGTGTGTCTATAATCTATTCGTTTTTATTGCTGAAAAATATTTTATTGTATGTGTATTAGTCTGTTCTTATGCTGCTAATAAAGACATACTGAGATTGGGTAATTTATAAAGGAAAGAGGTTTGATTGACTCACAGTTCAGCAAGGCTGGAGAGGCCTCAGGAAACTTACAACCACGGCGGAAGGGAAAGCAAACACATCCTTCACATCGTGGCAGGAATGAGAAGTGCCCAACAGAAGCAGGGAAAGCCCCTTATAAAACCATCAGATCTCATGAAAACTCACTCACTATCAAGCGAACAGCATGAAGATAAACACTCCCATGATTCAACTACCTCCCATTCAGTCCCTCCCAGGACATGTGGGGATTATGGGAACTACAATTCAAGTTGAGATCTGCATGGGACACAGCCAAACCACACCCAGTATGGAAGTACCACAATTTGTTTATCCATTCACCTGCTGAGAGATACTTCAGTTGTTTGCAGTTTAGGGCAATTACAAATAGGACTGCAATAAACATTCATATGCAGGCTTTCTGTATGAACATAAATTTTCATGACTGTAAGATAAATACCTATGCGTGCAACTCCTGGGTCACCAGATAAGTGTAGGTTTTACTTTACAATAAACTGCCAACATGTTTTCTAGAGGAGCTACATCATTTTGCATCCCCACCAGCATTGTATGAGAGTTCCAGTTGCTCCACATGCTCCCCACAGTGATTCATAATTCTCTTTCTCTCTCTCTCTCTTTTTTTTTTTTTTTTGCAATTTTAGGCACTCTAATACTTATGAACTGTTGCCACATTGTAGTGTTAACTCAAATTTCCCAAATGAATTATGATGCTGAGCATCTTTTAATGTGCTTATATTTTATACACCCACTTTGGTGACGTACCCATGGAAATATTTTACCCTTTTTCCAAAAAACAAAAAACAAAAATAAAAAAATAGGTTTTATTTTCTTACTGTTGGGTTTCAATAATTTTAAACTATATTCTGTATGCAAATCGTTTGTCAGACATTTGATTTGTAAATATTTTCTCCCAGTCTATGACTCTGCTTTTCATTCTTTTAACAGTACCTTTCAAAGAGCGAAAGTTTTGTTGTGTTTTGCTTTTTTAATTTTGATAAAATCCAATTTCTTACTTTTTAAAAGTAATTATGATTTGTGTTTTAGTGATAATATCTAAGAATATCTTGCTTAACACTAGGTCACAGAGATTTTCAAAAAGGTTTATCATTTAATGTTTTACATTTAAATCTGTGATTGATTTTGAGTTAATATTTATATTAAGTAAGAGACTGAGGTTGAGGTTCATTACATTGTTTGTGAATGGTCAATTCTCCCAAAACAATTTCTTGAAAGGATTATCTATTGTCCGTCGAACGGCCTTTGCATCTTTGTCAAAAATCAATTGGCTACATATGAGTGGGTATATTTATGGATTATCTTCTGTTTCATGGATCTGTGTGTCCATCCCTTCAATGCCACTATGTCTTAATTAGTGTAGCTTTATAGTAAGTCTTAAAATCAGGTAGCATGAGTATTACAACTTTATTCTCTCTCTTTTTTTTTTTTTTTTTTTTTGAGACGGAGTCTCGCTCTGTCGCCCAGGCTGGAGTGCAGGGGCGCGATCTCGACTCAACGCAAGCTCCGCCTCCCAGGTTCACCTCATTCTCCTGCCTCAGCCTCCGTAGTAGCTGGGACTACAGCGCCCGCCACCTCGCCCGGCTAGTTTTTTGTATTTTTAGTAGAGACGGGGTTTCACCGGGTTAGCCAGGATGGTCTCGATCTCCTGACCTCGTGATCCGCCCACCTCGGCCCCCCAAAGTGCTAGGATTACAGGTGAGAGCCACCGCGCCCGGCATTACATTATTCTACTGTTTTAACCATTTATAACCTTTCTATAATAATTTTAGAAGCATTAAGTATGATGCTAGCTCTTGGTTTTTTGGGGATGGTTATAGGTTTAAGAAAGTTTCCTTCTACTTTTAGTTGTCTGACAATTTCTGTCATAAATGATGTATTTTGCCAAATGATTTTTCTACATGTATTGATATGATCTTTTTTCTTCTGCAGGTTGTTAACATAATGAATTACACTAATTGATTTACAAATATTGAATCAGCCTTGCACTCCCTAAAAAATTCCACCTTGGTCTTCTGTATTATTTTTATTAATATTTATTACTAGATTTGATTCTTTAATATTTTGTCAATTTTTGTGTCTATTTATATAAGGGATTTAGTTTGTAGTTTTTTCTTTTGTTTTATATCTTGTTTTGGTACTATCATTGTCTGGTTTTGGTATTAGAGTAATACTAGCTTCCTAAAATAAGTCAAATAGTGCTCACTCCTCCTCTATTTCTAGAAGAGACTGTCTGGAATTGGTGTTACTCCTTTATGTATTTGGCAGAGTTATTCAGTATATCTACTTGATCAGGGGTTTTCTTTATTGAAAGGTTTTAATTTATGAATTCAATGTCTTCAATAATTGTGGCACTATGTGAGTTATGATATTTTGAGTCAGTTTTAGTAGTGGTTTCTGAGGAATTGGTAATTATATCTAAGTTATAAAATTCATGTACATAATATTATTTATAGTACTTTTTATTACCCTCTTAATATTTATGAGTTCTGAAGGAATATCCCAGTTTTTAAATTTTTTTATTTTATTTTATTTTCATTTGGGGGTTACCTAGTAGGTATATATATTTATGCAGTGCATGAGATGTTTTGCTACAGGCATGCAATGCATAATAATTACATCAGAGTAAAGGGGTTTCCATCATCTCAAGGATTTATCTTTTATGTTACAATCCAATTACGTTCTTTTAGTTATTTTAAAATATAAAATTACATTACTATTGACTATAGTAACCATGTTACATTACCAAATGCTAGGTGTATTATTCATTAATAAATTCTATCCAAACTTTTTCTGTCTTTCTTTTTCCAGTTTTAGTTTGGTATGTAAATTTTGTTGATCTTTAGAAAAGCCAGCTTATTGGCCAACTTTTTTCTACTCTTCTTCTATTTAAAAAATTATTGACTTCTGTCTATTTTTAAGTTATTTCCCTCCTTCTATTTGCTTGGTCCATTTTGCCCTTTTTAGTTTCTTAAGGTAAGAACAGATGTATTGATTTGAAGTGTTTCTTCTTTTCTAATATAAATACTTAATGCTATGAATTGTTCTTTAAAAACTGCCTTAAATGAATTTTACAAATCTTGATATGTCTTATTTTTATTTTGATTCAGTTCAAAATATTGTTCTAATTCTCTTGGGACTTCCTGTTTACCCAAAGGAAATAAAATTAGCCCTCATAGAACTATCTGCAAACCCATGTTTACTGCAGCATTATTCACAATAGCCAAGATATGGAAACAATGTAAATATCCATTGATGGATAAACAGATTAAGAAATTATATATAAAAATATATATATGCATATATGTGTGTGTACACACACACACACACACACACAGAGGATATTATTCAGCTTTAAAAAAGAAGGCAGGCCGGGCCGGTGGCTCACGCCTGTAATCCCAGCACTTTGGGAGGCCGAGACGGGCGGATCACGAGGTCAAGAGATCCAGACCATTCTGGCTAACATGGTGAAACCCCATCTCTACTAAAAATACAAAAAAGAAAAATTAGCCGGGCGTAGTGGCGGGTGTCTGTAGTCCCAGCTACTCGGGAGGCTGAGGCAGGAGAAAGGTGTGAGCCCGGGAGGCGGAGCTTGCAGTGAGCCAAGATCGGGACACGGCACTCCAGCCTGGGCGACTGAGCAAGATTCCGTCTCAAAAAAAAAAAAAAAAAAAAAAAAAAAAAAAAAAAGGCGATTTAGGTGTGGTGGCTCACACTTTGGGAGGACGAGGTGGGTGGATCATGAGGTCAGGAGATTGAGACCATCCTGGCTAACACAGTGAAACCCCATCTCTACTAAAAATACAAAAACAAAATTAGCCGGGCGTGGTGGTGGGCGCCTGTAGTCCCAGCTACTTGGGAGACTGAGGCTGAAGAATGGGCTGAACCTGGGAGATGGAGCTTGCAGTGAGCTGAGATTGTGCCACTGCTCTCCACCCTGAGGGGCAGAGTGAGACTCCGTCTCAGAAAAAAAAAAAAAAAAAGGCAATTTGGCCATTTGCTACCATGTGTATGGACCTGGAAGGCATCGTGCTAAGTGAGATAAGGCAGACACAGAGAGAAAAATACTGCATGATTTCAATTTTATCTGGAATCTAAAAAAAGAAAACTGTATACATAGAAACAGAATAAAATGGCAGTTACAAAGGATAGAGGTAGAGAAAGGAAATGAGAAGATGAAGCTTAAAGGATGTAAACTTGCAGATATGTAGGATGAGTAAATCGAGAGATACAATGTGCAACATGAAGAATATGCAGTCATGTGTTGCTTAATAACTGGGATATAGTCTGATAAACATGCTGTTAGACAATTTTGTCATTGTGTGAACATAATAGAATATGCTTATTCAAACATAGATGGTATAGCCTACTACACACCTAGGTTATATGATATAGCCTATTGTTCCTAGGCTACAATCCTGACAGCATGTTACCATACTGAATATTGCAGTCAATTTTAACAGAATGGCATTTATGTAACTAAACATAGAAAAGGTACAGTAAAAAATAGTATTACAATTTTATGAGCCACAATTATATACATGGTCTGTCATGGACTAAAACATCATTTTGTAGCACATAACTCTAATTATAATATTGTATTGTATACAGGAAATTTGCTAAGAGAGTGGACTTTAGATGATTTTAAGACCAAAAATGCATCACTATGCAAGATGATGGATATCTTAATTTGCTTAGCTATAGCAACTACTTCACTATTTATATTAAAACATAATATTTTACACCTGAGATGCATATAATATTTTTAAATCTCATAAAATACTTAAAAGCATGCTGTTTAATTTTCTTTTCTTTTTTCTTTTTCTTTCTTTGAAACGGAGTGTCACCCTGTCCCCATGCTGCAGTGCAGTGGCGCGACCTTGGCTCACTGCAACCTCCACCTCCCAGGTTCAAGCAATTCTCCTGCCTCAGCCTCCCGCATAGCTGGGACTATAGGCACACACCACCACGCCCAGCTAATTTTTGTAATTTAAGTAGAGATGGCGTTTTGCCATGTTGGCCGGGATCGTCTCGATCTCTTGACCTTGTGATGCAACCACCTGGGCCTCCCAAAGTGCTGGGATTACAGGAATGTGCCACTGCACCCGGTCTGTTTAATTTTCAAGTGTTTGAGAGTCTCCTGTAATCTTTGTTATTGATTTTAGTTTAATCTGTTAGAATGAAAGAATAACAATTGTATGATTTCAAGTGATTTTAATTTTTAAATTTGTTTTGTGACCTGGAATACACTCTATCTCGGTGAATGATCTCTGTCCACTTGAAGACAAGAATGTACATTCTTCAGTTGTTGGTTGATATGTTCTATAAGTGTAAAAACATCCAGTTTTGATGATGTTGTTCAGTTTTTCTACATCCTTGCAGACTCAATATCCACTAACTCTATCAATTACTGAGAACAGAGGTTGAATTACCGAGAGCAGAGGTAATACATCTAAATATAATGGTGGATTTGTATACTTCTTTCAGTTCTGTCAAATTTCATTTCATATGTTTTGAAATTCTATTGTCAGTACTTATTTTACACATTGAGGACTTTTACATCTTCTTGAGAAATTGACCTTACCATTATGTTATGTCTCACTTTATCCCTAATGTTTTTTGCTCTGACGTCTACTTTGTCTGATATTAATATAGCTAGATGTTAACCATAGCTTTCTTTTTAAATGAAAAGATTTGTTCTGCAAACAAAATTCCTTAACAGTTATTTTAGAGGAAGTCCGCTGGCAACAAATTCTCTTAGTTCTTTATCCAAGACAGCTTTTTTTGACTGTCATTTCTGCAGGAATTTTTTACTCAATGGAGGTTGACTGTGTTTTTCTTTAGGCCCTTTAAAAATGTTTGTTTACTTCTTTCTGGCTACCATGGTTTCTGATGAGAAATCTACAGTCATTGAAATTGTTGCTCTCCTAAGTAATGCATCATTTTCTCTGTTGTCTTCAATATTTTGTCTTTACTTTCCAGCAGCTTGATTATAATGTCTCCAAGTGTGAATTTCTTTATTTGTTTGTTTGTTTTCTGTTTGGAGTTCATTTAACTTCTTAAGTCTGTAAGTTTATGGGTTTTGTCAAATTTGAGAGGCTTTCTTACTATTATTTCTTCAAATATTTTCTCTGTACACTACTTTTCTTCTCCTTCTGGGACTTCTTTGACATAAATGTTAGATTTTTATATTTTCCCATAAATCTCTGAGACTGTTCCTTTTTCTCCATCTTTTCTCTCTGTGTTTTTCAGATTAAATAAATTCTAATGACATATTTCAAGTCCACTGACTTTTCCTTGTAGCATATTCATTCTGCTAGTGAGCCCCTACCGTGATACTTTTACTTTAGTTAATGTGTTTTTCTGTTTTTAATTTCCAGTCGTTTCTTCTTTATATCTTCTATTTGTTTTTGTTAAGACTTTCTACCTTCCCATTCATTTCAACAATGCTTACCTTAACTTGTTGAAGCATTTTAAAAATAGCTGTTTAGAGTCTGTCAGATAATTCCAACTAGCATTTGTTGATTTTCTGTTTCTCTTGAGTTAAGTTTGTCCTGATTTTTCATATATTGAGTAATGCTTGGATTGTGTTGTACATATTTTGAATATTACCTTGTGAGATGCTAAGTCTTGCTTAAACCATATGGATAATCTTAAGCTTTTAGTTTTAGTAGATCCATGCATGCACAGCTTGGGGTGTGTCCAGAAATTCACAAATAATTTTTAGGTGAATTTTTGGAAGTCCTCCCTCTCTGAAATCTCAAAATCTTCTCATTTCCTAGGACTCCCCCTTTTAGCCTACTATTCCCAAAGCTGATTTATTCACCGGAGTCTCCCATACTTCCCTTTGCTGTGCACAGTTCTGGGGTTAAGCTGTGGAGGACAGAAAAGGTAGGGGTGGGGGTATAGAAGTAAGAGTTTTCTCCTCCCTCTTCAAAGCACAGCTTCTTTATCCAATAGGAAGGTTCTACTCAGAATTCTAGGTGTTTGTGAGAAGCTACAGGCTGAAATACAACATATTTTGCAAATAAGAATTTACTGTATTCTCTCTGGCCATTAGGAAATTTGTTCTTACTACTCAAGCTATAACTAGAGTACTTCTCTTGAGTTCTTTCAGGCTCTGGGGTGGGTTGCACCAGGCCATGTGGATACCAGAGTAAAAAAGAATGAAAAACTTACTGCTGATTCAGTGATACATTGAATTTTGGCCTTCTTTGCCACCCCTCCTGCTACGAGTTATTTTTTAGAGTACTCAAAGTATCTTCTCCATCCACTCGGTCCAGGTTTTATAGCTGCTTTCCATGGAAGATCCAGGATGGAGTGTTCTTACTTCTTCCTACCCACATCTGAATACCCTGCATTGCGTTAATTATTCTAAAATCCAGAACATTCTTCTATGGGTAGGCTTTGCCTACTTCTCAGCTCTTTCTTTTCCAAGATCTAATGAAATTAAATTATGCTGTTTTCCACATGATTGCTGTCCTGCAAAAATCCAGGTGCACACAGAATAAAATGTTAATGGAACTCTTAGAATTGTGAAACGCAAAGGCTGTTTCTTGCATTTACATGTGTCCACACTATTCCATCATAATTTGATGCCTTTCCTCTGTCATCTATGTTTGCATAGTTTACTCCCACTGAGACTTTAAGATTCAGATCAAGTGTTGGCTTGAGCTTGAGGTAGGTGTTCATCATCTGTTTATACTCCCATGGTGTTCTGGACTATTTATGAATGTTTATCTGACTAGGTGTGTCTCCTTTAATCACTCTGTTCTTTTTGTCTGTATATCTCCAATGTCTGAAAGAAAGTGGATATTTCATAAATTTTGATGGATGAATGAATGAATGAATGAATGAGAAGGGAATAAAAATGTATTGAGTGCTCACTTTATAAATAATGTTATTTACTCTGCACAATCTTAAAAGAACATAATTGTATTAGACATGTTTTGCGAGTGACCGTCTCACGTTACCTGTCCTTGCTAAAGATGAATTTCCCCAACCCACAGCCTCAGCTGTCACAGTCAATTGGATCATGGTGGGCACTTTGTCAAGTTCAGCTTACCCAAAAACAGACTAAAATTTTATGGCTAGCAAGGAAAACATGAACCAGGTAAATCATCACAAGCTTTTTGGAATTTTGAAATAAGGAAACTAAGAGAATTTAGCCAGCTGGATCTAGACAGCAGCATATAGTTGAGACCAGGGTGACAACAAAGGCCTTGTCCAATCTGATACAAATAAAAGAAAAAGTAGTTTATAGGGAGGAGGCAGTGCATACTTACAGAGAAACAAGAGGACATGGAACCTTAGGAGAGAGACCATGATAAGAGAGAGAGTGGGGATGATGCCTCAACAGCTTCCCATATACAGCTCCCCCAAACTGACTATACATATACAAATTATTAATCTTATTTTTTCTTAAGACCCATGGTATACTTTGCAAAAATAACTTCTTGAACTTTCTTGAGTGAATGTTTATTGTTCACTAGCTTCTTATTTAAGCAGACATTGATGGTTGCTAACTCAATAACCATTAGCTCTTTTATTTCAAAGCCCTAAATTTTATCTAGATTTTCCAGCCTCCTTCATGTAGTCACATTTCCCTGAGAAGGTTAGTAGCATCCCCAACCCAAGAGATACATTTTATTTGGCTTAAGCCAAATGTTGTAGATCCCTACCATTATCAGTGCTTAGATTATGCAAAGAAAGGTGGTATAGTTCCGGCCAATGAGATGTGAGAGGGACTTAACCTGGGGACTTAGGCAAAACAGAGTTTTATGGGAGATGTCTTTAGAGGTTTGAGAAGGTCATATTCTAATTTTATTGTTTCTTCTCTAGGAATAAGCTGAAATATTCTAAAAAGTAAATTTTCTCTCATCAACTATTTGGTTATACTAAGATATGGACAATGAAGAAGAGGCAGAGAAATACTTGATTTCCCATTATTTATCAATTTAGAATAATAACTTGGTTCATTAGTATCCTTCAAAAGTGAAAAGTTTTTTGTTTTTTGTTTTTTTTTTTAATACAAGGTCTCACTCTGTCACCCAGGTTGGAGTGCAGTGGAGCAATCTTGGCTTACTGCAGCCTGGACCTCCCGGGTTCAAGTGATCTTCCCACCTCAGTTTCCTGAGCTTCCTACTGCTCCAACTTTATTGTACTTCCCAGGAACATCTCTTACAAACACCAACAATGAATGCTGTATTCTGCTATTGAAGTTCATCGTTATTTCATTTCTCCTTTTTTATAGAAATAATTTCTCCTTTTTCCTTTCTCCTTATCACACTGATCTGGTTATTTTCTCTCCTATTTAGATGGCTATATCCTCTTCATTCATTCATTGTTGGAGCCTCCCCATTTTAGCTTGTCCTTTCAAAGTGGGAGTGCCTCAGGGCTGAGATCTGGAGTTTTATTCTTTGCTATGCTCATAAAATCTTCCAGGGCAACTTCAACCAGTCACCTGCTCTGTAGGCTATCATGGAGTATCTAGGGGTACCTCCCACAGAATGTCAGCATAAAATGCTAACTGGGAGGTCATTACCCATTATTTTAAATAGGAAAAATTATAATACATTTTGTGTCAATCTCAAATTCACAACTAATTTTCTAAAACACAACAAAACAATATAAAATTATATTACTATATACAAGTATAATATAAACTATTGTGTTAAGGTGTCAAATGTTTAACATGGTGCCTCTGGATCATCAAACCATTAAAATAGTGGTAACAGGTTCCTGCTTTGTCTTCAGTAATATGACCTCTCCAGTAGTCAAGTAACACATCCATCTGTTAACACAAGATTTCAAAGTGTTTATCAGTATGTATTTGTTGGCTGCCCAAAGCTTTCTCTACACCTCTGACATCTTCCAATACTGGACTTTTATATCTAACTTTTTATTATTTTGCTCTCATTCTCCTCTCTATCTTGTACACTCACACACACACATACAGATGTACATATACACACATACACACACACACACATCTGCTTCTCTTTCCAATTTTTTCTACTTAGCTAAAGTCACCACCATCCACCAAGATATTAGAAATAAAAATTTAGACATCTTTGATCTGTCTTTTCCACTAATGACGACATCTGCTCTATCAGCAAATCCTGTCAATTGTATTTACAAAATACATCCAATGCTAGTTCCATTCCCCACCTCCACTAGAGTATATGTATTCCACATGGTCTAAACAAAGATTGTTACCAGCAATGGTTACTGAAAAACACTCCAAATTGAGCTCCCTGTGTTGACTCTTTCCCTCATCTACTTAAAACATTTTCCGAGCCTTCCCATTTTCCATAGGATAAAATACAAACTCATAACACCACTTACACAGCCTTCCATGATCTGGCTGCTTCCTTCCGTTGACCTCAACTGTTACCCACTCCACACTCCTTGCTTATTATGATCCTGCCACGCTGGCCTTCCTTCCTGTCCTGAAACAAACTGGTTCCAGTGTTAAGGTCTCTGCACTGCACCCTTGGCCCTGATCCTGGTCTTCCCTTGGTGGATCCATCCGTTCAGCTACAGTTTAGATTAAATGGCATCTCCTCTAGGAAGCCTTTCTTGACAGTCCAATCTAGAAATGTCTTGCAATCACTCTTTATCACAACATTCAACATAAATTCTCTGCATGGCACTTATAATGGATATTTTTGTGTGTTCAGTTGTTTATATCTTGCCTCTCCCATTTCTATCCCTTCTGATTGTAAGCCCTGTGAGAGCAGGATCTTTATCTGTATTGTACTGCTGTATCCTCTGAACTTAGATTGTTAGTGACAGATACTAGGAACTTAATAAATATCTGTCAAGTTAATGAATGGAATATTTATTGGGTACATTATGTTCAGGTCTGCACCAGTAGCAGGAAGTAAAAAGGTGAAAAGTCATTGTGTTTGTCTTCAAGTTACTTTGAGTTAAGAAAGAAGATAATCCTGCAAAGAAAGTTTAAAATATAACATGATGATGAAGAAATGTCGTAAGTATCACAAGATCATGGAGAAAGTGGTGCTCAAGTGTGTCCCGAAAACACAGGGACATTTTCCCAGAGGAGGCAGTGCTGAAAATAGCTACTTAAGGATGAATAGGGATTTGTGTGTTGAGAAAAAGGAACGGCATTCTTTGCAGAATGTACATGTTCTAATATCTAAAAGTTGTACGGTAGTCCTGGAGTGTAAAATGCAAGTAACAGAGTCATAAACTCTAAGGCTATTTGTGTGGGCAAAGACAGGAGCATGCAGTTTTCCACATGACGTGTTTAACGTGATCAGTAAGGGGTCACTGAAGAATATTTGGCATAAGAATAGGGACATTCATGAACTAGAGAAATCCCCTTGTTGTAAGTGAGGAGAACGACTTCAAAATCACAACAGGAAAGCTAGCTAGAAGTCTATTGCAATTACTTAAGCAAAAAGTAATTAATCATTTAGAATGAAGACAGAATAAAGTCCAGGAAGAATACATGAGACCTGTTAAGTAAGAAATCTAGAAAAGAAGTATCAGTATTCTTAGTCATCTCAAGCTTTAGGCTTTATTCATCTTCAGAAACCTGGTGCCTAGTGTTGTCCCTGGCACAAAGAAGAAGCTCAATGTAGATTTGCAAATAAAAATAAAACTGTGTTAAAAGCAATTAATAAATTCAATATGGTATCTGAATACCTCTGATTACTACGAATGAAGGTATAGTTACGGTATCATGATTTTATTTTATTTTTTTAACTGTAGATACACATCAGTTAATTTTAAATGATTTGTTAGGGCCAGACACAGTGTCTCATGCCTATAATGCCAGCACTTTGGGAGGCCGAGGCGGGTTGATCATCTGAGGTCAGGAGTTCAAGACCAGCCTGGCCAACATGGTGAAACCCCATCTCAACTAAAAATATAAAAATTAGTTGGGAATGATGGTGGGCACCTGAAGTCCCAGGTACTTGGGAGGCTGAGACAGGAGAATTGCTTGAATCTGGGAGGCAGAGCTTGCAGTGAGCCAAGATTGCTCCACTGCACTCCAGTCTGGGCAACAGAGTGAGACCCTGTCTCAAAAAAAAAAAAAAAAAATTAAATAAATAAATAAATAAATAAATAAATAAATGATCTGTTTGTTGTCATTTGGTGGAGCTGTGGGTAGAGTTGGGAATGTATAAAGATCTGCACTGTTCAGACTCAGAATTCTGAACTACTACAGAAGAAATAAAAAATTAATAGCTATCAATCCTTTCATGAAACTTAATAATTCAATTCTCCAATACAAATATTTCAAATGAGTGTGAAAGTGTGTAAATAAGGATTCAATATACAATGAAGTAAGCATATGTGAATATAAGGAAATAGTAGTGTGTGTGTGTGTGTGTGTGTCTGTGTGTATATATATATTCTTTTTTTGAGAGAGAGAGAGAATCTGGCTCTGTCCGCCAAGCCAGAGTGCAGTGGCATGAGCTCAGCCCACTGCAACCTCTGTCTCCCGGGTTCAAGCGATTCTCCTGCCTCAGCCTCCTGAGTAGCTGAGATTATAGGTGCGTGCCACCACACCCAGCTAATTTTTGTATTTTTAGTAGAGATGGAATTTCACCATGTTGGTAAGGCTGGTCTCGATCTCCTGACCTTGTGATCCGCCTGTCTCAGCCTCCCAAAGTACTGCGACTACAGGTGTGAGCCACCATGCCCAGCCAGGAAATATTATATATTTAGTAAATATTTTTTAGAATAGTGAAACAATATGAATGATATCATCCCACTTGTGTAAAACAAATACACAGGAAATATCCAAAAGGGTTCTGAGCAACTGATCCCAATGACTTTTTCTGGAAAGTAAAACTAAAAATTAGCTACAGTAGGAACCTTTTACATTTTATTTTATTACAGAATATTTGAATTTCTTTCAATGACAATGTAGTACTAAAAATAATCTCTTTGTTCAAAGATGAAACACAGATAAAATCATGCAAAATAAATGTGTAGTTTAATGAGTTATCCTAAGTCAAAAAGCCTCAGATCCACTACCAGGTTAAGACATAAAACTTTACCAACCATCCAAAACCACCAAGGCGTCAGTCCAATCATGACTCCTTCCCTTCCCACAGAGGGAAGGGAAAAGTCCCACTCCTGACTTTTATAGTAATGACTTTCTAGCTCTTAACAACAGTTCTAACATCCATGTTTGCCAAATATAATTAGGATTGTATTATTTTTAAATTTGACATTTCTTTTGAGTCTCCTTTTATCCATAGATTTTTCTCTCCACGTTTTGTGTTCCTTATCCATTATTTGCTGAAAGATCCAAGATATTTGAACTGACCTTGTTGACTGCATACACATGGTGCAGATCAGCATGTTCCTCTGTCCTCTGGGTTTCCTGCCAATTGGTAAGTAGACCCAAAGGCTTTATCAGACTCAGGTTTGATCCCCTTGAAAAGACTCTGATGTTGTTTAGCAAGACCACAGGAGACATGTATTTTCTTGTTTTGTCCTTTTCATGGTTACCATCTGTTGATATATAATGCTATATCTGTTAATTCATTGCAAACTGCTGAAATTCTAATTCAACACATTATCTTTTTAGTTAGTTGAATACTTGTATAAAGAGACCCTTGCCTTCATTGTCTACTTGGTTTCCTAGTGTTATTGTTTATACCGGAAAAGTAAAATAAATGCTTACAGTGTCCTTTTACTAGTTTTCAAAATGATGGATTGATACCTTATAATCTTTATAAGGTGATCAATCATTCTTCCTCTTAAAAACAATCATTATTCAAACATGGATATAAACATATTTAATGGGTTTCCATTCATTGCAATTATTTTTATTTCTGAAACTCAAATGGTGCCATATCTGGCCAGTTAAAACCTATTCAAGTTGGATCTTGAGTCTTCTAACATGACCCTAATAATTTTCCATAGTTCCATGATCATCTTGTACATTTCTCATCTGAGACCTACAATTAGCTGTATTTTTTTAGCATAAAACTCTATGTCAAAATCAATATCTGGGCACTAGGAATGCTTATTGCTACTGGGTTGATAATTGTCTTTGTGAACAGAGCAAAGAAAACACACACGTGTTCATGCACATACATAAGTACATATTGACACTTTGAATTCAAAATCAAAATTACAAAGCTTTTACACAACCTCTTCCCTATTACATCTGTACACCTGTCTTTCACATTGAAACTTTTGGTGCTCAGGACACAGGGGAAATAAAATTAGAATGCTTCATAGCATGGTTTTATTTCATCTCATATTACACAAGCAACAGTCTCAAAATAACAAAATCAATATCATCTATGATGACTAACAGCATTTACAATGATTGTTGTATATGATCTCCATTCTCCCCTCATATGTAGAAAGTTCTGCTACATCTGCATTTTCAGAATATATAGCTATTACATTGTCTCTCTCTGATAACCTTCATTTAGTCTTATTTATACAAATAATGATATATTTTAAACTCACTACCAGTTATGATGTCATTATATCTCTAGTCATTTTGGTTCCCTAATGGTTGTTCTCAACTAAATTCCTCAGAAGGCTCATGGGAGCAATATTCCCTGAGTGCTTACAGGTTGAGTACAGCTTTTGTCCTTTATACTGAAAGTCGGATTTATTGTAAAGATATTTTCTTTTCCTGAGTGTCTTAAATTAGTCCATTTTTTTCCTGCAATAAAGCATTGTTGTCAAAAAGTCTGATGATAATTCAATTTTATTCCCTTAAAAGTAATTTGCTTTTTCATTATAGATGCCTAAAGATTATTTCAGGTCCAATAATTTGGTAAGATTGTATTTTGGTTTTGATCATTCTGGGTCTGTAGTCTCACGTACAACTTTTAAAGTGTCTATTATTTTTTTCAAGCAACGGATTTTAATTTGCGGGTCTAATTCAGTAATATTGTTAAATTGGATTAGAAATTATGAGATAGATAAAAAGAGGAAGAAGATGATGTAGACCAGAGATTAGTAATCACTAAAGGTGGCTACTTCTTCAAGTTCTTGGAAAATAAAAGAAATAAAATGGTGTAACCAGAGCCCAGAAGTGTTATCTACAGTCTCTCTCTCTTTCTGTGTGTACATTGTGTACATATATATATATATAGTTTTATATATGCTTTTAAATTCTATATATGACAATGGTTTTCTGGTAGCATGGTTTTATATATATATATATGTAACATGTAATATATATATATGACAGTAGTCTTTCCAGTAGCATGGTTTTCACACCTGAATTTCTAATATATAATTTCAATTAGAACGGAGCAAACCCAAGTGGTTTAGAGGAGAGGGATCTTGAGTCCTGCTCTCTCTGCATCAGAATTCACTCCCACCTCAAGACCCCTGGAGTTGTGGTGACTTCCCAGAAGCCAAAGATTCCACAAAACATACTGTGAAGATGTAATTATCAAAATGCAAATAAAACACAAAAAATATTAGAATGTTAAAAAAAGTATGTTCAAAAACAGTATTATAAGATAACCTTTACAATGTCAACTAAAAGTGTAAAGTTCCTTTAAATAAATCTAACAAAATATGTCAAACCTTTATAGGGGAACCTTTAACATTTACCCAAAGAGAAAAAACAAAACTCAAACCATAAGAAATACCATGTTCATGGGTTAAAAGATTGAATATGAGAAAAGTGTCAGGAAACTATAATCTAAGTGTAGTAACAATGAAAATATCAACAGAACCTTTTACAAAACCTAAAATATTATTCTGAAATTAATAGGGAAATGTATACGACTAAGACTAACCAGGACAATTTCCAAAAAAAAAAAAAAAAGGAGGGGGATGTGGTCATTACATATCAGTATTTTTAAAATGCAATAGCTATAAAAATATTACGTGCAAGTGCATGACTAAATAGACCAATATTTCATAGCCCAAAGTACTCACATATATATACATACACACACATATATACACACACATATATATATATGACAGCCAGTCATTGATATTTAACAGATCATTGAATGCTCTTTTATTTGCTTACCAAGTAATTGACCAACTGAATAAAGGAGCAGGGGGATATTATAGTTCTGTTTGTTCTGGTCCATTCAGATCACGCCATATGATTGGGGCTCAAGGATGACTACCCCACTTCAAATTTTCCTCTTTTGGAAGGAGACAATGAGAGTACAGAATGTAGAACTTTTAAAGAGCAAGGAATACAGAATGTAGAACTTTTAAAGAGCAAGGAATAACAAAAGAACTGCATATATTTAGACTTGAAGCCAACCTGAGCTGCTTATAAATCTGAAATGCTATTGTGGATTAATTCTACAGCAGACCCTGAAGGGTCCATGCACAGGATTTAAGGGAAGTCAATTTTGTCTCAGTTGGTACAAGTAGCACATTGTCATACCTGAAGGCCATATGGAGTTATGAAAACAAGAATTTGGAGTCAGGCAGAACCAGATTCAGATCACCATTTTGTCACTTTTTCACTGTGTGACCTGTGACCTGTCACAAAGGCACTGTGACTCAGTTTTATTGTCATTTAAATGAGGATAATTAGAGGCAGCAGAACATTACTATGTAAGTGCGAGTTCTGGACCTACTGCCAGTGTTCAAATTCACTTTCTAGATATGTGAACTCGAGCAAGCTGTTTAACCTCTTTGAGCCTCAGTTTCATCATCCATAAAATGAGAGAAATAAAAGTAGCTACTTCAGAGGGTTGTTAGAAAAATTAAATGACTTACTATATATAAAGTGCAAAGAAGTGTATGTGGTTCCCAGTAAGCCTTGCTCCTGGTAATAATAATAATGGAAGTAAAAACTACCTCAAGTGTTATGAAGACAAGTAGATGCAACGACACATGTAAAGCTTTGGGCACAGTGCCTGAAGCATTCAAAGTGCCCTATAAAAGTTCCTTTCCTCCGTTCCCTTAAGCTGTCAGCAAAAGGAACAAATGTCCCTCCAGAGGTAGTGAGCTCACCATCAGCAGAAGTGTTCAATCACAAGTCGTTTAACCACATCTCCAGAATGTTATAGGAAAGCCTTGAAACTAGGTGGACACAAGGATTAGGCAATCCCTGAGCTCCTCTTCAAATAAAGATTCTGTGATTAAATCTAAAACTTTCAGAAAGGCCGTCAAATGGGAATTGTGGGTAACCAAACCTTTCCTGAAATTTCCAGCTCATTTTCCAGGATAAATGCAGCCCCCATTACCCTACACAGCACACCAAATATTAGCAACACACACACACACACACACACGCGCGCACATAAACACACACATGTACACAGAAGCATCATTCATACATCCTAACATAAATCTTCTCACCACAATGACCACGGTTGTCAGTGAAAGAAATACTCTTGTTCAGTCCAATGCACTTTGGTAGCCCAAATAAACAATAGTATAATGCCCGGCATTTATTCAGCACCCTTTGGGGCAAGGGCTCACACTTTATACGTATTTCTCGTTTATCATGGCCACATTCCTGGGAGACAGGCTGCCCCTCAGAGAGGCAATGGCGTTGGGCTTTTGATTTCAGGCCTGCCTGGTGGAGAGCTGTTGCTTTCCACATGTTAGAACATGCAGTACTTAAATGTCTTTCAGCCTTCCTGGGCCTGGCTGAGTGGCCTTTCATGAAAGGCTCCTGGTGTTGCATTGAGAGTTGCAGTGCCTCTGGTCTGGGCTGTTTCCCCTCACTACTGAGGCTTCCACCCTCGTGGCTTAAGAACTCAGGCTCTGAGTGACAGGCCTGGCATTGTGTTTCAGCGAGGGCATCCCCTTGAGGGTGCTGCAGCATTTGAATCCAATGGGAGAGAAACCTACAGGAGCTTTGGAGGTCAATGGGAATCTCAACCTGTGCCACTTAATAGCTGTGTGACCTCAGGGAAACCACTTACCTTCTCTTAGCTACCTAACCTAGAAAACAGGCCCAGTAAGACATGATTTGTGAGGCTTTAATGACACAACATGGGATAAAGCACGTCCATTCCCTGTCATGTGGTGGAACTTGAATTTAAAATACCTATTATTATTACCATAGGCATAAGCTTGCCTCCAAGTTACGGAGCTCATTTATGTCCGATTGAAGTCCTAACCCCCACAGAATATGACTGTGTTTAAGGAGGTAATTCAGTTAAAATAAGGTCCTCTGGGTGGGCTCTACTTTAGTATGAGTGATGTTCTTATGAGAAGAGAGATAAAGAAGACCCAGATGCAGAGGAAATCTATATGAAGACACAGGGGGAAGGTGGCCATCTACAAGCCAAGGGGAGAGGTCTAGGAAGAAACCAACACTGCTGACACATTGATCTCAAACTTTTAACCTCCAGAAGATACGTGTCCATGGCTTAAGCCACCCAGTCTGTGGAACATTGTTATGGCAACCCTAGTAAACAAATATATCTGACTTGACTCCACAGACATAATCCCTAAACCTCAGGTCAGGTGATCCCTTTGAAAGATCAAGTAAATAATGTCCCAAGGTTCAGGAGGACATTTAAGAAAGACAAACTGTGATAGTAAAGCAGAATATGTCCCTGACCCCTTTACAGGACTCACGACAGGAGTGCCTCTTTTACTCAGCCCTCCACTCTCAACTCCTAGCAAGAGGGAGAGTGTGAGCAAATGAGTATGGAAACTGGAGTGAATGAGAGCCGGAACCAGTTGGCTGCTTCAGCACCAGGGGGATCAAAGCCCACTCACGCAGACCCACTGCATTCTACTCCTCATGAGAGGGAGCACACAGGTAAGCAGGTGCAGGAACCAGCGGGATGCTTTAGTGCCAGCGGGGGTGAATTCCATGTAGGCCCCACGGCAATGTCCAGGCAGGGGTGCCTGTGACCCCTGAAGCCCCACAGTGCTCTTTTAGCTCTGCCATCCATGGACGGCTTACGTATTAACAGCTTAGTGGGTCCTCTGCGTTTCTGCGTGAGACAGCTGCCCTCTGCCAGCAAGGGCAAAGGGCCAGTGTGACAGCCTTTTGTATCTGCACTTGTGGCTCCTGAGCTCTTGTCTGGCATCCAGGAAAAATGAGGTCACATGAACAAATTGAAAGACGATAAATGAGGGGGATGTTATTGCCAATGAATGTGGCTCTTAGTGGCAAGGGGAGCTGAAAAGGGGATGGGGTGGGTAGGTAATCTTCCCCTGAGGTCCAGCCATACCCAGCCAGATTGTTCTCCAAAGTTACATGGTCTAGCTGTCCCTCTGAAGTCAAGCTGCTTCTCTCTGATGTCCAGACATAGTCCCATCTACCGGCTCAGTCTGGGGTTTTTATACGCACAGGATAAGGTGGAGGAGAGCCATGGGTGGATTAGGAAAAGGTAACATTCAAATAGGAAAACAGAGATATAAGTTCTCACTTTGGGCCATGGTTTCAGGCTTTCCAGCTTCAGTCTGGGGTTTGCTGGGGACCTGCCTTTTTCTGCCTAGAGTTTCTCTGCCCTCTGTCCCTATTAATTGTACAAAATGAGTTAATTGTGTAAGCCCTTGGCAAAAAGAAAAAAAAGTAAACTCAAAGCCATTTTTCTTTATTAGTGGAATGAATGAGAAAGAGCACCAGATTTGAGTCAGAGATCAAAGCGTGAATCTCATCTCCATCAGCATTTAGCTCTGGGAACTTTGGTAGCCATTTATCTCCATGTGTTTCTGTTTTACTCGAGTAAATTCACCTGTCTTCCTCCTCGGATCCTCTTTAACAACCTGGACTAAGTTAATAATTCTTAATTATTCAGGGGATAACCCAGTTACTACTTTATAATAGACAAATCATAAGAGTTTCTCAGATTAATGGAACTCTATTATTCCATTTGGGAATTATTCTCAAGGCTTCAGTAAACAGGTAAGTGAAAAGACAAATGTGCCTTTCAATAAATATTGCTGTCATTACAGTAGAAAAGAGATATATTGGAATCTTGGCATAGGAAAAACTCATTTCAGCATTTTCTACTCAGATGCCATGCACAACAGTAGACAAGAAATAATATTTTTAAAAATAGCCAGATCTTATCCATCCTACAAACTTTATATAGTGGTGTAAAATAAATGTTGAACTGAATGATATACATAACTCTGTAGCTATATTTTCAAAAAAATTATTTTTGAAGAGATGACCGTGTGTTTGTTGAGAGTTAATAGTCAACCTCACTAATCATAGCACAAGAACCATTGCTACCTCTATGTCATCCACCCATGGAAAGAGATCCTAAATATTCTCAAATCTTGTTCCCACTCCACTTTCCTTTAATAAGTAGCCTCTCCTCTAACCTAGGAAATGTATATGAGTCCTTTGCATTCCTTTAAGGCAATTCACTAGCACTTGTTATGTTGTTGTTGCTGGCCTTATTATAGTTAATTTCCTATCAAAATAATTTGCTACCTACCTTGTAAGTTGTGAGAGCTAATTAATGTGTTCTAAGTGCTTTGGGATTGCTTTGGGATTCTGAGATGAAAGTCCCATAAAAATGTCTTGCTATTATGTCTTGACCCAATAAAAATTGTCAGGAAAAAAAAAAATCATGCCTTTAGAGGGCACTTAGTGCCTGTGGGACTTCATAATAAATGCAAAGCTACTCCTACTCCACATCTTTTGAGGAATTCTTGAGGCCAGCCTCACACAGTGGAAACTTTGTGCATTTCGCTAATTTTGGAATCACTTTACATCTTGCAGCCTCAATTTCCATTTTCTTAATTGTTAAAAAAAAAAGATAAAGCTGACCTCATAGGGCCATTATAAAGATGAAATAATGGTTGACAATCACAGAGGGGGTGGCTTATAGAGCAGACTGGAATAGGTAACCTTCTCTTCGGTTAAAAGCAGATCTATTAAGCAAAAATCTAAAGATGTCACATATTAACCATTATTCTTTTTCTCTACATACAAGAGGACTGACTATTTATATGACAAATGTACCTGTCATAAAGTTGTTTAATATAGTTGTTGCCTTGGGATCCATTTTTGGGCCTGGTATCCATTGTTGGAAACCTGTTTATATTCCTTCACCTTTGGCCAAGCTAAAACTTTTCTTTCCCATGTTGTTTGCAATATGACCCGCTTATTCTTATCTCACTAACCTAAAATCCCACAGCTACTGTCCATGATAAAACTCAGTGGTCAATGCCAGAGTCATGTAGATAAGCACTCCTGTTCACAAGTGTTTTCTTTAACTTGACCAATCCACAATCCCTACAGGAAAGCCTGATGGGTAATTCTCATGGACCTTAATGAAGGCCTCATCCCATATGTCATCTCTGGCTCCTGCTCTCCACCCATTGGTGATACGCCATGCTATCTTTGGACTTCCAGTCAGTCCTCTTGAGCACACCTCCTCTCTCGTGGACCTGTGAGTGATCAAATGTTTCTTTTATTTTCTGTTTTGTTGTGTTGCCTGCCCTGCATCACACCTAATCAATATACCTTAACTTAACTTTCCCTGGCCAGGGCTCTCCTAGAAAGCGATTATCATAGCTTAAGGCTATGTCCAGAGAGATATCTCAGGACCAAATTTAGGAAAATCACAATAATAAATTAAACATGTACTATTCCCATACATAATGGCTGCCCTCAGAAGCTCCTAAGCTATCCAAGAAGGAAGCTTCTCCAGCTACTGCTGTGTGCCCTGCAATCAAAGTACATTGCCAACTGTTTTAGATAATGGTTCCACACAGCAAAGAAAAACAGAAACAAGCACACACAACCTGCCCTTGCTGAGCTTAGAGTTCAGTGAGGAGGACAGTCAATACTCAGGGTAAATAAGTCAATCTATCACATGTTAAATACTTATCAATTCTACAGGCAAAAATAAAGCCAAGAAAGAAAATAGAAAGTGCTAAGTGTGGGTTATGGGCTGCAATTTTAGCTGCAGCAGCACAAAGTGCCTCATCCAGGAATATGGCATTTATGTAAGTGTGTAACAGAACTGAGGCCTTTAATCATATGTCACTTTCTCAGTGAAGGGTTATGACAGGCTGCAAGTGCCTTAAGACGCTGCCAAGAGTGTCAGTCCAAGCAGAGAGCCTGACGCAGGTGACGTGTGTTCTTTTCACAATGCTTGGTCACATTTACTCATTTTCACCAAAAGCGGTCACAGTTCTTTCAGAATGTGTTCTCTGTGCCCATCCAGTAACCAGTATCACTGAGAACTAATAGTGCATAAAGATCTTCGAAGACAGTATTGATTTCCTGGCCAAATAATCTGTAACTGAAACATTTAAAACAACATGATCAGGGTGATAAGGCTGTAAACACAGGGCACTGGGTTCATCATTTACATCATCATGATCTTAAGATTTTCAAACATACCTGCAGATATCTCTATCTATATCTATCTAGATATCTGCTGCCATCTATGATATATAGATATATATATTGAGATTTAGATATCTATCAAGATATAGATATCTATACATAAATATCTACATACAGATATACACATACACACACACACACAGACACACACACACATAATTTGCCGAGATTGAATGCCAGAGGTTTCTGAGGACTGGTCTAATATCGACAATCTGTTCTGGTGAAATGAGCTCAAGGAACACTGCCAAAGAGCCACAGACATAAGCACTCAGAGGCAAAGCACTAGTTCTCTCCAGTTTTTCTATGGAAAAATTTGTGTGGCTCAGACCTCTCACCCCATATTAGACTCAACTCTGGAGGATAAAACACAAGACGTACTAGATTTTAGCTTTCCTCGTTCCTTCAACAGAGCCCAGGTCTGCAGTTTGGTCAGCTGTCTCACCTAGGCCTGGAGGAATTGTGAGAAAGAACCAGTTATAAGAAATTTTCCCATAGGATTGGGTGGCCTATGCAAGCTCGAGATTCTGTAAAGCATGATTGTGGTTTCTGCTACCTCTGAAGATTGCCAGAATGCTTGCAGGGATTAAAAACAGGAAATCCAATGATCCACATAAATGATATTTTCCTAATGGTAATATTCCGCATATTTAAAGCACACAAACCCTAGAATTGTGCAAGGAAATGGGAGCCCTCCTGGTCTTCCTTTCATGTCAGTAACTCTACTATGTGAGTCCTATGTCATTTTTTTACACCCACTCAACCTGTGACATGTCCATTTATGCAACTTGGATCCTGAGACTGTGGCCTTTACTGCTTGTCCCATTTTTGCTGGGACATTCCATGTACAACCAGTCACTCACATGGACTGCAAACCAGAGTTGTTCTGAAGATATGAAAATAAATTTTACATTTTCTACAATAGCATGTATCTCGGTTTTGGAATTCTGTGTTCCGCTCTACATGTGGAGGGTTATAGCAGACATTGTGCAGGGTACTATGGGGAATGGTTAAAGTGGAAAGCTCTGCACCCTGCCTGTGGCAAGTTTACAACCAAGGATGCAACTAAATTCAAAATATCTAATTCTCTATTGGGAATATAAGCCATTGGATAATTTCTGAATGTCAATTTGTAAAAATGATTAAGAAAATTTAAAACTATTTTGATTCTTTGATCTACTATTAGAAATTTTTCTTATAAAAATTATCAGATAAATGGATAGATATTCATTGCACTTTTGTTCGCATGATAGGAAAAAATGAGAAAAAGAAAAATATTCAATTACAGGAAATAAACTATGGTATATCAATAAAATGAATGACTTACCCAGTCATTAACAATTGGGTTTATTAAAAATATACAGGCCGGGCGCGGTGGCTCACTCCTGTAATCCCAGCAATTTGGGAGGCCGAGGCGGGCTGATCACAAGGTCAAGAGATCGAAACCATCCTGGCTAATGCAGTGAAACCCCATCTCTACTAAAAATACAAAAAATTAGCTAGGCTTGGCGCTTGTGGTCCTGGCTACTCAGAAGGCTGAGTCAGGAGAATGGCATGAACCCAGGAGGTGGAGCTTGCCGTGAGCTGAGATTGCACCACTGCACTCTAGCCTGGGCAACAGAGCAAGACTCCGTCTCAAAAACAAAACAAAAATAAAAGAACACACAACACCAAAAATTACTTATGTTATAAATAATGTGATGAAGTAAACATTCAGATATAAAATTATATATAGTAAGATTTCAAATTTGTGTCCTTAACAAAAAAAAAGCACGTGTGCATGTGTATATGTGTGTGTACTCATATTGAGAAGATGGTGGCAGATATCTCTGAATGGAGCTGTCAGTGACATTTATTTGATTCTTGAGTAGAAATGTTCTTTTTCACTCATTACAAGCAACATATTATATAATCTTATGCCCTGTTATTTCTCAGTGAAATAAATCAGAGGTCAAATCCAGCCAGACTTCCGGTTTTATTTTTTTCTAAATAAAGGTTTTTTTTGGAACAAAGGCATGCTCTTTTATTTATATATTATGTATAAACGTTTTTACACAATATTGACATAGTATAGTAGTAGTTCCCAAGTCTAAAATATTTACTCTATTACTCTTCGCAATGAAACAAAAAGCAAACAAAAAAAATTGCTAATCTCTGGTATAAATGTAAGTCAAATATAAATTAAATCTGATTCTTAAGAGGAATGATTTTGCTCTCATAGTAGCCATTTGGCAATGTCTAGAATATTTTGGGTTGTAACAGCTGGGGGTGATGGTGCTACTAACATCTGATGGACGGAGGTCAGGGATGCTGCTAACATGCTGTAATGCACAGGACAACTCTCTACAACAAAGCATCGCCCAGTTCAAAATATTAATAGTGCTGAGTCTGAGAAACTCTGCTGCGGCTTAATAGTTAAACCCTTCTCATATTCAAGTCAGATTACTGGAGTTAGCCAGCCCAACTCTTTTAACATTCAGTGAACTTTGCATGTTTGTTGGTGACAGCTTAACTTAGTTCTTGGTTCTCTCTGTGCCTTGTTAACAGATATTTTACTCATGTCTATTGTCACTATTTAAAATGAGTTCTATCTGGCTTGACAAAATCAAATTGTCTAGGAATAGGCAATCACTAGAAGTAAAATGTTACTACTGTAATACATATGCTTTCTTCCATACATGTGGAAAACAGAGAGGAAAGAATTATGTAAAAGCTTAAAGATTCCTATATTTTAGGCCCCATCCTGTTCTGAAGGAAGTTGAAATATATGTATTTTGTGTATATATTTTGTATATATATTTCATATAGATTTTGTATATATATTTTGTGTATGTATTTCATATACATTTCATATATAGTACATATTTGTATATACATTCTATATATTTCATATACATGAATTTCATATATATTTCTAATACATTTAATATATTAATACATATTTCATGTACATTTAATATATATTTTAAATACATTTAATATATATTCTTATATATTTTAATATATATATTTCAGCTTTCTTCATAACAAGATATATGTTTTTTTTGAAGGAACAAAGTGAGACTGAAGCAACCACTGGAATATCATTTCAAGTTATTTTTTAAAAAGCAGTATTTTTTCTGTTAAACTCAGATATCTTAATTTATTCTATAGTTTGGTTCATGTGGTTCTTGGACTCTGTGTGCAAAGCACAGGAGAAAGTGATTATAAATACAGTTTGAGGCCAGCTATTTCTATTTCTCAGAAAAGACTCTTTCTTATTTGGGATAATATGCATGCAATTGTCTCAGCTTCTATCGCATTGAATTGCCCAATCTTTCAGGCAACTGACTGAATGCATATTTCTGAAACAACTAAAACTGAGGTAAGAACCAGTCCATTCACTCATACCTTCTACTCTGTGAGTTGAGCAGATCCTGAGACACAAAGGTTGGAGGACAGCCCCACAGCCACCAAGCTCTTAGCTCTGATCCGAAGGTAAGCCCAATCGTAGACTGAATAATTTTCTATGCTCTGAAATGGTGTTTATGAAATCCAAATTCATAGTGTGAGGAGGAATGAGCTAAAATATGTGTATGTTGTTTAGTTCAGTATGTGGTAAGTTGTAAGTGCTATAGTATTATTAACCATATTTTATTATTTTCCCACTTACTGATCAAAACAGTTATATGAGAATAGCTATTATTTGACCTATATTTAAAACGTGGATGCTGATACTAAGAGCTTCAGTTGCTTGCCAGAGTCCATACAACTAGTAAGGGATCAGGTCAACACACCACCATTTAACTCCAAAAGGCAGGAAAGGCAAACACAATGATAGCTTGGGAATAGTTTCAGTGGCTGATTTAGGTGACAGTCTCTGATAGACTACTGATATAGTTTGGATATTTGTCTCCTTCAAATCTCATGTTGAAATATAATCCCCAGAATTGGAGGTTGGGCCTAGTGGGAGGTGTTTGGGTCACGGGGGCAGATTCCTCATGAATGGCTTGGTGCCAGTCCTTAAGTTCTTATTTACTCTCTATTAGTCTCTGAGAGATTTGATTGTTAAAAAAGAGCCTAGCACCTCCTCCCCACTTACTCTCTTCTTCCCTCTCCATGTGATACCTGCTCACCAGCTCCACCTTGCCTTCCATTATGAATGGAAGCTTCCTGAAGCCCTCTACAGAAGCAGAGGCTGACATAATTCGTCTTGTAGAGCTGGCAGAGCTGCAAGCCAAATAAACCTCTTTTTCAAAAATAAATTACCCAGCCTCAGAAATGCCTTTATAGCAATGCAAATGGACTAAGACAACTGCTAGAAAAATATAAGGTATTCCTTAATTCTTGTGTTTGACAGCTCAGCCCTTTCCCTATCCACTTCCCTCCTGCCCCAGATGCCCCTGTCAATGACAAAATGGCAGCCTGGGCCCACGGTGATTCCAAACTAGTCTGGCAGATTTTACGTTCTTAAAGTCTGCTTTGGGTTGAAATTATTTCACTCCACATTTAAAAGGCTTCTAAGGCCCCTATTTTCAGGTTACAAAAACAGTCCTAAAAACCAACTTGAGCCAAATCACAAGTAATTGAGCAAATTATGTTTCCTAATCACCCATCTTCTCTTGTGCCTCAGCCGACAAACCCCTTCTCTTGACACGCTCTGGAGGCCCCAGCTTTCCAGCCTCTTCTCCAGTGTCATTCTAATTGGGACTAATCGCTTCACTAAAATTCAGGCATCAAAAAGGTCCCACCAATCAGTTTATCCTTTGACCCTGGGCTCTGGCTTCTCCGTCAAGTTCAGGCATTACTAATCCACCTAGTGGTTTGTCCAGACAGCTTATTTTGTCTGCACGTTTTCTTCTTTTACTAAGATTTAAAATGACGACCAGCTGCATTTACAAAGTGTCCCTTCCCCCACTCCGACCCATAAACCCGTTGTGCTGTTGCCGGAGGGCGGGGTGGGGTACGTGTGTGACTCCACACAGGCTTTTCGGGTGTTTGGAAGAGTAGACCACAGCGTGTAGGGGCTTTCCTTGTAGTTCCCTCCCCCACACCAGCCTTTTCTTCCTCACACCTGCAAGGTGAAAAGCCAGGCTCCCTCGCTGAGCCTTCAATTTCATCCCCTTTGTTTCTGTCCTAGGGTGAAAGATCAGGCAGGTAGCAAGACTGAAGTCACAGCCAGTGCTGTCAGAAAGTGGAAAACAGGGGGCCTCAGAGGAGATGAGGCTTAAGAGGATTCCTTTTGTGTGCTGCCTGCCCAACTTAATCCACCCAAAGCCACATCATAAACAAAATATTCTCTTTCTCAGAGGAGAAAAAAATGCACTTGACATCTAAAAGATAGTTAGGACTCAGCCATTCTCCCCCTTAGTGCAGTCAGCCTGCTCATGTATTCGGGAGCATCCTTGTCTTCTCCCTTTAAACTCAGAGCAGATCCGAGTCTTTGCCAACAGCACCAAGGTCATTTAATTTGTGTGCACTATCACTATAATCTCCAACATCCTCCTTGGAAAACGATGCATAATAAAAAGGCTGAAAAGATTATTTTCTCCTCAGAAAATTAACCCCTCATGGTAAATAATGTTTTGACTTCCAACAGCCCCCCCCCAAAAAAGAAAATATATATATATATATCTCACAGCTGAAAGTGTTACTGTCATCTCAAGGTTTGGAAAGACGATGATAGGATCAGGGTCTGAGTTAGAGCCCACATAGTAGCACCATGAGCTTAGCCGACGTAATCATGGAAGCAATATTTCTGGTAGTCCTCAAAGAAGCGAAAACATTTGGCCAGATGAGACAGATAAATGTGTGGAGAAAGGTATTCAGGGAGGTGGGTGGTGATGAGTAACAACAGGGCAATTCCTAGAGATTGTTCCTGCATGTCCTCTCCCATCTTGTCCCTCCAATCCCAGACTGAGAGAATATTGGAAGGTACTTGGACTTTAGGCTCCATAAGGACTGGATTGTCAACTTTACTCTTCACTTGTATCAATTACCAAGCTGTCCTGACAGGGTTTACCTTGCCTGTAAAATGGGTATTCACAATCTCTAAATGGTGGCATTGAGGACTGCATGAGACTGTATGAGGTTTTATTTCATTTATTTCTCAAAACGACTTTAAAGGTAAGTACTTTTATAATCATCCCTGTATTACACATCTTATAAGTGAATTATAAACATGACAAACAATGTAGCTAGCAGGTTGTGGATGCAAACCTTTGCAGATGGACCTCATCTTTCAAATTCCTGCTGGTCCCTCTTCCTACCTCCCAGCCTCTGAAGATGAATCAGATAAAGGGACAGAAACAGCCTTAGCAGCACCTGGGAATCACCATGTGTTTTGTAATGTTAGTGTCTCCTCCTCTTTCACCTTATTATTATTATTGTTATTTTGAGACAGAGTGTCACTCTGTCGCCTAGACTGGAGTGCAGTGGCATGACCTTGGCTCACTGCAACTTCCATCTCCCAGGTTCAAGCAATTCTTGTGCCTCAGCTACCCGAGTAGCTGGGGCTCCAGGCGTGTGCCACCATGCCCAGCTAATTTCTGTATTTTTAGTAGAGACAGGGATTGACCATGTTAGCCAGGCTGGTCTCAAACTGCTGATCTTAAGTGATCCACCCGCCTCAGCCTCCCAAAGTGTTGGGATTACAGGCGTGAGCCACCATGCCCGGCCACTTTTCACCTTATTTTTTGATGTGCCTTTCAACCCTTACTCCTATCAAGAGTCTTTCCTACATAAACTATTACAAACAGCTGTACTCTGAACTGGGATTCAATTGATCCCTGGTAGCCTGATATTTGTTCTGAACTCATTGTTGCCTTTCCCCCTCAAAATAGTTCTGCTTCGATAAATGGTGATATGGTTTGGCTGTGTCCCCACCCAAATCTCCTCTTGAACTGTAGCTCCCATAATTCCCACATGTCATGGGAGGGACCCAGTGGGAGATAATTGAATCATTGGGGCGGGTCTTTCCCATGCTGTCTTCATGACAGTGAATAAGTCTCAGGAGATCTGATGGTTTTATAAAGGAGAGTTCCCCTACATAAGCTCTCTGTTGCCTGCCACCATGTAAGACATGACTTTCTTCCTCCTTAACTTTCATCCATGATTGTGAGGCCTTCCCAGCCATGTGGAACTGTGAGTCAATTAAACCTCTTTCCTTTATAAATTGCCCAGTTTCAAGAATGTCTTTATTAGCGGTGTGAGAATAGACTAATATGAATGAAAATAGAGGGATAGAAATATTTATCCAGAGAGCTTAGTTAAACATCTAACCTGACTTTTGATTAGGTCTACCAAGTTTTTCTTGAGTATGAACAAAATTCTAGGCATGACTCCTAAAGACAGGAAATTTACAATCCAATAGGGAGAATGAAGTATACTTAGGAAAACATGCACACATGCACATACACCCATACAGGCACACATAGACAGATATGCACAGTAAAAAAAAAAAATGGTGATCAATGATAAGTAATATGAAGAAAAAGCAGAAAGAGCTCAACTTGGAGGACAGATAAACGATAGAGAAGTTGAGACAGGGAGACATATAGGGAAGTTTTTACTGTTAACTAGGCAAAAGGTGACATGAAAGAAGTGATGATGGAGTGAGGTGGAGTGATTTGAGAAATAATTAGAACTTGGATGCCTGGGGAAAGGAATAGAGAAAGGGAGAGTGAGAGAGAAGAGGCATGAATGTCACCAGGTTCTGGTTTGGATACTGAGATAAGGACCCTATTGGAGCCACAGCTTGGGGCCGAGGGCCTAGATACAGAGAGAAGATGATAGATTCTGTTTTTGACATCTTAAGTGTGATGTGAGTCTGGGACCTCATGGCGTGGATGTCTGGCCTCTATTAGACATCTTAGTCTGGAGATTAGAAGGGCAATTTGGGATGAAGATGGGACTACGGGATACATCAATGAAGAAAGAGAGGCTATTGCCTAAAGCTTTAGAAGTCTCACTTTTTGGCAGTCTCTAGGAATTAACTGTCTATTTTTTTGTACAGATTGGCTCCAAGGAGTGGTTAAGTGAGGGATTGTTAAATGAAGTGCTTTGCAAAATGAAAATGCCATAGGAAAGCTGGTGGATCATCCCAATGATGACAGAAGTGGGTATGCAACCCCCGTGCTGGAGAGCCATTGTGCCAAGACTGTTTTTCTTTCTGTTTAAATTCGAATTTTCTGAGGCCTCCCATCATCTTGCCTCACATTCTATGAAAGACCGTTAGCAAATATCAAAGAAATTGTCAAGTTCAGCTATGAGAACCCCATTGAATTTGATAAATAGATTCTTGCTTTCTTTTTCTTCTAACTGGTCTTTCCCATAAAATACTTAGTTTTATAAGTTAATAAAGATCAAACATTAATAATGGTGAATCCTAATATCTGAGCTTACCATGTTCTAGGGCTTTTGACATGAATTATCAGATTTAGCCCTCACAAAAACTAAATGAGGTTGAAGTATCAGCTATTACCATTATAATGCCGTGGAACGAATCACCCCCCAGAATTCAGTGGCTTAAAAACAGGCATTTATTGTCCCAGATCTGTAGGTTGACTAGGCTGCCTCTGTTGCCCTAGGCTGAGCTTCTCTGGGCTGTTCTGCTTCCCACTGTAGGTCTGGGGTTGGCTTGGGCATTTCTTTGGCACATGTCTTCATACTGTAATCCAGGCTGTAGAGATAATAGAAACAGGTATCCAGAAAGAATGCTTCTCATGGTAATGGTAGAAGGAAAGAAGTAAAGAGACACGGTGATTCTTCTGAAGGTACAGGCTTAGAACTGGCACCCTCACATGTTCTTTGCCAAAGTGAGTAACACACCCAAGCTTCTGCCCATGTGGCACAAAAGGAAAGAGTAAAGAATTGCAGTCAATCATTTAGTCCACCCAATTGGGTCTCTATTATCATCTTTTTACAGATAAAGAATTCTGTATATAGAGGTTAAGCTTAATGCTTTACCTTCTGTTTATTCATTTTTCTTTTATTAAAAAAACTGTAATGTTCTGCATAATATTTTCAAACCTGCCAAACCAGAAATTCATGACACCATCTCTGTTTTAAAGAATCCCATGGTGCATGTTGTGGGAGAGACAAACTTGTCAACACATCATTGTGGCTCAGAGCAGGGGCATCCACAACAGAAGTCTCTATTAGATGCCAGAGGAGCCCAGGGAAAAGGATGACTCACTCTGCCTGGAAGAGTTGGGAAACCTCCGTGAATGGAAAGATGATGTCAACACTGGATCGTTAAGCAAGAAGTGGTCATTGTGTAAAAGAATGTAGATAAATAAGTTATAAGTAGAGGGCAGAATGTGTCGCATGGGAAGGTGTCTAGACAAATGAGAATCCATGAAAGTATGTTAAACAGAGGAATGATGTTCTTGCTGCAATGTAGAGCATGAATTAGAGGAAAGGCAATGGAAGAGAGAGGCAGACGTCAAGGAAAACCATAAGGAAGTGCAGTCTGAATGAAGACACCAACTTTAGCACAGAGGCCTGCACAAGCATCGGCAGCTACACACATGTATACACACACACGTATATACACTCACAAACACACACACACACACACACACACACACACACCCCTGGGGTAAAACTCTTAGCACAGATATTTTTAGAAGAGAAAAAAGAACATGGAAGCAATTTCAGCCACTTTCTTTAATTGCTCACCTGATGGCCCTGTGGGATAGGATTTCAGCTAGGGTGTCACACACACTGCAATTCATCCTGAGACATGTGACCTTTGCCATTTCTCTTCATTTCTCAGGTGTGTGCTTTTCACTCTGCCATGGAAGCCTCCCTTATCATTGACTCTAAATTCAGACTGGCACCTCCATGAATGACTGCCTCGAAAGGACTGTGTCATGGGGTGGTCTAGCTGATGTAGGGGCTGAAGTGTCTCCTTGAGGTGCTCACTCAGGATTCTGGGCTCAGTACCGGTGAGTCACAGACCGGGTTTCAGGAGTTGCAGACTGGACACGAATGAAATGAATGATATTTAATTTTCTTGCCTTCTCTGAGTGTGCTGTATGTGCCAAGTGCAGTGCGAAGCATTTAATGTGTAAATGTGCATCATCCCAGACAATTCTGACAGCCTTAGAAAATAGTCAGGAAAATAATTTCTTTAAAAAGAAAAAGTTGGCTGGGTGTGGTGTCTCACACCTGTAATCCCAGCACTTTGGGAGGCCGAGGCTGGCAGGTCACCTGAGGTCAGGAGTTCGAGACCAGCCTGACCAACATAGAGAAACTCTGTCTCTACTAAAAAATAATAATAATAATAGCAATACAAAATTAGCTGGGCATGGTGGCGCATGCCTGTAATCCCAGCTACTCAGGCAGCTGAGGCAGGAGAATTGCTTGAACCCGAGAGGCCGAGGTTGCAGTGAGCCAAGATCGTACCACCTGGCCTGGGCAACAAGAGTGAAACTCTGTCTCAAAAAAAAAAAAAAAAAAAAAAAAAAAAAAGTTTCAAATGTCTATTTTTTTTAAAGGAATAGCCTCTGTTTATTAAGTACTCAATTGTGAGTGATTCAAAAGCCCAAAAAAACTTTCATTAGACCAGACCCATTCCCAAGGGCATGCTTCTCTTGAGCCTGAGTATTCTGCTAAGCAGACAGGAAAGTTTAATAGAAAGTGGGGCTTGCAGACAACCAGACTTTGAAACTCGGCTCCATCACGTATTTCCTATGAAGTCCTGGGCACATCCCTGAACTTCTCTGAATTTCAGTTTCCTGATCTTTGAAGTAAAGATAGTTAGGGTTACCTTTCAAGTTATTGTCACTAAATGAAGTGACTTAGGAAAAATGTTATCTGATTCAAGCAGCACAGCTGGATTTGAGGATGTGGGTACATTGTGATTTATTCATGGAGATCTCTTTGGAAAACCTTGGAAAGAGGAAGAGCAGCAGGATAGGGAAGGGGATGGAGAGATGCAAGAATGTTGGATCGGGTTAAGTCTAGCCCACTAGGGGATTCAATACTGTCTTGAGATGAGGGAATGAGACTTTTGTGCCCCTACCCCAACCAGTCAAAACTATTGTGTGGCAGGGGAAAAGGAGCCTTAGCTTAACATTCTCTGGGCAATGTGGCTTCAATCACTGGACAATCTCCCAGAGAAAACTGCAGATATGAGCCATTAGCAGAAGCACCTGCAGAACTTGGAGCACCATAACCAAACTAGTTAAGAAGATCTTGGTGTATCTGTAGGGCACCAGCAGCAACTGTTGCAGTTCACCCTTTGCACCATTCAGATCTATGTGGTCTCACGTTAATTCATTTCTTTATGCTGCAGTGACTGGAGGAATTTAGTTAGTTACCATATTGGATGACCTCTTTCCCCCCAGTAAAGTGTAGAGGAGAAAAAGAATATATAGCATAGCAGAATGGTGTGATATTGTGATTGTGAAGAAAAATGCCTCTGGATTCAGACACCTAGGCTCAAACCTTGATTTTCCGTCTCACTGCTCTGTGACCTTGTACAACCTCCTAAACTGAAATTCTACCTCCTCATCCATGCAGTGAAGACCATAGTAAGTTGAATAGTGACTCCCCAAAATAAGTGCCACCTGGAACCTCAGAATGTCACCTTATTTTGAATAAGGATCTTTTTAGATGTAATTAAGATAAAGATATCCAGATAAGATCATTCTGTATTGGGGCGGCCGTAAATCTCATGACTATCCTTTAAGTCACAGAAAAGGAGAAGACACAGAGACACATGGAGGGAAAGGCCATGTTAAGACAGGCAAAGACTGGGGTGCAGTCACAGACCAAGAAATGCCAACGATTGCCAGGCAATCACCAGAGGGAAGGAGAGGCTCATACAAGAGATCCTTCCTCTGAGACTCCAGAAGGAACTGACACACACTGCTGACCCTGATTTTGAACTTCTGGCTTCCACAACTGTGAAAAAATAAATTTCTGTTGTTGTAAGCCACCCAGTTTGGGGCAACTGATTAAGACACCCCTAGGAAACTAATATCATAACCACGTAAGATTGTTATGTGGATCAAATTAATTAATGCAAGTAAAGAGCCTACAACACAGGCTGGTACATAGTAGGAATTTTTAAAGTGTCTGTTGTTATTGTAATTGTTAGAATTATATAAACACCAATGCACCCAGGGGCTGTTGAATATCATTTGTTGTTGACTGCGTCTGCTGTTGTACAAGCACAGTGGAAGTCTTAATCTGGGAACCCATACACAATTCCAGTCAGGTTAAGAGTGGCTCACATAGACTTAGAATTGCAGGAACAAAATCTTACTAAGTTTCACAGTACATTAAGCATAGTGCTTTGCTCTTAGCTGCTGCTCGATAAATGTGGAACCTAAAAATATAATTCAAAATGTCATCTGTTTGTTTAAATTCAACTGTCTGAACACAGATGCAAGGTTCTTGAGGGTCTGGGCTGTCTCTGTGGATATTTCCTGAAATCAAGTAAGTTTAAATCGCTTACCTTACCCTTCCCAAGAATGAAAAGTCTGCGTTTAGCACATGCATGGGCAATGCCAAATAAAAAGACATGTTAATAAAGTCAATATTTCTATGGGTCCATATTCTACGCTGTGCACAATGGATGCCTCTGGAGATGAGGGCCCAAAGCAGGAGAGCTTTTCTGAAAAAGTTCAAGGGAAGAAAAGGTTTCTCTGGGACACCACTTCTGCCTTTTTTAAATCTGCCAAACAGCAGTGGCCTTACCCTCTTTCCAAAGTGCTAGAGATTATTTAGGTAAACTCAGTTATTGGCAGTAATGAAGGTTTCAATTCAAAACCCTCTTTTGGGTAAAGTGATTCAGAGTGAGAAGTGTTATGTTTGATTTCTTTCTCACTGTGAAATCCAGATTTTGCAAGGCTATAATGTTCCATTTTCAGGAAGGCTGGTAGGGCCAACATTTAAGTCTAGTTCAACCATGCTTAATGCTATATCCTGTCATTTTAAAGCCCCCTCTCATTTCTTTCTTTACTCACCTTTCTTCCCTTACACTTTGCCATTGAAGATAAACTGAAAGATAATTTTGACCCTAGTTTTTAGAGTCTCTTAATTCTGTTGTTTTAGATACATCCAAAGGCACTGGAGCATTTTTATTTTATTTTAACTGTGTTTACCAAACCTGTATCATGCACTCCATCGGGCAGTGGGCTCCTTTGGGCTCTTTCCAGAAAATTAAAACCGTAAATTAAACATAAATGGTCAAAGCCACAGAACAAGCAAGGCCTTCTTAGGGTCCACAGAGAGGAGTTCTATTACCACCACTCGCTTTGGAGAAGAGGGAGGTTACCTGTAATTCTTGTTCTCTTGAAGGTATATATTTTATAATAGGTCTCCATTCACCACCCTGCCTTCCCCAAGGGGTTCTTAGCTGCTTGATTTTCTTGGCTGCAGAAGAACTGGCAGTTAGGGGTTAGCAAATTCTTAGGACCCCTGGGGTAGATACATTGCAGTTCTAGCAAGGGTTCATACTCTCTTAAACTGTGTTTCTGGATTTTAATTTTGCCTCGAGTTGTATGTTAAGAGTTCTCTCTGATGAGAATAACTCTGTACTTAGGGTGAAATGCTTCCCGCAAGATACCATGTCTTTATTAACAGAAATTCTCCCCTCACCTTATCCCTTTGTTTGTTTATTTATTTACTTATTTATTTTAATTTTAATTTAATTTAATTTTATTTTTTTTGAGACAGAGTCTTGCTCTGTCTCCCAGGCTGGAATGCAGTGGCACAATCTTTGCTCACTACAACCTCCACCTCCTGGGTTCAAGCAGTTCTCCTCCCTCTACCTCCCTAGTAGCTAGGATTACAGGCATGTGCCATCATGCCCAGCTAATTTTTGTATTTTTAATAAAGATGAGGTTTTGCCATGTTGGCCAGGCTGATCTCAAACTCCTGACCTCAGGTGATCCGCCTGCTTCAGCCTCCCAAAGTACAAGGATTACAGGTGTGAGGCAGCACGCTCAGCCACCCTATCCTTTTAAAATAATAACAATAAGTCACGAAGGAAACTCAAACATTTTTTAAGACCCCAGGATTCTCCAAACTTCTCTTCTATTACCTTGAACCCAAACCATGCAAATTAATATATATGGGGACACATTTCAGTCTCTCTCCCTTACCAAAATTAACAACATTTGAAGCAAAAGTGTCAACTCATTTTGACTCATCTGGCATCTCCTATTGATGGATAGTGGCTGCCTGCTTAGGAGAGTGGAGGCCAGATGCAGACTCAGCAGGAAGCAGTGTGGTGATTGATTAATGATGTCTGCTGCAGTGGAGGACAAGGGAGTGGCAGCATTTGTGCTGTGTATTTGCCATTCCTGGTAAGGACTGTGTCTTATTCATCTCTGTATCCCTGTGCCTAGCATGGTGCCTGGCACATAGCGGTGCTCCATAAATATTTGTTGAACTGAATTGAACTACACTTTCCAACCAACTCCCTCTTTATAGACACCGCGATGGTTTTCTCTGAGTCAGAAGGTATGGTGGTAGTTCATCTATTGGTGGAAAGCAATGATAGTAAGAAATTCTCCAAGGGTTGAATTATTATGAGACCAGTAGGTTCAATTACCTCAGAATCTGTTCAATTACTCTGCCACGGACCCAATGTCTATTATACGAGACTTTCATTACCATCAGCTCTTTGCTGTTGTCCTACTACCTCCCCCAAGGAACTAAATCATGTCTCCATGTGCCTAGCTGCTGGCTGATGTCCTGCTGTGACACATATCTCAGTGCCCCAACATGGATCTGCCTCACAACATTAACCACTGACAACCATGTATATTTTGCTTATGTGATCTATGCATTGGGTTAGATCCATACACTCACCACCCTACCTCTGAGCATGGAACAGCCTTTGGATCTTGTGCTTCAAAATAACTTCTGCTTTGCAGTAGCACCCAATTTCTGAGTCTGCTCAACGCAACTTTTTTCTCCTACCTTTTCTCACCCTCATTCCCCTTCATCATCATGCATCGGTGACTTATTATTTTATGTATTCAATATTCCTATAATGACAAAAGTTTCATGATATTCTATGCCACAGTGAGGTGAGTTGGATATTTGGAGTTGAGTAGTCCTGGTTCAAGCCTTATCTTTGCTATTTAGTATCTCTCTGCTCCAACACAAGTTATTAACCTATTGTGTGGCTTGCTTTTTATGTGTATTTTTGAATTAAGACATAAATGCAGATAACAATAGCACCTACTTTAAAATATTGCTAGGAGAATTGATGAATGCATTATGCCTTGAATCTAGTAGAAATTGAATGAATAATAGGAATTATTAGTATCTTGTCCCAGAGTCTACATTGCATTAGAATTAAGAAAATGGATGTGCCCTCAAGATCCATATAAAAAACATAGGATCAGACTCCAGGTCATAATAACAAAAGCATCAGAGGCTTTTTGAGAACATATTTATGAAACAGCAATGATTCAGCAAAGATAATCAAATCCCCCAGCAGAAAAATCAGTTGAAAACTACTCACTAATGGAGGGAAAAAGAGTAATCAAAGGGAGATTTGAAGAGTATTGCATACTCTTAATTTCTATTACTCTTTATTTCCATTATCTTACTTGCTCCTCACCACCACGTTCTCATTTTTACATATGAGGGTATTAAACCTGGAAGGTGTTAATCAGCTTGCCTATGGCAAGACCCCCAGTAAGCTGTACACCTCAACCCAGGTCTTCTGCCCAGCTCTCATCGCTCACCAGGTTGTCTCTTTACAGAAATATCTGAAACGAATGAACAGGACCTTCACCAAGTAGGCTGATAAAAGCTTGGAAGGATGGAGCTAGTTGCTCTCACTCTGGAGACTTTCTCTAGTGCTGGGTACAGGACTCCAAGGATTTCCATGCCACAAGCTCTTCCCTTTCTGCACAGAGATCCTGGCTAGTGGGCCTTTCCCAGAGGGCCTCGACAACTGAGGGGGCCATGGTGTCATTGCATCATCAGGCCACAGCCAGGCTCAGAGTGTCTGCCTGTGCAGAAACATTCCTGAACAAGCATCAGGAGAACACCTCTCCCCAGTCTAGTGTAGAATGTGATGGAAGAAAAATAGCAAATGTGTCCATCATGAGGATGCAGACTTCAGCTGGGCCTGTTAGAACAACACCGACCTTTTTCTAAGGTACCCACAGCCCAAAGCTTGTGTTTTCAGTTGCTCCTCAGAAATGTGTTTGAAGACAGATGGTTCTGAGAGGGCAGGCCTTCCCATGAAGGAGAGATTACTTGCCAGCTCTTTTTCATGAACTGATTATGCTGTCCTTCCTCAAAGAGTTTCCACACCAAGGGTGTGACATTTGTCTTGCTTCTCATGGTTTCAAATCAGAGATTGAAGAACAGAGATTCACTGGTTGTCATGTAACAAAGCCAGCTCTAATTAGTGGCACTTCATTGGTGGGTGATGAGAGTAATGGAAAAATATTAAAAATATCTCATGGAAAATAAGAGCAGAGAATGTGAGTGGGTACCATAAGTCACTGAAGTCAATAAAAGGACAATTTTTAGGGTTGAGGACCACGTTCTTTCCATCTACCTCAGCTTCATAGTTTTTTGTTAGTGCTTTTTTGGTTGTGTTTTATCTGTGCTTCTTGATCCATTCACCCTTCTTTGTGTGTAGCTTTCATATAACTATGAAGCAGGTGACCCTAAACATCCCACCAGTTAAGGTATTCAACAGAGATTGGATAGAGCCACTGTAACCCAACTAATATTTATGGGAGAAATAAACTGATTGATCCAGTGTTATTTCTCCTGAACCAAGTGTCCTTATCTGTAGGGCATGAGAGTCAAAGAGTTAAAACATCATTGCAGGAATCACTCTGGGGAATGAGAGGCAGAAGTTGTCAAAGCAGGGTCACAGACTAGTAGACATCCCGAGATGTCTATTTGGAGCATCATATAACTTTAGAGCAGAAAGAGGTTCCAGGAGCATTATCAGGAGCACTGATAATGTCCCCAAAACTTGCAGTGTCCTTGCCAAGTAAGTGTCTCTTCACCAGATGGTAAGAAGAGTAAGCTTTGGAGACGTTAATTTACTCAAGATTATACTTTCTGCAGCAGAAGTCATCAGTAGCAAAACCCATCTTTTTATCTGCCAGATGTCCTCACAGAGAATCAGTTACCTAAATGGATTTACCACTGCCCAAGTTCTAGCCCTCAACCTGCAGGCCCAGAAACCTGATTCACCAACACAGAGAGCACATCCATGTCTTTTGGTAGACACATACAACTTCACAGGGATCCATGAAACACAAGATGCCTATCTACTCATCTACAAAGAGATGCTCTACCACAATTTATACCATAATCTCCAAGTGGCCTAAATTGCATGTTACCTTCTTACCAGAAGACTGACTTGGGAAGAGAGTTCCAAGTACATGGAATTAGAATAGGGGTATTTCCTATGTAACTCAAATGCTTCATCTTACATAACAGTAGTAGCCTGATGTGACCATCTGTACAATCAAAATGGACCTACTCCTAGATCTTGGTACTTGGTATCTCAAGATCCAGACATCCTCTATTCAGTGCAGCTCTTGGATGGGCATTGCCAATGCGTGTCTCTATGACTCTCCTTTTCCTTAGCTTCTGCTCAGCAAGCCCATTTCTGATTGGCATATCCTTTCTTATAGGTTAACCCATTTAGTTACTGCTTGCTCCTGCCTGGAAACAGATTTATCTTTTCAAAATGATTTTTCCTATGTCTTCTCTCATCCAGCCTGTTTTGTGATTAAACTCTCTAAGGGAAACCCAGAGTTTGGGGTCTGCTTCATCCTTGCCCCTGTACCTACCACCCATAACCAGATCTGCATATTTAACATGCAACTGGACATTAAAGCCATTACAGAAGCTTTCCAAATGGGCAAATATTTGCCTCAATTATTCTATTTACAATTCCAAAAATATTTCTTCTGTTGAAGTCTGTGTACAAGAAGTGGCTCCAAAACCATTTTTAAGGGAGTTTTGACATCAATGAAACGTTATGCTGGCAGGGAGAGTGAAGTGCTTGATTAATAAAGAGTCTCAGTGTTTTCAAACACATATTCCAAGCAGCCTCATTTGAAGAAAACCACAAACGGAGAATGCTTTGCTGCTCACAGTCACAAGGGGGTTGTGTATTTCATTCCCGCTTACACAGTCCGCTTACTTTGGAGCTTGGGTAGGAAAGAAACATGGCCAGCCAGCAGAAATAAGGCTACATTCAGTGACCCTACCCTTCCACCCATTGGCCTGATGGGAGAACTTTTTTACCCCTTAATGCTACTGTTTTCTTAGTTTTTAACCTTTTAATACTTAATAATTCTCTAAAAGACCATCCTGAGAGGAAAGAAGGGGATACCTTAGGACCTCACTGTGTTAGCAATTGAGGATTCTAAGATTCCGAATTTCAGAATTTCCAGTCAGTGGTGTTGGCATGTCATACAGAAACGTAATTGAGCATGTTCATGTTAATTACTTTGAAGTGCTTTCCTCTTTTCCAGTGCTTTACAAAAACACAGCAACTTAAATTGGGTCATTATTTCATGTGTCTAAGATTCTACTCAGCTACTTAAGGGAGCCATGGAAATGCAGTCAGAAGAATTAATTTAAAATGGTTCCAATATTTCCCCATAAAGGAAAAAGCTGATTAAAAAATAAAAATGTAAATTAAAAATATATTGGCAATGTAATTACTAAAACTGGGACTTATAATAATGATAATAATAAACAAAATACTCTCTTTAAATTCCCCTTTCAATTCACTAATATATTTTGGGTGCCAGCAATGTCTAGGCATCTCCAGTTTTATTTACCCATGTATCTTGTTTAATTCTCTCAACAATCCCACAGAATATGGAATAATCATCCTTCTGAGGCACAGAGAGGTTAATGACTTATCCTAAGTCACGCAGCTAATTCATGAGAGAACAGATCTGTGGATAAAAATCTTCTAAATCCTTGACCAAAGCTGCCACTTTTAGTGTCCCATGTTTGTCAGGAGCAAGAAATAACTCGTTAAATTATTTTTGTTTGTTTTGTTTTGTTTTGTTTTTTGCTAGAAAATGAGATGAATGATACACAAATCTGGCTACCATACGTGTTACCATACATCAGTTTTAATCTACTTCTACTACATATTCATGGATCCTTCGTCCAGTCAAACCCTTAGCTATTAATTTATAAAACTTCCCTGGTGCTTTGTGTTTTATCTATTCTATCCATTCCTTCATCATACACACACACACACACGCACACACACACACGTACATACAGCAAGCCCTCCGTATTTGTTAGTCCCACATCAATAGATTAAACCAACTGAGGATCAAAAATATTTGGATAATAATATTATACCAAGTTCCACAAAGTACAAGTTGAATTTGCCATGCACCAAGAACTATGTTTAGTCCATGCTGATGAAGTCATGTGTAGACATTGCATTAGTTGTTATAAGTAATCTATGGAGAAGATTTAAAGTATATGAGAAGGTGTGTGTAGTTTATATGCACATACTCCATTTAATATAAGAGATTGACCATTCAGATTTTGATATCTCCAGGGGACCCTGGAACCAATCCTCCATGGATACCAAGGAACGACTATATCTGTGTGTGTGTATGTGTGTTTGTGTGTGTATGTGTGTGTGTGTATATATATGTGTGTGTGTGTATCTATACAGTTGGAATCAGCAACCTACATGTATATATATAGTTGCTTGGAATCAGCAAGCTCTGTATATACAAACACACACGTGTGCGCATGCACGCGCGCACACACACACACACACGCGCATATAATTTGGGGGGAAGTCTACTCATCTATTTGGGAGATGGACTTCTCCTACTATTAATTCTCCTAGTTAGTCCTCCCCACTTCAGTGTTGTCCAGGTGCACCAGGCCTGGCCAGTGAGTATATATCCATTTCCCTGGCCACAGCATAATAACCTGACCAAAGCAGAGCCAAAATCTTCCCTGAGAATTTTGTGCAACGGTCTGGAAAGGACGTGGTTGTAACCTCTGAGATTACACAGAAATGATGGAATGAGAAAGCCTGGAACTGCCAGAGCCATTTTTTTTTTTTTTTTTTTTTTTTTTTGAGACAGAGTCTCGCTCTGTCACCCAGGCTGGAGTGCAGTGGTGCGATCTCAGCTCATTGCAAGCTCCGCCTCCCAGGTTCACACCATTCTCCTGCCTCAGCCTCCCGAGTAGCTGGGACTACAGGCGCCCGCCACCACACCTGGCTAATTTTTTGTATTTTTAGTACAAATGGGGTTTCACCGTGGTAGGCAGGATGGTCTCGATCTCCTGACCTCGTGATCTACCCGCCTTGGCCTCCCAAAGTGCTGGGATTACAGGCGTGAGCCACCACTCCCGGCCGCCAGAGCCATTTTTAATACGACAAAAAGATGGCCTGCCTGAGATTGAAAACAACACAATGGAAAGTGGACACAACAGATGAAGAGAAAAGAGTTTTCCCACAGATAGCTTTAACCCTTAAGTAGCTTTGAGTCACATGAACTAGTTCATTTTCTTTGAGTAAGTTGGCAGACTTGTGTTTTTTAAAACCCAAAGAGTCATGAATAAATGCATCATTCTGCGTTTATATCTCTAAGCCATAGAACCACAGGACATTGAAATATTCCTCAAGAATTCTCCCATAATCTTGGTTCTTGACCACCTGTAATTCCACTCATCACACCCAGACTTAGTTTTACTTTCCTGGCTTCTGATCTACTCAGCTGCATTTAAGGATGATATTCAGTCTCCAATTTCTTGGCTCTATTCTTAGTGTTTCTTTCTGACTATGACTTTGACTTTATCTTTAGTTTTGTTTATTCCAAGCAAGCTATCTGGTTTAGTGCTTCAACTCCAAATTCTGGAGCCTCCTCCTCAACCCTATCACCCTCCTCTACCTGCCTTTTTATTTGTGATCTTCCCAACCTCATTAAATATATACAAATTTGACACTCCCTCCCTTAATTCTATACATTCTCAAATACCTTGTCAAATGTTCTTTCTCCTTTCTGTCTAAACAACTATGCAAAAAGTTTTGTGCACCTTGAAGAAATGTATGCTTTCCCTGAAAAAAATCTAAATTAACAAAACATGAAAATTTAGACAGCCTATAGTGATCAATAACTATGGAATTTGTTAAAAGGCAAAAAAATAGATTACTTCCCCAAAGACTCTAATTTCACATAATTTTAGGACTACACTGTTTCAAGTTAAAGTTATAGATTATTCATACATCATTTAAACTGGTTCAGAGAATACAAAGAGGAACATCTCTAAATTCTAGAAGATACATAAGTATAACCATGATGTAGAAACCTAACAAAGTGAGCCTATAATAAAAGAAAAGTTCACTATCTATCACTTAAGAATTGTGATTCCAACATCCTCTATAAAATTCTAGCATATTTAGCACACAGTATAGTAAAAAAAATATATATATATATATATATATATATACACTATTATCAGGTATATATTTAACAAAATTTCATGACCCAGAAAACAAACTTTTAGTAAACTAGGAATAGAAGAATTTTTCCTTTATATAATTAACTCTAACCAAATATTTCCCTTAAAATCAAACAGGAGATAAATCACAATACCTTCATTATTATGTGCATTTGCTTTGGTGGTCTTCACTAGGAGAGCTTAAGTGATTGTCACAGGGTTACTCAATAGGCAGGTGAAAGAGTTTATATTCCACAGAGCAAGCTCTGACTCTGAAGCTGGAAATCTCTATATTTTTCTTAGCCCTTAGAGGTGGATATCCTTGGTTTTCACTTAGTCGGAATCCTTCCCACTTTCTAGCAAGTTTCTTTGGGGAAATTATCTCTCACCTATCAGATACAATCTTAATGGCCTAACAATCAAGCCATCCTGCCCCCCAGCCAGGGAGTAGGCATGCAACCAACCAATGGGACTTCCTGGTCCTTCCCTTCTCTTATCTCTTTCTCTCTCTGTCTCTCTCTCTCCCTCTCTTTTTCTCTTCCCTTATTCTGTGGAATTTCAATCTTTAGACTAAGTAGACTAAATGGTTCAATCTGATTAACCCTGAAGGGTAAAGTCTTGGTAGACTATGCTTTAATTCCTGGAGTTTTCTTATTTCTGTCCTTTTTGGAGGCCTCATTTTAATGTCCTTTCAATCTTTGAGTGACTTCCACATCTTTCCTTAAAAATCACTTAAAAAAGACATTTTGTTAAAGTGAACCAGTGTATGTTTCTATCATTTGTAAATAACCCTAGCTAGTAAGTCTGTACCTCAGTCAAGTAAGCTAAAACTCTGAATTTGAGTACCTTTTCTTAGCCAACACTATCCATTAATTGATGCAGTCTGTGGGTTTTACTTACACAATATGCTTGATCTTCTTTTCTTTCCTTTCCCTCTCTGCTACTGCCCTAGTTTAAGTTATCATTACTTCCTGCCTGAACATTGCCCTCCTACCCTTTTCTCTTGCCTGTAGTCTCTTTCTGTCTTATCCATTTCACCAATTGTCAGATTATTGGTGCACTATGAATATTCTTGATGATGTGACTACTCTGTCCCGAATTTGTATTTCAAACAGAATTAAATCTGAAATCCAAAAGACAATCTGACAATCCTGAGCCTATGCATCTAACCTTAACCCTCTCTTCTTCCATTCTTTTCACTGTGCTCTAGTCAAATGAATAATCTATTATTTTCTTCAAGACACTAGGCATTCTTGTCTTTGAGCCTAACCAAAAGGCTTTTTCCCATATCTTACAATCCTCATGCAGCCAAATATTACTTACATTTAGAGGTCACACATAATTACCATTTCCTCCTGAAACCTACCCATCATCTGCTTCATGTGCATTCTCTAAAGTTTCATCTCTACCTTTCTTGGCAGCTTTAGATAGCATTTCCTACTCCTATTTTATGTAAACACGAACATATTTCCTTTTCCCACAGCAAGACCATGACATGTTTTTCAGGACAACTGGAATAAAAAAAAAAACTGGGTAATTACGCAGGAATGGAAGGCTATATCCACACCAAGATATTCCCTAAACTCAGCCCATTAAACCCAAGAAGATAGATGGGGTGTGGTCACTGAGACTATTTCTGAGAAGGCCCTGTATGTATGAAGACTTCTTTGAGCTTCTAACTCCATTTGTGAATTGTGTGGTCACAGCCTGGTGACCAATGTGGTCAGCTGAAAGTACACCCATGGCCACACACATGTATGATGGACTGCCAAGGATGAGTGACAGCAGCACCATTGTTGAAAGAAACTGAATAAAAAATGTACATCATTCTTGAGACTTACGCTTCTAAGCCTTCTTTGTTTGCTTTGTGGATGACATACCTCAAGCCTCCAAAAGGCCCTAATACCAAAGTGCGTAGAGCAGAGTAGTCTAGGCCTAGGGGGAACTCAGGTTTTAAAATCAGACAAACTCCAATTTAACTTCTAGTAGACCATGTATTAGTTACGCAGATCATCGATCTTTTCCTTTAACTATAAAATGGGTATAAAAATACTGACCAAGAAGTTCATTTTAAAAATCAAACAAGATTATGCATATCCAATGTCTACCACAGTGTTGAGCAATTTTATGTGCTCATGCTAATAACTGTCTTAATGCCGTAGATATTTTTATCTAAACTTAAAAAAAAATACTGTGAGATGAAGATAACTTCAGAAATAGTTACTTTTTTTGTTGTTGTTGTTTTTAGAAATTGATCAGATTGTATAGTAGGTGAAATAATGATCCCAAAGATATCAGGTCCAAATCCCTGGAGACTTTAAATGCTACCTGATATGGAAAAAGTAACTTCACAAACATGACAGTTAAGAGTCTTGAGATGGAAATATCATCCTGAATTATCTGGGTGGACTATGAGTATAATCACCAGCATCCTTTTAAGAGGAAGGCAGAAATATGTGACACACACAGAAGAGGAAAATGTGATCATGGAAACAGACTGATGTGGCCACAAGCCAAGGTATGTAGGCAGCCACCAGAAGGTAAAAGAGAGACGTAACTGATTCTTTCCTACTGTCTTTAGAGGAAGTGCAGCCCTGCTGACACTTTGATTTTGGCCCAGTGATACTGATTTTATATTTCTAATCTCCAGAATAGTAAAAGAATTAATTTTTGTCATTTTAAGTCACCAAGTTGGTGGTAATTTGTCAAAATGGCCACAGAAAACTAATGCAGATATTGGTGATAGCAAAGCGGATGCTGCTATAATAAATACCTAAACATGCAGAATTAGCTTTAGAATTAGAAATGGCTAGAGGCTATATAAATTTTGAGATGCAGTTTAAGGAAAAATGAAACCCTAGATAGCCTTAAACACACTGTTGGTAGAAATATGAACAGTGAAGACATAAAGGTTGAACGCTCAAGAAGGAAATAAGCAACATGTTATTGGAAACTGGAAAACAACCAATCTTTGTTTATACAGGCCAAAACCTTAGCTGAATTGTGTTCTACAATTGAGTGGAAAGCAGAACTTGTAAGTGATAAACTGATCAACTCGGATATTTAGCTGAGAAGGTTTCCAACCAAAGTATTGAAGACATAGACTGATTTCTTCTTGTTGCTTATAGTGAAATGCAAGAGAAAATGCAAGAAAAAGGACATAAATTGAAGAAAAAACTGTTTAGCAAAAAGGAAACAGGATTCGTTGACTCAGGAAATCCTCAGCCTATCTGCATTGTAAAAGATGATTTGGAAAAAAAAAAAAAAGCGGTCCATTTTTAGGAATGTAGTCTGGAGGGAAGGCCAGCTTGCAGCAATATAATATCCTGAAGATGGACATTATAATAGGGCAATGAAGTGTCATAGAAAAAGCATTGAGCCAGCGGCAGTGTCAAACATTAAATCTTAGAAAAAACTAAAAAGAAAACAGCTATTCCTATAAGAAGAGAAATGAAGGTAGAAGGATGCAGGAGACTTGGTAAATTTGTCAGTAGTAAGAAGAGCAAAGTGAAGTATTTCATATCTAATGATCTGTTCTTTCTGTGAAATAAGGGAGGGAGGAAGAATTACTTGCTAGGAGTGAGAAGGCAGGTGGTCAGAAAGATGACTTTAGAAAAGAGGTCAAGGTGTTAGTTAGACTGTACTGGAATAATGGTGATGAAAATGATGATGATGATGTTGATGATGATGATGACAGTAAAGGCAATGAATGCTAATGGCTGTAGCTAATATATTTGTTATGCATTTACTATGAACCACATATATAATATTAAGCATTTTTTGGAGTTATTATCACATATAACTATCACATCAGCCCCGGTAAGTAGATCTCATTATTATTTTCAATTGTCATTAGTTTATATTATAAATATATGTACTATAATATATTATGTATAACAAAACAATAATAATATATTATATGTAGTATCAGATATTATATGTAACATAATAAATGTGTCACATACAGACATATGGTATGTTATATATTATATGTAAATAATATATTTTTTAAAGTAAATATAGGATGTTTACTTTTATTATGCTATTATTGTTTTACAGAAGAGAAAATAGACTCTGAGAGGTTAGGTAAATTGACCAAAGATATGCAGCTAGTAGATGGTAGATTATGGAGTCAAATCTATCTAATCCAAAGGATTAGGATTTGATTATGGAATCAAATCTGTCTAATCCAAACCTTGTTTTCTTAACTATTAGATTATACTACACCATTATCTTAAAATGTTTTCTCAGAGAAGCCTGTCAAAAGCTTGCTTGCCTCTTCCTCAGTATTCCACTCCTTAGTATGCCAAATCATTCATTCATCCCTGCATTTTTTCACAAAATGTGTTCCCTAAATTATCATGTGATCCTCCATTGCCAAATCCTCTGGTTCCTTATCAGTTCCTACACCTTATTTAACATCAGATCTTGTATACTGCTCTTCTCCATACACCTCTTTGCTCCATTACCTGCAATAACACCACACTCCTGGGCTCTATTTCTTTTGGTAGAATGAGTTGTATCATGCTTTCACGAGCCCAGTCTCATGGATACAATGAAAGGGATACTGACCTGGAAAACTGCAGAGCTGGTCCTCATTCTCTCTGGATCACTGAGCCACTGAGGAGCCTTGGACACTGTCTCACTCCCTCTATGCCTCCATTTACTCACTTCCAAATAAAGGAGATGATCCAGGGAGACCCAATCAGCTTCCACACTCTGTTAGTCCAAGTTCATAAAAAGATCATTGAGAAGGAGAAATCTTGGCTGTCTGCCTCAGGGAAAAAATAATTAAGATATCACTTTGCAAAAGGAGTAAGTGAATTTCAACAGCATCATGCGTGTCTCTGCCTGGAGTTGGCTGTCTCTCCAACACTGGGCTCCCTTCTGGACACTATAAATTATCCAAGGACATAGGCTAATTGACACAGTTGAGAGGAGAGGGACACAAATAGTCCCAGGCTTGGAGAGTGAGACCTCTGTGGGGAGGTTAATAGAGCTGGAGCAGCTCAAGCTTAAGGAGGGGCTGCTGAAGGGAGCCATCATTCTGCCGACACATTCATAAAAAGATATTGTGAGAAGGGCAGGGATCAGTCTTCTTATTAATCAACAAGGACAGAATGAGAATTAACAAGCTGTAAGCTGCAGTGAGGAATATCAAAGCTAAATATCAGGGAAAATGTTAGACCACTGGGAGCAGTTAGGCAATGGAACAGACTGCTAGGAGAAGCCATGAAGTCACTCTAATTGGGGGCATTCGAGGCAGAGAGCAGATATACATCCGTCACAGGGTAGGGGCCTCCTGGGGGAAAATAAGGAGCAGGACGCTAATGGACCTCAATGAACGAAGCATAACAAGCCCTCAACTTTAACAGCAGAGCACAGTCTGAAGGTGTGAAGGCAGCGTGGGGCAAGATTGGGAGTTGAAGAGTGCAAACGAACAGTCATGGTGGTATTGCTGAGATGGCGATTTGTGCAGTTTTCATGAACTGGGTTCAAACTTTCAATCTGCTACCTACTAACTCAGTATGGTTTCCTTCTTGGATTCAGTTTCTCTGGCTATAAAATGGGGAGCACGATGACCATCTCATAATGTCTGATATGAGGAAAAATAAGGCCACGTCTATGAATCATTTCACCTGGCATCGGTGACATAGGCAGTTCTAGGTAAATGACACTTAGGGTAAAAGCCAGAGCTCTCCAGGACAAGAAGTGAGGCAGAGGGAAGGCTCCAAGCCCCAGCTTGCTTTAGTAGCTCATCTTCTACTTTTGAGGGCCGTAGGGTCTCAGTGTTCAGAACTGGTGACATTCAACTACTGACTGAGTCTGTCCTGCAGAGAGGTTCAAGGTCAGGAGGAAGTAATTTTGGAAATTCATGAGGCCATGGCTGGAAAAGGCAATGTGTTTTTCTGAACCACCCATGAGTTTGGGAGTGGCAGAGGCCAGAACTGAGGAAAAGGCACTTGGTGACTTTCAAAGGGTAGGGATTGCTGCCAGTAGCAGATGCTCTCAGTGCCCCTCAGCACACCCCTCTTGGCCAGCCTCTGCATTCACCACCGTGATGGACAGCTCTATGCGAGCTCACACTCAGATTACAACAAAGCCTCACCTCTCAAGCCAGTCTTGCCGCTATCTGCCTTAGAAAAGGGCCCTTTCTGAGGCTGAAAGAGTCAATAAGCCCCATGTACAAGGGTAGCCCAGAGGGAAGATTTATTCATACCCCAGAGAACACCTCAATCAACACAGTATAGGAGCCAGTGGATAAATGCCTCCCATTTCCCATTATTCTGGCAGAAATTCTGGGACGCATTGGTTCTTCAGAGGTCCCAGTAGAACCAAGCCCCCACTGTGTACAGCAGCAATGCCACTCCTATTGGCTTTTCCTCCTTCCGGTCTCATTGTCCTCAGGCTCTCACCCATGCTTCATGTAATGATTTCCCAAATAAACCACCCATACCTAAGTCCCTGGATCAAGCTCTGCTTCTGTGGAAACAAAAACTGAGGCAGTGTCTGAAAAAAAAATTCAAAAAGTCAGAAACCGGCCGGGCGCGGTGGCTCATGCCTGTAATCCCAGCACTTTGAGAGGCCGAGGCAGGCGGATCATGAGGTCAGGAGATCAAGACCATCCTGGCTAACACGATGAAACCCCATCTCTACTAAAAATACAAAAAAAAAAAAAAAAAAAAAAAGCCAGACATGGTGGCGGGTGCCTGTAGTCCCAGCTACTGGGGAGGCTGAGGCAAGAGAATGGCATAAACCTGGGAGGCGGAGCTTGCAGTGAGCCGAGATCACACTTCTGCACTCCAGCCTGGGCGACAGAGCGAGACTCCATCTCAAAAAAAAAAAAAGTCAGAAGCCAGAGAGAGCTTACAACAGAGAAGCTTTGTGTAGTAGTAGCCCATGTCATAATTAATATTTTGTATGTGTTCTCAATCGTTAATTTTTAATTATTGCCATCTGTTTGTTTTTCTTGTTTTGTTTTGTTTTTGATTAAGCATTACTCCCATTTGAAATGGCTCCAATCTCATCACAGAGGTAAAAACAAAAATTTAAGACTTAAAAATGCCTGCCATCCTCCTATCTTCTGACATATCCCTCACAGCCCAGCTTGTATCCTGGCACTTTGATCAGTATTTTTCTAGTTTAATCTGCCATAGCATCTTCCTTCAAATAATTTACAGAACACTTTGAACTCAGAATCAGTACTCATCAAATTACTGTTTACTTCATACATATAAAGAAGGTCCCAGAGGTTCCTTATTATCTCTGGGACCTTCCTAGGGAATAGAAACTGACATCATACACACCCTCAGCAGACTATCACTTTCATTTTGACTAGACTTGTGTGTTATGGCTGCTCTTAGCTGCAAGAAAAGCAGGACGTTTAGGATTTTTCTTCTTCTAGAGTGGAGACAAACAAGCAAAACGGGTAAAGTATGAGCACTTAGCCAGTGGAAAAGATCTTTTTATAACAATATGGATCAGTTATAAAGAGACTTATTATGAGGCATTGGCTCACATCATAATTATGGAGGCTGAAAATTGCATTACGGTGACTGAATATCTGCCAGTTGTAAGCTAGACACTCAGAAAGCTGATGGTGTAGTTCAAAACCCTGAAAGCTGGATAGTCAATGGGGTAGATTCCAGTCCATGTCTGAGGGCCTGAGAATCAGAAGCACCGAGGACAAAAGATCAGTGCCCCGAATTGATCAGCTGAATCAGTCAGGTAGATTTAATTCAGCCTTCCTACACCTTGTTGTTCTAGTCAGTCTCTCAATGGATTCAATGATGTCCACTCACACTGGGGAAAACCACTTGCTTTACTCAGTTTACTAATTGAAATGCTAATATCTTCTGGAAACGTCCTCACCCAGAAATAATGTCTAATCAGCTGTCTGGGCATCCCATGGCCCAGTCAAGTTGACACATAAAATTAGCCATCACAATAACTTCTTGTCAGATGAAAAATTTTACTCCCATGTTTTTACAGAGATTCAGGGAGCTGTTGAGTTTTATTCAAGGAAATCATGACTAGCTAGAGATAAGTTAAAACTCTCACAAACATATAAGTGCAGAAATAATCATCATCATAGGTTTCATAAATTATGCTGGTACTAGGAACATAAAGGAATAACCTGACATCTGCCCTCATAAATCTCCCAGCATGTTAGACACACAAGGAGCTCTCAGCCTTTTAGGAACATGCACAGATCATTGCAGTACAGTGTGGGAAGTGCAATGGGTGTGATGTGCATGGCACATCATGGGAACACAGACTGGGGAATGGGGTGGGACTTAACTGAGTTCTCTTGATGATGTTCAGACAAGTATTCCCAGAGGAGATGAGCAGGGGCTTAAGCTGAACAGGTTGCATTGGTGATTTTTGTTGTTGTTGTTTATTTTTCTTAACATAAAATGGGATGATTAGAGTTATAAGCTGGGGAGCAAGGTGATCCAACTTACCCTTTATAAAAGGTAGTTTGACGTAGAGGAAGGACGGTTGGAGAGTGGTAATAAGGAGACTGCTTCCCAAAATCTTTCAGGTAATTGAGAGAAAAATGGCCTGCTCTAGGGTTGTAGCTTTGGGACACTAAGGAGTGATCAAAATGAGAATATGTAGTAGAGTTATTGTATGATGTTGAATCTCATATAAAATATAATAAAGTTTTGAAACAACATCTATATTTTTGGCTGAGTAATTGAAAAAATGTAGGTTTTATTTAATAGGAGAGGGAAGTCTGGCTGGTAATTAGGTGTCTCTTTTCCTTATGTTAAGTTTGAGTTGTTCATTAGTTTATGAAGTGGAGATGTCAAGTGATATGGTTTGGCCGTGTCCACACCCAAATCTCATCTTGAATTGTAGCTCCCAGAATTCCCATGTGTTGTGGGAGTGACCCAGTGGGAGTTAATTGATTCATGGGGGCGGTTCCCCCATACTGTTCTCATGATAGTGAATAAGTCTCAGGAGATCTGATGGTTTTATAAGGGGAAACTCCTTTCACTTGATTCTCACTCTCTCTTGTCTGCTGCCATGTAAGATGTGCCTTTCACCTTTCACCATGATTATGAGGCCTCCCCAGCCACATGGAACTGTGAGTCCATTAAACTTCTTTTTCTTCATAAATTACTCAGTCTCAAGTATGTCTTTATCAGCAACTTAAAAACGAACTAATAAATCAAGTAAACAACCTGGTGATCAGCGGAAAATCTAAAGCTTATGGTAAATCATTGTTACTTTCTTTATTAAAATGTCCATGATCCCTCAATCCTTGAATCTGATTTTTAAGTTTTCTCCTCACTGGGCTGCTTTAGGACCTCTCTTGTAGTTCTCATTAAACTCTTCCATTATTCTCTTTAGCAATCTTTCTTACCTGTCTGTAAATTTGTTGAGTTCAGCTATTGAATTTTATCTTTGAATTATCATCACAAGTGCTGACATATGATAAGAGTGTCACTCATATTTATCAGTGGCAACGATGTCTTATTTAATAAGAAATGAACACCTTTTTCAAGTAGGCAAAGTGTAAATGGCTATGATTATCATCTTCATAATCTTTGTTTTACAAGTATTGAATGTAAAATATCACAGACTCACAGCTCATCTTCTAATTTTAAATCATTTGTTTTTGACCCTATGTCATGAAAAATCAGATATATACTAAACATAGAATTGACTATATTGACATGTTTCCATGGATCCTGGAAATAAACATCTCATTTATTTAGTAGATTTTTTAGAAGTGTCAAATACAGCAATGGAATGCTGGTCTCTTGTCAAAACCAGTCACTGACAGACGTTATTGGGTAAGTTTTATTAATACTTAACTGGATTGGAGTATTGAAGAAAAATAAATTAGTACTGAAGAATACTATTGATGATAACCATACATATTTCCATTTTATTTATCATTTTTATCCTCTTAATATTTTGGAATAAAAGGGTCAGTCCCTTGGATGAAATTTTGTGCACGATATAAAAATGAAGCTAGAGTTTGAGCAATAAAATTTGATAGACATTTCTTCCCCAATTTTTTTTGAAATAGAAAATAAAAATCTCCACGTGGAAAACATTTTGTAGTATATTATCTAATTCAGAAAACCCTATTAAACATGTAATAATATGTTCAGATAACAAGGATTTTCAGTATGCAAATTAGATGTTTATTTTGTTTTCCTTTCTTTCAATTGCTATGTACTTTGAAAGATTTACTAATTATGAATGTGTTGTGATTATCACCAATAAATTATGTTATCTGCTTGGGATTTTTAAGGTTGTGACTTTTCAGTCAGCATCAGTCTGTCCCCTGTTCCAGCCAAATTCATATGCAGTGATTAATTAGCTTTGTAGAAAAGTTGACACTACCATTGGGAATATTCTTTGTTATTTTTTACTCTGGTTTTTTTTTTTTTTTTTTGGTCTTAAACTACTTATGTTTATATCTCCTGAGGCCATATAATTTAATACTTGATGGTTCCATATAGATTTAATTGGAGGAAAAAACTTACATATTATTACTAATGTGAGAGGAAGGCTTAGAGAAAGCCAAATTGAGTTTCGAAAATATCATGCATAGCATTTAGCAATGTCTACTATAATAGTCTGTATATTTTAAAACTGTTTTTTATCCAAATAAACTGTAAGTGAACTTCATGAAGGAAATGTGCTTTTGTGTCCGATACATAGAACACAAACTGCCACATAGCACATGCACAATACTTTTGGAATGAATGACTGGATCATTTAGTTAAAAGCATCTTGATAGCTCAGATGACCTTGCTGCTCTTGAAACCATCATCAGTTGATCATTGTAGCAAGATGATGATACTAATAGCTGATGAAATTTGTATAATACTTTAAAATTAGCAATGATATTTGTAATTTTCAAAGTGCTTTCATTCATTTGAAGCTCACAGAAACCTCATGAAGCAAAATGAGTTCTATTATCTTAATTGTACAGAAGAATAAATTGAGACTTTTAGACACAGCATATGTCTAAATCCAAATCCATACATAAAAACTAGAGGGCATCATGACATTAGCCTCCAAAGGAAGGATCTACTATGTCTGGGTGTGTCAGGGTGGGGCAGGGGTGCTCTGCCCATGAAAAAGGTGAGGCCTCAGCAGAAATGTTGAAGATCTAACAAAGCTGAGGAATTAAGGTGGAAGAAAGGGTATTCCAGGCACAGAACTACAACTTGTTCTTCCCTTTCCATCAGCCTCCATCGCCTCACCCTCCTCCATTTCTCTTAGTAGCTCTTATCACCTATCTGATATTATGGTACATATATACTCATGTGTTTATTGACTACTCACCCACAGGAATGTAAAATCTCAGGGACTCCATGTATCATATTTGTCACCGCCTTCCCAACTCTTAGAAGAGACCCTGTCACACATGAGGCACCTAATAAATATTTATGGGGTGAATGAATTCTGAAAGAACCACATGAATAGATGCAAGTGACAGGGGCAGGTGACACATCAATGGCCATTTCGAAAAATTTCAAAGCCATCTGTTTTTCTAATAGGTTGAACCATATGAGATGCTAATATTTGACTGCTTTTGATCTGTTTACATGGAGATTTTGCATAGTTATTGATAAAATGTGAAGAGGAAATCAGAAAAGGAAGAGCTCTTAAGGCTGGAAACAAAGGAATTGACCAAATTTGGGATGGACTAATTTAGCGTGTTAAGATATTTGGATAAATCTTAGGAAAATGTGGGAGTCATTGACAGGCTTTAAGTAGAAGATTGACATAACCTGATAGATCCATGTGATGATTTTGTAGCAGATAGATTCAAAGGGAGAAGAATGGAAGAAGCCAGGAGACAATTCAGAGGTCATTACATCATCTGGCAAGAGACGGTAAATGCCAGAGCCCCCAGGTTAGTGGAAGCATTGACTCACCCTACTCAGGTTAGCTTTCTCCTAGGAGTCTTCTCCCTGAATTCCCTCTGCACGACGGGACATCACCTGGTTCCCCTGGTGGGTACCAGCCCTCCCTTTTCACCTTCTTTTCAAGCATGTGAGGGCCCTGAAATATATTTTTCTTCCTTTTTTTAAGCTGAGACAAGTTGGGTTCACCTGAATATTAAGTGGAAATGAAATAGAAGAAAATAGATCAAAACAACCAAACGCAGATTTTTGAACTGACCAAAGGCAATTCACTCATCACAAGTTCTTTGAGATTTTACCTCTTTACTTTTTTGAAGTCTTAGTCTCTTTCTCTATCCTCTTTCTTTATTAATCTCCTTTGTCTAAATATTTATTTTTAAAATCTGGCTTTAATTTCATAAAGCATAGTTCAATTTTTGTTTGTTTGTTTTCAACCTGATACTATTTCAGTAAGGAAATTATTGTAGGCATCTGATTACTTCTAAAATCAATGGCTAAAAACCATCAAAACACCCGTTCTATTATTAATAACATAAAATTTTGCAGCATCTGTCATCTGACTGGATGACCATATAATTTCTTTGCCCAAACTAAGAGTTTTAAGAGGAAAAAGATGCACAATAATTAGCTGAGACAACAGACATAGACCAGGAATTCCCCAGGCAAACTGGACATAGATCATCCTATATGTAGCTAAAAACTCAACATATAGATAATCAATTATATCTCTCACAAGGGGTGTATATTGCAAATAGTTTAGTTGAGATAACTTCACCAGGACAGTGTAGTGTGTAAAGTCTAAGTGTTCTTTAGTAACATCGCTTATATCAGCTTATATCAGTTTCAAGACAAAATTTTCAGTCCAAAACTATTAATATGCTTTTGTTCTTTAAAGCTTTCAAAGTTCCACTGTATATCTTCCAAATTTCTTTAAAATCCTGTGAGGTACACAAGAGTTGAGTTAATATGTGCATTTCATAAATATATAAATTGGGGCTCAGAACATTTAGATTGAAAAGGCGATGGCGTAAAGTAGAAGAATACTGACCCAAATACAAAACATGTATTTGAGCACAGGCATATCAAGTTTATTTATTTATGTATTTATTTATTTTTTAATTTTAATTTTAATTTTTTTTGCAGCAGTGCTACTCAAACCATGGGTCACATACAGTTTAACCATATGCAATGAGAGTAGACTTATAGAAACCTTTATAGAAATTCAACAGAATTATTTTCTGTCTGTTGAAGCTAATAAAAAATTGGGCTTGTTTTTTATAGGCCTTCTTTGTGTAGTAATTCATGTTTACTGTGTTTTACAAATGCATCAGTTCATGAAAATTGAAAATTAAAAAAAAATTATCCCACTATAGATCATTTTAAGAAATGCCAGGCAACAGGATATCAGGCAGTTACTTAACCACTCAGGATTTTAGCTTCCTCACATTTAAAAACTGAAAACAATAAGCGATTCTACCTCAGGTGGCCCAAGAAACAATAAAAAGTAATAATAAGGGAGAAGAGTGGTGAAAAATATAAATGAAACAGAAACAAAAAATCACAATAAAATATAACTAGCACTTGTCAAGGACCCTAAAGTAATTATTTTAAAAATATGCTCAGTATAGCCCCAAAGATCCTAAAACACTTCAGTTAGTAGAGGTGGGGGCTTGGTGAGTGATTTCAGCACCGTTTTCCAGGTACACTCTTCGCTGCCTCTTTGAACTGAGCAGGTTTGCTTTCATTTCTTTAAAATACTATGTTTGTGCTTTAAGTTTGCCACTAAGAAAAGTTGCCCATCTTTAAAATTCTAACTTCTCTATAGTGTATACAAAGTGTACTCACTTAATTCTTACAATGGCCATGTTATGTCAAGATATTATTTTCCAGAAGAAAGAAAAAATGGCAAGCTTGCAGGGTGCTCAGGATCTAGCTGCCAAGTAATAGAGCTCAACACCAGCCCAGGCTGCATAATTCCACACCCAGGTCTCTTCTTGACCACCTGGTATGTATAAGATGAAATCTACAATTTCTTATATGTTTTCCTTTTTGTTCTACTTCTACTTCTTTTCCTTGCAAAATCTTGACTCATGAAAAGAATCAGGACCAAGAGCTCAAAGATTTCCAATAGTACGTATTGTGCTTGGGAAAATCAAAGTTATACTTTCTATTTTTTAACTTTCAATTTTTGTGGGTAAATAGTAGGTGTATATATTTATGAGACACATGAGACATTTTGATGCAGGTATGCAATGCGTAATAATCACATCGTGGAAATGGAGTATCCATCCTCTTAAGCATTTATCTTTTGTGTTACAAACAAACCAATTATATTATTTTAGTTATTTTAAGATAAATAATTAAGTTATTACTGACTATAGTCACCCTGTTGTGCTATCAAGTACTAGGTCTTATTCATTCTTTCTAACTATTCTTTTTTACCCATTAACCATCCCCAACTCTACCCCTCAAAGTTATGCTTTCTAAATAACTAGCTCTGAAAACAGCTCTCTACTGAGGTTTAACTGTGTGCATCTATGTGTATGTTATGGAGAAAATTGTGCTATTGCACTGACTTTATATATTGTAGTCCTATCCCCTAGCATTTCATAATATGACCATATTTGGAGAGAGGGTCTTTAAACTGATAATTAAACTAAAATGAGGTCATAAGGGTGGATCCTAATCCAATATGAGCGCTGTCTTTTTAAGGAAAGGAAATGTAAACACAGACATACACAGTGGAATAATTATGTGAAGACAGAGAAGATGGCTCTCAACAAGCCAAGGAGAGAGGCTTAGAACAGAAATTTCCTTCACAGCCTTCAGAAAAAAAAAAAAAAACTCATCTTGATCTGGAACTTCTAGCTTCCAGAAGTGTGAGAAAATAAATTCCTATTGTTTACGACATCCAGTCTGTGATATTTTGTTATGAAAGCCCTGCAAACTAAGATTAGTGTATAATGTTTATGATAACAGTATGCAGAATCAAATAAGTCATTTTTGATGTACCAGGTAACAAAAACATTTCATATTACTGTTTGTCCCATAGACTCAGGAAGTATTCTGTTGATATTCCAAGACAAATGAATCACACTTTCTGGTGCTTTTGTTTGTTTGTTTCTTTGCAAATTCTGCATTTTTATAGGAATGCTGAAACTTTATAAGAGGAGCCCGTATACAAGTATTTGGTAAACAGGAATTGAACCCTTCTTTGAGGTTTGCAAACTGAATCTCTATGGAATCAATATGCATACCACTTGTGAGAGCATCAGGAAGGCATTTGTCCTCTTTGAACCTTAATTTTTTTTCTATAAAAAGGAGAATTGGCAAGAATGATCTCTAAGGCAATGACTTATTGTTCCAAGAGCACTGGATTTGGGGCAAAAACAAAAGAAATCTGCATTCAAGTCCTAATTTTGTCACTCACTGTTTAGCTATGTGATATTAGGGATGTCCCTTTGCTCCTCTGAAATCACAGTGTGCCTATGAGAACGTGGTGAGATAATAAATGTAAAAATACCTTGCACATTGAAGAATCCAAAGCAAACTTGGTTGTATTTTCATTTTAGTTTCAAAGTACCATGTCTAAAAGCACTTTGATTGGAGCAGAGAGTATATCAAAACATAATTTGAACTAATTTCTAACAGGCAGGCAAGATTGCCCAAAGAGTGTTTTTGTTCTTCCCACTTGCTCAGATATGTACATGTAGAAAAATCACCTCAGTCATCTTGCATTTTTATTTCTTACCAAGATATTTTAAAAGGCAAGAATGATGTCTTTTGGACATTACCACAACATGCCAAAAATGATGTCGTTTGGTGTTGAAATCACTCATCTCCTCGAATATCACTCCTGCTGGCTAGGATGTCTTGGATATGTCAGAAGTGATTTTGCTTAGTCCAACTTGTTAGTAACGAGTTTTTCCTAATTTTTGACCATTAATCATCCACCCTTAAAAAGAAGTTTTGAATGTTGCTTTGTCTGGTTCTCATATAAATTTAAAAACCATCCTCAAATTATCAGCTGCTAGATGTGAAGTCAGATGTCTTCCGTTTCTGATGAGCCAGAGAGAAGATGTTACAGATTTTCAGTAAAATGATAAGATTCAAGTGGATACTCAATCCTCACAGGCAAGCACTTGGGCCTGTCTGGTAGTTTTAAAGAGTGTATCTGCAGAGACCACAGTTCTCCAGAACAGACTGATCAGGGAAGCAGTGATGGAAATAGAGTTAATTTAGCAATTCAGGAAGAATCAGAAGGTATTGATCAATCCATCCATTCACTCAACAGATACTAAGCATCTATCATTGTGCTCCTAAGATAGGAGCCCATCATTGTGCTCCTAAGATAGGGAAAAAGTCACTTAGCTCTTCTCCTTTGGTCAAATTCAATAAACATGTTAATGGCCTAGTGTGTAATCTGCTAGAAATAAAGATGAATATAGCAGGAGTTCTTTCCTTCAAAAATATATGAAGAATATACAAAAGTCACTTATTATACATACGAGGGTAATAGAAATATAGATTTCAAACACTACTTTATTAATAGGGAAATCAGCAACTGATAACCCATTACAGAGCTCTGCTGAAAATTCTTTAGGCACCTGAAGCTGAAGCTCAAGTCTAAAGCCAAACTTCTGCTCACCTAGCCCCCATCACAGCTAACCCTTGGGATCTTACTTTGTCCTACAGCAAGGGGAGAAGAATTATTGGAAGTTCCAGAGTCCATTCATTCTGCCACTTCTCCATTTCAGAGAAGCAGAGACAGAGAGTAAGACAGAGTGGCAGAGAACATTGAGATGTATTAGAGGAAAGCTAAACGAGTTTTTGCTAATTTAACCAATCAGATTAAGAATTTCTTCTCCCTTATTTGAGAATTAAAGGATAGCACAAGTGATAAGAAATTGAGAATTTTTCTTACTTAGGATACTAGAGGAAAGGGAAAATTAGACCAAAAAAATGAGTTCGGAAACTATTATACTTGGCCAGTTTATGGGCTTCCAAACTATGCTTTTGCTTTAAATGACGGGAATACATCTGATAGAGAGAACATGAGAAAAAAACCAAAATCATGGACTCTCTGAACAAAAAGAGAGCCTCAAAAAGATGCCATAGTTTTGAAGTCTTGTCAGCTGAGGCAATGACTATGAATTTACTCAGCAAACATTTTTAAACATCTTCTATATATATTCACCGCACTAGCCTTGTTAATTTATAGAAACAGACACAATTCCTGACTTCAAAAAACATACATTTCCAAGCCAAGCTATATCCATAAACACATGGAATGCAACATACTAATTGCTATGATGAATCAGGCAAATGTGAAGAAACACCTTGCTCCACCACGTGAAGAAAGGCTCCAGTGAAAGAGAACATGTGAGCTGGCTCTTTGAAGCAGGATAAAGGGCTCACTGAGCAAGTTGACTACGTGGAGGGAGAAACACCGACTTGACAAAGGAGAGGAAGCATGGAAAAGCCCATTTTGTCTGGAGAACCTGTTATTTACATGTCTACTGAGCTCCCAGCATGCATGCAATACAAGAGTCAATAATAGATGAAAGTCTCCGCTGACGTGAAGACTTCATGTGGCTGTGGAGGAGGGGCAGCATAGATAATAAACAAATGAATGATAAAGGTATTTTTAGAAATCAAGTATGCAATATAAAAAATAAAATGAGCTAAATGGTATAGTTCCAGCAGAACTATTTTATTTGGGAGACGGGAGCATCATCATAGAACGGGTCTTTTGGCCATGATAGCCAAATCAAATGTTAGGAAGGGTTTGGCCATGTGAAGACAAGGGGGCTGAACACTTGGGCCAAAGGGAGCAGTGAGAGAAAACTGATTCAGAGACTGGAACTGACCTGGAAGACTCAAGACCTAGGTCAAAGGCCCACATGGCTAGAGATCGTAAGTGGGGGTAAGGTGGAGAGAGAGATGATCAAAGAGAGATGATCAAAGAGAGGAGAAGTGGCCAGATCATGTAAGTCCTACAGATGTTTGGCAAAGTAGAGGCACAGAGTGGAGAAACTACAGTAGTAGCCAACAAGGCAGATCATAAAGGGCCAACATGCTTCACTGTGAAATTCGGACTTTCACCTGTGTGATAGTGATGTTTATATGTGAACTGGGCCACAGGGTGCCCATATATCTAGTTAAACATTATTTCTGGGTGTTAGTGAGGATGTTCTCCAGAAGAGATTAGCATTTTATTTCGTGGACAGAGTAAAGCAGATGGCCCTTCCCAACTAGAATGGGCAGAATCTGATTTACTAAGGACACAAATAGAATGAAAAGGCAGAGAAAGGTTGTATTTGTCCCGCCTCTGCCTGATAGCTTGAGCTAAGACATCGATCTTTTCCTGCTTTTGACATTCCCTGGTTCATGGGCCTAACTCGGACTAGAATCTTCACCATTGTCTTTCCAGCTCTCAGGCCTTTGAATTGTACCACTGGTATCCCTGGATCTCCAGTTTGTACATGGCAGAATAGAAGACTTCTCAACCTCCATATTTGTGTGAGCTAATACCTTATAATAAATCTAAATAGATAGATAAGATAGATAGATAGCTAGCTAGCTAGCTAGCTAGCTATCTCCTATTGCTTACATTTCTCTAAAAAAATCCTGACTAATACCACCTGGAAAACTGCAATGATAGTCCCCTCACTGTAACTGGATACTGACGTAAAGGAGCCAGATTGTGAAAAAGCTCTAACTTTAGTTTTGTTAGTCAGTTGAGTGAATGAAACACTATGACCTGGATACTATCCAGCCTCTCAATATCTTAAAAATAGCCTAAAAGGGATGTTTGCAACAGATAAGATTTGGGATTAAGCATCAATAAATTATCTATGTCAGCCTGAAATCCAAACCCAACAGTCATCCAGAAAGCGGCAAATTCACAAGTTTTTTTTTTTTCTTTCTTTCTTTTCACAAGCCCCCTGGATACAGAATGTCCTCTGTGAACTAACCAGGAGAAAGAAATCTGGCTTTACAGTGCACGTAATCTGGAGAGCAAGGAAAGAAACATTTAAGCTGTTATTCAAACAAGTTTCTTTCCAATTACTACTTTCCTCTCTGTCAGAATCAATTTTTCTCAATGTTGACATGGCCATTGCTTGCGGAGGTGATTGGAAGATCTGCTTCCATGGTTTTCTCCTGGTGTTTTCTCTTTTCTTCAGCTGTTTTTGGTTGTGGGCTGCTCTATAGCGTTGTTGTTGATTTTCCCACTGCAGCCAGCACCACAGAGTTGTTTTTACATCACCATAAAATAAAATGAATGTACACAGGAAAGGGAGCTTTGCTCCAAGTCAAGTACAGGGCAGCTTAGCTTAACATGCACTCAATTTCACAAGCAGAGACCTGTTTGAGGGGCCTGTTTACCCTCATTGCTTACAGACACAGTGACCGTTTGCTTTGTAACATCCCCACACCTATAGTGGGCCCTAGCCAGAGAAGGACTGACAAGCCAGCTCATTTTTGCCTTGTGACAGCGGGAGAAACACTGATCTCCCAATGACTTTGATGGGTTAATTGCAGCAGCACATTGAATTAATCACACCACACCACCGCTGGGCGCCTGTCAGCACCTCCATGACGCTATCAACTGGGGCTGTTGAGTCTACATGAAATAGAGAAAAGGGAAGTGAAAAGAAAGCGCTTAAGTATTTCCTAATATGTGGCTATTAGGCTGAATTTAACCACTGGTCAAGCAATCAGGTCGGATCACTTTTTACTCTGTCATCTTGAGTTGTCTTGTGTTATTCTTTGCTTGTCTTCTGAAAGCCAAGCATGAGTTTCTAAATGATGGCAAGCATGATTAAACTTTAAAAAAATTTATTCATCTGCACTTGAGAAACATTTCTGAAAATATATATTATTTCCTGTCAATGCCCTAGAGAATTCAAGAAATATAAGTTAAAACTCAGTAGGGTGTTAGGTGGAGAGATGTGGAAGACTCAAGGGCATCCATGCTTTGTTTTAATGGTAGAACCAAATCGAATTTATTTCTATCTTCTGCTTATTTCCTGATTTTTATGGTATTCAAGACTTTTCTCATAGAGTTACTAAATAATAGAATTTCTTTTTACCACCAGTCTAACATTTACATTTTCAAATTATATCCATTAAAAATACCACTGTTCCTCAAAGTTAAACACCCCCGCTAGCATTTCTTTTTGATATATTCCAAAAAGAATCATTTATTCCTAAATTTTTTAAACACTCAAGGCCAGTAATTATACTGTGTTCTCTTCATGATTTATGTCCAGCACATAGTAGGTGCTCATTAAGTACCTGTTTAAATCAATGTTGAATGATAAATTCTTGAGATGCAACCTGACACACCTCCTAGCAGCAGATCATAAAGGACTGTATGTATCACTGTTATTAAGTATACACACAACTTTGGTTCCAATTTGATTCAGTTCATCAAATATGAGTCATACAGTTGAGAAAGAAAACATCAAAAATGATTATAAATGTCTGGATGACCAAGACAACAGTATTGTGATCCACTTACTTGTAAATTCACCAGGGTTGACTGGATGGCTTCTTTATGTAACATGTGACTTTGACAGCACATAAAATATTTGTATGATAGATGCCATATCAGAAACTTCCCTAATTGTTTTGCTAAAAGAAAATATAAACCTCTCTCCAAAATGGAGAGGAAAAAGAAATTAGTTTGAACTGAGGAACCGGGGTAAACTCCATGTAGGACATGTGAGCAGCATCTTCAAGAGTAACTCACCAAGCAGAGTAGTGAAGGAATAGTGTTCCCAACAAAGGGATTAGAAAGGTGAAGGGATAGTTAGCTCTCCCTTAATGTTGTCTTTGTTTTTCAGTACCAATATCACTCTTCACAAACTTGACACTTTCCTGTGTTTATTTAAGATCCCATGAGCTTTTGGTAGAGATGATGCTTCTAGCTTTAATATTTGCACCCGTCATGATAGAAAGAGATGTCTCAACCGCATAGCCAGCATAAATCCAAGCCCCCTGCCAGCCTAGGAAGAATGATAGCACACACAGGTGTTCAGAAGCCAAGTTCCTTTATGTTCTGTCAATGCTTTCTTCACTTCTCCACTATTTCTAGCACCACAATGATCAGTCTGAAACCTACATTCCTACAAACATTTCTAGCAGCTCACAACAGTAGTTTGTAAGATACTTGGATATGACGCTAAAAGGGTGGTTGGTGATCAGATTACCAGGCTGTGTCGTCCATACCATAGCTTTCCAAACGACTCAAATACTAGACGCACAAAAATACGTATTTCCTTTTGTTTCCATGTGACAATGCCTCTTCACCCTTGCTAGTTTCTGAGCCTCTGGGTTTTGGCTGCCAGGATCACTGTAATTCTAGTCCTTGCCCTACTTCTTAGCACCTTACTTTCAGATACTCGGTAACTAATGAGGATTTACCACACAACTCCACCCAATTCTTGTAAAACTGGCATAAGTAACCAATTAATCAACATAGTTATTCAACAAATGTTTATTGAGTGATAGCTACATGCCAGCTCTGCTCAAAGACAGGGATGCAAAGAGCAACAAAGCAGAATTAGTCCCTGGTGTCTCACAGCTTATAGCACAATGGTCTTCTACATCTTACTGAGTAAAGTTCTCTTGAATATCTTCTGTTTTAATATTGGTTGAATTGATTTATCCCAGTTCTGAAGGCTGGGAAATACAAAATCAATGTGCCTGCAAATTCAATGTGTTGGGAAGGCCCTCCTCATTTTGTGAAGATGGTTGCCTTCTTGCTGTATCCTCACGTGACTGAGAGAGACAGCATCTCTCTTATGTCTCTTCTTACAAGGGCATTAATCCCATTTATGAGAGTTCTACCCTCATGATCTGATTAGCTTGCTCCCAAAGGACTCACCTCCAAATACCATCACAATGGAGATCAGGACTTTAACATATGAATTGGAGAGGGACACAAACATTTAATCCATAGCATTCTGTCCCAGGTCCACCCAACATTTGTCTTTTTCTTACATGCAAAATACATTCATTCAATCTCAACAGCCCCAAGAGTCTTAACTCATCTTAGCATCAATTCTGGTCTGAAGTCCACAATCTCATGTAAATATCATCTAAATCAGATAAGGGTAACACTTCAGGTTTGATTCACCCTGAGATAAAATTCTTCTCCATTTGTGAACCTATAAAACCAAACCAGTTATGTGTTTCCAGAATACAATGGCAGGGCAAGTGTAGGATATACATCCCCATTTCAAAAATGATAAATAGGAAAGAAAGATAAATAGGAAAGAGGTCTCAAGCTAGTTCACAACCTAGCATGGCAAACATTGTATTTTAAGGCTGAAGAACAAATTTTTCTTGGCTCTGTTTTCTGCCTTTCAGACCCACTGTGGCAGAGGTTCTGCTCTACATCTCTGGAGGTAGGAGTCTGATCCCCAGGGCTTTGCCCAGTGAGGGATGGGGTGTCCCACACTCATGACTCCGGGTGGCCTCACTTCAAGGCTTTTTGTGGAGGCTGTCTGGCCTGCTGAAATCAAGACGATGGTTTTCTCTTTTGAAATCAAGGAGGTAACACTGATGATTTATTAATCACCTTGATGGCTGTTTGTCTTTTGTTTTGAAGAACAGTGCACATTCAGGGTCAAATAACTCTATAGTCCCTTCCTGTAAAAATTGAAGATGTCTGATTCTCTTCCTCCATCCTGTCTCATCTCAGTTCTCTTTCATTTAAAATGGCAGTGTTCTGCTCGGGTGACTGACTAGTGCTTTGATCACACCCACACAATCTCCTTATCAAATGGTTGACCCACCATGTCCTTGGTGTTCTCTTCCAAACATACTTTCTCATTTTTGTATAATATAGACAAGCTAAGAAGTTTCTAAATCTTTCAGTTTTGGAATATTTTTGCATAACAATTTTGTCCTCAATTTATTTATCTCTTCTCATTTTACTATGAGGAGTCACAAGGGCCCAAGCAGCTCCTTCAACACTACACTCGAAAAGCTCCTCAGCTAAATGTCCAATTTCATCGCTTACAACTTCTACCTTCCACAAAACACTAGAACATCAACATAATTTAGCCAATTTCTTTACCACCTTACAACAAGGATCACTTTTCTCTATTGTCCAGTAATTCATTCTGCATTTCCACCTAACACCTCACCAGAATGGTCCTTACTATCAATATTTCTGCCAACATTCTAGACATGGTTATTTATGTGAAACTTTCTCTACAGCTTTCCTCTTTCTTTACTGAGCCCTCACTCAAATTGGCAATATCAGCTTTTTTTTTTTTTTTTTTTTTTTTGAGACGGAGTCTAGCTCTGTTGCCCAGGCTGGAATGCAGTGGCCGGATCTCAGCTCACTGCAAGCCCCGCCTCCCGGGTTCACACCATTCTCCTGCCTCAGCCTCCCGAGTAGCTGGGAGTACAGCTTTTTATAGCATGCAATTCAAGACTCTACCCTTTACCTAGTTCCTAAGCTACTTCTACATTTTTAAATGTTTGTTATAGTAGCACCTCTACTCTCAGTACCAATTATTGTCTTAGTCTGCTCATGCTGCTATTACAAATAGCATAAACTAGCTGGCTTAAGCAACATTCATTTTTCACAGTTCTGGAGACTGAGAAGTGCAAGTCCAAGATGCCAGCAGATTAAATGCCTGGTGAAGGTTATCTTTCTGGTTTGAAGACAGTTGTCTTCATGCTGTGTCTTCACATGGCTGAGGAGATTATCTATGTCATGTCTCTTCTCATAAGTTTACTGATCCCATTCATAAAGGCTTCACTCTCATGATCTAATTATTTTCAATGTCCTCATCTTCAAATACTTTGGAGATTAGGACTTCAACATATAAATTTTGGGGTGGTAACAACATTCTGTTCATAGCAAAAGGTATTAGAATGATTAACTGATGTCCACAGTTTATGTAAGGTTCATTGTTCTCCAAAAAGTTTATTCCTGTACACATACAAGTACATAAATATACATAAGTATAAATATGTACATATACATTTTTCCATTTATCTATTTATTTTTGCTAAATGTCTTTTCTTTTTTTTTTTCCCCTGAGATGGAGTCTTGCTCTGTCACCCAGGCTGGAGTGTAGTGGCATGATCTTGGCTCACTGCAACCTCCGCCCCCTGTGTTCAAGCAATTCTCCTGCCTCAACCTCTCTAGTAGCTAGGATTACAAGCATGTGCTACCAGGGCCGGCTAATTTTTATGTTTTTAGTAGAGATGGGGTTTTGCTATTTTGGCCAGGCTGGTCTCGAACTCTTGACCTCAAATGATCTGCCTGCTTCAGCCTCCTAAAGTGCCGGGATTACAGGTATGAGCCACTGCACCCAGCCAATTTTTGCTGAATGTCTTGGTTGACATTATGAGCTTTGATAGTATTGGCAAACTTGGAGACTTATGGAAAATTGAGTATTTTTCCCACATAAACATCAAAATTTTTCTACATTAAATAAGTTATTTTCTGAAACTCTTTACTTACCAGATTTTTTTGTACACTAATGAGTTGACTTTATTTGAAATAGCTATCAGAAATATAATTGCAGTCTCCTAAATTTAATATTTTAAAATTATTTCAAAAGAATAAGACTCACAGCAACTCAAGGAAGGAATAAGTGGAAATCTTTTCTTATATGCTTATATGTTGTATACTACAAAAAATAAAGTCACTTAAAGAGAAAATGATGGGAAGTCTTTGGAGGCAGTGATGTTAACTGTCTTTCACATCTATAGCCCTCCATCTAAACTTCAAGTACCTAAGTTTAGATCAATTAATTAATTGTGAAAGATATATAATTCCTTGTTATTAAAGCTGCTGTTACATTTTTAGTCTCCAAACTTACAAGCATGTGCTATGTGTACATAGACACATGGATAGTTTCAACAGTAGGTACAAGCAAACCTTGCATGAATACCATTATTTAAAGATTTTGAATATTTTTTTAAAAATATAAGAATCATTATCATTATAAAAATAAAAACTTTATCTGATGTTCTTAAAATCATTGTATGTCTTTGGATTGTTTATGAGTTTCATACAAAGGAAGGGGAAATGGAACTTCATGATTTTTTGGTGCTCATAGTCCCTTAAGTTCTTATTTTGGCTGTCTCTCCACTTTTTTTCTGCATGAGCTTCTGCTTCTTTCGTCCTTTGAATTGGAGTTTTTAGACTTTTTTTTTTCTTTTTTGCTGTCAGAATATCTAATTTGTATGTTTGCAATACCTACTAAGAGAAGCTCTCACAACCTGAAAAATCTCTGCACAATGATTAGCCACCTCTGAAAGACCCACTGAAAAACCCAGAAGCTATATGTAGTCTTGTCCCAAGTAAAAGGCGGACCTCCAACCCAGTGGTGTTTATTTTTCTTTTAATCAACTAGTGAAGCAGCACAGACATACATAAATGCCAAGGGTCTTCTCCCAAAGCAGCAGCAAAATGAGGTTAGAGATGCTCGGACGATCCCCTGGTGAGTCCTGGCAAAGTTTGAGACAGTCCTGGGCTTTCTCATGTCTGAGCTCAACACTCAACAGCTCACCACAAGGCCTTCCCAGTGAACTCTGTCCCACTGATATTGGACATTACAGGAAAAGATAATAATCAATCTTACAGGCCTCTGTCGCCTGGGAAGGATGGACAAGGGTATAAGCCGCTGGCTACCTAAGGGTGCAAGGACAGTGAACAGGCTGGTACCACCCCTGCTCTTCGATGGTTTAAGGATAGACTCACAGAATCAGAGAGGTAGAATGCAATGAACCATCTCTATGTTCCGTTTGTCTGTTGGTTTTCTCCCAAAATGACCCCCGTGATGGGATCTTACCAATTTCTAAGGCTGCTACTTTACTTCTTTAGTAATTTTAACTGCTAGGCATATCTACTTAAATATAACCCAAACGGACCTTGCATTGCTCGTTATTTTGTCTTGTAAAGGTAAAGAGATGAGAGCTAGTTTCCACAAGAAGTTATCAACTGTTTGAAGGAAGCCATAATCCTTCTTCTCTCTGGGCTAAGTGACTACATTCCTCACCCTACTGCAGCCTAGTTTCCACCCTCACTAAAACTGCTCACTGAACTGCCCACCTCACTGAACTCCTCAGATGCATCCAACAGGCATAATTCATTCCTCCTTGGATGTCTCCCTTGACAAGGCTTTCCCAGTTCTCCACCCATCAGGGAACCTGGTCTTGGTAAGCCTTCCTGACTGGCTTTTCTGCTTTCATCACTTCTTAAGCTAAGGTGCTAGCCTTAGCCCTTTTTTCTTCTCAGTAAAAAAGAACCCAACCTCAGTGACTACGTCGATACCCAGACCTCAACTCTCATCTAAATGTTAATAATACCCAAACTTTATTTCCTGTTTGAAAGTCACATGACCATATCCAACTTCCTCAAAAACACTCCATAGGGACCTGAAGCTTAGTATAATTATAAATTAAAATAATTAGCTTTCTCATAAAATGAGTTCTTTCTCACCTGTATTGTTTTCTGCCCCCTCTGTCTTCTCCAACTTAAATGGCTCTACTGTCTGTCTCTTCAATGACACAGTGAAAAAGAAAAAAAGAGAAGTTATCCTTAACCTATGCAGTTTATCAATAAAATGCTAGCCAACAAAGAAGCAAAGGTGGATGTTAAAACCAAAATTCCTGATTCCAAGACAAATGCCTTTTGTTTGTACACTTTTTTTTTTTTTGGCATTTTTTTGGTATATTCATCTTTGTGTATTTACTCAAGTAAATAGAGGCAAATACAACTTTTCAAGGACTTTCAGATAAAATTGATTATATGTGACCAGATTCATTTCAGGAACCTATAAAATGTATACTATTTTTCATTCTATTCCAGTTCACATCATCTTCATATACATGTAGAGCTTTCGTACGTACTACAATTGGATGTGAAGTCTATTTTTGTCAATGAAGCAATGAGGCAAAGTTCACAGCTGAGGACAGGCACATTTTGCCAACAGTTAGCTTAAACAAGGAGAACTTTGACACTTGCAGTAAGGGGGAAGCCTTTTCATGAATTGCTGCTTTATTGAAACCTTGCCTAGCAGATGCAGTTTAAGTGGAAAGGGAATTTCTGCTGCTGTTTATAGGACTGCGGGGGTCAGAGGCCAACCAGGGCCTTCTGAAAATGGACTGGAAGAGCTTGCCTCTTCTAAGACAGCCCCCATATTTTCACTTGTGACAAATATTTGGAAATTAAATAATTATGTTAAGGAAGGCATGATGCCTTTTACAGCCTGCAATCCTGAGGGTTGCCATGGCTGTGAACTTCAGAGTTTCCACAGCATTTCTAAATATTTGCAGAGAACCATTTCCTGCTTCAAGAATGACAAAAGTCTAACTTGAAGAGTGAATGTTTTAGTGCTCGTCAATTATTTCCAAAGAGTTGTACGTTGTTAAAATCCACACTCAAATATGCTACAACAACATTTTGAGCTTGGCAAAGTTTTCTCGAACTAGCAAGTTCAAAATAAAGCCTTAATGCTCCATCTTTAGAGCTTTCAGCGAGGGTCAGATAGCATAGTGGAACTATTACATAGGATACCATTCTCTGTAAGCAAGTGGTGGATATTAGACATAAAATCCTCTATTCAGGAGAATACAACCTGGCATTATCCTAAAATGTGCATGATTAGGTGAATGCATTCAGATAGAATAACATTTCCTCTCAATTCAGCCTCTTAACCTTCAGCCGCCTCTAAAATGATTTCATTATTCAGATTTATAAAATTTAACTTATATTTGCCTCCTTTGGCTACCAAAATTTTTCAAATTGTTGCTAGGATCTAGTAGATATTCTGGAGCCTAACTGTTGAGTTTCTCACCGTGGCATGAAATACCAGATACATTCACTCTGCAGACAGGAAACAACAGTTACCATTTATTCAGTGCCTTCTATGTATCATATTCTATATAAAGCTCTTTGCAGATATCATCTCTTTAATTTTCATAAGACCTCTGTGAGTCAGAAATTATTTTAAATTTGCACATACTCTGCTAGAGCCCCAAAGGGATACAAGACTAAGAAGATGCACTTAAATATCTTGTTTGAAGAAGTGTTTTAACACTAAGAACAGTTAGATAGATTTTGTCAAAAGCATACAGCCAAGGAGTAGCAGAATTGGAAATTTTACTCAAATAGATCCAACTCCAAAGGTCAGACTATATCCCTCACACCATCAATAGGAACTACAGCCAGCAGAAAAGTGACCAGGGACCCATAGGAGAAGTGAGGGTGGGAGCATAGATCATGAATGGGGAGAAGCAACTGCTGGCTGAAAAACACAGAACCAGGAGACAGAAAAACCTCTTGCTTGTATGTAATTGATGTAGTGCCTCACAATGGGAGTATTATTAGCATTTTTGATGAAACAATCCTTCAATGGACAGGACCATACTCACATTGAGGGATGTGGCCTAATGCTTTCCCCAAACACTTAATGCCAGCATCATCCCTCATCATTGATAAAAACCAAAAACACCTAACGTATTACCAAATGTCCCTTAATGAGGTAGGGCTGCTTAGAGAAAGTGGAACTATAGTCCTAAGCATTACAGGTAGTATTATTTTCCTCTTACAGATGAGGAAACTCCAAGTTCAAGTGTAAGCCTTTGGAATGGAATCTATCAGTGAATAATATTAAATGTTACACCCTTTCCCCAATGACACCATCATCTTAAGTGCCTTGACATTTCTCTTCTTGCCAAGGTAATAATCTCTTTTACACAAAGGTCATTGTGTAGACACATACACAGATCCCTAGCTTTCTAGAGCAGAACTTGAGTCTTCTACATTCTATAGTGTGTTCTTCTCATTATAGGATCTCCAATAATCAATTACTTAATTTTCAATTTAATTAATTAAAGACAAGATCCTAATTAAAAGCAACCCAACACAGGTCCATTTCTATCTGGCAATTTTAACAGGAAATCTGCATGAAATAGGTGGTAATCTGGGGCATATTAAATGACACATTTTACTTAGGAGGGGATGATAGATTGAAGAAGGCATTGTGATGGTGAACAAAAGAAAGTCTTTGACACGGAAAAGACTTATGAAGTGATCATGCTTAGCTGGGCCAAATGGCTTGTGTTATTTCCAGGTGGAAGTATATTGCAGGGTTTCTGTAGCACCCTGGAGGTACAATTGGGAAGCAATTGGAGCAATTTGGAACATCTGTCTCTAATCAGCATGGCCCTGCCCTTATCCATTTCTGTTCTCGTCCAGGAATGGTAGAACATGATCATGTCCCAGCTCCAAAGCCTCCACTATAGCACATGTGTCTAATGATTACTTAAGAAAGCAAGAGCTCCTAGTGAACACATCACAAAGACATAAAGTAAAAGGTAGACTCCTCAGAGTGAGCTAGATTTTATTAAAGCAAGGAGGGCAAGTGCTTGCACCCTCTCTGGGATATTTAGTGCATACTCCAAACCATCTCATTCCCCACTCAACTTTAACTCAGCCCCTTATTACCAGTCAGACTCTGATCTCTAGTGTTCTTTATTTATCATTCCTCTTACTCAGTCCTCCTCCTTTTCCCTCTGCTGGCTAGTCTATATTCTCCCACCACCACCACCCCAAATGCATGCTTTGACCTTATCTGCCCTACTTTTGCCCTAGAAGCAAACTCCTATGAATGGCAGTTTCCAGGCTCCCTGCCCTCTAATTTGCAGGTGAGTACAGCTATTGAAAGATCCAAGCAGGAAATCATGGGTTAGGTAGAGAGAATGGAGGGGGGCCTTATTCTCCACTGTTTCCTCCCTGGCTCTCTGATGTGGTCCAGGCAGTGGCTCTATACCTCTGTTCCCTTAGGCATTTCTTCCTCTATGATTCCAGCTCTCAGTAGGCTTTTCACAGTTTCCTGTCCTTGCCACTTCAGACTCAGGGATAGTAATGGCTGTCAATCATTGCTAGTCTCAGGATGCCTTCACTTTTCTTGCCGATTTCCTTAACCCTGCCTACACGTGGCTAAATGGTCTTCCATCATTAAAAAAAAAAAAATCTCTAAATTGAACCACCTGAGTCAAATTTGTTTTTCTCTCCAGACTCTGACCAACATATCCACCCTCCTATTGCTGTCCATGGTGCCTTGGAACTACCTGTCTATAATTAGCAAATTCTACTTGATTCTTGGTCTCCTCCCAGAAGATTTACTCTACCATCTTATCTAAAAATCTACCTGACTCCTTCTGAGTTCATTTGTCCTATAGTGTTTTCAAGTGAACCATCTTTTATCTCACATCTCATGTGTCTTAGGAGAGGGCTGGCTTGTCATTACACCTTCTAGATCATTATCCACCTCACACACACCAAAAGCAAAGGAACTCCCATTGCTTATAAAGGTCAGGCCATTCTGTTTTATCTCCATCACTGCCAATTTGTTGCTGTCATCTACTGACCTCCAAGTCAACTTCCTTCATTTATTAAAGCTTTTAGCTGTGAATTTAATTATCTTGCTCTCATTGCCACTGACATCAGCCTTAATTCAGTCATCCTACAAAAGTTCATTGAGTACCTGTTGATAGACCATGTTCTAGTTGCTAGGGATACAGTGTTGAACAAGACAAAAAAAGGAAACATTTCTACTTTCACATACTCGTGTGTATGTGGGAGAGGTACTTTGTGTCTTAGCCTAAACAGGGTCAGGCTGACTATGTGAAGGGCTCCCCCTAGAGTTGTACAACACAGTGGCCCTGTTCACCTCTCCGTTAGTCACTTTCCTAATCTCCAATGACTTTTCTTTCCACTTGACTTTACAAATTCACTTCCATGGGTCATAAGCACAGTGTTGTCACCAGGACCTGCACTTCATTCAAAATCTTTCATTTAAATATTGAATTTTCTGATCCCCATTTCCATTCTTGGGTGTCCTTGCTCTAGTGACTCTCCTATCAGTTCTCTACCCTCACTAGACCTCCAAACTATTGAACTCAACACTTTTTCCACTGTCCCTTAGGTTTCTTCTGTCCTTAGGACAGATGAAAGAGCTGAACCCAAGACTCAACATTAAGCCAGATATTCTCAAGCCAGCTGAAGAGGCCCCAGGTCATTGGTGCTGATGACAAGACTTCCTGCCTTTGTTTGCCAGGCAGCCTAGGGGTGACAGTGCTTTATGATGCTGTGAATCTGTTGTTCAACTCTTGGCAACTCCATTGCCTATGTAACCAATGCTCTACAATAATATCCTCTGCTTAAATACTTGAAGTCAGTTGTGTATTTTTCATTAGATCTTGACTAAAACAGAAATGCCCAATAAGATTGAAAAGATGTCCAACTTCAATAGTATCAGAAGGAAATAAAAATTAAGACCATACAGCAACAAATTGACAAAAAGTAAATAATAGTTCACATAGCTACAGAATTAAGAAACCTTTATACTCTTCTACTGGGAGTGTAAATTAAAATAACAAGTTTAGTTTGAAAAATAGCATTATTTTACATTTGTGGACATTTGCATAAGCAGCAGATATAAATCGTATTACTAAGAGAAACTCTTGCCCTCAAGTAACAAACTCTTTTACAATAATTAGCATATTTTTTAAAGTTGATAACAAAATACAAAGAAAAGAGATAATCCTAATGACCATAATGACCATTACTAATAATAAAGATGGCAAATTATATATATATATGTAATATATATTCTCTAATTAAAATATTATAAGACAGTGGAAATGGCTGAAATATAACTCTTTGCACAAAACATAGTTTATTCTTGAAAATATAATCTTGAGTAAAGAAGTCACTGAAGAATATACAGAATATCTACCATTTTAAAAAAACTCAAAAATAAGTGACATTAGACAACACATTGTTTATAATATATATATATGGCATTAGATTATTTTATAAAAAAGGAAGAACAAGGATAAACACAGTGATTACCTGGTCTTGGTTACCATGGAGTTGAGTCAGGACAGGGACCCACAGGTGCATGGAAAGGCTTTGTTAATGTACTAGATCTTGGATTAGTGTTTATTTAATTATTATTGATGATCAGACTATATATATACACACACATACATGTATACACACATATATATAAATCTTATAAATTTTAGTAAGTTATACATACATATATACATACACACACACACACATATATATACAATTCTTTTTATTTTATACTACTAGTTCTCAGATTGGCCATTGGGAAGGATCAGCTCCCTAAGGTAGGTCTTTTTAATCTCAAATATCTTATAATTTCATAAAGCTCCAATATATTAAAGATGCATAATTCCATACCATAACTAGCCAGATTATTCCTAATCATGTTTTATCATTAGTTCACTTGCAAATCCCATGCCACCGAATATGACAGACTACTGCTTCTTAATGGTTACTTCACTGCTCTGTCCCTCAGTTCCTCTGAAAAATGAGGGACTAACATTATGTACCTCATGGGGGCTCTTGTGAGGATAAAACTGAGTAATTTAAAGAAAGCATTTAGCAATGTCTGGCATATAGAAATATTCAAAACACATGAAAACGTTCAAAATCTTCTTAGTATAATATCAATATAAATAATGATGTTTTTATACAGAAATTAATTTAGAGAGAACACATTGTGATTGTTCTGTAAAGTGTGCACATAACAGAGTTTTTCTTAGAGGGCCTCATTACATGAGAAGGATGATTTACTCACATGATTATAGAGCTGACATGTCAGCTAAGCCATGCACAAGGCATGAGCAGGACTTCTTGTTGCATGATCTTGATCTTTACCTAAGAATCCCTCCAATACAAACACAGAACTCAGAAGGAAATAAGCTTGTGGTCAAAATTAAAGTTTAAAGAGAAGTAAATTATATGTCATTAATGGTAATGAAACTCACTGAAGTTCCATCTCTAACTCCAACAAATTAGGCATGAAGCTCAGCCTCTCTGGTCTTCCTTTCTTAAACTATATTACAGCTTAAGACTGAACTCTACAACCAAACTGCCAGAGATTGTATCCTGGTTCCACTGTCAACCAACTGTAGGATTTGACTTGATAAACTCCCCAAGTGTCAGTTTCCTTATATGTAAAATAGGGACAGCAATACATATAGTGGTTGAGAGGATTGCATGAGATGTTTTTAAAGGGTTTACCCCAGTAGCAAGAACATTTAAAGTGCTTAACAAATATTTTGACTGTCACCATTCTCTAACTCCATCACTGCAGGCGTTGAAAACCCAGGGCCACCTTTTGTTTATCTTTATACCTCTAGATCCCAACACATTTGACATATACATAGTGCATGTTCAATGGATATTTGTTGACTTGCATTCTAGATGGTCACAGAAAACCTGATGGAGTCTTTAAGTGTTCATGTAAAGGTTATCCAGAAAACCCTTCAGAGTTAATTTGTCCTGTACTCTTGGTAAAACATGGCTTCTATGGTAGCAAGAGGGGAAAAGTCTATATTTTAAATGGTTTCATGAACTGCCAAGAACTGTTATAAAACAATATTTTGATGAGTTATACAGTAAATGAATCAGAAACATATGAGATTAATTTCCCTGAAAATACATGTGGGTTTAAAAATGAAAGGAAAGGAATGTTGGCACAATGTGCTATGCCAAACCCAAAATGTTAGAAAAATATTTTATGATATTAGGATGCACAAATCCTAAAAGCAGCTCAATTTGCTCATCTTTCAGTGGCCTGCTCCCAATGTACCTGTTGGGTCTGGTCTTCTATAGTGAGAATAAATAAAATCTAAACAAGGAATTTTAAAACCATGGTATAAGACAAGGAGCCAGAAGTTCCAAGTCTTGGGCCTGGCTCTGCCACTGGCTAGCTGTGGGAGTCTGGATTAATCACTTAGTCTTCCTGAGCTTCAGCTTACGAAAACAGTCCATGACTTCAGACCTCACAGGATTGTTGAGAGTGCTGTTAGAATGGGAGTTCAGGAAGCAGTGATAAGTTCAGGAAGCAGTGATAAGCCCAGGATGACAGAGACCAGAACAAAAAAGTAAGATTCTATCCTCAAGAGGAGGCAAGTATCTAGGTGAGCCCATACCCGTGTGTCAAAGTGAAGCAGGCATGCACAAGATGTGTACATGGCCAACTGTGGAGGAATCTTCAGCAAAAGTTTAGCTGAGTATCCATGGTGGATTGTAGTTCTTGTTCATCAATATCCTCAATCCCCTTGTATTCTCTGCCTTCTACCACATCTAAGGTGCAAAACCCCGACTCTACGTGTAGGTGGCTGGACACCTCAGAAGTATGGTCGGCAACATCAGCTGGACCCACGGGGATCTTTTTCTACTCTTCTGTTTTGCTGCTCTTTTTCATTATGCTAACTCCAAACTCATCATTCAGGTCTAATCCTTCTGCTAAAATCACTATCCTCTTATTTATGGAAAATCTGGGACCAATTAGCATTAGTTAACCAATATTAATCTCATCTATGTATCTACTTTTCCCCATACCCATTGGTATTGGTTATCTGTTTCAATGCAACAAATTACCCCAAAACTTAGAAGATTAAAACAATAAGCATTCATCACATAGGGTTTCAAGGACAGAAATCCAGGACTGGCTTAGCTGGATCGTATTGAACATGGATAGACAGGGTCTACCATGGCGTTGCAGTCAGACTATCAACTGGGACTGCAGTTAGGTGAAGCGTTGGCAGGGCAGAGGGAGCTTCCAAGCTCTCTCATGTGGCTGACCTCTGGTTTTCACAATGTAGGCCTCTCCCTAGGTTGTCTGAGTATTCTCATGAAATGGTAGCTGGATGTCCCCAAAGTGTTATGGACTGAATTGTGTCCCCTCAAAAAACTTATACTGAAGCCCTAACTTCCAACATGAATATATTTTGAGATACAGCCTTTAAAAATGTAACTGAGGTTGAACTGGGCTATAAAAGTAAAGCCTAAACCAGTATGACTAGTGTCCTTATAAGAAGAGGAAGAAGCACTAGCATGCCTGTCCTAACAAAGTGATGACAGAGAGAGTATACCTAAGAGGGATGCTACCGTATTTTATAAACTAATCATGGAAATAATATACTACAACTTCTACCACATACTACTGGTCACACAGATTGACATTCATGTAATTTCAATGGGGGCTACACTAGGGCATTAGTACTGAGATGTGGAAATCATTTGGGCCATCTCAGAGACTGGCTTCCACACCATCTGCACTCTCAACAAGATGTGAGCTCCAGCCACCTCGCTCATTAGAGAGGTTGATCCCATCACTTCTTGCGTCCTCTTAGCTATTGTTCTCTCAGTCATCCACCTGCTCTGAACATGTGCTCACTCTCTCTCTCTCTCTACTGACTCTCCACTTTTGCTTTACAATATCCTTGTACTTGACCCACTATAGGCAAATCTTATGGGGCTCAGGAGATTACCACAATTAAGACTGCCTTTTTTTTTTTCAAAGAAAATAGACTTAATTAACTCTTTAACAAATTTTAAGGCTTATGACACTTCTGAAAGAAAACAATTTTGCTTCCCTGTCCACAAGTAATTGAAGCCATAAGTGAACTAAATTTAACTAGGTAGGGATGGACAAAACAGAGGTCAGACATATCTGAAATGACTTGGTGCTAATCTCATTCCAACAAAAGCAATTGTATAGGACAGTGACAAACCTGCCCGATGAAATCAAACGTTTTGCAAAGAATAAACATTAAGTAAACAAAGAAAAGTAAGGCGACGTGGATGCAGGGCATGAATCAAATAATATGGATGTGCTATTTCAGTTCTTCATATATTTCATATATTCCAGTCTGCAAACACAGAGCCCAGAGTAACGGAAGAGCTAAAGAGATAATATCCCTTATTTCTCTCATATTCTTATGAATGTTTGTGATTAACACCTGATCGCCAAAGGTAATCTATGCAGACTTAAAATGCCTGATTTCCCCATTCTAATAAATAAAAAGTTATCTAATCGTTTCTCCTACTATAGTATTCCAACTACATCACACTACTTTCTCTTTTAGTTTGAACTAGATAAATTGCTTTGCATGTAGAATGCTCCCTTCCAGCATTTCTCAATAAAACAAATGCTGTATAGCCCACCAAAGTCCAAATATTATTTATTAACTCATGCCATATTATTAATAGTTCTGGTGTGTCAATTAAGTATATGATCAGTGGCATTTTTCAGAAAAAAAAAAAAAACTACATTCACTTAGCCAAATAGAAGTTTTAATTTTTGCATAAATCAAGAAGGTAGGTATACCGTGCTTGATGGCTGATTCAGTGGCTTTGTTATTTCATCAAGGACATATGGTCCATGGCCATTCTGCTTCATCATTCTGTGTGTGGCTTTTGTTTTCATGCTTATCTCACTGAGGTTGCAAAAGGGCTGAAAATGACTGCTTTGCCTCCAACATCGCATCAGGCTTTCAAAAAGAAATAAGAGGGGCAAAGGACAAAAGGCATGGACCATATGAGCCTAAGCTCTGTATAAGTTTTACAAAGTGATTTCTGGTTACATTTCATTGACCAGAACTCACTGCCATTACCACAAATTACCGTTGCCAATCGGGGCCTCCCGCAAAGGAGTATGGTGTTTTATTTGTTTTGTTTTGTTTTTATTTGATTTTAGATATAAACATTATTACTCTGAATGAAAAGCAGGGGTCCATTCCTATCAACAAAAGAGAAGATGGATAGTGAGCAATTGTCCCACAGTTTCTACTTCAAATAATGCAAAAAAATCGTGAATTTGTATTGTGTCAACTCAGCTAAGCAGGAGCTCTGTTTCACAGAATCGCCTCACTTTTGAGGGTCTGGATTAGGGTGGGCCATGACAGAATTTTCAGCCAAGTTTGAAGGCAAAAGTAAAGCTTCAGCCATATTTTTTATTTTATTTTAAGTTCTGGGATACATGTGCTGAATGTGCAGGTTTGTTACATAGGTACACATGTCCATGGTGGTTTGCTGCACCTATCAATCTGTCATCTAGCTTTTAAGCCCCACATGCATTAGGTATTTGTCCTAATGCTCCACCTCTCCTTGCCCTCCACCTGCCGGCAGGCACTAGTGTGTGATGTCCTCCCTCTGTCCATGTATTCTCATTGTTCAACTCCTACTTACGAGTGAGAACAAGTGGTGTTCGGTTTTCTGTTCCTGTGTTAGTTTGCTGAGGATAATGGTTTCCAGCTTCATCCATGTCCCTGCAAAGGACATGAACTCATTCTTTTCTATGGCTGCATAGTATTCCCTGGTATATATGTGCCACGTTTTCTTAATCCAGCCTATCAAAGATAAGCATTTGGGTTGGTTCCAAGTCTTTGCTATTGTAAATAGTGCTGCAATAAACATACGTGGGCATGTGTCATTATAGTAGAATGGTTTATAATCCTTTGGGGATATACCCAGTAATGGGATTGCTGGTCAGGGCAGGCCACCAGGTGCCATTGTGTCAGTTGTCACTAGTTTGCTTGCTTCCCTTGTTACCATGGAGCAATAGCTGGGTCCACAGATCCTCTTTCCTTTCTGCCCTGCTGAATTCAGTCCCAGCACCAGATACAGAAACAACAGTATGTGTAAACTGTATGGCCAGTTTACCCAATTACCTAACATCACATTTCAATGACAAACATTATATTCTGTGTTATTTCTAGTAGTTCATTTTATAATGAAGAAACTAACAATGACAAATGAATTCCTGATGTTGAAGCAGATTGAATGTTTCTTACTAAAATTAAAAAAATATAGGCTGGGATGGTGGCTTATGCCTGTAATCCCAACACTTTGGGAGGCTGAGGCAGGCAGACCACAAGGTCAGGAGTTCGAAACCAGCCTGACCAACATGGTGAAATCCCGTCTTTACTAAAAAATATAAAAATTAGCTGGGTATCGTGGCACGCACCTGTAATCCCGGCTACTCAGGAGGCTGAGGCAGGAGAATCACTTGAACCCAGCAGGTGGAGGTTGCAGTGAGCCAAGATCATGCCACTGCACTCCAGCCTGGGCAACAGAGCGGGAATTTGTAAAAAAGAAAAAAAATATATATAAATATATATATCTTCTGATAATTAGTCAGCATGGAAAAGAACAAAGAGCATAGTTAGTGCAGTCAGGGAATTGGTTTATATCCCAAATCTGCAATATTGTAAAAGTTTGACCTTGTGCAATGCATCCTCTTGAAGACTGTATTTTCTTATTTGTATGGCAAAACTAATTGTACACATACCTTTCAGAGTTCTTGTGACATTTACTAATAATATATATAAAAGGCCCAGCATTCTATTTAGCAAAAAATAGATGTTCCAATAAGTGATGGCTGTGAATGCAGGGCCCTTTCCATTATACCAGGAGGAAATAAATAAAAGTATATTTTTAACATTGCAACAGAAAGAGCAATACTCCATAAATGTAGGAAACAAATAATTAATTGTATTAGATGATAAGGGCATGATAAAAGCAGGAAATTACCTAAAGATGAATAGTTTAAGAAAGAACATTTCTCTTTCTCTCTCCCCTCTCCCTTACCCATCCACTCACAACTACCACTATTATAACTATCCCAGTGTGGGAGTTTAACAACTATATTCCAGCTTTTCATTTAAGGCCATTTAATTGCCTTAAAGGTGTTTTTAAAAATCTTTAAAACCAATCAATAAGTAGACAAATATCTTAATGAAAAAATAAGCAAATAAAAAATGAAAAAACTCTCAGAAAAACAGTAATACAAGAGTTACATATTAAAATATGTTCATTCTGGGCAGGATATAATGAAAGAAGAGCCTGGAGCACTTTGTAGTGTCAGCAAATAAAAACAAATGCTGAGAAGGAAGGAAGGAAGGAAAGAGAGAAGGGAGTTAGGGAGGGAGGGAGGGAGGGAGGGAGGGAGGAAGGAAGGAAGGAAGGAAGGAAGGAAGGAAGGAAGGAAGGAAGGAAGGGAGTTAGGGAGGGAAGCAGGGAGGGAGGGAGGGAGGGAGGGAGGGAGGAAGGAAGGAAGGAAGGAAGGAAGGAAGGAAGGAAGGAAGGAAGGAAGGAAGGAAGGAAGGGAGGAAGGGAGGGAGTTAGGGAGGGAAGCAGGGAGGGAGGGAGGGAAGAAGGAAGGAAGGAAGGAAGGTAGGTAGGTGAGGGCATATTAACATGACATAAGAGTCAACTGAAGGAGCTCCCAATAGTCAAGTGGAAACAATTTGAGCAAAATATTAAATAAAATAGAATCAGAGGATAACACAAAGTATAGAATAAATATACATGAGGCCATACTGATATAAATATATAAATGAATGAATGAATAAATAAATGTATAATAGACAAGTCCCTCTTTCAGAAGAACTCCAAATAATTTATGTAGATACCTAGTTCTTAGGTAGATGAAGGGTAACTTCTCTCTCCCTAAGTGGGGGGCTATCGTAGTGAATTCGTCCCAGTGAGTACCCTACGGAAATGGAGAAAAACAGAGTAACTTTATAGTGCAGAAACTGACTAACATTACCTCTCCCAGGCGAACATGGTTAACACCAGCATTTATAAGTCATGTTGACAGCATGTGCCCTGGATATACTCCGATGAAAATAGCACTTCACCTCTCTTATTGTGCAAATAATCCCAATGTAATAAGAAAAATACCAGGCAAATCTCAATGAAGAGATATTCTGCAAACATCCGACAAATATGCCTCAAAAGTGTCAGGGTCATCAAAAACAACAAAAGTCTGAGAAACCCTTAAGATGAGGAGGACCCTAAGGAGACATGACTACAGAGAGTAATATGGTGTCCTGGACAGAAAATGGGCCCTAGGTGAAAACTAAGAACATCTGAAAAAAGCACGGGCTTTAGTTAATAATAATGTTTCAGTGGTGGTTCATTAGTTTTAGCAACTGTGCCACACTAATGTCAGATGTTAATAATAGGAGAAATAAGTGTCTGGGAATTCTCTATTTTCAAAGTTTTTCTATAAATCTAAAATTGTTCTAAGATAAAAAGCATGTTTTTAAAAGATATTCATTCTCATTGTGCTAAGTAAATAGTTTTTTTTTTAAGTTATAATTTTTCCCATATTATACTGGCAAAAGGTTTTTAAAGGTACAGAAACTTAGTGTTAATAGAAAATGGATACTTAGTATACATTCACATAATTTTTCTAGAGTGCATTTTGCATTAATAGTTCAATGACGCATACACATTGATTCAGACATCTCATTTCCAAGATTTATTCCTGTGATGCTTAACATGCAAGTAAGAAAATATATAAGAATGTTTCTTGCAGTTAAAGGTTTATCAATTTGATAGTCATTAAATGAGGAATGCTCCATCCATATATCCAATATTGTATAGCCATTAAAATTATGCATTTGGAAATATTACATCTATATCACAGTTTTTATAAAATTGTAATGTGATTCTCCTTGTGTAAATACACGCACACACACACACAGGCATCTACATATATAGAGAGGGTAGTGGGAAAATATTAGGGTTTGATAGTGGAAAAAAGTGGAAAATTAGATTATTATTATTATGTTTTTCTTTTTAGTTAATTTTATGAAATATTATAATCTAATTTTAATGTTATAGTTTGTGTTTGTTTTTTAATTTTTAGATTCTTAAGGAATATCTTATCCTGGTGAATCAGTCAGTAATCATGAACTTCCTTTTGCCTCTTAAGTTTAATGCCCAGAGTTAAAGGCGCCTAGATACAGCCCCATACTCAGAGTAAAGCTTTTTGGAGTTTTGTTTTTTGTTTTTGTTTTTTTTTGAGATGGAGTCTCGCTCTGTCGCCCAGGCTGGAGTGCAGTGGTGCAATCTCGGCTCACTGCAAGCTCCACCTCCCCAGTTCAAACGATTCTTCTGCCTCAGCCTCCCAAGTAGCTGGGATTACAGGTGCCCACTACCATACTTAGCTAATTTTTATATTTTTAGTAGAGACAGAGTTTCACCATGTCCAGGCCAGTCTTGAACTCCTGACCTCAAGTGATCTGCCTACCTTGACCTTCCAAAGTGCTGGAATTACAGGCGTCAGCAACCACACTCAGCTTAGCTTTTTGAGTCTTAACCAGCTGATTGGGGAACAAATGAATGCAAATGTAAACAGGAGAAAACTAGTCTTGAGTGGTTGAACAGCTTGGACCAAGGTCACACTGTTGGTGAGTAGACTCACCAGGATTCATGTACTGATCTGTTTAATTTCGAACCCAGCTTTACAACCACTCAACGTTGTTCTGGAAACAGACAGACTGTAATTGCCTGTACTTGTTCAAGTCTCGATTCTGCTGTGTCCTAGCTGTGTGAATATCGAGCAACTTAAGTAATCTCTCAGATGTTCACTTTCATCATCTGTAAAACCGAGGAGGCTGGGTGCGGTGGCTCATACCTGTAATCCCAGCACTTTGGGAGGATGAGGCGGGTGGATCATTTGAGGTCAGCAGTTCGAGACCAGCCTGGCCAACATATAGTGAAACCCCATCTCTACTAAAAATACAAAAGTTAGCCAGGCGTGGTGGTACACCCCTGTAATCCTAGCTACTCAGGAGGCTGAGGCAGGAGAATCACTTGAACCTGGGAGGCGGAGGTTGCAGTGAGCTGAGATTGCACCATTGCACTCCAGCCTGGGCAACAGAGCAAGACTCTATCAAAAACAAATGAACAAACAAACCTGAGGTAACAACACCTACTTTCCAAAATCATGCAAGAAGAAAATACTGCCAGAATTTAGAATAGGTGCTTAATAAATATTTTTTGAATAAGTAGATGAACAAATGTAGGAACAATAAATGTTACTAAACAGAGTGTGACAACCAGTTTGTCAACACACTAGTTCCTAATTATGAAACATCTTTTATAAGGATTATTCACCATAAGATCTAGGACTCTATACATTTTGCTCACTGCTAAGTGTTCCTGTCTTATCAGTTTAATCTCCCTCAAAAATGTTCATTCTGTCTCAAATGCATATTGTAAACTATTTTAAAAGTTCGATTTTCTTCCTTGGGAAAGATACTATTTCTTCTACTTGCCAAAATAATACATATATTATATGGGTAGTTAAAACAAACATTTTTTAAATTTTATTAAAGGAGTTTTACTGATTTCATAACTGAAATATAAGACATTAACAATAAGGATGTTTTGACAGTACGAGTCTGTCAACATTATATCTAGAAGTATATATAAATCTAATATGTAGAAAATCCAGAAAAAATAATCATAGCAAAACTACAGTCCAAACACTGGTGTGTCTTGTCAGCTGATTGAATATGATACATACTAAGAGAATGTCTGAAAGTCAGTTATTTTCTTATTTTTTAAGGCCAGTATCTGTCAATTACGCAAATGCAGCACAAGTAAATGCATAAAGATTAGTCTTTTTCATCAATTTAAAAATTATGAGAAAATAAAATTTTTAATTCAGTAGGGTCTCCAAAGATCTATTTCTTAAAACTAAATATAACCTGCTTTTAAAAGGGAACACAAAGATGTGAAACAAGAAAATGAATTAAAATTCCTTAACATTTAAACTTTCCTAAGTGAAGACTTTTCACAGGCCTGATAGTGAGGGATGAGCTGGAACTCTGTGGTGGGAAGAGTGCTGGGGGTTTATCTACAACGACGATGGTTAAAATCCAGGACCTTCTTGACCTGTTCAGTGGTGGGTTTACATTGAAACTGTTATAAATTATTACAGAGGTGAAACCAAGCCAAACAGTCCAACATAAATATATCTGCAGACATACTGGCTACTATATATTCTAAACACTGTCGGTAAATGAATAAACAGAGCTTTCTAAATCATTTAAGAAAATATATTTATTCACAAAATCAATAATTTTCAGTTTTCAGTTTGAGCCTCTCAAAAAAAGAGAGACCTATTATAACTAATTTTTTGGAATCCGTAAATATCATGGATTCCCAAGCTGCTCCCTTCCTGCAATAATGGCCAGAACCTCACACTTCTCTAAGTGATGTGTGAATGTTTTTCAGTGTGGATACTTGACTAATCTCTACCTGTTGAAATTGTTCCACTGCATTACACAAGTTAAATATTTGAGCTCCACAATTTCAACAGACTGACTCTGCATCTGTATAAAGGGACAAAGAAGTATAATATGACAGTCTGATTTTCCTAGGGTTGTTGGATAGCAGCAAGCCTGCTGCTGGCTTGCCCATATGGGTGAATCATAGCCAACCAGGGTAGACCAAATTCTGCGGTCTGGTTTTATTTGCCTAGTCATATAACTCAGGGCTTTAAGTCTGCACATTGTTGACCAAAACATTAATTGTGGCAAAATAGTTTGTGTCTGTACTGAAAGAGTAATACCAGGGTAACCCACATGTAGTGACCATGAATTAGTTAAAAAAAAAAAAAAAAAAAAAGGAGGAAAAAGAAAGGCATGAGGCTGTGTTTTGTTGCAGGGGAGAGCTCCTAACCTCTGAAACTAAAGTCATTGGGAGGTCTCATGTTGAAGACAGTTTCAATAGAAAGGAGGTTGTTTTATGGGAAGGAGGAGGGGCTGCCGGTTAAAGCAATAGGTGCTTTTCTGGATAGTATTTATTTTCTCTTTGTGTTCCAGTATTAATCAATGTAAACGTCTTTCTCTGTCACTTGAGTCTCCCTATCTATTAAACACAGCCAGCTGGTGATAATCTGCAGCCCACTTTTCCTAAGGGACATTTGCCTTCGCCGGTCCCTTTAGTGATTGGTAAATTGATAGATTGATTTTGATATCATCAATGAATGTTAGACACAGGGGAGAAAACCAAATCCCAAAATGTCAAACTGAATGTGACAAAATATGGAAGATTTCTAGGGAGAATATAAAAAGAGATATCCTGAGGCAAACATATGAGTTCAGGATGAAGGTCTCAGCACAAGGATGAAAGTGAATGCTATTTTTTTCTTCCTGCCTTAAGCATTATTCAGAATATCCACTTTGAAGCTAGGCTACAGAGAAAACATGCTTCAGACCCTATGTGTTGGTCCCATTCTATCCAGGCAGCCATCAAGAGAACATCAGTAAACTAATTTAGGTTTCTGTGAGCAAGGGAGGGCTGTTTTTCCTTTTAAACAGCCTCAGGACTCCAAAGAGTGAAACAATTCCCAGGGCCCTGGCAATGGTAACATCTGGTGGTGGAAGCCCAAGAGCTGCTGGGTAACGAGGATGGACTTCCAGACCCTGAATGTCTATCTCACCTATGGCTCTTTAGGGCAAGCTAATTGTGTTCTAATTGTATTAGTTTCCTAGTGTTGTTACAACAAAGCACCAGCAACTCATTGGCTTAAAACAACAGAGGTTCATTGTCTTGAAGTTCTGGAGACCAGAGGCTGAATACCAGGTTGGCAGAGTCGGTTAGTTCCTACTGAGAGTTCTGAGGAGTCTGTTACATGCCACTCTCCTAGTATCTGGTGATGGCTGGCCATCTTTGGCATTCTTTGGCTTGCAGCTAAAACCCTGCAATCTCTGTCTCCGTTGTCACATGGCAATCTTTTTATAGTATGATTTTCTCCTCTTCATCTAAGGATACCAAACATATCAGAGTAGGCTCACCCTATTCTAGTATGACTTCCTCTTAACTAATTATATCAGCAATGACTCTATTTCCAAATAAGGCTGCATTCTGGGGTACTAGGGGTAGGAATTCAGTATATCTTTTGGAGAGGGATAAAATGCAATTAATAGCACTGATCAATTCATATATTATGTTTCTTTCCATCTATAAAAATACTTCAACCTTAAATGCTAGTAATAGTTTCAAACAAAATGTAATCACATGTTCTGTAACACCCTTTCAGGAGACCTGTAAGGCCAAAACTATTTTTGTAGTACTATTAAGTTATTTGACCTTTTTATTCTCACTTCTGGGCAACTATACAGTGATCCTTTTCAAATTCTTCATAATATGTAATAATGTCATCACTCTGAGGACTAATGGAATGTGCATTTGTGTATTATATTTTCTAGAATTTTCTGATGTAGTGCTACAGAATTTGTATACTTTCAGAGATAACTAGATTTATTCCTAGAACCTCTACTGTGCTCCTATTAGCTGTACTTGGTTGTAACTGCTAAAATCATTGTAACCTCACTATTGTCAAAAAAAATCATTTGCTGAAAATTCCAAAATTTTTCTTATGATTATGTAAAACACAAGAAATAGTACACAGTTGTGTACTTACTTACACTTGTATTTGAAGATAGATCCTTTGCTTAAAAAGGGAGATTAGAAGACTATTTCAATCCACATCTAAACATTCTGAAAAAAAAATAAAATGATTTTTCAGAGTTCTCTGACCAATGCAAGAGAGGAATCTACACCAAAGAAACTGAGAAAACTATAATATAAAAAAAAGTTTAAAAAACTAAAATAAAAAGTGATATTATCACAAAAAGTATTTTACTTTATTGTGTCTTATGCAACACATACTTTTTAAATAGTATTATGGTGCCAGTTAAATTGAGGTGCCATTTAGAGATCAATCATTCAGAATTTAAGAAAACCAAATATTTTCAATGAATGCACGATGAGCTCCTTATGACAACAACTGTCTGTTACAGTTTTTCAAACTAACATGAAACAGCCGAGCCAGGTGCAGTAATGTGTGCCTGTGGTCCCACCTACTCTACTTGGGAGGATTCACTTAAGCCCAGGAGATCGAGACCAGTCTGGCCACACAGCAAGACCTCATCTCAGAAACAGACAAACAAACAAACAAAGCTATTGAAGCATCTTACAGGATAAATTATATATTGCATTGGCTAAAGGAGGACACCCAATAACTAAGAGCTTAATAAAACTATGTAGAGTCGACATTTACAAATGCCTGCTGAATGAAAAGTCAGTAAAATAAATCATAGCACTATCACTTTCACAAGTTACAGTAACTTGTGAAATTAAAAATGTAGCTGCAAATATGAAAACTACTTTAGTCCGGGAGTGGTAGCTCACACCTGTAATCCCAGACCTTTGGAATGCCAAGGCAGGCGGATCACCTGAGGTCAGGGGTTTCATACTAGCCTGGCCAACATGGTGAAACCCCGCCTGTACTAAAAATACAAAAATTAGTCAGGCATGGTGGCGTGCGCCTGTAATTCCAGTTATTCAGGAGGCTGAGGCAGGAGAATCACTTGAGCCGGGTGACAGAGGTTGCAGTGAGCCGAGATCAAGCCACTGCACTCCAGCCTGGGTGACAGAGTGAGACTCTGTCTCAAAATAAAATAAAACAACATAAAATAAAATAAAATAAAATAAAAAATAAAATTGAGTGAATATCTTTATTACATAGCTGAGTAGCAATTTTTCACCATTATATATTTGCAAGAAATTTTAAAAGAGGAAAAGAAGCCAGTGTCACTTAAGAATAACCTAGAAAAAACACTAAAACATTAATTTTATTAAATCTCAATTTTTGATTATTAGCCATGTTTTAATATTTTGTGTGGTAAAATGTGAAGTATGCATAAAACACTTTGGCTACAGAAAGTCTGATGATTGTCTCCAGGACAAACACTGGTGCAGTTATTTGAGTTGCAAGCTGAGCTACTGCTTTTTTGGTTTTGTTTTTGTTTTTCACAGAATGCCATTTCTATTCCAAATGAAAACTGACAAACTATATTTAATCAAACTTGGGTATTTGGCAAACATTTTCCTGCAAGTGAATGAAGTGAAGCTATCAAGTCAAGGTAAACAAATGACACTATTTGTTGTCAATAATAAAATTCAAGCTTTCCAGTCAAAATTAGAATTTTGGAAACCCTGTATCCTCCACCATGAGATTGACAGCTTCTAAATACTTACAGACTTTTCTGATGAGGTTGGTGATGATATTAACAAATATAAATCTTAGTGTTAATTTAGAAAATCTAAATAATTCAAATAACCAAATTTTCAAGTATTGAACAATATTAAAAAATCAAATATGGGTAAAAGACCCATTCAAAAGTCAAGATAAATGATGGCTTTTAGTATAATAGAAAATCAAAAGTTTATCAATATCATTTAAGATTACACACTCATCTTTTACAAATGATCCTTGGCAAGTTTGATATAGTACAAAAGAACATCAACAATTTTTTGAAAAGCTGATTTTAAGTTCAACTATGTGTGTGTGTTTGTGGGACAGAGATTGAATTTTCTACATATATTTCAACCAAAACAATTTATTACACTGACTGAATGAAGCAGCAGATAGGAGAGGAGCTGTCTTCTATGAAATCAAGCATTACAAATGTTTGCAATGAAAAACAATAAAGTAAAAGGCTTGCAAAAATATAAAACGATGATTTTTAATAGAACTATGATCATACTTGTTGGTTTTGAATGTATTAATAAGCTTTCAAAAACTCTCACTTTATATAGCAAATAAAGATAAAAAAACATCTTTTTGAGGTCCTCAATATTTTTTAAAATTAAAAGGAATCTTGATATCAAACAGTTTGAGAGCTGTTGATCTGAAAATCATTGATAATCCTTTTATGCTCCCTTCCCCTGCTCTTTGAATCCAGCTTGCTTTAAGTTAGGCTCAGATTGTTTATTTCAAGATCATAGCTGGAAGTCCCTGCTAGTATAGTCCATGTGTGGGAGAACTATACTCTCACTCTCCAGAATGCTTGATTAGAAGGCAACGGGAAGTAGAGAAAAAAGAACAGACAGGATAAGAGGAGCAGGGAGGGGAGCAAAGAAAGAAGATTGGCCCAGTAAGCATACTCTCCTTCTCACCCCAATTCTCTCCTCCACAGTCCAGACACAATAGGGCTAGTATCTGCCGTGGCACGGAACTTCCAGGACCCAGACCCAGCACTAAGGCAACATTTATTTTCACCCATTGATGCTATCTATGTTCTACTTACTCTTAAATATTTTAAATATCATTCTGGCATGTGGCATCATTAGGAGGATTAATTACTACAGCACACGTAAAGTGCTAGCACAGTGCCTGGTGCATAAATATACTTAGTGAATGTTACATATTATTATCACCATGATTTCTTCACCTCATTTTTATGTCCCTGTCTTCCTTGACCTATCTCTTGTGTCATGACTGTATTTTGCCCTATCTTTTCACACTGGGATACTACCAGTCCTGAATTATGCAATGAAGACTGAAAACAACTTCAGCATATTCCAAAACAGTGGTTTGCTTTGAGATGCAACCCAACACCTTTCAAAGGAACCCAACAAAGTGTGCGGGGCATATGCATACCTTCTAAGCATTGGCTTTTGTTGCCCTTTGCCAATTGCAAAAGGAAAAAGAGCAAACTTGCAAAAACATCCCCAAGAGACTACTTGGTATTTGAACCTGGCTCAAGGCAAAAACTATGAAAAGCCCTGTGTGAAAATCGGTCTTTGGTGAGAGACTTCTGGCCAGCAAAGGCTGCCTCAATACTCTTCATAAAGCAAACAAGCCTCTGCAAACCTGGCCACTCACTACTGAAGCAACTCAAATTCCAACACTAGGAATTTGACTTATTACTAATACAATTTCCTTCGTGAGCAGATGTTGGACACAGAGAATATCCCAACCAGGGCAATTCAGATTCCCAATCCTTCCTATTTTACTTAAGCTGTAGGTGTATTTACACAAAAGTTTGGGCAGCATTAAACCACAGCTAGTCAGAGAGGTCCTGGATGCTCAGGAGTAACTCATCCTTCCCCACTTGAAAGGCATCTTTTGCCCAAGAATCAGCCGAAAGAGTTTCCGGTTCATTTGGAATCCAGGTCTCCAGCACAACATGGCTTTTTGCTTTTTAATTTTTTTTTTCCCTACCTGTTCAACCAACAAGCAAGCTGAGACATTAAGTATTTTTCCACGGTTCTCCACAAATGCAAAATGTTGCCTCTGCTCGCATATAAATGAGGCCTTACCGTTTACAAAGAGCTCTCTTACCTGTTTCCTTATTTCATCTTTGCAGGAACCCCTGAAAGTGAGGTGGATGACGGTTCCAGTTTCCATAGGGTAAAATAAAAACAACTGAATTTGGAATCAAAAGAACTGACCTTACGTGCAGCTCTACTGTTAACTAGTTGTGTGGTCTCAAATCAGTTAGGATTTAGGTCAACTCTGAGAGACAAAAAATAAATCTAAAATAATAGTGGCTCAGATGAAATAGAAGTCTCTTTATTTCTCATATAACAGAGTCCAGAAGTAAGCTGTCCAATGTAAGGTGACTGAACGATCATAAGAGATCCAGCTTCTCACATTTTCTTAGATAATATCTTAGCAGAGATGCGGAAGGGATTTTGTGAAAGAGCATTTGTATTTTTAATTCATAGAATATTTGCACCACTATTATACTGATCCTCAACATGCAGCCTCCACCTCATGTCTTAAGATAGTTGCTTGGACTCCAGGCCACCCTGTCCACATTCTAACCCTCAGAAAGGAAGAAGAGTGTGCAGGGCAGCTGTTCTCTGTGTCACCACATCCACCTGCCACTTAACAAAATAGGCCTTAGAACTTAGCCATGTGACCACAACTAACTTCAAGGGAGGCTGGGTCTTATTTCAGGCAGGTGCCCAGCTAAAAAATCACAAGTCATATAATAAAGAATAATAAAAACAACAACAACAACAAAACCGGATTTCGAGAGAGAACCAACAAGGACAGCTACAATCTCAAGCAAGTTGTATGACCTTGCTGAGCCTGTTTCTTCATCTGTGAATGCATGAATTTTCACCCCACAAGCTGGTCCTCGACTGGGGCTGAGGCTGGCCTGACTGATCACCAGCCTTGGGACAGATGGTGCCTGAATCAGGGACTTTATTCTTTTCATATGTGAGCTTCTGAGGCACAAAGTACAGATTCAACTAGAACCCGGGCAGGAGAGTGGAGGTCCAAATGCTAAGCACTGAGTCAGGAAAAGAGGTATTTTTGGATGGGATGGAGATGGAATAAAAGTAAGCACTAAGAAGTTAAAAATCAAACCACAGGTGATGTGAGGAGTTGGGAAAGAGAAGAAAGGAACAAAGTTATTGCCTCGAACTGCAGACATTTAGTAGCATTGAATATTTGTTTGTAATGGATGTTTGTTTACAGAGGTATGTTTCTCAAAGAATCAACCCAGTGTTAAAGTCCAGGGTCAGTGCAGGCAATGACAAAGATTAAATGAAAATGTTTGCAAAACATCTTGTGAACTGTAAAGTGCCACTCACATGTAATAAAAGTAGTAGTATTAATAACTAATGTTATCTTACCTTTTTTCCAATTATAAGTGAAGGCAGTACCTTACAAAATCTCAAGTGTCCCAAATGATTGTTTCTGATGATGAGAAATATTTTTCAGGTGCTCTCCCATCCCAAGCAAGGGAGGTAGCTCTGGACTGGAGTTGAGGAAACCTGATTTCCTGGCACAGCTCCACAAATTACTGTATCTGTGGCCTTTCTGAATTATTTAGGCAAACTGAGCCTCAGTGTACCCAGTTATAAAATGAAGCAATTTGTGCTTATCTCAAAAGATTACCTTCAACATAGATCCTGGATCCACATGTTAAATAAATATTAACAGAGTAATTTCTTTGTGTCACGTATTTTGCTAGAAGGCACTATCCAAACATAAAATGGTATGAGGTAGTGACTAGGAGTGTACGTATGAAGGCAGGGTGCCCTAAATCCTGGCTCTGCCATTTGCTAGGTGTCTGATACTGGCCAAGTTCCCTAACCTCACCTTGCTGCAGTTTTCCCATCTGCAAAAGAATGATGATTATAATGTATACTGCATAGAACTGTCATGAAAGTGAAATGGGTCAATGCATGTAACGTGCTTAGAACAGTACCTGGCATGCATCAGGTGTTCAATACATATTTATCTAGTATTATTACTAAGGTAATTGTTGTTGTCACAATAAAAGCAATTATCTAGCCTGCATGCATGTCATTCTTACCCTTGGCTCCACCACCATATAGATCCTTCAGTGGATGTAATTCGGGGGCAACTGTTACTTGCCAGGCAATAAACAAGGACTTGGGTATCTATCATTTATTTCTTACAAATAACACTGGAATTGTTGTTGTTGTTGTTATTAGAAGAAACTGATGCTTTGTCTAAGCTCACACCTGGGATCTGAACCAGGTCTCTCTGACTGTAATAATTTTGTTCTTTCTACCTCAACCTTTTTTATTTTTATTTCCCCACCTGATCTTTGCTGATTATTTGTTTTTCTGCCTCAGTGATTAGAAGGGAAGTTCTATTAATAGGAATTAATAGTTGACCAGTAGGTGTTATCTATAGGATAAGGCCAGGCTCTTAAACATAACACTGAGTACCTCTGTGGTCTGATTCTTGTCAATCAGATTGGCAAGATTCTTCCAATCTTTTCTCTTTTCCTCACTCTCTCCCACCACTTTGTCATCCATATACTCCTTTTGCCTCATCGAGCTCTTCACTGCTCTTCAAAAGACTCTTCCCCTCCTACAGCCAAATTTTTTTCTGACCTTGCCATCTATTTTGCCATTAATGTTCTGCTTTTCTTCTGTTCATCCTAAATGATAACTCAGGCTCCTTTAAGACCTACGTCAGAACGTCATGAATTACAGAGGCAAGGTGCAGTAAGCAATGACTTTGTAGAAACCCATTCCAGCTTAAGTATTAAGGAATAAAATAAAGATGGTTTATTGATAGCCTCTCTATACTCTATAGAATGAGGGTAGGATTTCCATTCCTACCTTTCCTACAATGTAGAAGCCTTCCGCCAAAATTTCCAACTGAAGTCTCATTCTTCAAATATTTATTGACCCTGGACTCTGTTCCAAGCTTATACTAGAAAGAGCTGACTCTCTAGAGGGGCAGTGAATACAGACCACATCCCTAAAAATGTGCTATTATTCCTCTCCCCAAATGTAGTTTGAGTATTTATCAAGAAATTTGCATTTGGAACCATAGCCATAGATATGATTGAATATAGCAGTTCAAATCATTATAAATCAATGCTGCCAAAGATCTTCTATGCATCCTACTTCCTAGTTTCAGTTCATTTTTCTCAAATTGTTCTGCTACAAATATGATGTTCTACTTTGTCACACGTTAACTCCAAATAACCACATGTAGCTGACCTCATGCCTGCTCTAGGAAAATGGGACAACTGGGCTTGGTACATTTGCATTATGTGTCTTGGAAGTGAAATAGACAAGTGGAGGTAGTTTTGCTAGTCCTTTTGACAAAGGATGTCTCTGAACTTTTGAAGAACAATTTTTAAGATCCCACATTAGAGTAATATCTTAGCAGAGTTATAGAAGGGACTTTGTAAAAAAATCATTTGTACTTTAAGGAATATTTGCACCACTAGACACAGAAACAGGATCTCAGTAAAATGTAAGCTTCATAGGTGCTGCAGAAAGATCACAAGGATGGAGCTAGACCTGAAGATAAATTCCAGCTTTGCGACATGCTGTGCCGCTTTGGACAAGTACCTAAACTCCATTAAGCCTCAGTTCAATCAGCTGTAACCTGAGAATAGTAATAATTTCTAGAATTTGTAGATGTTAGAGAAGCTATAATTATTCAAAGACATTATCTAAGCTACTTGCCTTGGAAACCAGATCCTTAGAGATAATTGAACATATAAGTATAAGGAACTATGACAGAGAGAAGAGAGCCTATACTGTGAATGGCAGACAGTCTAGCCAAGGGTGAGTTGGACCTCAAATCCTGGATCTAGGCCCCTGCTCTGAAAGCCAAGTGATCTAGTCTATGACAGCCCCAGAGGTGATCACTTTATGAAAAACACACCAAAACATACAGAAGATGGAGGCAGACAACAGAATGCTACTGTAACTGGAAATCTGATCTTGACCCATATCTCAAAACTGTGCTGTAAAAGAGGACCTATTTTGAAAATATCCTCATTGGTAGATATTTCAAAACTTCAGTTGGGTTCTAGGTAGGTGCTGGAGAAAGCTAAAATATCTTCTCAAGAAAATGGGAAAGTGTGTGTGCCTGTGTGTGTGTGTGCTGGTGTGTGTGTTTCTCCAGGTAGGTATGTGGGCAGGTCTAAGACTGAAGGAGTAAAGAATGGGGGAAGTGGATTTCAAAGAAGATACCACTAGGATAATGAAAGGAAACAAGGATACCTAAGGCTCAGTTTAATGTTATTTGCTCCGCCCTAAAGTCCCACTATCTCAAAACTTCAGGGAAGATCACATGGCTACTCTTGCCTTATATATATTGGATAATTTTTGTGTGTTTATGAAGAAAAGAGGTTGATTTTCCTGGATCAATGGCTGAGAAGATGTAAAGGAACAACTAGAAGATCCAAAGTGGGGAAATTTAGCAAATTAGAACCACAGGTAATCCTATGAATGTAAACCTGCCCTCTCTGCCTCAGCATGAACTCATGGAAATATTAGAAACAGCATTAAACTTTAAATGAAGCATGATATGGGAGGCTGAAACAATCTTATCTAGATTCTAAGGGGTAGATGTAAGTGTAAAACTTTAATCAGGAAAAAAAAATGTATTCCAGGCATTCAATTATTTGAAATCTTCATGATGAATGCCTACTTTCAGCCATCACTTTCCTTACAAAGCTAAGTCCTAATCAGAATTTTACTTAGGTGAGTGGAAAGTCAGAATTATAGAAATGTAATAATCTTGGGAAAAGGTATCCTCTAAGATATTTTCTGTTTATAAAATGGGGGTGACTTTGGCAATTTAAGAATGACCTACCCAACCTCTGTTGACCAAGATTCCCTGTCTTCCAGGCAGTGCTAGAACAAATTGACCAGGTCCTTATCTACATTCTCTTGAATGTACTAACTACACATATTCAGACCAACCTCAGATGGTATGTTTTCTCTCTTGGAGTTTATTAGTATCATCGCCTGTGATTCAACCTTATTGGGCAGGTGTAGCCTAGTCTTTGTTAGGTCCAGAGCTACCTCAAGATTGAATAACCTCCTGAGGCATTTCCACTCTGTTATTTTAGCCTGGTTCTTTTAGGGCTAATTTCCTCCATCATGTGCTGACTTTGTAGTTGACCCTTCAGAAGGTAATCTTGTGTTCCTTGTTCCGAAGTCCTTAGAAGACAACTTGCTGTAGCCTTGAGGATGGAAAATAAGTGTAACAAACTTGGCACCTAGTTGATGTTCAATAAATGTTAATTCCCTCTTTTACCTTGGGGTATAGAAGACCTTTGCAATCTATTTATGAACAAGTATTTAATAAGGGCTGGCAGAAAGTAGTGAGTTAATAACAGCGGCTGCTATGTAAAATGTATTGGCAAAGTGAGTTGAGAACTTTTATGCATTTTTTTGCAGAACACTAATAATGTGGATATAACTTGGTTTAATTGAGAGGAACGCAAAGGATGTTGATTATAATGGCAGCATATCTATGCAAAAGGCTTTAGATTCCAAAAGTTATCTGGAATCTAAACTCTTGAGTTAGTATGAACCTATGGAAATAAAGACTTGTTAAAACTACTCACATCACCAATATAATATATTCCTATCATACATTTACCTTTACATTTGTAAAATCCTTGAAGTGAGAAACCGTGTCTATTCCAAGCATTCAGCAGTGCCTGCTACACAGTGATATTCAATAGGTGTTCATGAAGTGTGTGTTGAACGCACAACTGATCTTTCCATTGAAAAAAATCACCTTGTCAATCAAACAATGATATCCACTTTATTTTATTACTATGTAAATATTCATCCCTCTTGCTGCATTTCTTTCTAGTGGCCATTATTTATCATCTTTAAGTTTGAATCTTTTGTAAAATAATGAGGAAATAAGGTGTGGTTGGCATGGGTAGAGGTTTATCCTTTGGGTTGAGGTTTTAAAATTTGTTTTATTTGGGGAGATCTATTTGAGATTTTAATACTAAAATATTTTCTAATTGTCAAAACAACCCCAGCAAACATAGTATACAAAACACAAAGTAAGTGTAGACATTTGCCTAAGATAAAATTCTACTGAACTCAGGTAATCTCTGTTTCACTTACTGTGCATGCTGATGCTGCCTGAACTTCATCCATGTTCACTGAAGAGAAAGGGCAGGGTCTTCCCATGAGTTGTGGAGTGGTGCTAAGCAGCTAGCACAGAAAAGAAAACAGAAAACAAACACCAGGTTCCTGGTAGAGTGAAAGGAAAACAAATGTGTATTGAATGTCTACTTTATGTCATGGGTTGTCCGCAGGATGCTTTTCTATGACTTAAATCAATCCTATAAGAAAGGGATTTATGATTTTCATTCTAGAGAAATATAAACTGCTTTAGTTAAAGCCACGTAGCTACTAAGTGGCTGAGATTTTTATTTGGTCTGTCTGGCTCCAAACCTCTGTCTTTTTCTACTAAAGCAGTATTTCCTATGTATTTCTGATTCACAAAATCACCTGAAGCACTTGATAAAAATATACATTTGCAGGCCTCTGTCTAAGAGATCTCATCCGGAAAAGTCTGGGTTAAGTTTGTGAAATTTTAACAATCACACCAGGTGGTTTTTGTGAGCCAGCGAGGTCTGAATCCTCCACCTCACTATTCTACCTTCCAGAGATATCCAAAGTGTCAAAATATACAAGAGCTTCAAAATAGCCCCAAGAGAGACAAAGCGCTAAAAGACTTTAAATATCCTCACCATCATCTCCCTTCACCTACATCCTTTCATCTCTCCATTTCATTTTATGAACAGTAGACATATATTCACAGCATGTAACCTCAGCTTAAAGCACCCCTTTCAACAGATTTATCTCACGAAGCCTCTCCTATATGAAAATTATGAAATCTGCTCTGGAAAGAGCTCAGTGTTGGTTAATCTCATTCTAGAAAGTCTAGGCAAAAAATCAAAACCAAAACCAAAACAAAACAAAACTAGTCAAATGATTTTCCAGATTAACATGGTTTGAATGAACCTGAAAGTTCTCTCTCCTAGCTCCCTCTCCCCATTTCTCTTTTGAGTTCTCAGTGTCTGTTAATGCATCTCTGTTTCTCTGTAAGTTGTAGGCATACTCTAAAATACCTGCATCTTGCCACTAAACTTTGTATGAGTCCTCACTTATGAAGACGAGGCTTCCAGGATTCCCCCTCTATAAATAGATTGTTTTTAAGGAGTTAATTCTTAAGCCAGTATTTGTAAACCGTTTTCGTTCAACTCTAATGACAGAAAAAAGTTACTTGTGCCCTTGGAAGTTGTGGAAACATAACCATAGCATCCTACAAAAAGCATGGAATTCATTTAAACTTTTTTTTAAATCTTAAAATTTCGTGTGAATTTGTTTTTTAAATGATGGACATAATTTAAAATTTGTCCATATGATTTTAATATAAGAATTTTATTTTTCAATATCTATGAATTAAATTAAATATGTGCATATGTATGGACATCTATGGATGTATGTGTATGCGTGTGTGTGTGTATCGCTTTTCTGAAGCTTTGCCATCCCCGTGTACAGATGAAAATGCATAGCAGTCAGTAGCCACCATGCATTAACACTTCAGCTTAAATAAGTTTACTTGATTAGTTAACTTCCCCAAAATAATGTGACCCAAGCTGGAAATTTCTTAAATAGGAAATGGAAAAGAAAAGGCCCAAGCAATGGTATGGATTTGCACATTCCCTGAGGCTGATTATCAAATGAAAGATACCTTATTGTTGACTAGCCAATTTGAGTAGAAATATCACTTCGAATCAGATCCTGCTTCCCAAGTCTCTCTCTTTCTCTCTCAACTTCAGAGTGAATAAGCCCAAATTATTTATCAAACAGCATGTCACTTCCACATTCACTGTCATATGTGATCTTTACATTAACTTTATAGAACTAACAAGGCAGAAATTGTTCTCTGAATCTGACAGAAAATAAAGAAGGAACAGCAAGATTATAAGATTTACCTAGAATCACACAGATCATTGTAGTTTCCATTTCTCCATATTTCTTCTATGACATATCCAGTAATATCTTAGACATTTTCAGAAATATTAGACATATTCAGTAAGTTATGGCTGAACTGAATTTATTATTCTAACATAAGATTGGGAGTGCAAAGCTTATTTTTGCAGCTCAATTCTTTCACTCTTCTTAATCTGGTGTCATTATAAAAACATAAGTTGCTTTGCAAAAAATGCCAGTAATTTGATAAATAATATTTATGTACCTCCTTGCAAACCAGCTTTCAAAGTAAAAATACAAAATTGTGCACTGCCCAACTAAAAAAAACAAAAAACAAAAAACAAAAAAAAACCCTCCTGTGTTATCACTGAGAAATCAAGAGACTATTTTTTCTAAGTTCCGAAGGGCTCAACAGAAGTCAATATTTGTAAATATTAACCTTGTGAGCAAGCAAAGTTTGAATCTTCTGCTGCACCATTTTTGAGCAGTCCAATCTGATAAGAAGAATTCAAATTAGATTGTGATCTGTCTTAAATGAAACTCTCCATTTACATCAAATGTGCTCTTTAGTCAGAATAGAGGAGAGGGTAATAAAAAAAGAGTACAGTTTAGCTCAAAGAGGCCTTGACTCTTTATCATCCATCAGGCAAGGTGAAAAGCTCGCTGAAAACTCCAGTGAGATTACATTTAACATAAACTTCCTGAGCTGAATTCCATTATTGCTAAAATAACTAGAAGGGAACCATTTAAATATTTTCCTGAATGCCAGTATGGGGTCTTCCTCAGCTTCTGACTAACAACATTTTGAGAAGAGTTCATCCTCCCTCAAAGTGTGAAGAATTGCTTACGTTTTATATATAGAAAAAAAAAATTTAAGTATTATTTTAATCTTCCTGCTAATGAAAGATATCCTGATAGAAGTGAACCACTGCTACTTCAGACATCCAGCAATAGACATCAGCACTTCCAAGGAAGTTCATTTCATTGTTGGACATAAAATTATGTTGGAAAGATACAAACCAGAGTGAAGTGAAAAACTGTGAGAGCATACTGCAGCCCCCAGCCAGAGAAAAGAAATGGGTGAGAAATTTCTCGGAGGCTTCTTGCAGTCAGGTTTGATAGGGTCATGGCAAAAACTGTTAACAGTCCAAACATCTGCTAGAAATCTCATTCATTTAAGAGAAAAGCATGCAATGAATTCTTAACTCATTCACTGATAATTTTCGCTTTCAGAATAGAGAGGAAAAGTCAGAATATTTGGGCATTATTCTTACAAAATTATTACTGGTCGTATGGAAATAATTTAAACTTGAAGAAAAAAGAGTGTATTAAATTAAATTTCATGTAATTGACAAAATCAGCATGGTGCAGAATTGGATATACGACAACTCTCAAAAAGACAAGACCAAAACAATTGTGCCACTTTGTAGTATTCGTTTGTTTATTTGCTTACTCTATTACCTTATTACTATTTGATATTTATTGAACACCTACTGTATGCCAGGCTCTGTGAGGTCTCAGAGCATAAAGATAAATAATAAAGTCTCTGCCCAAAGGAGTTTGTAATATGGCAGACAAGACAAGACAAATGAAACAAGGATTCAGGCCAGTGATGATAAATTTAAAAAGAAGGTTGCGATCTCTTAAGTACTCTTTTCCTGCGTACATTACAGGATTTGGGTAAGAGTATTACATGCCACTCAGAGTCAAAGCAGAGGGAGAAAGGAAAATCACGGGCAAGTACCTTTATGGTGCTTTCCATGGGAAGAAACAGGCAATACAGAGTACGTGGGCTCAGAATTAGTGAGTCTGAATATCTTCAGCAGGCTCTGAGGCACAGGATCATCCCTGATTGTCTGGTACCTGACCCTGGGGTGATTAGGCTGGTGGATAGTGTTCAGGCATGTGAAAGACTGATAAGGAAGTGGTTGGGGGTATGGAGTTAATTAACTGTTCAAAAAAAGAAACTGACCAGCCTCCAGCTGGGACTTCAAAACTAAATCAAGAGAGAATTTTATAAAACCATGTTACACTCTTATGCCATCTCAGAGCAGTATAGATAACTCATCACAAAGTGCATGCTGCGCTGCAGTTGCTTATTACGTCTCCTCTATTTTCTACCTGATTAAACTAGCTCTATGAGGGCAGGCACATCCCTAGCATCTGGCACATACAAGATGTCTGATGAATGTTTTGAATGAAACAGAAGGGCATTTAAGTTATGTTTCAAAGAATGAACAGGAGTTCCCTAAAAGCAGATGACTGGGGTAAGAAACCAAAGAAGAAAAAAAGGTAGACCAGTGCTAGAAAATGTTTTGGAATGGCAAACAGTTTTAGGTTTCTTAGCTTACCGTTTAGGGAGAAATATCAAGATATAATGAGATTAGAAAAAAAATTGAGGTAAAATGAAGGAAAACATGATGCATTAGTGTAAGAAATTTTAATTTTATCCTATATGAAATGGTGAGGCAGGAAGTTCTAGCACAAGAAGATGGCCAGACGAGTGCCATGGGTTGCTTTTCAACATGGAAAATAAATAGGAAAGATAAGATTTTTCTTACCATAAGCCATGTCCCATGTTAACTGGCACCATTCTCTATAAGCACAAATGCTTTCACCTCTAGAGCCAGCCTTCATGTTTTGTTTATGGCTGGGTCCATGATGAAACACAATGATATGTAGTTATGACCTACACAATATGCTACGAAAAAATCCCTCAGCTATTATCACCAATAGATTTCATCTTCTTTTTCACATTTTTCCCCTTGTAACATGAGCAGATGAATTTTTAAAAAACCATATAGAAGTATACGCTTTTCCAAGAATACGTAATGCCTAAAATATAATTGCTAAAGTCATAAAAGATCTGGTCTCCAAACAAGTTATATTTATCTAATGACTGTCCAACTGTCTTTAAATTACTGTTTAATAACTACCCTGTGCTCTTATTAAGGAAAAACCATACATGGTATGATATTGTGTTATGGTTTATTATTTTTATTCAGACACAGACATGACACCATAACATTAAGAAGTCATGTCTTTGGCCGTATTCAAATAAATAATATACACTAAAAGCCACAATCTGTGAAGGATCGCAGGGTTTCCATAAGAAAATGAAAATGTAGATGCAGACATCTGATTTGCTCAGTTCCTTCACAAGATCCTTGCAGCCTGTTCCATGTGGGACATAAAGAGCTTTTGTGACGCACATGCTGTGCATCACAAATGGAGAGGCTGGCCAAGAAAAATATACAGTAACCAGAAGAATAAACCCAGGATGAAAAGCACAGAGGTAGCATCAATAGATGTCTAATATGCCATTGGCCCCATCTGGTTAGAATCACATCATCAGAATCAGAGCTGGAGTAGACCTTCCAGGTCATCCCTTCCATCCTCTTACCAACACAACAATCATCTTTTTGAGGACCAAGTCCAGTTCAATTTCACATGTCTCAAGAGACAAAAATTCCACAGATTCTGGAAGCAAGATATTTACCATATTTAAAGAGCCAAAAGTAGACATAGTAGAGATTTCAGTCAGTAAAAAAACTGTATTCGGCCTTTGAAACGTAAGTATAGGTTTTTTAAAGTAAAAGTTCTCTCAATAAAAGACAGCTTAAGGCAGAGGGAGAATCACAACTGAGATGGAAAGAAGAATTGCTGTGGGCTGTTCACAAAAAATTTAAGGGAGCCTCAGAATTGTTTTCAAGGGAGCTTCAAGAATCAATCTAGAAAAATTCTCTGTCAGGGTTCAAATCCTTCCTCCATGCTACAGAGGACAGTGGAACAGTTGTCACCAGGAACTAGCTAAGGTGTGGAAAAAAAGAGGTAAGCTGAAAATCAAAGCTGTAGGGTTTTTTTGTTTGTTTTCTTTGTTTGTTTGTTTGTTTTTTGACGGTCTTACTCTGTAGCCCAGTCTGGCGTGCAGTGGTGCGATCTCTCTGCAACCTCTGCCTCCCAGGTTCAAGCGATTCTCATGCCTCAGCCTCCCCAGTAGCTGGGACCACAGGCGTGCACCACCATGCCTGGCTTTTTTTTTTTTTTTTTTTTTGTATTTTTAACATAGACAGGGTTTTGCCATGTTGGTCAGGCTGGTCTCGAACTCCTGATCTCAAGTGATCCACCCATCCTGGCCTCCCAAACTGTTGGGATTATAGGTATAAGCCACCATGCCCAGCCTCTATAGGTTATTATAGATAACAGAAGACATTTGGCCTTTGGGAGGTGGTAGGGAGAGGAGGATGATGGCCTACTAAGAGAAAGCCTATGTGAAGAGCCAAGGGGCAGAATCAGAACATGTATTAAATTGTTAAGAGTCTGTCTGAAAGTAAGATCAAAGGTAGCCTATGGAGACAAGAGTTTGGGAGTGAGAAAATAAGATATAGAACAAACAGGTTTAGGCCAAAAGGAATGAGGAACTCCTAAATGGTTGTCTTTAAGAGTCATTTTTTGTTCAAAAGAAGTACTAAGTGGTAGTCTAATTATATACATATAATTAGACATATATATATACGACAGATAAAGCAGAGATATTCTGGGTGAAACATCAGACAGGATTGAATGCGTGGGGAATGCTCTAGGCCTCCTGCTCAAATCCACCTATTTCTATGGAGGCCCTTGCTGCAATGCTGTGGAACTTCCAGGAAAAACACCAACTCTCAACTGTAGAATTAAGATTCCATTTTATGAGTATTCTGTGGTGGAGCATGTCAAAAGGGAGATGTTAAAGCTCCTGAATGAGGAATTCTACCCGCAGAACTCTGAGCTTGTTTTATTGAAGGCAACGTTCTATCACCTTTCACATCCACGTGACTCAGTATTCTTCACAAATCCCACAATCATGTCTGTCTCAGCAGAGTATGGGATGTGCAGTCTGTGAACACTTTCTGTGGCTTCCTTTTATGTACCAGTAAAGTGAGACAGCCCAGTCTAAAGAGTTCAAGGCAGGAAGTACAGCAAGGAGATAGAAGGTAAATAGTGTGAAAAAGAGATATGAGAGAATCGCCAAATCACAATACAGGAAAGGAGTAGAAAATAAAGCCAGAGTAGGTAATGAGACCCTCAAGGATGAAACTGGGTATTGATGGTATAACCAACAGTGCTATTTTCTAAACCAAAGGTGCATATCATCATTTTTTCTTGTTAAGAGAAATGTTTTGTCTGGAAAATACACTCTCCTCCATCCAGCCTTGCATTTAACCAGACCAGTCATAGGAATTCCATCGCCCTTGCAATATTGATTAGGAATATGATGCCATTGTGGCCAAAGAAGAAATGTGAAAGGGGGCTTCTGTAGAGAATTTTCCTGCTCCGATAATGGCGCAGCTGTGATGAGATGGCCTTTCTTCTTATCTTAGGTATTCTGTCTAGACACCTCGAGTTAAAGAAGTCATCTGTGACTCACAAGGAACATATGGGGTGACAATGTTGACACAAACATCTTCCATCCTTGATGTCAAAGTTGCATCACTGAATTGCCCAAGTCCTACTTTGGGCTCCTCTTTAGAGAAAATATCAGTTTTTGCTTACTTCCTGGGTAAGTTAAGAAAAAGTTTTCTTTAGTGGTAAACTAAGCATCCTAATTGATACTGGAAGGTAGAAAGAAGCCTTACACCCTAAGTCACGATTGCTATCCCCTGAGCATTTCTTACACATAGTGCTTTGTACCTGTCACTGAATTGAAACTTTTTTTTTTTTTTGGTCGCCCAGGCTGAAATGCAGTGGCGCAATCTCGGCTCACTGCAAGCTCCGCCTCCCGAGTTCACCCCATTCTCCTTCCTCAGCCTCCCGAGTAGCTGGGACACAGGCGCCTGTCACCACGCCCGGCTAATTTTTTTGTATTTTTAGTAGAGACGGAGTTTCACCATGTTAGCCAGGACGGTCTCGATCTGCTGACCTCGTGATCCACCCACCTCAGCCTCCCGAAGTGCTGGGATTACAGGCGTGAGCCACCACGCCGGGCGGAAACTTTTTTTTCTTCAAGCAACGGATATTCATTGGGTAGAGAAAGACCAAGAAATATGATGGAAGAGAAACATGGGCTGGTTTTGTAAGACGAAGTTAAACCCTTCTTCCCCAATTTTAAGTGAAAAGTTTAAATATTTATGCATAGCGGGCAATATGGGAGAAAGAAAAATTTTTCCCTGGGGAAAGCAAAGTAAATGAAACAATGACTGTGAGCTTCTTGAGACCAGGTACCACGGTTTCCCCACTTTGGGGTATCCAATACTGGCAACATGCCTGCCACATGGTAGGTACTCTGTAAATGCAGAACTAATTAATTGAAAGACATCAGAGATCTAGAAATTAATATTTATTCTCAGATTCATCTAGGCGTTTCCCAGTTGCTTATAGTATGTTCGTGTATGGGCCTACATTGTTACCAGGAACTAAATCTAAACGTGAGAACTTGTTAAGCAATAGCTGCAAATGTGGTATAGCCATGGAAATTTTAAAGCAGAAACTGATGACTGTTCATTAAAATTAAAAGCTATATTCAGCTTCCCAGGATAGTAGGAAGAGTCACAATGAATGAACCTAAAGCCTATGTGCATGACCATTACAACTCAAAATAGTTTGATGTGTCCCCCTTCCTATGGTCCTTCCAAAAGTTCTGAACACATATTAGGACAGATTCTTCCCTTGTATGGTTTAGCGAGATGGCTGAATTCTAGCCAACAGATGTCAGTGAACTTATGGGGATCATTTATATGTCTAGCTTTTGAGAAGCATTCCATTTCGATATTGTCTTTTCACTGTCCTACCAGCAGTGATGAGAGCAGTGAAACTGTAGGGAATGTCAGAGCCAAAAACTAGAAAGTTTCAAAGACACAGTATTTCATAGACAATCCTTGGGCCTATGAATTACTGCAATAAATAATTAATGCCAACCAGAAATACCTGCATTGGGATTGATCTGTTATATATTATGTCATTATTTTGTTGTCATAATTTAGCCTATTTTAAGTAATACAACTTGTATCCACCAGTTTGGCTTATGAGCACAATACAAGCTTTGTCAACATCTTAGGATGATAGGCAGAATGGTGTCAACAAAAATCTGCAATTAACATGAGTGTGCTTTGCAGTTCACAATGCTTTGACATACACTAGTTTGTATGGTCCTTCCCACAGCCCCAAGAGACAGGCAGGGTAAACATTAATATCTTCATTTCAGAGGTGAGAAGATCAATGATCAGGGAAATTAAACAAATTGTCCAAATATAGTGAGTGCTAGACTTAGAATTAAAGCATGAGTCTTTTGATTCCAAATCCTTTGCTTTTCTCATTGTAATATTATGAATGTCTGCCTCTGTATAAAATATTTTCATGATTGATGATTTTTTGCAGAAATTTCTCCAAGGGATTAATACTGGAAGGTATTAAGTTCTTGGAAAACTCAATTCGCTTGAGTTCTAAATATGAAGGATTTATTAATCCAGAGGATTTAGCAATGAGGCTGGATCTAGCACGGATTGGTTTTCTTTGTAGGCGCTCTCAGTGTCTCAGACTTGGATGGTGCCTGCAGAAGTTGTTGAGCTCACTCTCCTTCATTGAAACAAAGACTTCTCTGACACATCCCTGAGAACTGATCAGTCAGCCTCTGCTTGAACACCTCTAGTGAGGGCGCACTCACTATTTTAAAAGCTTGCTCCATCTGTTGTTACAGTAGCCAATGCGGCCTGATATCCCCAGAACTTTTCTGGTTTTAAAGCTGAAAATCCCACATCCTGGGGATGCCCCGAGTCCTGGGTAAACAAGCAGTGTTGGCTACTCTACCATTGTTGAACAATGGAAATTAATGAAACCTTTTAATTGAAATGAAGCATGCCTTGCTGCAACTTTGTTCAAGGTTACTGTTCGGCCCTCACCAGTGTCTGTCATTCAACCAGCACTTGTTTCTTGCAGATTTCTGGATTCTCTGGTTTTGTCTAGCTACCACAAGCCGGAGGTAAGACTTTATTTTCAGCTTTACCCTACTTTATGTCTCACAGATAGACCCTGATGACACACTAGCAATCATCTGGATCACCGAAGTAAATTATTCTCCCTATAAGACTAAAGAATAACCCTCTGGAAATTATTTTTCTGTTTCCCCGGCCTGATCTTTATGATGGCATTAATAACAATAAAAAACAAATGTAATACTATTATAATCAATCAAGGGTAAGGCTAATGTATTAATTAATAGTCATTGATTCTTAAACAGAAAGTAATTATTTTCTCACTGCATGCTCTTAAGAAAAACAATATTATGTCTTCTAAGGTTTCACCACTGAACTAAATTTGCCTCTGAGATTTGAATTCTTTTTTCTTTCTTCTTCTTCTTCTTCTTTTTTTTTTTTTCTTAAATACAAGTGCACCACTTACTCTTTGGGGAAAAAGGAACAGTTTCTAAATTATTGGGTACTGAGGGACTACCAAAACCAGGAAATTCATGTTTTATGAGTTTTCCCCAAATCAAAGCAACAGGGTTATGGTCAACATCATCCTTTCACTCCCACTGGGTCCTTTCTGAGAGGTGCTTTCAGAGGCAAAAGAAACTTTTTGCAGTGAAAGTCACATCCACTTTATGGCTTTGTTTCCTGCTGAAAATCTAGATTTGATTGTTCAAAAGCTGACTGTGATTCAAACTTCCTACATAAATTTAGGAAAAACTACTTAAGGTGGCTTTATTTCAGTTTCAGCTACATACACACATAGACCTCTATTACTTAGCTATAGTATGTATCTTTCATAAAACAATAGTAAATGTCTGATAAATAAGTAATATTTGTTGTGCTCTTTCCTATACTAATGAATTTCTATGTATGCTAATGAATTTCTGTGCTTACATCCAATAGTGTAAGTTGGGTTTTATTATACACAATTTACAGGTAAAAAGAATAGCATCCCAGAAAGATCTAAACATTCCCAAAGTCATCACCTCATGCAGCAGCTCTCTAATCAGGGCAATCGTACCCTTTCCACCCACCAACCCCCACCTCCCACCACTCCAAGCCAGGAGCTATTTAGTAATGTCTGAAGACATTGTGAATTGTTGTAACTGGGCAGGTGCTATTCTCATTTAGAAGGTAGAAACCCAGGATCCTACCATATATCCTACAGTATGTAAGACAGGCCCCTCTCCCCCACAACATAGAACTAAGTGTCCCAAAATGTCAATCCTGCTGAGGTTGAGAAATACTAAGCTAACATATGGCAGACTAAGGATTCAATCTCAAATAATATAATTCCGGAGTGCACATTCAATATTTGCTCTTGAAATGCATATTTAGTATTATATACTTTACCCAGGCATGGTTGCTCGTGCCTGTAGTACTAGCTGCACAGGGGGCTAAGGCAGGAGAATTGCTTGAGCCCAGAAGTTGAAGTGCAGCCTGGACAATGTAGCAAGGCATCATCTCTAAAAAGAAAGAAATACATACATACACACAAAACACACAAATAAAATATTATCTATTTTATCAAAATACTAATGATAATAGAAATCCATCATTTTGCAAAATATCGTTGTACTCCTTTGTCCATTTATAACTCATTGTTTTTAGGGTCTAAGATAAGGGACCTGAGTAACTCTTGGTAGACTATGGCAAAGGTATTTGCATATATATTATACATGATGAAAGCTAATGAGAAAGATGGAGTCCACCTAAGAAAGTCTCAAGGGCTAGGTCCATTCTAAAAGAGTATTAATGCCTAAAGTGTTTTGAAGATCATAGTTGGGTCACATTTTATTGATGGAAGTGCCTTACTAAGATTGGTAGAACTACAGTTGAGATAGACCCGTGTGCTTAATATTGAATTATTTTTCACAAGCAACCTTTGCACAATGAGCTGGGATGGTGTGGCTATGAAAGTGGTAACTCAAGGTCTGTACCCAGAATAATGCCACTGAGGCTGGCATGGACTTTAGCTAAGTCCATATCATAAGCTCCATGCTGTGCCCTGGGCAGAGAGCAAGACTCAGTCTCCTGTCATGGTCCACCCTTTTCCTTGCAGGCACAAAGCATGCACCCTGGGGCCAGAGGAGAGATCAAGACTTTGTGTAGACAGAGTAGATTCAGGAGAGAGCAATCCTTGGCTGTGATGCAGACAGCCTTTGAACAGGGGATGTCTTCTATAATTACAATTTCTGTTAGCTTCTGAGCACAAAAGGAAACCATGAGAGTCTTGGCAATTGCCAGCACTCAGGCAGGCATGGATCCCAGACCGTACTTAGTAGGGTCTAAGTTGGGTTAAGCCAATAGCTTATTGGAGTAAGGCTTTAATGGGGAATAGGACCTGATATTTCTTTTTTTGTGCCAGATATTCATTTTATATTCATCTCACAAGTATTTCTGAACATTTGATATTAATTGTACAATTTTTCAAGTACACACCCTGGTAAAACCAAGAAGGATACAAGAACATCCTTGTGCTCTTGGGAGTTTCACTTTAGTTAGTAAATATTCAATGTGATCATTAAGAAAAGAAAATAAGTTATTTCCTTATTTACCATACATTTGATAAATATCTACTATGTGCAAAATATGGTGTAGGTATGAAAGGAAAACATAACTGAATATATGAGCCCTCTCCTCAAAAATCTTCTAATGTGGTGCAAGAAGCAGACGGACGATGTGGCAAGAAGAGGAAAGGAAGAGAAGAAAGGGAAGGGAAGTGAAGGGAAATGAAGAGGAGAGGAGGAAGGAAGGAAGCTCAGATGTAAATATGGCCTCTGATTTCATTGTTGGATTACCTTGGGACAACTACTGAACTCTCTTAGGCTCAGTTTTCACATCCATAAAATAGGCACAATAATACCTATTTTGTGAACAGAACAGAAATTTGTAAGTGCTTTAATAAAAGTATAATTGTGGGTATTCACCTGCTCTCGGGTACAGAGATGGCCAAAATAGATGCCCCTGGCTTCTGTGCCAGTCCTAAAGAAATCGATAAATGAGCAATCTCCTTTGCTCCCCACCGGTGATGCTCTAACCCAGAAGGACCAAGAGAATCCAGGCCCAGAGACTGGGGAAAGAAAAAATGAAAAGTCGTTTAAGTCAGTCACACAGTAATCAAAAAGACAGATGCAAATTAGGGGAATATACTTTTTTAGAATACCCTAGAGTGTTTTATAGGGAATAGGCTTTGAAAACATGGCTTGGGTTGTTAGAACATTGACAGTGAACTCTGTATCTCCTGTTTCTGTTCTTCAGTCATAGCTGTGCACTCCTATCACCTTGTGTATAAATGTAGATGTCAAGAACACACACGAAACCACTGAATCAGAATCTCTGGGGGCACAGCCCAGAAGCTGTACATTGAAGAATCACAGCCAGGAATGGAAAACACTGCAGTAGAGCATCACTGAATTTGGGTTGAGGGGTTGGGGGGTGGGGAATAAAACCTTTTCACTTCTGGTTTAGGCTCCTCAGTATGCAAAAGTGACTCTAAGATGATTTGATATCATGCATGAGAAGGTAGATCCTTTCTTTGACTGTATGATTATTACTTTGTCAGTCCACCTGGATAGTGTCACACACCATCCCTCCAGCCAGTGCATCATCTTTAGGAATGACACTGACATTTCTTCTCCCTTAACTTCCACATTCCTTCACACCCCAAATCTGGTCAACCCAACTTTCTTAGTGTTTTTCAATCCTTGTCATCATCTCCCTTTTCATTTATACCGCCTTCTTCCAAGCCTTCATAATCTTTTACTTTCTTATTTAAATGCCTATTTTATTTGGATAAAAAGTGTTAAATATTAACAATTAAAAAGGAAAGAAAAAGGCAGGAGCTAACACATAAAGCAACTACTGGGTATGAACCCTGGATGGGAATCTTCATATATCATCTGATTTTGATTGCTGTAACAGCCTCATTAGTTTAGTCTCCATCTCAAACCACTCTACAGAGGAGAAGATGAAGTAGTCAGTGATTTTTCCAAATGCTATACTGTTAATATAGGCAGAGCAGATTCTTAAATCTGGTCTCCTTACAGCAACCGAAAGTTTTTCAACGAGTTTCATAATCATTGCCAGTATATCCTTCCTAATGGCTGATCCACATTCCAACTGCTTTATATAAATCTCTTTTTATTGTTTTCTTTGCCTGAATGAACACAGGGACCAACTGTTCCCCGTCACTCATCTATTACACTTTCAGACACTTGAAGCCTGAGAACTGCTTCTAATTTTCTAATTAATCAATCATACTTTTATATATACTAAATTTAGTTTCCATTGATGGAACAGCCACAGATTGCTGGCACCATCCTTGGCACTGGCAGGCAGTGGTCAGGAGGGAGGAAGATGACAAAGTCATTGGAATTGGGGCACCTGAATCCAATAGAAGCATGACAGATGACAACCAGGCAGACTAGTTAAGTGCATTCTCTGAAGTGAAGTCCTGAAATAAATAGGAAGACTGTGTGTAAAATAAGGCAATAATCCAACAGCCCTCTTACCCAACTGGGCAACCTCCTTAGAGAAATAAACAGCATCCTTTTAACCATCTACACAGGCTCACAGTTGAGCCAATTTATCTGTATCATCTACAAACAATATTTAACTTAATCTAAGGCAGAACAGCAGCACAAACATTGAGGTCTGAGTCTGTAACCATTTCTCCAACACTGAAATGTTTATGGGAACATTCAAGGCCAAGAAAGAAAGAACATGTGAGTCCTCAGTGGACACTGCTATCCTTGCTGGGTACAGTTTCTCACTTATTCATATATGATGTGCTACAGAGGACCAGCATTAGCCAGTCATCCTTCAGTGAGTATCAAGTCAAGAGCTTTTGGTTCTTAGCTGAGCTGTGTTTTTCACTAGTTGTGTGATGTTAGGGAAGCCACTTGAGTTCACTCAGTATCAGTGTATTAGTCCGTTTTCATGCTGCTAATAAAGACATACCCAAGACTGGGTAATATATACAGGAAAAAAGGCTTAATGGATTTACAGTTCCACATGGTTGGGGAGCAATCATGGCAGAAAGCCACGAGCAAGTCACATCTTATGCGGATAGCGGCAGGCAAAGAGAGAGAGCTTGTGCAGGGAAACTTCAATTTTTAAAACCATCAGATCTCATAGGACTTATTCACTATGAGGAGAACAGCACAGAAAAGACCCGACCCTATGATTCAATTACCTCCCATGGGTTCCCCATGTCACATGTGGAAACTGTGGGAGTCACAATTCAAGATGAGATTTGGGTGGGGACACAGCCAAACTATATCACTCAGTTTGGTCAAAAATCCAAACAGTGAGTTAAGCTAGGTCTATCTATAGGGCTCTTCCAACTTAATATCTCTAAAGCTTCACTTGAATAAGGATTTCTAACAGAGAAAATAGGATCAGTGCTTTTTACCTGGAGATATTCAGTAGAGTGAACAGAAAGATTATCTTCACTCTTCCTCAATTTCTATGTCACCTGTATGAGTAACTGTCATTGCTCAACAATACCAGCTAGGAATGTATGATGCTTAATGTTTCTCCTACTCTACCATGTCGGCCTTGCCTTCCCACTAGTCCATCTACAGGAATCTTTCTTATGCTTGGCATATCAACATTTGCAGATACTATACTGTGTGTGAGTAAGGAGGCATCAAGTAGCAAGCACTATGCCAAAATAAGAGCCATGGACTCCGCCTCTGAGATGTCAAGAGGAAATTTCAAGATGGAGGCCAAGCAAGGAAGTAACTTGAATGACATCCTCACATAAATTTGTACCTTCACAGGCATGGGGGACCATCTGTTGTTTTTGTTCATCCACCATTCACACCCACTTCCTCCAGAAACAGCAGTCCAACTTTACTTTGGGGAAGAATTTCTCCTTTACACGTGGTACACATAGTTTTGGAGTGGATAGGGTAGTCAAGCCTCAATCAACCATATGGTCTTTCCTCTGAATATAGTGACTGGCTCAGTGATGGGGGCATGACCCATCTGAGGCTGGTAAGAATTAGCTCAAGGTTGGAGAGACACTTCTCTTGGTACTACCCATAGCAAGGATGATGTAAACCTAGAACGGCTAGGAGCCATCACATGGAACATGAAAACAAGCCAACACAAAGGAAGGCATGAACCCTGATGATATGGACTGAGTCCTTTGATTCAGCCAGGCCTGAAGTGACTTCTTCATGTCTAGTAAAGCCAGCTTCTATTGGGATTCTACTACTTGAAACCAGAAGATCCATGAGTCATACACTAAAGGCAAGCATTGGCCCTTTAATTTGCTTTTCAAGAAATTTTAGTGGGTGTTTTGACAGACTTAACAATCTCTAAGATAGATTCCAGTTTTATCATTCAGTGTATCTTTAAAACTAATTTGACCAACCAAAAAAGGAAACTTAAAAAAGAAGATAAAACGAATCTGGCCAAGAAAAGCCACATAGTAGATCAGTGACTGCGTTAATCAGGCTGACCTGAATTTGAATCGCAACTTATCTACTGCCTCATTCTAACAGCCTAGTCACTCGGCCTCAGTGAGCTTGTGTGTTTCTCTATAATGGGTGTAATGATATGTAGCTTGAAGAATTGCCTTCCAAGATTAAATTAAAACATTGTGTACCAGGTCAGTTTCCTGACACACAATATGCAGTGGATGGATGGCAGCTGTTATTACTTTATAATTTTATTTGTCCATGGAACTAGAAGCCACATCTAACATTGTCTTAGATGAGTGTAATAATGGTCTTTCCTTACAACTGCAAACTCAGTACACTTTCAAAATATTTTCATACCCATTAGCTCATTTTCCCATTTCCCCATTGCTCAAGAGTAGTCAAAGTTGGTGTGACAACTATCACTTTAAAGAATAAATCAAGGTCTTACAGCCACAAAGTAGAGTGAGGACCAAAACCACAGCCCTCTAACCCCAAGCTCAGAGCTCTATTTTCCCCACCTTGCAGACCTGATGCCCAGAACCTGTGTCATCTCTCAGGGTCTCCACTGATAGAGTTCTGTATATTACCAAGTCATAGAGTTATGAAGTTAGAACAGTCACTGGAAATCCCAACCTCTACCCCTCCAGAATTTCTACCAATATTGTGGTTAAAAGCATAGAATGGAAGTTCAGAGAGATTTGGATTAAAATCTATCAATTTTGGGCTTTGTGGTCACAAGCAAATGAAAAATCTTGCTGATTTTCATTTTCATATCTGTGTTATAGAGGTCCTAGAAGTGCCTACCTCTTCTGCTTGTAAAGAGAATTAAGTGTTGTAAAGCAATTAGCATAGTTTCTATCACATGGAAACCTCAGTGTGCATGGCACATATTATGGAATTATTTATTGTTGTGATTACTATTATTATAACCTCAGGATTCTAAACTTCCAGTGTTTTTTTCACTCCTGCCTGCCTTTTCATACTATAAACTTAAAATACATACACACGCACACACACACACATCCATGTGCCACTGAGACCAGGGACTATCTCTCTTGTCTTTACAGCCACAAATCAATTCATATTTCCTGGATGTCTCAACAACTAATAATTGCTATTCTAAGGCATTAATTTGAAATACTATCCTAAGGGAATAATTGCCTTTGAGTTCTTATGTGGGCTTCTCTCCTCTGTCACTGGGAAAGAGACTCCTGCAGCTGATGAAGGTGAGGAAGATTTAATCACACATTCCTACTCCATTGAGAGCTGAGGCTTCTTGCGTTTTTTTTTTTTTTTTTTCCTCTGTGCTTACCCCTTATTTCTTTCACACACCTACTTCAGGCATAGCCAAGAGTAAAGGATAGTGGTGCTGGGTGTGAGCCCCACTAGGGAAGATTTAGGCTTTATCTTTTGTTTGTGTTCTCCACTTGTGATTTGTATTGAATTCACTTTGGGACACACACTACAAGGTACAAGAGGCCTTTTTGATTGAAAAGTGAAAGGGGCCTATTAGAAATGTGAAATCATAATTTCTGGAGGTTTGGGGATTTAAAAAATGTGGACAGCTGCTGGCTAAAGAACTGAGAAACGTTTAAGTCAGAAAAATATTCTAGGCAATGGAGCCAGAGAACCTAAATCAGTGGCAAATACTGCTAAGCCATCATTACACACTAAATAGTTATTAGTCATCTCCTCGTTTTAAACAGAAAGCTTAAGGGTCTGAAGTCCAAAGCTTAGACTCCATTCTTTCTAACAAATCAAAAATCCCATCCCTTCCAATAACAGAAATCTGCCAAGAGAACATTAAAGGTCACGCTAAACCCACAAATGCAAAGCAATGCAGATTTCAAAGACCTCGAGTGGAAAAATACAATTAAAAGTCACCAGCTCATTCTGAGCAGAAGAAAAGCCTGAGAGCTTGATTTAAGGTCAGGAGCCCAAGGAGCATTAAAGAAGAGAAGCAGGAACCATAAGCCAAATCATAAGCAAAGTGGCCTGGAAACCCTCAAGCTCGGTGTGAGCCTTCCGCTTTCCACCCCCCTCGTGGGTGAGTGGGTCACAGCAGGGTTGGGATGCTGAGCTATCCCACGGGGCCTATATTGTGAACTACATGTGAGGACCTGGCTTCCAGCGGATGGGCCTGGGCTGCTGGCTCTCACCCAGCTCCACAGCGATTTTCCTGTATTACCCTAAACAAGTCATTCACCCTGCCCAACCCTATTTTTGCCTAATTACAAAATAATTTCTTTTAATGAGGCCAAGCTTACTAGTAAGCCTGTATTCCGTGGTTCTGAGAGTTGCTAAGACGGCACCACTGGGACTTTAGGTCCAGTTCCATGATATTTACATCTTCCCATTCTACTTTGCACCAACAGCTGAAACACCACCATTCCCGAGTATATTTAATCTACAAGCATGCTTTGTGTGCCTGCTTTATGCCAGACACGGTACTAGGAATTAAGTATACAGGGGTGGGTAAAACAAGCATAGACCCTATGCAGAATATAACTGGCAGAAGCACACTAAATTAAATAGGTAAGTATATGTATGTGTACATATACATATGTATATATATGTGTGTGTGTATATATATACACACACACGCATGCACACATACATGCACTGTAAGGTTAGTGAACAAAGCACTCTAAGAAATGAGAAGTCTGAGTCTTAATTAAGGTCATTAGAAAAGCCACCAAAAAGATAATCTTTAAGCAGAGATCTGGAAAGACCCAGGAACACAGTATTCTAAGCTGGAAACTAGCATGTGCTACCCTCTAGGCTAGATGGGAGCTTGATGGATTCTAGAAGTTGAAAAGGAGCTCATTGTAGCTGGGGCACAGTATGTGAGATGGAAAGGGGCTGAGATCAGGTGAGAGCTGCTTGAGCGGAGATCACATGGGGTTTGGTAGGTCCAGAAAAGGGATCTGGACTTTGATTCACTCGCACTATGAAGCCATTAAAGAGTCTAAGCAACACTCTTCTCTCACTATGAAAATTACTCTGGCTTCAGTGAGGTAGATAGAATGGTGGAAGGCACAAGAGGAAACAAGAAACATAGGTAAAATATTTTGCTCCCTTGCCTAGATTATAAGCTCCATGAAGGCAAAGAGTTGCATCAGTTTTATTCAAAATATCTCTGTGGTTCTTAAAACAAAGATGTCCCAAGAAATTAGCACATTCTGATAGTGAATAAAGGCAAAGCCTTACTTAGGATCAACAAGAAAAGTACTCTATGTGGCACTGAAAAGACACTCTATCAATAAATATTTATTGATGAAAACAGAATGAGTGAAGATAACTGTACTCCAGAAGAAAATATTACAGTAGCTTGGATATAGTAAAGTGGAGAGAGCAGGATAAGCAGGCAGATTTGAGATGTATTTTGGAGGCAAAAATAAAGGACTTACAGAGCAAATGGATGCCAAGATAGAGAGAGAAGGACAAATGAAGATCAATGTCCTCATTTCCAGCTTGAGCAACAAGGTAATTGGTAAAGGCATTTCCTGGGAAAAGAAAACTTCTTGGAGGACAGGTGAGTTCGACTATTGGTCTGTAGCTGGAATCACAATGACTCAGCCTCTACAGACCTGTGCATGTCAGAATAAATGTGTACTGTTACTAAATTTGGGGGCAGTTTATCATGAAGCCTTATCATGGCCATAGCTGACTTCTGTGGTTTGGATATTTGATCATTCCAAATATCATGTTGAAATTTAATCCCCAATGTAGCAGTGTTGGGAGGTGGGTCCAGTGGGAGATGTGTGGGCCACTGGGGCAAATTTCAAATGAATGGCGTGATGCCATCCTTGCATTAATGAATGAATTATTGCTCTATTAGTTCCTACAATAGCTGGTGGTTAAAAAGAGCCTGGCATCTCCCCATTTGCTCTCTTGCTTCCTCCCCCACAACATTATATCTGCACACAAAGTCTCCCCTTCAACTTCTGCCATCAGTGCAAGCAGAGGCCTCACCAGAAAGAGATGTGGGTGCCATGGTTCTTGTACAGTCTGCAGCACCATAAGCCAAATAAACCTCTTTTTTCTTATAAATTACTCAGCCTCAGGTATTCCTTTAGAGCAACACTAAATGAAGTGAGACACTAACTGAGGCAGGAATCAAAAGATTCAAAATAAATACGTATGTCCAATATCCAAATGTCAAATTTAGGAGAACTGTGAAACACCCAAGTGAGGATATCAGGTAAGCAATTGGATACACAATTCCATAAATGTACAGATGAGGGCTCAACTCATAATACATTATACTTAAAACCAAGGGTACCAATGAAATCATCTAGGAAGAGTACATAGAAAGAAAGATACAAAAGTGCCTCTATCCCAATTATGAAACTCTTCAACTTTTACAGGTTATGAGAAGGAAATTTCAAAAACAAAGAAGGATGAATTAGAAATGAGGCAAGAAAACAGAAAGACATGGGAGCATAGCATCCAAGAAAGGAGATTTTTTTAAAACTACGTAGCGAATACTCAACTGGGTGAAATACTGATAGAAGACTATATTAGTTTTCTACTGCTGCTATAAGAAATTACCATGAACTTAAGGACTTTAAAACTACAAGAATGTATTTTACAGTTTTGGAGATCGTAAGTCTGAAATAGGCCTCAATAAGCTAAAGTTAAAGTATCAACAAGAATGTATTTCTTCTGGAAGCTTTAAGGGAATGCCAGTTTTCTAATTTTTCTCAGCTTGCAGAAACCACCCTCATTTCTTGCCTCATGGTGCCTTCTTAAATCTTCAAAGCCAACAGTGTAGCAATTTCAAATATGGTTTGGCTCTGTGCCCCCACCCAAATCTCATCTTGTAGGTCCCATAATTCCCATGTGTTATGGGAAGGAACCAGTGGGAGATAATTAAATCATGGGTGTGGGTCTTTCCCACAATGTTCTCATGATAGTGAATAAGTCTCATGAGATCTGATGGTTTTAAAAATGGGAGTTTCACTGCACAGGCTCTCTCTTCGCCTATTGCCATCCATGTAAGACACGACTTGTTCCTCCTTTCCTTCCACCATGATTGTGTGGCTTCCCCAGTCACATGAAACTGTAAGTCCATTAAACCTCTTTCTTTTGTAAATAGCCCAGTCTCAGGTATATCTACAGACTAACACAGGCATTAACACTAACTTTCCTACCTTCCTCTTTCACATGTAGGGATGCTTATGATTATAATGGGCCCACCAGGATACCCCAGGAAAATCTCACTATCTCAAGGTCAGCAGATTAGCAATCTCACTTCTATCTGCTCACTTAATTTCCACCTTGCCCCGTGGAACATGACATATTCACAAGAGATTAGAAAGCAACCATCTTTGGAAGACCATTATTCTGCCTACCACTGACACCAAATAAGATGAACTTTGCTTTTGGGGACAAGGATAGATGTTTTAGGGAAAAGTTAAGGATCCTTTGTTATTTTCACAGAATATTCAGAGAAGAGCTCAGGCTAACTTTCTGCTTTATATAACTGTGTTTTCTTTTTCCAGCTCCAACCAATTCAATTCTCCCACACCAGTTGGGTATTGTGTCAAAAAATGCAATTCTGACACTAACTACCCAAAGTTAACACAGACCCCACAAGTTACGGATTCGGTCTCACAAGACATTTTAATGGAGTCTAAGCTTTGGACTTCAGACCCTTGAGCTTTCTGTTTAAAACGAAGAGATGACTAATAACTACTTAGTGCATAATGATGGCTTAGCAGTATTTGCCACTGATTTAGGTTCTTATCCCAGTTTTAAGAGCTCTTCAGCAAGAACCTGGGGCAAACACCAAACATATTTTTTCTTACATCACTAGGTCTATACTGTACAAAAAGCCTTAGTACTGAAAAATGTCTCCCTTATATGTATAAGAATTGTATAAGGAACATTTAAGATATCAGAAGAGCAGACTTAAACCATAAAGAAAGTTCATTTAAGTTACTTCTTTTAATCATCTGTCTCCCAACATTTGATAGAAAAAGAGGACAGGATAGAAAAATCAATATAGACACGCACACACAAAACGCCTGATACTGGAATACACAGATAATCTACAGAATATGAGATCTCCCAAAACTTTTTTTTTTTTTTTTCTGAGTCTCACTCCGTCACCTAGGCTAGAGTGCAGTGGCACAATCTCTGCCTCCTGAGTTCAAGCAATTCTTGTTCTCAGCCTCCTGAGTAGCTGGGATTATAGGTGCATGCCACCAGGCCCAGCAAATTTCTGTGATTTTAGTAGAGATAGTTTCACCATGTTGGCCAGGCTGATCTCCAACTCCTGACACAAGTGATCTGCCCACTTCGACCTCCCAAAGTGCTGTGAATACAAGTGTGAGCCATTGTGCCTGGTTCTCTCAAAACTATTTTAATAAGACTTCTCAGAGACTTTTGGAACAGATTAAATCAATAAAATAATATTAATGGGTTGATATAAAAGGACTAGGACACAAGAACGTATTAATGGAAATTAAAAATATGATAGCTGAAATTTCTTTAAAAATTGGTAGCATGGCCTGAGAAAAATACCACAGAACATAAGACAGAGAAAAAGAAAATATAAAAGTAAAGTTTTAAAGGATCATTCCAGAAGGATTGTTACCAAAATGTCAGGGATTTTGTCTAGGTCCTGCTGCTCACTACACAGAAAGCCAATCACCGAGACATTGAGTATTGCCAGGGAAGAAGGCTTAAATCGGGTGCTGCAGCTGAAGAGAATGAGAGAAAAAGTCTCAAATCCATGTCCCCAACTGACAAAAAACTAAGGGGGCATAGCAGAGAAGGCAGGAAAATAAGAATTGAAGAGGGGTAACGAAGCAATCATGATGGATGAAGGGTCTAGCATCTCAATGTCTGGATGTGGTGATCTGCAGAGTTTCCGTTGCTTTCTTGAGGGTTAGTTTCCTGAGGAAGGAACTCAGATGAGACAAAAATGGGTTTCAAGTTTTAAAACCAGGAGTTTCAATTTGTATGTGTATTCAAAAAATGTAAATATTAGTTCTATGAATGATTGGGCCAGTTTCAGAGTCATCATCTAGCCAAAGGAGTTTTAGAGAAGAGAACAGAATATGAAGGAAATTCTGCAAGACAGCAGGGCAATAACTATAACATTTTAAGGAAAATATTCTCTTTAACCCATATTTCCACACCCAGACACAATACTAAGTGTAAGAGTTCCCAGACAGGAAAGGACTCAGGCCATTTGTCTTCATGCAGCCTTCTGAGGAAAAAAAATTCTTAATAATGTACTCCAACACAACCAAAGAAAATACAAAAAGAGCAACCCATGGGACTAACTCAGGAGTATGAGTACAGCCTGTGGTCTTTATCTCTTTTGAGGCAAACAGTGGATCCGTTTTCTGTCATCTCTCCAACAAGGTAGACCATGTGACTGCTCTTGACAATGGAATATGATCAGAAGTCACGAGTGCCACTTCTGGCCCAAGAAAATTAAGAGCATATGTGCTTTCTGCATTGTCTCTCTTTTTCACTGGCTGATTGCAGAGGAGAAGGCAGACTTAGAAGATAGCTCACTCACCTGATGGAAATCTCCGCTTCGGAGTGTCTCAATGGAGTGAAACTCCCTTCTGGTTCTAGGTGGATTGGGATAGGAGTGAAAAAAAAAAGCAGACTTCTTAAAAAATTAAGCATCTGAAATTTGGAGATGCTACAACATTTAAACTAGGCTGATTAATAAAGAATTAAATGGGAAGAAATTCTGGAAAAATAGCTCTGCAGCAGGCTCATAAAACACTAAATCCAAATTTGAATGTAATTTGGGGCACTCTAAAGGTTTAATCTCTAAGAAGGAATAAGACTATTAAATATTTAATAATAGAATTGAAAAGTCAGGAAATCCTATGGACTTGGTAGAAAAAGTGTGTACTTCTTTTGTCAGCAAGTGAAAAATAGCAATCAGAATCAACAAGAAAAATTAAAGGATGTATAAGAACATCATTGTTCAAGTAGAAAGCGAACTAAAATGTGATATGATATTGAGCAATTAGAAGAAAGGAGAATCCATTTAAATTTATTAACATTGGAAACATTCTCTGTCAATCCTAAAGAACATAGGATTATATTTCTTTCACTGTGATTACAAACCTACCACTTGCTCCTAAAGCATCTTTATAATTATTACATTGACAACATCATAATATTATAAAGACTGTTTACTTTCAAACTTTTAGCATCATTTTTCTAAAAAGCAAAAAATAAAACAAATATAATCACAAAACAGAATTTAAATATTAAGACTCTGATACAGGATAAATAATTGTATAGCTGAAACAACTTGGGAAATACAAAGGAGAAGAGAGGTCAGTAGTAGTGCTATGGCCCTAAATTCCCTATTAGAAGTAATGAGGAATCAAGATATACTCTATACATTTGATGAAACAAGAAACACAATTTTAAATATACTATTTAACAAAACCGGGAAGTACTGTATGTGAACCCAGTCCTATTTGTCAAAGCAAAGAGTCAACAGATACTTCAAGAAATATGCAATAATATACTGTTTAATATTATCTTAGCAACCATTAGTAGAAATAAAAGCATATGTAATCCTACTAAGAAATGGGACTCACAAAGGAGAGTATAAATAGGGAATGAAGAAATGTTAATTTTTTACTTACTACTGACTTTCAATTATTCAAAGAATGTGCATATATTATTTTTATAGTGCCATCAATTAATACTCTAAAAAGAGGAGGCAAAACAGATGTGTATAAGCGGGGGGGTAAAGATTTTAGTTTAAACTTTTCAAATGTTGAATCATTTACTCGAAATCTGTTTTTTTTTTTTTTTTTTTTTTTTTGAGACAGGGTTTCGCTTTTGTCACCCAGGCTGGAGTGCAATGGTGTGATCCTAGATCACTGCAACCTCTGCCTGCGAGGTTCAAGTGATTCTCCTCTTTCAACTTCCTGAGTAGCTGGAATTACAGGCACCTGACACCACGCCCTGCTAATTTTTGTATTTTTTAGTAAAGATGGGGTTTCACCATGTTGGCCAGGCTGGTCTCAAACTCCTGACCTCAGATGATACGCCCACCTTGGCCTCCCAAAGTACTGGGATTACAGGTGTAAGCCTACTTGAAATCTTTAGAACAAACAGAAGCATTTACTATAAGCTCGCTGATAGTAGGATTATAGAAATATACTTCATACACAATGGAAGACTTCAGTGTACTCACATTAAAATTTGCATTTCTATTTTGAAAGGAACTTTGTGTTCCAATTTTTTATTGTTTGTTCTCAACTGTATCCACTTCTTTGACTTAGAGCAATTATGTTTAATAAAAACCAAAGCATGAGCAATTTTTCCATTGGTCATCATAAATATCTCATTTTACTTAATGTTTTCCAGTGTCTTCTCAAGTGCTTACGTTACTGAAATATTTATTTAAAAAAAAAACAATGCGGAGTTTTTGGATTGGTAAGTTTCCTTGAGTCCTTGAAGTAATGTATCAAGAACGTGGTTTGTCATTCAATTAATAGGCTCATTCCCAATCCCTGTCTTCATAAGCAGTACAGCATGTGAGAATTCAGTGGTCTTATCCAAGGGAAAATGCACAACAGAGAGATGGAAACACAGGTCCAGACCTTGGCAAAGACAGAGAGGTCAGGATTAAAGGAGTATTTTGGATAGTGATTAAAAGGCTGATAATATAAACCATGGAAGTGGAATTAAATTGCCTAAGCAGACAGTAGAGGGAAAGGAGATGAGAAAGAATGACAAAAATTCAGGTGATGCTCATACACAAAGATGCAAATGTAAGAAGAATAAAGCACTAAAGTATAGTCTGGGGGAATAATATGCAAACTCACTAGATTATGAATTACTTGACCAAAACTGTCATTGACTTTTAATCTAATCCTTCTCTCCCCAGTCCCATTATATTTAATTCTCTAACCTTCCTCTCTCCAACACTTGGAAAATGGTTGTTACATGAGATAGAAGGGGAGGAATACATAATGCAGGAAAAAATAAAAGAAATTTCTAATGGAGTCAAGAGAAAATAATCATACTGAATAAAACTGTCTCCAAAAGACAAGACTTTGTCCCTTCAGAACCTAGCAGTTTAGGTGGTAAATGCTCAACAGAGGTGAGAGGGAATGAATGAAGTATAAGCTGGGATGGGCACACAATGGAAGACAAAGGAAAGATCGTAGAGGGGAATTGGGAACTAAGATTAATTTAGGAGCCCAGCGTTTGTATTTCTGTGGCTGGACTAAAATCCAAAAACCATAATCATACATATTACACAAAATGGCATATGTAGTAACCAAGATGGCTCCAATAAAACAGGTCCGATAGGAATGACCCCAGGCCATATCAGTTTCTCATGTCACACTTTCTTTTAAAGTACCGCCATTCATGTTAGAATCTGTATCCCACATCACAGTCCCTAGACAGAAATTTCTAGAGACTCACCACTGTCTTCAGAACAACCCCACACTGGGATGTTGAACAAAAACAAGACATAGAGCTGTTCTTTAGTTTAAGTAAAGGGAGTTATGTCATCCAATTGGAAAGTGATGAAGAATTGGCATGAATGCAATAATTTTACCTCTTAGGTGCAAAAGCCAATTTAAGAGTGTGTAGGCAAAATTTGCTTTCATTTTCCCTAGACCTCCAACACAAGTCATGAGTGTGGATCAGACTATATAAACATTAGGAAAGCAGCATAACATCAGTACTGGGTGAACTGCAAACCTATGTGATACACTTATTTTCAGGAGAAATGGGCTGATTTCTGACCACAGATAGGGGCCAGAAGGAACAGCTGCTGGTCAGAACTCACTGATCTCTATCTTACCAAGATAATGATACTTCTCCCCTTCAGATATGTGTCATTTACAGGCAGGAAGAATTTTTATATTCTGAAGACTTCTGTGGGTTTCTGCCTCCCATTGGTTCTCAGAATGCAGACAGACACACACACACACACACACACACACACACACACACACACACACACACACACACCAGAGAAAGAGAGAGAGAGAGAGAGATTGAGAGATCACTCTTGACTGGGTGCAGTGGCTCACGCCTGTAATCCCAGCACTTTGGGAGGCTGAGGCAGGCAGATCACTTGAGGTCAGGAGTTCGTGATCAGCCTGACCAACGTGGTAAAACCACATCTCTACTAAAACTACAATAATTAGTTGGGCGTGGTGGCAGGCGCCTATAGTCCCAGCTACTCGAGAGGCTGAGGCACAAGAATTGCTTGAACCTGGGAGGTGGAGGTTGCAGTGAGCCTGCATTGTGCCAATGCACTCCAGCCTCAGTGACAGAACATGACTCCATCTCAAAAAGAGTGAGTGAGAGAGAGAGAGAGAGAGAGAGAGAGAGAGAGAGAGAGAGAGAGAGAAAGATACCACTCTTACATCTTTCTCATTCTCTAAACCTCAACCACAAAATCATTTTCGTGAGAGGACAGACATCAAAGTACTGTTGATTCCCAATGTTTGTGGTTGTTGGGTTCTATAAAGTCATTACAAAGGCTGAATTAGCAAATATTGAACCAATGCTTTTAGAGAAACTATGGGATTTGTTTTCTTCAAGCCTCTGGTTACAACATTTTCATCAACTGATCAACACTCAACTTTGTTTTATATCGTTTAAGGACAAGTTATTTGTTTTCTATTGTTGATTGATTAACATTGAACTCATGGCTCACAGCACTGTAACTCATGCTAGAAAAAAGCTTAGCTACAACGTGTACAGTTATGCATTGTACAACAACATTTCAGTCAATGATGGACTGCATATACAGCAATGGTCTGGTAAAATTATAATACCATATTTCAATGGTCTGGTAAAATTATAATACCATATTTTTACTGTATTATTTGTGTGTTTGGATACACAGATACTTACCATTATTTTGGAGTATCCTGCAGTATTTAATACAGTAAAGTACGGTCCAAGTTTGTAGCCTAGGGAAAACAGGCTAGACCATGTAGCCTAGTTGTTCAGTAGGCTATACCATCTAGTTTTATGTAAGCATACTCTGTAATGTTCACACAACAACAAAATTGTTTCACAATGTGTGCCTCAGAATATATCCCTATTGTTAAATGACACCATGACTGTGTTTTCTTTGTGAGGCACATTACAGTCCTCTTGTCTTTGGAAACGCTAGGTGCACTTCAGCACAACACTTCAGAGCCATTTAAATAGCTAAAGTAACAAAAAGGCACAAAAATGCAAAAACATAGCATTCAATAGACCATGAAAGGATACTTGTTCACAAGTATCCTTACTCTGTTTGATTTCAGCTGGAAATGTGTGTGTCAGGCAACTCCTATTTTTCACCCCTCTGCACATGTCCACAAATGACTACGAAAGTGCCATGAGTATCAATTTGAAGATTATGATAAATTTTCACAAGTAGGTGAGACTTTCAGCTTCTGTTGAGGCCCTCAGGCTGCTTCCACTCATGGCAGAGGCAAAGGGGACCAAGCATGAGCAGAGATCACAAGGTGAGAGAGGAGTGTGTAAGGGGAGAGACTCTTTTAAACAACCAGCTCTTATGAAAACCACTGTGGCATTCTTCCCCTAGCCCCCTAAATCTCATGTCCTTCTTACATGCAAAATACAACCATCCCTTCGCAACAGTCCTCCAAGTCTTAACTTGTTCCAGTACCAACTTAAAAGTCCAAAGTCTCATCTGAGACTCAAGGCAAGTTTCTTCCAGCTATGAGACTATAAAATTTTAAAAAGAAGTTATATAATTCCAAGATATAAGGATTGTACAGGAATTAGGTAAACATTACCATTTGAAATGGAGATTTACTATCTTCTTCTGAGCCCTCCAAATGCTTCCAACCTCTGAAATTGGGAAAACATTCCCATTTCATAGGGTATAATTACATTTGAAGTGGGAATGTTATACTTCACTCCTGGCCAAAAGAAAGGGGTAGCAGTCCCCACAACAAGTCTGAAATCCAGCAAGACATACGTTACATCTTAAAGCTCCAAAATCATCTTTCTTAACTCTGGGCTCCACATTCTGGGCACACTGATGTGAAAGGTGAGTTCCCAAGGCCTTGAGCAGCCCCAGCCTCCTGGTTTTCCTAGGCACAGACCACATAGCTACTCTCACAGGTTGGAGTCAAATGACAGAGGCTTTGTCAGGCTGTAGTTTCATGCTACTGGTGGCTCTATAATACTGAGGTCTTGAGGTAGCAGTCTTGCTCCTATGACTCCACTAGACACTGCCCTGATTGTGGTAGCTCCACATCTGTTGCAGACTTTTGCCTGGGTTCTCAGGCTTTCCAGTATATCCTCTGAAATCCAAGTGGAAACTGAAAAACCTCCATGACTTTTGTATTCTGTGCGCCTGCAGACTTAACACCATATAGAAGCTGCCAAGGCTTACCACTTGCACCATTTGGAGACAGAGCAGTACCTGGGGCCCTTTCAGCCACAGTTGGAGCTGAAGTGGCTAGGATGTGGGGAGCATCATTCCCAGATGGCACAGGGCAGAAGTGCCCTAGATGTGTCCCCCAAACCATTGTGTGCTCCTAGGCCTCTGGGCCTGTGAAGGGAAGGGCAGTCTTGAAGATTTTGGAAACACTTTCAGGGCCTTTTCCCCATTGTCCTGACTATTAGCACTTGGCTCCCTTTTAGTCATGCTAATCTCTTTAGCAAGTGGTTTCTCAGCAGCAACCTTTTTTTCCTCTCCTCAAAACCCTTTCCTTCTCTATCATATGGACAGGCTATAGAAAATTTTTCATATTTCTATACTCTGCTCCTTTTTAATTATTAATTTCATCTTTAGGTCATTCCTTTGCTGCCATATCTGATTGTAGGCTATCAGAAGCAGCCATGCCACTTCTTGAGCATTTTGCTGCTTATTAATTTCTTCCACCAGATACCCTAGGTCATCACCCTTCAGCCTTCCATAAAGCCCTAAGGCATGGACAGAATGTAGCCACGCTCTTTACTAGGGAGTAAAGAAGGATGACCTTTGCTCCAGTTTACAATCAGTTTGTCATTTTCATCTGAGACCTTGTCAGCATGGTCTTTACTGTCAATATTTCTATCAACATTTTGGTCACAACTACTTAAGCAGTCTCTAATAAGTTCCAGACTTTACTTCATCTTCCTATCCTCTCTTTGCCCTCCAAATTCTTTCAACCTCTGACCATTACCCAGTTCCAAAGCTACTTCTGTATTTTCAGGTATCCTTATAGCAACACTTCATTCCTCAGTACCAATTTCCTATCTTAGTTCATTTGTGTTGCTATAAAGGAATACCTGAGACTGAGAAATTTATAAAGAAAATAGGTTAATTGGCTCATGATTTTTTGGGCTGTACAAGAAGCATGTCACAAGCGTCTGCTTGACTGCCTGCTTCCATTCATGGCAGAAGGCAAAAGAGAGCCAGCATATGCAGAGATTACGTGGTGAGAGAGGAAGCAAGAGAGAGAGAAAGAGAGAGAGAGAGAGAGAGAAAGGAGGGAGGTGCTAGGCTCTTTTAATCATTCAGCCCTCACAGGAACAAATAGTCTAAGAACTCACTCATTTCTGCAAAGACAGCTCTCAAGCCATTCATGAGGGATCCACCCCATGACCCAAACACATCCAATTAGGTCTCACCTGCAACACTGGGTATCAAATTTCAACACAAGATATGGAGGAGTAACACAAACAAAAGTATAGCACAGGTGAATTCATAAATATGGAATCCATGAATAACGAGGATTGGCTATAATGACAATAATAATAGTTAACATCTACGGTTCAATCACTGCATGCCAAGCCCTATTCTACACTCTTTAGATATTAACTCTATATGATTCTCACAAGAACCCACAGAGGTAGGCACAATTCCCACTTCTATATTATAGATAAGGTGACTGCAGATGAAGAAAGTGCCTTGCTGCTCAGGGTGGCACCAGCAATTAATCCCCAGTGTTGTGATTCAAAGTCTTTGCTCTCAGCCACCTCCCTGGATACAGGACAGTCTGCAGGTCTTTTCCTGAGCCAGACCCACCCATCAATGTGTTTGCCTAAATAAAATAATCATATGCATGAGCATAAATTAATTCAAACACTCCCTAAGGGACAGAAAGAGACTAGAATCAGTTTTTTAAATGGCAATTATTTCTTTCTTCTTGCCAAATACAGATGACAGTTACTATGTGCAAGGCACTGCCATGGTGGTGGCAGGGATGGAGACAGTTACCAGGCATGTGAGTAATTAGCAGCTGCACAAATGATGAAAGCGGCTGACTCCAAGACCCTCTTACACCCTATGTACTCCGTTGAAGAGAATCAAGTTTAATTAACAACATATACAAGCACCTGGGGATCTCTGTACCTCAGCAGTCATATCAGTCCAATAAGAGGAAAAAGGCCTAACTCTTTCTGAGGATACTAACAGGGGTGCACTGGGCTAATGCCCACAGGGGCAGTGTCTGTGATTCCAGCCCAGACTTCCTTGAGGATTTCAAGTCACCTGAGCTTGTCGTCGTGCACAGGTCTTTGTAACAGCCTTCCAGAGCATATAAGAGAGTTAGGCACAGAGCTTGTGGGGAGGGTGTGACTACCTCTGACCATGCTAACTATACCTTTACCACCATCTTCCATCTCCCCTATATCCCTGCAGCTCTGGAAACGGGACAGAAATGATTATTTTATATCCCAAAAGAGAAGAAAAACGTTTAGAAAAATTGAATAACATGATTCGTAAAGAGCAAAGGTCAGACTGAAGAGCTGATCGGCCTTGGGTTTGTGAACATGCAATGGTTCAGAAGGGACTTTCATTTAATCCTCACAGCATCCCCACAGGAAAAGCATGCATATCTCCATTTTACAGACTAAGAGATGGAGGCTCAAAGGTCAGTGATTTCTTTCTAATCATGTGGCTAATACGCAGGGAAGTTGGACTAAAATCCACATTGTATGCATTCTAGTCCAGCACCCTTCTTGCTGCCTCTAGACAAGACCAGAAAAGAAGCAGAGCATCCCTGGCAGGTGGCACAAGAATAGCACAAACCTGAGGCCTGCCACACTGTTACCAGGCACAACTGTTGGTTGTTTTTCTTCCCCTTGGCTGAATTTGTTGACTCCTGTAATGTGCCAGGATATAATACAGCAGTGAACAAAATAGAGACAACTTCTGATGCCACAGAACGAGACACTGGGCAAGCTACTGAAGGTTAGACAAGAGATATGCAGGTGTTAAGAGAACAGGTAACAGGAGTCCCCAGCACCACCAGGGAATTAGGGGAATACTCATCACGGAAGTGACATTCAGGCTGTCATCTAAAAGTGCAAGCAGGAAGCAGCTGCCAAGCAAAAGGAGGTACAGGTACAGAAACTCAAAGGTGGAAGAGACTTATTTAAAAATCTGAGAAGAAAAGAGCCCACAGAGGTGAAGGTAACCTAATGTGGAGGGGGCAGTGGACATGAGATGGACCTGGAACAACAGAGTCAGATATTGTAGGGCCTCCTACTTCAAGGACCCAGAGAACTCAATATAGTGGGCCAGCCAAGGCACCTCTCAGTTGTCAGGGGTCCCTTTAGAGGGGAGGAAAGCAAGCTCATTAAGCTCTTTAATCTCTCCCCCGTAGGTCATTTCCTCCAGCTACGAATGAATCATACAGTTTCCTCCTCCCTGTCCACATGGCCTGGGTACCGAGGCTTGGAACAGGGGCCTGTTTTCCAGGTGCGGTCTCACCAGTGTCGTATAAAGGGGGATTATTCCCCTTCCTGCAGCTTCACTCCTTGCACAGGCCAACCCCAGCCGGGTCGGCTTTCCTCACGGCCAGATCACATTACGAGTTAATATCTAATTTGTAAGTTCTATATCACACCTCAGTTTCACAGCATTGTGGCTTCCAAGTGAACAGTCACTTCTTCCTCTTTCAAAATTAGCTGGGTACTCTATGATGAGAGTGGGAGAATGGAATGTACAATTGGCCAACTAAAACAGAGAGGCCCTGAATTGCTGTCCGACCACAAGGATGTAACTTCATCTCTTAGTTAACAATCTGTAAAATGGGGTCTTAATTTGCTCTGCCGTTACATAGCTGCATAAATTCTATGGATTGGAATTCAACTTCTAATACCGGTTTTTATCACTAAACATCTCTCCTGTACTCATTTCCCTTTCTGTAACACAAACAAATAGGAATAAATTATCTCAAAGCACCCCTTTAAATATAACATTTTTTACTTTTCCATATGATTAGTAGCTAGAGGATTATTCTGAGAATTTTCATGTCCTAAAAATTAATATCACAGTAGTTGCATTGCTAATTTTTTGTGTGTCGAAATTACTAAGACTTTTTGGAGATAAAGGCAGTGGCTACATAAAAGTAAACACTCTTTTGGAAGAGTAGCATAATGGTCCCAATTCTTCCCACTCCCAGACCTATGCCATGTAACTTTATAGTCTGTCCCACTCTGACTCAAGTCTTGCTTGGGGACAACGTGATGTTGGTGAACGTGATACAAGTAGAGATTCAAAAACTCTTCCATGATTAGAGTTGTCTTGCCCTCTACCAAAACCACACAAAAGACATGTCCAAGTTATCCCAGGAGCCTCAGAAGAGAATGTGGGACATGTGGAGCAGAGTCAACCCACAGACACACGAGCAAACTCAGCCACACTGCAGACACATGAGTGAGCCCAGCCAAGACCTGCCAAGCCCAGCCTAGATGATCTGATCCCTGCTGATGTGCTAGAAATACATATTTATTGTTTTATACCACTGAGTTTTGGGGTGATTTGTTACACAGCATTATTTTAGCAGCTGATACAAATCTGAACCTATGTACAGTATTTTATCATTTGTTTAGTCCAACCAAAATAATTACACAAAATGTAATACCTAGCTTGTCTCTCTGCCTCATTGTTCTATATCTCCATTTTTCCTCCATCTTCCCTCCTATCTTAGATAAACAAATGTCCCTCCTTTGTACCAACACTAACCCTATCTTCTCTACTCCAATTCTCACCCTTCCAACCTTCTCTGTGATGTCACTCCATCTATCATTCCCTCCTTCAGAAAGGTTAATGCACCCTGACATCTTTAAGGGTGGTTTCTCTCAGAAAGGTAGATTTAAGAGCAAAATAGCTTATTGTCTAGAAGAGAGGGCTATAACAAGTCTCATTTTGATTTGATGATTTAAAATAAAAGTGCCCATCCTCTAGCACTCACCAGGGTGATAAGGAGGGATAGGTTTCCTCCCACTGGGAAGTGGCTGAGTGGGAGGGCTGAGTAATAACTACCACATCTTGTGGGAAAGGGTAAAGGGTAGAGTTGGGGGCAAAGGCTCCTTAAAAAAAAAAAGCTCCTTAGCAGGGCTTTGCATGGAGGGAAAAAAAGCTCCTTAGCAGGGCTTTGCATGGAGGGAAGGTCAGGGTCTTTCTTTACAAATCAGACGCCCTCTTTTCTACTCTCCCTTTCTTTTCCCCAAGCCCTGCCAACCACATAATGTATTTTTTCTATTCTTACTGTCATCTTTCCTATTCTTTTCATAGCCAAGTTTATATTCATGCATAGTATTGACATAACTTTTTTTCAATGGCAAAATTTTCTTCCTTGTTTTTTGGAGACTCATGCATTAAGTGCATGTGTAAATTTTCAAGACCTTCTTTAATTTTTGTTTAATTTATTACGTGGCATACAGTGAAGAAAGGAGCATTTATCTTTATGGTAGAGTGAAATGCTAATGGGACAACTGAAAGAAAAAGATCTTAAGCATTTTCAAAGCCTCTGCTCTGAAAGGGCAGCAGGTTGACATTGATTAAAATACCACATATTGTAGAATGTGTGAAAGAAGGTTAACTGGGGCCAGCAAAAATATTTTTCCTCTCAGGTGTGTAAAATCTTGGATTATATGGTTTACATGTATCCTAGACCTACTTGGAGGCAATCTGAATGTGAATAAGACGTCATCTTTTCACTCTGAAACTGGCATTTATTTGTATAGTTCTTGTCAGAACTGCCAAGAACAGTATTGGATGATCTTGGTAGAGGGCAAGATCATCAATTTCAATTGTGCAAGAGTCTTTAAGTCTCTGCTTATATCACACTCAACAATATCACATTGTCCCAAAGCAAGACCTGAGTTAGAAAGTAGGACACACTCTAAAGTTACATAACATGGATCTGGGGGTAAGAAAAATTGGACTGTTATGCTACTTTACTAAAAGATTGTTTACTTTCACCTAGCCTTTCTCTCGTCTCCAGACAGTCTTAGTAATTTCAACACTTTACAAATTAATATCAACTACTATGATATTAATTCTTGATATCTGAAAATTCTCAGAAGAATCCTCTAGACACTAGACGTATAGCAAAGCAAAAAATGTTACCTTGAAATGAATCCTTAGAAATCATTAATTCCTATCTGTTTATGTTACAGATGGGGAAACTGAAGACAGGAAAGATGGTTAGTGAAACAGCTGGTATTAGAAGCTAAATTTAGTTCATTTAATATTCTACTTTAATTAAGACTTTATACAGCTATGTAATGGCAGAGAGAATTAAGACCCCATGTTACAGGTTGTTAACTAAGGGATAGGGTTGCATCCTTGTGGTCAGATCACAGTACAAATGGTCTTTTTTTAAACTACATCACTGAGCTCTCCAGGGTCATGTGCTTCAGGAAATCACTTGCCTAAACAGCTCTGCTCTTTGCTAGGGAAAGGAACAAATATTTGTTAATACTTTCTATTGTCCAAACTCAATCCACAGTTTATCACAGTCATGAGATAATAAAAATTAGGTATATGGCTTCTTTCGGTTCTCTAGACAATTTTCATTACTTTCATTTATTCTTTCAATTTTTCAATGAGTATCAATACCGTAAAATTTATGACAACAGATGTACACATCGGATCTCTTTCTTCCTGCCTACTGTTGAGCACAGTTTCTGATGTGTAATGCTTTATGAATGAATTAAATGATTTATGAATGAATGAATTCAAGGCAACATAGTTTTCAATTCCGCATATGAAAAGGAATATGAGATATCATTTCATTAAGATTATAATACATAAGAAAGACAAACATTACAAAAAAAAAGTTACATTGACATAGATACAATGCCACAAGATGGCAATGATAAAACCTGTGAGCTGAGGCTGGGCACAGTGGCTCAAGCCTGTAATCCCAGAACTTTGGGAAGCCAAGGTGGGTGGATCATGAGGTCAGAAGATCGAGACCATCCTGGTTAACATGGTGAAACTTCGTCTCTACTAAAAAAAAATACAAAAAAATTAGCCAGGTGTGGTGGCAGGCACCTGTAATCCCAGCTACTCGGGAGGCTGAGGCAGGAGAATGGAGTGAACCCAGGAGGCGGAGCTTGCAGTGAGTGCCACTGCACTCCAGCCTGGGCAACAGAGTGAGACTCTGTCTCAAAAACAAAACAAAATAAACAAAAAACAAAACAAAATAAAATCCCTGGGAGTTGAGTTGGAGTTGGAGGCTGAGAGAGGGAGTTATGTGTGCTACCTGCAAGGCTGGGTTTCCCCATCGTGGACACTAGGAGAGCGAAGCAAGACCATCTCCCTTTGGAGGTGGCTTCTTCATATCGTCTATAAGCAAGACACGACTGGTATTATTGTTATATCTCATCCTTTTAAAAATTAATTAATTTTTAACTGAAACATTGTAATCATACATATTTATGGGGAACAATTTGATGTTTTGATACTTACATGTGTGTACAAGGAACAAATGAGTGTGTTTTGCATGTCTATCACTTCATGCATTTATCATTTCTTTGTGATGAGAACATTCAACAGCATCTCTTCTAGCTATTTTAAAATATACAATACTTTTTTAAGGCAAAAATCAACTCTCCTGGGTGACATATAGAGTAAGATTGAGATAATATAGTAACATGAGTTACTACCTCTGCAATGTATATTACGTGTCAAGTACTAGCATAAATGCTTTCTATGAATCATAATTTAACTCTCACAATAACCCTAAGTGCTAGGTAATATTATCTTCTTCTGTTGCTGAGATACATAAGACTGAGGCGTGTGTAAGACATTCAGATAGACATAGAACCCAACCAGAGATCCTTAGATAGATTCTACCCACTGCCCACCCCAACATATCATGGTTTTTCCTAGGTCATTTTTCTTCTCCTAAATAATTCCTTTAATACATGCTATTTCTAATATTGTTTCTTAAGAGCAATTCAGTGAAGGAAAAGGAAAATGAATGCTAATTCTATTAGCAAGGGCTTAGGAAGTTGCAAAACGTGGGTTCATATCTTGACTTCATCACTTTCCCTGCATTCCTTTGGGTAGCACTTAGGTCTTCAGTCTCTTATCTGTACAATGGGCATGACACTAACGTCTTTCAAAAGTTCTTCTAAAGATTAAATGAGATTCACAGATAAACTGCCTCACAGTTTATTAGGCTAACTTATTCTCTTTTAATAATTTTATTTGCTAATTTTGCAAAGATGCATATTCATTAACATTTACTACATTCCAGACACTTTTTTAAGCACCATGCATGTATTATCTATTTAAATCTTAAAGCAAGCCTATGAAGTAATATTATCATATTCTCTATTGTATGGATGAAGAAACTAAGACTGAATCAGAAACATGTCTAATTCAGCTAATGATTTTCTTTTCCTGGATCCCACTCATTATTCCCTAACTGGGTGGTTTCTCTATTAAAAGAGCAAAGTACATCTCCAGCATGTATTTGGCAGATCATGGAACTTCCCAGCTTCCATAATGCTATGATCCTTTTAAAGTATTGTATGGATGAAGAAACTAAGCTGAATTAGAAACATGTCTAATTCAGCTAATGATTTTCTTTTCCTGGATCCCACTCATTATTCCCTAACTGGGTGGTTTCTCTATTAAAAGAGCAAAGTAAGTAAAAACAAGTGCAAAGAAGATGATATGAGGCTAACTGTGATGGGTAATTTTATGTTTCAACTTAACTGGATCATAAGATGCCCAGATATCTAGGTAAACATTATTTCTGGTTTTATCTATGTGGGAGTTTCTGGAAGATATTCACATTTGAAGACTAAGTACTAAAGAAGATCCTCTCTAACCAATCTGAGCAGATACCATCCAATTTGCTGGGGGCCCAACTATACAAAAAGGCAGAGCTAGGTTGAATTTGCTTTCTACCTTGCTCCTGGTCCTCAGGACGTCAAACACAGATTGGCAACTATACCAACTCTCTGGCTTTCAGATCTTCAAACTATACCACCGACTTTCCTAAATCTCCAGCATGTATCTGGCAGATCATGGAACTTCCCAGCTTCTATAATGCTATGACCAAATACCCTATAATAATCTCATTTTGTACATCTATATAATACACACACATGCACACACACATATCACACACATGCATATACACACATATATATAAATATGCACAAACACAAACACACACACACACACACATACACACACATTTCCTACTGGTTCTGTTTCTCCAGTGTACTCTGAGTAACACACCAATCAAATAAAACATGGGAGTACCTACTGCTTACAGTATACATATCTGCCTCCCTTCTCATCTTTTTTCTTAGAATCTTTATTGAGATTTAATTCACATTCTGTAAAAATCATCCTTTTAAAGTATAAAATTCAGTGATTTTTAGTATATTCAGAGTTGTACACCCATCATCAAAGCTAAGTTTAGAACATTTTTATAACTCCCAAAAGAAACTTCACACCTACTAGCAGTTATTCCCTCCCTGACCCCAGCTCCTAGAAACCACTAATATACTTTGTGTCTCTATAGATTTGCCCATCCTGGATGTTTCTTGTCAATGGAATTGTACAGTTGTGGTCTTGTGTGACTGGCTTCCTTCACTCGGTATAATGTTTTCAAGATTCTTCCATCTTTTCGCATTTATCAGTACTCCATTCCTTTTTATTCCTAACTAATGTCTCATCATATGTATAAAACGTATTTTGCTTATCCATTCATCAGTTGTGGTACATGTGGGTTGTTTCACATTTGAGTAATTATTAATAATGCTGGTATAAACACTTGTGTGCAAGTTTTTGTGAGAGTATATGTTTTTATCTCTTTTTCCCATAAACCTAGGAGTGGAATTGGGGGGTCACTCTCCTTTATTTTTGAGCAAAGGGAAAACCTATGGGGTGCTGAGGAAGAGGATAATCTATACAGTTTGTGCTGAAACCACTGACAGTGTCATATGGGAGTACATTCGTTTCCCATCGCTGCTGCAACAAATTACTACAAATTTGCAAGTTTAAAACAGTGCATTTTTTTAAAAAATGTACTGTTGCGGAGGTCTAAAGTCCAAAATAAGTCAACAAAATTGATTTCCTACTGGGGACTCAAGGGGAACCTCCTTCCTTGACTTTCCCAGCTTCTTGAGGGCTCCTGCAATCCCTTCACTTGTATCTCCTTCATTCATTCCTCCATCTCCAAAGTTTCTGTCCTCACAGCTCTTTTTCTGGCTTTCCTGCCTCCTTCCTATTATAATCCTTGTGATGACATTGTGAATGCCTGAATAATTTAGAACTATCATCTCATCTCAATGTCCTTAACTTAATATCTGCCAAGTCCCTTTTGACACACAAAGTAACATCCACAGATTCTGGGGATTATGACAGCAAGATGTAAACATCTTTACGTGTATGTGAGGGGGAGTGGGGTATCATTCAGGCTACTATATGGAGAATATCACAAATTATGAGATTCTTTAGACTAGACACTATGGGGAAAGTGTGTCCAGTCCACTAAAAACTTGATTTATCCAGCCATAAAAAATGGACTTAATTTTGATTTTATATAAAAGAAAAGCATGTCTGTTATCTTCATTTGGATAAATATGAATCACAGTGTTACAGAAACAGTTAGAGTAGGTGTATGAATGGGTTTTGGGGTCAGACTTTGGGGAATCAAATCCTAGCTCTCCCACTTATCAGCTGAGTGACTTTGGCAAGTTATTCAGACCAACTGTACCTTAGTTTCTTCATCCATACAATAGAGAATATGATAATATTACTTCATAGGCTTGCTTTAAGATTTAAATAGATAATACATGCATGGTCCTTTGAAAAGTGTCTGGAATGTAGTAAATGTTAATGAATATGCATCTTTGCAAAATTAGCAAATAAAATTATTAAAAGAGAATAAGTTAGCCTAATTCCATATAAAGATTTGAAAATATGTTTCTATAGGAAAGCTTAAGTGATTTACCAGGAAAATCTGCAGCTTTGTTTCTTTGTAGAATATTGTTTTCAGGTACTGAGCTCTAAGATTTTGAGTCAAGCAGCCTGTCCTGGTTCTAAAATGTTTGGGTATTCCTAAAAATTCTTAGTTTTATAACAGAGAGTGGGACTAAAGGACTTTATCTAATGCCATATTGTCACTTTAACTCCCTCGCATAACTCAACATAATAATCACTCTGATGGTTGACATTTATTGAGCACATGCTCTGTGCTAGAAAATGCTCTAAACATTTCATAGGAATTAAATCATTTGATCTTCACCTAAGCCCTAAGAAGCAGAGAATATGTAATCTTCCTTTTATATAGAAGGAACTAAGACCCAGGAAGCTGAAGCACCTTGTCCAGTGCTGCACAAACTATTAAGAAGCAAATCAGAGAGTCTAAGCCTTATCTTCTGATCTCAAGTACACTGATGTTTCCACTAGATAGGCTGTAAACATGTTGGCTGAGAGCAGTCCCTGGAGCCAGGCTGCTTTGGTTCAGAGTTTGGCTCTATGATGTGTACAACACAGGTAGCTTAGGCAAATCACTTTACTTCCCTGTGCCTCATCTCTAGATTGGTGATGCAGAAGGTGGGAACCGAGGGATAATGTCTGCCTCATAGAGTCATTGTGGGGATCAATAAGACCCTACGCAACATTTCAGCACATTGCTTCACCTCCAGCAAATGCGCAAGAAGAGTTTCAAAACTGGAATTGGTTTCTTTGGTAATAGGTTCTGCCTTTTAAATATCTTCAAGAATAACAGAAAATTAATTCTGGCTGTTATACGCAATCGTGTTCCCTGATGTTGGCTCATAAACTCATGTTTGGTCCTCCACAGCCTTTCCACGCATTTTCTTATTCACTCATTCATTCATTTGTTCATTGTCTTATGTCTTCAATAAAATGTGTTGAGCCTCAGGCATGAGATAAATTCTGTCTCATAAATTCCTACAACTGAACATCTGATCCCTATAAAAGCCTTCCATGCAAATGGCACTATTGTTTCCATTTCCTGATGAGAAAATTGAGATTCAGAGACTCTAGATGACAATGGTAGTAGACATGGTCCCAGGAAACAGGATATTCTGTCACCCAGTGAACACTCACACCACCCTTTCTGTTGTTGAATTGTGGAATGGGCATAGACTAAGCAAGCATAATACATGGCAAGATTTGCTTTAGGTATCTGCCAGCCATTGACCTTCGAAGGGATATTCACTGTAAGTCTCAGTTCCCTCATCTGTTAAGATAAAAACAATTGCATCTCCTTCTATGGCTGTTGTGTGAATGACAATATATTTGTATGCCTAGATGAGATTAGATGTCCAATAAATAGTTATTTCTGTGGTTATTATTTGTATTTATTTGTTAATTCCTTTGTAAATTTTAATGTGTTCTTTCTAATGAAGCACTAATATGCCCTTTGTATAAAAAGCATCAGGGAAAACTTTTTGTATAGATATTTTTATTTTAATAGAAATGATGAAAAGGTAGCCTGGAACATTTTATACATATGTTACAAAACCCCTGGGAATTTTCTGGAAAAAAAAAAAAAAAAAGACTTGAATCCAAAGCAGGTGGCTAGGCGGGACATATTAGTCTGTCTGAAGGGCTGGACTTCCCTCAAAAGCTCACAAACTGAGGGAAAAGTCCAAGGGAACTGCGAGAAAACAGTAATTAATGACTACAAACTCTGTGCTCCCAGTCCTTGTCTTCTGTGGAGAGCCATAAAGAGATCAATTCCACATTTTAAATTCTTCACCTAATTCCAAACCAACAGGAGCAAAGCCCCAACAGCACAGAGCTCCAGCTATAAGTCAAGAGCAGAAGACATTTGTGTGCATTACCTCATCTTTTATCCACAAACAACTATTGTGGGTTGAATTGTTTCTTCTAAAAATTCATATATTGAAGCTCAGTACCTCAGAAGGTGACCTTATTTGGATACAGAATCCTTGTAGATGTAATTAGGTTAAGATTAGGGCATTAGGGTGGACGTTAATCCAATATGACTGGTGTCCTTTAAAAAAGGGAAATTTGGACAGACATGCCTACAGGAAGAACGTCATGTGACAGTGAAGACAGAGATCCAGGTGACGCTTCTACAAGCCAAAGAATGCCAGAAATTGCCAGCAACCACCAAATCTAGGAGAAAGGCATGGAGCAAATTCTCCCTCATAGCCCATGAAGGAAGCAACCCTGCTGACAATCTGACCTTAGATCTCCAACTTCCAAAACTGTGAGACAATACATTGTCTTTATTTAAGCCACCGAGTTGATGGTACTTTCTTATGACACATCTAGCAGACTAATATAATAACCCAAAGAGTGAGGTATTCCACACTTGTAAAAACTCATCATTAGAAAATCTGATTTTCTTGCCTAAGGAGCCACAGCTAGTGATTGGAGAATTTAGTGGAACAGACTTACTCCAAAGTTCATGGTGCTGGGCTATGTAGTTTCCATTTTCCACTTTCTTTCTAATTTTTATGAGGAGTAAGGGGGACCCTCATAATGATTTTGTACTGCGTAGCTGAACTTCCTCAGAAACCATGTCTACTTTATGGGATGCTCATTTATGCCAAGAAAGACTACTGGCTTGCCCAGTAAGAAACAACATAACACTTCAATAATAATGACAGATATTTAAATTGTATTTCATAGCACTTACTGACATTGGTTCAGGTTTTCACAGGAGCCCCTGTGAACAGGCATTGCTTTCTCAGATGAGGAACACCACAGAAGAGGCTGCGGGATTTGCCAAGTTCAAACAGTTAGCATATGGGCACACCAGAACTGGAACCAAGAGTTCCCAGTCCACTGTGTTGTTCTCCTGTCATAAACACAAGACTTACTTGCTTCTTCTGCATCTGATACGTCTGTTCCTTACCTGGAACACAGAAAAAGCCCTCGATAGTCACAGGATCCTATTAGAAAAAGCATGGCTTTAGGAGTTGAGCTGATATGCCCTCAATTCTCAGAATTTATCAGACCCTAAGTTTATTTCACTGTAGGTTGTTGTATTACTGATATAAACTATAAAGAGTGACCCACAGAAAATTCTGCTAAATTAGTTGTATTATTATTATTATTATTATCTTTTTCTTTTTTTTTTTTTTTTTTTTTTTTGGAGACGGAGTCTCGCTCTGTTGCCCAGGCTGGAGTGCAGTGGCCAGATCTCAGCTCACTGCAAGCTCCGCCTCCCGGGTTTAGCCATTCTCCTGCCTCAGCCTCCCAAGTAGCTGGGACTACAGACGCCCGCCACCTCGCCCGGCTAGTTTTTTGTATTTTTTAGTAGAGACGGGGTTTCACCATGTTAGCCAGGATGGTCTCGATCTCCTGACCTCGTGATCCGCCCGTCTCACCTGGCCTAATTCTACCTCCACCATTTATTAGGGTGCCATTTTGAGCTTACTAAACCTTCCTTTGCTTACTTGTTAATTAAGGTTGTTATACAGCAATGAATGCAATAACACTTTCAAGATTTCCAGTTCTACAAATGCAAGGAATTAATTGTAAGGAATGTGAAGATATATAAATAGTTACCATAACATAGAAGGCATTAAATGACTATTTTCTTGCTGAAAAAGAATGGCTATACCCTACACCACTCCCCAAATTTAAAAGAACCCAGTCATAATGGATACAAAAAGATGTTACCCAGACAGTGTTTGCAAGTGTGAGAAAAGGGAGAGAGTGAGTCCACTTGCTCTGGAAAACTAGAAATCGCAACCACCACCTTGATGAAGAACAGCATCTCATGCCTGAGGTTTAAGTTTACCTAAAATCCAAATGTTTCATTGAAAAAAAAAAAAAACCCTCTGGGCAATTCCTTTTAAGTTAACTGTGAATTTCATTTTAAATCCCTTCGTCCCTAGGCTTAATATTATTACAAATAAAACATGTTTTAACCCATGTTTCTATAAAATATCTTTTAGAAATATATATATGGATTTGTCTTAGAGGAATTCTAATAAACATATTGAAATCTACATCAAAGCTTGGTTTGATATCTGATAACCGGGGATGCAAGGAAGACCTGTCTCAAAGTTTCCCTTTGGAAATCAACCTCAAATAACCACTCAGTGTTCAAAGTGAATTCCTATTAATGCTTGTACATATGGTATTAATTCCACATTAATTCTGTCAAAAGTGATATCATAGTTAGAAGTTCCAAATGATGACATCACTAAAACAACTTGGTTTTCATGAGTGTGAGACCAGTCAGTGCCAAAATCCAATTCAATCTATTCATCTGTCTATTCTGACAAGTTCACTTTAATTAGTTCATGGCCTCATAACGAACAAGAGACTGACTTTCTGTCCAATTTCCAGAGCCATTTCTATTCTCTTCAACTTAAGTGCCAAATGCTTATGCTGGTTTGCCCAATTTATACCTTTGCCTATAATTACTGGTCCCCAAGGTGTGATTGTCCTTTTTCATAAGAGTTTGTGCAGCTGCCAACATGAAGTTGTAAATAAATTGTAATACCGTTGCTATGAGGTGTAAAAATCCCACAGCTCATATCCAGAGCCTTGTATAATAAACTCAAGTAAACATTCCATTTCCTGCAAGTGATTGTGGTCTGTGACTAGATTTAGAAAACAGGGCAGTAAGTCATCTTTCTTTAATGAGTCGTTGAAAACAAAGTCGTATCCCATGAAACCAAAACCTGTCCTTGACAAAAACAAATAGCTTATTTGTAAAAGACCCTCCAAGGGGGGAGGGGTTCAGGTTTTTCTGCAGTTTATGATCTGAGATTCATTTTTGCCATCACAAAGTGCCGAAACAATAGCAACCCCACTCTCCCAACAGCACCCACTTCCAATGAAGTGCGAGAGACTGGTTTTCTAACTAGAGAGGCAACGAGCTATTGGAGGAAAACATTAGAAAATCAAATGTAGAGAGATGAGGTCTGAGGACTTGGTCTTCTATTTACTAGCTATTTATAACCACTGTGTCTCAGTTTCTTCAGTTGTATCTTAGGGAGAATGATGCCTACCAAACAGGATTGGTGTGATCACAAAACAGGATAATTAAATACAAAGCACCCAGCAACAGTGCTTTCCAATAGTAGACAACACAGAAAATAGTCACTTCTCCCTCCTTTATCTTTGTGATAGACAGCAAATCTGCATTTTTTGGTTTCCACAGCGCTGAGCCTACTGTGTGGCATGTGCTTCACTAAAGAGCAAGCCATACTTTTTCTTGCGTCACTGTTCTTACAACCCTTAATAATGCTATCTTTTTAAATGGCCTCATCTATGAAAGGTGATTGAAACTTCTAAAATGACATCTTTACAGACTCCAGTAACTCCTCTAATTTCATTAAGACCAGTGGAATTTTTCTCATCTTATTTATTTTTATCAAAATTATTCAATGATTATTTTCTTAAGTTGAATTTAAGAAAATTAAAAGCCTCATGTCAGCCTTTTAGATACACCATGAGTTCAACTTCTCTTTTTCTTTGTAGGGACAAGTTCTCACAAGGTTGCCCGGGCTGCTCTTGACCTCCTGGCTTCAAGAAATCCTCCTACCTCAGCCTCCCAGAATGTTGGGGTTAGAGGGGTGAGCCACTGTGCCAGGCCTAAATTTAATATAAAGTTGCGCAATTTTACGCTTGAACCAATTAGGTCAAGAAGTAATCATTGTGTGCCCAACAGCAGCCCAGGTCTTATTGTGGAAAATTAAATCAATCAAGATCAACAATTCATGCCTGTATGTGGCAAAGACCATTAATCCTACCAAATATACATGGTTTCTCCAGCATCTCCGAGCATCCCTTGCAGTTCTCTTGGCGCCATTTGACTGGCTCTGGTCAATGGACCCTAATCAGAGGTGATGTGTATTACTTTCAGTTAAAGGAAGTTGAGAGTCTACATGCTTCCTTCATCTCTCTCTTCTCCAACTACAGAGAACCTGGAAAACATGTACTAGGTGATATAATACCAGATGGAGTAGAGCAAGTTCACCTTCAAAGAATTATGTGCCAGTAAGAGATTAAATATTGCAATACAATATTAATATTAAGGATGTGGGGGTTGTCTCCTACAAAGAGTCTTTTGTGTTCATGACCTGTACCTTTCTATGAGACCACACTTCAGAGTTCGCTTTGCTTTGTGTTCTAAAAAGGTTTTCCCCAGATTTCTAGCCTTCGTCAATCCCTTGGTCTAATTGGGGAAACATTCACAGTCCTCACTTGAACAGAGGTCCCTCCGACCTCCCCATTAGGTTGTGCTTGGGCTACAAATAAGTAGTTTCCATTTATAATTGCCATGAAATATTCACTAGAAAAGTCATCGTTTTGGTGACCATAGCCTCCTCAAGTGAGCACCACTTTCACTTCTACTGGGTCTCTCCCATATCTACTGGGCACCACGTTTGCCCACGGCCTTGATGTCTATATTAACTTCCTATGGCTGCTGTAAAAACATGACCATAAATTTGGTGGCTTAAAACAACCAGAATTTAAGTTCTCACAATTTTGGAGGGTAGAAGTCGAGGGTAGTCCAAAATCAAAGTGCCCTTGGGGCTGTGCTCCTTCTGGGGGTTCTAGAGAAGAATCCTTCCTTGCCTTTTCAGCTCTAGTAACTACTGGAATTCCTCCACTTCCTTGCCTTCTGTCTCTGTCCTCATCCTCACATTGCCTTCTCCTTTATATGTGTTTTTGTAAAAAACTTCGTCTTTGGATTTGGGGACAATCCTGATAATTCAGGATGATGTCTTGATTTCAAGATCCTTAACATAGTTACATTTGCAAGAACCTTTGTCCAAATAAGGCAACATTCACAGGTTCCAGGAATTAGAACTTAGACATATCTTTTTGGAGATTATTTTTAGACATGGTACAATGTCCTCTGCTAATGTAACAACCAGAATTCTCCTCACATTTATGTTACCCTCTAATAGCAGGTTCTAAAGCAGAGTTGCCTTGTTCTCCAGTGTCTCAGGGTTTTAGTTACAGATGGGATGAAAAGGTTCTTTTAATTTCTTATGAGCAGCTTCCATTTCCCTAAGATTCAGAAATAGGCCATAAACAGACTGATCTGCAGAACTTCATTAGACTCTGATTGCTGTGGGTTTGTTATCGAGCCAAAATTTTCTATGGGAAGAACATTTCCTTCCCTTGAAGATACCTCAGTCCCTCATTTATGAAAATTTCTGGCCATCTCACCTAGAAGTTCCCTAGCACATCACCAGGACTTTGATTTATAAAAATATTCAAATATAGGTTCAAACCTGGACTCAAGGTACAGTTAGATATTCTGCACCTCTCAGTCCCATAACACTCAGATCCTTGTAAACAGAGAGCTATTTTTCATTCTTTTCTTACACTGAATTGCCAAGCTAGTCATGTAACATATCAAAACAAAACCACACATTAAATCATCATCAATAAGACCATCCTGAATTATGAGTAGGTCTATAACTATAATTGTAGTAAATTAAAACAGAGAAAAACTCAAATCATGTCATTAAGCCTCTTATTTTATAGAAGGGAAAATGGAGATCCCCCAAAAGATGTTACTTATTCAAGATCACCCAGTAATTCAATGATGACTCACAAGTAACATTTAATTTGTTGGAAATGTTCAACAACATTGACTCCTGATTAGAAAAGCTAGATTTTAACCCTGACACTAACTGCTGGAAAATCTTCTAAGTCATATGGCTTCTTTCAGCCTTAGCTTCCTCCCTTAGAAATAATACCAAAAACCTAATGTAAATGACAAGTTAATGCACCATAATGGTGCAGCACACCAACATGGCACATGTATACATATGTAACAAATCTGCATGTTGTGCACATGTACCCTAAAACTTAAAGTATAATAAAAAAATAAAAAATAAATAAATTCAGTTAAAAGGAAAAAAAAAAAAAAGAAATAATACCAAACAGGAAATCGATACCACCGTCTGACCACCTGTGCAGCTCATGTAACATAGTATGGGTAAAAAATATCTTGTAAACATTTTCTTACATGCCTAGCTAGAATGAGCTCCTTGAGAACAGACAGCATGACTTGCCCCTGGTCCAACCTATAGCTCAGTAACTGACACATGAATGGTGTTCAGGGAATGCTGAGCTGATGATCACATTAATCAATTAATTAATGAAAGCACAAAGTGTTATTAACCTCAAATAAAGTGAGAATGTATAGAAATAGCGATTAAGAACATAGGCTCTGGAACATGACTTCCTGGGTTCAAATCCTAGCTCCAACACTCACGTTCTACGACACATAGGACAAATTACTTAACCTGTCGGTGTCTCAGTTTTTCCTATCGAAAGGGGAAAGAATACAGGTACTCACCACACAGAGTTAAGATGACAATCAAATGATAGTCTGACACAAAGAGATTATCAATATATTTTTTATAACTTTAATGTCTATACTTTTTCTGAAATATGTTCTTGTCTAGCTTCCCTTTGTGTTTTCAATTTGATTCTGGCACTGCCATTATCATGAGTTTCCATATGTTTTATCTCTTTTCAAATTATTGAAGAGAGTGAAGATCATATAAGTCTTCGTATTAACTTATGAATGCTCACAGTAACCAAAGGCACACAAAAAGCCAAGGATAATACATCAGATTACATCATGTTGCATCAAAGCAGTGCTCTGATACTGCAGAAAACTTCAGCTTCGAAAGAAGATGCCAAAGTATCAGGCACATCACAAATGAGATTTTCGTAAACCCACCCAGGAGTGATATGATTTAACCTGTGGTTCTCACTTGGTCCCCTTTAGGAATAGCATTGTCTATTTTATCTGCCCTGAATGCTAATAATATCTTCATTTTATTGGCAGCAAAGTACTATATGTTTATAACCTAAAGCTACTACTATGACTGGAGAGGGCGACTCATACTTCCCCACCTTTCTCTTGCTTGCCCCTTTCCTGGCATGTTCTGCACCCACATCTTCATCCATCTAACTTAGACATACCTTCAAAACTCAACACGGGTTCCCTGTCACTTCAGAAAAGTCTTCTCTAGTCATGTCTCCACCGTACACTCAGTTATGGTATCCCTAAAGAAAGAAGTCAAGTCTTATGCATGCTTGTATCTGCAGTCAAATATCACAGTGTTGCTATGTTGCAGGCACTCAGAAATGTCTTATAGAATAAAACACAGACCCACAAAAACAAGACTTTCAGTTAGCCTTGATTGGCTGTTTTAAGAAGTCCTTATTATTATTATTATTATTATTATTGAGACACAGTCTCACTCTGTCACAAAGGCTGGAGTGCAGTGGCGCAATCTTGGCTCACTGCAACTTCCGCCTCCTGGGTTCAAGCAATTCTCTGCCTCAGCCTCCTGAGTAGCAAGGATTACAGGCGCCCACCACCAAGCCCAGCTAATTTTTGTATTTTTAGTAGAGATGGCGTTTTGCCATCTTGGCCAGGCTGGTCTTGAACTTCTGACCTCGTGATCCACCCACCTTGGCCTCTCAAAGGTGCTGGGATTAGAGTTGTGAGCCACCGTGCCCAGCCTGAGGTCCCAAATTTTTTAAAGAAAAATACATAACATAAGAACTTGAAATTTTTTTAAAAAATCTTTATTTGGGCAAGATAGGTGTATCAGTCCATTTTCACACCACTATAAAGAACGGCCTGAGACTGTGTAATTTATAAAGGAAAGAGGTTTAATTGACTCACAGTTCATCATAGCTGGGAGGCCTCAGGAAACTTACAATCATGGTGGAAGGTGAAGGGGAAGCAAGGCACCTTCTTCACAAAGTGGCAGGAAGGATAATGAACGCAGGAGGAGCTATCACTTTTCACATCTCCTGAGAACTCACTATCACGAGAACAGCATGGGGCAAACCGCCTCCATGATTCAATTACCTCCACCTGGTCTCTCCCTTGACATGTGGGGATTATGGGGATTATAATTCAAGATGAGATTTTGGTTTGGGACACAGCCAAACCATATCAGTGGTTGAGCAGGAGATCCCAGCCTTTGACAGCCATAAGGAAGATCTCAGGAACCCAGTTAAGAAGCTGTAGTAACACAATAGAGCCAAACACCCCAGGGTAACCACGCAAAAAAATGATAGAAAGTAAAGTTTAGTTTTGCCTGCATCATTCAGTCTCCCAGGTCAGAGCTGCTCAGCAGTAAGAGAGAACTCCCCTGCCCTTGATTTCTCCTGGCAGGGAGAAGGAGAGCAGGGTGAACAATCAGTTTCCCCAGCCTTTCAGGAACTGCCCAAGGTTCCCCTTCTGTTTCATGTCACGCAGAACACCAAGACTAATGGTGTAGCTGAGGTGTCTGGAGAAAGGTTGGAACAAAGAAGAAGGGAGGCAGCCGTCACTATTAACCAGTGGTGGAAACCATAGTGGTCTCCAATGACCTGCTCTACAGAGGACCCCTGAAACCTTTTCTGTCCCCAACAGTCTGTGCAACCACAGTGGACCCCCTACGGCTTTCACTGTTGATGATCCCACAGTGTTTTCAGCCATGGACCCCAGTAGCCTGCTCCACAGAGGACCCTAGCAGCATTCTCACTGAGGAAACCAGCAGCCAGCACACTTGCCATGGACTCCCCACAATCTCACTGCTAAGAGTCCCACAGTTTTTCATCTTCACAGACTCCAGTTGCCTGAGTCACCACCCACTCTCCCTCCTCCTACTAGAGTCATCCTAGTTGTCACCAAAAATGATGGCCCCACCCCAGGAGTGAGCTCAGTCATTGTGGACATGCTTGCAGATGGCTCAAACCCCTGCCACTGGCTCCAACACCCACTGCTGCATGTACACCCATAGCTGACCCCACAGCCATGGGCATGCATGCAGTTAACTGCAGCCCGTGCTGCCAGCTCCCACTGCCTCACATCAGTGACATCAAAAATGTAAAATGCTGGAAAGGAGGAGCAAGTAGTTGAAGTGCAGTTTTTGTATGTAATCAGAGCTAAAGTTGTTATCAGCTTTAAATAGACTGTTATGTCTGTAAAATATTTTATGTAAACCTCATGATCACCATAAAGCAAAAGTTTATTATAGATAAACAAAAGATAAAGAAATCAAAACATGTCACTACAGAAAATTATCAAATCACAAAAGACAACAGTAAGGAAGAAAGAAACAAAGGATCTACAAAACAGTGACAGAATACATTAACAGAATGGCAATAATAAGTCCTTGCCTATCAATAGTTCCTTTAAATGCAAGCAGACTAAATTATTAAACAAAAGACATAGAGTGGCTGAATGAATACAAGAAATAAACAAGACCCAACTTCATTCTGCCTGCATGAGGACACACATTAACTCAAAGTGGAGGAATGGAAAAAGATGTATCACTAAAATAAAAACCAAAAGATAACAGCAATAACTGTGCTCATATTACATAAAATAGACTTTAAGTCAAAAGCTGTAATGACTAAAAAAGAAGTTTATTATGTAATGATAAAGGGGCCAATTAATCAAGAGGCTATAACAATTGTATTTCTATTCACCCAACATCAGAGCACTTAATATAAATGTAAAGGAAGCATCAACAGATCAGAAGAGAGCAATATACAACAATACAATGATAGTAGGGACTTCAATACTACATTTTCAGCAATGAATAGATCATTCAGACAGAGTATCAAAAAGAATCCGTGGAATTGAAAAACCTACTGACCAAACGGACCTAAGCAATACACATAGAACATTCAATCTGAGAACAGCAAACTGCACATTTTTCTCAAACATACACAAAACATTCTCCAGAATAGAGCATATGTTTGGCCACAAAACAAGCATTAATAAATTTTAAAAGATTATTACTATATCAAGCATCTTTTCTGACCACAGTGGTATGAAAGTAGAAATCAGTAACAAGGGGAAAACTCAAAAATTCACAAATGCATGAAAAATAAACAACACCTTTCCAAACAATCAATGGGTCAAACAATAAAATCAAAGGGAAATAAAAAAGCTTTAGACAAATAAAAATGATAATGCAACATACCAAAACTCATAAGATGCAGCAAAAACAGTTACAAGAAGTTTTAACAATAAATATCTACAGTTTTTAAAAACAAATATCCCAAATAAGCAAGCTATCTTTATACCTCAAAGAACTAGGAAAAGAAGACCAAATTAAGCTGAATCTTAATAGAAGGAAGGAAATAATAAAGTTATAAAGATCGTAGCAAAAATAAATAAAAGTGTCTAAAAAAATTAAAAAAGATCATTAAAACCAAGTTGGTTTTCTGAAAAGAAACAAAATTGACAAGTCTTTAGCTACTCTAAAAAAAGAGAGGAGACCCAAATAAAATCAGAAATGAAAGAGGAGGCATTGCAACTGATGTCACAGAAGTACAAAGGATTATGAGAGACTACTATGAACAGTTAGACACGAATTAGTTGGATAACCTAGAAGAAATAGATACATACAACAGAAAACCTCTGAAGACTAAATTATGAACAAATAAACAATTGGAACAGATCAGTAATGAATAAGGAGATTCAATCAGGAATCCAAAATATCCCAATAAAGAAAGTTCCAGTACCAGATGACTTCACTGAAAAATTCTACCAAACAGGTAAAGAATAATTTGTATCAATCATTCTTTAACTCCTCCAAAAAAATGAAGAGGAAGAAACACTTCCAAACTCATTTGACAAAGCCAGTACAACACACTGATCCAAAACCACCAGACAAGGATGATACATGAAAATGGAATTACAGGCCAATATCCCTGATGAAGACAGATGTAAAAATTCTCAACAAAATACTAGCAAATCAAATTCAATAGCACATTAAAAGGATTATACACCATAATAAGTGGAATTTTTGCTGGGATACAAAGATGGCTCAACGTTTACAAATCAATAAATATAATACAACATATTAACAAAATAAAGGATAAAAATCATATGATCATCTCAATAGATACAAAAAATTGACAAAATTTAACATCCTTTCATGACAAAAATTCTAAAAATATATATATATAGAAGAAATGAACCTCAACACAATAAAAGCCATGTATGACAAGCCCATGGCTAACATTAATCTCAATGATGGAAAGCTGATGGCTTCTTTCTTTAAGACCAGGAACAAGATAAGGATGCCCACTCTCACCACTTTTATTTAATATAGTACTGGAAGTCCTAGCCAGACAAGTTAGGCAAAAAAAAAAAAAAAAAAAAAGAATTAAATGTCATCCAAATCAGAAAGGGAGAAGGAAAATTGTCTCTCTTTGCAGATGACATAATTTTATGTATAGAAAATCCTTAATTTAAACCAAAATCCTTTATTTAAACAAAGTATTTAAATACGGTTTAAACTAATAAGCAAACTCAGTAAAGTTTTGGTATACAAAATCAACACACAAAAATCTGTTGTATTTGTATAGGCTAACAATAAACAGGCCAAAAAGGAAATTAAGAAAACTATCTCATTTAAAATAGCATCAAAAATAATAAAATATGAATAAATTTAACAAAAGATATGAAAGATCTGTAAACCAAAAATTACAAGATAATAATGAAATAAAGAAGACACAAAAAACATTTGACATTCATTGATTGGAAGAATTAATGTTGTTAAAATTTTCATACAACCTAAAGTCATCTACAGATTCCATAAATCTCTATCAAAATCCCAATGATATTTGTCAAAGAAATAGAAAAAATAATCCTAAACTTTGTACAGAACCACAAAAGACTCCAAACAGCCAAAGCAACCTTGAGCAAAAAAAAAAAAAAAAAAAATCTCTAAGCATCACACTTCCTGATACCAAATTATATCACAAAATTATAGAAATCAAAACACTACAGTCCTGGCATAAAGTCAGACATACAGAGCAGTGGACATGAATAGAATAGAGAGCCCAGAAATAAAACTGTACATATATGGTCAAGTAATTTTCAACAAATGTACCAAGAATTTGTTGAGGAAAAGATAGTCCCATTAATAAATGATGTAGGGAAACTGGAGATCCATGCAGGAAAATAAAATTAGACCTAATCTTACCCCATACACAAAAATCAACTCAAAAGAGATTAAAGGCTAATCACAAGACCTGGAACCATAAAATGCCTAGAAGAAAATAAGTAAAGCACAGGCAACAAAAGCAAAATAAACAACTAAGAGTACATCAAACTAAAAGGTTTCTGCATAGCAAAGGAAACAATAAACAAAATTATAACACAGTTTACAGAATGGAAAAAAATATTTGCAAACCATATGTCTGATAAAGGTTTAATATCCAAAATAAATAAAAAATTCCTACAACTCAACAGCAAAAGCAACACAACCAACAAATTAACCCAATTAGAAAATGGGCAAGAGACCTGAATAGACATTTCTCCAAAGACAACATACAAATGGATAATAGGCATAGGAAAAAATCTTCAACCTCACTATTAGGGAAATGTAAATTAAATCAAAATGAGGTATCACCTCAAATCTGTTAGAATGGACATTATCGAAAAGTCAAGGGATAACAATTGTCAGTGAGAATGTGGAGAAAAGGGAACCCTTGTCCACTCCTGGTGGAAATGTAAATAGGTACAGCCTTTATAGAAAACAGCATGGAGAGTTCAAAAAACAAACAAACAAACAAAAACACTAAAAATACCATATAATCCAGCAGTTCAACTACAACTAGTCTATATGAAAAGGAAATAAAATCAATGTGTCAAACAGATATCTAATCCCATGTTTACTGCAGTATTATTCACAATAGGCAACATATGGAAATCACCTCAGTGTCCATCAGGGGATGAATGAATAAAGAAAATGCGGTAAAAATTCACAATTAAATACTATTCAACCTTTAAAAAAAAGAAAGAAAATCTTGCCATTTGCAAAAGTGTGGATGAACTTGGAGGCCATTATGCTAAATGAAATAAGCCAGACACAGAAGGCCAAATACTGCATGATCACATTTATACAAAACCTAAAAAATAGTTGAACTTATCTTAACCAAGAGTATAGTGGTAGTTACTGGGAGACGAAGGGCAGCAAAGGAAGGGAGATGTTAGTCAAAGGGTGCAAACTTTTGGTTATAAGAAGAATAAGTCCTGGAGACCTAATGTACATGGTGACTACAGTCAATAAAAATATTTTATATACTTGAAATTTGCAAAGGAGTAGATATCAAGTGTTTTCACCACACACACAAGAAATGTAACTACATGAGGTGATGGATATGTTAATTAGATTGATTATAGTAGTTATTTAACAATGTATAAAAATGTCATGACATAAAATATCTTAAGTACGTACTTTTTTTGTCAATCACAAGTCAATAAAATGGGTGGGAGGAAATCATAATATTTTCCTGATCATTGGGAAAAGATCAGTTTTATTTGACATTATCAAATAAATCTGTAGAATACTGCTATTCTGTGGAAACACTGATTAAGAATTTTTTGGAAATATCCAAAACCACACAGAGCAGGTAAAAACATGAAGCATAATTAACTTAAGAAAAGCTGATAAGCAAATATGTTCTTATTACGACAACCCAAACCCTATGTGCACTTGCACCAAGGCGTAAAGGTAAGAAAAACAATAACCCACAGGTGTTAGGAGCCTTCTCTGCTTCTGTGCCTGTAAATCCATTCCCTCCAATAACCACAAAAGACTTGGAATTTAGACATTATTATTCTTATTTTGGAAATGAAAAATATACACTAAGGTTTATAAATGTTAAATAAATTACCCAGAGGCACAGAGCTGGTGAGCAGAGAAGCTGTGAGTTGAACTTACAGGCATCTGATGAAAAGCCCATGTGCTTTCTCCAGTACTTCAGTTTACAATACATAGGAGACTAGAAAACTAACAGAATTTGAAATTATCAACTACTTGGACAATTATCTGTGCAGATAATTAAAAGTTTAGAATTCCACAAAAACATGTTTTAATAGAACAAACAGAATTTTAGAACTATAACATAGAATAGATACCAAGAAGCTCATTATACAGATGTAAAACTCAGGTCTAGGAAGGTTAAGGAGCTAGTTCAAAGTCACACTATTGTCAGTTTTTTAAAATGTGCATTTATGAATGTAATAATTCAACAACTAAGTCATTGGAGAATGAGCATGGATAGGGCTCAAAATGGCTGCTATTTTCTACTCAGTGAAGCACAGGAATAAATAAGGAATGATCCAAGCCTTTAGGAATTTTGTAGCCTGTTAAAATAGACTGGTACATAAATATATAATGATAATATCATGTAATATAATACTCATGGTAGAGCATTCCTTTGTATATTTTCCTAGGCTGCCTTTACCACTTTTCAATATTGTGTTCTCCCATTTCCCATATCTCAGAGCTCTCGGAAGTATCTAAATACAGGAAATGTAGACTACCACAAAGTTAATTTCATACATTTAATCAGCATAGCACCACTACAGTGCAATTTTATAATATTATCTGTCTTCCTCCTTCCTCTCCTTTTGATAATTGCCACTTTCCAAAAGCTATGTCGCTGTCATGGAAGTTACAAGTTATTCCACCACCCTATCTACACCTACTTCCTACTAAAACTGTTTTGATCAAGTACAGGCACGTGATGCAAATGAGTTCAACAAGAATTTTCACCAGGGGTTTTGGTCTTGGGACCAGAAACATCAAGGATACTCTCTCTGCTGGGCAAGTAGTGTAAGATATAGATCTCAGAGTCCATCAGCAGCACATTGCCCACCTTGGAAAGAGAGACAATCTATATCTATAGTCTCCTATGTCCCACTGCCTTTGAGCCAACTCTTTGGCTCAAAGTCATCATTTCCCAGTGCTCATGGTTGCAGTAAATAATACTATAACTCACCGAGGAACGTAAGCCAGATACCTAGTGTTTCTCTTAGACCCCTCCCTCTCTATCACCTGTCAAATCCCACTATCATTGTCCCTATTGTAGTCACTCTTAAATAGTTCTTCACTCTTCACTCTCCCCTATATCTACCACCTTTAAGACCAAGCTACCATGATCTCTTGCCTAAAATACAACAAAAGTTCTTAAGTGACCTATTCACACCCACTGTTGCTCTTCTGCAATCTATTCTTTCAGAGGCAGCCAATTTTATTTTTGTAATTTTAAAAGTTTTGTAAATTTTGTGTATTTGTTTATTTTTGAGACAGAATTTCACTCTGTTGCCCAGGCTGGAGTGCAGTGGCATGATCATGGCTCACTGCAGCCTGGACCTCCTGGGCTCAAGTGGTTCTCCCACCTCAGCCTCCAGAGTAGCTGGGACAACAGTTGCATGACACCATTCCCAGTTATGTTTGTTGTTGTTATTAATTTTTAATAGAGACAAGGTCTCCCTATGTTGCCTAGGCTAGTATCAAACTCCTGGGCTCAAAAGATCCTCATGCCTTGGCCTCCCAAAGTTCAGGCATAAACCATTGTGCTTGACCTGGAAGCAGCTAATTTTAATTATTTCATGCTCATGATCAAAATCCTCTAATGTCTTCCCACAATTCTTTTTAATAAAAAGTCCTGCAACTCTTTAGGATTCCTTTCATGTCATTCTCTTCTTCATGCTTAAGATCACCTGCCTATTCAGTACAGAACCTTTGCAATTGATGTGAACTCCTGCTTCTCATCTCAGTTATCTCTGCTTCAGGGACAACACTTCTGACATCCCTCACCAGGTCAAATCCTTCATCATCAGCTCTTATAGCACCTTGTACCTTTCAGAGATCCAGAGCAACCGAAACTCTCCTTAGGAAATGTACCACAGTTGCAATGTTCCATTTATTTGTGTGGTTATCTCAAAGTTAGCCTCTTCCACCAAACTTCATAAGGTAGGAACAAGATGCAGAGGAAACACATTTGCTTTCTCACTCAATTCTGTACATATATTGTAGCATGGTGGCCCATAAAATGCATTTAAAAATATCTGTTATGCAAATGAATACAAATATTTTCTGCTATGAACATCAATTAGTTTTATAAAATTTGTTCCAGTGACTATAGAAAATTACAGGTACTTTAAATAGATTGAACATGTAAACTAAATTTCTTAAAATGAGTCATTCTGTAAAGAGACAACTCTACCATGCTTTTAAAAAAATCTATGCAAAGACTACGCAAGCTTCACTAGCCAATTCGATCAAGTGGAAGAAAGGATATCAGTGATTGAAGATCAAATGAATGAAATGAAGCAAGAAGAGAAGTTTAGAGAAAAAAGAGTAAAAAGAAACGAACAAAGCCTCCAAGAAATGTGGGACTATGTGAAAAGACCAAATCTACATCTGATTGGTATACTGAATGTGATAGGGAGAATGGAAACAAGTTGGAAAACACTCTGCAGGATATTATCCAGGAGAACTTTCCCAACCCAGCAAGGAAGGCCAACATACAAATTCAGGAAATACAGAGAACGCCACAAAGATACTCCTCGAGAAAAGCAACTCCAAGATACATAATTGTCAGATTCACCAAAGTTGAAATGAAGGCAAAAATGTTAAGGGCAGCCACAGAGAAAGGTCGGGTTACCCACAAAGTGAAGCGCATCAGACTAACAGCGGATCTCTCTGCAGAAACTACAAGCCAGAGAGTGGGGGCCAATATTCAACATTCTTAAAGAAAAGAATTTTCAACCCAGAATTTCATATCCAGCCAAACTAAGCTTTAAAAATAAAATCCTTTACAGACAAGCAAATGCTGAGAGATTTTGTCACCACCAGGCCTGCCTTACAAGAGCTCCTGAAGGAAGCACTAAACGTGGAAAGGAACAACTGGTACCAGCCATTGCAAAAACATGCCAAATTGTAAAGACCATCGATGCTAGGAAGAAACTGCATCAACTAACGAGCAAAATAACCAGCTAACATCATAATGACAGGATCAAATTCACACATAACAATATTAACTTCAATTGTAAATGGGCTAAATGCTCCAATTAAAAGACACAGACAAGTAAATTGGATAAAGACTCAAGACCCATCAGTGTGCTGTATTCAGGAGACCCATCTCACATGCAGAGACACACATAGGCTCAAAATAAAGGAATGAGGAAGATCTACCAAGCAAATGGAAAATAAAAAAAGCAGAGGTTGTAATCCTAGTCTCTGATAAAACAGACTTTAAACCAACAAAGATCAAAAAGACAAAGAAGGGCATTACATAATGGTAAAGGGATCAATTCAACAAGAAGAGCTAACTATCCTAAATATATATGCACCCAATACAGGAGCACCCAGATTCATAAAGCAAGTCCTTAGAGACCTACAAAGAGACTTAGACTCCCACAGAGTAATAATGGGAGACTTTAACACCCCACTGTCAACATTACACAGATTAATGAGACAGAAAGTTAACAAGGATATCCAGGAATTGAACTCGGCTCTGCACCAAGCAGACCTAATAGACATTTATGAAACTCTCCACCCCAAATCAACAGAATATACATTCTTCTCAGCACCACATTGCACTTGTTCCAAAATTGACCACATAGTTGGAAGTAAAGCACTCCTCAGCAAATGTACAAGAACAGAAATTATAACAAACTGTCTCTCAGACCACAGTGCAATCAAACTAGAACTCAGGATTAAGAAACTCACTCAAAACTGTTCAACTACATGGAAACTGAACAACCTGCTCCTGAATGACTACTGGATGCATAACAAAATGAAAGCAGAAATAAAGATATTCTTTGAAACCAATGAGAACAAAGACACAACACACAAGAATCTCTGGGATTTAAAGCAGTGTGTAGAGGGAAATTTATAGCACTAAATGCCCACAAAAGAAAGCAGGAAAGATCTAAAATTGACACCCTAACATTACATTAAAAGAACTAGAGAAGCAAGATCAAACACATTCAAAAGGTAGCAGAAGGCAAGAAATAGCTAAGATCAGAGCCGAACTGAAGGAGATAGAGACACAAAAAACCCTTCAAAAAATCAATGAATCCAGGAGCTGGTTTTTTGAAAAGATCAACAAAATTGATAGACTGATAACAAGAGTAATAAAGAAGAAAAGAGAGAAGAATCAAATAGGTGCAGTAAAAAATGATAAAGGGGTTATCACCACTGATCTCACAGAAATACAAGCTGCCATCAGAGAATACTATAAATACCTCTATGCAAATAAACTAGAAAATCTAGAAGAAATGGATAAATTCCTGGACACATACATCCTCCCAATACTAAGCCACGAAGAAGTTGAATCCCTGAAGAGACCAATAACAGGCTCTGAAATTGAGGAATTAATTAATAGCCTACTAGCCAAAAAAAGTCCAGGAACAGGGGGATTCACAGTCGAATTCTACCAAGGTACAAGGAGGAGTTGGTACCATTCCTTCTGAAACTATCCCAATTGATAGAAAAAGAGGGAATCCTCCCTAACTCATTTTATGAAGCTAGCATCACCCTGATACCAAAGCCTGGCAGAGACACAACAAAAAAAGAGAATTTTAGACCAATATGCCTGATGAACGTCGATGCAAAAATCCTCAGTAAAATACTGGCAAACCAAATCCAGCAGCACATCAAAAACCTTATCCACCATGATCATGTGGGCTTCATCCCTGGGATGCAAGGCTGGTTCAACATACGCAAATCAATAAACGTAATCCCTCATATAAACAGAACCAAAGACAAAAACCACATGACTACCTCAATAGAGGCAGAAAAAGCCTTCAACAAAATTCAACAGCCCTTCATGCTAAAAACTCTCAATAAATTAGGTATTGATTGGGCGTATCTCAAAATAATAAGAGCTATTTATGACAAACCCACAGCCAATATCATACTGAATGGGCAAAAACTGGAAGCGTTCCCTTTGAAAACTGGCACAAGACAGGGATACCCTCTCTCACCACTCCTATTCAACATAGTGTTGGAAGTTTTGGCCAGGGAAATCAGACAGGAGAAAGAAATAAAGGGTATTCAATTAGGAAAAGAGGAAGTCAAATTGTCCCTGTTTGCAGATGATATGATTGTATATTTAGAAAACCCCATTATCTCAGCCCAAAATCTCCTCAGGCTGATAAGCAACTTCAGCAAAGTCTCAGGATACAAAATCAATGTGCAAAAATCACAAGCATTCTTATACACCAGTAACAGACAAACAGAAAGCCAAATCATGAATGAACTTCCATTCACAATTGCTTCAAAGAGAATGAAATACCTAGGAATCCAACTTACAAGGGATGTAAAGGACCTCTTCAAGGAGAACTACAAACCACTGCTCAGTGAAATAAAAGAGGACACAAACAAATGGAAGAACATTCCATGCTCGTGGATAGGAAGAATCAATATCGTAAAAAATGGCCATACTGCCCAAAGTAATTTGTAGATTCAATGTCATCCCCATCAAGCTAGCAATGATTTTCTTCACAGAATTGGAAAAAACTACTTTAAAGTTCATATGGAACCAAAAAAGAGCCCTCATTGTCAAGACAATCCTAATCCAAAAGAACAAAGCTGGAGGCATCACGCTACCTGACTTCAAACTATACTATAAGATTACAGTAACCAAAACAGTGTGGTACTGGTACCAAAACAGATATATAGGCCAATGAAACAGAACAGAGGCCTCAGAAATAACACCACACATCTACAACCATCTGATCTTTGACAAACCTGACAAAAACAAGAAATGGGGAAAGGATTTCCTATTTAATAAATGGTGCCGGGAAAACTGGTTAGCCACATGTAGAAAGCTGAAACTGGATCCCTTCCTTACACCTTATACAAAAATTAATTCAAGATGGATTAAAGACTTAAATGTTAGACCTAAAACCATAAAACCTCTAGAAGAAAACCTAGGCAATACCATTCAGGACATATGCATGGGCAAGGACTTCATGTCTAAAACACCAAAAGCAATGGCAACAAAAGCCAAAAATGACAAATGGGATCTAATTAAACTAAAGAGCTTCTGCACGGCAAAAGAAACTACCATCAGAGCAGATAGGCAACCTACAGAATGGCAGAAAACTTTTGCAATCTACCCATCTGACAAAGGGCTAATATCCAGAATCTACAAAGAACTTAAACAAATTTACAAGAAAAAATCAAACAATCCCATCAAAAAGTGGGCAAAGGATATGAACAGACACTTCTTAAAGGAAGACATTTACGCAGCCAACAGACACATGAAAAAATGCTCATCATCACTGGCCATCAGAGAAATGCAAATCAAAACCACAATGAGATACCATCTCATACCAGTTAGAATGGTGATCATTAAAAAGTCAGGAAACAACAGGTGCTGAAGAGGATGTGGAGAAATAGGAACACTTTTACACTGTTAGTGGGACTGTAAACTAGTTCAACCATTGTGGAGGACAGTGTGGCGATTCCTCAAGAATATAGAACTAGAAATACCATTTGACCCAGCCATCCCATTACTGGGTATATACTCAAAGGATTATAAATCCTGCTGCTATAAAGACCCCTGCACACGTATGTTTATTGTGGCACTATTCACAATAGCAAAGACTTGGAGCCAACCCAAATGCCCATCAATGATAGACTGGGTTAAGAAAATGTGGCACGTATACAGCATGGAATACTATGCAGCCGTAAAAAAGGATGAGTTCATGTCATTTGCAGGGACATGGATGAAGCTGGAAACCATCATTCTCAGCAAACTAACACAGGAACAGAAACCCAAACACCTCATGTTCTCACTCATAAGTGAGAGTTGAACAATGAGAACACATGGACACAGGGAGGGGAACATCACACACTGAGGTCTGTCAGGGAGTGGGGTGGGGGGCTAGGGGAGGGATAACATTAGGAGAAATACCTAATGTAGATGACAGGTTGATGGGTGCAGCAAACCACCATGGCACGTGTATACATATGTAACGAACCTACACATTCTCACATGTATCCTAGAACTTAAAGTATAACAATAATATTAAAAAATCACGCAAATTTTTGAGAAATCTCCAAACTGCTTTCCATAGTAGTTGAACTAATTCACATTCTCACCAACAGCATATAAGCCTTCCCTTTTCTCCGCAGTCTTGCCAGCATCTGTTGTTTTTTGACTTTTTAATCATAGCCATTCTGCCTGGTGTCAGGTGGTATCTCACTGCAGTTTGATTTGCATTTGTCTGATAATCAGTGATATTAAGCATTTTTTCATATGTTTGTTGGCTGCTTGGGTGTCTTCTTTTTAGAAGCATCTGTTTTTGTCGTTGGTTTATTTTTCCAGCAATCCCTTTACTAGGTATATCCCAGAGGAAAATAGATTATATCAAAAAGAAACACTCATTTGTATATTCATCACTGCACTATTCACAATAGCAAAGACATGGAATCAACCTAGTTGCCCACCAATGGTGGATTGAATAAAGAAAATGTGGTGCAGATATACCATGGAATACTATGAAGCCATTAAAAAGAATAAAATCGTGTCCTTTGCAGCAACATGGAGGGAGCTAGAGGACATAATACTACGTGAATTAACACATGAACAGAAAATCAAATACTGCACGTTCTCACTTATAAGTGGGAGCTAAGCATTGAACATACACAGACTTAAACGTGGGAACAACAGATATTGGGGACTACCAGAAGAGGGGGCATGAGCTGAAAAATTACCTATTGGATATTATGCTCATTACCTGGGTCCAATATACTATGTAACAATCCTACATGTGTTCCCTCTATATCTAAAATTAAAGCTTAAATTGAAAAAACATCTGTGTAAGTCCACTCCCACAAATATTTTCTTTGTGCCAATTCTGGCCTTGTTAACTCTGAAATCACAGGTTTTTTTACTGAGCACCAATGTCAAGGAATCTCTTGTAGAAATCATCTTTTCTTCTCTGGATTCTGGATTCTATTCAACTCAACAAACTTTTGTAGATCCTTGTCACTTTGGTAAGTATAGAGGACTGAAAGACGAGTAAGTCCTGACCCTAGTCATCAATATGTTCAGAATCAGTAGTGCTCCATGTGACCACTCTTACAGGCTCCTCCTTTAGGCACTTGCCTCCATTCCAGCCATGTTACTCTCTCATAAAAGCTATAATTAAAAAGTGTTTTTTGACAGGAGTGTTTCAAATAGGAACTTACCCAACACTGGGACAATATTTGGCACAAAAAAAATTAATGCATGACCTATATAATTTCTCTAAGTTTTCCTTAAAGAGCATTAGACATTCTTTCATCATGATCGAGCAATGTACTGAGTTCAATGAACCATCCTTGAGATTCATACACAAAATAAACAGTTAAAATGACTCTATGGAAAGCTATTTGGCAAGGGACAAATGTGTGCCTTTACTATTACTTTAAAGTGTCTATCAGTAGACCCTAATACCACATCTGTCTCATAGCCATCATTGAAGACATCCTTATTGAATAAATACATGGACAAATCAATGGGCAAATGGATACAGATGTTATTAGAAGGTATTGATGTGTCTACTGAGGGAAGACTGCTAAGAAGAAGGAGTAGAGGTGCAGGATGCTTGATGTGGTGGAAAGAACACTGAACTGAAAGTCTAGAGAATTTCACACCAGTGCTGGCTTTGCTGCTAATACAATGTATATGACCTTAGGGAAGCAGTCAACTTCTCCAGGCCTCAAGTTTTCTTTCTGAAATGAAAGAGTTAGGTTTAGATATCCAAAACCCAGCTTTAAAAACGGCTCCTGCCTTCCACAACTTACACATGTTATTACTATAATGTTAAAAGAAAAACGTCAGCCGAATTAAATTTTAAAAAGTTTAATTGAGCAATGAGCGAGTCACGAATTGGGCAGCCCCCAGAATCACAGCATATTCAGAGAGACTCCAGGGATGCCTCATAGTCATAACAAATTTATAGACGAAAAAGGGAAGTGGCATACAGAAATCAGAAGTGAGGTACAGAAACAGCTGGATTGTTTACAGGTTGGCATTCGCCCTATTGAACGCAGCTTGGACATTTAGCAGTGTATGAATGCCTGAAGTATGGCTTCTGGGATTGGCCAAGACTCAGCTATTGTTACAGGCACACACTCCTAAGTTAGGTTTTCAATCCTGTCTTCCTATTAAGTTAGGTTACAATTCGTTCACAAGTACTCAAATACAGAAGTATGGAGTGCTGCTCAGGCCATATTTAGCTTACTTTAACAAGAGGTTGCATTCTGGTTGTCTCATAATCCATATGCCACAATTCCCAGCCCATTCAATAAGTAGAAATATATATGTAATATTTAAATTTCAAATTATAAGAAAGATTTTTAAACTATTTTTTAAATAGTTGGTGCTATGATGTCATAAACACTGCAGAAAAAAGACAAAATCAGAAAATGCTTTTGATCACTGGACTCTTTCTCAACATTAAAAGTAAACGTGGCTGGGGCAAAGTGTGCCAGAGACTCAGAAACTTGCTTGAAGCATTACTTCAATATCACAGGGAAGTCAGCGGGTAAACACAGCACAGAGTACTGTGATACTCTCAAGAATAGTTAACTTCTTCTAACTGATAGTAGTGAACAGTTTGGGTTTGTTTGTTTGTTTTTTGCAGTTAGCTGAAAGCATTTCCTTTTTTAAATAGCTCAAAATCTAACATGATAGAAAGTTTATAGATTTGGGGGGCAATTCTTGAAATCTAAGAGAATTCTGACTTTGATTGTCAAAACGCACTAGAGTGGAAAGATCAAATTTTCTTTCCACTAGAAAAGAGTGCACGGAATGCTATTTGAGTGGCCTTGTTTTTTAGGAAATTGTCCTGTCATTCAGGCTGAAAGATGAGATTGCATGACTAATTATGTTTTCTTTTGCAAAACTACCTCACCAACCATTACGCGAAAGCCTTAATGAGTTATTTCTAGAAAAGGTATACCACGTACAGACCTCATCATAAAAGCATTCAATGAATAAATTCAGAGCAAGGATGCCAGCTCCAATACCATCTTCTCCAGTGGGCCTTCTTATTGGTAGAATTAATCTCTTTTAAGTACTATCAGGACTCATTGATTTTACCTTCAAGTTTAAAAAAAAAAAATTACCCTGGGAGAAGACTATAGATCACATGAAGGTGGCGTGTCAAGTCTTTACTTTTTGTATTAAGAGAAGGAAATATGAATATTATCGCACTACAGACAAAATAGAAAATAGACTCACTTTTATAAAACTGATTTTAGAAACTGATAGTATATGAAATACAAGACTATTCTATAATTTTTAAACTCTAGGATATTGGGATATTGTGTTGGGATCTTTTTTTTTTTTTTTTTTTTTTTTGAGACGGAGTCTTGCTCTGTCGCCCAGGCTGGAGCACAGTGGCACGATCTCCACTCACTTCAACCTCTGCCTCCTGGGTTCACGCCATTCTCCTTCCTCAGCCTCCCAAGTAGCTGGGACTATAAGCAACTGCCACCTCTCCCAGCTAATTTTTTGGGTTTTTTTTAGTAGAGACAGGGTTTCACTGTGTTAGCCAGGCTGGTCTTGATCTCCTGACCTCGTGATCCGCCCACCTCAGCCTCCCAAAGTGCTGGATTTACAGGCGTGAGCCACCACACCTGGCCTGTGTTGGGATCTTTATATGATTTGGGGAGGGAGGATAGTTATGTTCTCTTCCATCTTCACCTTCATCCTATCTCTTAATCTACTTGAATGCTATTTTTATTGTTTTTTTAACAGCTGTATTGAGGCATATTTCACATATCATAAAATCCCACAATTCATATGTACAATTTAATAATTTTTAGTTAATTTATGAAGTGGTGCAGCCATTATCATAAATCAGCTTTAGGACATCTTCATCCCCAATAAGATCTTTCACACCCATCTACAATGATCCCCAACCCAGCCCTAGCCCCAGGCAAAAACTAGTCTACTTTATGTCTCTATAAATTTTCCTTTTCCAGACATTTTATATGAATGGAATCCTATAATACGTAGTCTCTCATGTCTGGCTTCTTTCATTTAACATAATGCTTTTGAGTTTCATCCACAATATGATGTGCATCAGTAGTTCATTCCTTTTTATTCCATTACATGGCAATAACACATTTGTCTGTCCACTTACCAATGGGCATTGCATTGCTTCTAGTTTAAGGGCTAAAATTGCTATGAACACTCAAGTCTGTGTGCAGATATATGTTTCCTTTCCTCTTGGGTGTGGAAATGGACCCAAAAAGGAGAAGAGAAATTGCTGGTCTGTTTAATGTTTTTATTCAATCCTTCCATACTAATTAATTCATTGGCTATATACTCTATGCAAGGCAGACGTGCCCTATGGAAGGATATTACATGAGTGAAGTTTACTGTCTTATGAGAGAAATAAGACATACCTCCTAGGGAGGTAGATTTTGGAGGAAGGAGATACTGGATTTAGTAGAAAAACAGGAAGCTTTCCTGGATGAAGTAGCATAGTGCTGGGGCCTTGAAGAATAAATAGGATTTCAATAGCTGGACATTTTTGATGCAGGTCACTTGCTGCTAAATCCTTAGTGTTGTTCTTAGCTATAAAAGCAGGAAAGACCGTCATATGGATTTCAGGACTTACGGGCTCCAGGGTTGACTCAGTCTCTCCCTACAGTGTGTCTAAATTATCTGGGCCTTGATTTTCTCATTTGAAAGAAGAATCATCCCATTCCTCTGGACCCTTTTCTTGACTTCCCCCTAATTTGTCACAGGGCTTGAGAAAAAAAAAAAAAAAAGCTTGAGGTATTGGATGTAAAGGGTTTCCCTTTAAGTGAATGTCTTTCTCCCAATTTAAACCCAATGCTTTGTAGAAATGTGTTGATATGAAAAACATACTCTAGAAAGGCATCTTCCATATGTCAGCTGATACCAGTGAGCTAAGCCATGTATGTTTTAGCATACCTGGAGTGGGCCCTACATGATTTTGAAAGAGTTTATCTCTTACCTAGACAACTGATATCCTTCTCTTCCTCAGTCAGATTAATCAAACCACACTGGCCTTTCTGTTAATACCCCTTCCAAGCCTCTGAATTTACCATTCCCTCTACTATGAATGTTTTTTCCTCCCCATCATCCAAAAAGGTAGACTCTTTTTATTACCCAGAATTTACCTCTATAGCCACGTTCTGACGGAGACTTTCATTGACTAGGTAACACAGTGACAATGACGTATGTAGTGGACCTGAAATGTTGTGGTCACTCAATACACATTAGCTAGAACTGACCGTCAATATTAGTTATAATGCTATTTATACTGTATTAGTTTGCTATGGCTGCTGTAACAAAGCACCACGAACTGGGTGATTAAAGAGCAGAAATTTATCATCTCACAGTTCTAGAGGCTAGAGGTCCAAAGTCAACATGTCAGCAGGGTTGATTCCTTCTGAAGGCTGGGAGGGAAAGATCTGTTTCTGGACTCTCCTCTTGGCTTGTAGATTGCCATCTTCTCCCTATTTGTCTTTATGTTGCCTTCCCTTCATGTGTTTCTCTGTGTCTAAATTTTCTCTTTTTATAAGGACAATAGTCATGTTGGATTATGGCCCACCCTAATGACCTCTTTTTAATTTGATTACTTCTGCAAAGATCCTATTCTAAATAATGGCACATTCTGAGGAATGGGGAGATGCACTTCAACCAATGAGTTTTGGGAAGATGTAGTTTAACCAACAGCAAACATTATTATTCAATCTGCTATTAAAAAGAAGTTGTTCCAAAAGGAAATTGTTCTTGGAGGAACACCAATGTAGACTCCAGTTCGATGACTCTGGGTAAAAAGCAGACAATTGCATTAGAAATCTAGCCCATTGGACAAAATGTTGCATTTATATGCCATTTGACTGACCTACAATGCTTTGCAATGAGGCACGTCACCATCCTTAATGAAGCAGGCATTTTCCTAGGCAGTCAGGCTAGCCAATTAATCCAGGCACTCAGGAAGAAAACATATAACCCACCCAGGCCACTTTCCCACATACTATGTAAAGTCAAGAACACATTTGAAATCTATGCACACTGACTATGTAAACACTAAACAAATCAGAAAGGATGGAGGCAAGGGTTATACAGTTACCTTAAGGAGGAGGTTAAACCAACATGTTTCTCTATTTTATTATTTACTTGGCATTTTTAGGCGTATCTGCTTTTTCATAAATGAAGGTTGACATGTGTATAAAACAACTGTTTTTGCTGCACCATTTAAAATGAATTCTTTTTTCCTGAGCTATTGATAGAACACAGTTAAGATGAGAATTTCACTTTTTGATAAGCAAAACCTCTTAAACTTAGATGATTACTTGCTCATAGTAAAGTGTGATTTTTAAAGTATAGTATGTAACATTTCCCAAGAGAATTTGCAGTTTTGTTTGTTTGTTTGTTTGAGACAGACTTTCGCTCTCGTTGACCAGGCTGGGGTGCAATGGTGACATCCTGACTCACTGCAACCTCCGCCTCCCTGGTTCAAGCAATTCTCCTGCCTCAGCCTCCCAAGTAGCTGGGATTACCGGCATGTGCCACCACACATGGCTAATTTTTGTATTTTTAGTAGAGAGGGGGTTTCTTCATGTAGGCCAGGCTGGTCTCAAACTCCTGACCTCAGGTGATCCACCTGCCTCAGCCACCCAAAGTGCTGGGATTACAGGCATTAGCCACCACGCCAGGCCGGGAATTTGCATTTTAATGCTACAACTTATGAAAAGGTCGAACAAGGGCTCTTTTAAAGTTGAAGGAACTGATTAAACAGAAGGATTAAGGGATGTGTCTCAGATCACAGGGCACTTTAGGCAGGCATGTAAGGACTGCGTTGGGGATTCTTGTATCCTTTCCTGTCGACTGTGCTCCCTATGGCCTAGGAAAGGGTTCATGAAGGAACCTGAGAAAGGGCAGGAGTATTCTGTTTTAACACCAGTCTTTGTCACATGAAATATTTATAGGTAACATGTTTTTTCGGGTCGCTCAGTGGGTAGAATGGATAAACATTACCTGACGTTTAAGAATGTATTACTACTAGACGTTAAACTTGACTTCCCTTGTGACTTTCCAGGTACACTACCATCCTGGGGATGCATATATATATGTGTGTGTGTGTGTGTGTGTGCAGAAGAAGTGATCACGGTAAGGTAGAAATCAAGGGTAAAGAGAAGGTAATGTATCTGAGAAAATGCTGATCCAGGTTTTAGACTTGTACCGCTTTGGCCCCAGGAAGATATGGAAAATGTGGGATTTTGTAGAGGCATTTTGCAGAAAATCATGATCAGGATCAAGAGAGATGAAAGTTTCATCAGAGGTTCTTGCCAGCGTACCTCATTGAGGACACATGGAAATAGACCAAAGCAGCCTGTCAGGTTGCTCAGCCAGGGAATATATTTTTAAAAAATATGTTCATCATTTATCTTGGTAATTACAATCCAAGACTAACATTATGAATGCTAGAAACCTAAGACATTGGAGAGGAACAGAGAATATGTGGATTTCTTTTTAAGTCACATAACTTAAGAGTTGAGCTTCTTGATGTCGAATGCACTATAACTTCAAAGGGAGCCATCTTTAACTTTTTCTTGGGCCTGGGGGAATGCAACTCAGATATGAATTTCACCTTGCACCTCAGTTTCCACAGGAGTGACATGAGAATACCAACAGTACCTATTGTGAGGTCACTGTGAGGATTAATTTTTTTATATAAGTTTATTTATTTTATTTTATTTTTATTTATTTATTTATTTATTTTTTGAGATGGAGCCTCACCCTGTCTCCCAGGCTGGTGTGTAGTGGGGCGATCTCAGCTCACTACATACTCCGTCTCCCAGGCTCAAGCGAGTCTCCTGCCTCAGTCTCCCAAGTAGCTGGGACCACAGGCATGTGCCACCATGCCAGACTAATTTTTGTATTTTTAGTAGAGACGGGGTTTCTCCATGTTGGTTAGGCTGGTCTTCAACTCCTAACCTCAGATGATTCACCTACCTTGGCCTCCCAAAGTGCTGGGATTACAGGTGTGAGCCACCGTGCCTGATCTAGGATTAAATTTAAAAACACACATAAAGGGCCTCTCCCAGTGTAAACACTTTGTAATGTTAGCCAAACTCTGACACTATTATTTCTAAAGACAAATAACTCCTATTTATCCCTCAAGAATGAGCTCAGGGGCAGTGTTGTTCAGAACACTTTCTCCCAACCATGGCTACTCAAGTGGAACAGCTCTTCTCCTGTGCCCCCATGTCGCCCCATGTCTGCTGTGTTGCAGCTTTGCCTGACTTGGTGGCAATCACACCTGTGTCTCAGGCTTACCCCTGTGTAAGCTGCTAGAGAGCAGAAGCTGCATTTTATAATTCCTTGCATCCCAGGACCCAAGTGCAGGCCTAGTACAAAATAGTTGTTGAATAAAGTGATCCTCAATAAATATTTGTTGAATAGATACTTGAATGAAATGGTAATGAATCAAATTGGATGCTACTGAGAAAAATGGGGTGATCCAAAACACTGGCTAAGAAAATCTTAGGTTCCAAAAGGCCACAAAATGCCATTGCTGTAGCTGTGTTCTCAGTCAACCTACTCTCCCTACTTCTCAATCATACCCCTGCGCCAACAAATACTAAATGTAGAGGTTAGTGTCTACTGTCAAAATTATTTAGAAAACCCTGATTTCAAAATGTTTCATTTTGTTTTGATTTGATTTGCCTTAATCATAAGATTTCCCAGCCTGAGTGTCAGCAGAAAGCAAAATTTCCCAAAGACATTGGGCTTGGATGCCATTCTGTTTGAGAAATAGTCCTTAAAGAAGTGTGGTCTCCTGAAGGGCCACACACCTCTGTGGATGAGCAAGGCAGCAAGACAAAGGTTCCACTAGGCACAGAGCCTTGAGGAGGTGCGTGACTCCCTCCCCACAAGGAATAGGGTCTTTGGAGGAACCAGGGTCTCAGGTGAATGCCCCTACAAGGCACAAAGGGCTATAAATCATTAACAGTCTGTATTAGTCAGTGTTCTCCAGAGGGACAGAACTAATAGGATATATGTATATATGAAAGGTAGTTTATTAAGGAGAATCAACTCACACGATCACAAGGTGAAGTCCCACAATAGGCCATCTGTAAAGTGAGAAGGTAGAAAGCCAGTAGTGGTTCAGTCTAAGTCCAAAAGCCTCAAAAGCAGGGAAACTGACAGTGAATGCAGCCTTCAGTCAATTGCCAGAGGCCCGATAGCCCCCCGGCAACCCACCAGTGTAAGTTCAAGAGTCCAAAGGCTGAAGAACCTGGAGTCTGATGTCCAAGGGCAGGAAGCATACAACACAGGAGGAAGATGAAAGCCAGAAGACTCAGCAAGCAAGCTTATTCTGCCTTCTTCCACCCGCTTTGTTTCAGCCACGCTGGCAGCCAATTGAATGGAGCTCACCCACACTGAGGCTAGGTCTTTGTCTCCCAGTCCACTGACTCAAATTTCAATCTCCTCTGGCAACACCATCACAGACACACCCAGAAACGATACTTTGTCAACTGTCTAGGCATCTTTCAATCCAATCAAGTTGACACCTAATGTTAACCATCACACAGTGGTATAAACAATGCTATCTGACCTTGGGGAAGGAAACAGACCTCTGACTTTGGAGAAGAACACATAGAGTTTGTGTTGGTAAGAAATTGATGAAGGGTCTAATATTTCTGATATTTATTGGCAGTTCTTTCATTATAAGCAACATAAATCAATTATGCATAATTTAAGAAAAAAATTACTGGGATTACAAGGAGCAGCTCACCAAATTGAAGAGAAAACTGAAGAACCAGTTTTCAAAGAGCAAGACCCAAGGCAGTTTCTGAAAACCCAAGCAGTGATTACTAGTGACTGAAGGCTACACGCACTGATAGTGATATGCTCCACGTGCTCCCCACCTTGGTGCTCCTCCCCCAAGGCTCAAATTCCAGGGAAAGGGCCTCTGATTGACCTTTCCTTGATCACATGACCACTGATCAACATCTCACTATGGGAATAGAGCATTTGGACTGCTGTTACCAGAAGAAAGTGCCATGAATGTTGGGCAGTGTAGTAACAGCTGACTGTTAACCTATGGTCTCCTTTCAGCAACGCTGTGAAGTACTAGGACTTCCATTCAATGGAAGGGAAGAGTGAGTCTTGGCAAGTTTAAGCCACCAGTCCAAGGGATTTGAATGGAGTACTTGCCTGAGTTTGGAGCCCAAGAACATCACCTTTACAATTTTTTTCCCCTGGCAGCAAAGTCTAGGCTCTTTCCACTACAAAGCTTCTGAGCTGGGCTTTAAAAGGTGGGTGGGATTCCAAATGGCAGAAACATGAAGGGAAAGAAAGTGGGAAATGACCAAGTCATTTGCTAGGCCATGCATTTGGTATTTGCACCATTCCGTTCAGCCAGAGATCCAGTATGCTTTGTAAATGTTAAACCAAGAAAAAAAGCATTCTAGGAGTTTCCTTTGAGACTCACAAACATTCTGCTAAAGGGAAAGCAATCCAAGGCAACATTTGTTTAAATTAAAAATAACAATAAAAAGAAAAATTTGACATCTATTCCTGGCCAAAGGTTGAGCATTAAATAACATTCAAATTTGGCTTTGATAAAAAAAAAAAAAAAGTATGTTGTTTTGGATAGCTATATTTTAGCAATTTTTGCAAGCCTCAGAGGGAACTAAAAATTCCTTAATTGCTTCCTCATTTTTACATACTCCATTACATTGAACCTCAACAGCATCTGTCACTAAATTACCAGCATTACAAAAACAGTGTATATTCCATACACGGAAGAACCTCAAATACCTGAAAATAACTCCAAATATTTAAGGGGCCTATTGAGCATTTTTTAACATTAATTTTAGTCTTTAAAATTTCTTGTTATGCCTAGTTATCTGGGACATACCCGAAGGCCTTTGTTGTTTTTTTTTTTCATTCATAATATAAAATTTTTCATTGCAATTCTCCCTAATCAGCCTATTTATAAGAATAGTTGTGCATCTTCAAGAAAACGAAGATAATTTTGTGTTTGACATTATAAGATACTGAACCTTACATCAGAGATTTTAAGAAAAAAGAGTGTATGAAATGGAAATCAATATTTTGGGAGCTTCTTCTATGTGCCAGATAGGTGACTAGGCCTTTTCCATTCCAACATCTCAGCGATCCAAACGTCAGCATTTGGAGAGCTGTCATCTGCCCCAGTGATACTGCCCTTCACAGGCCAGGTAGTTGGAGCTAAGGAGCAATTTACTTGAGGCCACATAATAATTAAGTGGGTGAACTGGACTTTAACCCCAACTAGATAAGACACTAAAGCTCTTGCCCTTTACAAATAGAATATGTATTTTTTTTTTCAAGAGCCAATAGCCTTGGGTCTCCGTCCCTTTCCCACTCCAAATAATCTAGAAGATGAAAACAAGACAAAAAATGTTTTCTAAAAAGACTAGTGGTTGATGCTTTGTCTCTTGGTTTGAATTCTAGCCTTGCCTCAGTTGCTCAATGATCCAATAGCTATCATAGGATTGTCACATGCCACTATCTTCCTGACACATGGCAAACCCTGAAACTCTGAAATGTTAATTCTAATTCATCCTTATTCATTAACTCCAAACTGGTCACCAAGTCTTGCCAATTCCATCTGCGTGCTTCTTAAAACTGCCCAGGAAGCGCCAGGTCTACCCCTTTTGACAGCATGTTCATGCTACGGCATCATGATGTGCTGTTTCTCATTTTCCTCTTCATTTTTCTATCTCTCCCACTAGGCTCCAAGAACTGAAAAGCAGGGCCTGAGTCTCCTTTGTCTCTGGGTACCCCAGGCCTAGCACAGATCCTGACATAGCACCGGGACTCAGCAAATGTTGGCTAAATAAAAGAATAAATAAAGGAACAAACATGTTATATATGACAGTAGATGCATGAACCCTCTAAAAGCAATAATAGAGCAATACAAACAGAATAGTATTGGCTCTGCTCTTCAAAAGCCTTTTTAAAATTCATATGCCTTTTCTGTTTCTGGCTGTTCTCTTTGCTCCAATTAGACACATTTATTTATCCTCTCTTGAGTCCACCTTTCCCTGTTTCCCTGAAATTTTGGCTCTCTCACCATACCTAGAATACATACAAACTATAATTGGACATACATCATATGCATGTACATTCACTGCCTGGATCCAGCATTCTTATCTAAGCAATTCTAACCAATGAGCACTAAAGGAAAGGCAAAATACACTTACTATTAGTTTTCTTTAGCATGCCCTTTTTTTCTTTGTGTGGTCAATGCTGGTCTCTCAAAGGATAGTTTCTAGTCACCTTTATTACAAAGGCCTTTCTGACCTGCCCCTATCTTGTCTGGTGTCTTCCATTAGGACATTTCATTCAGATGGTGTATCATTCTCAGAAAATGGAAGCCACACCAGAGAGTACACTAGTGGTAATTTAATATGGGAACTAGTTACAACAGCACTGGGAGGGCTGAAAGGGCAAACAGGAGACGGTGAGACCACCCAGAGGTTAGCAACAGCAGAAAGCCAGTATCCCTGCTGTGGACAGAACATCAAATGGTGGAGGCGTGATCAGAGCTCAGGACCTACAGCTACTCTAAAGTGAGGGACTGCCCAGCAGGAGTTGGAACAACAGATGAAACTGTGACTATGGCCAAAGAGGCTTCTTGAAGCAAAAAGAGGCAGGCAGAAAGACCCTGGCATTGTCCCTTTCCCTGTTGTTCAGCTTCCTGAAAGGTCCTCCCATTGGCCAATTGATAAAGGTTGCCTGGCCGTGCAAGTTGCAAAGGTCACTCTGTGTGGTGCAAAGTCAATTAAGGGAAGAGTGTCGAGTAGATGTGAATCCAGACAGCAGAAAAATATCACACTCTTCAGGTCTCTTCCCTGCTTTTCCGGTTTGTACACTTATTTAAATAATGTATATCATGTCTATTTAATTAAGCCATTATTTAATTGAGGTTAAGCCCCAAGGTGATGGGAAAAATATCTATGGGCTCATTCACTGCCCTCCCAACCCGGTCATTCACACTTCCTGAGCCACAGTTTCTTCACTTCTAGGAGAGAATTGTAATACCTACATCAGAAATATAAATTCAATAAGGTAATTGATGTAAAACATTTAGAAAATTACTTGAATGCAGGAAGTCTTTTGATAAATGGAAGTTTTGTTTTTCATTGTCCTAACATCTGAGAAAGGGTAAATTTCCAGGAGAGCTGGTTACATTCTCTCACATCACTGTCTCCCCCCATACCTTTGTCTCTCTCTCTCCCTCTCCTCTCCCCTCCATACACAGTAGATACACACATATATCATGATTTAGAACTTCATTCACTGAATTCAAAATCGGCATCTTCATCATGTATCCCTCTTCCCTTCTTCTCTCACCTAGTAAGTTCTCTCCTTCCCATCTCTTCACTTCTTTACTTTTTCTTGTTTGCTTGCTTTCTTCCTCCTAAGACAGTATCACTTTAAACTGCAAATCACTTATGACATGAGGAAAAATATTTGCCCATAGAGGTTGGCCTAGAAGGAATTTCAGCAGGAGTTGAGATGAAGAATTCAGTAAACAGAGCATGGGGGCAATAATAGACCAAGCTTGCAGCATTGTGCTTGTTGAAGAACCCTGGAATAACTCCCTAGATGTTAGAAAATCAGGAAGATGGATCCCTGAAAACCCATGTTTTCAAATTCAGTCACTCGGGTGCTCAGAATAGGCTTGATATCTACAATACATCTTACTGATCTGTTAATTACTAAACTTTCAGACCTTTCCCATGCAATACATTCTTTCTTTCTCCTTCTCCTTCTCCTCCTCCTTTTTCTTCTTTCTCATTTTTCAGGAAGAAGTGGCCTCAGAAATGCCTATAATTTCTTACCTCCTCCTGCCAAAAAGTGTTTCAATCCCTACCACTAAATGTATTACTAAAATCCTGGCTTCTCTTTCTTTATCAGATGCAAACTAGTTTTAAAAATCTATGAAGGACCTATTATGTACACGATTGCATGATAAGTACTTTGGAGGTGATTTTTCTTTGAGTACTTCAGGTTATTTGGTTATTAACTTGACACCATAGAAATATATCTGAAGAAAAAAATTATCCTTCTGTAGTGCTTATGTTCTTAGAGGAATTACAAAAAGACGGTCGCAAAGAAAACTTTTCTAGCACAGAGAACTATAAAATACAAGTCTTTGTTTCTAAAATCACCTGTACTCATTGTTTCTATTCCCTAAACCACAATATGGTTACTTTAAAGCCATTTCCTAATTACAAATATTCAGCTATACTCTACTTAAACAAATTTACAAGTAAAAAGCAAACAACCCCATACAAGAGTGGTCAAAGGACATAAAGAGACACTTTTCAAAAGAAGACATATATGCAGCCAACAACTATATGAAAAAAAGCTCAACGTCACTGATCATTAGAGAAATGCAAATCGAAACCACAAAATACCATCTAATACCAGTCAGCATTACTATTACTAAAAAATCAAAAAATAACAGATGCTGATTAGGTTGCGGAGAAAAAGCAAGTCTTACACACTGTTGGAAGGAATGTAAATTAGTTCAGCCATTGTGGAAGACAGTCTGGCAATTCCTCAAAGACCTAAAGACAGTAATAACATTTATCTCAGTAATCCCATTACTGGGCATATACCCAAAGGAATATAAATCATTCTCTTATAAAGACACATGCAAACCAATGTTTATTGCAGCATGATTCACAACAGAAAAGACATGGAGTCATCCTAAATGTTCATCAATGACAGACTGGATAAAGAAAATGTGGAACATAACACCATGGAGTACTATGCAGCCATAGGAAAGAATGAGGTCATTTCTTTGGAGGGACATGGATGGAGCTAGAGGCCATTATCCTCAACAAACTAATGCAAGAATAGAAAACCAAATTATCGCATGTTCTCACTTATAAGTAGAAGCTAAATGATGAGAACACATGGACACATAAAGGGGAACAACACACACACGGGCCTTTCAGAGGATGGAGTATGAAAGGAAGGAGAAGATCAGGAAAAATAACTAATAGATACTAAGATTATTACCTGGGTGATGAAATAATCTGTATGACAAATGCCCACGATACAAGTTTATCTATGTAACAAACCTGCACTTGTACACCTAAACTTAAAAGTTAAACGAAGAAAAGAGAGAGAGAGAGAGAGAGAGAGAGAGAGAGAGAATGTCTAGGGAGCTGATATAGTTTGGATATTTGTCCCCACCTAAATCTCATGTTGAATTATGATTGCCAGTGCTGGAGATAGGTCCTGGTAGGAGGTTGTTTGGATCATGGGAGAAGACCCTCATGGCTTGGTGCTCTCTTCCTGATAGTGAGTTCTCATGAGATCTGGTCATTTAAAAGTGTGTGTGTGTCCCCTCACCCGCCAGCTTTCTGTCTTTTGATCCTGCGTATGCCATGTGATGTGCCTGCCCCAGCTTTGCCTTCCGCCATGACTGTAAGCTTCCTGAGGCCTCCTCAAAAGCAGATGCTGGTGTTGTGTTTCCTGTACAGCCTGCAGAACTGTGAGTCTTTTATTTTATAAATTACCCAGTCTCAGGTATTTTCTTACAGCAATGCAAGAATGGCCTAATACAGGAGACCACATACTATATTTGAGACAGTGCCAAGCTCTTGGGAAACAATAAAACAGAGCCCCTCTGGACAATACATTATGTCCTCTGGACAAAATGTGAATATATTCACAAGAAACGTCAGGACCCAAGCACCCCAAGGAATGAGAGACTAATGCTGTTTCCTCAGACAACCATATTTGTCCTAAAGATCAGTAGGAGTTCACCAGCTAGAAGAGGGGCTGAGGCTATTCAGGGTAGGGAAAGGGCAAGTGAAAAGTCACATCACTCCAGCTCACAAATATCGCCTTTGTGGGGTAGATTTTATTGCTCTTCCTAACAATATAATGTTCTTCCTACTGTCCTAACAAATCAAAGTTTCTGTCCATTCTTGTAGGTGAATTAGGCATCGCCACCTGAGAACATAATACAGTGTCTCCTGTGGAAGGGTAGATTTCCCCAAACCCGCTGATGCTGGGTTCAGCCATGTTACTTGTAAATTGACTTGATACTTATTATGTCTAAGAATATTTAAAAACCACCGCATATATTTCTACAGGCTCTCTTTTACACTTTTTTTTCCCACAGAAAAAGCAGGTCCCTGATAAGAATTGATTCTTCATCCTGGGTTCTGAATGGCAGCTGACCCACAGATGTCGACACATTGGAAATAAATGATTATCTTATGACATTTGAGATTTGGGCAGGGGGTTGGTAAATGCAGCAAAAGTATATCATACAAATCCTCCTTTATCTCACAAAAAATATTTTATATTTTCCCAAATTCTATACCATATTATGCATTAAGCTTAATATGAAGAGCTATCACTTCTATAATTCATTTTAAAAGTTAAAAAATTTAAGGTTTAGTCAATGCCTCTGTAAAAAATGAGTCTGATTTTTCCAGTTTCTATAAAAAGAAAAGTGGCTTAACAACTCTTCCTAAAAGAGCAGACACTCTACTAGGAAGTAAAGGCACACAGAAATTAATGAGGACTGATTTCATTTCTTTTTTCTCCCATCTGTTCCAAGACAGTTACATTGTTTTGTCACTATCAAAAGATAGTAAGTAGAGGCCACATGGCTTGGGAAAAAAACATTGAAATATAACTGAATTCTAGGTTTAGTCATCTCTGAAATGAAAAATAAGACGTATTCTTACTCAGGTTTAAGTATTTCTGTTATGCAATGAAAGAGTTGAAGAGCAAATCTCCAAAGTCCTTTCCTTTTATAAAATTATTTCACTTTAGTTTCCTAAACATATAAAAACATAGTGAACCCTAAGTTCCAAAGGACCCTTTTGTGTCTGGTTTATTGTAGCTTTCCAATATCTGGCCCAGCACCAGGCATGGAATAGGTGTTCCATAGAGGTTTGCTGAGTGACTGACTGACTGATTGAGTGAGTATATGCAGGAAACAAATACTGAACACCATTCTAAAGATCTTAGTGTTAGCCACTAAGATCCCCCAAATGGAAAAGATACAATCTCAGTTACCTTCAATAAAATACAGTGAGTATAGCAACAGAGAAAGGCATGGGGTGATATAAAAACCTATACACGTAAGAACTCAAGTTGGCTCTTCGACCCAACCTCCTGTTGGAAAAGGCTTTTCACTTCTCAAAATATTTGCACATCTATTAGAAGTATTTTCAGAGTCATATTTGAGGAGTAGCTATTTAGGGATTACAAAATATCAGTCAGGTGAGATGTGTCCCCTTAAGTACCATATAAAAATGGTTCAAGAAACTTAAGAGGGGCAGGAGGATAGTAAAACCCAGGCTTCCATCAATTGAAAATAATGGAGAAAACAGAGCTCTTCAAACAACTGCTCTAGAGACATCCCAAGAGATAGAAATTTAAGACAAGATTTTTTTAAAAAGTCTGGGTGTGAGGCTCAATCACTATGTACTAAATAAGGAGTTAATATGAGTTTTATATATAGAACATGTAGTTATTTTAAAGAGGGCCACGGATGGGGCTCATTTTAGTCTGAGACCAGTTGAGAAATTTTGGATGGCTGAGATGAACACCTATTAGTCAGTGGTCTCCAGTACTATTATTTGACCATTTTTCTATTTAGAACTCATTCAAACTTATATGGCATATTACATTTAATTAATTGAGTGTTTATGTGTTAAGGAGTTATTTGCTTGTGACTATAGTGAAATTTCCAGGATTTACGACAGGAACATTTGAGAACAGCGACATGTGTTTCCCTCCGATTTGTATAGCTTCATTCATTATAATTTTTCCTGATGTTTTGCCTACCATATTATTAACTTCCCCAAAGCAATGAAATACCAGCTTGTCTTCTCACGGCAGAGAAATGAGAGGAATAATTATGAATGTGGAAATCCTAGTGAAAACATGCTTCTATTGAAAGAGGCTAGTAGTCCAAGAAGGAGCTCCCCTAGATTTATAGAGACCACTAAAAGAAAAAACACACACACACACAAGAAAACAGATGTATTTTTTTCATCCAGTATGCTGGATGTCCCATATGCAGGGGAAAGAGATTATATATAAATATATTATATATATATGTATACATGTGTGTGTGTGTTTGTGTGTGTGTGTGTGTGTGTGTGTGTGTGTGTGTGTGTGTGTCATGCTGGGAAAGAATTTATATTTTACTACAAGTTATAAAGTCTAAATAAATCATCAAGGTTACAAGTGTGTGCCATGCATAAATATTTAATCACTGCAAAGTGTTCTTTTCAAAATGTAAGAGTTTGTAAGCACAGTGTTTGATTTGTAACTGACTCCAGGGGCAATGTTGAGATGTGTTCCTCACAACTCTTGGCTACTTAAGATCTTACAATCATGAGGAGGAGGAGAGTGTTAGGCAGATTTCAATGCCTGTCAATGAAAAGACGTAGAATAGTCTGGGAAATCAATTCCAGTCAGGGCTGTAGATCAGCAGTTATTTTACAAAGAGCTGGGGCTGACAGGACCACCACAGTCATTCGTGTTTATTGTTCAGCCAGGTGTTTGGGGGCCATCCAGGCTCAATGCAGATCATGTGAAGAAACCAGCAAGGGGCAAGTGTAGGGAGAAAGGAAGAGGACAGTGAGGGGCAGGCAGTAGGAGACGGCAGGGTGTGAGGATGGGCTCGGAGGCAGACTTCCCCCTGTTTAAGATGGTGTTTGTCTTAAAACATCCTGCAGCCTCCATTGTTATTTCTCACAACATCACGACCGGTGTAGGCACTCTGTCCATCCGGGTGGCCTCTTCTCACAGGAAAAAAAGAAGCCCTTGATTTACATTCTCCCCTCAGAAATGTTCCCTGCCTTTCTGCTTCATGTTGCCATGTTTTCCTTGCCTACCCTGATGTTCCACATTCGTTTACACAACCTCTCAACTGGCCACTAGTTCCAAATGTGTGTTCATTAAGAGGAAGGTTAGATTGAAAAATAACTCCCAGTCTTAATTCCTACTTCCAAAATCTGTGCCTCAAAGCTGCTCCACAGTTTAAAGTTATTTCTATCTGTGGATATGTGGGGAAGGGAAGGAAATTTACAAAGTAAAAGTAACCAGCCCAGGACAGGTCATCTGGGTGACGAGGTAGGGATAAGTATATTTTCTTCATGGTCAACATTTCTTAATTTTTCTTAAAGACAAAAGGTTTATTTAGGAAAAAGACCCTAATCACCTATCTGGGACGGGGAGACCCTGTACAGCAAAGAAGTTTCCAAATCCCTAAACCTCAGAGAAGCGGGTAATTGCTATTCACGAGACAGGTAATGGAGTGGTACTAGGCTGCTGAATGGCAGGAACAGAGAGAGATCCAAAGAGACCAGTGGGCACATTGGAAAAGGTCCTGGGGAAAGGTTGAGAGAAAATCCCACTTACACTGTGGCTAAATAAGATTTTAGGGAAAAGAAATGTTGCATGAAATATACACTACTTACACTTTCTCAGATTTCTTCCATCACCCCCTTCTTCCTCTCTCTTAGGCAGAGATCCTGATGGGCCAGTTATGCCTCCACTTCTGGAGTCTGATAAAATTCTACAATGAGGACATGAGATCTGATCAGCCACCAGCAGTCCAGATGACTCAACATGGAAGAGGGAGAAAGAGTTAGCTACCCTTTGGGATGAACTTTGATCAATGGGAAAGAGAAGGCAGGGGGATGCTGAGACATAAATCCCGTTCTGTTTTTTCTTTCTGGGATTTCTCCCTGTTCCCTTTTTCCCTACCAGATGAATTCTGTGTGGTAACCAAGCACACCTACCTAGTGATCTCCTGGGTCTCTTTTTGACGTGTCTGTTTCGTATTTCGTTAAATGTATTTGTTGAGCTATTGTAATGCAGCCACTCTACTAGGAACTAAGGTGACACAGAAATTAATGGGGACTGATTTCATCTGTGGGAAACCTATGAGGGCTTCCCTGGGAAGGACATGTTTGAATTAGTACTTGCAGTGTACTGTGATAATAGCAATAAGCCAAGTGTTCTAGAGCAACAAGCTGTGACACACGATCATTGCAAGGGCCCCTGCCAATGACAAGCCAAAACTCATAACTCAAGCCAGGATGTGAAGCTCAGGAAAATGTGTTGTTTATTATTAAGCTTTTATAAGTCTCAAAGCAAGATTGTGGGGGTTCAGAAACCATTGATTCTCAATGCCTTCTTTTTAAATCCTTAGCTTTTACAATAATTTTCATTATAAATAAGAATTTCATAGAAATTACCCAAATCCACCTTTTTAAAACTACCTAATATATGGAACAAATGCCAATCGTGAGGCTAAAGCTCACACCAAGTTTGTTATCAAAATGAACAATCCAGAGGAGGCACGGAAGATGGCCTCATTGAAACACTGACCTCATCAAAACATTGGGGCATAAGATCCCAAAGAACAGCAATATGGGGGAGGGGGGAGGGGGGAGGGATTGCATTGGGAGTTATACCTGATGTAAATGACAAGTTGATGGGTGCAGCACAGCAACATGGCACAAGTATACATATGTAACAAACCTGCACGTTATGCACATGTACCCTACAACTTAAAGTATAATAATAATAAATAAATTAAAAAATAAAAAAAATAAAAAAATAAAAAAAAAAAAGAAATAATGTGCCGACTTTTAGTCTAAACTTTGTTATTCTCTGATTTTTCAGAAGTAGCACCAATTTCAGTCCACACTGAAGAATTCCCCAAGGTAACGTTACTATAATTTTTAAACTTCTATATTAACCATTCAACTTTTCATTCTTAACACATGCAAAGGTCTATCTGTATAATACATATTTAGAGAATAAAATAGATTTTCTGGAATTTCATATTATGTTATAAGACAGATAATTTGAATTGTGATAATTTGCCATGCATCTTCTGTGTCAAGTTTCCACCAAGTGATATGTTGGAGATTCCCTGACATGATGTACCCATTTCTCAGAAAGCAAGGAGCCAGTGAGTGTTATAATGCTCCAAATATAAACAAAGCATCGTTGTGGTAGGTGGGCTATAATATGGCCCCCAGGGATGTCTGCCTCCTGGCATTCACCTTTTTGGGTAATCCTTTGTGAGTGGCTGTGCCTAGTTATTTGCCTGTACTGAATAGCATAAAGCAAATGTGATAGGATGTCATTCATAGATTAGGTACAAAAAACTGTAACTTCCATCTGTTTCCCTCACCTCCCCTCCCCTCCCCTCCTCTCTCCCTTCCCCTCCTATCCTCTTCCCTTCATTTCCCTTCTCTCTTTCTGGAACACTCACTTTGAAGATACAAGCTGCCATTTTGTGAGTTGCTTCTATGGCTAGAGCCACAGGACAAAAAACTGATCTCTCTGGCCAACAGCCAGTGAGGACTACCAACAGGCAGTAAGTGAGTGAACTTGGAAACAGATTCTCCCCAACTCCAACAACTCAGTCAGAAGACTGCAGGTCCAGCCCCAGCCCCAGCTCCAGCCCCAGCCCCAGTCATGGGACTACAACCCATGAGAGACCTTGAGCCACAGAATGTAGCTAATACTCCTCCAAATTTACTCATCCACAGAAACCATGAAATGATAACTGTTCTTTGAAGCTGCTAAGTTCAGGGATTATTTGTTGTACAACAACACATAAATAAGACAATAGTCTTCCTCCCAACTTTAAGATAGTTTCTCCATAAGTAATTGCTAAGGTGTATTAATCCATTTTCATACTGCTATGAAGAAATACCTGAGACTGGGTAATTGGTAAAGAAAAAGAGGTTTAATGGACTCACAGTTCCACCATGGCTGAGGAGGCCAAGGCTTCACAATCATGGCAGAAGGTGAAAGAGGAGCAAAAGCACATCTTACATGGTGGCGGGCAACAGAGTGTGTTCAGGGGAACTGCCTTATAAAACTGTCAGATCTTGTGAGATGTATTCACTATCACAAGAACAGTACAGCAGAAACCCACCTCCATGATTCAATTACCTCTCACCAGGTTCCTCCCATGACACATGGGGATTATGGGAGCTACAGTTCAAGATGAGATTTGGGTGGGGACACAGCCAAAGCACATCACAAGTCATACCTTAGAAGTCTAGCTATTGAAATAAAATCATTGATAAAGTACAATTGAAAAGTCAAGATCACAACTTACTCATTGACAAAATTTTCCCCAAAGTTCTATAAAACCAGTGATTCTCCATATTACCCATGCTGTCCTTATCTTTTAACACATTGCATATAAAACACACTATATTTATTCGCTGTCTTCTTTTGTTCCAATTAGAATAGAAGCTCCATCAGGGCAGGAATTTTATTTTATTTTTTTCCATACTTACATGTCTCAAAGACTGAAACCAATGCTTGGCACACAGGAGTTGCCCAATCAATGTTTCTTGAATGAATGAATTTGACATGTTTCAATGTCAAATTTATAACTTCTACCCACAAGCCATAAACCATGAAATTTGCTGTCCCCAATCGCTGCTTCCACTTTTCCAAACTCACAGTCTGCCCCAAGCTGTTAATTCCACCTAAAATCCTGTGTGTCTTAGATGGCATTTCTCAGATGCAGAATCTGAGACAAGAATTTGTGGGAAATCAATTTATAAAGAAACTACACCCGAGAGAAACCAGGGAAGAGTGGTGAGCATGACCGACAGGAGAAGTCAAGCAAGAGTGTGATTTCAGGCAAAGTATCAGAGAGGGTAACTTCAGCTTAATCCCACTGGGGAGCTCTTAAGTATAAATTATCCCTCCAAATTACACCCATACTAATCAGTCATTGACTGAGGGCTGCCCCAGGGATGTAAACTCCCAGGTACTTGCAGCTGTCCACAAGTGTGGGTAGAGCCAAGGCTAGGCCGCCAAAGAAGAGACACAGGTGCTGGCTTTATAGGCAAAACAGCATTGAAGCTGAGAGAAAGGAATAGAGAGCCAGTAACAGGAAACCAAGGAGACCTGAGTGGAGCTCCAACAGTGTCTGCTATTCTACATAGGATTTTTACCAGTTTATTTTATTGAAATCCTACCAACATTCACATAATTCTTTCTCTATGTGCCTCAGCACTATACTAGACCCATGTATACAGCCTTGTTATTCTTCATTAATTTTCCCTCTACTTTCCTAGATTTTAAACTCCATAAAAACAGAGATAATAAGTTACAGAATTTTGTGTCTTCCCCACTGTGTTGTAAACATAGCAATAATAATTAATATCTCTAGACTGTAATTCCCATGATGGTAAATATCAGTGTATCACCATATATTCAGCAACTGTCACATATACCATATGTAATATACCATATACAAGTGACTGGCGTATGGTAGACACTAAGTAAATGTTTTTAGAATAAGTATGAGGGCTTTATATGCTACAAAAAAAATGCTTTCTTATCTATTATTTTATTTATCCTTCACAGGATACAGAGAGGCATATGTAGTAGAAGGGACTATCCCATTTTTCGGAAAAAAAAAAAAAAAGGGCTCAGCAATGCAGACTGACTTACCCAATGACTGACTTACTAAATAGGCACTGAGTAGTGCCTCAAGACTAAAGTTGATTTCAAGTTCAATTTGCTTTCTCCTAAGCAATCCTGATTGATGAACAGGCTGGGAACATATTTGAAGACTGAAATCAGCTGAGAGACCCAAGATGCCCCAGTCTTTTAACAAAGCTACCCCAAGGTGATTTACTCCAAGAAAAGTCATAGAAGGCACATTTATTGAGCACATAAAAGGTAATCAATAATTTTTTAATTTTATCGAATGAAATCACATGAAATAGAATGGAAATGGTTGGCTGGAATTACATTAGATTGAAATCATTTAAATTGAACTAAGTTTTCTGGTGTCTTTTACTTCCTAAATCCCCCATTTTTGTGTGAAACTGGGAGTGGGAGAAGTAGAGAGGAGGCTAGAAGTGAGGCTGCTGACTGCCCATTGCTGGCTGGAATTCATTAAGATGTGGGAAGCAACTATCAACAGGTGAAATATCCAGAGCACAGCATTGCAAACTCATCTCAAACCACGTGCACCTGCTATTCTCCAGGCAGCATTCTGTTTACCCAAACCTTTCATCACAACTCCTGCCACCTTCAAAAAAATATATTATTTTCCTTACTACTCTATCATCAATTAGATATCATTGGTGAAAGCATTCAGTCTAGTTTATGGCAAGGTGGGAAGGACTGATTGATAGAAACACTATAGCAGATGCTCTCTGTACCTCAACCCTATCCTGTTCCAGGGTACATCCATAGAGACTACTACAAACTCTGGAGACTGCCTGAGAACTTGGCCCAAGCACGGCAGACAGGAAGACAGTGTTAATGTCCCCTGAGAGTAGCTCTCAGCCAATGGAAAGTGGGAGTTGAGAATAAGTACCCTGATTTTCTCACTCTTCTAATGGGCAGCCCTATAGTGTAGTCAATGTGTCTTTCTAGAGTTTCCCAAAGGGATTGAACCTTGGTTGCCCATAGCAGTCACCTTTTCAACTGCATACCTTTTCTTGGTTTCCGTGTCTTTCCTTTCTCTTTCCCACTCCCATGCCTGTTGCTATGGTTTAAATAAGTTCCCTCCAAAATTCATGTTGAAATTTAATCCCCATTTTGGGGATATTAAGAGGTGCTATTAAGAGGTCTTTAGGAAGTGATTAAATTATGAGGAACTTCATGAATGAATTAATGCCTTATAAAAGAGCTGGGGAGAACTAGCATAGGCCCTCTTTGCCCTTCTGCCTTTCTCCATGTAAGGACAGAGCAAGAGGGCCCTCACCAGATGCCAAATATGTCAGCACCTTGATCTCGAACTTGGCCTCCAAAAATTTGAGAAACAAATTTGTATTATTCATAAAATACCTAGCCTCAGGTATTTTGTTATAGTAGCACAAATGAATTAAGACACATTTTTCCCATGATCACCTCTAAAATAAACTATTTGCATCCAAATCCTCATCTCAGGGTTTGCTTCTAGTGGAATCTAAGCCTACGTTTTATGCCATTCACGTGCATTTAACTGTTTAAAGCAGACAGGCAGAGAAACAGCCCAAAGGCATAAACCAGATTTATCAGCATCCCTAGCGAATAGATATAAAGTCTCTTACTTCTTAAGTGCAATGGGCTTTAAATTTGTGTTGATCTCTAGTTAATATTGATCTCTACTCTGAGAATTGGAGAATGAGAGAATATTAATAAATAAGATAGTACAGTGGGGGGAATAAATTGCAATAAAGAGCCTGCACAAAAGCATCTCTAGGAGTGGTCACATTGTCTGTCTACATAGCAAGCAGACTGGCATGGTGGAAAGAGCTCTGGACCGAATGTCAGAAACCTGGATTCCAGTGCTGTCATTGCCATGAATTCATCACTCAGCCTTGTTAATTTATCTCTTTTATCTTCAGTTTTTCTTCTGGAGACTTACAGGACTGGATTATTTGATTTCCACAGCCCTTTTGAGCCCCCAGTTTCCATGAATCCATGGAAGGGGATAAAGTGCATGGCACTTCTTTAAAGGTGTGTTCCACAAGTAATTAATAAACAAGCAAACTGTTCACACAGCACTGGCTGTGTGAAGAGGGACTGTTTAATTAGGCACACCAGCTGTTCCAATCTGTCTAGACAGACTTCTCTTTTTCCCCAGAACAGCTTTGGCCACACTTGCTCCACATTATGACAAGGTGTCCTTTGGCTACAGATAGCAATTTTGTTGGGTGATAATTCTGATGCCCATAGAGTCAGCTATGGAACTTTCTTTAGTTTTAATGCTGTTTGCCTTTCCAGGTGGAACTGGAGAGATTTACCCAAGAAATAGCTAAGAGAGGCAGTTTGTGCAACAGAAGTCACCGAAAATAGCTTCTAGTGTAGCCTTCATGCCTACCTGTCCATCATCATTAGTGGGCTCTTTAGTTCCTGCTTCCATTTCCCATCCCTACCTTTGTGGAATAAAATATTTCAACATCAAAAGGAAACTTCCAAGTCATACAGGTGAACCCCCCACCAAACCAATATAATAAGTCTTCTCAAGATCTCTGACCAAAGATCTTGGAGCAGAGAAAGTGATTCCTTGACACCCAGGTTCCTTGATATCCAGGCTTGAGTCATGGGACAACATTGGCAAATAGATTGTAAAATGTTTGACTTCCTAAGTGCAACAGGCTTCAAATTTGTGTTGATCTTTAGATGATTTTGAACAGAATTTATCTGGTCTGAGAATTGGATAGTAAATCTATGAAATTGCTGTTAGTGATTAAAGAGTATTTTCAAAGTGCAGCCAGTCAATTAGATAAGCACAAACTCATTGGATATGATTTTTTAAAAACATTACACTTTCACCTTTTATTGCCCTTTTCAAATGTATTCAGGAGAAGAAGATGAAAAGCTGTCAAGGAACATAACTTTTTATTTTTTTCTTGTAGTCCTCCAGTTATATTAAGCCATAAAACAACCTTCATTCAGTTACTGAAAGTATCTGGCCAAGACACTGTTCAACAGTTCAATCCTTATTCATGCTTAGACTTCTCCTACTTCTCACCCCACATAAACAAATAAAATAAGCAATTCAAAAGTCATATATTAGAAGGACAATGCATCATGATCAAGAGTGCAATCAAGGTTCATTTAGATTTAACATTCAAAATCCAATCAATATAAAGCTTTTCCCCTAAGAATGGGAATAAGGTAAGTGATATACTTCCACTCTTACAGTCAATTGATTTTTGATGAAATATTCAAAGTGATTTAATGAGGAAAGAAAGTTTTTTCAATAAATTGTGTTGAAACAACTGAATATTCATAAGGTAAAGATTGATATGTATTATAAAATATATATCGTATATATTATAAAATATATATCTATCTATATATAAAATAAACCCTTACTTCAAACTACACACACAAAATAGATTATAGACCTAAAAGTAGGAGAGAGATTATAAAGTATAAGAGAATATCTTCATGACCTTGGTATAGGCAAGATTTTCTGGGCAGAACCTTGAAAGTATTAGTCAAAAAAGGAAAAGAACTGATAAATTGGACTTGATCAAAATTTAAACTTTTATCCACCAAGAAAAAATAGAAATGACTAGGCAAGGCACCCAGTGGAATAAAAACATTTGTAGGATAAATATGACAAAGGACTGTATCCAGAATATGTAAAGAACACCTACAACTCAAAAATAAAAAGTCAAACAAACTACGTAAAAATGGCAGTGCAGAGAAAGGGGAAAAGTGAAATACTGGAGCAGACATCCCACAGAGGAAAATATGTGAATGGTTAAAAGCCTGTAACAAAGTGCTCAACATCATTGGTCATCAGGAACATTCAAATTAAAACCACATGGTGATATCCACTGCACACCTACTAAAATGGCTAAAATATTTTAAACTGAAAATAACAAGAGTTGATGAAGATGAAAAGCAACTGGAACTATCACACATGGTTGGTGGGCATGTAAAATAGTAAAACCACTTTGGAAAATGATTTGACAGGTTCTTAGAAAATTAAATATATACTCTACCCTATAATCCATGAATTTCACTTCTCTGCATTTTCCTAAGGGAAATAAAAACTTAAGTTCTATGTCCACGAAAATATTTTCCGACAACTATTCTGAACTCTTTATTCATAAAAGCCAAAAACTTAAAAAAAACTCAAATGTCCCAACAGATACATAAAATTCATGATATTCATTGAATAAATAAATTCTGATATATGCATATAATGGAATACTACTTCATGTAGTAAAAAAGAAATACACTACTGATACATGCAACAATATGAATGAATCTCAAATATAGTGTGCTGAGTGAAATAAAAATAATCATGGAAGGGTATATACTATATGATTTCATTTATATGAAGTTCTAGGCAAAACTAAACATATGGTGAAAGAAATCAGAGCACCGGCTGGTTTAAGAGAGAAGGATGTGTGGAAGTTGGCTGGAAGTGGCATGAGGAAACTTCCTGGGGTGATGGAATTCTGTATCTTATAGGGATGTGGATTATATGGATGATTGCATTTATCAAAGGTGATTAAACTGTATACCTAAGATCTTTATATTTCATTGAATGTAAAGTATACATCAATGAAATATGGCATCTTATTAATAAAAAAAATACACCCAGTAATAAAAAGTGTTATAACTGAAATGATTGACAGGAGTGACGGTGGCACCAAGAAGGAAGCAGTCAAATCTGGTAGAGAGGCCAGAAAGTCTAGAGACAAGAATGAAATCTGGATCTGGAAATAGCAGTAGGAGATTGGACATGGAATGGAGAACAAAACATGAACTGGAGATGTACACTTGGGACCCAGGAATGTGCTAGCAAGTCTCAAGTTAGTTATCTATGAGAGATAATATAACCAGTAGTTAACACCTTGCAACCTGCCAAATTGTCTAGGTTGATATTTCAACTCCACAGCTTACTAGCTATGAGTCTTCAGGCAAGCTTCCTAACATTTCTATGCCTCACTTATCTTCCTTGTAAAACAAGGAAAAATAATATTACTTCACAAAGTTGTGAGGATAATACACTTTAATACATGAAAATACAGAAAAAAAAAACCTGGCTATACTCAACATTCACTAAACATTAGCTGCTATCATTGCTTATGTTTTTCTGAGGGAGAAGGAAAGAACATTGACCATGGGCACCTGAAGGAGAGATGGGAAGTAGGATGAGAATGGGAAGTCATCTGTTTTTCAATCAACCCTGGAAACCAAATCATAACATCTATATAAAATTCAGCTAGAGCCAGAAGGCTAAGAAGTGATTTTGGGGATGCACACTTCAGTAGCACATATGCTAAAACTGGAGTGATCTAGAGAACAATAGCATGGCCTCTGTGCAAATTCTATCCAAAGAGGAATAGCATGGCCCACCATACACTATTTCCACGATGACGTGCCAGTTTGTGGCATGTTCTATATTAAAAGAGAGAGAGAGAGAGAGAGAAAGAGAGAGAGAGAAGAAGAAGAAGAGGTGGTTTAGAGAGATTCTCTGAGATCCTAAGATGCTATTCTAGGGTTCGGGTATTGAAGCACGACACAGAGTTGGGGCAAGTTCATTCTCGCCTTGGAGAGTGGCCACCAGCAGAGAAGTACCACGCAGTGGAGTAAGTAGGGCACCTAGCCTAGTGCAGTCTCATCAACACACTCACAGCAAAACAGTGGTGTGGTGTGTCCCTCATCAGACCCCAAAAAAGAGCATGGAGACAAGGATCATTATGAGCTGTGTTTCTGAGCACACATTTCATTACCTATTGTGACTGCTGCAAGTAATTTAGAGGCTCCGTAGTAGGGATCTACAGTTATGAAGGTATGAAGTTGGAACTTTAAGCCAATGAAATATGTTTATCAATGTTAATGTGACGTCACTTATCCGCATGAGCTGGTAAATCCTAGAGCTATTCAAGGGAGAGAAGCAGGTTGATATAAAGTTTGATAGATTCACAGATACAGGGGCAAGAGATACGAATATTAATATAGTCCCCAAGAAAGGAAAGAACACAAAACACCATGCACTAATATGTTATACATCCCACCTTTCTCATTAAATCACTTCATAATACTTTCTTTCTTTTTTTTTTTTTTTTTTTTTTTTTTGAGCCCAGGTTTCATTCTTGTCGCCCATGCTAGAGGGCAATGGCATGATCTCAGCTCACTGCAACCTCTGCCTCCCAGGTTCAAGTGATTCGTCTGCCTCAGCCAAACAAGTAGCTAGGATTACAGGCGTCGCCACCATGCCTGGCTAATTTTGTATTTTTAGTAGAGACAGGCTTCACCATGCTGGCCAGGCTGGTCTCGAACTCCTGATCTCAGGTGATCCTCCCGCCTTGGCCTCCCAAAGTGTTGGGATTACAAGTGTGGGCCACAGCACCTGGTCAGTTTCTAATACTTTCACTTGTTCATTCCACGTTCACATTTTCAGTGCCTATTATGTTTGTGGCACTTATTATTTGGCTTAGCAGAGAAAGAAATTCTAAAACTGCCTATAAAGAGAAATGGGTAAACAAAACATGGCAGCTTGAACAACAAGACAAGACAATGGCCAGATCCTGTACCACACACTTCATGAGCTTCCAGAAAACAGAGATGGAGGAGACCACAGTGGCCTGAAGGATGGGAGAGGATTCCTTGGAGAACCTGAGCTGATGGGACATGAGAGTTTAGATATTTGGGTTAATTGAGGAGAGAACAAAGGGCAGAGAAGAAGAAAAGAACATGGTTATTAACCCTGGGGGTTCTTGAATTCTTCCCAATATGTATGCACCTTCTGATGTGTGTGTAGAAGAAGAGCCATAGCTACTAACATATTTCCTATGGATCCAGGACACAAAAAGATTAAGGGCAATTATTTGAAGACATAGATGGGTCCAAAAAAGGGAAGAGTACATTTGATAACTCTTAATTGAAGAGCCCCACAAAGGCCTGTTAGGCACTCTGGCTCCTGGAATTTTTTCTGCTCAGATGACATATAGAAAGAGTAATTAAAATAATATAATATGTGTATTTATGGGACTCCAGTACCTGCCTTGCAGTTAAAGAAGGTGGCATTGATCCCTATGGGTGTGGGCGGAGGATCAATTTAATCAGTTTAAGTGTTAGCATATCTATCTCATGTGGACTTCACTCTTACCTCACATGCTCACAACCATTTGAGAGACGTATAATGAAGCAACATAAAGCATAGGCACCAGGACCAGACAGACCCAAATTCAAATAACCTCTCAAATGTCCTGTGTTATCCATGGCACTGTGAATAAATTACTCGACCTCTCTGTGGTTTTAGTTTTGCTTTTTAATCTATGAAAATAATAATATCACACACACTGCTTGTTAAATTCAGTATGACATACACTATAGTTCTAGATTATGTGCCCTAATTAATTAATCTCCATGACAACTGTGAGAGAAGCACTTCTATTGTCTCCATTTTGTCCTTTAAGAATCTCAGTCACAGGGAGTTGTGTCATTTGCAATAGTCACAAGGCTAGCAAATAAGGAAGTCAGATTACAAACCTAGACAATCTGGATCCAGATGTGTAACCGAGTCTGAGGATATGAACAGTACCTAGCACATAGGGTTTTAGTGACGGCCACATCGGCTCATGTCAGCAATATATGGGACACATGGTGGGTGTTGACCCTGTGATGGGGTAGGTAGAGGAGGCTTTGCCCCATTTCTGATCTTTCCTTCCACTTGAAAGGAGACTTATCAACAGAATCTTCTTGGCCTCACTGTCCCCTTACACACTACACCTCAGCAGAAGAGGAAAGACATGTGTAACATGTCTAATGCATCAATTTTATGGAAAATAAAGGGAGGCGTGCCTATATCAGTTCTTACTTCTCCCTCCCTCTTGGGAGCAAGTTGCCCTTAGGGTATACTTGTTTTCCTTGGTCACTCTTCACCCCAATATTTGAAATCCTATGCATTGTCTATGACTTTCTGTCTCACTAAGCCATGTCCTCCATTCTTGTCACTGTCAATCAAAAGGTAGTGTTCTGGCTCTATTTGCTTTACTCTTTTGTCTTATTTCTCAGCCCGGATAAGGAAGTCAGAGCAGGGGAACAAGGCAGTATTTATGGCTCTTTCCCATCTCTTAAATCCTAACACTCCCCTCCGGATTTTGTTTTTCTATAATAGGCTGTAGGATTTCTTCTGGACTGTACATCTCAACCTAAGCTTATTTCGAGAACTTGAAAGATGGCTTCCAGGTAAATGAAGGTAATGTTATTGGAAGGTAACTTATTCGAAGGCAATGTCTTGTTCTTCTGAGTCATTTCTTTCAACTTTGTTACCCAATTAACTATAACATTCCTCCAGGAATCAGCTAAGCCAGGATTGCCATTGCCTCGCCTGCCCTGGCCAATATACACACTTAATTCCAGAGAGAGGAAGCTATCCAAGGCACCATGAGTTTGAAAAATCTGGTACCAAGATGATTCAAGTAGAGAGATATTTAAAACAGACTCAGCCTCATAGGGCCTTTCCTGAGCTCACGCCATTCAAACCTGAGCAAGGCGTTTTCTTGTGAGCGTTGCCAGCTGAGTTTCACAAAAAATTATTACACTCTGTTCTTCCCACCATGAGAACATATTCAGTTCTTGGACTAGAAATAAAGACTCCAGCTCCCTTAGCTGAGCTGTTGATGTTTGATGTGTTCTCCAAACTCATTCTTCTTGCCCTGCCAAGTTAAGTGAAATATTTCCACCACTGTCCCTGAGGGCATCATAGCAAATAAGGTGAGTCAGACTGACATGTATACATATAATTGTTTCTCTTTTTTCCCATCGTTCCTTCCTCCACATATAACTTTTTCTAATGGAGCTGAATTTGAAAATGAGAAAAGTACCTCAACACAACCAGATGAATTCTGTTCATAGAAAGATTCAGACTGGGAAAATGAATCTTATCTCTACTCAGCACGGTCCCTGGATATAACTTCATTTATTCACGCATTAGTTTATTCATTTCACAAATATTTACTAGTATCACTGTGTGACAATTAGCATATTTAGTGCCAGGAACACAAAATCTTTTCTCCCAAACAGTATATTACATAAAGGGGTTAACAAGCAAATCAGGGAGCATATAATAATATATGATAAATTGTAATATGTACTACGTTGAACTTATAGAAATGATAGATCAGAAGGAACACATTGTGTTTTGGAAATGCAAAAATGTTGCCTCAGACCTCAAGCTAAGAAGGAAATAATCTGCAGGTAAAAAGACCTTTGAATTGAACATTAAGAATGTCCCCAAATGCCAGCCAGAGAAGAAGAAAATGAGGTTTCCATTTGAGAGAAGAAAATGTGCAAAAGCAAAGACTTTGAATTTCAAGGCATTAAATTACATTTGAGGAACTAAGAAAATTTCATGGCGAGAGAGAACCATACACAATGGCTTAGCCTCTGCCAGACAATTGACATTATTTAGTATGCAAAATGCTATACAAAGTAGTTTGGAAAGACACAGAAGAGATTTAAAGACCGGGAAGGGTTGCAGGTTGGCAGGGATCAAATAATAAAAAATGAAATTATTGAGATGCCAACAAAAAGCTTTTACAAATTCTCCCTTTGCAAAGGCAATTCCACTTGTACTTTGCTCTTTGACCTGGACCCATACAATTAATTCCACATCATATTTCTGCATATTGCTCTCCAAGGAGAATCAAGTTTACACTTCCCCCTATCCAAACCATAACAGTACTTAATTAGGTGACAATTTATGTAGTACTTAGCATGAACTTTTGGCACTTGCTGGAGAAGGCTGTACAAGTGTACACGTGTTATCACCTGACTACATCAAGAAACGGGGCCTGGGCATTGGCGAGGTTTCTTGGGCTTTACAAGGTATCAAATGACTTTTATGACCCTGTAGTACCTGGCTTTCTAGAAGGCAGGACTGTCTCTAGTGTGTATTAATACACTAAATATTATGCCCACATGCACTTAAAGCACTGATTTTGAGCACTTCAAAACAACAAGGAGCCTAGAAAATCAGAGAAACAGATGTTGGATGAATAGTAGGCCTTCTCAGAGTCCATCATTTAACTTACGGGAAATGGCACAACAGTGGAAGGGAATCATTCAAACCCACTCAGTGAAAAATAAACAGAGCATTCCCCAATGGCAGACACGGTCTGTGGTGATAACGAGGCTCTGGACACCTGGCTGCGACCCTCAAGCCCCAGCCTCATCAATAACACTGACCCAGAAATGGTTCTTTTCCAGGTACCCCATGGGGGCTGAGAAGACATGGCCTCACAACTTCGGAGATGCTAATTTAAATAATTCTAATGAACAGCAGATGCCTGGACTGTGGTGAGTGTGGTGAGTGTGCAAGCTTGGATATAAGCCCTGGCAAGATAGAACCGAGAAGACCATCTTCCCATTTTCCCTGATTGTCATCATGCTCATGAACAAAAGAAGAAGGAAACACAAAAGGACATTATTTTGGATCTTGGATATGGCATCACATCTGTCCTCTCTCTAAGGACAGTTGCAGAATTGGTCCTCTTTTGTTGCTTCCTGGAAGACACAGCAAGATGGAGAGAAAACAGAACAAAGCTTATGCCCCCATTCTGAGCACCACAAGTTCACTCCAGGTCCATTGTCATAGGCTGACTAGGCAAAGTGCTCCTATTAAGGATGTCTCATGCCATAAATTAATCTGATTCCCCATACACCACTGACAGCTGTTTGCAGCAATTGCAGATCCCTTACTTTAGCTTGGTCTTTTTCTGAGCAAGGTCCACCTGGCATGTCACACTCAGACCTATCTTCCAGCCAGGGCCCTACTCTAGCTTCATAAATTGGGCCCTCGACTTGATACATGCAGTTCTGACCCTCTGCAGGCCCTGAGAACTGTAGCTTGAGCACTGTTCCTGGCTACCCCCAGCTCCTGGCTGCCTTGGTGAGACTACCACACCCTCACACTGGCTCCTTGGCTATCTGGCTCCCTGCTTGGGCACACCCTCCCAAAGCAGGGCTGTGGTCAAAAGGAAAGCAAATAGAGGCTTAAAAATTCAACTATGAGATTAAAATTAAAAATGAACCCTGTTTCCTCTTCCTGGGATATGTCAGTCAAAACTAGAAGTAGTATATCCCTATACTACCTCTTGACAAATCCAGTGTGTGTCTAAAACAGTGTTGAAATCAAATCTATAACAGTTTCACAAACCACGTGCTTGTTCTTTCTCCAAGAATTCTTTTAGCACCAAAAATAAGTAAAACATTGTTCTGGGTGTTGTGGAAAAAAAACAAAGAAGAATAATGTATTCTGCCTTTATGGAATTTACAATCCAACTCAGAAAATAAGACACAAGTGCTGTAGTTCCAACAAAGTAGAAGCATAGAAAAATAGGATCTTTAGGATGGGAGATTTCTGCAGGATCATCTAAGGTTACAGCCTAACCTTGAGCACCTCCAGTGATAGATAACGCACAACTGTTTACATTAAATCATTTCATCTTTGAAGTACTCTGGATGGTGGACTTCTTTTTACATAAAATTGAAACCTATGTATTTGTGGCTTCTGCTAATATGTCCATGCTGGAATCTCACAGGAAAATCCAAGTATTCTCTGCTAGCCATGGCAGCCATCAATTTTTTAAGTGAAATCAAGTTTATTAAGAAAGTAAACGAATAAAAGAATGGCTACCCCAGAGGCAGAACAGCTAATTATTTAAAACTATTTATTAGTCTCCCCAACCCTGCAAAATTCTTCTCTTTTTCAGATCTCTTTTTCTAATTCTTTGAATCATATTTTATGTTACATAGTTATTAAAATTATAATATGACAATTATAATCACTCTGTTTGTCTTATTTCTGTTCAGTTTGCCTATCCTTTTGAGAATATGAAAATCATTACAATATCCATATATGAAACATGGTTTAATTAGAGTAGAGAAAAAAATGAGCTTTCTCCTCCCTTTTCTTAAGTACTATATTAATACAGCATTCACTTCTTCTTTTTTTTTTTTTTTTTTTTTGAGATGGAATCTCTCTCTGTGTCCCAGGCTGGAGTGCAGTAGCACAATCTCTGCTCACCGCAACCTGTCTCCCAGGTTCAAACAATTCTCCTGCCTCAGCCTCCTGAGTAGCTGGGACCACAGGCACATGCCAGCACACCTGGCTAATTTTTGTATTTTTAGTAGAGATGGAGTTTTACCATGTTGGCCAGGCTGGTCTCAAACTCCTGACCTCAAGTGATCCACCTACCTCCGCCTCCCAAAGTGCTGGGATTATAAGCATGAGCCACTGCACCCTGCCAGCATTCACTTCTTGAGAGGAACATCATAGCTACTGAGCTTACTGCTAATATAAATTTGTCAGAGTGCCAATTTGATATCATAATCTATCTATCTATGTGGTTGATTTGGGGACGCCAAGAATTTGCTACAGAATAATCTATCCTGAGTCCACTGCTCCAGCTTGATTTAAAAATAGCAGATCCCTGTTCTGTCATCCAGACTTCCAACTTATACCATGTCCTCCAGAGGTCATGTGAACCTATGCGTTCACAGACTTTCTGCTGCTAATGTCAGTGTTAGTGAGGACAAGGACAAGGACAAGGACAAAGCTCTAGGGCACACTGCAAGAAAATTCCCAGAATCAGCCTCTTTTATGTAACCTGCATCTCTTCCATTCTCATCCAAGCTATCATCATCTGCAATAGGATAAATGCAAAAGCAAAGCTTAATCTTTCTGCCTGCCTCCACCCTTGCTTCCATCATAGTCAGTGCTCAACCCTGCAGCCAAAGAGATTCTGTTAAATCCATGCTTCTTCTAACAACTCTCTCAATGCCTTCCATCATGGTCTTAATACAAGTCAAAGCTCTTTCAGTGGTTGACAAAGTGCGCCTTTCAACACTCTCCCTTCTCTCACCTAACCTCTTTCCATCCCCACCATCAAGCCTTCTGTTCAGCCAAGCTGGAATCTCTGCTGATCCCCAGACACACTAGGCAAGCTCTTGCCTCAGAGCCTTTGCACTTGCACTTACTTATGGCTCTTCCACCAGAAAGACCATGGCTCACTCCCTCACCACTTCAAGTCATTTCAGTGTTACCGGCTCACTGTGGGCTCTCCTGACTCTCCTGTTACTGTGCCTTGCTTTCTTTCTCTCCTGCTGACAAATGATCAGATGCATATCTTTCAGGGTTATTGACTGGCTAGGCTAGAATGTGGAATGTTGAACTGTGGTATTCACTGGTGCATCTCTAGTGCCCTGTAGCATCTGACATAATGTAGTCATTCAATAAGTGTTTCTTTTTCTGTGTCTGGCTTATTTCACTTAGTATAATGTCCTCCAGATTCATCCATGTTGTCACAAATTAAACGATTTTCCACTTTTTTAAGGTTTCCATTGTGTAGGTAATAGTACTCTATTGTGTATATATGCATTTTCTTTATCCCATTATTGGTTGATGGACATTTAGGTTGCTTCCATATTGTAGCGATTGTGAATAATGCTACAATGAATATGGAAGTGCAGGTTTATCTTTGCAACACTGATTTTAATTCCTTTGGACATATATCCAGCAGTAGGATCACTGGATCGTATGATAATTTTACTTTTAGTTTTCTGAAGAACTTCTCTACTGTTTTCCATACTGGCTACATTGATTTACATTCTCACCAATAGTACACAAGTGTTCCCTTTTCTCCATACCCTTGCCAACACTTGTTACCATTTTTCCTTTTGATAACAGCATTTCCAACTGGTGTGATGAAGAGATATTCCATAGTAGCTTTAATGTGCATTTCCTTGATGATTAGTAATGATGAGCCCTTTTTAATGTATCTATTGGCCATCTGTATGTCTTGAGTAGCATCTTTCAGGTCCTTTGTCTGCTTTTTAATTGGGTTGTTTTACGGTTATTGAGTTTTTTAATATATTTTGGATATTAGCCCCCTACCAGATGTGTGGTTTGAAACTATTTTCTCCCAATCTATGGGCTGTCTCTTCACTCTATTTTTCCTATGCCTTGCAAAAGCTTTTTACTTTGATGCAATCTTGTTTATTTTTGCTTTTGTTGCCTGTGCTTTTGGGGTCATATCCAAAAATCTTTGACCAGACCAAGGTTGTGGAGCATTTCCTCTATGTTTTCTTCCTGTAGTTTACAATTCTGAGTCTTCCATTTAAGTCTTTAATCCATTTTTAGTTGATTCTTGTATGTGGTGTGAAATAAAGAGTCTAATTTCATTTTTCTGCAGGACATCCAGTTTTCCCACCACCCTTTATTGAAGAGACTATCCTTTTTCTATTATGTGTTCCTGGCACTTTAGTCAAAAATTAATTGACCATCAATGTGTGGGTTTATTTCTCGGCTCTGTATTCTGTTCCACTGGTCAATGTGTCTGTTTTCATGCCAGCAGCGTGCTGTTTTGATTACTATGGTTTTTTAGTTGATTTTGAAGTAAGGTAGCATGATGCTTTCAGCTTTCTTCTTTCTGCTCAAGATTCCTTTGGCTATTTGGGGTCTTTTGTGATTACATATGAATACTAAAGTTTTTTTGTTTGGTTTGGTTTTCTGTTTGTTTGTTTGTTTAGTTTCATGAAACATGACATTGGCATTCTAACAGGGATTGTAGATCATGTTGAGTAGTATGAACATTTTAACATAATTAATTCTTCCAATCTATAATAATGGGATACTTTTCCATTTATTTCTGTCATCTAAAATTTATTTTATCCATGTTTTACAGTTTTCAGTAAATGGATTTTTCATTTCCTTGGTCAAATTTACTCCTAAGAATTTTATTTTAATTTTTGATGCTATTGTGAATGAGGTTCATTTCTTAATTTCTTTTTTCAGAGAGTTAATTATTAGTGTAAAGAAATGCTATTGATTTTTTCATGTTTATTTTGTACCCTACAAATTGAATTTGTTTATCAGTTCTAACAGTTTTTGGTTGGAATTTTTAGGGTTTTCTATATATATAAGAACATGTCATAACAAACAGAAAATTTTACTCTTCCTTTATTTACTTGGATGCGTTTACTTTCTTATTTAATTGCTCTTCTAGAACTGCTACTACTATGATGAATAGAAGAGGTGACAGTGAGTATTCTTGTCGGGTGTCTAATCTTAGAGAAAAAGCTTTCAGTATTTCATTGTTGAATGTAATGTTAGTGAACTTTTCATAGGTGGCCTTTATTGTGTCAAGGTATGTACAGTCTTTCTATGGCTAATTTGTTGGGAGTTTTTATCACGAAAGGATGTTAAATTTTGTCAAATGATTTTTCTGCATCTATTTAGATGACCACATGATTTTTGTTCTTATTTCTGTAAATATGGTGTCACATTGCTTTTTGTATGTTGAACCATCCTTGCATAACTGGGATATATCTCACTTGATTATGGTGTATTATCTTTTTGATGTGCTGTTGGATTCCATTTGCTAGTTAGTACTTTTGCATCTACATTCTTCAGGGATATTATTCGGGATAATTTTCTCTTATTCTAGTGTCTGTGGCTGGCTTATCAGGGTAATCAGTTGTCAGGGTAATGCTGCCTTGTAAAATTAACTTGGAAGTATTTTTTCTTCTTCAATTTTTTGGAAGAGTTTGACAATAATTCTTTTTTTTTTTTAATACTTTAAGTTCTAGGGTACATGTGCATAACATGCAGGTTTGTTACATATGTATACTTGTGCCATGTTGGTGTGCTGCACCCATCAACTCGTCAGCACCCATCAATTCGTCATTTACATTAGGTATAACTCCCAATGCAATCCCTGCCCCCTCCCCCCTCCCCATAATAGGCCTCGGTGTGTGATGTTCCCCTTCCCGAGTCCAAGTGATCTCATTGTTCAGTTCCCACCTATGAGTGAGAACATGCGGTGTTTGGTTTTCTGTTCTTGTGATAGTTTGCTGAGAATGATGGTTTCCAGCTGCATCCATGTCCCTACAAAGGACACAAACTCATCCTTTTTGATGGCTGCATAGTATTCCATGGTGTATATGTGCCACATTTTCTTAATCCAGTCTGTCACTGATGGACATTTGAGTTGATTCCAAGTCTTTGCTATTGTGAATAGTGCCGCAATGAACATACGTGTGCATGTGTCTTTATAGCAGCATGATTTATACTCCTCAAGAAGAGCAACTCCAAGACACATAATTGTCAGATTCGACAATAATTCTTATTAGTTATATATATATTTATATATATTAGTTATATATATGATGTGTGTGTATATATATATAAATATATATATAGTACAATTCCACTGTGAAGCCATCTAGTCCTGGGCTTTTCTTTAAGATATTTTTTTATTACTGGTTAATCTCCTCACCCATTATTGGTCTGTTCGAAATTTCTATTTTTTCTTGATTCTGTCTTGGTTGGCTGTATGTTTCCATAAATTACTTTGCTATGTAATCCAATTTTTAGCATATAATTATTCATATTAGTCTCTCATGATCCTTTGTATTTCTATGGTATCAGTTGTAATCCTCTTTTGTTTTACATTTTATTTATTTGAGGCTTCTCTCATTTTCTTCGTTAGTCTGGCTAAAAGTTTGTCAATTTTTTCTTAAAAAAATACTTAGCTTCATCAATCATTTCTATTGTCTTTCTAGTTTCTATTTTATTTATTTCTGCTCTGATCTTTATTATTTCCTTCTTTCTGCTGATTTTGAGTTTAGTTTGTTCTTTTTGTAGTTCCTTGAGGTGTAACATTAAGTTGGTTATCTGAGATCTCCTTTTTTGATGTAGGTGTATGTTGCTATCAACTTTCCTTTTAGAATTGCTTAAAAGGCACCTTTTGAAAACTGGTTTTGCTTCATCTCAATGTTGTGTTTGCATTTTCATTTGTCTCAGGTATTATATTTTTAAAATTTCTCTTTTGTTATTTGATCCATTGTTCAGAAGCATATTATTTAATATCCATTTATTTGTGAATTTTCTGAAATTTCTTTTTATTAATTTCTAGTTTCATTCCATTTTGATCAGAGAATACACTGAATATGCTTTCATTCTTCTTAAATGGTTTAAAACTTGTTTTGTGGCCTAACATATTATCTATCCTGAAAAGGTTCCTTGTGTGCTTGAGAAGAACGTACATTCTGCAGCTGTTGAATGGAATGTTCAATATATGTCTATTAGAGTTACATGCCAAAAATGTTGTTCAAATCCACTGTCTCCCTACTGATTTTCTGTCTGGATAATCTGCCCATTGTTGAACGTATGTGGAATATTAAAGTTTCCCTACTTTTATTGCATTACAGTCTATCTCACCATTTAGAACTATTAACTTTTGCTTTGTGTATTTATATGCTCCAATATTGAGACAATATATTTAATAATGTATATCTTTTCAATGAACTGTTTCCTTTATCATAATATAATAATCTTCCTTGTCATTTTTTACATTTCGAGCTAAGACTATTTTATCTGATGGAAGTTTAGCCAGTCCTGCTCTCTTTGGTTACCATTTGCTTGAAATATCTTTTTCCAACAATTTAATCTCAGTCTGTGTTTCTCAGGCTAAAGTAAGGCTCTGGTAGGCAGCATAGAGTCGGATCTTGTTTGTAACTTTAAAAAAAAAATTCATCCAGTCATTCTGTTTCTTTTGATCTAAATCCATTTACACTTAAAGTAATGATTGATACATAAGAACATACTGCCAGCATTTCGTTAATTTTTAATGACTGTTTTGTAGTTATTTTGTTCCTGTCTTCTAATTTTATTGTCTTTCTTTGTGACTTGCTGCATTATTTTGTAGTGATATGCTTTGATTTCTTTTTCTTTACCTTTTGTGTATCTGCTAAAAGTTTTTTTGTTTGTTGTTACCATAAGGCTATACATAAGCTGATAGTGCCTTAACTTCAGTTGCATACAAAGACTCTAAACTTTTCCTTCTCTCTGCCCCTATATTTTATGTTATTGATGTTATGCTTTACATCTGTTTTTACTGTGTATGCATTAACCAATTGTTTATAGCTATACTTAACATATTTGTCTTTTAACTCATCAGCTTGACTTAAGAAAGATTTACACACCATCTTTACAGTATTATTCAGAATTTGACTATATATTTTCCTTAAGCAATGAGTTTTATAGTTTTATATGTTTTTATACTGTTGTGTGCCATCCTTTTGTTTCATCCTTTAGCATTTCTTGTAAGACTGGTACCATGGTAATGAACTCCCTTAGCTATTGTTTATCTTGGAATGTCTTTAATTCTTCATTTCTGTAGGGCAGCTTTATTGAATAAATAACATTTGATAAATAAATAAATAATAAAATAAAATTTATTTAGTTAACAAATTTTTTTAGCATTCTACATGTCTCATCCAACTCCTTTCTGGCTTGCAAAGTTTCTGTTCAGGAGTCCACTGATAGCCCTATGAGAGGTTCTTTACATATGATAAGTTTCTTTCCTTGTGCTTCTTTTCAGATTATCTCTTTGTCTTTGACTTTTGAAAATGTGATTTTAAGGTCTCTCAGAGTATTCTTTTTTGAATTTTGTTGCTTGGAATCCTGAATCTGAATTTTCACATCCCTCCCAAGATTTGAGTTTCAGACAATACTTTTTTGAATAAGCTTTCTTCCCCTCTTCTCTTTCAGGTACTCCTGTAAGTCAGGTATTCATATGTTTTATGATGTCTCTGACGCTTTTTTCATTCTTTTTCAATCTTGTTTTCTTTTTGTCCCTCTAATTGGGTAATTTCAAATGACTTGTCTTCAAGTTCACTAATTATTTTTTCTGCATGATCAAGTCTGCTGTTGAAATTTTTTAATTTTTCAGTTCTGTCATGATAATCTTCAGCTTTAAGATTTGTTTGGTTTGTTTTTATTGCTCCTATTTCCTTATTAAACTTCTCATTTTGTTAATGCATTGTGTTTCTGAGTTTATTTAGTTTTCTACCCGTATTTTATTGCACCTCATTGAACTTCATTAAGATGATTATTTTGAATTTTTTGTAGGCAATTAGTATCTTTTCATGTCTGCTTTCAAGTTGACAATTGGGGCTTTATAAGGTCCATCTGATGATGTCATGTTTGCTTGATTCTTTGCTATCCACATACTCTTGCATTGGTGTTCATGAATTTGAAGAAGCAAACCCCTCTTTTAGTCATTACAGACTGGTTTCAGCAAGGTGAAGTATTTTCCTGTTAGGTCTCTGGGATAATGGGATTGCCTCTGAAATTGCAGTTGAATGGGGTTGGATCCACGTCATACAGTTGATGCTTTGTCTGAAGTGGAGGTCACATTTTTTTGGCCTATTTCAGGGGCACTAGTGGGTATGGAGCCTCTCTGGGACCTAGGAGGACTTGACTGTCTCCAGGATTTTGGTCTGTGGGGCTATGATGAGTGTCTGCTTCAGAGTTCACAGGCAGTAGGCCTGTTACCAAGTGCAATGATAGATGTAGCTTCCTCAGGGTCTCTGAGGGTGTTCCTATTGGATCACAGAATGGATCCCTGGGCTGCCCGTACTGCCTGGTCTGTGGCTGAGATGGACTGGAACTGAGATACTAGATTGTTTCAGGTCCACAACTGAGACCAAGATCTTCAAGCTTGACTCCTGGATCACAAACATTCATGTCTCCCAGTAAGTTCCTGTTTGAGAAGGACCACTCTCAGACTGTTTCAGAATGGCTACAGCCAATTTATAGGGCTCTTTTAAGATCCACAGTGGAACTGAGATCAGGGCATCAGCCTGCAGAATATGCCTCTTCCCAGACCTGCAGTCAGGCAGAACAGCTCTCTGGCCATCACTGAGAACAGGTGAGACCAAGATCCAGAGCCATTTAAGGATACACTGAGGTAAAGAATCTTGAAAGCCTGCCATAGAGACTCATGGGTGCATCTTCCAGTGGGACCTAAGCTGGGCAGAATGGTTCCAAGATCACAGACGGAAGGGACTGAAACTGAGCTTGAGGACTAACTGTGAACCTGCTATGGGACCAATACTGTCAATCCCAACTGTAGTGCTAGCAGACAAGACTCCCAGTAGTTTCCTATGTCAGCAGGACTGTTCATAGACCACAGCTAAATAGGAGTAGAGCTGAGATTCAGGGGCCCTTCAGGAACTTCTGTGGGATGGAGGCCAGCAAGCCTGTGTGAGTGCATTTCCCAGGAGTTCTCTGCACAGTGTTGGTAACTCTGGGTCTGCAGCAGAGAAACAGGGCCCCTTCAGCATCCATTGTGGTATGGAAGCTACAAGCCTATCAAGTTGGTAGAGATGGACATATTGCCCAGCAGTTCCCCCTGCCACTGGGATTGCTCACAGGCTGCACCAAAGCAGATCTGAAGTTAAGCTTCAGAACCCCTTTAGGAGCTAATATGAGATGGAAGCTGGCTAGGCTGTCATGGTGGCACAGATGAGGAGTCACGCAACAGTTCTTTGCATGAGTGGGATAACTCCCAGGCTAGAACCAAGACAGAGCCCCTCCAGAATCTACTATGGGACAGAGGCCAGCATATCTGTTCTGGTGGGACAAACAGACAAGTCTTTCTCTGGATGCTTGTGCAAGTCGTACTAAGTTGGGACTATAGCTGACTGGGCTGGAGTTGAATTACAGTATAATTTTAGTTTCCACTACCAAGACCAAAGTCAGCAGGCAAAGGATTCTGTCTGCCAAACACTTGTGTGTAGCGGTAGCAGCAGCAGCAGCTTTCCTTATAGAAGTAGCAGAGTCCAACAGTAACTGAGTAGTAAACTGTGTGCTCAGCTCTACGTTTTATTTTTATTAGATATCTATTTATTTAATAAGCAATATGCCAAGCAACATTCTAATTACTTTATTAATTATTGTCATTCAATACTGATAAAAATCTTGAGGGGAAGGTATTGTGCAAATAAAGGCACTGTGACACAGAGAGGTTAAGTAATTTACCCAAGATCACACAGCTAGAAAGTGGCAGAGATGATCTTAGGAAGTGAACTCCAGACCCCATGCTTTCTTGAGAGCACTGTTTTATGCTTTTATTATATACTCACCATCAATCGGGGGTAGGCATTTTTTGTTGTGGTTCTTATCTCATTTTATAGATGAGCAAATAGGTTCAAAGAGCAGTGCATTCACCAGCATCTCATGGCTAATTTATGTCAGAGCCCAGCTACAAGTCCCAACCTGCAGACTCCAGGCCCCATGCCCTTACTGTGTCCCTCCCACTGGGTTTTGGTCTTGTGAGTTTTTAATGAAATCTCAGAACCTCGTGTGTGTCTAAATCTACTTCCAAAAAGCTTTGCTTACTGAGAAGATAGTTTTAGTTTATAAAAAATCAAGGAATCAACAAATGGCTATTCATCACTTACTGTGCAGAAAACATAAGGGAGAAGAATATCAGGCCATATAATAAACTATTCCTAACTCAAAGATCTTGTACCCAGCTGAAAGCAAGATACACTCTCAAACAGTAAAACAAGTACAGCAGTATGGGGCAGTAGGTAATAGATGGTGAGAAATTATAGAAACTTCACAAAGGGCTCCAGGAAGGGAAAAGGGTGAAGATACATAGTCATGGCCAGTGGGAAGGATTTTAACAGGTGGGGAGGAGACTACGGAGTTACTTAGGCTCTGATTCTAGGGCAAAAGCAGGAAAGTCCAGGTTTGATTAAAGTGGTGGCACACCAGAAATTAGATGGGTGAGGGTCAGTGTAGGGATCCAAAATTCCCAGTTAAGGATTGGCACTGTGATCTGTGATAAGTAGTTCAGCCTATTAAAAAGATAGAGCCTTGGAGGGCAGAGCAAGATGGCCGAATAGGAGCAGCTCCAGTCTCCAACTCCCAGCGCCAGCGACACAGAAGACCGGTGATTTCTGCATTTTCAACTGAGGTACTGGGTTCATCTCACTGGGGAGTGCCGGACAATCGGTGCTGGTCAGCTGCTGCAGCCCGACCAGCGAGAGCTGAAGCAGGGCGAGGCATTGCCTCACCTGGGAAGCGCAAGGGGGAAGGGAGTCCCTTTTCCTAGCCAGGGGAACTGAGACACACAACACCTGGAAAATCGGGTAACTCCCACCCCAATACTGCGCTTTAAGCAAACAGGCACACCAGGAGATCATATCCCACACCTGGCCGGGAGGGTCCCACACCCAGGGAGCCTCCCTCATTGCTAGCACAGCAGTCTGTGATCTACCGGCAAGGCAGCAGCGAGGCTGGGGGAGGGGCGCCCGCCATTGCTGAGGCTTAAGTAGGTAAACAAAGCTGCTGGGAAGCTCCTACTGGGTGGAGCTCACAGCAGATCAAGGAAACCTGCCTGTCTCTGTAGACTCCACCTCTGGGGACAGGGCACAGTAAACTAAACAAACGCAGCAGACACCTCTGCAGACGCAAACGACTCTGTCTGACAGCTTTGAAGAGAGCAGTGGATCTCCCAACACGGAGGTTGAGATCTGAGAAGGGACAGACTCCCTGCTCAAGTGGGTCCCTGACCCCTGAGTAGCCTAACTGGGAGACATCCCCCACTAGGGGCAGTCTGACACCCCACACCTCACAGGGAGGAGTACACCCCTGAGAGGAAGCTTCCAAAGCAAGAATCAGACAGGTACACTCGCTGTTCAGAAATATTCTATCTTCTGCAGCCTCTGCTGCTGATACCCAGGCAAACAGGGTCTGGAGTGGACCTCAAGCAATCTCCAACAGACCTACAGCTGAGGGTCCTGACTGTTAGAAGGAAAACTATCAAACAGGAAGGACACCTACACCAAAACCCCATCAGTACATCACCATCATCAAAGACCAGAGGCAGATAAAACCACAAAGATGGGGAAAAAGCAGGGCAGAAAAGCTGGAAATTCAAAAAATAAGAGTGCATCTCCCCTGGCAAAGGAGCGCAGCTCATCGCCAGCAATGGATCAAAGCTGGACGGAGAATGACTTTGACGAGATGAGAGAAGAAGGCTTCAGTCCATCAAATTTCTCAGAGCTAAAGGAGGAATTACGTACCCAGCACAAAGAAACTAAAAATCTTGAAAAAAAAGTGGAAGAATTGATGGCTAGAGTAATTAATGCAGAGAAGGTCCTAAACGAAATGAAAGAGATGAAAGCCATGACACGAGAAATATGTGACAAATGCACAAGCTTCAGTAACCGACTTGATCAACTGGAAGAAAGAGTATCAGCGATTGAGGATCAAATGAATGAAATGAAGCGAGAAGAGAAACCAAAAGAAAAAAGAAGAAAAAGAAATGAACAAAGCCTGCAAGAAGTATGGGATTATGTAAAAAGACCAAATCTACGTCTGATTGGGGTGCCTGAAAGTGAGGGGGAAAATGGAACCAAGTTGGAAAACACTCTTCAGGATATCATCCAGGAGAACTTCCCCAACCTAGTAGGGCAGGCCAACATTCAAATCCAGGAAATACAGAGAACGCCACAAAGATACTCCTCGAGAAGAGCAACTCCAAGACACATAATTGCCAGATTCACCAAAGTTGAAATGAAGGAAAAAATCTTAAGGGCAGCCAGAGAGAAAGGTCGGGTTACCCACAAAGGGAAGCCCATCAGACTAACAGCAGATCTCTCGGCAGAATCTCTCCAAGCCAGAAGAGAGTGGGGGCCAATATTCAACATTCTTAAAGAAAAGAATTTTAAACCCAGAATTTCATATCCAGCCAAACTAAGTTTCATAAGTGAAGGAGAAATAAAATCCTTTACAGATAAGCAAATGCTTAGAGATTTTGTCACCACTAGGCCTGCCTTACAAGAGACCCTGAAGGAAGCACTAAACATGGAAAGGAACAACCGGTACCAGCCATTGCAAAAGCATGCCAAAATGTAAAGACCATTGAGGCTAGGAAGAAACTGCATCAACTAACGAGCAAAATAACCAGTTAATATCATAATGGCAGGATCAAGTTCACACATAACAATCTTAACCTTAAATGTAAATGGACTAAATGCTCCAATTAAAAGACACAGATTGGCAAACTGGATAAAGAGTCAAGACCCATCAGTCTGCTGTATTCAGGAGACGCATCTCACACGCAGAGACATACATAGGCTCAAAATAAAGGGATGGAGGAAGATTTACCAAGCAAATGGAGAACAAAAAAAAGCAGGGGTTGCAATACTAGTCTCTGATAAAACAGACTTTAAACCATCAAAGATTAAAAGAGACAAAGAAGGCCATTACATAATGGTAAAGGGATCAATTCAACAGGAAGAGCTAACTATCCTAAATATATATGCACCCAATACAGGAGCACCCAGATTCATAAAGCAAGTCCTTAGAGACTTACAAGGAGACTTAGACTCCCATACAATAATAATGGGAGACTTCAACACTCCACTGTCAACATTAGACAGATCAACGAGACGGAAAGTTAACAAGGATATCCAGGAATTGAACTCATCTCTGCAGCAAGCAGACCTAATAAACATCTATAGAACTCTCCACCCCAAATCAACAGAATATACATTCTTCTCAGCACCACATCATACTTACTCCAAAATCGACCACGTAATTGGAAGTAAAGCACTCCTCAGCAAATGTACAAGAACAGAAATTATAACAAACTGTCTCTCAGACCACAGTGCAATCAAACTAGAACTCAGGACTAAGAAACTCAATCAAAACCGCTCAACTACATGGAAACTGAACAACCTGCTCCTGAATGACTACTGAGTACATAACGAAATGAAGGCAGAAATAAAGATGTTCTTTGAAACCAATGAGAACAAAGATACAACATACCAGAATCTCTGGGACACATTTAAAGCAGTGTGTAGAGGGAAATTTATAGCACTAAATGCCCACAAGAGAAAGCAGGAAAGATCTAAAATTGACACTCTAACATCGCAATTAAAAGAACTAGAGAAGCAAGAGCAAACACATTCGAAAGCTAGCAGAAGGCAAGAAATAAATAAGATCAGAGCAGAACTGAAGGAGATAGAGACACAAAAAACTCTCCAAAAAATCAATGAATCCAGGAGTTGGTTTTTTGAAAAGATCAACAAAATTGACAGACCACTAGCCAGACTAATAAAGAAGAAAAGAGAGAAGAATCAAATCGATGCAATTAAAAATGATAAAGGGGATATCACCACCGACCCCACAGAAATACAAACTACCATCAGAGAATACTATAAACACCTCTACGCAAATAAACTGGAAAATCTAGAAGAAATGGATAATTTCCTGGACACTTACACTCTTCCAAGACTAAACCAGGAAGAAGTTGAATCCCTGAATAGACCAATAGCAGGCTCTGAAATTGAGGCAACAATTAATAGCCTACCAACCAAAAAAAGTCCAGGACCAGATGGATTCACAGCTGAATTCTACCAGAGGTACAAGGAGGAGTTGGTACCATTCCTTCTGAAACTATTCCAATCAATAGAAAAAGAGGGAATCCTCCCTAACTCATTTTATGAGGCCAACATCATCCTGATACCAAAGCCTGGCAGAGACACAACAAAAAAAGAGAATTTTAGACCAATATCCCTGATGAACATCGATGCAAATATCCTCAATAAAATACTGGCAAACCAGATTCAGCAACACATCAAAAAGCTTATCCACCATGATCAAGTGGGCTTCATCCCTGGGATGCAAGGCTGGTTCAACATTCGCAAATCAATAAACATAATCCAGCATATAAACAGAACCAAAGACAAGAACCACATGATTATCTCAATTGATGCAGAAAAGGCTTTTGACAAAATTCAACAGCCCTTCATGCTAAAAACGCTCAATAAATTCGGTATTGATGGAACGTACCTCAAAATAATAACAGCTATTTATGACAAACCCACAGCCAATATCATACTGAATGGGCAAAAACTGGAAAAATTCCCTTTGAAAACTGGCACAAGACAGGGATGCCCTCTCTCACCACTCCTATTCAACATAGTGTTGGAAGTTCTGGCTAGGGCAATTAGGCAAGAGAAAGAAATCAAGGGTATTCAGTTAGGAAAAGAAGAAGTCAAATTGTCCCTGTTTGCAGATGACATGATTGTATATTTAGAAAACCCCATTGTCTCAGCCCAAAATCTCCTTAAGCTGATAAGCAACTTCAGCAAAGTCTCAGGATACAAAATTAATGTGCAAAAATCACAAGCATTCTTATACACCAGTAACAGACAAACAGAGAGCCAAATCAGGAATGAACTTCCATTCACAATTGCTTCAAAGAGAATCAAATACCTAGGAATCCAACTTACAAGGGATGTAAAGGACCTCTTCAAGGAGAACTACAAACCACTGCTCAGTGAAATCAAAGAGGACACAAACAAATGGAAGAACATACCATGCTCATGGATAGGAAGAATCAATATCGTGAAAATGGCCATACTGCCCAAGGTAATTTACAGATTCAATGCCATCCCCATCAAGCTACCAATGAGTTTCTTCACAGAATTGGAAAAAACTGCTTTAAAGTTCATATGGAACCAAAAAAGAGCCCGCATCGCCAAGACAATCCTAAGTCAAAAGAACAAAGCTGGAGGCATCACGCTACCTGACTTCAAACTATACTACAAGGCTACAGTAACCAAAACAGCATGGTACTGGTACCAAAACAGAGATATAGACCAATGGAACAGAACAGAGTCCTCAGAAATAATACCACACATCTACAGCCATCTGATCTTTGACAAACCTGAGAGAAACAAGAAATGGGGAAAGGATTCCCTATTTAATAAATGGTGCTGGGAAAATTGGATAGCCATAAGTAGAAAGCTGAAACTGGATCCTTTCCTTACTCCTTGTACGAAAATTAATTCAAGATGGATTAGAGACTTAAATGTTAGACCTAATACCATAAAAATCCTAGAGGAAAACCTAGGTAGTACCATTCAGGACATAGGCATGGGCAAAGTCTTCATGTCTAAAACACCAAAAGCAACGGCAGCAAAAGCCAAAATTGACAAATGGGATCTCATTAAACTAAAGAGCTTCTGCACAGCAAAAGAAACTACCATCAGAGTGAACAGGCAACCTACAGAATGGGAGAAAATTTTTGCAATCTACTCATCGGACAAAGGGCTAATATCCAGAACCTACAAAGAACTCAAACAAATTTACAAGAAAAAAACAAACAACCCCATCAAAAAGTGGGCAAAGGATATGAACAGACATTTCTCAAAAGAAGACATTCATACAGCCAACAGACACATGAAAAAATGCTCATCATCACTGGCCATCAGAGAAATGCAAATCAAAACCACAATGAGATACCATCTCACACCAGTTAGAATGGCAATCATTAAAAAGTCAGGAAACAACAGGTGCTGGAGAGGATGTGGAGAAATAGGAACACTTTTACACTGTTGGTGGGATTGTAAACTAGTTCAACCATTATGGAAAACAGTATGGCGATTCCTCAAGGATCTAGAACTAGATGTACCATATGACCCAGCCATCCCATTACTGGGTATATACCCAAAGGATTATAAATTATGCTGCTATAAAGACACATGCACACGTATGTTTATTGCAGCACTATTCACAATAGCAAAGACTTGGAATCAACCCAAATGTCCATCAGTGACAGATTGGATTAAGAAAATGTGGCACATATACACCATGGAATACTATGCAGCCATCAAAAAGGATGAGTTTGAGTCCTTTGTAGGGACTTGGATGCAGCTGGAATCCATCATTCTTAGCAAACTATCACAAGAACAGAAAACCAAACACCGCATGTTCTCACTCATAGGTGGGAACTGAACAATGAGATCACTCGGACTCAGGAAGGGGAACATCACACACCGGGGCCTATCATGGGGAGGGGGGAGGGGGGAGGGATTGCATTGGGAGTTATACCTGATGTAAATGACGAGTTGATGGGTGCAGCACAGCAACATGGCACAAGTATACATATGTAACAAACCTGCACGTTATGCACATGTACCCTACAACTTAAAGTATAATAATAATAAATTAATTAAAAAATAAAAATAAAAAGATAGAGCCTTAATTCAATGGGTCTTGGGGTAGATGTCAATGTGAGGTCACCAGTACTGCCTATTGCCCCTTTGAAACACTGGCTGGATGGATAATTTCTACAGCATCAGTCATTGTGACTTCTTTGTGAGTCACCTGCACATAGACCTTAAGGAACAAAAGAGAAACAGAAACAAACAGAGGAAGACAGTCATCACGGAAAGAAGAGTGAGCAAAGAGAAAATGAGAGCTTATAGCAGAGACAAAGCGCAGGCTATATTCTGTTCATGATCAACCCAACCCAAATTTAACTTTAAAAAGAAGTTTGCTCTGTAAATGCAAGTTAACTTTATTGAATTGCTCCATTACCATCAGGACTGTTTTCATTTTTAAGCACATGGGTGGTCGCCTCCACATTGAGGAACCATTCACAGCCAGGGAAAACACCCCCAAAATGATTTTCCAGGGCATCTGTACCCTTGTAGAAGCTGCCACGATGTTTTAATTGAGTTGGATTAAATTTCAGTGGAAGGGGTAGAAGTCGTGCATTTTCAAGAACTAGTAATTCTGTAATTTTGTAGGTGGAGAGTACCTTTTTGGCACAAATAGACAGAGAAGGCATCTGCATTTCTCTACAGCAGGCATTCTCATTTGGAACAAGACCAGGACTATCAAAAGTGCATGCTGTTTCTTTCTGACTCCCTTAGAGGAGCTTGGAGAAAATGTGCCTCAATGGGAGGGGCAATAAGGAGGTTTGCCAGATGGGAGACCTGTAGAAGGAGCCAAGAGATGGTGGTCCAGCCTCACTGCATCCTTGGTGTCCCGGTCAGCTTCTTGGTGACATCTACACCCTTCACTCCTGAGTTATTTGTTTCTACCAAATCCACCCATTCTTTCTGGAGCTGGCCACATAGAGAGAGGATTAATGCAAAAGGAGCAAAAAACCAACGGTATTTCACCAGGCCCACTAAGGTTTGCATAAACCTTTGCCAAGAGACCCAACGCAGCATCATACGGCACAAAGAGAGCTGCACATGCTGGAAGAGATAAGAATTCTGATTTGGTTTCTTCCTTCTTAGCCCAGTGGGTCCTGAGTAAGTCATTGCACCTTTTTGCACCTTAGTTTCTTCCTCTGTATGATATCTAAAAGTCTTCACAGCTCCGACGTTCTATGATCCCATGACTCCTTTGTGGGGCATTCAAGTCTTCACAATAAAACAAAAATCAACCTGCCCTTCCCTCCAGCATCATGTCCTCAGTTCCCCATATACAACCTCTTATTTGTTTCATTTGTTGTCTCCTTTTGCCACAAAGTCCCACTGGGCCTTCCACCTCGGGGCAAATTCCCTTTGTCCTCTGTAAAGCCTGCTTTGCCTTCAAGTTTCCCACTGGCAGCAGGGATCCACTTGGAAGGGAAAAGATCCCCCATGCTGAGAACCCCCAAGTGTCCCCTGTGCCACGTTGCACCCCAGTGCCTCAGAACAGACTTAGCACATTGTACTGATGAATTCATATGGAGACCCACTTTCATGGCAGTGTTTCTTATGCATGGTGGGTCCTGGACAGGCTTGATAATCTAATGAAACAGGGACCCAAGTTGAGCCAATTAGAGTTAGTTTTCGGGGATTGATATAGGTGATGGAGAAGAGACAGCTATATTCTTTTCCCTAGGATTATTACTAGTTGAAATGTTATAAGCTTGGAGCTATTACAAATGTTATAAGCTTGGAGCTATTACAAATGATCTTTGCTGTCATGAGGGAAAGAGCGGCTCAAAGCAGAAAGCCAACACAGAACAAAGCAGAGCTACGAAGTGGATAACAGCAGTCTTCCAGTCTATTTTCAACCCTCAATGTAGCCATGATTTCCCATTTTCATGAGTCTACACTTTTTCCTGTTAGTATCAACAACAGCAGCATTGTTACTATGACTACTATTTTCTTTTTTCCTTTTTGTGTTTGTGTGTGTGTGTGATGGAGTTTCGCTCTTGTTGCCCGGGCTAGAGTGCAATGGCACAGTCTTTGCTCACTGCAACCTTGCTATCTCTGCCTCCTGGGTTCAAGCAATTCTCCTGCCTCAGCCCCCCGAGTAGCTGGGATTACATGTGCCTGCCACCACGCCCGGCTAATTTTCGTATTTTTCATAGAGACAGGGTTTCATCATGTTGGCCAGGAACTCCTAACCTCAGGTGATCTGCCCTCCTCAGCCTCTCAAAATGCTGGGATTACAGGCAAGAGTCACCATGCCTGGCCTATAACTACTATCTTTTTAAGCTAATTTGAGTGGTGTCCATTGCTTGCAACGAAGAGTCCTGCCTAATATAAATAATACCCCACACACACACTTGCAGAGAACTCTAGTTTGGATGGGCTAAGTTCCTAGCAGGGTAGCTGCAAAGAAACTAAACAAGGAAAGACAGGCATAAGTCTGGCTTGCCAAAATGACTCAACCAACAGGGAAAAAGAAGGGCTGTGATTCTGAGGTGCCAGTGCTCAGACTCCTGCTCTGCCATAGCAGGTAGACAGGAAAGGAGACTGGGCAGAGAGGAGTCCAGCACCCATGGTTGAGTCTAAAGACATAACCTCATAGCAAAATCTACTGTCACTCATGGACAGGCACTGGACTGCAGGCTTTCCATGCATCATCTTGTTTAATCATTGCCATAAAAATTTAAAGTGTGTTAACATATATTTCACAGTAAAAGAAAGAGAAGTTTAGGGAGGCTGAAAGAAAAAGTTGTGGCATCAGGATTGATGCCCTGTTGTATTGGAATGCTGAGCCCATACACTTCACTTTCCTCAAGTCTCAGAGCCCAGGAGAAGAGCAGAAATTGAGGTGTTTGATCAGAAGCTGAAGCAGGACTGGATCTTCAGTGAGGCCCATCAGCAGACTCAGCTGTGAAGAGCCCTGCACAGTGAAAAGAGGAAGTACACAGCTAGCAGGTGGTCATCTATACAGTGCTGTCTCCCTCCAACCCACTCTTTGCAGACTCCAGGCCAAGCTCAGACATGACACAACATATCAGTGCTGCCCTCAGAAAGCTTATAACCTAGTCTATTTCCCCTTGAAGTCTAAACAATCTTGTTGTATCTTTTCATTTGTTGTCTTCAATAATTTCTTAACGTTGTACAGTGTGTCTGGTACAAAGGAGAATATATTCCTTGCTCTGCCACTAACTCAATGATTCTACATTTGTCTCACTACCTCAACACATTATGAATACCTGAAGATCTGGAATCCCCGGCCAGGAATGCCTTGGTATTCCCCTTGGAGAACTGCAGTGCTTGGGAGGCAGTCAATGAATATTTGTTGGGAGGGTAAATAACACATAGTAAGGTTCTAGGGACTTTTTTTCCATCTCTATTGTAAAAATGAAGCAGAAGAAAATCATTTATTATACTCAATTATTTGGAGCAGTGATTTCCATTCTAAAGAAATCAGCAAGCCTCTATTACTATAGGCTTATGGCCAGGTCTTTAAAATATTATTGTTATAGTAATATTTTTACAACCATATTTGCTGTAATAAGATTTCACCTTAATTTGTTCTCTTGCCACAATTCAAGTCAACAAACTATAGGACTAGAAGAAAATCAATCAAAAACGAACTCAAGAAATTCAGACCATCTACTCTAAAACTGCATTCCTTGGAGATGTTTAAAAAACACTACAGGTACACATGCACGCACACAAACACACGCACACGTGCACAAGGATAGAGGATATGGGAGAAACCTATAGAAAAATATACTCCTTGTTCCCCTCAATGATTCACAATGGACTTTAACATATGAGAGAATTTAAGGAGCCCTAAAGTAAAGAAACTGATCAGTTTTGAATCACTCAGCATTTCTCAACTTATTGGAGCAAAGCCTCGATGAACCCAGAGATGAATCAAGTTGTGCAGATTGAACATCAGAAGCTCTGATCTGGTATATTCCCCTCATTAGAGTGATAAGGAAGCTGGAGGTAATGTGGAATAGAGCAACACATACAGAGTTTGAATTTTTTTTTTTTTTTGAGATGGAGTCTCACTCTGTTGCCCAGTCTGGAGTGCAGTGACACAATCTCGACTCACTGCAAGCTCTGCCTCCCAGATTCATGCCATTCTCCTGCCTCAGCCTCCCGAATAGCTGGGATTACAAGTGCCCACCACCAAGCCCGGCTAATTTTTTGTATTTTTAGTAGAGACGGGGTTTCACCATGTTAGCCAGGATGGTCTCCATCTCCTGACCTCATGATCCTCCTGCCTCAGCCTCCCAAAGTGCTGGGATTACAGGTATGAGCCACTGCACCCGGCCAGGAGTTTAAAATTAGCATGACCTAGTGCTGGGTTTCTTCTCTACCACGTAGGAGTTTGATGCAAACAAGTAAGTTTACCTCTTGGAGCTGTATCTCTTCCAACAAAACTTTTTTTAGCACTTGCTATGTGCCAGGCATTGTTATAATCACTTGGGATATATGAGTGGACAAAAAAAGACCCAAAACACTGCTATAAAATGCATAAAAATACCTACATGTCATAGCTATCATGAGGCTGAAATGGGGGATAGTTTTCAAGCATCTGTCATGTTGTCAGTCTTAATAATTTTCAACAAACAAACAAAAAGCTATCAATTTTTTAAAAGTGGTAATGAGCTCATTCTACCTGAAGAAGTCAGGTGCTACTGATGTCTCCTGTCTTCCCACATGCCACAGAATCTTCCTGGTTTATTATCCTATCATCCAGATTTTTCCTACCAAAAGCTACAAATCAACATACCAGTACTCAGTTATTTTAAAAAAAGAATATGATTTATTAATGAGCCAAGAAGAAAGTATATTGCTAGAGAAACTTGATTGAAAGAATGAACTTCAAAAAGGAAGAATATAAATAGAGGTGTGAGGAGACAGAAGAAGGAATTTGGAAAAGCAAATGTGATTTAAGAAAGAAACATCAGATAATGATTGGATTATATTTATAATCCAATCTCCAGATTACATTATTTTCCTAAATTCCAATCCCAAATGTTCAACTAACTCCTAAAATCCTCTACCTAGGCCAGACAGGGTGGTTCACTCCTATAATACCAGCACTTTGGGGGGCCGAGGCGGGCAGATCACTTGAGGTCAAAAGTTCAGTATCAACCTGCCAACATGGTGAAACCCCATCTCTACTAAAAATACAAAAATTGACCAGGCATGGTGGCACGTGTCTGTAGTACCAGCTACTCTAAAGGCTGAGGCAGGAGAATCACTTGAACCCAGGAGGTGGAGGTTGCAGTGAGCCAAGATCATGCCATTGCACTCCAGCCTGGGTGACAGAGCAAGACTCCATCTCAAACAAAAAAAAAAAAAAAAAGGAAAGAAAAAGAAAAAATCCTACCTGAGGCTCCTCAAGAACCCAACTATAACTTCATGCCTTCCAAAACCAAATACCCCACTCATTTTTTGAAACCAGTTCTTCCTCTTATGTTACTCACTGCATTAATGAACTATGCCACAATGAAACCATCTATCCAGCAAACTCAGAGTCATATCTCCATTCTTCCTGTTTGTCCCATAACTTGCAGCAGTAATAAGAAGACAAAGAAGAATTAAAATCTGTGACTTGTGAGCCCATTTTGGAAAACAAGTTTGGCATTTCCTTAAAACATTAAACATAGAATTAACGTATGACCTAGCAATGCTACTCCTTAGTAATTACCTAAGAGAAATAAAAACATATATCCACACGAAAACCTGTATATAAATATTTATAGCAGCACTATTCACAATAGCTAAAAAATAAAATGGAAACAACCCAAATGTCCCTCAACTGATAAATGGATAAAGAAAATGTGTTATAGACATACAATAGAATATTGTTGAGAAATAATATTGAATAATTGAGTTACTGACACACACTACAACTTGGATGAATGAAACATGCTAAGTAAAAGAAGCCAGGCACAAAGCCCACATATCATATGATTCTATTCATACAAAATGTCCAGAATCTATATAAATTCATAGGAAATCTATAGAAATGGAAAATAGATTAGTGGTTGCCAGAAGTTGGGAAAGGAGGAAATAGGGAGTGATTGCTAATGGGTATCATGTTTCTTTTGGGAGTGATGAAAATGTTCTGAAATTAGATAATGGTGATGGTTGCAGTACTCTATGAATGTACTAAAAACCACTAAATTGTATACCTTTAAACGGGTGAATTTTATGGTATGTGATTATATCTCAATAAAGCTGTTATTTTTAAAAATCTGTTACATGTGTATAGTGTTCCACAGTTCCCAATGCTCGTTCCTAAGTTTTGTCAAGTGTATATTAGGGAAAGTACCTAAAATTCAAGAAATATACTTCCTTCTCTGCACTTGCCTTAAAAGCACGGCATTCTGAGGAATTATTAGCTGGATTTCAGAAACTGTGACTTCTTGCCCACAATTCTAGAAGTCACTCCCATGTTTAGGGTAAAGAAATAAAGGCATAGAAAATCTTTCTAAAGTTAAATAGTAACACAGGATTTTGAGAAAAGAAAGGATTCTATTATAAATTGTGATAACTTATCAAGAACGAGGATAAATCCTGAAAATTTTCTAAATGTAATAATGGGCCTATCAATGACTCACAGATTAAAAACTGAGGTCAGAGGCAACCCAACAATCTTCAAATTTGAGCTTAGAATTAAAAGCACTTGTGCACAAAATTGCTGCAACTTCAAATTAATTTCACACCATTAATTTCCAAGTGCCCTGAGCCACACCGACTCTAGGAGACGGACTTTTGTTTGCAGCTGAGCCAGCTGGATTCAATTACTAGTTTCACGTTTGTTTTAAAGCCACCAATATTTTCTTTTAAAAAGGAGGAGGAAGATTTTTGATCAGTTGTCTTAATAAGCTTTTTTTCATCTAAGACACTGACATTCTGACTGCTTGGTAATGTCTGCTTTTATTTGTAGCAGAGTTCCATCCTTGCTCTGTGGCAATATTTGTCGGAGGGTGGGGTGCAGAGGGGCAAGTGGGATATGGGAAAGTAGATCATATTTCAAAAACCTATGCCAGTCAGAATCATGGGCAGGAACTTTGAGAAGAGACAATGGAACTAAAGCACATAATCCCTCTTCTTCCAGGTTTACTGACAAAGATAGAAATAAAAAACAAAAATGAAAATAGACAGGGGCAAAAATGACATGGAATATCTTCAGGATGCTAAATAATTGTGGCAACACTATGTAATGATATATTTATGTATTTTATCATAAATATACCTTATATAATGATGATTATCATGTTAAAATATGATAATAATATGGTAAGAATAACTTACATTTATTGAGAATGCACTATGTGCCCGGCACTGTTTCAAGAACTTTCCAAATGTTAATGCATTTAGCCTGTGCAGTAGATGTTTTATTATTCCCATTGTGCAGATACAGAAACTAAGCATGGAGCGTTTACATATCTAACCACACTCACAGAATTAGAAAGTGCTTTTCTAATGTTTGCAGAAGGTGCCAAAGCTCATTTCCTTTTTCCTTGTTTGAGATAATAGTTTATGGACAAATTAATTGCAAGGTGTTTTTCCAGTTCAAAAGGCAAGACTTTTGTGATTTAGAAGTGGTTTTCTTAATTAATGACATTTAATCAGGAATTTCTGAAGCTCTAGAAACTATTCAAAAGAGAAAGAGAAACAACCTCATCAGATGGATAAGTCAAACATTTATCTGGTCATCTGGTAGGGTGTCTACATTAATTCATTCACTATTTGATAAACAATTATAAGCCCCTACCACAGGCCAACAGTGGTAATGGGCAGAATATATGCTGAAAATGATGGTCCTGTGGGGGATATAAACTGAACTTTTAAACAGAAAATCCCAAACAGTTAAAAAACAAATGCTTAACATATACATGAGAAGTATTTTAATATGTTACATGTTTATTGTATTGTAAGTACTTCAAAACGAGGGAAAAAACCTCAAATGCTTCTTAAATATTTACCTCACACATCCAGAATACATCATAATTTTTTTTTTAGACAGAGTCTGACTCTGTCACCCAGGCTGGAGTATAGTGGTGCGATCTTGGCTCACTGCAACCTCCGCCTTCTGAGCTCAAGCAGTTCTCCTGCCCCAGTCTCCCAAGTAGCTGGGATTACAGACATGTGCCACCACACCCAGCTAATTTTTGTATTTTTAGTAGAGATGGGGTTTCACCATGTTGGCCAGACTGGTCTTGAACTCCTGACCTCAGGTGATCCACCCGGGTTAATAAGTAACTTGCCCAAGGTCACACAGTAGTAACAAAGGGGTTGCCAAAACACTGATGACGTCTAACAATATGATAAAATAAATGGCATATAATGGCATGGAGGTTGGCACAAGGTGCAGAAAAGAGGTGCTCCTAAACTTTTCTGAAAGCAATCAGGAAGGGCTTCAAAGAGGAGGTGACATCTTAAAGAAAAGCTCCATTTTAGATGCACTTAAAAACAGGCAGCTTGGAGGGAAAATGGATCCAGGTACCAATCAGACAAGAGTATTCACAAGATCACAATTTTGAGCCAATCAAGAGTCTTTCCACAGTTTCACCTTAATTAGAGAGAATTTTGTGTGAAACTGTGCTGTGTCATCTCACATGACATTTTTATCGCCTGCTTAACATTTCAAATGAAACATTTTATTGCATTTGATGTTAGTTAAACACTTAACGTGTACTCTTCACGCTCACAATTCCCAATGTGTTCTGACTGTATTAAGCAAATATTGAAGAAACATTTGGACTGTTTTTTTTATATTTAAGTATTTAATCTGTAATAAACCTATAGCATGTTAAAAATACACTTCATGTACAGTACGTGTTAAGTGTTAAGAATATATTTTTGAACTGCCTTCTATGAGCCTGTCAAACTTTCCATTACAACCCCTAATTTAAGAGGTTTTTTTAACCTAACCATAAAAATACCTTCATACTGATATTACAGGTACAATACCTCTCTTTCCAGATGCCTTTTTCAGTTGTTGTTGGTTTATTTTTTAGTATTAATACATTTAAAGGATTGACTTTGTGAAATTGATTATAAAACAAAGATTTTTCTCATAGGATGTTAGTGCAACCGTCTCTATGCTTTTTAAATAATTCACATATTAAAAGCATCTTCTTAAAAATCATAGACCTTACCCCGAGATTTAGGACAGAAAATGAAACTGGTTGATGTGAATATTATCTGTATATTTCCATGTTGTATTAAAATTCAGAATCAAGGATATTAAATTAGACTGTGGCTACTTTTCAGATAGTTCCAGAAAACTTCATAAGCATATAATGATGTAATTATATTAGTTTAGCGTATAACTAACACAGTTGCAGATGAATTTCACATCCCTTCTTCCATCTGCCCTTCAGGGTGCTGGAAGGTAAGAAAGGTCTCGTCATAGTGTCATCTTGCCAATGGACAAACAGTTTTTGGAAAGGGTGAATGGTTTGCTAAGTCCATGCAGCCACTTATTTGTGACGATGAGTTTTGAACTCACAACCTTTTGTTGACTCTACATGACTGAGGCCCACAGGTTACAAAAGGTTTGGCCTGATGTGACTTGGTGTTTCCATTTACTTACATTTTAATCTGGTAAAAATCTGAAGTAAATAAAATTCAACTCACTGGTACAGCTAAATAACTGGGATTTTTTTTTTTTTCTGTCACTTTCCATTCTTCGAATTAAAACCACATCAAGAAACAAACTCAAAACCCCTTGTTCAGGTCACCTAGCCAATGACCTAGTGTTCCAATGCATCCTTCACAATATGCTGTTGTAACACGTTTTCTAACTACAACCACAAGTGGTCGTAAAAATGCATGTAGCCATCATACCTACAGGTTCTTTGAAAACAAGGACTTATCTTACTTATCTTTGTCTCTCTTGTCTGTTCTTAGCCATTCAATGTCTTGCACATTGACTGGCATATTGTAGGGGTTTATTAAATGTATGCCAATGAAAGGTACCAATAGAACTTCACAAAGAGAACTGATACTTGTGTAATTTTGTGAAATATTAGAAGTGAAAGGCATCTCAATTATTGATGCCAGCATTTCTCAAAGTGACTCTTAGTCCCACAAACCCCTACATGATAAAGATTCCATGAACAGATAAGTTTGAGAAATACTCTCTTCACAAGAAAAAACATCTTGTGAGCTCCTTGACTATAGTTCTGGCCTTCCCAATTTTCCCTCTTTGGAGCAGGCTGACTGTGAGGAGCCAATGTCGTCTGTTGTGGAGACAGTACTACCCCTGCTGACTGAGTCAAAACCAGCTCTGCCCACAGCAGTGGCAGAGTAGTAGCATCTACCTTGTCCTGGACACAGGACCCTTTGGCCCTCACCCTGAGCCATCTCCTCATCTTTAGCTTTAATTAAAATGATATTTTGGCCCACAGGAGTCATATTCCTTATTTTTTTATTCTCCATTTGTTCAGAACCCAAATGGGGATAAGAAGTGCTACTTATTTTTGGTACCCCTAAATTTCAACAGAGAAAAATACCTAAAGTCTTCTGCAGCCAATTGCTTTTCTTTAAAATCCATCTTCCTTCCAAGTGTACCAAAAATATCCTCAGGCCTTCAGAGTAATTATATTTATGATCATTCATTTTTTCATTAGTCTAGAGCAAATATTGTGGGAACTCAAGAAAGACGATGTTCCAAAGTCAACCTCATGTTTGGAATTGCAAGAAAGAACCACAGATTAAAATGGAACTGGAATCAACTGAACCCTGGATACTCTCTCTAATGAGAGCTCTGTACAGGAACCACATATTATACTGTCCTAATATACAGCCTTAAGAAATTAGGTGGGCTGGATCTAAAATCATACCTAGAAGACTTAGCCGCAAAGTCAAGGGAAACTTCAGGACCCAAGTGGAGAAACCGAAATTCAACGGAGGCATTGACAACAGTGCGAAATGTTTGAATGTTGATTTCTAATTCAGACATAATGTCAAATAGTAAAAATGTTCTGACTTCATTCATTGACTCAACAAATATTTACTGAGTTCCTGTTATGCTCCAAGGTCTTTAAGAGGCATTAGAAACATAGCAGTGAGCTAAAGACAAAAATCTCTGCCCTCGTAAGGTTTACAATCGAATGGGGAAAGAGACACAAATTAAATAAGTAACGTATACAGAACATTAAAAAGTTTACATGGTATAATGAAAACAAGGCAGGTAAGGGAGGCGGAGAATACAGGGGTGTTATACAGTGAAGGGACTGAAACTTTCAGTAGGTGACTAGCAAAGACCTAATTGAAAATGTAACATTTGAGCACACACTTAAAGATGCAGATACTCCATTAGAAGTATTCTCAAGCAAAGGAGCGAGAAAATACAGATGTCATGAGAGGGAGTTTATTCAACATGTTTGGTAAATAAGAGGGGGATGTCTCTATCATCTTGCGCAGCTATAACAAACTATTATAGCCTGAGTAGCTTAAACAAGAAACATTTATTTTCTCCACTGTTCTGGTGACTGGGAAGTCCAAGATCAAAATCCTGCCAGACTTGGTTTCTGGTAAGGGTTATCCACATGGCTTCTCACCATGTCCTCACATGGCCTTTACTCAGTGTGCCAGAGCAAGTTCTCTGCTGTCTCTTCCTATAAATGCACTAATTCCTTCAGGACGACCCCACCTCCATGACCTAACGTAATCCTAATTCCCTCCAAAGGCCTCATCTTCAAATATTATCACACTGAGGATTAGGGGTTTAATATTAATTTAGGGAACACAGTTCAGTCCACAGCAAGGGATTTTTCCAGTTGGAACTAATGAGGCCAGCCGAGTTATTATAATCACCTTCTCAAAGTGACCCTCCCCATCTTGCCAATCTCACCAGCTGCTGTACTCTCAGGACAAAACCAATTCAAGGTACTTTTTTCTCTGAAGCTGAAGAAAACCATAGATTCATGTTCTCTGAATGCACTTTCATATTTCCAGTATCTTAGGATCACACTACATTTGCTGCTATCCATCTCACACCCTTCAAGACAACTGTTTTCTACCTTCTCTTTTCTCCTTACAGCTCAACACCTTCTGGCTTCCTCTTTCTGGCTTTGTTTCACTGAGAAAATAAAATCAGTCAGAAGAGAACCTATACATGCTCCCCCAACCCCCTACCTCTACCCAACCACCAGCACTTATTTTTATGGTTGAACTAGCTGTGCTCTTCTCTAAGGCCAGCCTCCTCCTGGGCCCTGGACTACACCCCCTCCAGCATACTGAAGGACATTCCATTTCTCTAGCAATTCTTCCTTCTCTCCCCCACATCATCACTCTCTCCACTATATTAGATAATTCCCATCACCCTGGAATTCTTCCATAGCCTTCCTTTATCTAATTAAAAAAAACAAAATCTAGTTTATTTTCCAGCTTTGACTCTGTATCTCTGCTCACCTTTAGAACAAATCCCCTTAGGATTATCAATTTTCTCTGTCTCCAGGTCTTCTCTTCCAACTATATATATATATATATATATATATATATATATATATATATATACCTACCATTCACATAATCTCTTTTAAATAATTCATATACAATAAAATTCACGCTTTTTGCTGTACTTTGTTGTGAGTTTTGACATATAGTCACTTTTTAGCCCATTTGACATATAGTCACTTTTTAGCCTATTTTTACACTGCTATAAAGAACTAGCTGAGACTGGGTAATTTATAAAGAAGAGAAGTTTAATCCACTCACAGTTCTGCATGGCCGGGAAGGCTTTAGGAAACTTACAATCATGGCAGAAGGTGAGGGGCAAGCAAGGCAAATTCTTCACAAGGGGGCAGGCCATCAGATCTCATGAGAACTCCCTCACTATCACTAGAAGAGTGTGGGGGAAATCGGCCCATGAGGCAATCACCTCCCACCGGGTCCATCACTCAACATATAGGGATTGCAAATTGAGATGAAATTTGGGTGGGGGCACAATGCCTTGCACAGTGCAGGCTGTCAGTAGATCTACCATTCTGGGGTCTGGAGGATGGTGGCCCTCTTCCCAGAGCTCCACTAGGCAGTGCCTCAGTGAGGACTCTGTGTGGAGCACCAACCCCACATTTCCCCTCTGTGTTGCCCTGCTAGAGTTTCTCCATGAGGACTCTACCCATGCAGCAGCCTTCTGCTTGGACATCCAGGTGTTTCCATATATCCTCTGAAATCTAGGTGGAGGTTCCCAAAGCTCAACTCTTGTCTTCTGCACACCTGCAGACCCAACACTCCATGGAAGCTGCCAAGACTTGTGGCTTGCACCCTCTGAAGCCATAGCCTGAGCTCTACCTTTGCCCCTTTTACCATGACTGGAGCTAGAGTGGCTAGGAAACAGGGTACCAAGTCCTGAGGCTGGCTGCACAGAGCAGCAGGGCCCTGGGCCTGGCTCAGGAAACCATGTTTTCCTCCTAGGCCTCTGGGCCTATGATGAAAGGAGCTGCCAAAAGATCTCTGAAATGACCTGGACTCAGTTTCCCCATCATTTTGGCTATTCACATTCAGCTCCTCATTACTTATGTAAATTTCTGTAGCAGGTTTGAATTTTTCCCCAGAAAATTGGTTTTTCTTTTCTTTTCTTTTTTTAGACAGAGTCTCACTCTGTCACCTGGGTTGGAGTACAGTGGCGTGATCTCAGCTCACTGTAAGCTCCGCCTCCCGGGCTCACGCTATTCTTCTGCCTCAGCCTCCCGAGTAGCTGGGACTACAGGCACCCGCCACCTCGCCCAGCTAATTTTTTGTATTTTTAATAAAGACAGAGTTCACCGTGTTAGCCAGGATGGTCTCGATCTCCTGACCTCATGATCCACCCACCTCAGCCTCCCAAAGTGATGGGATTACAGGCATGAGCCATCGTGCCCGGCCGAATTCGTTTTTCTTTTCCACTTCATGGTCAGGCTGCAAATTTTCCAAACTTTTATCCTCTACTTCCCTTTTAAATAAAAGTTCCAGTTTCAGATAATCTCTTTGTGAATGCATATGACTGAACACTTTGAGAATAAGCCAGCTCTTCAATGCTTTGCTGCTTAGAAATTTCTTCCACCAGATACTCTAAACCATTTTTTTCAAGTTCAAAATTCCACAGATCTCTAGGGCAGGTGCAAAATGCCACCAATCTCTATGTCAGAGCATAGCATGAGTGACCTTTACTCCAGTTCCTAAGAAGTTCCTCATCTCTGTCTGTGACCACCTCAGACTGGACTTCATTGTCTATATCATGATCAACATTTTGGTCAAAATCATTTAACAAGCCTTTAGGAAGTTCCAAACTTTCCCACATCTTGCTGTCTTCTGAGCCCTCCAAACTGTTCCAACCTCTGCCGGGTACCCAGTTCCAAAGTCACTTTTACATTTTCAGGTTATCTTTATAACACCCCACTCGCAGTACCCATTTACTATATTAGACTGTTTTCACACTGCTATAAAGAACTTTGCTGAGACTGGGTAATTTATAAAGGATAGAGGTTTAATTGATTCACAGTTCTGCATGGCTGGGGAGGCCTCAGGGAACTTACAATCACAGCAGAAGGTGAAAGGGAAGCAAGGCATGTCCTTCACAAGGTGGCAGGAAAGAGAGAGAGAGCACAGGGGAAACTGCCACTTTTAAACTATCATATCTCATGGGAACTTCCTCACTATCACAAGAACACCATGGGGGAAACCACACCTGTGATTCAATCATCTCCCACCAGGTCCCTCCCTTGATATGTGGGGATTACAATTTGAGATGAGATTTGGGTGGGGACACAGAACCAAACCTTATCAGTCACTATCTGCTAATACAAACTGCTAACACACCCAAGACACAGACATAATTTATTGAATTCCCCCAAAAAAGGAAGAGAAATCTGGACAGTGTGGTGGCAGCATGTGAAGGCGAGGGTGTCATTCTTTAGGAAGTCTGTTCCTCTTTTGGCATATTTTCTTCATGTACTTTAATGTTTCAACATTTCGGTGCTCTTGAACTTAAGCTGCTCTTGAAAATAAACTTATAGGCTAGGCATGGTAGCTCATGCCTGTGATCTCAGCACTTTGGGAGGCCAACCCAGGAGGATCACTTGAGTCCAGGAGTTTAAGACCAGCCTGGGCAGCACAGTGAGACCCCATCTCCATTTTTTTTTAAATAAAAAAATAATAAACCTAGAATGAGGGAACATTTTCAGAGCAAATTAAGGATAAATTTGAAGTTTCTTAGAAACACTTGCACATAAAGTGTGCACACAAGAGACTAAGAAGCCTAAAAGATACCAACCTCTTCATTTCACTCACAAAATATTTTTGGTCCCTGCAAACAGGCAGTGCAATTCTAATTTTCTCATATGACATTCTCTGATTAGAAGCTGTTAGACTGAGTAAACTATGGAACATATATTTGCATAAAAGTGTAACATTGCAGTATAACTATTTACAGCATGTTTATTTAGCTTGTTTTTTTAAGCAAGAGTTGTTATATACCTAAGAAAATGAGCCATGGAAAAAATGAGATTCTTTTTGAAGAGCTTCTATGGTGAAAACGTGTAAACTGAATAGTCCTACTGTGAGGAAAAATTGAGTATTCACCTCCACCACTGACACATTATATCTCACGTGAATTGTTGCAAAGGCCACCAAATTCATCTACACAGATTCTTCTCAACTCAGTAGCTACATCATGTCCCCCTCTGCTCAAAGCTCTGTGGCTTCTTCTGTTATCCAATACATGCCAAAGTCCTTACAGTGTGCTGCAGGACCTACAGCACCTTGCCTTTTATTTCTATGACTTTTTGAAACTCTGTCTTTCTCACTTACCCAGCTGGTACCACTGCCCTTCCTTGAGCATCTGAAATGCACCAGGTGTACTCTGACCACAGGCCATTTGCATCAGCTGTTCATTCTTGCTGATATGCTCATTGCATATCAGCAGTCAGTGTCTGTGTGGCTCATTTCTTCACCTTCTTTCAGTCTTCATTCAAATAAAACCTCTTTAGTGAGGATATCACTGATCACCCATGTAAAATTTGGTAACTTCTCAATCCTAAGACTTTCTATCTCTCTTCCTTGGTTTTTCTTCACCACATCTCTCTATTTCTAATATCTATTTATTCAATTTGTTTCCTGTCTCTCTCTCTCTTCTCACTAATGAGTTCATTGACTTTTGTCAGTTTCATTCCATTATCACATCAGTGTCAAACAGGGACCTTCTTTATCCAAGACTTATAGCACTCAGGAGAAGTTATTGACTAGATTTTCCAAGACTTTGACACTAACCTTTAGGGAAGTCTGTGTCTTACTCAAAGTATGAGATCAAATATGTCTTAGCTCAATACCTCTCTTGACCCAATTCACATTTTCCAGCACTTAGTATATATGCTTCCACCTACATTTCTATTATTTCTCTCCGTTTTACCTTCTTTTATTGTTTCCACTGGGTATTGAGGAAAGAGATAAAGACAGAAATGCTCTTTTAGCTATGGAATTTAACAGGTAGCCATATCTCTGTTTTAAAAGTATTCATATAAGTTTTACTTACGAGCCCTTAGTAAGAAAAAATAGATAAATTTCTGGATACATTGCTAATTGCAATATGCTAGCACAGCAGATTTTCACATTTCATTGTACATCAGAATCACCTGGAGGCCTTGCTAAAATAAATTTCTGGGACCCATCACCCCCACAGTTTCTGGTTCAGTAGTTCTGAGGTGGAGTCTGATCATTTTAATTTCTAACATATATGCAGGTGATGCCAATTCTGCTGGTCTGGGGACTACACTTTGAGTACTACCATCATAATAAAGTGTTTTCATTTTAGGTATGTCTAGAATTATCTAAGGAGTAAAACTAGGAAAAAAAATACTACAAAACACTGTAAGAATTCATAAAATCTTATGAGAATGATAGAAAACCTGCCACAACCAAAATGACCATGTACACTATTTCAGATGAGACTGACGCCATAGCAAGATTCCCAGCCCCCTGTTTCCTGCCTCGTCATCTGAGTCTAGTCTTAGAGTCACTGTGAACTAGCTCTGTAACCTAGAACTAGGCATGCAGACAGCTTTCATGGCTGTGCAATGATGCTCATGGATCATAAGGTCTCATTACATTTATGTGTTGTATAGATGTGTATTTTAATACACATGCAGATTTTCATGTGTATGTTAAGACCCTTATCTCTTTCACTAAACACATACATACCCCATTTTATTATACTTTGCATAGATACTGCATTGTTTAAAAATGGAAGGTTAATGGCAATGCTGCATCAAACAAGCCTATCAACACCATTTTACTAGCAGCATGTGCTCACTTCCTGTCTCGGTGTCAGCAATTTTTTTGGAATGATGTATTTTTAAATTACCATATGTAAATTTTTTTACATTAAAATCTATTGATCTTTTTAAATTATACACTTTATGTTCTAGGGTACATGTGCACAATGTGCACATGTGCCATGTTGGTGTGCTGCACCCATTAACTCATCATTTACATTAGGTATATCTCCTAATGCTATCCCTTCCCACTCCCCACACCCCACAACAGGCCCCAGTATGGGATGTTTCCCTTCCTGTGTCCAAGTGTTCTCATTGTTCAATTCCCACCTATGAGTGAGAACATGCGGTGTTTGGTTTTCTGTTCTTGTGATAGTTTGCTGAGAATGATGGTTTCCAGCTTCATCCATGTCCCTACAAAGGACATGAACTCATCCTTTTTTATGGCTGCATAGTATTCCATGGTATATATGTGCCACATTTTCTTAATCCAGTCTGTCACTGATGGACATTTGGGTTGGTTCCAAGTCTTTGCTATTGTGAATAGTGCTGCAATAAACACACGCGTGCATGTGTCTTTATAGCAGGATGGTTTATAATCCTTTGTGTATATACCCAGTAATGGGATGGCTGGGTCAAACAGCATTTCTAGCTCTAGATCCTTGAGGAATTGCCACACTGTCTTCCACAATGGTTGAATTAGTTTACAGTCCCACCAACAATGTAAAAGTGTTCCTATTTCTCCACATCTTCTCCAGCGCCTGTTGTTTCCTGACTTTTTAATGATCGCCATTCTAAATGGTGTGAGAAGGAATCTCATTGTGGTTTTGATTTGCATTTCTCTGATGGCTAGTAATGATGAGCATTTTTTCATGCGTCTATCGGCTGCATAAATGTCTTCTTTTGAGAAGAGTCTGTTCATATCTTTTGGCTACTTTTTGATGGGGTGGTTTGTTTTTTTCTTGTAAATTTGTTTGAGTTCTTTGTAGGTTCTGGAAATGTTAGACCTAAAACCATAAAAACCCTAGAAGAAAATCTAGGCAATACCATTCAGGACATAGGCATGGGCATGGACTTTATGTCTAAAACACCAAAAGCAATGGCAACAAAAACCAAAATTGACAAATGGGATCTAATTAAACTAAAGAGCCTCTGCACAGTAAAAGAAACTACCATCAGAGTGAACAGGCAACCTATAGAATGGGAGAAAATTTTTGCAATCTACTCATGTAAATTGTTTTTAAGGTTTTATGTTATTGCACACTTAATACACTACAGTATAGTGTAAACATAACTTTTATGTGCACTGAGGAATCAAAAATGTGTGTGACTTGTTTCACTGAGATACTCACTTTATTGCAGTGGTCTAGAGCCAAACCTGAAATATCTCCAAGGCATGACTGCACAAGATTTTTTAAAAAGTGTGCTACAAGTGATAACCAATTAATGAATGTAAGACAATCATCACTTAGGCAGATTTGGACTTTTCAAGGTAAATGTTCAGTTTTTAGTACTTCACCCCAGAGCCCTCCCATTTCCATCTCTCTACATAGCTGGACAATAGGGGAAAACTTATCGCAGTATGGAAACAGGAGTGGGGGTCTGGGATGTGTGTTAGCTTCTTTGCTGGTTCCCACTAACTTCTGGCCTAAGGGTAGCTCATGCTTCCTGGTCTAGGCTACTATAAATTCTAAGCCTTGTCCTCTGCTCTCTGAAAGTTTCTGCATGGGAAGTACCTGCTATTCCTTGCAATGACTTCTCCCAGAAGCTCAGCCATCTTCCCCTGATGGGTGGGCCCTCCGTCTCTGCTCTTGCTTCCTTTATGAATTCTCTGACATCTCTGCATTGTTCATCTGGCTGGATACTTTGGACTTTTCCATCCTGTAGCCTCCTCTACAGAGGGCTCTTGCCCCATGCTTCTTGAACACGGACTCCAGTCTCTCACTTCTCACTACCTTCCTTGTCCCAAACAGGGTTACCTCCAAACTAGGAGATTCCTTCCATGTCACCCACCGCCTTTAAGGAAAATTGGAGGTGATCTTGTAGATCCCCTTTTTAGCCTCAACCAAACCCCACTTTTACTTGACTACTGTCTCCTTTTATGCATTTTGGACACTCAGTCATTCTCCTTCTAAAATTTCAAAAAGAAATTGAGGCAAGCTGTTTTCCTTTCAGCTTCTCTCTCAGCCTATCCATAATATGTCTAACATGTTACCCAACTTGATCAGAAATTCAAGGAGTGAGTGTTTCTTTAGGAAGTCCTAGGCAGCGTCTTCATCCCCATCTCCTGGCTCTCTTCCCCATGTTAGCATGGTTCTTCCTTTCCTATTTGAAATAAACATACATATTCCTTCTTATCATCCCTACACAATGTATAAAGGCAAATATAGCTTGAAAATTCAGCCTCTTTTATACATAAAGTTGGGAAATTTAAGAAAAATAATCTCTCTTTATGAAAAGTAGACTGTCAAGACTATTATCTCACTATACACTTTTAAAAATCTAATATGAAACTCAAAATTGAGCAATGAACTCTTTGTTCTGGTTGGTAGCCACAATCTCTTGAAAGCAATGAATGGCATTGATTCATTGAGCAGAGGAAACTGCTAGGCAACATAGTTTATGGGGAAGGAAAAATAGCTTGTTTTAATATTTTTTTGAAAATATGATCCCTGCTGCAAACATAGGAAAGTATACCTGAAAAGGGGGAACAGCAAAATTCCAGTGAGACAACAGTAGAAAGTTTTAACTGTGGCTAATGCCAGTGGGGAGGCTGCAAAAAAGTAAAGAAAATATAAAATTGGGGGAGGAAAAGTCATGAACAAAGACTCTGAAAAGTAGAATTCAGAATGGAATTTGTCCTCTTCTCACCAAAAAAATAAAAATTAAAGCTAGAAATTCTGGAAGATTTCTTCTACTAAAGTGTTAAGAGAGCATTTGACACTTTTGTAGATGCAATAAAATAGAAGGTGTTATGGTATGAAAAGCATTTTCTCAAGGAACCTAGAGTGCTTGAGCAATAAGTACAATTACAAAGAATCAATAATTAAGGAAGTTCTAATATCAAATAGAAGTTTGGGAATAGCCTAAGCAACATGCCACTTCTGGGGCCAGATGACATCCTTTTTTCTTGCTTAACTATGCAGTTTATAAATGTCTGCACATATGCAATGGGAAAGGGAATTTGGGAGGCATTTCATCATGATATTTGTATACATTACTCTGTGTATTTAATGTCAATTTTATATTTCCTCAGCTTATATTTAATTTTTTAACACGAGTGCTTTTCACTGTCTTTAACACGAGTGCTTCACTGCCTGCATGGCAGGCCTTCTCAGGAAAGCTAGCAGACATGTTTTGCTAATGTCTCCAAGCAACACAATAGATGTGAAAATAGCATTATGCATTTGAAAACATGAACTTTTGAAAACCAGGAAAATTGAAAGCAGGAAATTGTTCTTAGCCATCTTTGGATGCCTAGTGCCTAGCTGGATGCCTAGTGCCTAGCTCAATGCCTGTCAAATAGCAGGTACTCAGTAAATGCTTCAGGAAAATACCACATTGTTTGGAAGTCTCTATCATAAACAGCCTATCTACCTGCTAAAAGACTAAACTCATAGAATTTGAACATTTAAAGACATTTTAGGATTCATCTAGAGAAATTCAGTTGCCTCACTTCAGAGACAAGGAAATTGAGACCCAAAGAAATTAGGAAATTTGCTCAAGGTCTTCCAGGAAAGCAATGACATAATCAGAACTAGAAGCCATGCCCTCAGTTCTTATTTTCATGCTCTTTCATTTCACCCTTTTAAAATGTAGGTCTTATTAATTATTCAGGGATGACAAGGCCAACAGTTAAGGAGACAGCTGCCATTGAAAAGAGAGTGTGTTGTGCTCATAGATCCCAAGAGGAAGGAGCACGTCGTAGCACGAGGGAGCCACATGGGAAGGCACCAGTATGGGTCAGGATACTGAGCGAGTAGAGGGAAATGTGGACAAGAACCTTTACTGTGGTTTCTGCAGGAAGAAATGAGTTAGGGAGGGAAAGCAGGATTAGAATTGGCTATTTGGAATAATTTCAGAGGGTCTGGGGTATAGAGGATGTCCCTAGTTGTCTGGTACCTAGCCCTGGGGTGATGAGGGCAGGTCAATAGTGGCCCAGAGTGTGACAGCTGGATAAAAGAGGTGGTTGGGGATGTGAACTCCAGATTGGTTGGTTTGTGTTTTAAGAACAGGCTCCCAGGCATGTTGTTTACCATCTCTAGGAATTAGCTAACCCTGGGAGGAGCAGTCCCTCCAGTGTCAGTGAGCCTCAGATGTCACAGCATCAAAATACAAAAAATAAAAAGACAGGCTCAATACACTTACCACCCTCAGTTTCGTAAGTCTTCACTGTATTAAAATTTTAGTTTGAATTTTGTGGATTTACCTACCATCGCTTCAGTACTGTACGATAAAATAATTAGAAATAGGGGGTTTCCACACGTAGTTCTTAAGGATTCTGGGTCTTCAGAGTTATGAAAAATGTCTTTTGGATCATAATCTAGACAATCTTTTCTGGTTATTTATCTAAAACTAAAAGCAGGAAATGATTCATTTGATTTCTGCCAATCCTGGAGCGTTGCCACTTTCGGCTCAGGAAGAGCTGGCTTCCCTTGGCAGTCCTCACTTGTAGGATGATGAATGAAGTTCTATGTTTGGTGCTAGCTAAAATTTTATAGGGTCTAAAAAAGCAATTTATACATGCTTCAGGAGGTGGCTATATTTTTTTTCTTTTTTAGATAGCTCTTAGTCACAGTAGGGCACTCAACATACATATATCACATCGAGAGGTCATTACACAAGAAGCTTGAAACTTTGCTCGGTGCGTTGATAAACACGTTCTTGGCTTCTACAAGCCTAATGTGTGCTCAGAATTCGGCACATAGGTATTAGCTGAATTCTGAATTTTCCCAGTTATTTTCACACCTCAGGAACCCAGGACCCTCAATGGGATATTGTGAGAAAAAGAAATAGCCTGACAAAACATTTTCTTGGTTCCAAGAGTCAATGTTGGTATTCACAAACAGGAGAGGTTAGTTGTCTTCTCTTGTAAATCTCAGGCTTGGGTTAAATGGCCTGGCATGCTAGCCAATCAGTCAACTAAGTTGTTAAAGGTCAAAGCTAACTCAAAGAACAATGGCCATGGGCCAAACCAACCACTTACTTTAAGTGATGAGCTCTCTAAACACTTGCAACCCACCAAGCCTCATCCATACTGCGTTTTCGTTGAGAGTTTTTTGTTTATCTTTTTTCATTTTGAAATATCTGAGCAGTGGTCTCTCTTAATCAAGTTTTAAGATGCTCTCTAGATTATTTCCCTGGTTTCTGTCATGACAGCATTTTTGTGTGTTTTTTTTTTCTTCTCTTTGCAGTTCCGAACGCCGGTTGTCACAAAGCACTGCAAAAGAAGTCAGGGGATGAAGGGCTGAGGAACAGCTCTGCCGGGCATTGGCTGAAGAGTCTCAGGGAAGTTATTACACCACTCAGTCCGCCTTTGTAACATTAGGACCCAAATCTCATCTGCTGTTTACAATAATTATGTATTAATATGGACAAAAGCCTGTGATAATTTTAATAAAAAACATAACCTATAAATAATATACACAGAGAATTATTTTACATTGTGGAAGGGCTGCAAGAAGTTCATCAAACCTATGTCCTTTTTCTTCTTTGCTCTCAGTCACCCTGTGTGGCTCAGTCTCTCTGGGAGTTAGTGGTGATCATGTTACCAACTTATTACTTAATGTGCAACTAACTTACTACTAAGTTCTAGGCAGTGGACTATGAAAGAAAGCGCTGTGGCTACTTCCAGCTCTACCCATAAAATGTTCCTTGAAGATCCCCCAGCCCTTTTCCCTACACCAACAATCTTGGAAGCCCTGGATTAAAGATGCCAGAGTCACAAGGTGGCAAAATTCGGGGTCTATGAACTATTGCTGAGAGGAGAGACGTCCTACAATCACTGTTACCCATTTGAACTTTATTTGAGGGAAGTGTAAATTCTATTGGTTAACCTGTTTATATCTTGGTGCTACTCTATTACAGCACATAGCAACACATGAATACATAATAGCTTTTAAAAGGCATGCTTAAAAATATAGAGAGAAGGATATGTTAATCAGTCTGTTTGGGTGGTGGGATTGCAAATAGATTTTCATTTTCTTGACCTGTTCTTTATTGGGATATTTAAAATCTTTAAGAAACATGTATGGATATTTTTATTTCAAAAATTATTTAGAGGAGAAAAAAGAAAGAAGAAAAGTGGGATGCCATAGGGATAAAAGAATATGACCTCCCTAATCTGGCCATTGTCTGACCAGGTGTAATCTCATTTCACATTCAATCTAAACATACTAGTTGTACATTGACCCTGCATGCTAGCTGCTGGGATACTAAGCATAATAAAAGACTATCCCACTGGATCACAAAATATCCACAGTACATCAAGGACTATAGACTGCAATTTAGATAAGACTTTCTAGAAGGAATGATGCCTGCACTAAGTTGTTAGCAAAGTAAAATGGGAAAAAATAAAAGCATAAAAGAGGCTCAGCTTTGAGAAAAAAGCATGCTCTGTCCAGGGCACTAGCTAAAATCCCAGTCTAAAACTTTAGCCAGAATTTTAGATCTACAGGTCTTCTTTATTTTTCCCCACAGTGCTAAATACAAGTCCTGGTATACAGTTAGTATACAATAAATATTTGTCAAATAAATAACTTTAAATGGACATTACTCAAATCAACAAGAAAAAAAAAAAGCCCATCAAAAAATGGACTAATGACATGAATAGACAATTCTCAAAAGCAGATATATAAATGACCAAGAAACATATGAAAAAAATGCTCAACATCACTAATGACCAGGAAAACACAAATCAAAACCACAGTGTGATACCACCTTACTCCTGCAAGGATGGTCATAATTAAAAAATCAAAAAATAGTAGATGTTGGCATGGATGTGGTGAAAAGGGAACACTTCTACACTGCTGGTGGAAACGTAAACTAGTACAACAACTATGGAAAACAGTGCGGAAATGTCTTAAAGAACTAAAAGTAGAACTACCATTTGATCCAGCAATTCCACTAGTAGGTATCTACCCAGAGAGAAAGAAGTCATTATATGAAAAACATACTTGCACATGCATGTTTATAGCAGCACAATTTGAAGTTGCAAACAGGTGGAACCAACCCAAATGCTCATCAATCAATGAGCGGATAAAGAAATATATATATATGAGATATCTCATTATATCTCATATATATATGATGGACTACTACTCAGCCGTAGAAAGGATTAATTAATGGCATTCACGGTGACCTGGATGAGACTGAAGACTATGATTCTAAGTGAAGTAACACAGGATTGGAAAACCAAACATCGTATGTTCTTACTCATAAGTGGGAGCTAAGCTATGAGGACGCAAAGGCATAAGAATGACACAACGGCCGGGCGCGGTGGCTCAAGCCTGTAATCCCAGCACTTTGGGAGGCCGAGACGGGCGGATCACGAGGTCAGGAGATCGAGACCATCCTGGCTAACACCGTGAAACCCCGTCTCTACTAAAAAAATACAAAAAACTAGCCAGGCGAGGTGGCGGGCGCCTGTAGTCCCAGCTACTCCGGAGGCTGAGGCAGGAGAATGGCGTCAACCCGGGAGGCGGAGCTTGCAGTGAGCTGAGATCCGGCCACTGCACTCCAGCCCGGGCTACAGAGCAAGACTCCGTCTCAAAAAAAAAAAAAAAAAAAAAAAAAAAAAAAAAAAAAGAATGACACAACGGATTCTGGGGACTCAGGGGGAAAGGGTGGGAAGGGGGTGAGGGATAAAAAGCTTACAAATAGGGTGCAGTGTATACTGCTCGGGTGATGGGTGCACCAAAACCTCACAAATCACCACTAAAGAGCTTACTCATGTAACCAAACACAACTTGTTCCCCAATAACCTATGGAAATAAAAATAAGAAAAAATAAATAAAATGGACATTTCTGACAAGTGGTTATCCCGGCTCTTGCTTACACCCCTCTTATAATAGTGGGTATCTTGTGAGGCAGCCCACTCCATCTCTGAGCAACTCTGGCCACAGAACAGTCTACCTTGTATTAAGCCAATTGAAAACCCAGTTTCACCAGACAGCAAATTTGCATAAGAGAAGAGGGTCAGCTAATAGCAGAGTGATGATCTGCAAAGGTGAGGAATAAAGGGAGTTAGAAATGGGGAAAATAATTCAGGACAACAAGACACACTTCTGTTTTGTTCTTATTAAAAATTACTAACATATTGCTTTTCAAACATAGTTCCGTCGGCTACTAAATTATTAAATTCATGTGTGTGCGCGCATGTGTGTGCGTGTGCCAGACATCATACAAACACCTTGTAGTACCTGTGTTTTATCTCCTTTTCTCCTTTCATTACTTGCTGAGCACCACTGAAGTCAGGACATCTCTATTTTATGACAAGGAAGCCAAGGTAGGGGCCAAGATGATTCAGTAAGTGAAACAGCCAAGATCTGAAGCTGTTTTCCCACCCAATTCCATGTGCTGTCAGATAATCTTTTCCCCTGGAGAGCATCTTAGTTACTGCTCTTGGAAAAATTTCGACAAAGCTTGTGGCATCATACAAATGCTGCCTGATCCAGCAGCCGAAGTGAGCAAGGGATGGACTCAGTCACTGATATGTCATATTCTGTCTTGCTGTTTGACATGGGAGCTTGAAGCTTTAACTCGAGTGTGAGTAATGGTGGAACTCAGGCACCACAGCCAGGCTAACAGAGGAGGAAGTTTTGGAAAGAAGTATAGCAAGAGGGCTCTAAGTGCAGGAGGCCTGTTTACTGAGAGCCTGCAAAGCACTCTGCCTACCAACAGCAATGAGGCAGAGCTTACTGCAGGTACAGTCAGGAAGGCTATTCTGTTGTGGATCCCTGAGCAGATACCCTAAAGCACCTCTAATTTGACTGTCCAAAGGCCTGACTCTCCCAGGGACCAGAACAAAGACTGGCTGACCAAAGTGCTCCAACCATGAGACCAGGAGTTAGAGTGGGAAGGGAGCCCAGCGAATGCTGCACTTTGTCATGGGCCCTGGCTCTCAGGCCCACTAAGGAAAGCTCTGGTCCCTCTGCTCCCCTCTCTGCTGTTCCTCCAATATGCTCTTCCATTCTGCATGAAATCTCGTGTTGTTTCACAGCTCATTAGTACCTCCCGGCTTGGAAAACATGGAGTTGAGAAACGTGGAGCTGCCAAGGCACTTTGGAGAAAACAGCCTTGATGTATACTGTGATCCCTGGCAAGTACCTTTCACATCTCGAATGGAAAGCTCAGTGTCTCTGAGAGTGCACAGCCCAGCACTTGTGAAGAAAAGAAAGGCATCATGTTCATAATCACGATAAATATATTTGCATTATTTGCAAAGTGTACTGGAGTTCCTGATGACCTCCTATTCAGTTTGATCTTTAATACATGTTGTTAGCAAAGCAAGCATTATTATATCCATTGTATAAATAAATGGAAGTTGTAGAAATTAAATAACGTGTATTTTTTATCAAGATTATTTTAATTTTTACAATGCATTATGGCTTGAACTGTGTCCTCCCAAAAACAGTATGTTGATATCTTAACCTCCAGGACCTCAGAATGTGACTTTATTAAGAAATAGAGTCACTTCAGATGTAATTAGTTAAGGTAAGATGAGATCATATTGGAGTATGGTGGGTGCCTAATCCAACATGACAGGTATCCTGGTCAAAAGAATGCTATATGAAGAGACAGGGGCACATGCAGGGAGGGTGACCAAGTGAAGACGGAGGCAGAAATGAGCATTATGCTGCCACAAGCTAAAGAATGCCCAGCCACCAAAAACCGGAAGAGTTGAGGAAAGAAGCAAGGTCATGCTGGCTCCTTGGTTTAGACTTCTGGCCTGCAGACCTGTGAGAGAATGAATGTCTGTTGTTTTAAGCCACCAGCTTAAGGTACTCTGCTACAGCAGCCCTAAGGAACTAATAATGTTACTTTCACTGTTTATCCACTTTACAAACAACCTCTACATGTGATTTCATAACTATTTTGACACAAGGGAAGTATCATATATGCCTATTTTCCAGATGGAAAAAATTGAGTCTCAAAGACTTTGTGTTACTTGCCAGTTGCATGGGCTGTCTTAGTCCATTCAGGTTGCTACAGTGAAATCCTGTAAATTATGTAATTTATAAGCAACAGAAATATATTGCTCACAGCCCTGGAAGCTGGGAAGTTCCATATCAAGGTTCCAGCAGATTCGGTGTCTGGTAAGGGCCTGTTCCTCCCAGATGGCAATTTCTAGCTGAATCGTCACAGGGTAGAAGGGGCAAACGTGCTCCCTCAGGCCTCCTTTAAAAGGGCACTAATCCCATTGATGGGGACTCCACTCTTTTGATCTAATCACCTTCTAAGGGCCCCACCTCTCAATACTATTGCAATGGGGATTAGGTTTCAACATATGACTTTGGAGGAGATAAATATTCATACCATAGAAATGGCAGAGCAAAGACCCCCAAATGGAGCTTCTACAGCAAACAGCTAAAATTCTAAAAGAGGGAAAAACATAAGATGTCACATGTAAACCATGTTTTTATATGTGTGTATGTTATAAATGGGCTGTAGGTGAGAAAATATATTAGCCTGAACTTGCATTGCTACAAAGAAATACATGAGACTGGGGAATTTATAAGAAAATAGGTTTAATTAGCTTAAAATTCTGCAGGCTGTACAGGAAGCATGATGCTGGTATCTGCTTGGCTTCTGGGGAGGCCTCAGGAAACTTATAATCAAAGCAGAAGGTGAAGGGGGAGCAGGCACATCACTTGGCCAGAGCAGGAACAAGAGAGCAAAGGGAAAGGTGTTACACACCTTTAAATGACCAGATCTTACAAGAACTCACTATTGCAAGAACTGTACCAAGGGGATGGTGCTAAACCATTCATAAGAAATCCACCCATATGATCCAATGACCTCCCACCAGGCTCCACTTCTAACATTGGGGATTACAACTGAACATGAGATTTGGATGGGACACAGATCCAAACAATGCCAGAAGGACTCTCAAATGTTGTAGTAATCTTTTTTCTGGGAAATCTGTCATTTGCAAGTTGCAAACATCCTAGCTACTTGGGAGGCTGAGGCATAAACATTGTTTGAGCTTAGGAGTTCAAATCCAGCCTGAGCAACATAGGGAGACCTCATCTCAAATAAATTGTAAATAATTTCCTTCCCTCTTAGAACTACAAACCCAACTTCATTTTTGAGGCAAATTCCCTCTATGCTCTGGGATTTAAAAAACCATTTGATACAGCCCCACTTAGTTATGCAAATAGACTTGTCTTCCCTTGAATGTCTTCCACCTACAAACCTTAAAAGCAGAATAATAACCTCAGGACACATGTTCCTCATACTTACAATGGTGGGTTAACTGTGTGCAGTGGGCATATAGAGAAGCACTGGAGGCTCCCAAAGATCATCTTTCTGGAAGTCTGGGTTCACTGCCCTTTGCTGGCATTTGTGGAGACAGCCTGTAGGACAGCTTAAGAGTACCTTCCACTCAGCCCTACAAACTCCCTGCCACATGTAACGGAGGCTCCTCCCCAGCAGTGGGGATGGGGTTATATTATGTTGAAGATTAGAATGAAAAAGATGAAAAGTTTTCAGCCTGTGTTTGAGAATTTTCCTCTGAAGGAGTTTTTCTCACTTTGGGAGCTACAGGTCATGACCATATTCAGCATTTGGAGTATATTTAAGCTCAAAATACATGCATCGAAAGGAAACTTTGTACTGGTCCACAAGACCCAGAGATGCTATTTTCAATTTTTTTTACTTCTTCTTTTAAATAAGATAAAGTCATGGTGCCCACTTAACGCCAGTCTTGGATTTTATTTCCAACTTTTTATTGGTTCAAAGATTCACTGTTATGAATCCCTGAATAAATGTAATATAGCATTATTATTAGATTGGTACAAAACTAATTGCAGTTTTTGCCATTGCTTTTTATGCCAAAAACTTCAATCACTTTTTCACCAACCTAATAGAAGATATTGAAGTACTATAAAATTACTAGCTGCCAATAGATAAATTTGCACAATATCCCAAGAACCAAGCTGCAGATGCTTTTCCTGACATTCGAACTCCTTCACCTTCCAGCTCCTGCTGACCCGTAACCCTCCTCTTTCTATCCTCAACATTGCTGCCCCTAGCTTATCTGCAGTTTCATGACCAGGCCAGCGTCCTTGGCCCCTGTTGGGCCTTTTCTCCCCCTGCCTTGAATATCTCATATCACCAAAAACTACTTGTCCTCTGTATTAGTCCGTTTTCATGTGACTGATAAAGACGTATCCAAGACTGGGTAATTTGTAAAGAAAAGAGGTTTAATTAACTCAGAGTTCCACATAGCTGGGAGGCCTCACAGTCATGGCAGAAGGCAAAAGGCGTGTCTTACATGGCATCAGGCAAAGAAAGAATGTGAGCCAAGTGAAAGGAAAGGGGTTTCTCTTTATAAAACCATCAGATCTCATCTTGTGAGTTATTCACTACCATGAGAACAGTGTGGGGGAAACCGCCTTCATGATTCAATTGTCTCCCCCCGGGTCCCTCTCACAACACATGGGAATAATGGGAGCTACAATTCAAGATGAGATTTGGGTGGGGACACAGCTAAACCATGTCACTCCTCTTTGGGAGTTCTACCACTTGGGGTGCTCTGTCATTGCATCTTCCCCCAACACTGAAATTACCTGCTTGACTCTGTCTCCATTAGATGGAAAGTCCTTAAGAACCCGGACCCTTATGCAACATACTCATGTAACAAACCTTGTACGTGTTACTCCCTAAATCAAAACAAACTAAAATAAAACAAAATGATAAAATAAAGTAAAAACAGGGACCACATCTAAACATGTTTGCTGAAGAGATGAGTAGTATTTGAATTGCTTCTTGTGTGTCCTTCGACTTTTACAAACTGCTGCTGATCTAATTTATACAAAGAGCTTTCATATAAGACCTTAACCTCTTTCTCAGTGTGGTACCTCAGGAGTCACAAAGCCTCAAACTTGGCCTGAGAATTGTTGATGTCTCTTCCTATTCAGCTTTGTTAAGTGCCTGCTGAGAATGCTGACTGTCCTACTGAGAGTTTTTTCTCTCAGTTATTTAAAGATAAATAAAACTTTAAAAATCAGTGGTTCCTATACTTCCTTAAAAGACAACCTTGGTTTTTGCCTAAAATGCCTTTCTTTCCTTCACACACCTCTGTTTTAGACCCAAGAGATGTGTGCCCCAATAGGGCTTGGATAGTTTATGTCAATTAAGCCTCTTTTTGTGTGTTTTTTCTTTAAATTGAGACAGAGTCTTGCTCTGTCACCCAGGCTGGAATGCAGTGGCATGATCTGGAGTCACTGCAGACTTGACCTGCTGGACTCAAGCAATCCTCCCACCTCAGCCTCCCAAGTAGCTGGAAATACAAGCGTCCACCACCACACCAGCTAATTTTTGTATTTTTTGGTAGAGATGGGGTTTCACCATGTTGTCCAGGCTGATATCGAACTCCCAGACTCAGGTGATCCCCCTGCCTCTGCCTCCCAAAGTGCTCGGATTACAGGTGTGAACCACTGTGCCCAGCATTGAATAAGCCTCTTTTGAATGTAAGGGGCAGAAATGCCAACTCAAATTTGTCTAAACATATGGGTACATACTGCTTTCCTAAGAGAAAGGTGCAGGGACTTGGGCACAGCTGGATGTAGGCTGAAACAGTGACACACAGGACACATTTCTCTCCATCGCAGCCCTGCCTTCTACTCAGCTGGCTTCATTTTGAGCACAACATGGAGCCTCCAGGCCCACAATATCATGCCAAGTTCATCAGAAAAAATAAATTAAAAGTGCTTCCCTGAGAGCCTAAAGATCCCAGAATGTAGACTTCAGCTGTGATTGGCCTAATTTAGGCAAGGATTCTCCCCTGAAGCCAACAGGAGCAAGAGGGGATACAATACCAATGTGCTGACTGTCCAGTCTGGGTACTGTCCAGTCTCAGAGCCCGTGTTGCAGTCAGGCCTCAGGAATCATTAGGACTGTGTGGGAGAAGGCGGGGCTCCAAGTAGCCATCGCAGCACGCTCATCAAAATAGTATTTTTCCAGTGAAAAGATTTATTTCCATCTATTTGCACCAATTTCTTGCTGTTTTAAAATCCAGACTTTGTTCCCCATTGTTTATGAAATGAATCCCACACTTGAAACCAACATTCGAGGTATTCCATGAACTGACTGAAGCTGACATTCCCACTGCTGATCCTGTAGCCCAAGGAAAGTCAAAGTGAGCTGTTTGGTGTTTTCCACATATCTCCATACTTTTCAGCATCTTTTTTTCGCCTAAATGTCTTCCCCCAAATATCCAAAATTTTGATAGTTACAGGGTATACCCATGCTTCAATCTTAAGCCCAAATACCACCTTCTTGATGAAGAGTTCTATGATCCTTCCCAATTCAAACAATAAAAAATTGACTTCTGCCTCTGGATTCTATTAGTATTCTTTGCCAATATGTCTTCTACAAAACTAAGTACTTTCTTCTTTGTATGCTAGTTATTTGTATTTTTGACCCTTATTTTCCCTACTTGACTTTGAATATGGGCTGAGTATAATAAAATTTTCTTCTGATTTCTTAGCTCCCAAATCACCCACCCTGGAGGAATGAGAAGAGGTAAAAGTAAACCAGAGATGGAAGCCAGATGATCAATAACCTTATATATGCTATATTAGTTCCATCTCACATCGCTCTAAAGAACTACCTGAGACTAGGTAATTTATAAAGAAATTGCCACACAGTTCTACAGGTTATACAGGAAGCATGGCTGAGGAGGCTTCAGAAAACTTACAATCATGGTAGAAGGTAGAAGTAGAAGAAGGTGAGGGGAAGCCAGCACGTCCTACACAGCTGAAGCAGGAGGAAGGGAGTGAGGGGGAAGGTGCCAAACACTTTTAAACAACCAGACCTTATGAGAACTCACTATCACAAGAACAGCAAGGGGGAAGTCCACTTCCAGGATTCAATTCAATTCAATCCAGGATTCACCTCTAACCAGGCCCCTCCTCCAACAGTGGGGGCTACAATTTGACACGACATCTGAGTGGGGACACAGAGTCAAACCATATCATATACAATAACAAGACATTTGGACTCGATCTCAGAATCAGCGGTTTTGAACTAGTAAACCAGAATCATGAACACCAGGGATGCTACACTGATTTCCAAAGCCCCAAGCAGCCATCTATTCACCAAGCATTGACATTTTGACCTTAGTTTTTCAAAGGTAAACTAATCAGTAGAAAACAAGTGAAGAATACCAGGTAAACAGTGAAGTCTTCAATGTCAACTGTAGCAAAGGGAGGGAGAGAAAAATGGCAGCTTTAAGAGATATTTATAAAGTAGGATTTCCTGGATTTGGTAACTGATTGGATATAAGTAATAAGAGAACAAACTATCTAATACACTTCATATACTTAAGAAAAGACTCAGAGATATGGAAACAGAAGAACATAGGTTCAACTCCAACAGCACTTTTTGCTATGTGACCTTGGATACATTTCTTATCATTACTGTGCTTCAGTTTCCTTATCTGTAAAAGACATATAATATAATATCTATCCCATAAGGTTGTTTTGATTACATATTGAAATAATCACATAGAATTATTGTAGAAATTCTATGAATTTAATGTTAATGAATATTAAGTGCTTAGGACAATATCTGTTTCATGGTAAATGCTTACAAAGAAGTTTGTTAAATAAGGCAAATATTCTATAACAGTGCAGAGTACAATCAATATTCAGTAAATGTTTGCTAACACTATTATTAACAAAAATAGTAGTAAATTAAGCAACCTGATTTGTAAAGGAATCACAAAGAGCAAATGATTTTTAAAAAGTGAAAACAAACTTGGGGGAAATTGATGAATTCTACTTCGAACATCTAGCATTTAAGGTGACTCTTTGACATGAAGGTATTCCTAGATAGTTGAATATTTGAGCCTGATGTTGATGGCCAAGTGAGAAATGAAAATTTAGCATTGCTATTACAGCCAAATGTGTAGATAGAATCAACAGAATGGAGTTCAGAAAGTGAGAAAATTCTCAGGAGATGAAAATCTAAAGAGTAAACTGAGGAGAAGGAAACAGAAGAGAGATGAAGAGAGATGACCATGATAAGGAGTTTGACGATGATCTTTGCAAGGGGCTCCTTAGTGGAGTAAGGGATGGGTCTGTCTCATTGGAAGCAACTAAGGGTGAATGAGACATGCAGCAGAGCACTCACTAAATGCTGACTCCTCTTTCAAAAAGTCTACAAAGAGAGGCAGAGCAACATCAAAAAGGAAATGGAGAGAAAAGTGGACGGGAGGCTAAAGAAAAGGGAGAATGTTACCATGTATCCTGCGGATGAAGAATCAGTGGAGAGCAATGAAGTGAGGTACAAGAAAGGGAGGGTATTGTGGACACAGCGACCCCTTGAGGAATATGCGAGTGGATAGTTTCCAGAGGAGAGGTACGGTCAGAACTGGCTTCATGGGCATGCGACTCACACAGTCTCATAGAGACCTTTGCTCAGAAGAGCTATGTACTTGGTTTAAAGATTTGTGATTACTGTCTCAAAATATTTAATAATTCTATCTTTGATTTTTGCTCTTGCAAGTAAAGTCCAATGGGGCAATGGAACATGGGTTGGGGACAAGGAGCATTGGCAAATAAGTGGTCCCACCTCCTCACTCCTTGGTTCTTAGCTACCTACCAGGGTCCTAGAGCTCTCCTGGTGTTCCCTACCCATTCGACAACCACTTTCACCCTCTGACAAGGCAGGGGCAAGCTTGTGTTGATAGAGGAAAGCCCTGTTTGCTATCACCCTCTTGTCTCACTGGGGACCTGATCATGGAAAAGTTCAGGGTTGGGTGTCTGCCCTACAGCATCTTGGGGCAGGGCATGGCAGCACAGGGGCTCAGCGGGTAATGCACTGAAGGCTTCTCACTCATCCTCAACCTAGGTACCAAGTGCATTCCACCATGCAGGTTGCAGTCACTAGAGAGTCTCCTGTCCATTGTGGATTTTGGCACCAGGCCATAGGAGAAAGATTGACTTCTTCTATTGGCACTTTAGTTTCTCCTGGGGCCCTGCAAAATATGTCACCAGTCCTGAGTAGAGTTAGGCTTGGCCTGAAGGAAGAACACTTTACTTCAGATGGAAAAGATCAAGGGATTGGTGGATATGAGTTCACAGGATGAGCAGTGCATAGCTGCCAGCCTCTATCTTGTCTTTGTGGTACAAAGCTTGGACAAACACTGAGGCAAGGGAGTTTGATGCCAGCAGGGCCCTGCAGGTCAGTGGGGTTTAGAGGTAAGAGATCAGGATGGTGCTGATGAAGCCACTGCAACCAACCCACTCGCTACTCATAGTAAGTGTTCTATAAATACCTGAATAAATAAATTAAAATGCTACTTCAGGAAAACAAACAACAAACAAAAAACCAAGGTGTAAGATCTCGCTTGACTACACTACACAAAAGCACATTTCCAACCAATTTTACATTCTCAACTTTGCTAGTTTTTAAAATAGCCAAATTCTTTTCTTTTCCCTGCTGAATGTTGGAAAGGATATTTTAAAATAATGAATCATAATGTGTATTGGTTTTCCCTCATTCATTTATCAGATGTTCAATACATATCCCCTTGATTTGTTGACAGATTGATCTTGAATTTCCATGGGCTGAGATCCCTTTTATGTCTAACATGCCATGTGCCTACCCCAGAGCCCCAGGAGAGAGAGTGTGTGGGACAGTCTCCTCGCTTTAAGCGTGGAGAAGAAAGCTTGCACCATTCAGCAACTGGCGTTCTGCAGCCAAGTTCTCCTAATTCCCCTGCCCCTGCTTTGCCTGGTGGACTCCTCTATGAGATCACTAAACTGCCTTCTGTCTGCACTATTTGAATTATTATTCCCTTTGCAATAATTTTCAGGAGTGGAGGACATTCATGGACACAGGGGAATTCCCACTTCAAATAAAGCATATCTTCTCTCAATTAGAAATGGAAAGAAAAAAAGGCGAGTATATGTGTGAGGAAACCTAATGGCAAGGACTCAAGTCTCAAAGTGACGATCCCCAACTCCATGGGGGGATGAGTCATGCTTACTGAGCTCAGAAGCTGAACAGACTCCAACCCTGTGGGCAGCCCCTCTGTCTTAATTAAAGTCTCCTATGCTACCACATCAATGGAGCATGGGGGCCACTCTAGAGAGGAAACCAGGGTGGGTGTGTGCTGGGCAAATGGCAGCTCAATTACACAAATCCCTGTGCTTGCAATGTGGTCCTGACCCAGGTTCTGAACTTGCACCTCCTGCTGCTGGCACCTGTTCGTGCTCCTCTCAGGTCTCCCTCTTGCTCTTTACTTCAGGCTGAGCCAAAGAATTAAGTCTCTACTAAGGCAGACTTGGCCATAAGGCAGTCCGGACATGAAGTCACGTTCTACAGCCTCCCAAGGGCACCACTAGTGTGAGAGTTTCTTCATGAAGGAAACTTCGATGATAAGTTAATTCTATTGACAGACGGCCAGGAAATTGGTCAGGCCTACTATGGTTTTTAGATTCACTCTACTGGTGGCACTGGCTACATTTCCTCATAAATCAGGGGGTCTCAGAGTCCAAAGGAAACTTGGAAGAAGTGATGTTTTTATGCTTCGAAAATTGAAGCGCAGAGAGGTTGTGTGACTTGCCTAAGTCACACAGCTAGTAACTATGGAAGTCTAGACTCAAATTCAGGTACATCTGATTCCAACAGTGGGTTCTTTCTAATACACCAGAGTCTCAAAATCTTGCCCCTTTAAAGATGTTTCAGGAATTCCAGAAACAATAGTGTTTCCTACCAAATAATAAAAATGTTTTAAAATTAGTCATAAATAGTTCATCTCTTTTATCTATTTTTGATTGGAATTAAAAATATCTTTTATTTTAAAGAGGCTGGCAGGTATGCACTGCTCATCGTCTGAACTCATATCCACCAATCCCTTGTTCTTTTCCATCTGAAGTAAAGAAAGCGTTCTTCCTTCTGGCCAAGCCTATCTCCACTCAGGGCTGGTGACATATTTTGCAGGGCCCCAGGATTTTAATTGGAATTAAAAATAGATAAAGTTCTATTCAAAAAATAGATAAACTTCTATTCAAAGAAGTTTAAACAACATTAAACTGACATGTACTCAATGAAAATGAAATGATCAGTCTTTTTGGAGTTAGTGGGCTGACTTACAATTGGCCATTACAACAGAATATAAGAAGAGCCTTGTTGGTTGAAGCATATGAACTGGGAATGCTCCACACTCAGAAGTGGAGAGGGCCATGTGCTGCTAGACGCTGCCCTCAGGTTGGAGAAGTATTGACTCTGAGATCCCGCAGCCTTTGTGGAAGAGAGCCCCCTCCACCAAGGGTACACCCCCTCCCCAGGGACAGCTCTCTTCCAATGTCTCATCACTGGCCTCTTCCAGGGTACAGTGGCCTCAAGGGAACAACTCATCTCAGCATCCCAACTCCAGAGCCACTGTGAGATGAGCTGAGAACTTTTTCGCAGCTGCATTTCAGCCTAATTTTCCTTTCTGCTCAATTCTTCCTCCCCCACCCCCTCACACTTCCCAAGGAAGTGCCTGCATGCAAACCACAGAGTCTCAGTGTCTATTTCCTACAGAATCTGACCTAAGTCAGGTGGGTGAAACTGTGCCACTTAGAACTGTAAGATCTGTTATTATTATTTTTAAACAGAAAATATTAAATCCAACATGCAGTGATTTAGAAAAGTAAAATATGTAGTCAAGTAGATTACTTAATGTATATATATAAAATATATTTAAAAACCAGTGTTTATTTTTCTTTATAGGTCATATTCTTCAACTATGTGTGTATACAGTATTCTAGTTTTTTAATCTGAAAAAGATATTTTTAATAGAACTAAACTTCATTAACTGGATTATGTCTTTTTAAGATCAGTAATCACACTTGATAAAATGTTGTTTTTTGGTCCCCTATTAGCCAAACTACTCCCAGTCACCATATGGTACCTACAAGGTACTGAGAGTGAGATAAACTCTATTTCAGTGTGACTAGCCCTCGCCACTGGTAAAGATTCAACACTTGAAAAGGAAAAGGGACAGATAAGGTGATGGTACTTCCATTTCCTATGAAGACAAAAGACATATCTGAGGCAAATGTGGCAACATCTAATAAAACTGAGTGGTATCAGATGATAGATTTTAGTCTTCTCTGTGTTTGAGATATCTTATAACTAAAATGATTAATTTTTAATAGTATTTATTCACTTCCAGGCTGGATATCAGCATATGATTTGTAGCCATGAAACAAATAATATCTGATTATTATTCTGCCATTGACATGATGTCCATCACTCAGGTCACTTGCCACCACCTCTTTGTCATCCCTGTGTTTGGTAGATTACAACAAATGTGGACTCACAAGCTGGGTATATATAAGTGCCCCTGTGAAAAAGACTGCTCTTTATCTCCTAATATCTCTTCTTTTTTTCTTCCTTATAAATACAAACTCTGAGAGTTACTCAGTGCATGGCTGAAATAGATGCATTTTCCACCAATCCTTGCAAGTTTAAGTATGACCATGTGAACAAGTATTAACCAATGAATAAAAGTATCCCCAATATGCGCAGCTTCTTGGAAGTGTCCCCAACATGAAGAGGTAGCCCTTTCTTTTTCCCTTTCTCTTTACTGGTTGTCTGGAATAAAGAAATAGTGCCTGGAGCTGTTCTTGTCATCTTGGACAGTAAGGTGGCATTCTAAGGATGATGAAGAGGTAAGACGGGAGGATCCTGGTGCCAGATAATTATGGCATCATGAGTCCTGGACCAGACATTTTGTTTACCTAAATAAGAAAGTCTGGTCTATCGCAATACAATCACCACATTTAGGAAATTTGAGGTTATTTGTCACATGCAGATGAACGTAATCATAATAAGAATCGTCACTAAAAATCCCATTACTTCTAGATTGGGCCATACTTTACTCATTTCTGAGAGATGACACAGTTTTAACTTAAAGAGTTCCAAAGAGGTAAAAATCACAAATATACACTAAACAAGTGTTTAATCATTATGAAGTATCCTTTCTTCCAGGCTGGTGAGTGAATCAGAATCTGAGAAGGTTATCACATGGTTTCACAAAGGACATTTTGTTTATATTTTGGTATGTTGAATGTAGTAATGCAGAAATTAATAAAACCACTTATATTATTATATTGATTCCTAACTTCTTTTTACTTTACAGACCAATTTGTCATGGCAGATCACAAAATGCTTGAGAATATAGCCAGATAACCAGGTTTTGTTCATGATGAATTTTTAGGAAATTTTTTGAGAGTTCATTATTTAATAAGGAAACCTACATGTTTTTTCTAATAAATATCCAGTTCAAATGATGGGGTTATTTAAATAGGTGATAAAAAGCACAAATTATTCATTTTGATTAGAAGACAGTAACTCTAAATTTTAGCAACATCACACTACCATGTAATTTTATCCCACTTCCCATTCACTGGCCAAAGTAAGGAAAGAAGCAAGCTCTAGCTTTCAAATGAAGATACAGACTGAGCAAATAAATTAGCATCTCTCCATCTGAAGACCTCACTGAAATACTGGTAAAGGAATGTTTCAAGGCATGAAACACAGTTCTAGAGGCTGGGAAGTCCAAGAGCATGTTGCTGGCATCTGGTGAGGGTCTTTTGCTTTGCCGTCCTATGGCAGAAAACAGAAGTAAGCACATGAGGCCGGGTATGGTGGCTCACATCTGTAATGCCAGCACTTTGGGAACCCAAGGCAGGCAGAGCAGCTGCAATCAGGAGTTTGAGACCAACTGGCCAACATGGCGAAACCCTGTCTCTACTAAAAATAGAAAAAAAGTTATCTGGGCCTGATAGTGTATACCCATAATCCGAGCTACTCTTGGGGGTGGACCCCTCTTCCACAGCCCTGCTAGGCATTACCCTAGTGAGGGCTCTAAGTCAACTTTACCTCTATGCCAGGTTTCTCCCTGGGCTTCCAGGTGGATGAAGCCATGCCCCACAACTTGGCATTCTGCATGCCTGCAGAATTAGCACGACATAGATGCTACCAATGTTTATCAAGTGTACTTTCGAAATGGTAGGTTGAGTGGCACTTGGGATTGCTTGAGCCATAGCTGGGGCAGCTGAGGCATGCTGCACTAGAATACGGGGAGCAGAGTCCTGAGGCAGACCTGGGCAGTGGGCCCATGGATGACACTCTGGGCCCATCCCCTGAAACCATTCTGCCCTCCTAGAGCTCTAGGCCTGTGCTGACCATGGTGACCTCAAGGCTCTCTGAAATACCTTTGGGAATTTTCCTCATTGTTTTGATGAATAACATCTGGACCCCTCCCATTCATCATAATTTCTATCAAATGGTCACTTGGTTACACTCATAATATTCTCTCTCAAACACACTTTTACTTTTTTTTTTTTTAATGTGACCAGGCTGCATTTTTTTCCACTTTGCTTTTCTTTTAATTGTAAATTATATCTTTAAGTCTTTCCTTTTCTCTTGCATCTCACTGTACATGGTTAAAAGTAGCCATGCAGCAGTTTGAATGCCTTGCTACTTAGATATTTTTGCCACCATGTATCATATTTCAATGCTTTCAAGTTCTGTATTTCATGAAACCCTAGGATGTGAACACAATTGAGCCAAGGTATTTGCCACTTTATAATAAGGATGACTGTCAATCTAATTTTCAAGACCTTGTTCTTCACATCCATCTGAGGTTTCATCAGGATGACCTTTACTACCCATATTTCTACCAACATTTTGGTCATAGCAACTTGGGTAATCTCTAAGAAGATTTACATGTTCTTCACAGCACTCTTCTTCTGAGCCCTCAGCAGAATCACCCTTAATGCTCTGTTCATGGACAGGCTTCTACTTGTTTGCTCCTCCAAATTCTTTCAGCTTCTGCCCTTTACCCAATTCCAAAACTGCATCCACATTTTCAGGTATTTATTGTAGCAACAACCCCCTCTCAATATCAATTTTCTATCTTAGTCTATTTTTTGCTACTATAATACTACACACTGGGTAATTTATAAAGAAGAAAAACATTTCTCACAGTTCTGGAGACTGAGAAGTTCAAAAGCATGATGTCAGCATCCGATGAGGGCCTTCTTGCTGCATTATCCCATGGCAGACAGCAGAAGGTGCAAGTGAGCAGTTTAAACCAAGAGAGAAGATCAGGCCAAGTTCATTTTTTTACTAGGAACCCACTCCTGCAAAAACTAACCAACTTTCTCAATAACATTATTAACCCATTCATGAGGGCAGCAATCTCATGGTCTAATTGCCTCTTAAAGGCCCCACCTCACCTCTTAAAACTGTTATAATGGAGATTAAGTTTCTAACACATAAATTTTAGGGGACATATTAAACCAGAGCAAACACTAAGTACAAAAATAACTGAAAAGGAGACAGTAACAACAACAGAATATTTAAAGCTAGGAAGCAGAAAGACAAGTCTAACTGACCTGGAAGGCACCAAAGAGATAAGAGCCTTCCAACTTGTACTATGGTACCTCCCTAAGGTTCAGGCATTAGCATCCTCAGGACCTCACGGAGATGGGCATAAATGTGGAGATGAAAATGGGTACGCAGGTAGATGATCTCTTTACAAAGTCATTAGATATCCATATTCTGTCCATCACTCCAACTCTTGCTGCAAATGCAGATGTACTGTCTAAGAAAGGTAGAAAAGAGGATGTATGGACTGGAGGACACTGAATAAAGCCTATGTCTGGTGTGCTAAATACAAGAAGTTGAAGTAAATATCATGTTCTAAATGTTTATATCTCCTTGATTGCCAAGTCTGTACAAACCAATACACTAGGAAATCATTCCCCAGGAAATCTGGCCATTTGAAGAAAGACAACCTAAAGATACTCATATCAGGGATCCTCTTACAATTTATTCTAGCTACAGCACCTGACAATGAGGCCCAGGGCCAAACATTCCAGTCATATGCCTAAAATTGCACCCAAGTATGAACTAGGCATCAGACTTCTCAAGTGGGACTCTCAAAGCTGAAAGACAATGAAGAAATGCCTTCGAATTACTCAGGGAAAGTTATTTCTAACTTTCCTTTAGAAATTTTCTGTCTTAGTTTATTAGTGACTATTAATTTTATGTGTTGACTTGATTAGGTCACAGAGTGCCCAGATGTTTGATCAAACATTATTCTGGGTATGTTTTGGAGGTGTTTCTGAATGAGATTAACATTTGAATCAGTAGACTGAGTAAAGTGGATTGCCCTCGCAAATGTGGGTGCACCTCGACTACTCACTTGAAGGCCTGAATAGAACAAAAAGGCTGACTGTTAATCTAAGTAAGACAAAATACTCTGCCTAACTGCTTTTGAGTTGTTAACATTGGAGACATTGGAGTTTTTCTGGCCTCAGATCTGAAAAGGACCATTGGTTCTTCATGGGCCTTAAGCCTGCAGACTTTTGAATGAGAACTACACCATAGACTCTCTTGGTTTTTAGGCATTCACACTCAAACAGGAGGCAAACCTTTGGCTTTTCTGGCTCTCCAGTTTGCCAACTCAACGTGCAGAACTTGGAACTTGCCAAACTATATAACTGTGTGAGCCAATTCCTATAAATAAATGAATGAATGAATGTATGAATAAATAAATAAATACTATTAGTTCAGTTTCTCTGGAGAACCCTGACTAATACACCAACTAAGCTAGTGAAATATCAACTCAGTGTGAACAGGGAATAATGACATGTCAGGTCACAAAAAAACCCTCATGTTCTCCCTTTGTTAGAAAACTAGAAGAGTGGGGGCTCCACCAAGAAGAATGGACCAATAATGCAAAAGCAATAGAATCTAGAAAACAGATTCCCACACAAGAGACAAGAGTATCCCTAGAATGATGATTTAGGGGGATCCCAGCCTCCATTCTAAAGAATAACTAGTCTTCTAGATCAAATCAGAAGGCTCCAAGAAAGATGGCTCCAAGGCAATAAAAATACAATTCTAGATTTGTTTGTATTGAGAGGATATTTCAGCAAATTGGGAGATAACTCATAAAAATTTTAGTAACAAAGTATATTTTAAAACCATACAAATGCATGAAAGTATATAACTAACAGGTTTTATATAGCACTTACATAATTGAGGCTACAAAGCACATAGATAACAATTAACATGACAACATTTCGATATTATGTGAGGTTTTGTTCCTGTCATAATGTTAACTGAATCTATATATTTATCCATAAAGATGTGGGTAAGTCCATTTGAACATAAATGGATTAAATACTCAACCTAAAATACATAGATTGGTAGAATGGATTTTAAAAAGAGGATCCAACCATATGCTGCTTATAAGAAATCCCCCAGACTGACACAGACTCAAAGTAAAGGGGTGGAAAAAGATTCCTTGCAAATGAAAACCAAAAGTTAACAGGAGTAGCTATATTAATATCAGATAAAAACAGACTTTAAATCAACAACAGTAAAAACAAAGTGAAAACGGTTATACATAATAATAATGGGATCAATTCAACAACAAGATATACCAAGTCTAAATATATATGCACTAACACTAGAGCATCCAGATGCATGAAACGAATACTACTTTTGCCATTACTTTCAATGGCAAAAACTGCAATTACTTTTGCACCGACCTAATGCAATAAACCTACAGCCAACATCATAATAAATGGGAAAAAGTTGAAAGTGTTCCTCCTAAGAACTGGAACAAGACAGGGACTCCGACTTTCATTACTCCTATTCAACATAGTACTGGAAGTTCCAGCTAGAGCAAATACACAAGAGAAAAAAACAGAAGGCATTCAAATTAGAAAAGATAAAATCAAATTATTGTTTGCTGAGAATATAATCTTATACCTAGAAGCCCTAAAGACTCCAAAAGACTTCTGGATTTAATAAATGACTTCAGCAAAGTTTCAGGACACAAAATCGACATACGAAAATCAGTAGCCTGTCTTTGTACTAATAATAATCAAGCTAAGAATCAAATCTAGAACTCAATCTCATTTACAATACCTACAAAAAATAAATAAAATAGCTAGGAATTCATTTAAATAAGGAGGTGAAAGATCTCTACAAGGAGAACTGCAAAACACTGATGATCATAGATAACACAAACAAATGGAAAAAACATCCCACACTCATGGATTGGAAGAATCAATATTGTTAAAATGACCTTACTACCCAAAGTAATCTATAGGTTCAGGGTTCTTCCCATCAAATTACTAATGTCATTCTTCACAGATTACAAAACTCAATCCTAAAATTCACACGGAACCAAAAAAAGAGCCTGAATAGCTAAAGCAATTCTAAATAAAAGGAACAAAGCAGGAGGCATCACATTACCTGGCTACAAATTATACTACAAACCTAAACACCATGGTTTTGGTATAAAAATAGACATCTAGATCAGTTGTACAGAATAGATAATCAAGAAACAAAGCCCCATATGTACAACTAACTTATCTTCCAAAAACTCAACAAAGACATACACGGGGGACAGGCCATCCTATTTAATAAATGCTGCTGGGTGCCAGGTGCGGTGGCTCATGCCTGTAATCCCAGCACTTTGGGAGGCCGAGGAGGGTGGATCACGAGGTCAGGAAATCGAGACCATCCTGGCGAACATGGTGAAACCCCGTCTCTACTAAAAATACAAAAAATTAGCTGGGCGTGGTGGTGGGCGCCTGTAGTCCCAGCTACTCAGGAGGCTGAGGCAGGAGAATGGTGTGAACCCGAGAGGTGGAGCTTGCAGTGAGCCAAGACCCCACCACTGCACTCTGGCCTGGGCGACAGAGTGAGAGTCCGTTGAAATAAATGAATGAATGAATGAATGAATGAATGAATGAATGAATAAATAAATAAATAAATAAATAAATAAATAAATTCTGCTGGGAAAGTTTGATAGCCACATGTGGAAGAATGAAACTGGATCTCTACCTCTCACTGTATACAAAAACTAACTCGAGATGGCTTAAAAACTTAAATATACAACCTGAAACTACAAAAATCCTAGATGTAAACCTAGGAAAAATTTTTTTGGACATTGGCCTAGAAAAAGAATTTATGACTAAGACCAGAAAAGAAAATGCAACGAAAACAAAAATAGGTTAATGAGACATAATTAAACTAAAAAGTTTCTGCATAGCAAAAGAATAATCAACAGAGTAAACAGACAACCTACAGAATGCGAAAAATATTTTCAAACTATGCATCTGATGAAGGATTCACATTCAGAATCTCCAAGGAACTCACACAACTCAACAAGAAACCAAGTAACCCCATTAAAAAGTGGGCAAAGAACTTGAACAGACATTTTTCCAAAGAAGACATATGAGCAGCCAACAAACATATGAAAAAGTGCTTAACATCACTAACCATCAGAGAAACGCTAATTAAAACCTCAGTGAGATACTATTTTGCACCAGTCAGAATGGCTATTTTGGGAAAGGAACAAAACCACATATATTGGTGAGAATGCGGAGAAAGGGAGCACTTATAAACTGTCGGTGGGAATGTAAATTAGTAGAAGCTCTGTGGAAAAGAATGTGGAGATTTCTCAGAGACCTAAAAAATTAGAATACTATTCAACCCAGCAATCGCACTACTGAGTATCTACCCAAAGACAAGAAATTATTATATGAAATTATTATATAAAATTTTTACACTAAAAAGAAACCTGTACTTGTATGGGAGCACTATTCACAATAGCAATGTTATTCAATCAACCTAAGTGTCCATCAATGAATGACTGGATAAAGAAAATGCAGTGCGTGTTTGTGTTTGTATACACACACACATATATGGATATACATACACATATATGGATATATATACACACATATATACACACTGTATTTTCTTTATGTATGTGTATATATATATGTACACACACACACCATGGAATACTACTCAGCCATATAAAAGAATGAAATCATGTCTTTTGTGAAACAAAAATGAAAGTGGAGGCCACTATCCTAAGTGAAACAACTTGAAACAGAAAGTCAAATACTACATGTTCTCATTTATAAGTGGGAGCTATACAATTGCACACATGGACATATAATGGAATAGATGTCAGAGACCCTGAAAGGTGACAGGGTGAGAGGGGGGTGAGGGATGAGAAATTACCTATTGAGTATAATGTACACTATTTGAGCGATGGGTACACTAAAAGCTTTGACTTCATCACTATGCAATATATCCATGTAACAAAACTGCCCTGTACCCCCTTAATCTATAAAAAGAAGTTTACATTTTAAAAATGATTAAAAAATTAAAAACCAAACATCCAACCAAACAAAATTAAAAGTTCTGCAATAGAGAGATAGTATTGATAATCTGCTACATAGCTCAGCAACTATAAATACTGAATTATTTTAACAAAAATTATGGCATAACTATACATTATAAAATTGCTAACATTCAAACAATTTTGACTAAGAGCAATGAGAATTTCATAGAGTACTACCTAATCTAACAATAAGTTGGGGTTAGGGGTTGGTGAGCCCTATACATGTTGGCCAAGGATGTGATAAAAGACAGCTAATTCTTCATTTTCCATAGAAGGAAATCAGTCAGTAATGCCTGAAACTGACAAGTCCAGAAACAGCAGGGTAAACATGTTAACTCAATATATGCAGGCAAATGTCGAAAGGAACAACCAAAGTAATGACAGCTACTGCTTTCGGAGGAGTCCAGTAAACATGGGCAGTGGGCGGGGTGAGGGAGAGATAATATATTGTTCTCGTCCTATCGAGCTACTTCCATCTTCAAATGGTATTGGCCACATAACTGTCATAAAGACAAAAACTAGTTAAAAATAAAAACAAGTAAGAACCTCAGTTTGAAGGAAAACTGAGAGCCTTCCTCCAAATGCTGTAAGGAAGCAGTTAGAGCTCTTACGTTTGCTAGATCCAAAGAGAGCTGAAATAAACAGCCTAGATTAACTGGAGAGTCAACCAGATGAGTTCACAGACAATTTCTCCTCATGACCTTCTGCTGTACACTCAAAAGAGTCTTGCCTATAAAGGGGCACATGTTTATATATCCAAGCAGAGCTTTTCACTAAGAAGTATAAATAGTCTGTGATAGTTGAAGGAAACATTCATAGTAAATAATTAATTAAGTCAACCTGAAAACCTGAGCTAGACTAAACAATGATAGAGAATGCTAAAGGATCAGTGAAAACAACTCATTATTCTACAAAAGTGTGTTTCCCTTTATATTTTGATTTTAATTTGGTGTCCTACTTAAATCTATTGTTTGCACTAATGTTATATGATTAGTGCTTAGATCCTTTAATATGCTATTCTTATTTTTCATAAAAAGTGCAGGTGAGTGTTGAAGCAGGCTTATTTATTTCCCATTCACCATGATTCTGATACTCCCACAGGTTCATATTCCAGAACAATAACTAGTGGCCCATCGAAGACAAGAGAGTTTACCCACATTACATGCAGAATATCCAGCAAAAAAAAATAAGTTTCCTCCCAACAACTGAACTAGCAATACAAAACCATAAAGAAGTAAAAAATACTATCAAGTCAAAGGTGCCTCAGTAAGGGCAACATGGTAGTTAATAGATTTACAGGAAATATTTTCACTAGGAGAATATTCCCACCTTGATGAGAGCATTTTCAGTGAAATAATAAGGACTGAAGGCAAGCTGCGGAAGGCTAAAGAATGCATGGGAAATTAGGAATTACAGACACCAAATATGGATAACTTTTTAAGAAATGTGACTATCATAGCAAAAGCAAAACGCAATAGCAGCAGTAAGACAGGGTGTCAAAAACAGTTTTTCTGTTTTTGTTTTAAGATGAATGTCCTTGTACATGCATTTAAAAGCTCATAAAAATGACCAAAAAGAAAAATAAAGATTCAACATACATTGAAAGGGAAAAAAGAGAGAAGGAAAGAAGGGAGAAAGTAAAGGAGGAAGGATTTAATTAAGTGCTAAGCATTTACACCAGGTGCTGGCAGTTATCTCATTTTTTCTTCATATAACAAACCCCAAGTGTCATGCACGGAAACCGAGGTTGAGAGAGAAACGCTACTGGAAGACACTGAATTTGAAATCCAGTCTGTTTGGGTTCACCATATACCATGCTCTTAAATTCTAGCACATCACCGGTAACAATTACCCAGGAGTGGCATTCAGTTCTTTTGAGAGCAAAGGGAAATTAGAAATGGGTACCCGTGTCATTTGTCGTTTGTTCAAATAAATTATTTCTTTCTTTTTTTTATTGAGACAGTTTAGCTCTGTTGCCCAGGCTGGAGTGCAGTGGCGCCATCCCAACTCACCAAAACCTCCGCAACCTCTGCCTCCCAGGTTCAAGCAATTCTCCTGCCTCAGCCTCCCAAGTAGCTGCGACTACAGGAGTGCGCCACCATGCTAGGCTAATTGTTTTATTTTTAGTAAAGATGGGGTTTCACCATGTTGGCCAGGCTGGTCTTGAAATCCTGACCTCAAGTGATATACCTGCCTCGACCTCCCAAAGTGCTGGGATTACAGGCGTGAGCCACCGCACCCAGGTTAAATAAAGCATTTCTAAAAAGCTGAGTTTAGATAATGGATGAGTTAGGTCAGGACTGACCATAGTTGCATACAAAAGTGTATAAAAACAAAATAAGTGCACAGAGAAATACTCTGCAGGCCCTCCAAGCATTACACATCTTCACAGTGAGAATGCACACAAACATTTACTTAACATAGCAGAGCCCCTCGGTATTTGTTACATTCCTTCAACAGAGGGGAAGTCAGCACAGACAAAAACTATTAACGCATCCAGCAGATTCATTTACTTCTGCATTTCTGAGCTGTTTCTCAGCCCCTGCTGAAGGTGCCCCTGAGACATCTCAACCAACACAATGAAAGGTAAAACTACACACAGCAGATTTGTTAAACCAGGCTAGCACATTCAGAAGGAAATATCACCCCCAAATAGCATTGCCATTAGCAAATAATATAATATTTATTAAGCACTCCACGGCCTGGAATACCCTCTTGTAACCAGTAAAGATTAGCAGTTAAAGGCCATAGGAAACATGAATTTTCCTTTCGCGATTACAGACAGGGAGTTCTTTATAGTTTGCGTAAGCTGAAGTAGTGCATGCTGTCTCAGAGAGGGATCATTTTCCACATCACCTCAACACCGTGTCATTCAAGCCCCAAGGCCCTTGAGAGGTGTCATTCCAGCTTTCCCACCCTTCAGGTCTTCCTCTAAGTCGAAACACAATCCCTCTTTCAGGAAGTGAAGACAATTGGAAGTGAGTGAAGTTGAGGTTCTTAAAAAATGTGTATATGGAAGGTTCCATTGCCAATACTTCCAGAGTCAACACCTAGTCCTGCCTGGCATGTGGGAGGTACCTAATACATGCTTGTTAAGGTTACGAATGAATGACTGGAAGGAGAAATGGATGGGCAGTGTACCATTGAGAATGGAGTGGAGATGAATGCAAAGGGAAAATAACTAAAATGAAAATCAGTAGAGCTGGATTCTAAACAAGTCCACTCAGTAAAATAAAAGAATTTGAAATTGTTATTTTCTTCTGACTAACTATAATGGTAGGCCAGATGTGTGTAACACTCCACTTCCAGGACCCCTCATCAATGATCATTGAAAGTTTGTACAAAATTATTAGAAATTTCTCACCTCTTATGTGAGATGACTCTGAGGTGCTCCATCCGCTTTTATGCTTTTATTCAGAATTCACTTAGATGCCTCAATTTTTTCTTGAGCTTCAAATTCACATAGCCACCATGTTGTAGGCATCTCCACTTGGATGGCTTCCAGGTACTTTAAATTTAACCTTCAAAACTAAATTGATATTTTTCTCTTTCTTAATATTTTCAATCCCAATCATTGGATGCACCATTCACTCAACCACCCAAGTCAGAAAATCGGGATTCGTTCTTGGCCTTCCCCTTTGCCTCAGCTCTGAGCTCAGCCATTCCATTTTTAAAAGCTTCTGACTTTACCCTCTAAGCCTACTCTAAACTAGTCCCTTCTTCATTTTTACAACCAGTGACTTCAGCTCATTTTATCTGTATTACTCCAGCGCCCCTAACTTCTTTTCCTTACTAAAATGTTGCCCACTCCTACCACCCTCCAACCCATCCTTTGCCTTATATTTCCAACTGCTTCAGTGGTTCCTCCTTCCCTATAGCAAAGTATCTACCCTCTTTACCCATTATTCTATCCCTCTGTGAGCCAGCCTTCAAGACTCATCACTATCCACTTGACTTTACAATGTATGCTTTAGTAAATTCTGAATGATTTATAGCTTGTGCCACTCCTCCTTTATGCTAGGATAGCATTTTAAGCATCATACTGAAATTATCTGTTTCCTTAACCTGATTTTTCAAGGGTAGGGACCATAATGTGCTTATTCTAACATGTGCAACATCTACCATAATGCACTCAGCATATTATAAGGAGCCAATAAATACTTATGGAATGGAAATAGCCTTTGGGTTTATCCTGCCAGACACGTAAATCAGTGGCATGATCCAAGCTGTACTCCAAGATTTCGTTTTGGTGGCACTGTAGAAGATGGTGGATTGAAGGGAAAAAGACCATCTTGAAAATCCCATTTTATTCTGCTTTTTCTTTCATGATTCTGATCATAATGTGTAATTGTGTATATATTTGTCTTAATTATTTCTTACCTTATCTCCCAAACGGCCAGTAACTTTTATGGAGTGGTCATTTGGGAGATGGTAAGGTAAAGAATAACAATTCCTGCTATAATCCCCAGGGCAGACCTTTGCAATAAAGAAAAGAGAGTGTAAAATAACAGGTTTTATTTTGGATGATAGTAGATGGTAAAGGCATTCATGACTGTCTGCAATATATTTTAAAATGCATCAAAAATAATGTGGATTGATTAAAGGCTATAAGGGGGATAGATTGATAGACATGATACAGCCAAGTAGAGTAAAATTTTCATGATAGAATCTAGGTGGTAGGTATATTGGTGTTGTGTTCACTCTAAAATTCATTCAACTTTTCTGCATGTCTGCAAATTTTCATAATAAATGTTGAGGAGGAAAAAAACATTCATGACAAGTATTGGTTGCTCTCAAATGGAAATGAATGATAAGGAGAAACAAGATCAGGGAATGATTTATTTTCTCTTTTAGAGCTAGCAACAATGCCTACTCCTGCCTCACGCCACAAATCCAGCTGCCACCTCACTGAAGATGGCCAATGGACCAATGGACTGCGTGTATCTATCTACATGCCATTGGTGGCCCCACCTACTCTGTCTCAGATCCAAATGCTTAATGAACCCAATCAGTCTGTTTCTAATGACATCAGTAATGTAGAGGTCATTGCTTGAGCAAAGCAGGACACAGTTTATCCCTGTTGAATCCTCTTGTTATTTTGAAACAGGAAGTTGAACTTTCCTGCCTGCAAATGAAACTAGAAACTTCTTCTCTCCAAACCTCCAAAAGGACTGGGTGGGATAAAGTCTTTTTTATTAGAATAACTTTTTTTTTCAAGTATGCAAAATGCTTTTCTTCTTTCTTAGCTGTGTGGCAAGAATCCCAACTTTCTCTAAAATGCGGAAAAGTTACCTGGGAAAACTTCAGGATTGCTCATTAAGAGAAAAATCACATTAGTTGTAAAAGGAGGCTGTTCTGTTTTGTTTTCCAATCTTCTTGATATTTTGGATTTTAAGAGTTTTCTTCCAAAAATACTACTTAATTCAATGTACCTATTCTCCAGGTTCTCAAACATGGGGACTTCTTGTAACTTCGCAAAGAGAAGGCAGTTGTTTGCCTGGTCCAAGGTGTACACTGACTCTTTCAGGCAAATACATCTTTCTACCCCTGTGGCCAAGTGCCTTGCTGTTATTGCCACATGTTTATTCAAGTGGTGAGGAAATATTAAATATCACACATTCTCAGCAGAGACTGGACAGTAATTATCAACAGATGGCAGCAGTAGGGGACTGAGAGAGCAAAAGAGTCCTCCCTGCAGGAGGGCTTGTGTGGATCCTTAGTGACTCCTTGGCCACTGACCTGAGTAGATAAGATGAGGTTAATTACCAATTGTCCTCCCCACTTTTCACATTATCTTAACCTTTCCTAGGCATCTATCTTAAACGACTAATTCCAGGCTCCCTCAGATGCAGCAAATGAGTTAACTGTGTGCTAGGATCCCTTTGCCATCTCTTGGAGAGAGGAAGCGCCATCAGGTGGATTTTGAGTATTTCAGGGAATGTGTAGACCACTGCTTGTAAATGGATATAATTCAATTCAGCTAGTAAATTTAGAAGGCTTGCTCTATCCTGCACACTGGACAAGCAATATAGGACTATGGACATAAAAATATATAAAACTGGTACTTGAAGAATTAATATCCAATGAGGGAGACAATTACTTAAACTACAATCTACTAATTGCAGTCATGGGAATATATACTAGGTATATATCATTTTAAAATTTGTCACATTAACTCCATCTGGCATAGAAGGCATGGAGGCAAAGGAAACTGTGTCAAGAAAGGCTTTAAGAAGAGGTGATGTCTACTCTGGGCTCATAAATAAGGAAACGTTTATTCTACATATGCAACAGGTGATCAACATTCAGCACTGGAGAAAGACAAGATTTCTGCCTTAATAGAGCTTCTAGTCTACTAGAAACAGAAATAATAGGAAGGGAAACTTTCCTAGTGAACTAGGAGGTAAAAGTCATTTCTAGATGGTAGAAAGAATAGCTGGTGAAAAGGCACAAAGTCATGGAAGAGTTGGGCATTGTGGAGAACTGGTTATTAGGTAAATCCAGCAGTTCTTCCTTTTGTCCATATATTCATTAAACCAGTATTCGTGCCAGGTCACCAGCTCTGATAATACAAATTTGAGCAAACCTGGCAGAGTCTCAACCTTCATGGAGTTTATCGGCCATTAAAAATGATAGACATTGAGGACAATATTTAGTATATAAGGTCTTCTTTAATTGCTTATAGAAAGTAAGGTCTTATCTAGAAATTGGTCAATTTGATGCATGAAAATAACATTTTTTAATTTTTTTTTTTCACTTTTAGGTGACTGAGACCTAACAGACAAGTGAATGAGAAAGACTGGCATAGATGAAGGATTCTACAGACATTCCCCCATGGCTTAAAAATCACAGCCAGCTAGGGAACAGTGTAAAGAGACATTTGCCACATGGTCCTCACACCAATGAAATACTCTGTATGAAATATTTAAACAAATGTAAAAATACAGAAAATAATTACACCTTTGTACCCATCACCCAGATTGAACATATTTCATGGGCTATTGTAAAAAAAGTAAAGCATTACATATAGAATTGAAGTCCCCTTTATACTCCTCCCTCACCCTAATTATTTGCTCGCAATCTTAAACTGTGTTTCAATTTTAGTGCCTAACATTAAACTTTATAATTTTCTAACAAATCTAAAATTATTACTTTTAGCCCCCTCCAAACAAGTCAAGAAATTTACCAGGTTTCAACTACCCATTTAAAGCCCAGTGTCTTCGTTTTTGTTGTTACCTTGAGATTTAGTTTTGTATTTCTCTTTTCTCAATGGTTTTTCCTCTTTAATAAGACCAAGATATTCTGTTCACTTCTGTGCTCACTATTTTTACTTTAACTATTTCTTCTTACCGTGTTTACTTTTCTTCTTTTTTGAGTACATTCCTCATTAGCTTTTTTAGTGAGAGCTGTGGAAGGCAAATTCCCTTAATATTTGCGTGTCTAAAATTTTCTTTAGTTCACCCTCTCTCAAATGATAATTTACCTGGCTATAAAATTATAAATTGACAGTTATTTTATTTTCTTGTATTATTTTAAAGACATTGCCCTACTGCCTTCTAGCATCTGTTCTGATAAGGAGAAATTATTGTATTTTTGTAATAACTTTGTTGTTAATCTACCTCTTCTCTCTTTCAGCTTTAGGGACTTTTATTTTAATTTTTAGACTTAATATTCTACCATTTTACTATGATGGTTTGCTATGATGGTTAGCTTTCTTTTTATTTACTTGACTCAGTTCTCCTATCTTCAACTCTGAAATTTACAGCCATTGTACTTTCAAAAACCTCTTTTCTACCATTTTCATAATTTTTATTTTTATAGCTCTTTCTGTATTTATGTAAATTAGTATTATCTTCCAATTTATTAACTATTTCTGCCTTATTCAGTTTAGAGTGTATTCCATCAATTACTTGTTTTTATTTCTATGATTAAATCTTTAATTTCCAATTTAACTTTTCAATTTTTAAAATATATGCACATTCTTGTTTAACTAGTAGCCTGTTTTGGTTCATGATATATTTCTTTACAGATTCTTGATTATCCCCCATTTAATTTTTGAATTTTTTTCAGACAGTTTTATTATTTTTATTTCATTTGCCATGACACACCCAACCATGAATTTTATTGACTGCCTTTATTTTTTTTTCTGTGTTTTGTAACTTTTGTTTATAGGTGTATTTTGGATGGGAGGTGGTGTTGTTTCTCTCTGTGGGAGGGAAGGCTTCTGCTGCATTTTCATTTATCCCTCCATGTCCAGCTTTGTCTGCTTTCATTTGGGATCTTGGGAGCCTCCGCCCAGAACTATTCTTAAATGGGAGCTAGGAACCTGTGCCTCCAGAAACACTCACAGATACAGTCACTGAGCCAGGAGATGTGCTTGGCCCATAATTGAAAGGTGTATAGCTTCATGCAAACTAAAAGGCAGCAGTTCCATCAGCAGGAAGAACCACAACCCAGCACTGTTGAGGAGCTGTGCTCTTGGACCATTCTGGTGATTTAGTCCCAGTTACCCACCAGGGTCTGACTCCAAGCTCTCCTGCCTTTTTGGGAATTCAGAGACCACCAGGGCACCCTGATCCTCTCAGCTTCATATTTCTTTCTATTTTCTGAACCACAGAAATATTTATTCTATTTTTGAATCACTGTGGGTTTCTTCCCATTTATTATATTTTATCTACCATTTCTACAACTGGGAAGCAGAAAAGTCAAGCGGTCTCAAAGTAAAAACTTAGCATCTCTTTCTAACAGGTCACGCACCCTTCAAAAATCAGATGGTGTCCCAGTCTTTCCTCTCTGTCTTGGGCCATGATTATTCCTCTGCCTGGAATGTCACTCCTAGCTTCTGCCCTTCCAGTTCTTTAAGACTTGGTTCATCTCTCTTCTTTTACAAGATTTTTTTTCACGACAACTTCCACTATCTCTGCCAGTCCTGCTGTTTGTTCTTTTCCCTCAACAGATCGTGAGCTTTGTGAGCGCAGAGATTGGGTTGACTTCAACCCATGCCCTCTCTTAAGTCTCAATCAACATGTAGTGAATGAACAATTAATGATGCCTTATTTGCTTGAATTTTAAAAGGTCCAAAAACGCAGGGCCTTATTTCCACTTTTCCAAAATCTACTAGCAAAGCTAAAAATAAAAAGTGAAACTAAAAGAACTTTTCTCTTAAAGACATCTCAAGCTTCTAAACCTGTACTCAGATGTCCCAAAAATATGTAGAGATTTTGCAATATCTTCCAGTACCATGAAATCCAAAGCAGTTTGTTCTCTTTGCCATTTCAAAGATAAATAGGATTTGTGGAGAAATTATGCTAACTTTCTCTGGAAAATAAAATGATTTCTTAAAAACCCACAGGCAAACTTCTGAAAAGCCAAAATCAACTAGCTTCATTTTACATGCAGAACTTTCTACACCTCACTATAAGATAATGTGGATGATCAAATCTCATTAAAATGTAAGAAAATCAAGGTACCACATTTCACCAAGGAATATTATATATTTGCATGTGGGTCTACAAACACACACACATGAATGACAACTGCATCTTCATGCAACTGAATGAATAAGGGAATGAGTGAGTGAATTCGAGCAATAATTACTTTTTAGGTAACCAGCACTTATTCTCTGAGTGTAGAAACAAGTTATAGCTCCCTCCAAGCACATTTTGCTCGCAAGACCCCATAAATTTGCAATGCAATTTTTTCATTTCAGAATGGTCTCCCCTGTTTTGATTAACTGGATAAGGCTCAGTTTAAATTCTGCCTTCTCTAGGAAGCCTCTAACTTTCACACTGCCCTTTTCACACCTCCCTCAGAGCAAGCATTGAAATCATTTTATCATCTGTCTGCCCTTCATCAAACTGTGGGCCATCTGAGGACCACGTGTATTCAAGGACCAAGTATATTCATCTCTCAATCAATCACACCATAGCCCTGTGCTTGATAAGTGATGATAAGTGATAGGTAAGAAATAAATTGTGGGTGAATGAATGAATAAAACCCATGAGCAGAACTATTCTGCAATTTATTTTCCACTGAAGCATGAAGCAATAAACATGTTCTACTTTACCGAAAGAGTCCTCTACTAAACACAATCTAAAAGGATTTCTACATGAGCATTGCCAATTTTCTGTGTGAATAACATGGTCCTCCAAAAATTAAAATAGGCAATCTCCCCCCCCCTTAAAAATCACCCATTTTACACCAGCAAATAAACACTCAAATGACATGTTTTTCTATTAAAAACTCATGGGTCTTAAATTTCTTTTTAATCACAGGCTTTAGTATTATTACACGTGTTCCATTAACAGGCATATCCAATGAATTCCCTTTCATAAACACTAGTAAGTTCAGTGCAAACCAGCCAGGTGATTAATTTATAATTCTTGACACATTAGGGAGGTGGGCTGGAGGTAAGAAATAGCGAGTAAGTCCTAGGATGGACTGCTGCTTTTCATGCCAACACCACGGACACACACGGAGAAAGGCACATGCAAACACCTGAGCACATGGACACACACACATAAACACACCACCCATGAACACCCACTGTGCTGACCTGGCATTGGATCCAAATTTGACAAACCAACGCCTGAAGGCACATAGCCGAGCCTAAACCGTTGCAGGTTCCTTTTCCCATAAAAATAATAATAACGAATAAAAATATTTGGAACATGGCCAGAGCCTAATGCAACACAATTTCTAAATTCAGTATCCTCCTTCCCCCACACACACACTCCCTACTTGCGCCACCACCTCCTTCTTGCCTTTCTATTCAGGCTGCTTACCCTACCGCAAATAAAAAGTCATTTAATAGCTGCTTCAATCTCAGTGTCTAATGCATTAGGCTTCCTCCCTAATCTTCACAGATAGAGATTCACTCTGCAGAAGGCAAAATAACTTTGGACTGGAATCGAGCAGCCATTAACACGCTGTGTGATTTTTAGAAGCGTTAACTCCCCTGTCTGTGCTACATGAGTAAATTTCCACGAGTAAACAAGAGGGTTGGCTGTGATGATTCCTTTCCCTTCTAATTTTTTTAGATAATGGTTTAGAGTATGGGCTGTGGAGTCAGACTGTTCAAATCCCAACCATTTACTTATTAGAGTGTGACCTTAGGTTTGTCAGTTCACCTTTATGTGCTTCAGTGTATTGGTTTATTTCTTTGTTAAACAACAACAACGATAATGAGGAAGACTTTGAGGATGATGATAGATACTGCCTCATAGGGCTGTAGTGAAGACTAAATGATATGCTATATACAAAGTGCTTAGAAGAGGGCCTGCTCCATGTAAGCCTCACATAAAGGTTACTTGCCATTACATTATAAAAATTAAGAAATGATTTGTGGAGGTCATACTATTAACTCTTTCTGTCTTATTTCTGTATTTTAAAATAAAAGGGTGATTTTAAAAAAACAACTCGAACACACACTTCTGGTCACATGAGGGGACAGTTGTTCTGCCTAATTGCTAAAACCCATGACTCTTGGACCTTGCACATCAATAGGCCTTGTTGAGCATTGCTGGTGCTTCTTGGGAAGGCCGAGGACAAGAGCGGGAGGAAAGCCCAAAGTCAGGAAGAAAGCGCGCTGGCAAACCGAGAGGAACTCACACGGAGCCTTTGCCACACAGCTTTTGGCAGCAGGCAAGCCTCTTCATCTCTCAATTTCATGGTCACCAAAAATCACACATAAAAAGCCCAGTGACTAAACGAATATGGAAACTGAATGGCTCAAAAAACCCCGAGATGTGGTCAGTCTGGGTCACCTTCAAGTCATGCTGTGGCATCTCAGGGTGATGGAAGGTCAGTCCCTGCGACCTTCGCTGGGGAATGTAAAGAAAAGAAAATAATATTTCAATCTCCTGAGCTATTGACGCAGAAATCTTCACAAGAGCTAAATTCAGGATAGAAAAACAAACATCGTTCGAATTATTCAATCTTCCAATATCCTGGTTCATAAGCAGATTTCCTCCTAAATAAATCATTGGAAACTGCTCTTTAAAAGCAGGTATTTCTTTTCCTTTTATAAAAGTTTGAATACATTGCTTAGCAAGAATAACAAGGAAAAAATGTAAACTGAGGCAGGAGGCCAGGAGAGCAGAATTGTTATCTCTGATCTGTGCATTCAACTGAAACCCAGAGACGGTATGCTCTATCTCTGTTAATTTCCCACCCTAACAAAGCTCTGTACTAGAAGCCTGAAGGCCTAGGATCTCAGCCTCAGAATATTTGCTGAAGAGCTGTGTGACCCTGAGAAATCAGTTGGCCTCTGTGTCATCATGTGTCCAGTGAAAACATCTGCTCCCTTTCGGCTCACGTGTCCTATGGTTTGAGACATCTACCAAGCCTGGCTGTTCTGCTTCTCAATCACATAACCTTGACCAAGTCATTTCCCTATGGTGATTTTCAGTTTCGTCATCTGTAAATAGGGATAATTATCATTATATATTTCACAGGATTAATATGATGCTAAAAATAATGTGTATGGACAGGCTCCACAAACAACAAACATATCCAGATATAATGGATTCCCATCGTGATAACTAATATTCAGTGAAGGCTTACTATGAGCCTGGCACTGTTCTAAATTTACCTATACGAACAATGCTTTGTCCTGCGAGCAAAGTGTAATCATCGCACCCGTTTCATAGATCAGAAATGGAACTGACTTGGCACAGGTCCTCCGGAAAGCAGAACCTGAAACAAGGGCTTCCTTGGAGGCAGTTTATTTGGATAAGTGATCACAAGGAATGTGTCTGGCTAGTGGGGCTGTAAGGAGAGCAACAGAGATAAAAGCACCTGGATGGACTCTGCTAGGTCCCTCTGAGCAGCTGAGTAGAATGCACCTCAGAGTTGCCACCCAAGGGACAGAAGAGGGGACTGTTATCCACCAACTTTTACCCTCCATCGGTGGAGAGTTTCCCTGTGAAATGCTAGAAGTTAACCCCCTTGCACATCCAGGTTTGCACATGCCTTCATCAGAATGTCTGAGTGGTGCTTGGCAGGTACCTCAGGCAGCAGGCAGACAAGCTGCAGCTCAATTAAGGTGGAATAGAAAGGGGAGTTGAGATAATGCCAGAAGGCACAGGAGATGTCTGTTACATCACCCTTTAAAAAACTACTGATTGGTCAGGCACGGTGGCTCACACCTGTAATCCAAGGAGGGCGGATCATGAGGTGAAGAGATAGAGACCATCCTGGCCAACATGGTGAAACCCCATCTTTACTAAAAATACAAAAATTAGCTGGGAGTGGTGCTGCGTGCCTGTAGTCCCAGCTACTCAGGAGGCTGAGGCAGGAGAACTGCTTGAACCCATGGGGGCAGAGGTTGCAGTGAGCCAAGATCGCACCACTACACTCCAGCCTGGGGCGACAGAGAGAGACTCAGTCTGAAAACAAAACAAAACACTACTTATCACCCATAGAACTGTACACAATGAAACCTAACTTAAATTATGGGCTTTAATTAATAATAATGTATCAATATTGATTCATTAGTTGTAACATGTGTACCACACTAATGCAAGATGTGAATAATAGGAAAAACTGTTTAGGGGAAGAAGAGATATATGGAAGCTCTCATACTCTGCTCAGTTTTCTATAAAACTAAAACTGCCCTCAGAAAAGTCAATTTTTTCTAAATGACAGCTCCCCCAATCTTTGGCACACCTAACAGATTGTACCCAGTTTGTTTTTATTTTTACTGTGGCATTCATAGCTATCTGATGTAGCATGATTATATTTGTATTTATGTTTGTCAGTCCCCACCCCATTCCTGACACGCCACAGCGTTAGAATGCAAGACTCATCAGGATGAAGACTTGTGTATTTTTTGTTCACTGATATATTCCATATCAATGTCTAGTATACAACAGACACTCAATAATTGCTTTTTGGATTATTGTGAGAGAGAGAGAGAGAGAGAGAGAAAGACAGACAGACAGACAGAAAGAAAGAAAGAAAGAAAGAAAGAAAGAAAGAAAGAAAGAAAGAAAGAAAGAAAGAAAGAGAGAAAGAGAGAAAGAGAGAGAGAGAGAAAGAAAGAAAGAAAGAAAGAAAGAAAGAAAGAAACCTGAGTAGCCTAAGAAATTTTGGCAAACTAACTGGAGAACAGAGAACCCAACAGAGATTGACAATAACCCTTAAACAAAGAAAGGAATGGGAAAGGTTTAAATTGGTGACTTCTCCTCAAAAGCTAATTAAGGTCTCCTTCTTGCTCTCCCCATCCATAAAATCAGCAAGAAGTTAGCCTGGAACTACCAGTTGGCTAAGGCCAACTGAACAGCCTAAGCCAATGGCAAAGGGTACAAATTCCCAGAAGATGGCACCCCTTAGCAAATGTTATCCACATCCCCAGGAGATGATCTGGTAGGAGCCCCTAGACGGTGACTCCAGGAAGAGTTTTTCCATCTTTCTCTGAGATTCCCTGCAATGAGTATGCACAGGGGAGAGAGATGAGACCATTCTGATGGTAATGCTAATGATGAGAGTGAGCATAAGAGTAATGGATTCATGCCAAGGGCTTGCTATGCACAGGAGTGCTCTGAGTACTTTACGTGGATTTACTCATTATCACAGCCTCTGCAGAAAGTAGAACTGTATCCCCACAGAGGTCGAGACCATGTGATGAGTTCAAGGCACTCCTGCATTTTTTTTTCCCAACACGCAAGACTTTTTTCACCACCAGCCTCCCTTCATTCAAAATAAGACCCTATGCCTAGATAATGGCTAATGGGACATAGCTTAATCTACTATTAATATGTGCTCTGGACAGATCAAAGTCCCTCCATTCAGCAGCATTCTCTGATAACATGCAAACCACCAAGCCAACGTCAGGAAACATCTCACGCTTCCAAGAGTCTTGGGCAGGCAGAGAAAACAGGTTTGACAGAACACGGTTGCCCAGGAATTGTGTCTGTATTCAAGCTACATACTTAATTTTGATACGGAAAGTATCTGGCATTTTCTGTTCATTAAATTCCTCAATATAACTTTATGGTAAGAATGCATGTCTTGTATTTCATATATTCTCAGGAGTGCTAGGAAAGGGTATTAAGCCACCCAGCAACACTGTATGAAACTAATTAACTAGCAGAATTCACAAATGCTTACAAGAATTATGGTACTATATGTGGAGGAAAAGAAGGTGATAGAAATAGACAGCTGAAGATGTCTATTCAAATAAGGAAGTAAGTATTCATTCATATAACTCTGAGGCAAGTTCTCGGGAGGAAGGTCCCTATACGTTACTTCGTCTCATCATCCCTATGTTATAGATGAGGAAACTGAGAGTCAGAGAGACAAGTAACTTTCCAAAACTCCCCATTCCATGTGAGGTAGAGAAGAAAATCAAGATCAACATTGACCGACTGAGAGTCCAAGCTTTTTCTCAACAATTTATGGCCCTTCAATAATGAATTGTTTGTAAGTGAAACAAGTAAGGATAGGAAAAAAAAAAAAAAGAAAAGAACCTTATGAAATGAGCTAAGGTATCTCCCTTTCTGGAATAGAAGTGCAGAATAAAACTGATTCTAAAAGCAATTTCTACACAGCAAATTCAAATTTTCTAGTAACCCCGAGATAGAGACATGAACTAAATGCTTTTATGGAACAAGACAGAAAGACCACAGCAGAAGATTGCCATGGAATACTTACCGGGTGCTTACCTAGTTGTCACATTCACAAAAAACTTAAGAGAGAGGAAACTGAGAACAGTGAAGGATAACTTATTTCCTATAGCCACACAGCTGGCCCCAGCCAGAATTGAAATGGAGGTAGCCTGATGGTAAAAATATGAATATCAACAATGCTTCTTAAAAGTTTACTACAAGTGATCTCATAATGGGTGCAGCACACCAACATGGCACATGTATACATAAGTAACAAACTTGCATGTTGTGCACATGTACCCTACAACTTAAAGTATAATAAAAAATAAATTTAAAAAATGAAAAATGAAAAGTTTACTACAGGGGCAGGGCCAAGAGAGCCGACTAGAAGAAGCAGAGGGTTTCCGAGGCTCCCATCGAAAAACAATCATAATAAGCAAGTGAATACTTCACCGGCAACCAAGGTATCTAGGTTATCTCATCAAAATTGAATAGAAGGCTTGCATGACCCAGGGAGAGGAGGAGGAGCAGTGTGGTGCAGCAGTCTACTTGAGAGCCACACAGGAAGAGGAACCCTCTCCCCCCAGCCAAAGGAGGCGGTGAGCGAGCACGCTAAGGTACGTTTTCCATGGAATTGTGCAACCCACAGATGGGAAGATCCCACTTCTGAACCCACGCCACTAGGGCCTATCCTCCCAACCCCAGAATGTGTAGACTCTTAAAGCCTCTCAGCTGGAATCTGCTTAAGGCTAGGGAACTCCTGGGGAGGAGGTGGCGGGGCAGGGTGCGACCAGCACAGGCTGCCACTGCCTGCTGTCTAAGCCATTTGAGCTCCTTGGGGGAGGGGTAGCAGCCAGCACTGGGATTGGCAACTGCCTAACACGCTAAGCTGTCTGGGCTGGGAAAAGATAGCACCCATTTCTATAGCTTCAGGCTGCACTTTTTCCCTGCTGGAGCCAGAGAGGTGGGATGGCTTGGTCCCAAGACTTGTCCCCACAGCCCAACACACCGGCTGTGGCAGTCTGTGGCCAGAGTGCCTTTTCAGGCCTAACTCTGACCCATCCTTCCTCAGTGGGCAGGGCTTCCCCACAAAATCTCCAATAACTCCAGAAGCTCAGGGACAGAATTCGGACCTCCCTGGGCCTGAACCCCTAGTGGGAGGGGGGCCTCAATCTCTGCCAACCAGCAAACTTAGCCTCTTCTCCAGGTAGTTCTGAGGAATCCGGGCAGCCCAGGCAAGTGGGTTCCCCCCAGTGAAACACACAATCTCCACCAAGAGACAAAGTGGTTTGTTAAACAGGACCTGCTCCCCATGCCACCCAACTGGGTGAGACCCTGCAACAGAGGTTGTCAGACACCCTATACAGGAGCAATCCTACTGGCATCAGGATGGTGCCCCTAGAGGTCAGAGGTCCCAGAAGAAAGAAGAGGCATGCATTTTTGGTGCTTTCCAGTCTCCTTGAGTGACATCTCCAGGCATGGGAGTGAATCAGATGAATAGGGCCTGAACTGACCCCCAGCAAACTGCAGCAGCCGTACAGAAGAGGGATTGACTATTGAAAGAAAAACAAACAAGCAGAAAGCAGCAAAACCAGCATCAACAACAAGAACAAAAAGGCCCCCACAGAAGCCTCAAAGACCAAAACTAGACAAACTCATGAAGATAAGAAAGAATAAATGAAAATATGCTGAAAACCCAAAAGGCCAGAGTGCCTCTTCTCCTCCAAATGATCGCAACATCTCTCCATCAAGGGCACAGAACTGAATGGAGGATCAGATGGACAAATCGACAGAAGTAGGCTTCAGAAGATGGGTAATAAAAAACTATGCTGAGCTAAAGAAGCATGTTCTAGCCCAATGCAAAGAAGCTAAGAACTTTGATAAAAGGTTAAGGAACTGCTAACTAGAATAACCAGTTTAGAGAGGAACATAAATGACCTGATGGAGCTGAAAAACACAGCATGAGAACTTTGTGAGGCATACACAAGTATCAACAGCCAAATCAACCAAGTGGAAGAAAGGATATCAGAGTTTGAAGACCACCTTACTAAAATAAGACATGTAGATAAAAATAGAGAAAAAAGATTAAAAAGGAATGAACAAGGCCTCCAAGAAATATGAGACTTCATAAAAAGAAAGAACCTACAGTGGATTGGAGTACCAGAAGGAGATGGGGGGAGAATGGAAACGAGCTGCAAAACACACTTCAGGATATTATCCAGGAGAACGTCCCCAACCTAGCAAGGCAGGTCAACATGCAAATTCAAGAAATATGGAGAAGACAATTAAGATACTCCATGAGAAGATCAACCCCAAGATACGTAATCATCAGATTCTCCAAGGTCGAAATGAAGGAAAATCTATTAAGGGCAGCCAGAGAGAAAGGCCAGGTCATCTGGAAAGGGAAGACCATCAGACTAACAGCAGACCTCTCAGCAGAAACTCTACAAGCCAAAAAGATTGGGGGCCAGTATTCAACCTTCTTAAAGAAAAGAATTTTCAACCCAGAATTTCATATTCAGCCAAACTAAGCTTCATACACAAAGGAGAAATAAAATCCTTTCCAGACAAGCAAATGCTGAAAGATTTTGTTACCACCAGGCCTACACTGCAAGAGCTCCTGCAAGAACTAAATATGGAAAGGAAAAACTGGTACCAGCCACTGCAAAAACACAAAATATAAAGGTCAATGATACCACAAAGAAACTGCATCAACTAATGTACAAAATAAACAAACAGCATCATGATGATAGGATCAAATTCAAGCATAACAATACTAACTTTAAGTGTAAATGGGCTAAATGCCCCAGTTAAAAAACATAGACTGCCAAATTGGATAAGGAATCAAGACCCATTGGTGTATTGTATTCAGGAGACCCATGTTACGTGCAAAGACACACACAGGCTCAACATAAAGGGATGGAAGAAAATTTACCAAACAAATGGAAGGAAAAAAAAAAAAAAAAAAGCAGGCGTTGCAATCCTAGTCTCTGATAAAACAGACTTTAAACCAACAAAGATAAAAAAAGACACAGAATGGCATTACATAATGGTAAAGAGAATAATTCAACAAGAACAGATAACTATTCTAAATATATATGCACCCAATACAGGAGCACCCTGATTCATGAAACAAGTTCTTTGAGACCTACAAAGAAACTTTGACTCCCACACAATAATAGCGGGAGACTTTATCACCTCACTGTCAATATTAGACAGATCAATGAGGCAGAAAATTAACAAGGATATTGAGGACTTGAACTCAGCTCTGGACCAAGTGGACCTAGTAGACATCTACAGAACTCTGTACCCCAAATCAACAGAATATACATTCTTCTCAGTGCTGCATGGTACTTATTCTAAAATTGACCACATAACTGGAGGTAAAACACTCCTCAGAAAATGCAAAAGAACTGAAATCATAACAAACAGTTTCTCAGACCACAGAGCAATCAAATTAAAACTCAGGATTAAGAAACTCACTCAAAACTGTACAACTACATGGAAATTGAACAACCTGTTCTTGGTTGACTTCTGGGTAAATAATGAAATTAAGGCAGAAATCAAGAAGTTCTTTGAAACCAGTGAGAACAAAGAGACAATGTACCAGAATCTCTGGGACATGGCTAAATCAGTGTCAAAAGGAAAATGTTTAGAACTAAGTGTCCACATCAGAAAGCTAGAAGATCTCAAATCATCACCATAACAGCACAAGTAAAAGAGCTAGAGGGGTAAAAGCAAACTAATCCAAAAGCTAGCAGAAGATAAGAAATAACTAAGATTAGAGCAGAATTGAAAGAGAGAGAGATATGAAAAACCCTCCAAAAAATCAACAAATCCAGGAGTTGGTTTTTTGAAATAAACAATAAAAATAGACACCTAGCTAGACTAATAAAGAAGAGAGAGAATAATCAAATACACACATAAGAAATGATAAAGGGGATATCACCACTGACCCCATAGAAATACAAACTACCTTCAGGGAGTACTATAAACACCTCTCCTTGAGGCCAGGAGCTGTATTTGATGTGTACTTTCAACACCTAGCACCACGCCTGACACAGAGTAGAATGTCAAGAAATAAATAAATTTGGGGAAAATTCCTAGTCAGAAAAGTGGCAAAAAAGTGAAATAAAACATAGAAATAAATTTGGGGAAAGCATCTGTCCTATCCCATACCCAATCCCTTGCTCTTACATTCAATATTCACTTACCAGACCCTCAGGTTCCCAAGGCCACCTTCATGGTTTCAAGTTTCCTTCTAGAAAACCAGGGCCCTCAACCTGAAGTACAGCAACTGAATCATAACAAGGCAATTATAATAATATCCACCAATTTAGTGAAGGCTGTCTCTGTGCCAAACACTGTATTCAAACGTTTGCTAAATTATTTTCTCATTTATTCTCACAACAACCCAATGAGGGCTGTATAATTATCAGCCCCACTGACCATATAGGAAAGCTGATCTCAAACATGTGAAATAGGATAGCTAAAGCTTCGAACCTCAAGAGTCAACCTGCTGTGCAGAAGCTCTTTAGTTTAATTAGATCCCATTTGTCAATTTTGGCTTTTGTTGCCGTTGCTTTTGGTGGTTTAGACATGAAGTCCTTGCCCATGCCTATGTCCTGAATGGTATTACCTAGGTTTTCTTCTAGGGTTTTTATGGTATTAGGTCTAACATTTAAGTCTCTAATCCATCTTGAATTAATTTTCATATAAGGAGTAAGGAAAGGATCCAGTTTCAGCTTTCTACTTATGGCTAGCCAATTTTCCCAGCACCATTTATTAAATAGGGAATCCTTTCCCCATTTCTTGTTTTTCTCAGGTTTATCAAAGATCATATGGCTGTAGATGTGTGGTATTATTTCTGAGGACTCTGTTCTGTTCCATTGGTCTATATCTCTGTTTTGGTACCAGTACCATGCTGTTTTGGTTACTGTAGCCTTGTAGTATAGTTTGAAGTCAGGTAGCGTGATGCCTCCAGCTTTGTTCTTTTGACTTAGGATTGTCTTGGAAATGTGGGCTCTTTTTTGGTTCCATATGAACTTTAAAGCAGTTTTTTTTCCAATTCTGTGAAGAAACTCATTGGTAGCTTGATGAAACTACCATCAGAGTGAACAGGCTACCTACAGAATGGGAGAAAATTTTTGCAATCTACTCATCTGACAAAGGGCTAATATCCTGAACCTACAAAGAACTCAATCAAATTTACAAGAAAAAAAACAAACAACCCCATCTAAAAGTGGGCAAAGGATATGAACAGACACTTCTCAAAAGAAGACATTCATACAGCCAACAGACACATGAAAAAAATGCTCATCATCACTGGCCATCAGAGAAATGCAAATCAAAACCACAATGAGATACCATCTCACACCAGTTAGAATGGCAATCATTAAAAAGTCAGGAAACAACAGGTGCTGGAGAGGATGTGGAGAAATAGGAACACTTTTACATTGTTGGTGGGACTGTAAACTAATTCAACCATTGTGGAAGACAGTGTGGCGATTCCTCAAGGATCTAGAACTAGAAGTACCATATGGCCCAGCCATCCCATTACTGGGTATATACCCAAAGGATTATAAATCATGCTGCTATAAAGACACATGCACACGTATGTTTATTGCAGCACTATTCACAATAGCAAAGACTTGGAATCAACCCAAATGTCCATCAGTGACAGACTGGATTAAGAAAATGTGGCACATATACACCATGGAATACTATGCAGCCATAAAAAAGGATGAGTTTGTGTCCTTCGTAGGGACATGGATACAGCTGGAAACCATCATTCTTAGCAAACTATCACAAGAACAGAAAACCAAACACCGCATGTTCTCACTCATAGGTGGGAACTGAACAATGAGATCACTTGGACTCGGGAAGGGGAACATCACACACCGGGGCCTATCATGGGGAGGGGGGTGGGGGGAGGGATTGCATTGGGAGTTATACCTGATGTAAATGACGAGTTGATGGGTGCTGACGAGTTGATGGGTGCAGCATGCCAACATGGCACAAGTATACATATGTAACAAACCTGCACGTTATGCACATGTACCCTAGAACTTAAAGTATAATAAAAAAATTAAAAAGAGTCAACCTGAGAGCCAGGAGGGCTAACCACTCTGTTATGACGCCTCCGTAGGGCTAGTTTCCGCTTGGTCAAGGGTCTACATGTTTAGGAAGGCTGAAAGCAAGTATGGGGAAAGAAGGTTTTATTATCAGACTGAGAGTCTTCGAATAGAAAACTAAAAGTTCTAGAGTGGAGAGTCATAGAAATAGAGTGTATTCCACCTGCAAATAGAAAGATAAGATAGGAAGTTACTCCTCTAGTAAGAAAGAGAGAAATGTTGAGGCAGATGGAGTCAGGGAGGAAGGAATCCAAAGAGATCCCCAGGAGAGGAAGAATGGTATTTTCTTTAGAGGTCAGATGAGTAGAAACAGCTGACAGTTAAGCCTCTGTGGGTGGCTTCCTCGCATTAGGACTTTTTGAGCATTTGCTAACTGCTCAGCTCCCTCACACATGTTGCTGCATGAGACATTTACACCCACCTGTGGCCTTTGCAGGTATTATTGTCTGGTGTTTATGTGCCTGTGTGTGAGTTTGTGTTTATGTCCCTGTGTATGTGTGTGTGTGTGTGCTTGTATATGTGTATTTTGCAATGAAGAAACACAGGTTCATAGAGAAGTTTAAAAAGTGTACAAGATTGGATGAAACATAAATTAATTGCAAGAAAAAAGAAAGATATCAAATATGGTAAGGTGCTGTCCTGAATAGTGTAATCTGAACGTTTGTATTTCAACACCCAAACCTGATAATTCTTATCTGACAATGTGGGGAGAAGAGTCCATCCGTAGCTACTCATATCTCAGATTAATCAGCTGTCTTGAGCCAGATCCTGTTGGACATGGCTGCTGAACGGCTGCAGTTTCCTGGGGCTGGGTCCTCTTGACAGCCTGGGTGTCAGAGCAGGAACCAAAAGGAGTAAAACAGCACTAGGATTAAACCAGAAAGGCAGTGTGGTATGATGGCCAGAGAAGAATGTCAGCTTCAAGGTCAGAGAGATCTGGGTCCAGATCCTGACTCCCCCAGGAACTGGAGGTAAAACACTCCTCAGAAAATGCAAAAGAACTGAAATCATAACAAACAGTTTCTCAGACCACAGAGCAATCAAATTAAAACTCAGGATTAAGAAACTCACTCAAAACTGTACAACTACATGGAAATTGAACAATCTGTTACTGATTGACTCCTGGGTAAATAATGAAATTAAGGCAGAAATCAAGAAGTTCTTTGAAACCAGTGAGAACAAAGAGACAATGTACCAGAATCTCAGGGACGTGGCTAAATCGGTGTTAAACGGAAAATGTGTAGAACTAAGTGTCCACATCAGAAAGCTAGAAGATCTCAAATCGACACCATAACAGCACAAGTAAAAGAGCTAGAGGGGTAAAAGCAAACTAATCCAGAAGCTAGCAGAAGGCAAGAAATAACTAAGATTAGAGCAGAATTGAAAGAGAGATATGAGAAATCCTACAAAAAATCAACAAGTCCTGTTGGGCTCTGTGGCCCAGGCAGGTTGCTGAACATTCAGCATCCCAGCATCCTCAACTGTGACGTGGCTCATGACACCTTCCTCGTGGGATTAGGGTGAGGACCATCGGTACCATGTGTGAAGGCTCAGGCACATAAAAGGTGCTCAGAGTGCTGCTCACCATCTTAGCGTAGGTCTTATTGTTGTCCACTTCACCACCTTTGTGGGGAAATTGGAAGGGCCAGAATTCCTGAAAAGAAAGCCGGCACATCATCTGTATGCTTGTGTCTGTGTGTTTTTGTGTGTGTGTCTGTTTTTGTGTGTTTGCCTATTTATATCTGAGTGTGTGTTTGAGGGTGTGTCTGTGCCTGCATGTGAGTTTGTGTATGTCTGTGTGTCTGTGTGTGTTTGTATGTGTGTGTTTGTGTTTGCCTCTGTTTATCTGTGTGTGTCTGTGCCTATGTGTGTTTGTGTATGTCTCTATGTGTTTGTGTACATGTATGCTTGTATGTGAGTTTGTGTATGTCTCTGTTGTGTCTGTATGTTTGTATTTGTGTATGAGTTTGTGTGTGTCTGTGTATGCATCTGTGTTTGTCTGTGTATGTGTCTGTGTGTTTCTGTGTATCTGTGTCTCTGAGTTTGGATATGTCTCTGTGTGTGTCTGTGTGTATGTTTGTCTGTGTGTATTTGTGTCTACATCTGTATGTCTGTGTGAGTCTGTGTATGTATTTGCCTATGTATCACTGTATGTACGTGTGCACAGTGCTACTTAATAAAGAACATTGTTATGGTTTGGGTATGTCCCCCAGATTTCATGTGTTGGAAACTTAATCCACAATGCAACAGTGTCGACAGGTAGGGCCTTCACCCAGTGCTTAGGTCACAGGAGCTCTGCCCTCATGGCTGAATTAATGTTTTTATTAAAGAAGTAGGTTAGTTATCAACACTGGGTTCCTGATGAGAAGATTCCTTTTCCTCTGCCATGTGCACTTTCTCACCCTAAGCCTCCCAATGTGGGATGATGCTGCAAGAAGGCCCTCACCAGATGCAGGCCCCTTGACCTTGGACTTTCCAGCCTCTAGGATCATGAGAAATATAGTTCTTTTTATTATAAATTACTCAGCCTGTGGTATTATGTTATAGCAACACAGAACGAACTAAAATAACCATCTCCCTCTGTTATCTGACTACCTCACAAGGCCCAGCTTGAAAGCATGTGAGGAGTCAAGATAGAGATTATTATTGCAATTTTTGGAAATAGAACAAAGGCTGACCTCAGGTGGAGGGAGTGGTCCAAGGGCTCTCAGATAGGAAGTGTCAGAGCTAAAACTGCAAACTCCTTCTAGCTTCTCATTCCAAGATATTTTCTGAGGCCAGAACCTGAGAAAGTGGTGAGGCTTCGCTTCCAAAAAGGCAGCACTGGAAGTGGGGAGACAGAAGATGGTGGTAAAGATGTCACTGGAAAAATGTTAAAGTTACCAGCTCCGGCCAGGCCCACCTATCTCTGCTGAAGTGAATTCTTTTTCGCTTAAGTGCTTAAGGAGATTTGATTGTTAGCCCAGCTCCATCGCTGAACAGAGCTGAAAGACAAATGATGCTGCCTCCTTCATAGGAGCACAAGAGACCCCAATACTCACTCCTCCCCTTCTCTGGGAAAGCAAGACTCAGCTTTGGTGTTCCAACCTGGAAAACGGGAGAAGGAAGGGAAACAGGTGGAAATAAATGAGGAAACTTAACATATGTTTTATCACATATTTGCTAAAGTGTCAGGCACTACTCCAGTGTCCAAGAATATAGCAGAAAACAGGAGACTTTACATTCCAGTGGGAAATGTATGTACCCTGTCTATACTGTAAGCACCTTATAAATTCTCCATAAATGTTATCTCCGGGAAGGAAGAGCCATGGAATCAACTAGGGCACAATTATTTGTTTCCTCAGATTGTATTTCCTCCCCCTGTTTCAGTCACTATTTCTGCCTCCTGCTAAGTACAGCTAGAAGCACTTTTGATTTATATTTACAGAACAGGGGTAGCATAAAGAAATGATAGAGACCAGCAATATGCTCAGCATACAAATATGTCTTTTCAGCTTTGTATTTGAGTTTAAAACCCCACAATCCACTGTTCCCTGCCCTCAACACACATACTAATAACTAATTCCCCCAAAAGGAAATGTCATCTGCTAATCAGACAGGAGACTTCCCTGTAGTAGGGGCAACCAACTCTTTCTGTAAAAGGTCAAAGAGTAAATATTTAGGCTTTGCCAGCTATGGGATAAAATCAAAGATATTATGTAGGTTCATTTATCACAAGCGAGAAAAAGTGTTTCACAAGTCATCTGTGGATGAAATTCAAAACAATAATAATTGAACATGTTTTTGTATCATTGTATGAGAAAAAATGTAATTCTTGTTTGAGGGATAACATTTTGCTCAATTTGGGATTAAGCACTAAAATTGACCCCAGTGCCTGTACCCACATTGTATCTTAAATGGAACTAACTTGTTTTTTATTTTACAGGCACATAAATGGAAGGGACTTGCCTTGCCTCAGATGAGACCTTGGACTTGGACTTTTCAGTTAACGCTGAAATGAGTTAAGACTTTGGGGGACAATTGGGAATGCCTGATTGTGTTTTGAAATATGAAAAGACGTGATATTTGGGAGGGGCCAGGGGCAAAATGATATGGATTGGCTCTGTGTCCCCAACCAAATCTCATCTCCAACTGTAATCCCCACGTGTTGAGGGAGGACGTGTAATCCTCATGTATCTAGAAAGGGAGGTGATTGGATCATGGGGGCAGTTTCCCCCATGCTGTTCTCATGAGAGTGAGAGACTGCTCGTGAGATCTGATAGTTTTATGTGTTTGAAAGTTCCTTGTTTGTGCTTCTCTCTCCTGTTCTGCCGTGGTAAGACATGCTTGCTTCCCCTTCACCTTCTGCCATGATTGTAAGTTTCCTGAGGCCTCCCCAGCCATGTGGAACTTTGAGTCAGTTAAACCTCTTCCCTTTATAAATGACCCAGTCTCAGGTAGTATCTGTATAGCAGTGTGAATATGGACTAATACAAGGCCAAACTTCAAATATATAAGGAGGCAACTTCAGGCTAAAGTTAATTTAATAGTATGGCCCATTAGCTAATGCTATGAACTTAATATTTGTGTACCCCCAAAATTCATATGTGGGAACCATAACCCCCAGTGTGATAGGATTAGGAGGTGGGCCTTTCAGAATTGATTAGGTCATGAGGGTGGAGACCTTGTGTATTAGTCAGTTCTCACACTGCTAATAAAGACATACCTGAGACTGGGTAATTTATAAAGAAAAAGAAGTTTAATGGACTCCCCGTTCCACATGGGTGGGGAGGCCTCACAATCATGGTGGAAGGCAAAGGAGGAGAAAGGCACATCTTACATGGTGGCAGGTAAGAGAGCATGTGCAGGGGAACTGCCCTTTATAAAACCATCAGATCTCACGAGACTTTTTCACTGTCATGAGAACAGCATGGAAAAATCCCTTCCTCATGACTCAGTTACCTCCCACCAGGTCCCTCCCATGACATATGGGGATTATTACAATTCAAGGTGAGATTTGAGTGGGGACACAGCCAAACCATATATCATCATGTGAATGGGATGAGTGCCATTAAGAGAAGAGACACCAGAGAGCTTGCTATCCCTCTCTCTTCTCCCTGCCATGTGAGAATAAGAGAAGATGGCCATCTGTAAGCCAGGAAGTAGGACTCTACCAGAACCTGACCATGCTGGTACCCTGATATTGGGTTTCTCAGCCTCCAGAGCTGTGTGAAACAAATATCTGTGCTTAAGCTACTCAGCTTATGGTATTCTGTTGTAGTAGCTCAAAATAAGACAGCAAAGAATGCTCTTCATATTTTTAAATGGTTGAAAAAAATCAAAAGAAAAGTACAGTTTCAAAGATGAAATATATAAAATATCACCACAAATAAGCATTCACAGATGAATACTTCATATCAATTTTGATGGGAGGGAGGGAGGGAAAGAAGGAAGGAAGGGAGGGAGGGAGGGAGGGACAGAGGGAGGGAGGGAGGGGAGAAGGGAGGGAGGGAGGGGAGAAGGGAGGGAGGGGAGAAGGGAGGGAGGAGAGAAGGGACGATGTTGGATAAGGGAAGAGGGAGAAGGGGGAAAGAGGAAAGTCAGTCCTTTAAGGACTTTCTGTGTACCAGGCCTTGTGCTAAATGTTTTACACATATTATTTTATTTAATCCTAATAATCTCATAAAATATGTGTTATCCCCATTGTACTGATGAGGAGAGTTCAGCTCCCAGAGGTTACATGGTGGGTCCCACATCAGAGCCAGGGAGTGGCAGAGACCAGCTTCCCACTGAGGCGAGTTTCACTCCAAAGCCCACGTTCTTTCCCCCTCTGCCTCCTTCCTCAACCTGTCAAATCCACAGCTCCGAGTGCGAGTCCTTGTCAACATCGTATTTTTGTTTGTTTGTTTTGCAGATCTTCATAGATAACCCCAGTTCTGTGGAAGCCACACCTGAGCTCATCCAACATTTTTCTAGAAAACCAGGGAAAGAGAACATTTTAAAATTCAAGCAGTGACCTGGCACTGGAAAGTGTTTGAAAAGAAAGAGCTCTTTGTCACCAGGGTTGCACCATGGATGTAATCTCATTTTCAGCTAATCAATTCATATACAGTAAAAAGCCTAATGTGATTCCTCATTAGCCAAGGGCTATAAAGAAGCTGGTTCCGAGGCTGCATTAAATCCCAAAATGGCTGGCACCTCCCGCTCAGCGATTATCAAATTGGCTGGCATTAATCATTTTTAATAGCCAATCTGGTTTTTTTTTTTTTTAATTTTAAAAAGAAAAAAAAAAAAAAAAGGTGGGTGTGTGGGGGAGGAAAGAGAGCCTCATCTGATTACTGGTGTAAAAGAAAACAAGCAGGTTTAGTAAAATCTCATTTAAAAAAAAAAAGTGAGACTTAAGAGAAAGGCAAAAATTTTAAAAAGCCTGAATCACTTTTGTCAGGTATTTAGCTGTGACCAGCAAAACAGACCATCAAGAGGGGGCCTTTCAGCAGAGGTCTGCAGTTGGGGGACCATCAATGGCCCCTTTATTTGTGAAAGATGGATTATTTTAAATAAATTACAGAGCACTTTCGCTGAATAAACAGCGCCTCGGTGGCTGTGGGGCGCTGCACACGCTTAATTGCACCACAGAAAATCCTAAATGACTCTTGAGCTGGGGGCTGGCCTTTGATTTCGCTGATAGGACCTGAGTCTTCAGGCCGGCCTGGACAGTTTCTGGCTGAAAGGCAATGCATGGAGAGGAAAACAGCGAGCTTAAGCAGGAATATATACTTACAATATTTCGGAAAACCGCAGTGATGGAGGATTCCCAAAACTGCACAAGGCTGCCTCAGAAGTGAGCCATCTGCGTGTCATTTTTATTTGCGTTTGATATGTTAAATGCCCTCAATGTTTATGGCGTGGAGGCCCACTCAAACATTGCAAAGATTCTTCAGCCAAGCAAGAGGATATTCCCTCCCCTCCCTTCCCTGCATACTCGTTTCTCGCAATAAACACACATCTTCCCCCAGAAATCCTCTCACTGTCCTTTTTCTGGCCATAAAGTCTACCATGAGAATTGCACCTAAATCGAGATTTTTAAATGCCTTTTTAAAAGTTACAGCACAATCTGACCTTGTTTTAGAAACAGGTTAAAGTGATTTATTATGTGCTGACCAGGAGTGACTACAGGCGGGAGTCAAGCTAAGGCTGGAAGCAGGAAAGGGCATTTGAAACCTTCCTGAGGAGACCAGGATCAGGCAAGGATCCTGGATGCAAGAGAAGATGAAGAGTTCTAAGCATGAGCAAATCACGTCAGGAGAACAGGTACCACTGTGTTTTGTGGGAGGCAATGGGTATTAGTTTTGACAGCCATTATTACAGAAAGTAACATGACTTGCAACTCGCTAATATTCCCAAAATTGAATTGTAGCAAGCAAGCAGCTACCAGTTGCCTTGATAAAGAGCCATAAAAAATAAATTTAAAAAAAAAGATGGACATAGTCAAGCCTCACAAAAATCATAGAATCTGGGTTTTCTCATGAGAGTTTCAACACATACTACTTTAATAAGGAGCTTACCACCCTCCCCCAAAGGTAGCTGTGAAATTCTTCCCCAAAGGTGACACAATTAATTGCATTTGCAGTTAACACAATTAAACTGTAGCTGAAAGACTGGCCGGCACCTAATAAATCTCAAATGTTCAGAGGGATAATCAGGTGGATAAGTCATCAGGTTGCACCACCTGAGAAAGTATACAAAAGCCCAGATCGTGGGAAATGATGAGTAATTAATGATGGTGAACAAGGCAGCCCAGCAATTTTCATTTAGCTGCCACAATTATTTCAATCTCTTTTTTGAGAATGAGTTTCGCTCATGTCGCCCAGGCTGGAGTGCAATGGCGCGATCTTGGCTCACTGCAACCTCCGCCTCCCGGGTTCAAGCAATTCTCCTGCCTCAGCATCCCTAGTAGCGGGGATTACAGGCGTGCGTCACCATACCCAGCTAATTTTGTATTTTTAGTAGAGACAGGTTTTCGTCATGTTGGTCAGGCTGGTCTTGAACTCCTAACCGCAGATGATCCACCCGCCTTGGCCTCCCAAAGTGCTGGGATTACAGGCGTGAGCCACCTCGCCAGGCCTGAGATCTCTTCTTATCATTTAATTTTGCATATCATTTAATTTTGTATAAAATTGTAAAGACAGCCTTAAGGATGTTCATTTTGAACTCATGGTTAGCTAATGCCCCCGGAGGCTGGCCTACTAGCTCCTCACAGTACATCAGCCATGAGTGCCTAATCTTTCTTCCATAAATCAGTGGGACTGAGTTAGTTAATAATGACGCTTATACTCAAAGAACTCGAGGTGGATGAGTAAGACATATACATAAGAAAAATTAACCTCTCCAAAAGGGTGCCAGTCAGGAACCGTAAAATCCTTCAAGTGGGTACAATCTTGGACAAGTTACTTAAATTATCTGAGAATTAGATTCCTCATGTAAAACATCAGGGAGAATAGTATCCAATTCAAAATGTTGTTTTTAAGATTAAGAAAAAAACCATGGCAAAATCTCCAATGGTATATGCCCAATAAATATGTAGATTACAAAACAATTGCTGTAGCGTAAAGGAAGTGTTTTTGAGACACAAGTCTTATTCAAGAGTTCTACGGTGCTAGAGGAGCAGTTAGCTTCCAAATCATAGAACATCTTAAAGGCAGGACTTGGGAATTTGTTCTGTGAGACAAGGGGAGCTACAGGTGGATTCTGTGTTTAGCAGTGAGTGGCCTTAGCAAAGCTGGACTATCTCAGGAATCTGCTGTGCACAGAAAAAGAAAGCAGAATGGGAAGCGGAAGCAGAGATATGGATATTTTGTTTTCATTATAATTGTCTAGACATGAAGACAAGAAACTGGAGGGAGAATTTTCAGTATGATTTAAAATCAAAGAGCCAGAGGCAACAGGAGGAAAAGGATAGGAGAAAGTCTAATCTGAACCTGGAGTTTGAAGACTGGGGGCTGGAATAATGTACAATGTACATTGAACAACATGGGTTTGAACTGCATGTTCCATTTATATGCGGATTTTTTTCAATAAGTATGTTGAAAACTATTTTGGAGATTTGCCACAATTTTTTAAGTCACAGATAAACCACAGCCTAGAAGTGTAGAAAAAATAAGAAAAATTAAGTATATCATGAATGTATAAAATATATGTAGACACTAGTTTATCATTTACTACCTGAAAATATACACAAATCTATTATCAAAAGTCAAAATTTATTAAAATTTACACATGCAGAGACAGTATATGGTACTATTTGCAGTCAAGAGAAATGTAAGCAAATGTAAAGATGCAGTATTAAAACATAACTGCATAGAATTAACTGTAGTCCATATTGTACTACAGTGATAATTTTGCAGCCACCTCCTGTTGCTATTGTGATGAGCTCAGGTGTTTAAGTACCCACTTGAAACCCCGTGTGACACTAATCACCTCCATGTGAGCAGTTCATCTCTCCAGTAAGTTGCATATGGCAGTAAAATGTGAAGCTCAGTTCCCACGTATTTTTCATCGTATTTAGTGCAATACCATAAACCCTGAAAAACACCACAGGACACATACTAAGTGCTACTAGGGATGCTGGAAGTGCTACCAAAAATCAGAGAAAAGTCATGACATTACAAGAAAAATTTGAATTGCTTGATATATACCATAGATTGAGGTCTGTAGCTATGGTTGCCTGCCATTCCAGACAGATGATTCATCTTGTAAACAGAGACATAAACTTTATGATATCAATAAATACAGTACAGTATTATAAATGTATGTTATTTTCTTTATGCTTTCCTTAATAGCATTTTATCTAGCTTACTTTATTGTAATAATACAGTATATAACACATATAACGTACAAAGTATGTGTTAATCAGTGGTTTATGTTATCCATAAGGCTTCCAGTCAACAGTAGGCTACTATTATAGTAGTTAATTTTTTAGGGAGTAAAAAGTTACACATGAATTTTTAACCACGTGGGAGGTGGTTAGTGCCACTAACCCCAGTGTTGTTCAAGGGTCAACTGTATTCATTTGCTCATTTATTCAAAGTACATTTAATGAGCACTTATTATTGCCAGACACTATGCTACAGGATATAAACAAAGAGCTCATATTCCATGTAGCCGAATAACAGCACACAAAGCAACTGTGAATGTGGCAGTGTGAAATTCTGGAAACCAGGACCTAGTCCCCCAGAGGTAAGGCAACGTTGGAGCTGAAAGTAAACGTTTCCCTAGGTGGAGATGGAAGGAACATCATCTGGGCATAAGGAACAGCATGTACAAGAACATGAAGCCATGAACTTGAATGTCATATTTGGGAAACTTGGAGAAGTTCAAGTGTAGTTGGATGCTAAGTTGTGAAGTCAGGAAAGTGAAGCTGGTGAGACAAATGGGGACCAAATCATGACGATTCTTATGCATCTTGACAAAGAATGTAAATTTTGCCCCATAGGCCACAAGAAAGCTAAGAGGTTTCCAGTGTTCTAAGCAGGCCAGCATCTTTAATAGAAATAAAAGCCTTGGGATAAAGAACTAATACCAAAAATATATACATGTATATATACAAAAGTATATGCATATATGTCTATATATGTGTATATATAGACATATGTATATGGACATATTTATATTTGTATACATTTATATATACATATATTAAATTTATATTCTAATATAACTATAATATAATATAAATTTATATTATATTATATATAAAATAGTGTATATTAATATATGTACATACATGCTTAAAATAAAATGATATATATTTATATAAATTTAAGTTACCTGTAAATTTAAATTTATATATAAATATATGAATATTATAGAGAGTTTGATTTTAAGTATGTTGAATTGGAGGAATCACCCAGGCCATCCATGGAGAAATGTTCATTTAGTTCATAATTACAGAAGTAACTCTGGTCTGTCGAAAGACAGTTTCTGAAGTTGCTGCATAAAGGTAACTGGTCAAGATTTCTGAATGGCTATGACATTCTGGGGAAGGTACAAAGCAAGAAAAGAAAAGGATCCTGAACTAAACTATGTAAATCCTATATTCAAGAAGGCAGACCAGCCAGCCAACAAAAGGCAGAAGGAGAACCGGCACACTGTAGTGGTAAGGAAGCCAAGGCAAAGAGGAAATCAGTAGCCTTAGGTTAATCAGAGGATGAAGATGGAGCTAATAGAAGCTGCTCAAACAACCCACAGTTAAGAGAGTCTGCAGAATGCTGAGCTTGGCAAAGGGAAAGAGACTGCAAGAAAGGAAGTGTCCAAAGTAGAAGACATACTCCCTCCCTTAAGAAACACAATGTTTACCTGGAAAAGCATGGTTAATCTTCTTTCTAAAATAACAATTAACAAAAGACAAGACATAGCTCACTCTGTAGTATGTGGTACATCTTATAAGAGCTGCAGAAAATCTGAGAAGGGCAGGTTTTCACATCAAGGAAGGTTTCATGGGTGAGTTTGACTTGCCATGGCCTTGAAGGACAGGAAAGAGCTGGCTGGGAAAACGAGACTACAATAGGCTACTCTAGCAGAAGGAAATTCCTAAGCTAAGGCTGAGAGTCAGGAATGAGTATGGTGTTTTAATGGGACAGCAAGGAACCCAAACTGTCTGGTAGATAATCTGAATTTGGAAATGATAGGAAACAAGAAAGGATAGGTTGGAATGGGCTAGAATATAAAGAACCTTGAACAAGTCAGGTACGAAAAATTGTGTTTGACAAGCCCACCTTAAGTAGAAGCAGACAGACTATCACATGTCTTTAGCTCCACCTGAGCCAGCTCATAGGCCTCCATTTATTCATTTATTCCCTCATCCATCCAGTAAGTGATGACCCGGAGGTTGAAGATATGAAGCTCAGAAAAGCTCAAGCAGTCTATAATCCTCCCCATTCTTCCTTCCACCATAATTTGAGTGCCAGCCCAGGTCAGACACTGTACTAGAATTTAGGTCTACAAAGCCCAACACAAGCCACAGTCTGTCATCAGCAGGATCCCCTATAATTGTGCTTCTTCTCTGAACATTCCATACATCTTTTGCTCTAACTAAGGCCTGACTCTTCCCTAAGGACATTGCATTGCTTCCCCTGCAGTCTGCTCAAGGGTGGCTGTTTCTCTACTGAACCCTCTAGGGTTAAAAGAGGAGTAGGTGTCCTAGTTGTTCCTTATTGCTACTTCAAATCATTGTCTCTTTGTCTTCCCCCATACCCCACCATTGCCTGGAAAGGTACATCATCAGCACACACCACCCCCATCCCACCATTTGGAGACCCCTGGGACTACTCTTTCCCCTTCCCAACCATTTCTTCATGAGATTGGCTTCTGGCTTGCTGTTTCTTTTCCCAGCATTACTGTCATAATTCTTGTCAGTTATCCCCACAAATAATCCTTCTAATAATGTCTCTCTGTTCCCTAGTCTCTTCTCCTCCAAGATCTTATCTTCCATCTACCTCAGACATCCCTCCAGGGTCGCACTTGAGACCCTATCCTGACCAATTGCCGTAGCCCCTTTCTAGTCTCAATTTCCTCCTGCCTTCTGCCTCCCCATGGCTCACCTCACTGTCTCAAGTGTCCATTCGCCAGTGATTCTTTGCAGTTTCCTCAGTTCCCATCTAGCCTTCTAGCCTAACTTAAGGTCCATAGGCTAAGTCAGAAGTCTTCAGCCTCTTTGCTCTCCTGACCTCTGTTATAGTCACCTGGAAAAACCCAAGCCCCAGTTAGACTGAATTCTGCCTTGCACCTGGGAAGTTGAAGGTGACCAGGGAAAAACACAAACCATGGCGATGGGTCCCACTCGAAGTGTATGACAGCCATTCCCAAGCATGTCTGTGATGCTCCTGGCACACCTATGACATTTCTCTCTGGTGTCCATTCTTCTACTGTCCTAAACAGCCTACCATGCCTGCTTCTCCCTTCTGAAAACCCCAAACCTTCCATCTCTCTCATTATGCTCAAATGATATACTTACACCTTATTTCACTGAGAAAATAGAAACAATCAAAAAAGCACTTCCACACACACTCATCATCACATCTACGGATCTGCCAGCAGATGTACCCAAATACTCTGCCTCTCCCACTCTCTGAAAGAATGCCTTGGCCGTGTTCCTAGCTAGGGTCAAGCTAGTCTTGGGACGATCACCCAGGGTTCTGGTGATCCTGGAACATTGCCAGCAGGAGGTGGGATGGGAAGGATGGGAGGCTCTGTCAGGCAGAGGGAAGAGAGTATGCAAGCGTAGAGACATGATGGGGAGTGTCTGGGGTTCAGTGTGTGACTGGACCGTATGGGTGGCTTCCGGTCCAGTGGTGCACAAGCAGGTCTGTGTTGCGCAGGGTTGAAGTATCCCAGCAAAATGGGGAACACACAAACATGGGAGTCAAGCTGTCTTCATTTTAAAATGAAGCCTCAGTTTTGCCACCTAGAAGCTCGTTATTTTAGCAGAGTTTTTCATCTTGAAGGACAGGAGCTGTGTTAGTCTTGTTTACTGTCCATCCTTTATTCCCAGTGCCTGGAATATAGCAATATTGCTACAGAACGTAGAATGGCATCCAAAGTCACATCATCAGATTGAACTTCTGGTGCCAGCCTTTCCTATCTGTGTGACTTGAGGCAAACTATTAACTTGTCTGAGCTTTTATATCCTCATTCATAATACGGGGCTAATAACAGTACTTTTCCCTTATGGCACGAAAGGGTGAAATTCGATGTGTGTGTAAGGCATGAGCACAGTGGCTGACACTTGGTGTTCAATAAGTGCTACAATAGTATTGATTCAGGCTCTATAATGGTATTTTTTCCCTGAATGATCATCAATTTCTTCCTGTAACGCAGCTTTCTTAAGCCCTACCTCTAGCAGTTTTGAGGATAAACATTTTATAAGTATCTGAGTGAAGCTTGTCACAGAGTAGGTTCCTTTTCATTCGTCTCCTATTTGTGTTACCACTTAGCCACAGACCAGCAGCTACCACTACCCTTGTGTGGGTGACAGGCTTTTATTGCGGGCTTCTGAGAAAAAACAAATTTCTCTCTCTCTCCTTTCGGACGGTCCCTGCTGCTCTTGCTCTCTTTCTTCCTCTCCTTTGCTGCCTTGTCTGAGCCTCTGGGTGGGGGCAGTGGGGAGGGTCTTGCCTTCTGCTCCGCTCTAGACTCTAAGATTACTGTTTTCATTTCCCTGACTGCTCAGTGACCGCGATGTGGCCCTTGGGGTGTGGGAGCCTGGGAGAGGGTGTGACCAGCAGGGATCCCATTAAAATACAGAGCAGTCATGCAGGCAAGCCGCCTTGGCTCCTGCCTGCCTGCTCTCGCCACCCCGCCCCCCAAAATATGATCATAACAGCACAGAGCTATAAAGTTGCTTTTCATAGCTCACGTTGCCCGGATCCCTAACAAGGTACTGACTGTCAAGAAGAAAAGGAGGACATTGTAAGGAGAGGAGCAAGGGAGGGAGTGGCAAGGAGAGGCAGTGTGGTGCAGTGGAAAGACCCCCACCCAGCCTGCAAGCCAGAACCCAGGGATTCTTGCTCATTTGAGGCACCTTCCTCCCTCTTGAACCTCAGTTTCCCCATTTGTAAAATGAGGGCCTCGGTCTAGGTTGTTTTAACGTCCTTTCCAGCCTCTGTTTGCACCAAGTAGATCAGGAGGACGTGAATGCTCACTCCACAATCTGCCGCTTGTAAGTGATTTAGCTTTAACCAGCCCTGGGGTTTGGGATCTGGAATGAGGACAGCAAGCCAAGGATTTTGAACCAAAGACATCTGCATCATCTTAGTCTGCTTTGGTTGTCAGTGAAACACTCAGATTGTTTCTGTGGCTTACTCATTGCATAGCTCCTCAAAGACATTATTTAGCAAGTATCAACTAACACAGTAGTTGCTTGATAAATATCTGCCGAATTAATGAGTACACACACAGAGCAGGTTGGAGCTAGGTTCTTTTTTGTCATCCATTATTGATTTACTCACCATTTATTGGGTGATTATTATGTGTGAGGGTCTGGAGATGCATTAAGGAACAAACCAGACCAAGACCCTGCCCTCGTGAAGTTTCTGTTATAATGGGAAGACAAGAAAACATATAAATGAAAAAAATAATCACTTGCTGGATGGTGATAAGTGCTAGAGGAGAAATAAAAGAAGGTTAGGCAATGAGGGATAAGGGGAGAGTAGGGCATCATTTTCTACGTAGTGTTATCAGGGAAGGACTCCTGGATGTGGTGACATCTGAGCAGAGACCTAAAAGAAATCAAAGGGCAGCCAAGGAGATATTTAGAGAAATAGCCTGCCAGGTAGAAATGGTAGTGAGTACAAAGTCCCTGAGGCAGGAGGCTGCTCGGTGCATTGAAGAAGCAGCAGGGAGGTCTGTGGGGCTGGAGCAAAGTGAGTAAGATAGAGGCCAGCAGATGCCAGAAGGTCAGTGCTGGGTGCAGATCACAGCTAGGATTTGACTTGTACTGTGACAAAGACTGGTATCCATGGGGGGTGTTTGGGGCATGTATTAGTCCATTTTCACGCTGCTCATAAAGACAGACCTGAGACTGGGTAATTTACAAAACAAAGAGCTTCAGTTGGACTCACAGTTCCATGTGGCTGGAGAGGCTTCACAGTCATGCCAGAAGGCAATGGGGAGCAAGTCACATCTCACACAGAGCCAAACCATATCCTTCAGCCCCTGGCCCCTCCCAAATCTTATGTCTTCACATTCCAAAACCAATCATGCCTTCCTAACAGTCCCCTAAAGTCTCAATTCATTTCAGCATTAACTCAAAAGTCCACCGTTCAAAGGCTCATCCGAGACAAGGCAAGTCCTTTCCACCTATGAGCCTATAAAATCAAAAGCAAGTTAGTTACTTCCTAGACACAATAGGGTACAGACAGTGGGTAAATGCAGTCATTCCAAATGGGAGAAATTGGCCAAAACAAAGGGGCTGCAGGCCCCATGCAAGTCTGAAATCCAGTAGGGCAGTCAAATCTTAAAGCTCCGAGATGATCTCATTTGACTCTATGTCTCACATCTGGGTCACGCTGATGCAGGAGGTGGGTTTCCATGTTCTCGGGCACCTCTGCCCCTGTGGCTTTGCAGGGTATACTCGCCCTCCTGGCTGCTTTCCTGGGCTGGCATTGTCTGGGACTTTTCCAGTTACATGGTGCAAACTGTTGGTGGATCTACTATTCTGGGGTCTGGAGGACGGTGGCCCTCTTCTCACATTTCTACTTGGCAGTGCCCCAGTAGGGACTCTGTGTGGGGGGTCCAACCCCACATTTCCCTTCTGCACTGCCCTAGCAGAGGTTCTCCATGAGTACCCGCCCCCTACAGCAAAATTCTGCCTGGCCATCCAGGCATTTCCATACATCTTCTGAAATCTGGGAGGAGGTTCCCAAAACCTCAATTTTTGAGTTCTGCACACTTGCAGGCTCAACATCATGTGGAATCTGCCAAGACTTGGGGCTTCCACCCTCTAAAGTAACAGCCTGAGCTCTACGTTGGCCCCTTTCAGCCATGGCCTGAGTGGCTGGGACACAGGTCACCAAGTCCTTAGGCTGCACACAGCACAGGAACCCCGGGCGCAGCCCACAAAACCACTTTTTACTCCTGGGTCTCCGGATCTGTGATGGGAGGGGCTGCCATCAAGGTCTCTGACGTGGCCTAGAGACATTTTTCTCATGGTCTTGGGGATCCACATTAGGCTCCTTGCTACTTATGCAAATTTATGCAGTTGGCTTGAATTTTCTCAAAAAAAAAAAATGCATTTTTCTCTTCTGCATCAGCAGGCTGCAAATTTCCTGAACTTTTATGCTCTGTTTCCTTTTTAAAACCGAATGCCTTCAACAGCACCCAAGTCACCTCTTGAATGCTTTGCTGCTTAGAAATTTCTTCCACCAGATTCCCTAAATCATCTCTTTCAAGTTCAAAGTTCCACAAATCTCTAAGGCAGGGGCAAAATGCCTCCAGTCTCTTTGCTAACACATGACAAGAGTCACCTTTGCTCCAGTTCCCAACAAGTTCCTCATCTCCATCAGAGTACCTCAGCCTGGATTTCATTGTCCATATCATTATCAGCATTTTGGTCAAAGCCATTCAACAAGTCTCTATGGAGTTCCAAACTTTCCCACATTTTCCTGTCTTCTTCTGTGCCCTCCAAGCTGTTCCAACATCTGTCTGTTACCCAGTCCCAATGTCGCTTCCACATTTTCAGGTATCTTTTACTGGTACCAATTTACTGTATTAGTCCATTTCATGCTATTGATAAAGACATACCTGAGACTCAGAAATTTACAAAAGAGAGATTTAATTGGACTCACAGTTCCATGTGGCTGGGGAGACCTCACAATCATGGCAAAAGGCAAGGAGGAGCAAGTCACATCTTACGTGGATGGTAGCAGACAAAGAGAGAGCTTGTGCAGAGGAACTCCCATTTTTAAAACCATCATATCTCATGAGACCCAGTTTCTATCACAAAAACAGCAACGGAAAGACTCGCCCCCATGATTCAATTATCTCCCAGCGGGTCCCTCCCATAACATGTGGGAATTATGGGAGCTACAAGATGAGATTTGGGCAGGGACACAGAGCCAAACCATATCAGAGCAGATTGAAGTCAGGACCTGATATACAGTCATGCACTGTGTAACAATGTTTTGGAAAATGATGGAGCACATATATCATGGTCTGAAAAGTTTATAACGGAATTGAAAAATTCCTATTGACTAGTGACATTATAGCTCTTGTAATGTCATCACCTGGGTGTATTTGGTGATGCTGGTATAAAAAAAACCTACGGTGCTGCCAGTCACATAAAAGTATAGCACATACAAATATGGGCCGGGTGCAGTGGCTCATGCCTGTAATCCTAGCCCTTTGGGAGGCTGAGGTGGGTGGATCGCCTGAGGTCAGGAGTTCAAGACCAGCCTGACCAACATAGCAAAACTCTGTCTCTTCTAAAAATACAAATAAAAATTAGCTGGGTATGATGGCAGGTGCTTATAATCCCAGCTACTCTGGAGGCTGAGGCAGGAGAATCACTTGAACCCAGGAGGCAGAGGCTGCAGTGAGCCGAGATCACGCCACTGCACTCCAGCCTTGGTGATAAGAGTAAAACTCTGTCTTGGAAAAATTAAAAAAAAATTTAAAAATATGTACAGTACATAATTCTTGAATAATAAGCAATCAAGTTTCTGGTTTCTGTATTTACTATATTACAGTTTTTCTTGTTACTTTAAAATATACTCCTTCTACTTTCAAAAAAAAAAAAAAAGTTATCTGTAAAACAGCCTTAGACAGGTCCTGGAGGAGGTACTCCAGAAGAAGGCCTTGTTATCATAGGAGATGACACTTCCATGAATGTTGCTACCCCAAAGACCTTCTAGTGGGACAAGATGTGGAGTGGAATACAGTGATATGAATGATCTTGACCCTATGTAGGCCTAAGCTAATGTGAGTACTAGTGTCTTACTTTTTAACCAAAAAATTTTTTTAAAGTAATTTTAAAAAGTTAAAAAAACAAAAAAGTTTATTTAATAAGGAAATAAAAAGTAAAAATTTTTGTACAGCTGTGCAATGTTTTTCTGTTATAAGCTAAGTGTTATTACAAAAGTGTCAAAAAGTTTTTTTAAGAAATTAAAAGTTTATACAGCAACAAGTTACAATAAGCTAAGATTAATTTGTTATTGAAGAAATTAAAAAACAAAAAAAATTTTGAGACAGAGTCTCACTCTGTTGCCCAGGTTGAATGCAGCAGCGTGAACTTGGCTTACTGCACTCTAGCTTGAACCTCCACTTCCCAGGTTGAAGCAATTATCCTGCCTCAGCCTCCTGAGTAGCCAGCATTACAGGCGTGCACCACCATGCCCAGCTAATTTTTCTATTTTTAGTAGAGATGGGATTTCACCATATTGGCCAGGCTGGTCTGAACCTCTTCACCTCAAGTGATCTGCCTGCCTCGGGCTCCCAAAGTGCTGGGATTACAGGCATGAGCATGTCTGGCCAGAAAATATTTTTAATAAATGTAGCATAGGCTAAGTGTCAGTATTTATAAAGTCTACAGTAGTGTATAGTAAAATCCTAGGCCTTCACATTCACTCACCACTCACTCACTGACTCATTCAGTGCAACTTCTAGCCCTATAAGCTTAATTCATGGTAAATGTCCTGAATAGGTATATCTTTTAAATTTTTATTTTAAATTTGTTCTTTTTTGTAAGATTTTACTAAATGGCATTCCTCTCAATAATTTGAAGACATAAAATTTTCAAAGTTGATTTAACACAGAATTAACATCACCCTTAAGTTTAACCCTTTGGTTTTACAGTTGTTCATCATGTACATAGCTCTCTTTATTTTTTTTTTTTTGGGGGGGGGGGTGTTAGTCTAATTGACATTTATAATTTATACAGTAAAATTAAATTTGTTAACAAAATTAACAATTTTAGAATAATGTAATGAATGACTCGTTTATAAAAGAAAATAATAAAAATTACAGTATCACATAGATAATTTGGCAGATATTTTAACTAACTTATTTTTTCTTATATTGTAACACTTTGAATTACATAAAAATAGGCCAGGCGCGGTGGCTTATGCCTGTAATACCAGCACTTTGGGAGGCTGAGGCGGGCGGATCACAAGGTCAGGAGATCGAGACCATCCTGGCTAACATGGTGACACCTCGTCTCTACTGAAAAAAGTACAAAAAATTAGCCGGGCATGGTGACATGCGCCTGTAGTCCCAGCTACTCAGACGGACGAGGCAGGAGAATGGCGTGAACCCAGGAGGCAGAGCTTGCAGTGAACTGAGATCATGCCACTGCACTCCAGCCTGGGCGACAGAGCAAGACTCCGTGTCTCTCTCTCTCTCTCTCTCTCTCTCTCTATATATATATATATACACACACACACACACACACACGTGTATATATACAAACATATATAAAGTAGTCATTGCTAAACAATGTAAACAACTGTAAAACAAAATGTTTCTTTGACTGTATTCATATCTACTTTGCTATTTTGGTAATGAAAATTCCCTCAAACAATTTTTTTCCAACTTTTAAGTTTGGGGTACATGAGCAGGATATGCAAGTTTGTTAAGTAGGTAAATGTGTGCCATGGTTGTTTGCTACACAGGTCCTCCCATCACCCAGTTATTAAGCCCAGCATCCACTAGGATTCAAAATCCTTTATACCATATTTTTACTGTACTGTTTCTATATTTAGATATATTAAGATACAAAAATCACAAGCTGTGCAGATTTGTAGCCTAGGTGTGTGGTAGGCTATATATATTAGTCTGTTCTCACATTGCTATGAAGAAATACCCAAGACTGGGTAATTTATAAACAAAAGAGGTTTAATTGACCTCAGTTCCACATGGCTGGGGAGGCCTCGGGAAACTTACAGACATGGTGGAAGGGAACACAAACACGTCCTTCTTTACATGGTGGCAGGAGAGATAAGTGCCTAGCCAAAGTGGGAAAAGTCCATTATAAAATCATCAGATCTCAGGAGAATTCACTCACTATCATGAGAACAGGATGGGGGTAACTGCCCCCATGATTCAATTACTTCCCACTGGGTCCCTCTCATGACACATGGGGATTATGGGGACTACAGTTCAAGATGAGATTTGGGTGGGGACACAGCCAAACCATATCACTATACCATCTAGGTGTGTGTAAGTACACTCTGTGATGTTTGAATAATAATGAAATCACCTAATGACACATTTCTCAGAAGGTATCTCAGTGGTTAAGTGACACATGATTGTATTTTAAAAGCCAAATTCGCAAAGTGAGGAAAGAATATCAGCAGGGAAATCAACCAGCGGAACTAATAAAATAACGCAGGGAAGGAAGATACTGAATTAAACCATCATAGTGAGTGAGAGGTAGTAAGAAAGGATCAGATCCAGGACACATATTCAAGATTGAGTCAGGACAGTTAGCATCTCCCCTGTGTTGTCACCTTTTCAAGGGCTGATAACTCCTTTCTCCAACTAGATGATCTGTTCTTTGAAAGCAATGATGCTGTCATATTTCTGAGTAGCTACCAAATATTTGGTATATTTACTCAACAAAATATTGGCCCCTTATAAACCTCTGTTCATTTAATGCAGTTTAACTGATAATTACTAAGCATCATTCTCCATCCTCCACCCCAGCATCACATGCTCAATTCAAATGGAACTTCCTCCAGTTCCTCCAGGGTCTGATTCCACATCCTTGACAGATGGGATGAGGGTGGTAGGTAGAGGGACACATCGAGTTAAGAAATTATAAAAAAAAATTGTTGTCTTTTTAAATAATGGGAAATAAATGAATATTTTTACATGCTGATAGGAAGCACCAGTCAAGTAAATGGGTTGTCAACAAAAGCATCATAGAAGAAATACATGAAACAGAAAGGTCATGAGAGGGTCAGAAAAGCTGGATGAGAACATTTTAAAGAGGAAAAGAAAGGCAAAGATGCGTGCCAGTTTATAGGATTCATAACAGAAAATGGAGATGATTTTTTTTATGTGATAAGCATGACTACAGGTAGAGGTGGAGGTTTTAAAAGAGAGAAGAATGTTAGAAATATCTACTGGGGAACAGACAAGAAACCTGAAAAGTGAAGCAGCATTTAGTTTCTGGGCAGCATCGAGGAATCTCTTGAGGTGCCTTAATTTAAATGCATTAATTTATAGTGATCTAGACCTGTACGCTGGAATAGATTTTCCCTTGATAGAATTCAACATCCTAGCTAGGGATGCAGATAAAACAGATGATTGGAATTGCCTGTGGTTAGTTTGTGATATACGTGTGACAGGAAGACTGCAGAGCCATGGCATTAAAGTGAAGAGAATTGCTGAAATGACAAACAATGGGATCTGTGTAAACAGGGACTACAGTAAAGACAAGAGCAGCAGATAGTGTAGGACAAGGAAGAAGGTCCAGGAACCTGAGGTTCCAACTGAAGAACCAGAAAATTGGGAGTAAGCAAGGAAAGGAGTTGGAAGGAGAGGAAGGTTGTGGTCAGAGAGTGGGAGGTGTGAATTTTATGACTTCCAAGGTGGACAAGTTCCAGAATATGACCAAGTCCAGGGTGTAGCCACCAAAGTGGGTGAATGAAGTGGCTTGGAGGGGAAGCCACTAGAGGTGAGAAGAGCAAGGAAACGAGAGAACAAGGAGTGCAACAGCTCACACGTGTAAACACGGAAGGCCCCCAGCATGGTGGCAGCACTTGGGGAGCGGAGGGATGTGGAGATGGACACCAGGTGCAATGAGGGAAGGAGCATGCCCAGGACACAGCTTCATGGCAATAATGTGAAAGAGCCAAAGAGGCTGCCAGTGAATTCAGAAAAGCCCCATGGGACAGAAATTGTTTTCTTTTTCTTTTTCTTTTTTTTCGAGACAGAGTTTCGCTCTTGTTGCCCAGGCTAGAGTGCAATGGCATGACCTCGGCTCACCACAACCTCTGCCTCCTGGGTTCAAGCGATTCTCCTGCCTCAGCCTCCCAAGTAGCTGGGATTACAGGCATGCACCACTATGCCTGGCTAATTTTGTATGTTTAGCAGAGACGGAGTTTCTCCATGTTGGTCAGGCTGGTCTTGAACTCCTGAGCTCTGGTGATCTGCCCACCTCAGCCTCCCAAAGTGCTGGGATTACAGGCATGAGCCACCACGCTCGGCCTGAAACTGTGTTTCCAAATACCCAGTTCAGCCTGTAGGGTAGTCCAGCCTCAGACTGTGAGTGCAGCCAGAGTTTGGATGAGCTGGTGGAGGTGTGTGAGGGTCTGAGCCTTATGTGCTTGCACAGGCATCCCTTGATCAGGCTCAGGCCAGAGGAAGTAAAGCTTTGCTGAGATACCTACCTCACCTACCACAATCTTTTACTGGTCTCCAGCCTATAAGGGTCTAGGTGGAAAAGTTTGTGTCAGCTTTAAGTATAAAATAGCCAGTTTATAATCTGAAGTCAACTTTGACAGTCAGACCTACTGAAGAGATAATATATTTGGTAGATTTTGTGGCTCATGGATGAAATGATCAGAAACCAGTTAGCTGGTAAACATCACTGCAGCCACAAACAAAACAACACAGATATGTGGGGGCGGCCTGGGGAAGATGGGTGTGCACCAGAGGGAGGGGATGGGATTGAGTAGAGTCTTGAAGGACACCAAGGCTCTGGACAGATGTAGGAAAAGACGAAAAATATCCTAGGCAGAGAGAATACCATAACCATATTGGCAAGAAACTACCAGTTAAGGAAACTACTTCTTAGAGGACTTGATGAAGTTCCCAGATATTCTGCTTGACTTAGAGACTAACAAGGCCTCACAGAAAGCTCAAGGTTGAACTGAGGACCTATATAAAAATTTGGACTTTATGTTGTAAGGAATGGGAAGTCATGAGTGGTTTCTGAGCAGATATGTAATAGGATCAGAGTTGCGCTTTGAGAAGATTCACCTTGCATAAATGGGTGAGATGGAGGGACACAGGGAAAGAATTGCAGCTAGATCATTTAGAAGGCCACAGTGATTGCCTGAGAGAGGCACAGAATCCTGAATGGGGAAAGGAATTGTGGGGATGGGAAGAAGAGAGCAGACACAAAAGATTTTGACAGAGGTAGGCACAATAGGACCTGAATGCCAAAATAAATATGAGCCATCGCTGCAAAACATGCTTACCAAATTATTGGTCAAGCACTATTGAGCATTATTCAGAGGCTCTGAGAGCTTAGGTCAACACAAAGACATCTGACTCCTACTAAACCAAGCCAACTATTTATGTCTTTGAAGAAAATCAGACACCAAGAAGGGAAATTAACCTTTCCCTCACAGAAGCCATAAACAGCATCCAAATGTGGAAGAGAATGAAACCACCAGCCATGTGTTTAAAAGAAACATGATATCATTGGCTAGCCGAGACAAGACCCAACCGGGAAACAGGCTCCAGTATTAAAATTCTAGCACGTAGAGCTTTTGGAAAATAAAAAATAGACACAGTGGGATAGAAAGACTCTATCTAAATGGATAAGGCTGGGAGAGAAATGATCTATTGAGCCATAGCCGAGAAGGCAGCTGGGATAGAGGAGATCGAAACGGAAACAGTCACCAGAAAAAAGGGTTATTGGCCACCAAAGAGAGATGACTCTAAAGAGATGCAGAATAGAAGTGGGAAAACAAGAATACGATCGGTCAGGGAGTATCATTTTCTCTAAGTGAGGCTGTAAGAGGCCAGGCTCCTCCTGGAAGCCCCTAAATTGCTGCGGCCTGTGCCCCCTGCCTCGATCCTCAGCTCTGCCAAGAAAGCTCAGTGCTACTTTGGGGCAAGTGACATAAAATCCCTGTGAACTTCAGGTTCTTCATCTATATATTTGAGGACAGTCTTCTCCATTTTATGGAACTGGAAATGAAGTCAGATAAGAAACATGGGTGACTAGTGGGCCTGCTGAATTCGACTTTGTTTCATGTATTTAAAACAAAATTTGAATGAGAGTTAGTCTCATTTGAAATTTACTAGTCTTTTGTATTTCTGACATTACAGCTGTCAAGTCAGCCTTGGAAACAGCCTTTTTATGCAGAAGGACCACTTGTGAGGACCAAATGGGTCAAACAAGCATAAAGCCTGAATCAGGAGAGCTCTCCATGAGCTGCTCGTAGTGCTATAACTATTGCTGCTACAAATTACTCCTCCTCTTGGCAGAATATAAGTTTCTCGAGGGCAAAGACCCAATCTTTTTTTTTCTTTCAATCTCTAGCAACATCTAGAACAATCCCAGACATAAAATAGACATTGAATACGTGTTTGTTGAATGAAGGAGTGGATGAGCATTCATCCAGTTGTTCCAGTCATCTCCACTAAGTTATGAAACTTGTGTGCATCCTCAGCCATTGGCCTGAGGGCTGACGTGGAGAAGACATGCAAGGATTCCTTAAATAAATAAGTGAGCAGTGCTTGGTGTGTCCTGACTGAAAGGATTTTCTTATCTCTTTGTCCTAGTTGGAAAACACACAACCCTATATAGCCTAAATTCAAACATATCTATTTCTATGATTCCTATGTAATAATATCTGAGCACACAGGACATGCACCAGCATGCACATACACTCACATATAGCCACTGTCCCTCAGGCACAAAAGCCAGTGACACCTTCACTTATTGTCTTTATTTTATCACCATTTTAATCGAATAAAGAGTGAAGTCCCAGAGAATCAAATAATGGAGGAAAAGAAAAACTGCTTTTCTTTATAGCAGGCTCTGTGCTAAGTGCCATATCAGTGTTCTATCATGTAAAATTTGAAACCATCTTGTGAAGTGCCTACAACAATTATCCTTGTTTTATAATGAGGAATTGGAATCTCAGAAGAGTTTAGTAGTTTGTCTAGAGTCACACAGCCCAACCACTGAGCTATATTCAGTGATTCTGCTTTACATGGAGTTTAGCACAGCACTTTCCAGACTTCCCATCTGTCAGACAGAAAAACCACAAAGGACATCTTTCTTTGGGTCTATCCTTTTCTCTTTGATGCCCTCAGTCTCTGGCCCACCCGATGTGTAGTTGTCCCAGCAATTTGGGATGCATGGAGAACTTGAAGCTTTTGAGTCACAACAGACTGCAGAGGGGCTGGCTTGGAGCCTTTGGAGGAGAAGCTACAGGTAGGATCCTGTTTCAACCATCCGTCATGCAAATAAGCCAATGCTGGCCACAGATCATGAACTGCTCACCAGTCGTTTCCTTAATGACTTGCTAAATTTCCTCCACATCTTTCCAGAAAGTCACACTCTCTGGAAGGCCCTGTGGCTCCAACCCCAGCCCACACTGATAGCACCAGGATTCCTGACCCAAAGCAAAATCCCAGTTCTCAGCACTTTGTGAGCAGGCCTTCACGTCTCTAAAATCACTGAAGTGACTGTAAAGTAAAGGGCAGTGCAAAAGCCTTAGCCAAACACGGAGTTAGTGCAAGGAGTCTTGGAGGTACCATAGTGCCTGGAGTCCAGTGCATCCCTTTTAAAGAAGAGGAACCTTTGTTCAAATAAAATCTTAAGCAGGATGCCAATGGAGAAGGCACACAAGAGCAGAACTATTTGGATTAAAGCAGGCACGGGGGAAACAGATCTTCTCCACCTCGGCATCCCCCTCAGACTTCACATTGCTCCACAAAGCATTTTCCCAGAATTGCTATAGCTTCTCAGAGCATAGTCGAAATCCTCTGATTTGGTCCACCCCAGCCCATTTACTTTGGGAATAAGGAGCAAAGACACAGAAAAATTATGGAACGTGAAAAAGTGCTATGGCCTGAATGTTTGTGCTCCCCCAAAATTGGTATGTTCAAAACCTGCCCCCCAAGGTGATGGTATTAGAAGGTGGGATCTTCAGGAAATGATTAAGTCATGAGGGCTCGGCCTACATGAATGGGCTTAATGTCTTTACAAATGAGGTCCCAGAGCACTGCCTTGCCCCTTCTGCCACTGCAGTGACAGGGTGCTATCCATAAACCAGGAAACTGGCCCTCACCAGACACAGAGCCTCCTTGCATCTTAATCTTGGACTTCCCAGCATCCAGACACCAAGAAATACATGTCTGATGTTTATAAGCCACTCAATTCATGGTATTTTGTTATAGCAGCTTAAACAAACTAAGACACCCAGATCCCACAGGTAGGACACATTGGTACCAGAACCCAGAGCTCCTTACACTCAACCCATGCGTAGGCTGCCACACAACCCTATTTGGGCTTTGATGGTGAAAAAATTCTCTAATTGCTGGCTATTTTTTTTATACAGTTTTCAATCATGATAGGTAACAGTTGTCTAAATGCACTTTACTCTCTTCTAAAATGTTCTTCGTGTGCAGCCAGAGGGAATATTATCATTCAATATTGTCACTAAAGTGGGGATGAGGAAAGATACGGAGAATGTTCAGTATAGCATCAGAAAGCAACATAGAACCCTTTCTTCTTCAAAATAAAAGGTTTATATGTTTATTTTTCTTTGCCTGGAAAGCTCTCTCTCCTTAATCCCCACCCATCTGTGGAGATTCTTCTGCTTCCTAACAGGGTATGTCTGTGTGACCTCTCCATGAAGCCATCTGAGGGACGCATCCCAACTATAGCATGTCCACATTTCTTCCCATCTACAGAGATGCCTCCTTAAGTGTAGAAGTTGGGTTCTGTGCATCAGTGCAGCACCTTAAAAGGCAGATTTTGCACAGATACCTGAACGGGTTTCTTTATTAACTCTCAAAGTTTCAGAAACATGCTGCCCACTCTGTAGTTGCACTTTGTTTTATTTGCATGGAATTCTAAAATCATTAAGCCCTAGCTCTGCTACCTTCTAGTTGCGTGATCTTATCCAGGTCATTTAACCTCCCTGAGTCTGTTTTCTCATTCACAGCAACATTATAAAAACCTACAGGATCATTGTGAAGACCAGTGATAATGCATCAACACTGTCTGAGTCATGAGAGGTACTTGGTACATGGCAGTTAGTATTTTTTTCTACTAGATGATCAGCTCTTATTCACAATTATGCCACCAGCAACTAGGACAGTGTTCAGTAAATGCTTGTGGCAGTAATGATTGCCTAACAGAGTCACTGAATGAATAAGCAAATAAACTAATGAACAAATATTCACATTGTAAGGGACCTTAACATTCATCAAACATGACCTCCCGTCCAATGCAGAGTGTGTCTTTTAGAACACTCCTGCAGAATAGTCTTTGGAGTTCAATGAAGCATGCTTACTGTCTTACTACCACCCACTGCACGGAAAGTATATAATTAGGAAGCCCTGGTGCTGCATGGAAATGTTACTATCTTTCATCATTTACTCCTCTTCCCTTATTCTGACCTCCCCTGCTATGGGATACAAAGTAGGTACTCATTCTTTCATTCTTTTAACAAACACTTTTTGTGGGGCTAGTTTGCTGGACTACGAGAACTCTATTCAGGCTGAATATATAGAGATAGCCCTGTGATTGCAGGGCTTACAGTTTAGCCAGTGACAAACATTAAACAACTAGGTGAAGAATTAATTATTGAAGTACAAGTATAAATACATCGAAGGAGAAGCACAGGGTACCATAGTCGGACAGTAACCAGAGAACCTCACCACTCGGTAAGATAGAGAAGCCAGAGAGGATTTGAAAAAGTTCTGGGAGGGAAAAAGAAAGGAGAAGAGGAAAGGAGGAAGGGCGGGAAGTGAGGGAGGGGCGGAGGTACTTTTTTAATATACTAGGAAACTCACCTCTTAATCCTTCCTGAAAAACCCCATTCATGTTAAGGCTCTTTGTCACCAATCAATGATTATTCATAGGTTCATGAAATATAAACAAGCTTGGGCTCCAATCCTGAGCCTGTTATTTACACCTTTGGCAAATGTCTGCACTCCCATAGACTCGTATTCCCCACTTGTAACACAAGGAGGGTAAACGAAGCTACTGTTGGGGATGGCTATGGAAAGTAAATGCAAGAGTGCTCCTAATGCAAGGGTGCTTCTGACTTAGCACAGCGCCATCACATGGCGAGAGTTCAAAACGGTGCCCGTTATTATCACGATGAATCCCTAACTGCTTCACATTCAGCCGAGGAAGTGGAAGTTCAGAGCAATCAAGGGTGTGACTAGGGTCACTGAGCTCACTGAAAGCAGAGATGGTACCCAGCCACAGGTCTCCCTAAGCAATTCTCTTATTAAAAAAAAAAAAAAAAAAAAAAAAAAGTTTCACATTTTTTAAAATCTCATAATCAAAAATAAAAAGCATAAATAAATTATTGATAATGCTTTCTTTATGGTCCAGAGATGATCACATGAAAATTTCAGAGGGTGAGTTTTAGGTTAGGAAGATGAAAACACTTCACTTTTTTAAACAGTTAATGTACAGGTCTTTATTGGTCAAGGCAATAGGCCCAGAATTGTTCTGGAAGTTAAACAGGATACAAGAAAATAAGACAGGCCTCTTTCTCAGGGGTTTAACCATAGAGTTGAATTTCCCCCACAAAAGACCAGCAGCATAAATTCTTTTAGAATAGAAGAATTAAGACTTGAAAAGAATGTTTTCAAACATTCCCCAGAGACCACGGCCAGATATTTCTGGTCACTGCTTTATAGGAAAACCTCTACTTTTAACCAACTATTCACCTTAGAACTCATCCATATTACTAAAACCCACAAAATAATTTTGACTTTGATGTTAGAAGCATCAGTAGCATTTAATATGCAGTATTTTAGGACATTGACCATCACAGGAAAGTAATTCCTCTCAACTTAATAATAACCTAGTAATAGAAACTAATTATACGTAGGTCAAGAAACAGGCATTCCGAACCAAATAAACACCTTCATGTTAGCCAGACTTCCTGAAACTATCACACACTAAAATCTATTCATTGGCCTTTCAATAAACAGTTCTTGAGCACCTACTAATAATAGCCAGCCTTAATGAGGGCTTACCATGGCCAAGCTCTTATGTAAACCTCATAACATCTTGATGAGGCAGGAACTATTATTATCCCCATTTGACAGACAAGAAGACTGAGTCACAGAGAGAGCAAATAATTTCCCAAGTCCAGAAAGTTAGGAAATGGTAGCATCAGGCATCGCCCAGGTGGTCTAGTGTCAGCATCCCTGATCCTGGCCACAATGCTGTATTGCTTCTCAGAAGCAAGTATGTGCTGGATGCCAACAGAAATGCAAACGTGGTCATCAGTGGTCTCTGTCCTCCAGGCAGTTGCAGCACCATAATGGAAACAGAGACACCAAGACTAACAATGGGAGAGCCAGGTGAGCAAGAGCACTCACATGGGCAAGGCAGAGGTCTGCTTCTCTCTTCACAACACCTCCGTTATCCCCACAGTAACTCAGTGGGGGATTACTGGTTACCTACTCTACAGACCAGAAAGGCAAGAATTTAGAGACAAAGGATAACCAGACCTAGGTCAAGCAGTCTGTGAGGTTGGAGCAAGGATGCAGGGTCAACTCTGTCACCCTTGGAATCACACATGCTTCCCATTTCACCCCAAGTCTGCTATTTTATGCCATGGTCACGGGAACCTCTAAAGTGCTCTTGAATGCATATGAGATAATGGCTTGTTCTACCTGGGAAGGACCAGGAAGGCTTCTGAGAGAAAATGGGATGATAATGGAATTGGGAAGGAGAAGTAAGATGAGGAGAGATTGAAGAGGAATTTTCCAGACTGAGAATACGTAGGTAGCATGTTCACAAAAGCACAGAGGAGAAAATGCCAGCATGCTTAGGAGCAAAAGCTGGTTCAGGAAAACCTGAATGGGAATTACACAGTGGTGAGGAGGGGCAGGAGGTGAGGCTAGGAATGGATTGGGGACCAAATGTGGAGGAGCCTTACACACAATATCCGACTTGGAGGACTCTGCAAGCTGGCTCATGGCTATCCATTGCGCTCAAAAACTCTAGACAAGAGATGCCCATGAATACTCTTATTGTTTCACTTTCTTTCATCTCGTTAATTCCACACAGAAAATATCTTGCAAAGCATTCCAAGAGGTCTTTTTTCAAGCATAATTTTCCACTGAGACCCTCAAGAACAGAGACTACATCACAGTCATTTCTATATTCCCACTGCCTACCATTGCACAAGGTGCATGCTTGTAAAATATTGCTGAATAAGTGGATGGATGGATGGATGGATGGATGGATGAATAGATGATCGAATAAATTAATTAGCAACTAAGAAAACTGATAAATTTATGTTGGGGTGGGATTATATGTAGACAGAGTTATTGACAATTTACATATCCAATGTTAGCACTAAATGTGCGCCTCTTTCCACAGTCCCTATTGCTTGGAATTCCTGTCACATAAAATAATGTATTTCATTCTATAGTAAACAATGAGATTCAAAATGCAAATACTTCAAATAAATCTTTAATGAGTTTTTGATGATTATTGAAAATAGGAATGAGTAGATTTGAATTCACACTAACATGCAAATGATTGACACTGGATTATTTCCCGACAAGGTGTTGGGATACAAAGGGATGCAAAGAATTAGGTCTGAGTTTGTTGACTCCCTCCATTCCATCAGTAAGCTTCAGAGGCTTCTGCCTTCTTCCAAGAATTACCTTACCACATAAATATTCATCTTCACTTGAGGATGTTTCCTTTAAAATATGGATGCAGACAAAGAACTTTAGAATCTTGCCCACCTCAACTATTGCACCACTCTCTAACATAAACATCCCTCTCCACTAACTAAGCCAGCCCATTCCTTTCCCCACAACCCATGCAGATTCCTGCCTCATTCCCCGAGCTGGGCCAACCCTCCTTCCTACAACTTTCTCTGCACACCACTCCCCATCCTCCCAAATCCTCCCATATCCTGCCCCATCTTCTTGGCAAATTGTTCCTCCTAAAATTCCCACAGCAGTTGCGAGAGACATCAAAGCCCATTTTCTTCCATTCATCCTGAGCTATTTGTCAGAGTTTTGGCTCCTGGACTGATTATCCATGTAGTAAACTTTGGTAATAATAATATCTCCATTCATTGAGAATGTCCTTCATGCTCAGACCCTGGATTTTGCACACATATCTCATCCTAGGACATAAAAATCTTCTTGCCCATTTTGTAGATGAAAAATACAAGGATAAGGAAGGGTAAAAAATACAAGCCAAAAAAATGGCCTCAACCATTGAATTTGGCTCTTCTAATTCTAACTCAGCCCTCCTTCCTCTAGTCAGTATAGATACTGAATAATGAAAATATTCTGCTGATTTATCTTTAGACATTATATTTAAAACTACAGTTCAATTTATACAAAACCTCCATAAATGCTTTTTTTAAGACAGGATCTCATTCTGTTGCCCAGGCTGCTGGACGGCAGTGACACAATCACAGCTCACTGCAGTCTGGAACTCCAGGCTCAAGCAATCCTCCTGCCTCAACATCCTGAGTAGCTAGGACTACAGGCATGTGCTACCATGCCAGCTAATCTTTTAAAAAAAATTTTTAGGCATAGGATCTTGCTATGTTGCCCAGGCTGGTGTCAAACTCTTGGCCTTAAACAACTCTCCTGCCTCAGCCTCCCAAAGTGCTGGAATTACAAGTGTGAGCCACTGTGCCTGGCCCCATAAATGCTTTTCGTAAGGGCTGTATAGTATTCCACCGAACATATATGCATCAGATTTTATCTGACACTTTGTTATTGGATATGGAGTTTGCAGCTTCGTTTTTATGATTATAAAAAGCAGAGCCATTAAAAAAATCTGTAGTTTTTAATCCTTATTTTTTAATTGTTTTAAATTCCCAGATGCAAGATTGTGTCAAAGCATGTGAATGTTTTATGACATAATACACACTACCAACATGCAATCACGAGCAACAGTGTATGCTGCTGCCAGCATTGCATGTATAATTTCAAGCAAAGGGCATGTTCATTTTACTTTATTTTAGCTAGTAAAGCTACAGATTGCTTACTAATCTAATGGCTTTGAATTACGTCACCTTATTTTTTAAATATGCACCTCTTGATATGCTGATAGCATTTTGGTTTCTTTGTACTAGCTCTTCATAACAGTGATAAACCCTGTGCTGGACATACCGTCTGTGCTAGACCTAAATTCATTTAGCTCATTATACTCATGTTGGCAGCATATACTTGAGGATCACCTATGATGTGTCACCATGCTGGCATTGGGAACACCCAAAAGAAAATGACACAGCTTCAAGAAATGATGACTAGGGAAAAGGTCTGATGGTTGGTCATGCAAGACAAACTTGGAATTCCCACTATAAGATACTTCCACCCAAGAGAGGGAGAGGGAACATGTAAAGGACCATATTGTGAGTTCAAAGTGGTGGATGCAGCCAGGGACTGCTCCAGGGCTTCCAAAGAGGCAGGGAAGGGAAATATCTGAGGCATCTTCATGGAAGGTAGAAGGGTTGAGCTGGGCCTGAGCTGGGCCTGAAGGACCATGGGGTTTGCTGACAGCAGAGAGGTGAGACTCCTGGCCGAGAAGCCTTGTGAATCAAAGCCCACAGCTGACATCACAGCTGCAAAAGCAACCTCAGGGAGCAGAGGGATGGCTGTGCATCTGGGAAACATTTTCTGCATGAGAAGTCACGAGACATTTGTTTGTTCACTAAGCAGTCTGGCCTCTATCATGGGGGTCCATGAGAACAAGACCACTCAGATGAAAGTGGACACCTCTTTTCCAGAAGTTTGTCTTTGTGAAGGGTGGCTAAGATGACCCTATCTTTAACCAGCCAGTGAGGGGCCTATTGAATTCTAATCTTTAATGTTCTTAATGCAACAAACAATACTTTTTCCCTAAGGCCTGGTTATTTGGGTCCAGGAATTAAAAGTGATCTTTTCCTGGGGCTGGAAAAGGTCTTAACAAAGATATGAGGATAAAATACCACACCCACAGAGTCATTTGTGAAGTGGAGAAAGTCATGGAGCTGCTCAACCTACTTCCCAGTTCAATAGGCACCATTCAGTTAGCCACCATCACAAGCCAGAAACATCCACAATTATATAGGATTGGTTGGATCAGTTCAGTTAAGTAACCTTGACACATATTTCTCAGTGGATTTCAGTGTCCAAGTGACTACTTGAGTGTTCCTTAAATTCAGTGCAAGCATCTGCACTGGGTGTGAAAAGGGAACACATCTTTATTGCCCCAATGCTGATTTGAAGAGACCTGAAACCGAGGAAACGGCCCAGTGTCCATAGTGACAACCAACAGTGATGATGGTAAATTCTCTGTAATTGAGGGGAAGATTGTTCCCCAAACACCAAAACAAGATACCAGTGAAGCTAACACAGACTATTAAGATCATAGATGATCCATCTTCAATAGAACGCCCAATGACTGGCCTAAGGGACTCAGAGGATCCAGAGTTAGAAGATCCACCAACCCTCACCCAGTCACCAGGCTTTAGGGTCAAGTATTAAATGTGCAGGAGAAATAACTGGGGTACCTCTTCAGCTTCCAGACTCTAGCCCAACTCTAAGCCTGGGGACACAGTCACAGATGTGGTAGTAGAGCCCCAGAGTCCCACCCTCTCTGCACCAGCCACACTGGTCTTGTTTGCTATTCCTCAGAGTTACCTGCGACCTCAAGGCCTTTGCACTAGCTGTTCTCCCAACCCGGAATGCTCCTTCCCTAGACAGTAACAAAGTTCTCTCCTCTTCATTTGGTTCTCTGTCCCACTGCCACCTCCTAAGGGAGACCTTCTCCAACCACATTGTATAAAGCAATCGCGTCTTACTCCCTTTATCATGCTTGACTTTTTTCTTAGCACTACCACTCCCTAAAATATTAATTATATGAAAGGCTCTTTACTTATTAATATTAATCTTCATGTTCCATGACACCAGGGATGTGTCTTTTCTGTTTACTGCTATGTGCCAAGCACCTAGGACAGAGCCTGGCACATAGTAAGTATCCCATAGTCATTGAGTGAATAGATAGATGTTTCACAAAAGCTCCAAGGAGCCCCATAGAGCTAGTCCCTGAACCATACTTTATAAGCCACTGGCCTTAGACCATCAGGGTACATTTTTCCCCTTGGAGTTTCAATTCCATTTAATCATGACTGTGTTCTGCTCAGCTCCATTCTTGCTGCACTCTCTTACTTCCCTATTCTATCATGCTTGGAGGCCAAGGGAGAGTTTGGTTATGTTATATGTCTCAGGAGAAAATCGCATTCCAAAAACTGAACATCAGAGGGTTCAGTGGCTTCACCGATGTCCCATAGGCACTCTGTGAGTGGCAGAACAACAAGGACACAGGTATTCTGATTCCCATTCCTTCGCTCTTTCCAAAACCCTTAGCTGTAAATTTGACCCGATTTAAAAAGAAAAATGTGTGTGCTGCTTATGAGAAAACAGACTTTTTAAAAGGAGGCAGAAAAGATGAAGGCGGATGTCCACACATTCAACTAGGAAGAAAGGCAAGGCCTTGCCATCACAATCAATTATAGAATGGATGCCCTCATAACAGAGATTCAGGTGGCCTCAATCTTTGCAGGCCCTGGACAGTCTTTCCAAGACCCTGCCAATCCCAGGGCGCCACAGGCAAACCACAGTGACTCCAGCCAGCGGAACCAACCACATCTGACCCTGCCATAGGCCTGAACACGTGCCGCAGGACTGAAAGAAAGGACGCCAGGGGAAGAGGGGAAGGAAAAAGAAAGGCCTCATAGCTTGAGGGAGGCCAGCTAGGAAATTAGCCAAGAGCATGATGGACACAAGAAAACATAATGGACACAAAAAGCTGGCAGGAGAAAAGGCAAAGAAAAGCAAGTTGGTGGAAAATAAACGCGATCCAAAAACACAACAAAACGTTTTTTAGAAGTTTATTTTACCTAGAATTAATGACAGGAAAACCCCATAAACGTGGTGCAAAATGTTTAATGCCCCATTGAATGTCAACATTATGCCATCCATCTGTCCTTGCAGGTGTATTATTTCTAGTCCCCAGGATGAAAAGAAAAGTTGCTTTTCACATCTTTTATAGTACTTAAAAATACATATTTCCAAGGCTTTATTGCCAAAGGTCCTGCTTTCTTCCAGAACCCACAATAACTAATCATGTCACTGCCACCAAGTCTAGGAATTGGAATTAATAGTTGGTGGGGGGTTTGCTCCCATCCTATGAGTGATCTTTGCTTTAACGACCCTTAGAGTTAGTGATTTCTCCTAAATATTTATTTCTCCCTAAGGGAAAGATTTCCCTAAGAACTTTCTCTCTGCCCTAAATATTCACAATTCTCAATCTGTTTTTCTTCTATTTGTCCACTTAGAGTTTTTGCTGGAATCAATTTTATTAATTTCCTTCTGAAAATTAGCAAGTCAAAGTAAATCACAGGGAGCTTTTTCCTCTCCACCATGTGACTCTCTTCACTTTCTCAGTTTTCTCTCAATGCTAGGTCACCATGGCCTAGATTTACTCTAATTTCTCTCCAGAACTTTCCTTCAAATTAAAAAACAAACATGGGAAGAAAGAAAGAAAAAGAGGAAAGAAGGAAGGAGGGAGGGAGGAAAGGGAGGGAAGAAGGGAGGAAGGAAAGAATGGAAAAATTTAGATTAAACTTAAACATTATTGCAATTTAAACATTGCAGTCAACATCTATGCCTTCTTCGCTTTTCTAAAAGACGCTTCCTTTAAGATTTAAACACTTCTTTCATAATGAAAGACATTATCCAATATTGTATAGGGATCTCTCTGGCTCACTATCAAATTGACTGTTCTTCAAAAATTCTAGGATTATCAGTCTTCTTGGAAGATTCTCCGTCAACTTACTGGAGCAATTAAATCACAGTCACAATTATGTTTCAAAGCTGACAGCATCCACTGGACCTATAGCTCCAGAAGCTTGGGTAGGTCATTTCAACTTTCTGCATCTACAATTTCCTCCCCTGCAAAGTGAAAGTGCTCGACCAGATTATCCCCAAGATCCATCAGACTTTACTATTGTGCATGTATACTGTTTCTCACCTCAATGATTTTCATTTTACTTTATGAGAACACAATATTCACCAATTATCCAGGGACTGTATGACCCAATTTAAAAAGTAATTTTAAAAAATAAAATAAAATAAAGGCTTTACTAGTTGTAGAATCTATTTCCAGAACCCGGAACCTGGAGATTCACTTTGAGGCACTCCGTGGCCTTGCGTTTTCTCATTGGCTGTTCTGGTGGCAGCCGGCTTGTTAACTGACTTTTATCGTTTGTTTTCACAACAACCTTGAGACTCCTTAGAGCAAATTGCAAGGCAAAACATGTTATCCAATTGGCAGTTAGGAAATCCAGATCCCGGGCCCCAGAGGAAAGGCCAACTCCTTAATTCCAGCCTGATGATGGGAAAGAAGTCATCAGGAGGTTAAGTGACTTATGCAATTGGATGGAGCAAGCCAGCGTCCACGACAGGATCCTGGACACTCAGTCCCTGCCTCTTCGGACAGCGTTCAACTCTCCCAGCCGCACTTCTTCCCTGAATGCTTTTTAATCTGGCATGATCCACAAATCAAGGAAATTGTGGTTTTCACATCATGATGGAGGTTATTTTTCCACTGTGAATAATAAAAGCAGAGTATCCCATTTGTAGCTTCGAAAGGTTCCCTTTCCAGCCCGCATTGTTTATTCCTCAGGCTTTCAACAGTTTTTATTTCAAGATGTCAGTTTTTAACACGTTTGCATAATTCCGCATTTTATTTCAGGATTCACTGTCATAACCATTCATTTCCCCCCACCAGCTAAGTTGTTGAAAAAGAAAACTGTGTTTCCAGGCCAGTCCAGTCCTACAATTTAAAAGCTGGCAGGACCCGTCTTCCTTTTCCCTCCTGGGAGGATTAATTTGCTTCTTTTTTATTCTCAAAGTTTTATGATTCCAAATAAAGGATATAATGGTGCCATTGAGAGTTGGGAAAATGTGGAAGATAAATAGTCTATGTGGGAACTGCTTAAAATGAGAATTGAAGTTTGAAGGAGGAGGTGGGAGAAGTGGAGACATTTTTTATCATGTGAGCGTGGCCTACTCATGATAAAGGAAATTTCCTCCTTCTAATGAGTCTTGCCTTTATAGACTGAAGTGAGGGCGAATGGCTCCATTTGTGTCATAAATGTAAAGAAGCTGAAATCGTACTCCCAAGAATGCAATATGTTTAATTTTGAAGTTGGGGAAGCAGCCATTAAAATGTACGTTATTTCTGGGACCTACAACACGGAGTCTGGGCTTTTAATCTTGAATTCATTGCCTGAACACTGACACATTTAAGAAACATGCTAAAATCATCCGCAGGAAACTAATTGACCAAGGGAAGTAATTTGAATAAATTCTTTTGGTTGAGTTAACCCTAATTAGCTCCCGATTTGGTAGCAGCCACCTGTGTGAAGATCCATTAATAACGCTGCTTCAAGAGCCCAATTCACCATCAAAGGACTTTTCTTAAGGGCCCTTTGGAATTTTACAAAATAAATTGGGCAAACGCTACTAACCTCCAGGAGCTTGTAATTAAGGTCAATGTAGTAGACACTTATTGACTGGGCAATATGTGCAAAGCACTGCTGAGCACCAGAGCTAATCAGGGCATGATCCCCACCCTGCCAGAGCTCACAGGCAGTGGGATGGGAAGACCAGGTCCTCCAACCAGGCAACAGTCATTCCAAGAGTTGTTCAGTTTGCCTACAAATGTTTCACAGCTCAGGCTACATTTGAACTGGGCCCTAAAAAGATCGGAGACACAGTATTGATTTGATGTGCATCTGATCATACCTGTTAAATGGCTTCCCTTTGTGTTTTGAATAAAATTCAATCCCTTAACCAAGACTTTTCCAGCCCTGAGCACCCTTGGCTCTGCCTAGTTCCTTGACTTTACCTCCTCCATGCCCCCTAGGCTCACACCTTCCCTGACTTCCACGCCTCCAGTGTTTCTCAACCAATCTAAGCCCTTTCCTGCCTGAGGTACTCGCTCCTCTCCAAATGGATCATCTACCTCCAAGCCACATGGCTCCCTCTTACCATTCCCATCTCAGCTCAGTGTCACCTCCTCAGAGAGGCCTTCCCTGACCACCCAACTTAAATCAGGCATCCTCTCTACCACTACTCCCTTTCATATCACTGTTTCATTTTCTCCACAGCATTCATCACTCTCAAAACTCATCTTCATTGACTATTTATACATGACCTGTCTCTCTTCCTGCCCTGCCTCAGAATTTCAACTCCACAAAAGCAAGGAATTTTCTGGGTTGTTTACTGTAGTATCCCTTTTACCAGGGCAGGTACACAGGTAATATTAGGTAAATTAATGGAAAAAAAAAAAAGATAGCAGGATAGGAGACTGGGAAGATGAATAAAGGCACGATGATGACATTAGGGTGGGGAAAGTATTGGGAAGCTCGGAGGGAACCAACAGGAATACAACTTAGGAAGAAGGCCTTTAAAACCACAATTCACTCTTCAAAGCTTCAGATACTTGGTTCCTAAGAATCAAAGTTTAAGATGGTAAGAATTTGGGGTCTCTGCCTTACCTCCACATCCCTTGAAGTTTACACTATTAATAAAGTCCATGCATTTTATCATGTGATTTTTTATTACACATTCAATAAATGTTTGCCAAAACCCTGCTCCCTTCAATCCCCAGTCCTTAGCATCAAGTTTTATAATATTCTCACAGGAGAAAGAGACCTGCCACATAAACCGAACACCCTAATAGTGAGCTAGAGGGGCTATAACTTCAGAACGTGTGGTTTCTGTCCTCTGCACTGTGGTGAACAAACCCATCTTTAAGTGTATCCAAAAATGTCAGCTGTCACATTTGAGGGCAGACAGCCAGTTCTGGCTGGCCCTCCAAAGGTGGGGGTGTTATCAGAAGGCCATCACAGAGCACTTAATGGAGCTCCACTCCTAAATAAACACAGCAGAGGGATGCGGGGTGCAGCCCTGTCCTGGTTGTTTGTGTGTTCCTGTCAGACCAGTCAGTTCCACTGGCCTGCGATGTTACATTGACTTCCTGGAATATGAGATTGCACAGATCTGCCTTCATGGGCATGGGTGGCTAAAATGGGAACGGTTTAATGAATCTCCAGTCAGATCCTGTATATAAAGTCCACATCACAGGGAAATGGCCAGGCCTCTGCTCAGCACGGAAAGATTTATCTTCCCTGGGTAGACCATGACCCTGTGCTCCCTCACCCTCCTTTCACACCAATAACAATGCTATCTCATTCCCTAAAGGGCCCACAAGGTCTTATTGGAGGCCCTTTAAAACCTGGAGCCAAGTGTCTGAATGACGTTTTAATTGCATGGTTGCATTGAGGAGCCACATTAACTCTTTCATGGGAAAGTGAACAATTTCCCGAAGGTGAAATTAGGAAGAATGCATTATCATTGTCCTTGATTCCCAAGGCCAGATGCCCAGCTGGCCTGAAAACACAGAATCTGTGTCACCTACTCCCTCAGTCAGGCCAGAGGAACACAAAAGGTGAGTCTACATTCAAGGTTCCCCCCCACCCAACTCGCCCCCCAACACTCTTTCTCTCTTTCCGGTGCCTGCTACTCCTCCATTAGAGACATTTTCTTAGGCTTAAGTCTTTGTAGTTCTCTAATTGTCACTGCACCTTAATGTGAATGAATCTGTAAGTTTTAGGTATCAGAAAGGGGTAACTGACTGAGAATCTGCTAACATCTTTCCAATCCCGTGGAACGTTATGAACTGTGTCTCCCATTGCTCTTTCGTGTGTTTATTGCCAAATCCTTATCTCAACTCCCCTAGACCCATGTAACAATTTGTCTTTATTTTATTATTGCATATATTTATGGTGTACAACATGATGTTTTCATACACATATATGGAGTAAAATGATTACTACAGTTAAGCAAATTTACAAACTGATCAGAGCTTCTCCATGGGTTGTGCCACAAATGTGCTCAACACACTCTACAGTTTCCAATCTCTTGATTTGTGCCTGCACCATCCAATCCAGCAAGAAGGAAGGCCCCCTCCTTATATCCAGCCATGTAATTATATCAGCCCCAAAGATTCCTCACTTTGGGGAATAGGGATTCCCTATTTAGGGGAGGCTCTACAAAGAGTCTCCTCCAAGAGAGTGGAAGAGCAGCCCACTTCTGGTGGGAATTCTGAAAGCTGAGATGTGCAGCTTCAGGCCGTGGAGTAAAGGGGTCTTTTATTTCCCTTGATGAGCTTCGCCTGGAGCTTTTTTCCCATTTTATCTTTCTCTTCAGAAAGCATGCAAATCCCAGTGTAAACAGTGATGTTGCCCAGGTATCAGAAACTCAAATGCCTGCTCTCATTGTTTCTTGAAACACAGCCTCCAAGCCTCTATCTCCATTGCCAAGACAGCAGTACTCCTCTACTTACAGCAAAAAAAAATGGGAGTATAGTATGTAATAAGAGGCACCTGTCAGGAGATAAATAAAAGGGAATGGTGGGGATGTGGAAGACCTGGAGAACACTTTTCTCATTTCAACTTAGCAGATACCACTCAGTTCCAGCCAATTCATACCAAATAGGAAAAGAATTTAAAGCCTCAGAACACATTTTTTATGTAAAATCTCTTGATTTCTAGATGTTAGTTTAAATCTAAGAACAATGTGGGTCAGTGCATGATTGCTGTTTTTGACAGATCAGATTAGGGTGTGGATATAAGTTAACATTTCCTAAGATTTATATTATGACATACAAATTTCTTAGGTACTTTAGGTTTCATGGTCCAATAAGTTTAGAAAATTGATCTAAGTAATGTGAAACAAATATCTTAATCTTTACTCTTTACTAATATGCAGTGTAAATTTCTGAGGGGAAATCTAGGAAGCAAGTTCTTTTAAATGTCTACAACCATGAACATCCTTTTTTTCAAGGACCATCTCAAGGGGCTACTGAGCCACAGAACAAGCTTGGAGAATGCTGGCTTGGGGAAAAGGGATCTCACAAACTGCCCAAGCTGCTCAAATTGCTGGCCTCAGGCCAGGGGCACAAAGGAAGCCTTTGTGGTCCACATAAGACCCAGTCCAGTGCCTCAGGAGGCTACACTGAGGTGTGGAGACAAAGCCCTTTCTAGTAATGAAGTGCTCAGTAGCTGGGTCTTGAACATCTGTCTCCTTTTGGGCCTCACAGTGTGATTCTGGTAGGTCTTTCATACTTATCACAACAAACATTAAGTGTAGGGGAAAACAGAGATGCAAAGATGCACTTCTCTTTTTGCAAAAGTTCTAGTTCTGCTGGAAGGCAGAGGTGCAGACAAAAAGATGTAGAAAGTAACATCATTGCTGTATTAGTCAGGATTCTCTAGAGAGACGGAACTAATAGGATATATATATATATATATATATATATGTATATGAAAGTTTATTAAGTATTAACTTACATGATCACAGGGTCCCACAATAGGCTGCCTGCAAGCTTGAGGAGCAAGGAGAACCAGTCTGAGTCTCAACACTGAAGAACTTGGAGTCCAATGTTAGAAGGCAGGAAGCATCCAGCATGGGAGAAAAACGTAGGCTGGGAGGCTAGGCCTTTTCACGTTTTCTCTGCCTGCTTTATATTTGCTGGCAGCTGATTAAACGGCACCCACCAGATTAAGGGTGGCTCTGCCTTCCCCAGTCCACTGACTCAAATGTTAATCTCCTTTGGCAACACCCTTCCAGGGACATCCAGGATCAATACTTTGCATCCTTCAATCCAATCAAGTTGACACTCACAAAGTGCCACAGGAATGAAGAAGAGGCACCAAGCTTTGAGAATCAAGAAAGGCTTCAAGAGCTTGCCAGCTGGTCAATGGTGAGAGGGAATTCCAGCTAGAGAAATGTCATTGGTCAGTGGTTCTCAACCACGGGCAGCCTTGGTCCCCCAGGTGATACATATTTGACAAGGTCTGAATACATTTTTGATGGTCACAACAGAGAAGAATAGACTTGCTACTGGTGCCTAGTGGGTAAAGGCCATGGATGCCGCTAAGTGTCCTACAATGCACAGAACAGTCCCAAGACAAAAAATTTATCTTTCCCAAACATCAGTAGTGCCAAGGCTGAGAAATCCTTCCATAGGAAAGGCACAGAGGTGTGAAGGCACAGGTTAGCTTAGGCATCGGCAGGTGTCTGATGCAGCTAATTAAGGCTATTATAGGCCCATTTCTCTTTTCCTTCATTCCCAGAGTATGAGCCCCTCAAATTCCCTGACATCCTGTATTGGTAGGTATGCTCCCAGAGCCTAGTCTATGGTAAGTGCAAAGTAAACAAATAAAACAGGTTTCCCAAGAGTCAATAGTGATAAGAGTGATTCTGAGAGCACAGGTGTCCTAAGTTCCCGCGGCAGCCAGAACAAATTACCATAACTTAGTGGCTGAAAACAACAGGAACTCATTCCCCCCACCTGTTCTGAAAGCAGGTGTCTGAAATGGAGACGTTGGCAGGATTGGTTCCTTCTGGAGATCCTGAGAGAGGGATTCTTCCTTGTCTCTTCTTGCTTCTGGGGCTATCAGGTGTTCCTTAGCTTGTGGAAGCACAAATTCAGTCCATGCTTCCATCTTCCCATGGTTCTTCACTTTGCCTTCTCCTCTGTATCTATGTCTTCTCCTCTTCTGTGTCTTATAAAGACACATGTCTCTGGATTTATATTCTACTCAGTTAATCCACAATAATCGTATCTTGAGATCCTTAATTACATCTGCAAAGACGCTTTTTTCAAACAAGGTCATATTGGCAGGTACTAGGGGCTAAGATTTGAACATAGCTTTTCGGGGGGCCACTACTTTAGGTACCACAACAGATGTGCCTGGATGGTAGGAAAAAAGGAATTGTCCAAAGGAGGAAAAGAGTGACTCCTCCATCTGGGTCATGATTCCTCCAAGAGTTGGCCGTGGTGATTCCATTTCTGATTCTCACTTCAGTAAATAAGTCAGTAAGATAAATGCTGGACACATTCATTTTGAAGCACAAATTATATGTGTACTTCAGAATACATGTGTGCAAAATATTTACAATGCAACGAGTCTGCCAAGAGGGAAAAATAAAGTCAGGGGAGTCAACAAAAACCTCCCCTAATTCACACAGTATCCTAAATTTGAAGTCTGTGAAATCTAATCGGGGCAAAGATTCCATCTTTGCTGTTGGTAGAAAGCCTCATTTTCCTGGGAGTAGAGAGTAAAACCTGAGAAACTCTCTAAGAAGCTCTAGAGGCCACAAAGTACCTCAGTTTGAGCCCAGTCCTCAAAATAAGAAACACTGGGCCTCTGTTTTAAAATTGGCCCTGTCACCTTAAATTATCCCCCTTCTTGTCTTGATACTGCCTTGAAAGCCTGCTGCTTAGACGTGGTTGCATCAAAGCTGCATCGGTGCGAGAGGAAACATATTTTAAAATGACAGATCTAAGAAGCAAGCCCCCGGTACTCTAAATGAATATGTTATTTCAAAGATGGAAATGACTCCTGGAATACCCTGTAATCCAACGTGCTCAATAAATCTCAGGTAATAAATTCTCTCCAGGTGCGAAGATCTGGTCTGGGGCAAGCCGGTGCCTCCCGGAGCCATATTGGAGAGAGAACTGAAACACATACTACAAGAGGGAAGCAGACAAGTGTGCCTTTGACAGCGTCTCCAAGATCACATCACCGAAGCAAGCACGATCTTGAAGGAGGGGAGAAGAATGGCCAATTGCATGAGCGGTTCCCCTCAGACCATTGGATGGTAAAGAGGGACTCTGCCATTTTATGCAAATATTCTGGTTCCCTCGTCCTCAGAAAGGCTGGAAGTTGGGTAGGAAGGTTTTCCACTCTGAATGGCTTTCGATGTAATAATACTTAATACTCCCTTTTGAAACAGTTTCCTCTTTTTCTGAATATTTTCATGGGACTGTAACCCATTTGTACATGAAATTGGTTGAAAGTGACATGTTGAAAAGTCCGACAAACACTACAGTACGCTCTGTTTTCAAGGAATATAAAATTGGGCTCTGTCTGACACCTTGAGTGCGCTTGTGAAAACAGAATGTCACATCTCAAAGGGTTATTCTTGATAGTTTAAAAAAAAATAAAATAAAATAAACAGACCTCTCCAGGCAAACCGCCCCTTTGTATTCCAATTTCCATGGAAACGCTGGCAATTGTACTTTTTGTGGCATGGTCTTTTTCACTTGGTAAAAGTCTGGTTTAGGCAGCTTGCTTGGGGACCCTTAGAATTCAAGAAATAATCTTTATCAAGCCAGCAAGGGATATTTTGATAGATCCTAGAGATAGCTCCTATGCTATAGGCCTAGGTAAAGAAAAAAGGCACATAATTATTGCACAGGTTGGAGGAAGTGGACTTCAGTTTGTCCTTAGCAACACTTATAATTATCCATTTCAATATCCCTACTTTGAAAATTCCTGGATCTAAATGACAAAATAAATGTTATTTCAAATTCTCCTTAGAGAGTAATTCTCAATAATACATGTAAATACTCTTTTTTTCCATGAGGTAAGTTTAGTTACCCTCCCCTTGAGTGTGGCTGGATTTAGTGACTCAGTTCCAAGGAATGGAATATAGAAAGAGATAAGTTGTAACTTCACGGTTAGTGGAGGAAACCAGCAGGCACCTCCTTAACCAAGTAGTGAATGTTACTATCACTAGTGATAAGTTATTTTGACCTCATGTACTTCTTGATATCATATAACATGATATGATATGATATTATACATGATATGATATGATATGATATATGATATGATATGATTAGATTAGAAGGGCACTTCACCTCTGTAGAATTCTTCTTCCCAATCACAAAAGCCCAATCTAATCATGCAAAAAAAATTAGACAAACCCCAACTGAGGAGCATTCTGCAAAACACTTGACCAGTTATCTTCAAAACTGTCATGATCATGAAAAAGCAAGGAAAGTGAGAGACTGCCATAGATCAGAGGCGATTAAGGAGACTTAATGACTAAATACATTTATTTCCTAGATTTGATCCTGTAATATGAAAAGAGACACTATGGAAAAACTAGTTCACTCCAAATAAAATCTATAGTTTGGTGAATAGTATAATATAATGTATTGTATGCGTATGATATAATATATGTGTATATTTTAGTGAATAGAATAGTATAATTCACGTATATTATACTATAATATATTCGCTAAACTACAGACTTTATTTGGAGTTTATAATTACTATATGCTATAGTAATTATATTACTATATCAGTCTTGAGAGATGGACCATGCTAACATGCTACAGATAGAGAAAAACAGGTGAGGAGTAAATGGGCATACTGTATACTATTTTTGCAACTTTCCTATAAAATATTCTAAGAGTTAAGTTTATTTTAAACCTCTCAAGGTTGAAGAGAAAATGGCCAAACAATAAATAAGAGAAAGTGCCATGCTTTTGTGTAATGAAGTGGATTCTTGTTGAGATGACAATACTGACACGGGGTAAGAAAAGCAGAGATAAAGATAAAGGCAGAGACAGTACAGCCGGATACACAAGTCTAAATCCTAAAGAAAAATGTGGATTGAAGAAGAATTCAAATCCTTAGGCAGATTGTTTCCCATTGCCCAGGACATGAGCCCTTTAACTATGATTGACACAATAATATTCAAGGAAGCTTTGTAAAAATGCAGATTCCTTGGCCTCATCTTCTCGATTCTAAATTAGTAGGTATGAGGTAAGATCCAGCCATCCACACTTTATGCATATTTCATTGCCTTTCTGTGGTAAAGTACACAGACTCTGACGAAGTAGAGTCTGTTTCCATTCCCTTCGAATTTGGGCTTCTCATAGGCTATGACTGATAGCCTGTGACAGAAGTGACCTACATAACCACAATGGTTAACTTTATGTTAACCATTGCCCCACAGGATGTCCAGACATTTGGTCAAATGTTACTCTGGGTGTGCCATGAAGGAGTTTTTGGATGAGACTGACATTTGAATCAGTAGACTGAGTAAAGCAGATTACCATCCCTAATGTGGGCTGGTCTCATCCAATCCATTGAAGACCTGAATTAAACAAAAAGGCTGATTGATCTTCTTGTAAGAGGGAATTTCTCATCCCTGACTCCTTGAGCTGGGACATTGGTTTTATTCTGAGTTGGAACTTTAACTGAAACATTAGCCCTTCCCTGGTGTCCAGCCTGTTGGCCTTTGGACTGGAAAGACACTGGTGGCTCTCTTGGTTCTCCAGCCTACAGGTCTTGGGACTTACCAGCCTCTGTAATCACATGAGCAAATTCTTTCTAATAAATTTCTTTATATGTATACACACACACATACACAACACACGCACATACACACACGTGTGCACATGCACACACACACACACACACTCTCTCTATTGGTTCTGTTTCTCTGGAGAGCCCAGACTAATACAGTAACATGCAAGTCTAAGCACTAAGAGACTTACAACATTTTTGTTTATGTATTTGGAAGGCTCCTTGTTTTTATCCCACCACCACTATGTGAGAAGGCCTAAGCAATTTCATAGAGAGGCCCATATGGTGAAGACCAGGCACATCAGCTGAACTCACAGCCAACAGCCAGCCCAGCTGTCAGGGACAGAATGAGCCATCCTGCAGGTTCCATCTTTGGATTAGCTTCCAGATGTCTTCGACTTTAGGCAATATCACGTGAAACAGAAGAACTGCCCAGCTGAGCCCAGTTCATTCACAGACTCTTCAAAAATATTAGGCTGGTGCATAGGTATTGTGGTTTTTGCTATTGAAAGTCATGGCAAAACCTGCAATTACTTTTGCACCAATCTAATAATATATAATAAATGTGTTATCACACAGACCAATCCGGATTTTCTCCTGGAAGGATTTGATAAGGAGGCACAGATGGAGAAAACAGTTAGGAGGGTGACATCAAGCACAGACACATGTGGGTGGGCAGCATCAGGTCGTCAGAGAATCTTTCAGAACAACTGTTTAATTTCTTTTGGTTTGTAAAATATTAGATTTTGTTATAGAGATTATACCAATTATGTAAAAATATAAAGAAAAAACAAAATAGAGCTTGTCAGAATTAAAGGACCTATGAATGATTTTTCTAAACACAAGACAGCTTTCTTCTCTGACAGGTATTTTGCCACCAACTTTTAATAATTTGCCTTTTCTTCCCACTGCTCTTGGTGAACCTGTTGAATGTAGTGGGAGAAGGGTATTGTCTAATTAATTCTTTGTTTAGCCCCTGTTAATGTGAGGAGCTAGGTATACTGGAGAGCAATACCAACTCTTTATTAAGGGTATCAAAACTTCGTAATTGTATTGAAAATCTTTTCCCACTCTCATTTGCATTTTAATTTGGCATATGTTTTTGACATGTAGAAATTTTCACTATGTTGGTAAATTAGCATATTCTTTTACATTTGCAGTTCCTCCCATTGTTTGTTGGGTTTTGTTTTGTGTCGTTTGCTTAGAAAGGTAGTATGCATCTAGAAGTTGGAGAATTACCTGTATTTCTTTCAAGTATTTTCATGGTATTATAAATTGATGAATATTTGGTCCATGTGGAATTTACTGTGATGGATGACTTCTTTGGAAGTCCCCATTTTCATCCCAGAAATACTGTCTCCTTGGTCTTTTATTGTTATTATTGTTATTATTATTATTATACTTTAAGTTCCAGGACACATGTGCAGAATGTGCAGGTTTGTTACATAGGTATACAGATGCCATGGTGGTTTGCTGCATCCATCAACCCGTCATCTACATTATGTATTTCTCCGAATGCCATACCTCCCCAGCCCCCACCCCTCAGCAGGCCCCAGTATGTGATGTTCCCCTCCCTTTGTCCATGTGTTCTCATTGTTCAACTCCCACTAATGAGTGAGGACATGCACTGTTTGGTTTTCTGTTCCTGTGTTTGTTGAGAATGATAGTTTCCAGCTTCATCCATGTCCCGGCAAAGGACATCACCTCATCCTTTTTTATTGCTGCACAGCATTCCATAGTGTATATACACCACAGTTTCTTTATCCAGTCTATCATTGATGGGCATTTGGGTTGGCTACAAGTCTTTGCTATTGTGAACAGTGCTGCCATAAACATATGTGTGCATGTGTCCTTAGTGTAGAATAATTTATAACCCTTTGGGTATATACCCAGTAATGGGATTGCTGGGTCAAATGTTATTTCTGGTTCTAGATCCTTGAGGAATTGCCACATTCTTCCACAATGGTTGAACTAATTTACACTCCCATCAACAGTGTAAGTGTTCCAATTTCTCCACATCCTCTCCAGCATCTGTTGTTTCCTGACTTTTTAGTGATCACCATTCTAACAGGCGTGAGATGGTATCTCATTGTCGTTTTGATTTGCATTTCTCTAATGACCAGTGTTGATGAGCATTTTGTCATATGTTTGTTGACCACATAAGTGTCTTCTTTTGAGAAGTGTCTGTTCATATCCTTTGCCCACTTTTTGATGGGGTTGTTTTTTTCTTGTAAATTTGTTTAAGCTCCTTGTAGATTCTGGATATTAGCCCTTTATTAGATGGATAGATTGCAAAAATTTTCTCCCATTTGGTGATGCAGTGAGCCTGCACCCTCAACCTCCCACGCACAAGGATCCTCCCACCTCAGTCTCTCAAGTAGCTGGGACTATGCCATGTTAATTTTTTCTTTTCTTTTTTTTTTTTTTTTTTTTGTAGAGACAGTTCACCATTTTGCCCAGCCTGGTCTTGGATCCCTGTACTCAAGGGTTGCACCAGCCTCAGCTTCTCAAAGCGCTGGGATTAGAGGTATGAGCTACCATGCCCAGCATACTTTTTAAAAGTTAGTATCAACAAAGGCAAATGTTTGAAAACTCAAGTACTCAAAAAAGAAAACTACGAAAAGGACCTCAGATCTACCACTTACTAACTGTGATCTTGGACAAGGTCTTAACTTTCCTGAGCCTCAGTTTCCTCTTCTGCATAGTAATAACATCTGTCTTGAAAGGTTGTTACGAGCAATGAACATAAATCATGTAGAGAACTAATTGCAGGGCCTCAAATGCCAGCTTTAAACATTTAAAGGTATAGATGCTTTCCTCCTTCTTGCTAGTTTTGAGGTATATACATACTTACACATTTCTACTTACTGTGTTATATGCCACATATTTGTTTCTTGTCTATCTTCCCTTCTACATTGACATCCTTAATGTCTGGGCCTGTGGCTTTATTTATATATCCCTCGTTCTCATTATGGCACCCACAATACAGCAGGTCCTCAAATAATTTCTGTTGATTTGAATAAATGTCTTTAAAACATCAAAGAAAGATATCAATGAGTGCAAGACCATATCATCTGAACTAAATGCAACCTTTCAAGCTTTGAAGTAATCAGTGAAGATGCAAAAGGCATGATCTACAGATTTGACTAGATGAAGCTTAAAAATTTTTATTGTAATATAAAAAAATTATTAATATGGGAATGTTCATGGACTTCCCCATGGCTGCCAAAGAGACTGTGGGCAATTGTGTTTTGATTTTGTCCTCTCTTCTCTACCTCCTCCTAAGAAGTAATGGGTTCAGCTTTGCTTGCTCCAAGGCTTTAGGGTACAAAATGAGTAAGTGGATAGAGAAGAATGAGACCAGAGGGTGAGGAGTTAGGGAGACATGAGGATAATCTGCAGAGTAAAATCTGGGGACTGGTTGGCAGGAGAAAGGGATATCTTCAAACATATTCAAGAGTAGAGAGAAGAGTATAATGGATCCCCCATGGATCCATCACTAACTACATTTATCTACATTGTATGGATATTATTTTATGTAATTCCTACCACCACTTCTTTCGTGGATGGAGCATGTAAAAGCAAATTCCAGAAATCATGTCATTCTATCTGCAAATACTTGAGTGTGCATCTCTCCTGATAAGGATATAATATAATCTCCATGTTATCATACCTAACAAAATTAACAAGTCTTTATATCAAGTGAATTCCAGCTCCTATGCAAAGTTTTCTATTATTTCTAAATTGGGAAGAAAGACACTTTGATGAGAGAGGAGAATTTTTGGAGAATGAAGCCTTTGAGTACTGTAGGGCATGAGAAAACTGGAAAGATGTAAAAAGAAAATAGGAAACATGTTGTGAACATTAGGAACAGGATCTCCTTTAACTTTTCTAGAGACGTGCATAAGGTTTGGGATTCTTCTTAATTAATGTTGGGCATTGTAGTGTACCTCAAGAATAACCTAGTCAGGAATGAACTCTACAGGACCACAAGTCAATATAACATAAGGGAATTAAAAGACAAACCACCAGTTGCCAAAAATGTTTTTAATCAAATATGACAAAGGGTAATTAACCATTACAGAGAAAAAAATAAGTCATTTAGATTCATAAGAAAATACATCAAAGCCTGTAGTGAGATCAATGGTGCCCCTTCCCCAAAAAAAAGGTATGCCCTCACCCAAATCCCTGGAACCTACAAATGATTACCACATATAGAAAAGAGGTATTTGCAGATGTAATTAAAGATCTTGAGATGAGAAGATTATCTTGGACTTCCAGGTGGGCTCTTATCAGACGACAAGTATCCTTGTAAACTAGATCGACAAAGGAGAAGGCACACAGAGGAGAAGGCAATGTGAAAATATAGCAGAGGGATGTGGCCAGGAGCCAAGGAATGCCAACAGCTCCAGAAGCAGGAAAAGCAAGCAACCAATTATTTCCTAGAGCCTCCAGAGGAAATACGGTCCTGTGGAGACCTTGATTTCAGACTTCTGGGTTCCAGAACAGTGAAAGAATGAACTTATGTTGTTTTGAGCATGAAGTTTGTGATAATTTGTTAATGTGGCCATAGGAAGCTAATAGAAATGGATAGAAACACGGGCAAGATAGAGGTAGAAGGAAGAGATAGAATGTAGTCACTGCCTTCCTTTGGAGAAATGGAAGATATTCAGTGGCTGCTGGAAGGTTGAGTTCCTGGTAGGAAGTAGAGGGAAAGGGAAGAATCTAGATGGTCGCAAGAGCTCATGGCATAGGAAGTCTTCAGGGCCACATGTAGCAGTTTGAACTCAGCCTGAGGACAACTACTAGCCTTTGAAGAGTCTATGTCAGAAGATACACAAGAAGTGGTATAGATAGATGCCCGATAATAAAAAAAAAAGAAAGTATTTTTTATTTTTAAATTTATTGCATCATTTATTTTGAAAAAAGTTCTCACTCTGTCACCCCAGCTGGAGTACAGTGGTGCAGCCTCAGACTCCTAGGCTCAAGCAATCCTCCTGCCTTAGTTTCCCAAGTAGCTGGGACTGCAGGCATATGCCACCACACTTGCCTAATTTTTCATTTATGTATTTATTTGTTTGTTTATTTATTTCTTTATTGTCGAGATAGGGTCTCATGATGTTGCCCAGGCTGATCTCGAATTCCTGGACTCAAGCCAACCTCCCACTTCAGCCTCTCAAAGTGCTGGGATTACAGGTATGAGAGACCACGCTCAGCCTAAGCAAAGGAAATTATAAATGAAAACTGAGAGAGTTCATTTTCCCTTGGAATTAAAGATGCCTATTGAGCCTTCTACTAAGTAAGAAGCTTATAGACTGAGGATGACAGACATTAATGGAATAATCATGTGAATGAATACACAATTATAGACTGAAATGAATACCCTGAAAGAAAGGAATTCACTGGGCCAGGTGCGGTGGCTCACACCTGTAATCCCAGCACTTTGAGGTGGGCAGATCACCTAAGGTCAGGAGTTCAAGAACAACCTGGCCAACATGGAGAAACTCCATATCTACTAAAAATAGAAAAAGTAGCTAGGCATGGTGGCGGGTGCTTGTAATCCCAGCTACTCAGGAGGCTGAGGCAGAAGGATCACTTGAACCACGGAGGCAGAGGTTTCAGTGAGCTGAGATCATACCACTGTACTCCAGCCTGGGTGACAGAGTGAGACTCCATCTCAAAAAAAAAAAAAAAAAGAAAAAGAAAAAAAGAAACAAAAAAAAAAAAAGAGAGAGAGAGAGAGAGGAATTCATTGCTGCCAGCATCCTACCTTCCCTGAACCAAGGATGTGGGAAGGGCTTCCCCAAGGAATTAGAATTGAGCTGAGCCACCAGGTCTTTTATAGTGTGTCAAGATGTGAGAACCACGCCTCATTTTTTCTTTTTAACCAAATAATGAAGGAGGAGGTAGTAGAAGGACCACTATACATTTAAAGAAAAATGCTTATAAAACCAGATTTTAAATACCACTCTTGGCCACTTCTATTTAGCAAGTTCCACTCGGTTGCCATTGTTATTAAATGGTACCATAACTTTCGATAGCTTGGGAAATTCAAGGTTTCAGTTTCATGAGAAACTTTATTTTCCAGCTCTCAACTAGTTAGTGCCAGACCTGCCATCATAGCAACATTGAAAGTCTGGTCACCATTCATTGAATTTGACCCTGAAGACAAGTGAAATGGGAAACACCACCCATCCTGAAATAATCTGGCCCTGCTACTCTCATGATCTGAAGTATCAGGTAATTTTCCATGTCAATTTGGCCTGAAAATACAAAGGAAAAGTTCAAATGGGGACACAGTGTCTCTTTGGCCTAGCCCTTCAGGGATGGTTGCCTTAACCATACATTTTTTATTGTCCAGTTAAGTTTTCAGTAATTAAGTTGATGGGACTTTCAGACCTGCCCATGGGCCGTGACTCATTCCACCATCAAATTAACAGCTCTTTTGGAAAATGTGTTTTCATGACTTGGCCAAAAATTTCCACGGCTTAATTTCATCTTTTTCTTCCCGGAGAAACTCTTTGAACAAGTCCAATGATTGTACACTTCAGAAGAGTCTTTATTTCCAGCTTCAGCAAATGCCTGACCAACCCATCACTTTCAACTTTGATCAGCACAATTCCCTGGGGCTTTCACTTTCTCACCTCGTCTGCTTATCGACTCTTCTTCCAATGCTAAAAGTAGATTTGCAGCATCTGGAAACACCCCATTCATGAAACCAAAAGTCATTTGGCAAAATGAAAAGACACCCAGAAGGGCGTTCAGAATGCCTGGATCCTCTCTGAGCCTCTAAGAACAGCAAGACTTTACCGAATTGCCTTTTCTCTTGCCTTCTTCATCTATTAAAGTTGGACTAAATGACTTTATGATACCTTCTACCTATAAAACTGAAGAGCTGATTTTGTTTAGGTTAGTATGAAGTCACATAAAAGTTGGTCCACAAAGCTCAAGCTACAGACATGGTGTGATGTAGGGTTGTCTGAGAACACGGAGATGCAGAGTCCCAATCACCAGATAAGAAAGATGCAGGTGCAGCACATTAGTCACCTAATGCATTATTTTCTTCAGTAATGCAGCATAGCAAGACAGCCGAAATGTAAGTGGTTACCACTAACAAACATGTATTCTCATGCTCAGGGGTCCACAGGTCAGCTGGGGCAACCCTCCTTCAGGCCACGGGTAAGATTCAGGCCTACCCCACATGTCTCTCATTCTCCTGGAGCATGGTCTTCTCAGGGTGATCATTGGAAATGAAAGCCAAGCCGGTTTACACAAGCACGCTTAGGTCTCTGCTCATTTTCCATCCTCTGACATTCAGCTGGCCAAAATATGCCACATGACCAAGTTCAGCATCAAAATGTCTAAGAAATATATTCTATCCATGATGGGAGGGGAACAAAAGTGGCTACTGCTGAAAAATCAGCATATAGCTCTCCTCCTATTGTCTCCCATTCTTTTTTGACATGGTTTCACACACACCCACATACACACAAACACAAACACACACAAATTTAGTTGACTTAAAGATATACACACATATGTACACACACACACACACACACACACACATTTAGTTGACTTAAAGATCAAATAAGACCAATTTATGGAATGCACATTTTTGGAGGGAAAAATTCTTTGAGAGGTAATTCACCTAACTCACAATTTTCATTAGAGCAAGAACAAGTGAACTTACTACTGTGGATAATCATGTAATAAAAGTTAAAATGTGATCAGCACGGACTATGTGCCAAGCATTATTCCAGGTTCTTTTCATTTATTATATAATTTAATTGAGTTATCATTCAAATACCTCAACTTGACATTTTACCACATATAGAATACCCTGCATAGAATTAATCCTTAAGAAAATCTGTTCAATTTACACCATTTAAAACTACTGGCCTAAAAACATTTCATTATTATTTAACCAATTTAATCAGTGCTCATTAAATATCTCTAAGGCTCAGTTTCCCCAACAAATCCTAAAATAAAATATTATCACCCACAGGATAGAATTCAGAGCAGTAAAGATTATAAAGGATTAAGTGACAGCTTACAAGGTAAAGGAGCAGGAATACGAAGCCAGATGATAAACCTGATACACTGACCTCATTGTATCATGTGTCCTTCGATAGCCTTGAAACTATGCTTAATGGGTGCTTGATTAAAGTGTGTGGAAAAACAAAAGATAGAAGGAAAAAATAGAAGGAGGAAAGGGAAGAACGCGGGAGGGAGGAGTTGATAACTTTCCACAACAGAAAAACTACACATGCTTGGAACAAATCCATAGAATACAAGGCACGATGAAGCTCTAAATCAAGGAAAACAAAATTTTATTTTCACAGAGTTGAATGATCAATTGGTAGATTCATTCATTCATTAAACAAACAGTGCTACATCTCAACACAAGTCCCCAGGTGGTAGGAGAATAGCCTCTGCCTGCCCCCTATCTGAGGAGTTCAACACAGGAGGTGTCAGGGACACTAACACCCACAGCTGCCTTAGAGGTTTATCAGGCTCATCATTTTGTACAGATGACTCAGACCTCTTTCTCAAGTATGGCACTAAGGTTTCTACACAATTTGATTCCAATCTACCTTCTATCTACATTCCCCTTTCCAACCCCAACAGTCCCTCAGTACTCAGCTTCTCACCAGTCCTTTTTATAGACATGGTCTGGTTCTATTGTCCAGGCTGGAGTCTGCAGTGCAGTGGTGCAGTCTCGGCTCACTGCATCCTCTTCCTCCTGGGCTCAAGCCATCCTCCGACCACAGTCTCCTGGATAGCTGGGATTATAAGGGCACTCCATCATGCCTCACTAGTTTTTTGTATTTTTAGTAGAGATGGGGTTTCACCATGTTGCCCAAACTGGTCTCAAACTCCTGGACTCAAGCAATCCAACCACCTCAGCCTCCCAAAGTGTTGGAATTACAGGCATGAGCCACCATACCCAGCCCTCACCAGGCCTTGAATGCACACCTCTCCTAGCTCTATGTCCTTGCACCTGCTGTTTCCTCTGACTGGAATGCATCCTTTTCTCTCATCTCCATCCTTCATTGTCCAAACTAATTATTTTCTCCTCTTTGGCACCTTCCTCAGATTTCCCCGGGAGATTTAGTACTTCCTCCCCAGTGCCCCCAAGTGTGATGGTTAGTTTCATGTGTCACCTCAAATGGGTTAAGGGATACCCAGGTAGCTGCTAAAAGATTATTTTTGGGGTGTGTCTGTGAGGGTGCTTCTGGAAAAGATCAGCACAGAATCAGTGGACTTACTAAAGAAAATCTGCGCTGAGCAATGTGTGTGGGCATCGTCTGATCTGTTGAGAGCAGGATAGAACAGAAAGTCAGCAAATGGATAAATTCGCTTCCTCTTCTTGAGCTAGGACGTCCACCTTCTCCTGTCCTCACACTTCACAGCTCCTGGTTCTTGAACCTTCAGATGCCAGAACTTACATCAGCACCTCCCTATCCTCTCATCTGCCCCACTCTTGGTTCTCAGGCCTTCTGACTTAGACTCAGTGACACCACTGGCTTTCCTGGGTCTCCAGCTTGCAAATAGCAGATCATGGAATTACTTAGCCTTCATAATCATGTCAGCCAATTCCCGTAATAAATACACACACACACACACACACACAGAGAGAGAGAGAGAGAGAGAGAGAGAGAGAGAGAGAGAGAGAGAAAAGAGAGATAGAAAGAGATTGACTGCAACAAGTATCACAGGTCACAGGATCAACAATCTACCTGGCTGTTCCCTCCACTGAATGTTGAGTTCCTCAAAAGCAGGAAATATCCTAAGCACCTTTGTTATCACCTTGTCATACTCAGCCTAAAACCTAGCTGATTAGACCATGTTGCCTTCTTACTAAACAACTTTAATCATTTATTCTCCCGAGTGGCAACTGGCAGAGAGAAGCGGTGTACTGAAGGAGAAAGGTGTTGTGCTTTTTTACACCCAGAGGTGGAGCCAGGCAGCCATGAGGACTTTGCCTTGTTTGCCTAGCTTACTCCTACGCTTTCTTCAAGACTCACCTTCTCCATAAAGCTTTCCCTAAACCCTGCCCATGAGGTCAGGACCATGAGGGTCCACTTGCAGGAACATATGCTTGAAGATGGGAACCAGAGGTCAGGTTCAGCTGGCTGTTACTCTGAAGTGAATAGATTGAAACTTAGCCAGGAGGGGAGCCAGAATCTCAATCCAGGAAATATAAGAGTGAATATAACCAAAGAATCAATGAGCAGATGCCAGGTTAAAAGTTAAGCGTTAAGAGAATGGAATAAGAATTTTAATACAAGATAGGAGAGCTCAGACAACTCAAGAAATGTTATGTTTTTTATGTGATTCCTTGAAGATACCAGAGCTAGCTACTTCCTTCCCTCTCTGTTTATGGTAATTGAGTTAACCTTCATTAGAACACTTACCTCAATACCCCACACTATTTATGCATCTGCCACTCCCATTAGTTTATCAGTTACTTGAAAGCAACAATTCCATTCTGTCACTTTCTCCTCTGGCATCCAAAATAGTGGGTAGGCCTTCAGGGAAGAAATAGAAGAAGAAAAAGAAAAAAGAGGAAAATCAGGTTAGGGAGGGAGGGCAGGGAATAGAAGGGAAGGTGCTTCTCAAAGTTAACATGGCTAAAGAATTCTTGATTTCCATCACCCTCCAGCCAGAAACTAGTTCTGCTTCTAGTGTTCTCCATATTTGCCAAGGGTAGCATTGACTACCTTGCTCTACTGACCAAAACCTAGGCATGATCTCTTATTCTTCTCTTTCTCTCACCCCTCACATTCGATTCATCAGCATAGTTATTGACCTCCAAAGTAGAAAGCAAGTGTAGGCCCTTCCCACTGTCTTCAGCACTCCCTCCTACACAAATCCCTCCTTGCCTCCAGCAGCAGTCTCCTAACTGGCCTTCTTGCTTTCTCTCTAGCCTTCCTATAGAAGCCAAAGTGGTATGTTTTAAGTATAAGTCAGAATATGTTATCTTCCTGCTCAAAATCCTCCAATCCTCCAAAGGTGTCTCATAAGCCTTAGTCAAAACTCAAACTCCTTACAGGATCCTGTGTGATCTAAGCCTGCAACTCCTCTGATCTCATCTTCCTCCACCGCACCTGGAACACTCTGTTCTAGCTCCACTGCCCTTCAGTATATTCCTGTGCATGGCACACTTGTTTCCAGCTTGAGGGCTTTGAACCTAATAAACCCTCTGTCTTTGCAAGGCTGTCCCCCTCATACAAAGCGTAAGCTTCTCAGAGAGGGCTTCCCTGATGTCTCTAGTGAAAGTAGACACACACACATACATACACATATATGCACATACACATTCACACATGCACAAACACACTCACACACATACACACATATGTAAACACATACATACCCCACAAATACACACATGCACACTCACACACATATGCACATACATACATCACCCATACACACACTCACATACACACATATATACACTCTCACACAGAGACACACACACAGAGATTTAAGCCATTATAAACATAAAGTTAATAGTCAGCTACACAATTCCAGGCTGTTTCCTACTAAACACTTGATATTTCATTTGTCTTCCAAAAATACATTATTTACTGTAATTTCTCAAGTTCCATGTCTTGGCAGTAAGCTTTGGTTTACTGTAAGAGCTAGGATAACAATAGGAATAAAGGTCATTTTTCATGTTTTCAGAGTAGTCTGGAGAATTGTGTTGTTAGCTCAGTGTTGAGATTGTATTTAGTTCTCTGGTCTCTCGCAGAAATTAGAGCATGATACTCACTTTGACAGCCTGGATCTTACAACAGCCGAGAAACGAAGGCTTGAATTGAGGCACCTGAGAATTAACTGTGCGATTCTTATAAACATTACAGGTCTTCTGGATCCTATGAATTGCCTCCATTTAAACGCAAAAGCCCCATGACATGGTTCCAGGGGCCTGTAAATCCTGTGATACCAGCCATAATAACTCCCCTGGCAAGAACTAAGCTTCACTTCCCGTGGCCTATAAAGGACCTTGCCCGACCTTTAATATCAATCAGAGCTAACATGTGCCTGTGGGAGAAGCCCAGGCCTGGAGCCCAGAGAACCACAGCTCTGACTGGCAGCCTGGCACATGCCACAGGCTTGCCCTCCCTAGGATGGAAATCCCTGCACGCCTCCCTTTCCCCAACCGTGGGGAGGAAATATGACTACCTAAACCACAGGGTTATGTGAGAAGTAAGGGGTCTTAGCACGCATGGATGGAAAACTCTCCTATGCCAAGCACTGTACAGAGCATGATATGGCCCTGATGTTGAGGGGTGCCGAGGCCAGTGGGAAAGGCAAACCTCAAATAGATCATTTTAATGTTTGGTGGGTATGTAAACTATATGGTAAGTAAGGGGCTGGAATATGGAAGGGGCTTACTAAATGTTCATCTTCCCTAGAGATTTATGGGCTCATGGAACTTATTCAATGTGAGGGTGACCACAGGACCCAGTGCAACCTGGATAGAGCCAGTTTAGAGCGAATGTCCTGGAATGATCATTAACAATGCCCTCTTTCACCATCATAAGTACACTAGATAAGACAGCAAAGTATATGGTCACTTCAGCCAACGTGCTCATTTTTGCAGAAGGGGAAATTACAGCCCATAGGGGAGAAGTGACAGGCCACATCTGATCCCCACACCTGGCGCCCTTCATCATTTTTATAATCCTGAAAAAATTATGGAATCCATAGCTTCCTCTGCTCTCAACTTTCATCCCCGGCCTGGGCTTCTTCCTAGGTCCACTGTCTGTGTGGGATTCTGATCATCAGAAACACTGTCCCATGTTCCCTGAAATAACATGAATCACTGATAACGACATATGTATATGCATGTGACAGTCTATGTCAGTAAACTTACAGAACTTTGGTGAAATTCATTACTTAAAGAGATTTTAAGCAACCTTTGTACCCACACAGACTGAGAATTTGGAATTATTTGGATGTTAGTACCTAGCAAAATGGACATTGTCAGCACAAACGCGAATTCCACTTTCTTTATCACGAAAAGTTCAGCATCACTAAGACATCACAATTCGGTAGAGACGGGCAGGTTTGTCTTCATAGCAAAGCCTGAAGTAAGGCAAGAAGGGCAGAAGGAGTGGAAAGAGAAGCAAGTTATCTCAATTAATCCTTGGTAACTCTGCAAGGTAGGTATTCTCACTTCCACCTTTCTAGATAAAGAACTAGAGGCTTCCCCAAATTTACCCAGCATGACAGTCCTTTGATGGGTCAATGTATCTAGGCTATGGTTCTTGGTTATTCTGTAAAACACCTATCTAGGTGTTACTGTGAAATTATTTTGTGGATGCGACTAGTTCCTGTTTCAGTTGCCTTTGAGTAAAGATTGTCCTAAATAGTCAGGGTAGGCTAATTCCATCGGTTGAAAGGCCCCAAGAGCAGAGCCCAGGCAAAGAAGAAATTCTGCTTGTGGACTGCAGTTTCAGCTCCTGCCTGCAAGGTGCCTACACCCTTCCTTATGGCCTACCCTATGGATTTCAGACTTGCCTAGCATCTCCCACAATCAGGTAAGTAAATTCCTTACAATAAATTCTCTTAATATCCTACCAGTTCCACTTCTTCAGTTGAACTGGGACTAGTAAAACAAGCTATGACTTATTGCAACCAGAGTTCATGCTCAGGTCCCTAAAAACCACATTCTAACTCCCTAAGGTGATTCTTTGTACCCTTTGAGGCATTTCTCTCAATGCAGGGAGTGTTTCACAGTTTAATAACAGTCTCATACTTGTGTCAACCACTTAAAAACCATGGCTGTTTGCTTATATGGATCAACTGTGTGCAAAAAGACAAAGCTTAGATAGGGAATTGGTAAAAAGAAAAAGAAGGGCCGAGCGCGGTCGCTCACCCCTGTAATCACAGCACTTTGGAAGGCCGAGGTGGGCAGACCACGAGATCAAGAGATGGAGACTGTTCTGCTAATGCAGTGAAACCCTGTGTCTACTAAAATATACAAAAAATTAGCCAGGCATGGTGGCAGGCACCTGTAGTCCCCGCTACTCGGGAGGCTGGGGCAGGAGAACGGGTGAACCTGGGAGGCGGAGATTGTAGTCAGCCGAGATCGCGCCACTACACTCCAGCCTGGGCAACAGAGGAAGACTCCATCTCAAAAAAAAAAAAAAAAAGAAAAAGAAAAAAAAATCTGGGTAGGCAGATCACAGATTCTAGTGGGTAGAAGCAATGATTCCAAATCTCCTTTCTAGAAAACTATGGTCTCCTTAGGATCACAGGAGAAAAGGAGAGATAGAGACATCTGAAGTCACATACATGGAGCCTTATTTGCCACTGGGCTCTGCCTAGAGAAGGGAAAAGTCTGTTGTGTACACACAGATTCTCAACACTTGCAGTTTGCACAAAAGCTTATGAATTTTCAGTACCCTTACTTGCTTTTGTACTGTTTTTAAACGGTTTATACCATATTGATTTTAAAAGGATATATGGAGTAGCTAAAACCCCAAGTCAGTATATTTAAATCCAAAACCAATATGATTCCAAAGGAACTGCTGCAGAGGTGAAGGGGGCCTCAGCTGGCTTTACCCCGCAGATCTCCATCCTAGGGTCAACCAGAACAACTCCACTCTTTATTGTTTTATACTCTGGGATTCTGCATAAAATTTCATTAGAACAGGAGTGAGTGCCAGGCTTTCCAGACCTGCCACAAACATGACAGCTGTAGTCTCTAAAACATAGGACTAAAACTAAACTCATCATTTTGCCCCTCCCAAGTACTTCTCAACCTTCTTAGTTCCCCTTTAGAGATTCTCACCACCTTTCACCCACAGATGAGTAAGCCAGCAACCCGGGAGCTACCTTTATCCTCACTTTATCATTCCCATCTCATCTGTCTCCTAAATGCATGACACATATGTGCCTCTCTCTCTCTACTCGGACTGTCACCACCCTTGTTCTGACTGCCATTGCCTCCCTGGGAGGCTCCACAGTCTTCTAACTTGGGCATCTCTGTCTCTCATTTACACTCTCAGTAACAGACAAGCTCTCAGATGGCCCCCAATGATCCCCACCTCCTGGTGACATCACCTCTCCTTGTGTAAACTCATATCCTTCAGTGACTTGCTTCTAACCAATAGAGCATAGCAAATGTGATGGAGTATTGCTTCCACGAATAGGGTACATGAGATTCTGACTTTTGTCTTACTGATAGACTCTTCCCCTTGCTGGTTTTGACGAAACAAACTGCAGTGTTTGAGCTGCCCTATGGAGAGGCCCACGTGGCAAGAAACTGAGAGTGGCTTTCAGCTGAAAGCCAAAAAAGAACTAAAGTCTGAAATCCAGCAATCTTCAAAGAATCGAATCCCACCAACAACTACCCAAGCCAGGAAGTGGGTTCGGTTCTTCCCCACTTGAACTTTCCCTTTGATTGCAGCCTCATGAGAAACCCTGAGGACTTAGCTAAGTCATTCCCGGATTCCTGACCCACAGAAACTGTCAGCTAATGCGTATATGTTTTAAACCACTGAAGGGTAATTTGTTACACAGCATCAGATGACTCATACACCCCTCCAATGCACACGTGATGGCACAGTCAGAGTGATGGCTCTAAACACAAATCTGACCACCCCCTTCCTCTTTTTCTAACCCTTCCTTCAATGAAGGAAAAAAGTGACCTTCACTGAGTGCCTACAGTGTGTTGGCCTCTTCACGTGCTATCTCATTTCATCTACACAGCAACCCAGCAAAGCCAGGGTTATTAATTCTCAACAGAATTTTTTTAAAACTAGAGAATTAAGTAACTTGTTCAAAACTACAGAGCTAGGAAATGACTAAGCCAGAACTATGACCAAAATTACCTGGCTTCAAAACTCTTTCTGCCACACCAACCTTTCACAAAACCCAAAACACCCTGGTGTAGTCTCAGGGAGATGCTAAAGTCAGGCAAACTGGGGCAGATGAACCTTAAGGCCTAGGAGAAGAGGAAGTTCAGCAAAATGAGGAAAAGAGAGAAATCAGAATGTTTCTGCACAATGTCTGACTTGGGAGAGTTATTGATCTCCTTGGAAAAATGGAAGTTCAGAGAAAATAGGTTTGTTCGTTATAAATCCCAGGGTTCTGAACTTCAGTGGGCTTTGTAAGAGACATTTAAAATTGAAAGATAAAATTCCAGAGTCAAAATTTTATGAGTAATAAATTTAAAAAAGAATTTTATGAGTAACTTAGAATAGGGCTAATTGCCCTAGGACAACTGCCTGAAAGAGATCCTCTTATTGCAGAAAACACAAGCCTATGCCCTTATTATAGCCCATCTCAGCTTAAAGAATCTTCTTGCAACAAAAGTACACATTCCTCTTAAGTCGCCATTCAACACACACTCAGACAAAAACTTAAACCTCCTAGTAGTATCCCATTAACCTCACAAATCCCCTTCATACCAGAAGCTGTGTCAGTCTTTAAAACCCGAAAGGGCAGAGGGGAAAAGCTCACAGAATCCTTACAAGGATGTTGAGGTGTTACAGGCGTGTTCGTGGAAGGAGCCTTTGATAAATTGAGCGTGAGTCTCTAAGAGAGAGAAGAGCCAAGAAGTCAGCCTCTTCCTCCCTTCAGATTTATGAATCTTCCAGCTAGAGGCAAAAGCATCACTCTGTCGAGATCAAAGCTCAGAGGGGTGAGAAGACCAGATATTCTCCTGGGATGGGAGTATGTCTGTTTTATGTAATATACATGGTCTGTTCTAGAAAGCACATTGCATAGGAAACCCATTTTAATAGTCCCCATAAAATAAATACTTCCTTTGCATTAAGAATACAAAAAGATGGATATTCTCCTTGCTTGGAATGTATAAAGCAAAGGTTAAAAGTTCCACTGTGTTTTCTGCTCACGGAAAATAACTTTTGATCCATCAGCCCAGAATCCAGATTTTTCTTGGAAGAACCGAACATGAGACTGAGAGCATTTGCAATACTTGGGCTGGTACAAGCTGTTGCCTTAAGGTACCTATTGTGTAAGAGTGTTTATAGTCACTGAAGTCAAAGTAGGCTGCAAAGACTGACTTGAAAGATAATAACTACACTAGAGAGCCTTAATAGTTTGCAGAACTCTGTGCATTCTGGAAGACTGTGTTCTGGAAGACTTTCTACATAAACACCACATGATTCACAAAATCATTGATATTCCCTCTTTAATATTTGCTATTTGGTGTGATGGTCATTAAAGAAAAGCTATTCGGCAATGCATGATTATGGAAAAAGAACAAAGGCTGGGAGAAACTAAATTCCCCACTTTAAGAAAAGAAAAGAAAATGAAAATATCAAAGAGCTTGTGTCCCATGATACACATTTCAGCCAAATGTAGACGTGTGCAACAAACAGCTCAGCCTTGTCTGAGTAACACCTCATTCCTCAACATTTGCAGAATTTGCAAAGGCTGAATGAGGACAAAAAGGATCACGGATTCAGAAGCTAAAGCATTGAACTGGGCGTCAAACGGCATTGCTTCTGACCTGGATCCACCCCTTCTTATTCATCTGTAAAATGGGAACAATATTAATTGTGTTGTCCAAATCACCTATTTATTCATCTAGTCATTCATTTCTTTCAATCATTTTAACATATAAGGCATTGGGTACAAAGATGAATGTACCCCGGGACCTGCCCTCAGGGGGTTCTCAATCAAGGATGGGAGGTGACATATGTACATGGAAAATAATATTCTTGTTGAGAATGGTGTCATATTAAATAACCAATCTAATGAAATGGTATCACCAGCTGCCAAAATTTTAGAATCAAATTTGTAACCCTCTCTCTCACAAAAGCACGGGATATTATGGCATATCTTTTCTGTACCAACACCATTTCTGGTACCATCTCCCTTTCCGACTTTTATTTTCCTTTTGCCTAAATTTTCCAATTCATTTTAAGTTTTGTTATCTCTAGAAATACTGTCTAATCTTTGCAAATCCTTTCTTGAAGAAAGAAGGTTGTAAATAAAGGGATATGTGGATGTCTTGAAAAAGTCGTGATAAATATGCACTTGACTGATGTATACCATAGGATATGCAAAGTGTTCATTGCCTTATAATCTAAAGAATGTATTGTTTGGCTGGGTTCAGAGGCTCACGCATCTATAATCCTAGTGCTTTGGGAAGACAAGGCTGGAGGATTGCTTGAAACCAGGAGTTTGAGCCCATCATGAGCTATGATAGCAACACTGTACTCCAACCTGGGTGACAGAGTGAGACCCTGTCTCTAAATACACACACACACACACACACATGCACACACACACACACACACACACACACAGAGAGAGAGAGAGAGAGAGAGAGAGTTTTGTGATTGTGATGATGATTATTGGGATGCAAAATATTTTTACTCATCTCAACATGAAATGTAAACTTATATAAATCTATTCTCATATAAGACAGTAGTTCCAAGCTAACAGTAGTTCCAAGCTATAATAAATGATCTATACATGGCCAGAGTTTGGTAAACTGACAGGGCTCATTGGCCATCCAGCTCAGCACAGCAGCTGGGCATCAGTCTCTCCTTGTAACTGACCTCAATGTTCCTAAGGTGAACCTGCTTCTCTGGAAACCTGTGTCTCCTCAGGACAGAATCCCAGACCCAGTCTCCAGGCTCTGACCTGCCTCTGTTCTTAGACAAGAACCTGACAGAATCTTCTCCCTAAGCAAGAGGCAAGAGATAAGAGAACAAGTAAACACACACACCCTCAATCACTCAGGGGCAAGCAAACCTCAGGCTGGTCCCTGAACCTAAACTCCCTTCCTCCTTGCTCTCCTTCTCTGTTACTTATCTTCAAAGTCCAGTCCAAACGCCACCTCCTCCATGAAGCCCTCCTTCCCCAAGCCTAAGCAAAATAGTCTGCTATCTTCTCCCTGCTCTCAGCCTCTATTCCAAAATCACTGCATTTTCTTTGCAGTTAGTGCTCCCTCTGACTAGTGTGTCTTCCAAGCAGGGACTTCACAGAACCCATTTTAGCAACCCCTGGAAACACTTCCCCCAGCAAAGAGCATGGTGTCCAGAACTTGCCCAGTAAATGCTGATTAAATTACTTCTTTCCAGTTTTCCTTTATTTTACCCCTAACAACTTGGATAGCAAATTACAACACCAAATCTCCTCTAAGGAAAGAATCCCCAAGTATTATGTGTCAGGCCAATAGGCAGGAACATGGTGGTGGCTTCAGCTGAAAATGAGAACAATGGCCATAAGGGACCATGTTTCATTTCTACCATGGTGAAGAGGAAATAGCACAGGATGGTACCCAGTGGGTCTGAGTTCAAATCCTGCGTCTCTAATTCAGAATCCGTGTCTCCACCCATTCAGGCTGCTATAACAAAATACCATAAACAACAGAAAATTATTTCTCACAGCTGAGGAGGCTGGGAAGTTCAAGACCCAGGTGCCAGCAGGAGTGATTCAGTGTCTGTTAAGGGTCTGTTCCTCATAGAAGGTGCCTTCTCACTGTGTCATCACATGGCAGAAGGGCAGGGGAGCTCTCTATGGTCTCTCCTCTGAGGGCACTAATGCCATGCATGAAATCTCCACCCACATGATTCACCTCCCAAAAGTGCCCCTTCCTTGTGGGTTGGGATTTCAACACATGAATTTTGAAGGGACACGAATATTCAGACCATGGCCCCTTGTAAGTAAGCAAACAAGTCTTTGAACATTTTTAACTCTGTTTTACCATCTGTAAAACTAGGACTCTTAGGCTCAACTCCAGGATTGTAAAGAGGATTCAATGAGAGGGCATATAAAGGAGCCTGCACAGGCCTAGAGCACAGTAGTCATTCAATAAATGTGGCTTCCTTCCGACCCTCAAATGAGGAAGCCCAACTAATCCCATCCTCCTGTAAGGGAGGGAAAAATATGTATGAAGAAAGAATTGTGCAATGTCAGGAAAGAGAGGGCACGTTTGTATAAAGACCCACTCCCGCTCGTGTAGGTATAACTGAATAATTCATGTTTGCACCCAAAGCAATTAAATGGCCAAGCCCCACAGACATCCATCTATACTTTAGACATGGGAATTTATATTAAATTTTTAGTATGCTTAGGATACATAATTCTAAAACTAAATAAGATTGAGCCAATGATGAAAAGCATACCATTTTCTAAAAGTCAAGTTTTGAATGTTTTTCTTAACAGAGCATTAGTGTGCCTCTCTTATACATGGCACTTAAACCATCTGCTCTATTTTTTCTTAAAGACATAACGAAAAGAAGTCCAATCATAATTGGCAGTAAGAAAAATTGCATTCCTCCTGCCCTTTGCTCAGGCCTACAGCCATCGAAGTGTTATGCCATAAAATTTAATTTTTGAGTTTTGAATGATTTACAGTGGAACAGAACTTATAAATCAGAACAGTAACTATTACTATGAATAGAGATGTATGTTTTTCTAACATGTCTAAATGAAATACTTTGAAACACACTAAAAGACCTGCACAGTTCTCCAAAGCCTGCTATAATTGAAGTTAATAATGCTTATTTGGACAGAAGGACCCTTACTGACACCTACGCACCTCCCCCTTCTTAAAATGAAGTGATCAAATCGTCATCATCTTTTCTTATGAAAGTAGTTAATCATGGCAATATATCATACTATTGCAGGTCAGGTTCTAGCCTTGTCTGTTACGTTTGCAAATCTTTTCTAATATCTTTGAATGTGTCTTTAATCAGACGCAATTCTTAAAATAGTTAGAATACCTAGAGCATCATGAAATGAAAGCCAATAAAGATTTTCTTCTTTTCTTTTATATCCCAATAGCCAATTCAGTAGCAAATCCCCTACGTTTTGCCACTTCCATCCACCTCCCAATTGATCATCCCCTCATCTCTCACCCTGACAACTGTGACTGACCCTAACTAACCTCCTGCCTCCACTGTGGGGAGACACTGGGAATGGGCTGCACAAAACATGAATTTCATTGTGGTATTCCCTTCCTTTAACTTCTCCAATGGCTCCCCATTGCACTTAGAATCAAAGCCTACCTTCTCACCTGTGGCTTACAGGGCCCTACATGAGACTGGCCTGCCTGCTCACAGCCCTTATCTCTTTCCAGTCTCTCCTTTTGATTCTCCTGTTCTGCAAACATACCACTTTGTAAACACCTCATGACCCCAAGTTTGTGAAAAATTCTAGATGGACAGATAGAGACAGATGGATTTATATAGGAAGGATACAGACCATTAATATCCTTTATCTCTGGCAGATGGGGGTAAAGGTAATTTTATTTTCTTCTTTATACTTGACTCTTTTACAAAATTTCAAAAATGAACATACATTAGTTCAAAGGTTGCATGGAGACAGGGCTTCAGACATATTCTAGAAGACTACAAACAGCAGAATTAGGACTTTTAGGTGCAAGCTCATAAAGGTCATGAAGATTTGGGTCTTTAAGTTCCATAGAACAGGGATGTTCAAGTTTTTATTATCTGCAGAAGTTTTTCACAGTGACTGGCCAATCAAAAAATCTGTTGAGTAGCTATGCTCTGATTCCCTTCTCCTGAAATGTGAACAAAGGGCACTTGCAGCCAGCATGAAAAAACGGAGATAAAGCACAGCTGCTGACAACAGCAGTCAGAATTAGAGAAAGACTCTGAAATGAGTTAGCAAGCATCTGGTAATATGAACAAATACTGTACTTGAATGTTTTCATCTTTCCAACCAGACTGTAAACTCTACAAAGGCAGGGATCATAACTATGCATCTTATTTGTTCAACAAATATTTACTGTCTACTACATACGAATATTGTTTTAAGTGTCGAGAACACAGCAGTGAAGACTCAGCCCTTGTCCCCATGGAATTACATTCTAATGGGCAGAAAAAGTAAATAAACAAATTGCAAATGGTACTAGAGAGTGATAAATGACACCAGAGAATCAAAAATAGAGGAATGCAAAAGATGGAGCAGCTCATTTAGGTAGGATGCCAAGAAACACTTCTAGAGTCTACACTAGACCTGAGACACAAATGATAAGACATTGCAGTAAAGAGTCTTCCAGGCAGGGGGATGGCCAAGGCAAAGCGGTAACAGATGCAATGCTAGTGTGATGAGCTCAGGAGGGAGACCATGAACAGACTGGTAGGAGATGAGATCAGAGATATATGGGAATGGGGCAGATTACGAAAGGTCTTACCCATTGTGGTAAGGAGTTTGTTTGTTGTTTTTTCCCAAGTGCAATGAAGAGCCATTGGGTAATTTGAAGCACAGGAGTAAAGTGCCCCTATCTAGCTTTTGGAAAACCCCTCTGGCTGCTGTGTGGGGAGTGGATTAGTGGACATAGGAAAAGATCAGTTAGGAGGCTATTGCTAAAATGATGAGGTCTTGGGATAGGACGGTAGCTTTGGAGAGGAGAGAAAGGAATGGCTTCTAGGCTGGAGGTTGTACTGACAGGATCAGAAATGGAACAGGTGTGGAGATATTGAGAATAAGGAAAAACAAGGATCAAGGCTGACTTCTAGGTTTGGAGTTTATTGACAGGTGGGTCCCCAGCACCCAGTTCAGGTCCTGACACAATGAGCACTTGGTGATGACTGAGGGAGTGAATTAATCAATGCATGGATACATAATAGAATGATCATGAGAAGCAAAGCATAAAGCAGTTCTATGTGTGTGGGGTGGGTAAGGGAAGCAGCAATCATGTTCCCCACTTCCTGATTCTTTGTCAGGCATTTTGTAGGGGGACAGCACTGGGGAGGACAGGACTTGAGAGCTGGTGGAGTTCACTGAGCCATGGAGTCAGACCTGTGTTTAAGACTTAGCTCTGACATTCACTCTCCATTTTCCCTTGAATTACTTTTATAGCATCTCTGAGCCTCAGTTTACTTATCTGTAAAATGGGGATAATGATATCAACCTCATAATCCACGCTTTGCTGCATTTGGCTCGTGTGGCCATGGGCAAGCCACTTAAGCACTCTAAGCTTCAATTTCCTCATCTGCAAGATGAAGCACTGCTACTGCTGTCACAAGACAGTTGGAAAGTTAAAAAAAAAAAATTAAAAAACACATGAGTAAAAAAATGCTTTGTCACCCTTCAGGACAACATGGACTATAGCACAGTTCTTCTGTCAGTATCTGAGTCAGCAAAACCAGGTAAGAGAAGAAGTGTCCTTCTGTGACCAAACCAACCTCCATGCTTGCCTGAAGCCACAATCCCTTTTCACAAAGCCCCACGTTGCCATTATTTCTGGCTGTCAGGGTTCCAACAGGGGCAGAGCCATGTTCCACAGATTTTTGTCAGAATGTGAAGAGCAAAGGTTTAAAAGTATCAGAAAGGAGAGGTCTGAGAGCCCCATGGAGTCCTCAGTGCAGCCTGCATGAGGAGCATTGCATTATGGGCACTCCAGGACTAATTGAGTATGACGGGTTGGATAAATGTATTTATAGCTGCAAAACCCAGAGCTTTCTGGCTTGCGCCCTGTCCTGCTCTAATTGCCCCACACCTGAGGCCCAGTGGGCAGGCAGGCAGGCGGGTGGGGAAGTGAGGCACCAGAGAGCTTCAGGGGCCAGAGGACCAGATATAAATCCCATCCAGACTTCCTTTCCTAAACCCAGGAAATACCAGTCAATTTATATCTCATCATCTTAACCCTGCAGGTCTGGTTAATGGTTTGACCCATGTATTCTTTCCTTTTCCAAAATCTTGTCCCATTGCCTCTTAACTTGATTTACTCTACTTACTCCAGCTGCTGACTTTGGCAGGTTTTCCAGCTCTCAACCGACCACTGCACGCAGGCATCATCCTGAATGCCTTCCACTGCAGCAATGGTGCGATTGCTCTCGCTACAAGCTCAAGAAAGTGCCCGCTCTCATAACTTGAGCTGGAAAAACACCTTCCCCCAGCCCCACCCCTTTTCACTTTCAACACCCAGGCACACTTTGGGGCGCAGCATGAAAGGCCAGGCTAAAAGGGACTTGTATTTTTACACCATATTTGAGTTAGCTGTTTTATCTGGACGTGAACCTGAGCAGGGAAAGGAGGGGGGCAGAGAGGGGCTTTATGAACTCAAACCAAAATAGACCATTTAAGCAGGACTTGAGTGAAGTCACCGAATGTGCCGTGGAAAATACTTTCAAGGCATTTTATAAATTTTGCACCCAAAAAGCTGCCTCGGCCAAATTGAACTAACAGCTTTCAGATACTCAAATCCTCCATTTTTCTGTGATTTTTCTTAGGGCTTAGGAACTTAAGAAAACAATGAGAACGTGTCCTGAAATGTTACACGTTACATGAGCATGTCATGCAAGCTCACTTTCCTACAAATGAGCCACAGAAATTACAGGCTCTGCAAAAGTGACCTTCTCAGAGTTCTCTCTCCTTCTTCACCCTCATCTTCTCTTCCTTCTCTTCTCACTGTTACCATTAACATTAATTAACCATACCACGAATGGCTTCAACCTCCTGGGTTCCTGGGTCTACACGTGCTTCCACAGTGGCCCCATTGATAACTGAAGTACCAGTTTCAGTTCCTTAGTGGTTTCCCTGGGAAATCTACTCAAAAACAAAAATGTCATGAATTTGACAGATTTCACCGAATTTGCTGTCTCCATGCATCCTGTCTCATCTCTTACATCCCCTTGATGAAGGACAATGCCACTGGGCAACGGCCCCCACTTCTCACATATATGTCCTCTCTGCAGGTCTTTGCCCTCCTCCTGAGAGAGCCCCTTGCCCTTCCTCAGCCCTTCATTTCAGTTCTAGCTGCTCAAGTCCTCCCCCAATCATAAGGCCTGGCTCACTGCCACCTCCCCCAAGACTGTCCCCATCTCTGACTTTCCCCTGAGCATTTCTTCTGCTTCCTTGCCGCCAAAGGCGGCTCTTTCTATCTCGGCTAAGACAGCTGGATTGTTCCAGGAGTGTCCTCACTCTGGGACTTGTTAGCTACATGATCTTAAGCAAATATCTTAAATTTCCCAAGCCTCAGTTCCCTCCACTGAAAAATACAAATAGCATGTATCTCATAGCGTGGTATAAAAAATAAACAAAATTTGCCGGGTGCAGTGGCTCGCATCTGTAATCCCAACACTTTGGGAGGCTGAGACGGGCAGATTGTTTGAGCTCAGAAGTGTGACACCAGCCTGGGCAACATAGTGACACTCCGTTCCTACAAAAATCCAAAAATTAGCCAGGCATGGTGGCACACACCTGTAGTCCCTGCTACTCAGGGGGCTGAGGCAGAAGGATCACCTGGGCCCAGGAGGTTGAGGCTGCAGTGAGCCAAGATTCTGCCACTGCACTCCAGCCTTGTCGACAGAGTAAAACTCTGTCTCAAAAAAAAAAAAAAAAATTAAACAAAAATTTATGTGAGGCTCTTCACACAGTGACTAGTGCATCCTAAAGTTCAGTAAGTGTAAGCTGTTGGTTTATTTATAGACTAGTCATGTACATACTTGTGTCTAATCATATCTTCTTTACTCTATCATAAGCTTCTTAAAATCAAGGTTCATACACAGTCTGCCTTTGTATCTCTCACTATTCTCACTAGAAATGACTGGCACATATATATGCCAAGTACTGTGCTTACTACTTTAGACAGTTGTCCCTCAATATCCATGGGGGATTGGTTTTAGTACCTCCCATGGATACCAAAATCTACAGATGCTCAAGTCCTCTACATAAAATGATGTAGTATTTTCACATAACCTAAGCACATCCTCCTATATACTTTAAATCATTTCTTGAATATTTGTAACATAATACAATGCAAATGCTATGTAAATAGTTATACTATATGGTTTAGAGAATAATGACGAGAAAAAAACTCTGCCATTGTTCAGTACAGGCTCAATTTTTTAATAATATTTTTAATCTGTGGTGGGTTGAATCCATAGATATAAAACCCACAGATACAGAGGGCCGACTGTATACGTTTGTGACAGTCAATTTTACATGCCAACTAGGCTAAGGTAAAGCACCCACTTGGTCATCAGACACTAAGCAAGGTGTTGCTGCTAATGTATTTTGTACATATGATTAATCTCTATAATCTATATAATCTTTATATAATCTATAAAGTTGGCTTTAAGTAACGATTATCTTAGACATAAGTCTGGGTGGGCTTGATTAGTTGGTGGAAAGGTCTTAAGAGCAGAGGTGAGATTTCTTGGAAAAACAATTCCACTTTTGGACTGGAGTGCTATCTCCTGTGTCACCCCGAGAGCCACATTGGATTTCAGACTTGGCTAGCCAGCCCACGCAATGACTGCAAGCCATTTGTTTTGCAAGAAATCTTTTTCTCTCAACATATAGATGTGTGTGTGTTTTTATATATATACACACATATATATAGTGTCTATATGTAATAAATAATATATACATCTATATACATATCTCCTACTGGTTATGTTCCTCTAGTGGAACCCTGACTGATACAGCATTAATACACTATTTTTAAGTCAGTGTCAGTAGCAGTGTGTGAAGGTTAATTTTATGTGTTAGTTTGGCTGGGTTGCAATGTCCAGGTATGTGATCAAACATTATTCTGGATGTTTCTGAGAGGGTAATTGGGGTTAAATTAACATTTAAATCAGTAGACTTTGAGTAAAACAGACTGCCTCTATTATGTAGGTGGGCCTCAATCAATCAGTTGGAGTCCTAAATAGAACAGAAGACTGATCTGCCTCTAATAAGAGGACTATGGTCAGCAGATAGCCTTCAGACATGAACTGCATATAGCTCTTCCCTCACTCTCAAGCCCGCTGGCCTTCCATGAAGAGTTTGGACTTTCCAGTCTCCATAATTGTGTGAGCCAATTTCTTAAATATTTTTCTCTCTATATATATTTTTCTCTATATATATGCTATGGGTTCTGCTTCTCTGGAGAACCCTGACTAATACACAGTATTTGAATGGGTGTTGCTATTGGAATTGCTATTGGCAATTCTATTGCTATCAGTATCTGTATCAGTATTAGTACAAGTATTAGTGCTGGTGTCGGTATAAGTATTGGCTTAGTATTAGTATTTGCATTATTAGGATTAGGACTGACATCTTAGTTTATAATCGAAACTAGCCAGTATCAGAGAGAAATGTCTTTGAAACCTGAATTCTAATCACGATCTGTGAAATAACTAGAGGCCTTCCCATTTCCCCATCCTGTCTCCCAAGCCCAGGGGCTAACACCTGGAAGGCATTCAATAAATGCTTACCCAGCCAAAGCTGAAGAAACTGGATGATGTGCAACATCCAATTTCCTTGTAGTATGGAAAATTTAAGGAGACAGACACTTCAGGGACTCTCCTTTAAACTGAGCATTTTCATGAGTCCAAGAAAAGTCCCTTAAAATAGCTTCCACTGGAGCAAAGAGAAGTCCATGAAGCCAGAACACATTATAGATGAGAGTCATCACACATGTGTGCTATAGGTCAAGTATTAAAAGGATAAATGCTCTATGCAGGAAACATCTGAAATACGTGCATTATGAATGGCCTTCCCAGTAGGTAGATGATAGTTACCAGCCTCAAGTATGGCTGTGTTCACCCATCAACAATAAATGGCCACAGGAGACCCTGCCTGTGTAACAAGGAGAGAGATACCGCATTCATGTGAGGTCTCCTTTTCCCGGTTTGGGGTCCTTTGAGTCAGAAACTTCCCCCTTGTGTCAACAACGCTTAGGTGAATGTTTAATTTAATACACACCATCTGAGGACCCAAGAGAAAACAGTGGGATTTTTTTTTTCATGAAGTAACCATATCCCAACTATCAAATTAAATTGAAAATGCAATGTACAGACAAATAAACCATGTTATGGTTGATGTTAGCACTGGTCATATTAGCACTGGTCATTAACGAATATATGTTTCTCCTAGATGGAGGGAAAGTAAGAAAGGAGAAAACAACGGACCTGAAGTACATTTTACACAAAGGCACTTGGTGAAGTGCCTTCATGCAATTAACATGATTTTCTTCTTCTCTCACCTCAAAATGGGCCAGGCTATTTCAAGCCCTGCCATTGTTCAGAGGTCATTCCTCTACCAAGAATTCCACTCTCCTCAGCCTCCTTTTCTTTATGTAGAGGACATACATTTTTGGGGAATCAGGCTGTAGTCTTCAACCACGGCTGGCACTCAACATCATGTGAGATTAGAGTTGAAAGATTTAGCAGATAAAAATGCAAATTTGAATTTCAGAAAACAATAAATAATTTTCAGTATACATTCCATGAAATACTTGAAACAAATTCATTTTAAAAATCATTTGCTGCTTATCTGAAGTGCAACTATTACTGGTCCTTCTGCATTTCACCTGAAAGCACTATCTGAAATGCCTTACCTTTGGGACTCTACCTTAATTTCCTTAAGAGGCTCCCCCTACACACCTACACACACACACACACACACACACACACACACACACACGCATACTCTCTTTCATGATTTTTTTTCTTCCTGAGTTCTTTCTGCCTTTTCAGGTACCTGTACCAACTTTGAGCTCCTGTTAACACTCAACATCTGTGGGGCAGAATATTTATTGAGACGATTAGCATTTTGTTGCTTCTGCTTGAAATATTCAGAAAAAGTGAGGTCTCTTTGTGTTTTGGTCTTTGCACTTTTCCCTCTCTCTCCAACGTCAGTTAAACTTTGTGTCCACTAACCTCAGGGGCCAGACTTAATTTAGAAGGTGCTTGCAGGTGCTGAGGTCCCTTCTGGTTTCTGCGAAAATCTTCACTTTAGACAGGGCAGCCAACTTTCCAGGATGGGAGTGGGGAGGAGAGCAGGGGGCCTTTGAAGGGGACAGAGGAGGAAGTGGGCCAGTACTAGAAAGAAATTATTGGAAAAGCCACCTAAGTGGTCTCCCTATTTCTGCTCTTGCCCTGTATACCCCGACCCACCTTTTAAAATGGAAATCAAATCACATCACACCTCAGTGCAGAATCCTTTTGTGGCTTCCACTTCCCTCCATATAAAAGGTGGGGTTTGATCTGCCCTGGGGCCCTCATCTCGCTCCCAGCCAGGCCCCTCGCTCTTCCCAGGCACACCTGCCGGCTATTTCAGTCCCTTGGCTTCTGCAGGTCCCTTTCCCTCTGCCTAAAAGTCTCTGCTTCCAGACAGCCCCCAGTGGGCTTTATCACCTGCTCTCTGCATTTGGGCAAAATGTGAGGCCCACCCTGACTGCCTCCTAACACCCTCATCCCTCTTCCCTACTTTGCTTCTCTGTATCATCAAACTCTTTCAAAATTTGATACAATTCACTTATTTGTTTTATTTATTATCTGTCTCTCTGACTTCTTGCCACTGAGCATCACCAGGGTGGGAATTTCTATTTTTCCCCCTTCTCTATCCTCAACCTGAAGGGTGGTGCCTGGCTTACAGTAGGTACTCAACAAAGATTGGGGGAAGGAACAGAGGAAGGAAGAGAGGGAAGGAGGAGGGAAGAACACTGAGATCTGAAGAGTAATGGGAATGTAAAGCCCCCTCCTTTGCAGTCCTAAGGGAGGTTTCGGGACCTTTGAGAGATGTAGTCTCTGGACCCAGGGGTATTCAGGACTGAGCTCATTCCTATGCCTAAGTGTGGCACTGAACCAGTAATGTCTCCAGGCGTTCAGGGACCATGCAGCCCATTGGGGATAATCATGACATCAAGTAGGTCTCTCAAAACTATGCCTTCCAGAGATGAAATTCCAGGGAAGGGAAAGCAGAGGCCCAATAATCAGAGTAACATTGAATTTCCTCAGTGAACCTGAATTTCCCTCGAGTATGTGAGATGGGAGGTTGAAGTCAGGTTAAGATTGATTTAGTGAAGTTAAAAATATAATATTCCTTACAAAACCAATTAGTAAAATTTGTACCAGCTACATTATGTACTTGTCAAAAATACAGTGACCATGTAAACAATAAAAAATATTCTTGTCCTGGTGGCCCACATGCTAGTAGAGTGACTCTGGGCAAGTCACGTCTCTAAGCATAAAGTATCTCATGTATAAAATCAGTCAGGGTGTACCATGTTATGCTGCAATAACAAATCATCCCCAACTCTCCATGTCCTGAAATATCAATGGAAGTGTTTCTTAATCATACTGATGTCCACCATGGGTCCGCTAGGGAGCTCTGTTCCTCGTATCAACAGGAGCTCAGGCTGGTAGGGCTCATAAATTTCTGGTGGCTGTGACAAAGGGAACATGAGTTCTAGAAGGCCTCTAGGTGGCAATCAAGTGCCCCACTGCCACTTTGGCTCATAGTTCATGGCCAGAACTAGTCACAAAGCCCCACCCACCAATAAGGGGATCAGGAAGTGCCATGATTCCATGTTCAATGGAGAAAAGGCCAGGATATATTTGGAAACACATCCCATAGAGCATCATAGGGTAGGCGTGAGGGTAAAATGGGACAATGCAGTGTATACTGCATTTTGCAGTGCCTGATACATAAAATGTATACAATAATTGAAAACTATGAGTAGATATTATTGGATCCTGAGAGTTTTGGGGGTCAAGCAGAGATAAGACTAATTCTGTGTCCAATGCCTTAGCTCCCAATACCTCCTAATAGGCATTCCTTTAATGAATGTCGTTAATTGAATTCACTAAACACTTGCTATATTTCAGACAATAGATATTCCTTGCCCTCAAAACTGTAATGGGGGAAAGAAGCATTAATATTCATGAGACATGCATAACTACACTCCTGTGCCTAACCAAGCCTATGTCACCAGTATTTATTAACATCTTCTATGTTTTAGGAAAGTGCTCTTCTAGACCTTTCACTTCTAGATACGGAAGTGAAAACAACAGGGTCCCTGCCCTCAGTGAACTTACATTCTAAGGAAAGATGAGGAGGCAGACTGCAAAAACTTACACAAATATGTAGGATATTCCAGTACTGAAAAATGCTGGTGCTGTGAAGAAGATGTGGTATAATGTGGTAGAGAATTTATCTGTAGGAATAGGGAAAGCAATGCCTCAGCTTAAGCAGTCAAGGAGGCTCCCTAAGGGGTAGCTTAGTGATGAAAAGAAGATTTCCATGGGGAGATCTGGGGAGCCAAGCAGAGGAACCAGAATGTGCAGACAACCAGAGATTGCAATGACATGTCTGTGTTTAAGAATCATATACACTATGGAATACTATGCAGCCATAAAAAAGAATGAGTTCATGCCCTTTGCAGGGACATGAATAAGCTGGAACCCATCCTTCTCAGTAAACTAACACAGAAACAGAAAACCAAACACTGCATGTTCTCACTCATAAATGGGAGTTGAACAATGAGAACACATGGACACAGGGAGGGGAACATCATACACTGGGACCTGTTATGGAGTTGGGGGCAAAGGGAGGGAGAGCATTAGGACAAATACCTAATACATGCAGGTCTTAAATCTTAGATGATGGGTTGATGGGTGCAGCAAACCACCATGGCACATGTATACCTATATAAAAACCTGCACATTCAGTACATGTATCCCAGAACTTAAAGTAAAATTGAAAAAAAAATAATAAAAATAAAATAAAACACAGGTTTCAAAAAAAAAAAAAGAATCAGAAGCAAAGTCAATATGACTAAATCCTAGTGTACAAGGAGGAGATTGAGGATGGAGGAATCAGAGACAGTCATGGTCTTGTAGGCCAAGTAAGGAATTGAAATTTCATTTGAACTTTAGCAGAGAGCAAGTGCAGAGTAGGTGGTGTACAACTTCAGAAACAATCAGCAGCGCGTTAGCCAAGGTAAGTTTGAGATGCCTATAAAAATTCAAACAAAGTCATTAATTGGGTAAATACCAAATCTACATTTCAAAGGAGAATTAAGACCAGATATACAAAGCAAAGAGACCTTAACACACAAAGTCAGAATAAAATGTCTTTTCAGAGAACCTTGACTGGCCTTCCAGGAGCACATACTGGCCAAAAAACTCAGTGTTGCTTACTTCAAATAATTAAAAAGTTTTTGCAGTTGAGAAGAGTTCTCTTGGACATGTCACTGCCAAATCACTCTATCATTCCAAATAGTTCATGCAGAATTTATGAGCAGAAACTTGAAAGATGATGAACATGGCCTACCATAAAGATACTATGAATTTCAAAAAAGAGAAATTCAGCAATCTGAAGATTAACTATATCAGTGAGGATAGGCTAGGTTCTTCTGTGATAACAAGCAACATCCAAATATTAGTGGTTTAAAGCAGCAGACATTTGGCCGGGCACAGTGGCTCACACCTATAATCCCAGCACTTTGGGAGGCCAAGGCGGGTGGATCACAAGGTCAGGAGTTCAAGACCAGCCTGGCCAACATGGTGAAATCCTGCCTCTACTAAAAACATAAAAGTTAGCTGGGCATGATGGTGTGTGCCTGTAGTCCCAGCTACTGGGGAGGCTGAGGCAGGGGAATCACTCAAACCTGGAAGGCGGAGGTTGCAGTGAGCCAAGATTGTGCCACTGTACTCCAGCCTGAGCTATAGAGCGAGACTCCATCTCAAAAAAAAAAAAAAAAAAAAAAGCAGCAGAGATCTATTTTTTTATCACACTACATGTCCATCAAGGTCAGCAAGGGGCTCTGCTAATCAGAGTTCACCCTGGGGACCAGGTTAATGAGGCAGCCACAACCTCAAACATAGCCAGTTGCAAGGAAGGGAGCTCAGGAGAGTCTCACCTAGCAATTGAATATTTCAGTCCAGAAGGGATACAATCCCTTCCCATTTCCTTGCATTTCTGTCTCTTGCTTCTCTTGCCACCGTGGTTTTACTGTATGTAACCATCCAAACCTTCAGGATTGGGGGAGACATTTTTCATTAATATAAAACTTATGATATCATTTAATTCTTACAACAAACCTACCAGCTAGTTTTTATCCTTCCCATTTTGCAGAGATGGAAATGGAGGCATAGAGATGTTCAGTAGCATGCCAAAGCTTCCCTCAACTGGTAGAAAGAGCAGCCAACGTTTTAGGCCAGGCACAAATCCAAAGCCATTCTTATTCTTTCCACAACACCACACTGCCATTTATGACTGCCTACTTTCCCTTTAAAATGAGTTAGCATTTTCATGCTGGCCAAGCCAAAAAAGAAAGAGAGAGGGAACATTCTGTTTGAATACTATATTTGAATTAGAGAGAAAGAATAAATGTAGCAAATGTTGAATTGGCTCGATTTTCTTTGGTTGTCTTTGTCTGCTGTGAGGGATGGAGAAAAGAAGGCGCATAAAACACAGGACAGATAAGAGACCTCTGATATCTCTGGGGAAGCCTGTGCTTATTTTCAAAGATTCTGCAGGGATTCAGACATGCGTAGGCCAGCCCAGTCTGAAACTCATGTTTCATGGAGTTGATTCTTATGAACCACAAAAGTTTTCACTTGTCCCCAGTGTTATTTGTAGAAATATGTATCAGAGAGATTAGAAAATGATTATATATTCTTTTTACAAATGACCCCCATAAGCAGTCTGTTCTATTTCTCCATTAGGGCAGCATATTGGGTTATGTTTCAAGTTCCTGCCAGTTGGGACTGCCTTCATGCAAAGTTTTGCACAAGTTTAGCTTTCAGCTGGAACATAGAAGGATCCATGTTCGTTCAGGGATCTGACTTAAACTTTTTATAAATTCAATGTGTTGAGTTCAGTTTGTCATATTTATTTACGAACCATTTTCTGACACCTTGTTACAATTAATCTACACCCTTAATTACAACCTGAATCCTGAGAGAGAAGTCTAAACCATTTGGCCTGAGATGCCTGTGGCATACACCGCTCTTTAATAAAGAAGCTCCATTTCTCAAGGCTCAGAGATGCCAAATTCTAAAACAAATGTCCCCAATTAGGGAAAATCTCCAGCCAAAAAAGGAGAGAATGTGGAAAAGACATCATAAAGCTATAGCTCATAAACAGTTTAAACTACTTCTCTTTTATTTCCCAGCCCTACAAGCAGGCCTTTTTAATTCCAATTTACACATCAATAAAGCCAGGCTAAAAAATGAATGGTCCTGGATTGGAGCCTTCACCAAAGGCAACTATCTCCTGTTCTGAGAAATATCTATCAGGTGTTTGAGCAGAGAGAAATTGTCTGTACAGTATGAGGAGCAACCCATAAGTTTCCAAAAGTGGTGCTAAACTGAGATCAAATCTGGACTACAGGTGAGTTATCCCATATTATAGAGGAAAGGAACTTTAGATAGTATCACATCTCAGCTTCTTACCTTAACAAAAGGGGAAACTGAGGCCCAGAGAGGTGAAACGATATGCTCCCGCTCTTGCTCGTAACAAAGCTAGGCCTGAATCCAAGCGATCCACTTTTAGGAAAAAGCATTAGGTGAAGGGTTCGTTCCCAGCCGTGACTGATTAACTTGAGTTCTTGACTAGTTCCCAACTCTCCGAGCCTAGTCCTCATCTGTAAGATGGAGATAGCAACATTTACTCCATAAAACTGGTAGGGACATGAAAGATTTTTTCCCTAGTGCACCCTTCGTATTTCTGACATTCTACTTACGTACAAGTGTAATATAGGTGTTACAGATAGTTTGCTTATGAGACTTTCTGCCTTCTAGTCTGAGACAGTCTTAGAGAAGGTCTATTTCTTTCCTACTTGGACCCTGCCTCTGGCACAGGGCATATATTAGGTAGTCAAATAGCTGATGAATAAATCAATCAATTAAATGGCATATGCAAATTGCCCAGGACAGTATCTGATAATTATAAGTTACTTTATATAATGGATATATATAGTCATCTGTATAATTGACTAAAGGCTCTTAATAGTGTTGAGAATAAATTTACTTGTAGGTTACAATTAAATAAGCATTTAAAGTAGATAGATCTAGCATAGTCTTTTTAGTCACATTTAATCAGAATAGATTAATCTAACTTACATATTTTTTAATTAAGTAACATGTATTTTTACCTTAACAACAATTAATGACCATTGTCAACCTCACACTGATCCCCACTATGGGCTCTTTCCTGCCACAGCTCTCCCTGTCTGGGAGTTCATCTCTGCCTCTCCTTCACTTGCCCCCCAACACCACCTGAATGATTCCAGTGAAGCTAGCCACCTAAGTGACATCCTCCAGGTCAGATGGGCTTTCTCTGAATTTCTATTGGGATCTTAGTTTCTGCCCCCATGATCTCCCATGTCTTTGTATGTTTGTTATGCATTTCTTTGACTTCCACTTAAATGGTATTACATAGGTCTCACCTATCAAACTAGCTGCTAGGTTTCTCCAGGCCAAGAAAGTTTTCTCCTTCCCATTTTCATACCTGCTAGGCTCAGAGTAGCAAAGAAGTTCCATTCTGTAAAACAAGTCTGATCAATTGGTAGGTGCTGTATAGAGCTCCAGAATGCAAGAATCCAGGTTTAACAAAAAATGCAGCCATTGATTAGCAATGTCTGTCATAGAAACAGGACTAGAGAGGAGCGAAATTGTCTTGACTCATATTAAATGATAATTAGCCTAGAATTGAATGTATAGCTTGTAAGTCAATCAATAAACATAGGCTTATGATAGCCTACAACTCTAGGAGACATTCCCTACAGACACACACCCACACACACACACATGAACACATGTGCACATACACACACACACACACACAGAGTGGCTTCAGAATTTGTTCATCCTACAAAAGTATAATCCAGAATTTAGGTTATCTATTTTAAAGATCAAGAAACTGAAATAGAGAACCCCTACAATGATGGCCACAGAACATTCAGATGGAATAGAAGTAAAGACTATAACTCAATCATTGTCATTGTCCCTTAGCAACCAAGTTTGAAGCAAAACGTAAAAGAGGGAAAAGGGTATCTAGTGGAATCAGTACTAACTGGTCTTTATCTAGTTAACTTTGTGGAAAAAAAAATGGGAGTTTAAAAAATCATGAGGCTTTATTTTCTTCAGAGCAACATGGCAAGAATATCAATTGGGAGACCTAAGCCCCTCAGAGCTTCTCATCTTACCATACCAGTATTCTAACAGATTTCCCTCTTCATCCCCACCATGAATGCCTTGGTCAGCTTCCCACCAAAAGCAAAACAAAAGAAAAACTAGGCAGGAAGAAAAAAAGTGCATGGCTGTTCAAGCAGAAATTTAAGCTGCTGTGAGTGTGTGCTAAGTGAGTGATCACAGTGATGAGGCACCATCAGTCGGAGCTGGCAGTGCATTCTGGCTCCATCCTGGACCAAGGGGAGAGCAGGCACTTTATGCATCCAGCCTAAGTCACGGGGTGCTTCACTCTCCGGGTGAGACTTTCGGTCTCCTGACCTCCTGAAAATGAAGTGCTCGCTCTCAGGGGAGCCTCCAGACCTGCCTTGCCTGTAACTATATACACACACATTTCATTCCTGGTGTTACTGGTGCAACACTTCATGCTTGAACTGTGAGTAGTTGAAATGTGTACCACTAGCTTTTAGATAAATTATTTCCTAAAATAAAAAAATAATAACTCAAAAGAAAAAAAAATATCCTAAACGAGGCACTTCTAAATATTCCTCAATTCTGTTTTTCCTCCTTAGGATAAAGGGAATTAACTTTAGGTATCCTAAAGGGGATTAGTCAAGATGCCCAGCAAAAGATTAATTAAAATCAATTGGGTTGGGAGTGGTGGCTTGTAATCCCAGCACTTTGGGAGGACGAGGTGGGCAGATCACCTGTGGTCAGGAGTTCAAGACCAGCCTGGCCAACATGATGAAATCCCATCTCTACTAAAAATACAAAAATTAGCCAGGCATGGTGGCACACATCTGTAGTCCCAGCTACTTGGGAAGCTGAGGCACGAAAATTGCTTGAACCCAGAGGTGGAGGCTGCAGTAAGCCTAGATCGCGCCACTGCATTCCAGCCTGGGTGACAGAGTGAGACTCTGTCTCCAAAAAAAACTCAATCATAGCTACCATTTTTTGGTCATAGAACCAGACAATTTGTCAATAAATTTATAGATTTTTTTTTATTCAAGCTTCATGGCAATCCCATGAGATGATTCTTATTGTACCCATTTTACTTATGAGGAAATAGAAACAGAGACTCGTCCAAGGTCACACACCAGGGCCAGACTAGGGTAGGAAAGCAAGGCACCTGAGTGCAAAATTAAAGGAGATATGCACACTCAGGGTTGTGCGAGTGCAAGGTTGTCACCTGAGTGTGACCACCTTAAAATGTACATCCTACAAGTCCCCCTTGCCTCACCCTAGTGCTGTCCACATAACACAGCAGCAGCAGAGTTGGGATCCAAACTAAGGTCTGTCTGGTTCTAAAGCACTTGCTCACATCACCCCTCCTCTTGTAGGAACAAACAACTCTACCAGGGATACTTGGCTCCATAAGATAAGTCTCCATGCCAGCACCCTTGAGACCCAAGACCACTGAAGGGGCTGCTTTAGTAATATGAACCCATCAGACTAGCATGGGTGGGGGGGGGCGGTTGGCAGGTCCACATCTTCACACATGTACACATGTACACAAATGCACACCCACATCACAAAAAGCCCTCCCCTGCTATAAGAGCACCAAGCATCCATAATGTCAGAGATCACAGGGTAACCCAATATTTTAAAAGGAAAAACCATTTTTGTAACTGCTCCTAATATGAACAGGTGACTAAAAGAAATCTGCTCTATTTTTAGCCTAAGTTATTGATCAAATTGTTCCCAAAGAATATAGTACACATTTTATGTCAATGTAGAAATCAAAAACAAAGTTATGATTGAATACGATGCCCAACTCCCTGGCCTCAGCTCTACCCTGTTCCTGGCTTAAACCATAAACCTTCTAATTGGTCATTAGAATAAAACATGTTTGTTTGGAACAGTAAGGTTGACTGCCATGAATCTTAACATCATTTCTGTGGACCAGAGAAGGAAGAATAGCGTACACTTTTGCCTGCTAGAAAGCACCCCCCTCTGACCCGTTGGGAGTAGGGAGTTGGTTGGGGGAGAGGATGTGTGGGAATTCTACAATGTCTGAGTTTGTCAAAATTACTCCAATTATGAGAGATATTACCCAAAATGGTTCTTTTCCCTTGCCAGCCACAATTTCCCATTGTAATTTTCATTTTCATCTGAAAAGCATTTTTACCAAAAATAAAATGATATATTTATTCTGAAAATGGGTATCAGCCAGATGTTGAACATGACGCAGGCCTATTGATCCTAATTGAGTTATTCTAATCCACATCTGTCAGAGCCACTGACCTCTTCTGAAGACGGTAAAGGCAGGTGTGAAGAAGGCAAACAGGGATGTGAGGAAAAACAAAGCTTTGATATGCCACACGTTGGAGAAAGACTCTAACAGTGACATGCCAAACTTATAGCCTAGCCAAACTGAACAGAGAAGTGGCCCTTAAATTTCTAATGTTGTTTGTTTCTTAGCTCAGCCTAAGAATACAATGAAGTCATAATATTTCAGTTAGGGGTTCTATCACAAGTATTGTATTTCCATCTTCTGCAGCAAAAGAAGAGAGAATGGTGGAATTTGCACAATAGAGAAGGTGACATTTTATCATTTTAATTCTTAAAGATTTATTTGAGCCCCAAAGCTCCTGAGCATCACCTGGGAATTGCAGTCTTCTGGTCCCTACTCTAGACCAGGTGAATCAGGGACTGGATTTTACCAAGATCCCCAGGTGGGTCATGTGCACGTTAAGTCTGGGAAGTGTCATGTTAACTCTAAGATCAGGGATGAAAAGGGAATACATAATAAAATAATAATCATCACCAGCCTACTGAAAATTATAATTTTCATTAAAGAGTTGTATCTGAATTGGTATCATCAGAACTGATAAGCTCTCAATAACAAAAACCCCTTGCCCTTTGCCTCAGACCATGAGCTCCTTACAGGCAGTGAAGGCATCTGTTTCATTTTGTACCCCTAGTTTCTAAGCCAAAGCACCTAGCACCCAGCACACAACCAGTGCCAGATAAATATTTATTGAATAAAGAAGGAATGAATTAATTAATTGTACACTTTTCAATCACTGAGCACTTATTCAACAAATATTTATGAAGCACCAACAAACTGAAATATTGTGTTAGGTATAAGGAACACAAAAGTGAATCCTAAGCTTAATTTTATACTTTATATAATACACAGAAAGCACAGGCTTTGGGTTATACTTAGCAAGAGGTGCATCCTACCCCTGTTACCACATCAATTCCTATAGTTCTGTTTCATTATCTATAGAATGGAAAAAAATACTCCTTAGGGTCTTCATGAAAAGTAAGGCAATCTAGACAAAATGGCAAGTGTGTGCCTATCATGTGATATAAGCCTCCAAAATAGTAGCTATTCTCACTGATATCATGTGTTTCTCAAAAAACATTTTCAATATTTTATCCCTTTGCAAAAATAGATATGAGTCAAAGTGATCTACAAATTCAATGCAATCACAATCAAAATCCCAATGACAATTTTTACAGAAATAAAAAAAATTCTAAAATCTGTGTGGAACCGCAAAGACCCTAAATAGCCAAAGCAATCTTGAGGAAAAAGAAAAAAATAAAAAGCTGGAAGCCTTCCAGTACCTGATCTCAAAGTCTACTACAAAGCTGTAGTGAACAAAGCAGCATCTTACTGTCATAAAAACATACATATAGCCCAGTGGAACAGAATTGAGAGCCCAGAAATAAATTGACACCTTTATGGTCAACTTGTTTTTGACAAAGATGCCAAGAACAAACAATGGGAAAAGGACAGTCTCTTCAACAAATAATGTTGGGAAAACTGGATATTCACATGTAAAAGAATACAAATGGACCCTTATCTTACCCCATACATAAAAATTAAATCAAAATGAATTAAAGAGTTGAATATAAGACCTGAAACTGTAAAACTACTTAGAAAATAGGAAAAAAAAAAAAGAAATGACATCAGTCATGACAAAGATTTTTTCAGCTATAACCCCAAAAGTACAGGTAACAAAGGCAAAAGTAGACAAATGAGATTGCATAAAACTAAAAACTTCTTCACAGCAAAGGAAATAATGAAGTGAAGAGACAGTTTACGAAGTGGAAGAAAATATTTGCAAAGCACACATCGGAACAAGGGGTTAATACTCAATATATTTAAAGAATGCAAACAACTCAATAGCAAGAAAACAACCCAATTAAAAAGTGGGCAAAGGCCGGGCGCGGTGGCTCAAGCCTGTAATCCTAGCACTTTGGGAGGCCGAGATGGGCGGATCACGAGGTCAGGAGATCGAGACCATCCTGGCTAACATGGTGAAACCCCGTCTCTACTAAAAAATACAAAAAACTAGCCGGGCGAGGTGGCGGGCGCCTGTAGTCCCAGCTACTCAGGAGGCTGAGGCAGGAGAATGGCATAAACCTGGGAGGCGGAGCTTGCAGTGAACTGACATTTGGCCACTGCACTCCAGCCTGGGCGACAGAGCAAGACTTCGTCTCAAAAAAAAAAAAAAAAAAAAAGTGGGCAAATACTCTAGCCCCACAGGAGACAGTGAACCTGCTCACACACCCAACACAATGCTACGACAACCAGTATCTGTGAAAGCCATTGCACAAAGATTCTCTATAACCAAGAAACATATACAGTCTTTGCCACTGAAAGTACCTAGAGCTGAAACTAGGTGACAATAAACTATAAGTCACATCCTCAAGGGAAAAAAAATTTTAAATATCCAATGAAAAAAAGATAAATTTAAGAATAATTAGAAGAAATAGTCTACCCACATAAAAATAAACCAGAAAAAAATTATTCTGGCAATATGAAAAAATGCGATTCTATAGCATCCCCAAAAGATCACATTAACTCTCCAACAGTAGATTCAAACTAAATGAAATCTTTGAAATGCCAGAGAAAGAATTCAAAAGATTTATTATTAAGTTAGTCAAGGTAATACAAGAGAAAGGTAAGAGCCAATATAAAGACATTTTTTAAAAATTCAGGATGTGAATGAAAACTTTCCTAAACAGACAGACATTTTCAATAAAAACCATCAGGGGAAGAGGCCAAGATGGCTGACTAGAAACAGTTGCAGTGGGAGGCTCCCACCAAGAAGAACGAAAATGGCAAGTGAATCCTGCACTGGCAACTGAGGTATCCAGGTTCTCTCATTGAGACGGACTAGGCGGTTGGTGCGACCCATGGAGAGAAAGGAAAGTCAAAGGTGGTGCCACAGCCCACCCGGGAGCCACACGGGACAACGGGAACTCCCACTCCCCGCCAAGGGAGGTGGTGAGTGATTATGCTACCCCACCCAGGAAACCATGCTTTATCCACGGGTCTGTGCAACCCATGGATCAGGAGAGCTCCCTCATGGGCCCATGCCACAAGGGCCTTGGGATCCAAGCACAGAGCTGTGCAGATTTTTGGTGGCCACAAAGCTGGAGGCTGCCTAAGACTACTGATATCCTGAGGGAGGGGCGGCTGCCATCACTGCCGCTGTCTGCCACCTAAGATAATTGTGCTCCCCAGGGGAGGGCCGGCGGCCATCACCATGGCTGCCTTCAGCCTAAAACAACTGAGCACCCAGAGGGAAGGGGCAGCAGCCACCACGGCAGTTCCAGTCTGCTGACTTTCCTCTGACAGTGCCAGGGAGACTGAACGGTTTGGAGTCAGGAGGAATTCCCCAAGTGCACCAGAATAGCTGTGACAGATCAATCATGGCCAGACTGCCTCTTTAGACTGGACCCTGACCTACCTCTTTTCACCAAGCTGGGGCTCCCTGCAGGATTTTCAGCAACTCCAGCCAGGGGTTTAGGGACAGAATTCTGATCTCCCTGGGACTGAGACCTTGGGGAGAGGGGTAGCCGTGGTATCTACAGATCAGCAAATTTAAGTCTTTCCTCCTGCTGGCTCTGAGGACTCCGGGCAGTCCAGACAAATGGGATTCCCACCAGCGCAGTACACCTCCTCTGCCAAGAGGTAGCTGGAATGCTTCGTTAAGCAGGTCCCAGATCCCATGCCTCCTGACTGTATGAGACACCCCAACAGGGGTCACCAAACACCTTACACAGTAGCATTCCTGCTGGCATTAGTTGGTGCCTGTGATGGTTAATATGGAGTGTCAACTTGATTGGATTGAAGGCTGCAAAGTATTGATCCTGGGTGTGTCTGTGAGGGTGTAGCCAAAGGAGATTAACATTTGAGTCAGTGGGCTGGGGAAGGCAGACCCACCCTTAATCAGTCACCAGCAAATATAACACAGGCAGAAAAAATGTGATAAGGCAAGACTGGCCTAGCCTCCTCCCCTACATCATTCTCCTGTGCTGGATGCTTCCTGCCCTCGAACATAAGATTCTATGTTCTTCAGTTTTGAGACTTGAACTGGCTCTCCTTGTTCCTCAAGCTTGCAGACAGCCTATTGTGGGAACTTGTGATCATCTAAGTTAATTAAATATAGAGATCCTAGAGGAAAGAGCAGGCAGCCATCTTTGCTGTTCTGTGGCCTCTGCTGGTGACACCTCCAGGTGCAGGAGGGACCCAGGTAAGGGTGAATAGGATCTGAAGCGGATCCCCAGCAAACCACAGCAGCCCTACAGAAGAGGGACCTGACTGTTAAAAGCAAGCAAATGGAAAGCAACAACAACAACAGCATCAACAAATAAGTCCCCACAAAAAAACCATCCCAAGGTCGGCAGCCTCAAATATTAAAGCTAGATAAACTCGTGAAGATGGGAGAGAATCAATTAAAAAAAAAAAAAAAACACCAAAAACTCAAAAAGCCAGAGTGCCTCTTCTCCTCCAAATGATTGCAACACCTCTCCAGCAAGGGCCCAAAACTGCACAGAGGCTGAGATGCATGAATTGACAAAAGTAGGCTGCAGAAAGTGAGTAATAATGAAATTTGCAGAGCTAAAGGAGCATGTTCTCACCCAATGCAAAGAAGCTAAGAACGAAGATAAAACATTACAAGAGTGTTATCCAGAATAGCCAGTTTAGAAAGGAACATAAATAACCTGATGGAGCTGAAAAACACAACACAAGAACTTTACAATGCAACCAGAAGTATCAATAGCTGAATAGACCAAGCAGAGGAAAGAATGTCAGAGCTTGGAAATCATCTTGCTAAAATAAGAGAGCGATTAGAGAAATACACAAGATTTCTCTAAAATACACAAGATTAGAGAAAAATAAATAAAAATGAATGAACAAAAGCTCTGATAAGTATGGGATTATGCAAAAAGACTGAACCTATGACTGATTGGGGTACCTGAAAGAGACTTGAAGAATGGAACCAAGTTGGAAAACATAATTCAGGATATCATCCAGGAGAACTTTCCCAACCTGGCAAGACAGGCCAGCATTCAAATTGAGAAAAGTGAGATACTCCATGAGAAGATCATCCCCAAGACACATAATGTCAGACTTTCCAAGGTCAAAATGAAGGAACAAATGTTAAGCACTGCAAGGGAGAAAGGCAAGGTAACCTCAAAAGGAAGTCCATCAGGCTAACAGTGGACCTATCAGTGGAAAACCTACAAGCCAGAAGAAATTGAGTACCAATATTCAACATTGTTAAAGAAAAGAATTTCCAACCCAGAGTTTTATATCCAGCCAAACTAAGCTTCATGAGTGAAAGAGAAATAAAATCCTTTTCAGACAAGCAAATGCTGAAGGAATCCATCACCACCAGGTCTGCCTTACGAGAGCTTGTGAAGGAAGTACAAAAAATAGAAAGTAAAAACTGCTACCAGCCACTGCAAAAACACACTGAAGTACAAAGACCAATGACACTATAAAGAAACTGCATCAGTTAATGCAAAAAATAACCAGCTGGCATCATGATGACAGGATCAAATTCACACATAACGATATTAACCTTAAATGTAAAGGGGCTAAATGCTCCAATTAAAAGACACAGAATCACAAGCTGGATCAAGTCAAGACCCATCCGTGTGCTGTATTCAGGAGACCCATCTCTCATCCAAAGATAAATTGGCTCAAAATGAAGGGATAGAGGAAAATTTACCAAGCAAATGGAAAGAAACAAACAAACAAACAAACCAGGGGTTGCAATCCTAGTTTCTGACAAAACAGTCTTTAAACCAACAAAGATCAAAAAAGACATGACGAGTTGATGGGTGCTGACGAGTTGATGGGTGCAGCACACCAACATGGCACAAGTATACATATGTAACAAACCTGCACGTTATGCACATGTACCCTAGAACTTAAAGTATAATAATAATAAATAAATTTAAAAAAAAAAGACAAAGAAAGGCATTATATAATGGTAAAGGGATCAATTCAACAAGAAGCGCTAACTATCCTAAATATATATACACTCATTACAGGAGCACCCAGATTCATAAAACAAGCTCCTAGAGACCTACAAAGAAATGGAGACTCCCACACAATAACAGTGTAGACTCCCACACAATAACTCCCACACTTTAACATCCTACTGTCAGTATTAGACAGGTCATTGAGATAGAAAATTAACAAGGATATTCAAGACTTGAACCCAGGTCTGGATCAAGTGGACATGATAGATATCTACAGAACTCTCTACCCCAAATCAACAGAATATACATTCTTCTTGTCATCACATGGCACTTACTCTAAAACTGATCACATAATTGGAAGTAAAACACTCCTAAGCAAATGCAAAAGAACTGAAATCATAACAAACAGTCTTTGAGACCACAGTGTAATCATATTAGAACTCAAGATTAAGAAACCCACTCAAAACCATACAACTACATGGAAATGGAACAACCTGCTCCCGAATGACTCCTGAGTAAATAATGAAATTAAGGCAGAAATCAAGAAGTTCTTTGAAACCAATGAGAACAAAGACACAACAGACCAGAATCTCTGGGACACAGCTAAAGCAGTGTTAAGGGAGAAATTTATAGCACTAAATGTCCACATCAAAAGCGAGAAAGATACTAAATCAACACCTAACATCACAACTAAATGAACTAGAGAATGACGAGAAAACAAACCCGAAAACTTAGACAAGAAATTACTAAGATCAGAGTGGAATTGAAGGAGATAGTGACATAACAAAAACCTTAAAAATCAATGAATCCAGGAACTGATTTTTTAAAAAAAATTAATAAAATTAAATAAAATAGACTAGCTAGACCAATAAGGAAGAAAAAATAGATGAATCTAATAGACTCAATAAAAAATGATAAAGAAGATATCACCACTATCCACAGAAATACAAACAACCATCAGACGATACTATAAGCACATCTATACAAATAAACTAGAAAATATAGAAGAAATACATAAATTCCTGGACAGATACACCCTGCCAAGACCAAACCAGCAAGAAATTAAATCCCTGAACAGACCAATAGAAAGTTCTGAAATTGAGGCAGTAATAAATAGCCTGCCAGCCAAAAATAAATAAATAAAATAAAAACCAGGATCAGACAGATTTACATCTGAATTCTACCAGAAATACAAAAAGGAGTTGGTGTCATTTCTTCTGAAACAACACCAAACAATTGAAATGGAGAGACTCCTCCATAACTTATTTTATGAGGCCAGCATCATGCATCATCCTGATACCAAAACCTGGCAGAGATACAACAAAAGAAGAAAACTTCAGGCCAATATCCCTGATGAACATTGATATAAAAATCCTCAATAAAATACTGGCAAACCGAATGCAGCAGCACATCAAAAAGTTTATCCACCATGACCAAGTTGGCTTCATCCCCAGGATGCAAGTCTGGTTCAACATACACAAATCAATAAATATAACTCATCACATAAACAGAAATAAAGACAGAAACCATATTACTATCTCAATAGATGCAGAAAAGGCTTTAGATAAAATTCAACATCCCTTCATGTTAAAAACTCTCTATAAACTCGGTATTGATGGAACATAATTTAAAATTATAAGAGCCATTTATGGCAAATCCACAGCCAATATTATACTAAATGGGCAAAAACTGGAAGTGTTCCCCTTGAAAACTGGGCAAAACAAGGATGCTCTCTGTCACCACTCCTATTAAACATAGTATAGGAAGTTCTCGCCAGGGCAATCAGGCAAGAAAAAGTAATAAAAGGTATTCGAATATGAAGAGAGGAAGTCAAACTTTCTCTGTTGGAAGATTACATAATCCTATATCTAGAAAACCCCATAGTCTCAGTCCCAAAGCTTTTTAAGCTGATAAGCAACTTCAGCAAAGTCTCAGGATACAAAATCAATGTGCAAAAATCACGAGCATTACTAAATACCAACAAGAGACAAGCAGAGATTCAAATCATGAATGAACTCCCATTCACAATTGTTACAAAGAGAATAAAATACCTAAGAATACAGATAAAAAGGGAAATGAAGACCTCTTCAAGGAGAATCTAAACCACTGCTCAAGGAACTCAGAAAGGACACAAACAAATGGGAAAATATTGCATGCTCATGGATAGAAAAATCAATATCATGAAAATGGGTGGTAAGGGCTATTTTCTATAAAGTAATTTATAGATTCAATGCTATTCCCACTAAACAACCATTGACATTCCTCACAGAGGAAAACAATAATGAACATTGGAGACTCAGAAAAGTGGAAACTGGGAGGAGGGTGAGGTATGAAAAACTACCTATTGGGTACAAGGTACAGCACTTGGGTGATGAGTATGCTAAAATCCCATGGTGCACCACTATACAATTCATCCATGTAACCAAAAACCACTTGTACTCTGACATCTATTAAATTAAAAAATTAAAATAACTTTAAAATAAAACAAAATGAAAAAGTAAATTAAATGTGTGTGAAGCACTGGAATGTCTATTTAAGTATAGAAATGTCTATTTCTCAAAAGAAGACACATAAATGTTCAAGTATATGAAAAAATGTACAACATCATTACTCATTAGGGAAATGCAAATTAAAAGTGCAATAAGATATCACTTCACACCTGTTAGAATGGCTTTTACCAAAAAGAAACAAGGTGTTGGTAAGAATGTGATGATAAAGGATCCCTTGTTCATTGTTATTGGGTGTAAGTACAGCCATTATGGAAACAGTATAGAGGTGTCTCAAAAAATGAAAAACAGAACTACCATATGATTCCTACTTCTGAAGGAAATAAAATCAGTATGTCAAAAGATAGCTATACACACTCCTATGTTCATTGCAACACTATTCACAATAGACAAGATATGGGCACAACTTAAGTGTCCATCAGTGGATAAATGGATAAAGCATATGTGGTATATAAACATAATGGAATACTATTCAGCCTAAGAAAAGAAGAAAGTCTTGTCATTTGTCACAAAATGAATGAACCTGCGGGGCATTACATTATGTGAAATAAGACAAGCACAGAAAGGCAAATATTGTATGACCTCACTTACACGTGAACTCTAAAAAAGGTCAACTTACAGAAGCAGAGCATAGACTGATTGTCACCAGAAGCTGGAAAGAGGGCAAATAGATGCTGGTCATAGGGTATAAAGTTTCAGTTAGACAGGATGAGTAAGTTCTGGATACCTATTGTACAGCATGGTGACTACAGATAATAAATAATGTAGAGTGTATTTGGAAATTGCCAAGAGTGTAGACTACAAATATTCTCACCACACACACAAAAAGATAAATATGAGAGGTGATGGATATTTTAATTAATTTGACTTAATCATTCCACAATGTGTGTGTGTGTGTGTGTGTGTGTGTGGAAACATCACATTGTACTCCAAAAATATATATGATTTTTAATTGTTAATTATTAATAAATAAAAGTCCATATACTTCACAAATCAATTCTCTTTTTAAGAGAAACTAAGTTTCATAGTGGTCCACTTTTGAGAGAATAACATATTTGGAATTCTAAGGGAAATGGCCAGACTTATCAAATGTCACCCAAAGATCCTGGCTTGAAAGTAGCACAGAAGCATGGGGAAATCCAAAGTTAGACTAAGTGTGGAGAGCAGAGCATCTCTCATCTGTTGGTGGTGGAGTTTCCTGACACGTGGCTACAGCAACAGATCAAGTCACCCTTGCATAGATCTGCCACCTCCCAGAGAAATACAACTTCCATCAATTTACGTTCTCATGATGGGAGGAGGGAAATCTTTTCCAACAATTATTGGGTGTAACTCTGCAAATGGATGTCACAATACATGAAATGGGAAACTGTTTAATTACTGCTGTTAGCTCTGATACCTTCTCTCTACAGATTTCTCACCAAGACCAAGCCAAAATAACTTAGCCCTAGCAGATCAAGAAAAACAGCCAGCACCAAATAGCCTCAGCCCTTCCCTAGCACAACCTTCAAATATTCATGTGCTAGACCCTGGGTGCTTCTCACCACCCCACACAGCCAGGCATCTCTCTGCCTTATGAACATTCGCTGTTTCCAGGGCTCCCTTGAAACACATTCCGGGAAGTGTACCCCATAGATGCCCTGATGTTGTGTTTTTCAATCAATGTTCAAACAAACCAAGACATTTTTGTACACTAGTTACGAGTGTGCTCTATGGAGTCATACTGGCTGTACCTCATCAGCTATGTGACCTTAGAAAAACGATTTAACAGGCCGGGTGCCGTGGCTCACGCCTGTAATCCCAGCACTCTGGGAGGCCAAGGCGGGTGGATCACGAGGTCAGGAGATTGAGACCATCCTGGCTAACACAGTGAAACTCCGTCTCTACTAAAAATACAAAAAATATTAGCCGGGCATGGTGGTGGGTGCCTATAGACCCAGCTACTAGGGAGGCTGAGGCAGGAGAATGGCGTGCACCTGGGAGGTGGAGCTTGCAGTGAGCCGAGATCACGCCACTGCACTCCAGCTTGGGAAACAGAGTGAGACTCTGTCTCAAAAAAAAAAAAAAAAAGAGAGAGAAACAATTTAACATCTCTGTGTCCAGTTTGACCACTGGTAAAACAAGGATAATAGAAGTATCTAATAATAGCATAATTTTCAAAGAAAATTTAAAAACATGACACATACAAATTTAGATTGCATAGCTCTCAAAGCTCTAACTCATTAAGTAGGAAACCAACAGGGTAAAAGTAGTTCAAAGAGCATTTGAAGAACTGACATTTTATAGACACTAGAATATCAGAATAAGATTGTTAGATTAGATACAAAACTGGTTAATGTCATAGAGGAAATACGTTCATAAACTTTGGATTTATCTTTTCCACTAGACCGAAAACATTTGCATCTCAATCAGACAAAAACCTACACATTGATGAATAAGTTAAAGAGTCTGGGCCCTATTTAGTCAATAGTAAGTGATACACAGGTACACACCCTACAGTTGCACTGTCAAATATGGTAACCACTAACCTCATGTAGCTATTTAAATTTAAATATAAATTAAATAGAAATAGATAAAACTGAAAATTCAGTTTCTCAGTCACTGTAGCCACATTTTATGTGCTCAGTGCCAGCTGTGACTAGTGGCTTCTGTGTTGGAGAGGACAGAATGGAGCATTTTGGCCATAGCTCAATGTTCTAGTGGACAGCACTGGCCCTAGAGAGTTCTCAAGTGAGTATATTAGCTTTCTGTTCGTGCTGAAACAAATTACTGTAAACAGCAGCTTTAAAAAACACACACACACAAATTCATTATCTCACAGCTCTGTAGGCCAGAAATCCAGGTTGGCTCAATTGGTTTCTCTGCTTCAGGTTTCCTAAGGCCAAAACCAAGGTGTCAGCCAGTTGAGCTCTAATCAGGAGGCTCTAGGAAGAAAGCACTTGTAGGCTCCATGATACTTAGTTGTAGGACTGTGGTTCCTGTTTCCCTACTGGCTTTCAGCCAGGTGGCCTTACTCTTAGAGGCTGTTTGCATTTTTTTTCTCCTGCTTTCTATGTGTCCCTCTCCAACAACACAACTCAGGTCCCTCCTGCCCTTCAAATCTCTGAATTCCCCTTCTGCTCTTGATGCACACCAGCTGAAGAAAGTTCTTTGCCTTTAAAGGGTCAATTGATCAGACTGTGTCCACATTGATAGCCTAGGATAATCTCCCTATCTTAAATTCTATCAGCTTTATTACATATGCAAAGTCCTTTTTACCTGTAACACAACAACTTACAGGACCCAGGAATTAGAGTGTGGACATATTTGGAGAGGTCATAGCGGTCTCATTTGACAATGTTGAGTGTGACTTTAAAAGAATGTGCAACCCTCTTTTTGCCTTATTTCTAAAGGTTGGCTAATTTTTTTTCACAACTTCCTAGGGCTATTGTAAAGACTAAATGCATATAACATATATATATAACATATATTGTAAAGACTAAATGCATATAACATATATAACCATATAACATGCTTAGAATAGATCTTGGTGTTATATGATCATTAACCTTTCTGTATCTACCAGCTGTTAGGTTGGAGTAATAATCGTTTCTTCAGTATGAGGCTGTTGTGAGATTTAAAATGTTAACATATTACGAACATATTACAGTGCTCTACACATAAAAATGGCTCCGAATTCCTTTGGTCTTGGTGAAGAACCAAAGGTGGCATGCTGACAAGCAGTGTTTCTGCCTGCTGGAGGGGTAGAAGAAAGAAGTTCCAGTACGTCTCCTCTCCACCCACCCTCTGGTGTCCTATATTCTAGCCACACACAGGGATGATACCACAGTCTGAAAATTTGTGCCATCAAAATTCACGTGTTGAAGCCCTAACCCCCAATAACTACATTTGGAGATAGGGCCTAACTTAAAATAATTAAGGTTAAACAATTTCATAAGAGTAAGGCCCTGATCCAATAGGATTAGTGTCTTTATAAGAAAGGAATGAGACACCAGAGTTCACAGGTCAGGTGAGGACACAGTGAGAAGGCGGCTGTCTGCAAGTCAGGAAAAGAGCTCTCACCAGCAACAAAATTGGCCAGCACCAAGATCAAGATCTTGGACTTCCCAACCTCCAGAATGGTGACAAATAAATTTCTGTTGTTTAATCTACCCACTCTATGGTACTTTGTCATGGCAACACAGGCTGAATAAAACCAAATCCACAAAGCCTCAACGAGGATGACTCAAAGTGAACACCACTCGCCCTCAATGAGCTGTTGTTCTCCAGTGAAATATCCCTCCCACAGAGGAAAATGGGAATCTGCTTGACTGTAGGCCAGAGAGGACAGAGGGAATAAAGACGAGCAGAATAATGCCTGTGTATTTCCTCCCAGGGAAGCCAAATCCGCCATTACAGGTTTAAAGTCATCCTATTTGTATGTAGCCTTTTGAGGTTAACATAAGGGCCAAAGGGCAGACTTTTATTGGCATCGTGTTAAAACCTAAGCTGAAGCCATCTTTTAATCTTGATTTTGGCCTTGTCTGTGATGCCTTTCCATCTTTAGTGTCCCTGAAACACCCCCCTGGGACTTCCAGCCACTGCAACTCTCTCACTTCATTTTACTCATTTTTGTTGCAGATGCAAATCAAAAGACAAGAATCCATGTATGCAAGAAATGTGCCTTTCTCTTGTAAAATTCTATGTAGTTTTTATTCAAAGCCCCTATTCACACCATGAGGCTCATATCAGTCAATATAGGATTCCCTACCCCTCTCTCCCCGGTATCTTAAGCACAACTTGAGTTTCACATTGAACCAAGGCTATAGGGACTATGTAAGGTTGAGAGGGTAGCAGGATAGGTGGCCTTTGACTGCCACCTAACCACACCCCTTCAGCTGGCATGTTCAGCATCCAGGTTCATTCTCAGTAGCTTTTCCTGCAGGACCCTCGTTAGCCATCAGTAGTTGCCTCCTAAGAGTGACTTTCCTGTAAGTCTGTGCTATCCTGAGCACATAGAATCAGTTTACAATTCCTCAGTCACGCTGGCTCTAGGTCTCTTCAGAGTTATCTGAGACCCATCTTCTGGGGAACCTCTTGTAGTTGCTTTTACTTGACTCTTGAACTGTCTTCTGGAAACAGTCTCCAAGCACAAGTATATCCATGCACACAGTCCTCAACACTCCTTGCTGTTTCTCCTTAGAATGTAGCCAGCCAAGCCTTGCTTTCCTGGCCCAGAAAGGTGAGTGCTCCAAGACTGGTCACATGGATAATCACTTAAAACTAATTCCTCAATTGTGTCAGATAGATAGCCCCTAAACATCTGGTTCAGATAATCCTCCCCTCACCCCAGCCCGAAACGTTCCACCAAATGTTGCAAAGAAAAAAATACAACCTGTGCAGCATTGCAGCTGGTCGGTGACCCAACGCTGCAGACTGACACCTGGGAACAAATCCACACCGGGAAGGAAGATCTGATTTCAGTGTGTTCATTTCCATGATTCAGGAATAAAGTCTTCTCTCACCTCCTGTATCCCCAAAACCTTGAGAGAAGAATGTCACCCTGAAAACAGACAAAAACCTTAGGGGATGCTGCCACCAGTGAGGCTGCCCCAGGGCTTTATGATATGAGCACTTAACATCTTTCAAGTGATCCCGCCAAGGCACCTGGCTCCATTTACTTATTATTGTGTTTCAAACCTTTATTGGTATTCCCAATGCATGCCAGGCTAGATCCGGAGTGACAAAGAGTAAGAGTTTCAGAGAAAATCTAAAAGAGCACTGACTACAAACTCCTGTTGTTACAGATTCATCCTGAGAGGGAAGGTTACACACCCAGAGTCACAAATTGCTTAAGTAGCATAGCTAGGACTAGAAGAACCTAGTATTGCTGACGATTCACAACCATGGGAAAACTGAGGCCTGAGGCTTGCAAGTACAGCTGGCTGAGAGGTCAGCTTAGATGTACAGACTTTCCATCCTCTTCAAAACCAACATTAGCTTCCAGGACAAAGGGAAAAAAAAATGTCAATTTTATTTTGTTCTGGGTGTTTTTGTAAGAAGGGCTTCTGAAAGCCAAAACAACTCCCTTGTTGCCAGAGAAGAGATCTTTGTTAGTAATCTGTTTGCTAGTCAGCTGATCTTAAGATCTTCCAGAAGCTCCAGGGTGTCTACTATGTTGAGATTTATCCAAGACTTATTGGCAGTTGTCACTTCACTTGCTTCATCAAGAAGGCTTCTGCCCATGAGGAGCTGCTTAAAAAGAACCTCACCATTAGGGGTGTTGTGCCTCTTGCATTCATTTTAATTCTCTGTGTTTACTCCAAACTCTATTACAGTTAATCATACACATGTCTATTTCCTCTTGTGGATATAGAGTGCTCTCCCTTCATCATTTCCTGCTTCACTCCCACACCCCTCTTTTCACACACCACTGCAACCACTTTCTATCTGATCTCTTGGTTTCCATCCACCACCAGTTATCAAAATGATCTTTGTAAAATGCAAAGCAACTCAAGTCTTCACCCCACTCCATCCTTGCTTAAGTGCTCCTCATGATCTCCTGCAGCCAGAATTAATTGAAGAATTTACTTCGAAAGACCCTCCATGATATTGCACCAAGCAGATCTAATCAGTTTTATCTTCTAATAATGCCTACATCCTCCTCCTAACCCTATGGACCGGTGAGACTAAAGACCACACCATTCTTCAAAACCATCACCCTTTTTTGTATTATTATACCATGCCACATGGCTAGAAAGTCTTCCTTCCACACCATCACATAAGTGTCTCCAAATCAACCTTCACCCAGTTCAACTGTCACCATGTTAGTTAACTATTTCTCACTGCCCTTGGAAAGTGACTTACTTCCTCTATTCCTGTGATACTGTACCCATTTATCCACCATATTCTACACTGTTGGCTAAAGCAAACTGAGAGTTCTCAAAGAGTAGGAACTGGGTGTTGTTCATTACTCATTACCTGGGTTCTTGATAAAATTCTTTCAATAAGTCTATGGCAAGACTTGCATCATTAATCTTTCTATTCGTAAGTCTTAACATAGTATCATGTCATACAGTAAACACTCAAATTACATCTAAAAAAAAAAAGAGAGAGGAAGGAAGGAAGGAAGGAAAGAAAAGAAAATGGGAGGGGAAGGGAAGGGAAGGGAAGGAAGGAAGGGAAGGGAAAAGAAAGGAAAGGAGAGAAGCCTGTCACCCAAGCTCACCTATGAGTTCTTCCCTTCATTTCCACTCTCTGCCTGGGTCAGTAACACTACTTGTTCTTTGTGCAATTCCCTAACTTTGGGCTTCTCTGGATGAAGGTGCTGAAGCCATATTTGCAGTACATGACAAAAAATTTTCCTATATTCTCCCATTAAGAGCATCAGTAAATTAGATTAGTGGTTTTGACATTTTTCTGCCTGCTTGTTGACCTAATCCTCTAAATAGAGCCTCTATATTCCTTTCTCATGGCCCATCTCAGTGTTTATAAGGTGGTAGAAGTTGTGGGACTTACCTGTCGCTGGGCCAAGGTCAGAGAGAGCAAAGCACAGCTTTATTAGACCTTGGAAAAGTTCCCAATAGGAGGCTCCTTCTCACATACATAGGTTGTAACTGGTAAAATATCCTGTAGCAGCTTCTAACTCCACTGAAAAGGCAGACCACGGCCAGTAACCCTCACCTAATATATCAATGTAAATCTTATTTCTATCACCTTTTATTCCTCACTCCTTTCTGTGCCCAAGCTGTATGAGGTCACTAGGAAATTGTTTGAGTTTCCTTCCCCAAATATGGAGGAACCCACTTCACATTGCCTCTTTTTTTTTTTCCTCTGCTTAGATTCACTACCAGTTGGGGATTAAAAGTTTTATGTCAATGTTATGGCAGAATTGGAGGCTTCTAGAACTTGGGGTACCTTAAAAAGTTATTTGTCTGGGTTTCTCATTACAGTGGAGGATGCAGAGGGTGTACAAGAGAATAAGTCCACTGTTGTCATTAAGCAGAAGTAAACTGGCTAAAGAAGTACTCTGAAAACTGCTACCCACATGGTTTTCCTCACTCTGGCGCCAGAATCTTAACTGAAATAGACAGTGCTGTTCAAGCAGCTCAGGTGTCTCTATAGAGCAATGCGTGGAGGGGTCTTAAACTCAGGATTTTTATAATAACAGTTAATTTTAAAAGATTGACTTCCATGCTTTATGTTGAAAACTAGCTATAGTTGTCTCCATTGACAATCTAAGCTTGTATTCATTAAAAAAAAAACCTATCAATTTTAGTTCTTCCTTGCTAAGAAATGTTAGAAAGTTTCTAGCTGGACAGAGTAAAGAAAGACTCCTAGCTCTGGTCCACTCTGGATTTTTCGTCTTCCTCCAGGCTATGTTAACCCTCTTAGGGCCCCACATTGTTTTCTTCCCTTGTGATCTGCCACTTCCTTTCCTGAGTCAAGGTCATATTTTCAGTTTCAGCTTGTGCTTTTCTCTAAGCTTTTTTGCTATGGTAATAAAAGGCCAGTTTTATATTTGACAACTTTTTGTAAAATGGTCAACTGAGGGGGGTCTAACATACAAATGGATTTGCTCCATTGGCTGGAAGCAGGGTGACTTGATATTTCCTGTGTAATGTTAATAAGTATTTGCCTTGTGTGGAGCAAGTCAGAATTTTTCCTATTTAACTATTTCATGCCTCTGCTCCCTGGATTACATTAGCAGGGAGGAATGAGTCCTTTGGGAGTGGTTAGTACAATAGGTTTTCGTTTCTAATATAGCTTGACCAGTTGCAATAAGATTCCAGAAGAAAAAAAAATTGCCTAAATTAAAAGCATGATTTCTCCTGGACAGAGATCTAAATCCCAGTCTAATGAGGCTTAGTTCCTTTAAAGAACATTTAATCTGGGTAAGGATATTAACTCCTTACACAAAAGACACTCAGCTAAACAGTTTACATTATTATTTCATTTAATTCTCACAACATCACAATGAGATAGATATTATTATTATTACAAATAAAGATTCTAAGGCTTAAAGAGATTAAGTTGTGCAATACTACACATATATTAAGTGGCAGAATTAATTCCATATATACATGTGGTTCTACAGCAAAAACTTAGCATTTAACCATTGTACTAAAATGCTCAGGCACCCATAGGCATGGATAGTGCTGAATCTCTGTATTGCAATGGGAAACAAACCTATGCTTTAGATGCAAGCCAGGGTACTTAGAATACACTGGCAGTTTCTGGACTGCCAGTTTAGGTGCCATCCTTTTAGAACTGGCTAGTAATCTCTTAAATACTTCCAAATTTGATATCTCTGAGCTATTTATCTTCAGTCTTTCAAAGTCTCAACACTTTTGCAAGCTTACCTCTTGATGAGGGTAGAGATGAAAGTAGAATGTGTTAGACACCAGGGTTTATCTGTAAAGGGGAAGGAGAGATTATGACTTGGGTGATTAAGTGGGGGTGGGGGGTGTATCCTGATGAAAGAAAATCATATCAGAAAGCTCAGCTGAATGTCTTCAAGATCTGAAGACACAAACATGTGAACCGCTTTGCCTTTTACAAATTCCTTTTGCTTAAACCCATCTTGGCTTCCTATTTTCTATTCTCTAATTATTCTCAGTCCCAACTCATTATACTTTTCATATGGGATTCCATACTTCAGACTTATTTTATTCTGATTCTTTTTGTGCACTGTTCTGTGTATGCCTATTAAATCTAGTTGAATTTTAGCATTGATGAAGTATTCTAGTCCCATACTGATTTTCTTCCCAATTGTCCTATTCAAATTGAGGCATGAAAATCTCCAACTATTATTATTGAATTGCCTATATCTTCCTTCGATTCTGTCAGTTTTTGTTTCATTTGTTGTGGGACACTGTTTTTAGGTTTATTTTAGTTATATGTTTATAATCATTATATCTTATGGTAAATTGACATTTTTATTAATATATAATGCCATCATTTGTCTTTTGTAACAGGTTTTTACTTAAAGCCTTTTTGTCTGATATTAATATAGTCACTCAGCTCTCTTGGTTACTGTTTGAATGGTATAAATTTTTAAATTATTTTACTTTCAGCCTACATGCTTCTTTGAATTTAAGGGTGTCTTTTGTAGACACCATATATTTAGATAATTTTTATCCATTCTGCGGATCCCTGCCTTTTAATTGAAGTATTTAATACATTTACATTTAATGTATTTACTGATAAGGTATGATTTATGTATGCCTTTTTGCTATTTGTTTTCCATTTCCTATGTCTTTTTTGTTTCTCTATCCTTAAATCATTGCATTCTTTTGTGTCAAGTAGGTATTTTTTTAGTCTGCTATTTTATTCCCCTTGTTTCTTTCACTTTTTTTTAAGTCATGTATTAGTGTTGTTCCGGTCATTACAATACTGTATTTTGACTTATAACATTCCAGCTGAGATTAATATCAACCTAATTTCAGTAGTATATAAAACTTTGTTCCCTCATCTCTCCTTTGTGCAGTTATTGTCATACGAATTGTCCTTATGTGTCATATGACCATCAACATAGATTTATAATTATTGCTTTATACAGTTGTCTTACAAATTATACAGAAGAAAAAAGTTACAAATAAAAAATACATTTATACTTTCTTTTGTATTTACCTATTTAGTAACCTTTACTGATGTTATTTCTTTATGCAGATTTGAGTTACTCTCTAGTGTCATTTATTTTAGCCTACAGCATTCCTTTAGTATTTGTTGTACAACAAGTCTGATAGTGACACATTTTCTCAGTTTCTGTTTATCTTGTAATGTCTTAATTTCACCTTCAATTTTGGAGGATAGTTGTGCTGGACACAGAATTCTTGGCTGACAGTATTATTTCTCATCACTTTGAATAAACATTCAGTTGACTTCTGGAATCACAGTTCCTAATGAGAATTAGCTGTTAATCCTACTAAGGGTCCCTTGTACATGGCCATTCACTTTTCTCTTGCCACTTTTAAGAGTCTCTCTTTGTCTTTGATTGTGATGTGTCTAAGTGTGAATCTCTTCAAGTCTGCACTACTTGGATTTCATTGAGCTTCTTGGGTGTCCACCTTAATATATTTTTATCATATTTGGAAACTTTTCAGCCATTATTTCTTCAAATATCCCATCTGCCCATTCTCCTTTCCCTTTTTCTCTCCTCTCCTCCCCCTTTTCTGCTGACACTTCTCATCCTTTTCCCTTTCTTTCTCTTTTCTTTCTTTCTTTCTTCCTTTATTCTTTTCCTCCTTCTCCTTCTCCTCCCCTTTATTCTTTTTCTTCTTTTTTCTTCTTCTTTTTCTTCTTTCTTCTTCTCCCTGTTTCCTCCTCCTCCTCTTCCTCCTCCTCCTCCTCCTTCTTCTTCTTCTTTTCTCTCTCTCTCTCTCTCTCTCTGTGTCTCTCCCCCTCTTTCTCCCCACCCTCCTCTTTGAAGACTCCTACTATGTGAATACTGGTATGGTTGATGGTATCCCACAGGTCTATCCAGCTCCTTTCATTTTTTGTTGTTCTGTTCCCTTTCTGTTTCTCAGAACAGATAATTTCAATTACTTGCATTTAAGTTTGTATATTATTTCTCCCACCTGTTCAAGTGTCCCTATGGTGACTTTTTATTTCAGTTATTGCACTTTTCAACTCCATGATTTTGATTTGGCTGCTTTTTATTATTTTTATCTTTACTGATATTTTCAATTTGTTGAAAACTCATTCTTCAGCTCTCCTTTACTTTAAACATGTTTTCCTTTAGCTCTTTAGATATACTTTAAATAGCCTGTTTAAAGTCTTCCTCTAGCAAGTCCAACATTTGAGCTTCCTCAAAGACAGTTTCCAGTGACTGCTTTTTCCTGTGTAAGAGTCATACTTTCTGGATTCTGTGCATATCTCATAATTTTTGTCAAAACTGAACATTTTAGGTAATATGGCAATCCTGGATTCTACCCTCTGCCCCCAACCAGGGTTTGTTGTTGTTACTGTTTGCTGTTATTTCTATTGTTTGTTTAGTAATTTTTCTGAACTAGTGCTGTAAAATCTGCACTCTTTGACATGTATCGACACGGAAGTCTCTGCTCTGTTAACATAGTGGTCAACTGAACAGAGATGTCCTTAAGTGCCTGGAACCAATAAGCCCCCAAGTCTTTGACAAATGGTTCTATGTGCATACTGAACATGCCTTCAACATTTAGCTAGACAGTTAACTACTCTGTTTTAATTTTCAGTTTCCCCTAAGTGAAGCCTCAAAGTCCGACACTGGTGAGAGCTTAGAACCTTCTAGGCCTTCCCTGAGCATTCATACATACCACAGCATGCACATGGCCTTCTAGATACTCAGGAATGTGTCAGAGCTCTTCAGAGCCCTTTATGGACATCATTTCAAGCATTTCCTGTTAAGCTGTTATTTGCCCCAACTATTATTCACTACCACAGGCAGCCATGATATTAAACAAACGCTCCTAATTGTTTTTCATAAATGACCCTAAGAAAAAAGCTATTCATACTAGGTGATCTCTGAATCAGTTAAATAAGACTGCTTTGAGAATGGGGTCTTCCAGGGAACCACCAGGCAGGTCAAAAAAAATAACAATTCTCCAGAAACAGGATTTTGAGAGTTCCAACCCTCTTTTGCCCCCTCTAGTGGCAGCCAAGCCTGGGGTTTTTACTGTGTTCATAGTCTGTTGGTTTTCAAGGTTACCATGGAGCTGGAAATGAAGGGATGAGAATAGGAAAAATTAACACTGCACTGTTCATATCAGGTTTTAAAATTCAGCTGTTCTTCTTAAATGTTCCCTGAATTTTCCCCAAACCTTTTATTAATTTCTGCAGTTTTTAAAAAGTTAATTCTGAAAATGTTTGCGCTTGTTCTTATTGCTTTTATGGAGGAGAGGACTTTCAGAGGCCCTTATTCTACCATTTTCACTGATACCCAAACCAGACTCACTTTATGTCAGTGTTTCTTTGCTCTGTTTGATCCACTTAAGCTTCTGAGTGCTCTTTATATTCTTTTTTATTCCAATTTATTCATTGCCCATTTTCAATCAAGACTTGTTTTTCCTATCTAAAGTCTTTCAAATATTTTTTTGCTTCTACTGCTGTTGGCCTTAAGTAGGAGTTTTATCATCTGTTACCCAGATAACTTCAACAGTGTCCAAACAGGTCCCTTTGCAGCATGTCTTATACTATTCTAATCCATTCACCACCCCAGACACATTGATCATTTTGAAACATAAAACTGACTGACTTTCTCTTTTCTTATGTAAGCTCTTCCATAGATTCACATTATCTCCAGAATCAAGTCCAATCGTGGCCACGGCAGAGTATACAAGGCCTGCTTGATTTGGCCCTAAATCTCCCCTCTGCCCTTGCAAAACCTAACCCAGCCATACAAATATGTGCAATTCATATCAATTCTGCTCTGTCTCGTTAGTATTCTTGTCCCTTGTTCCCTTAGTGAATCAATCAATCAATTAATTTGGTACATATTTTCTAAGCATTTACTATGTGTCAAGCCCTACACAAGGCACAAGAGAAAAGAAAGTGAATAAGAACAACAATGTTCTTCTTCCTGTGGATTTTATATACAGAGTTGGAGACAAGTAAATAGATAAACAAACTGAATAATTACAGAATGCTGTAACTGCAATGCAGAGAGTAAATGGAATGGTTCTATGGGCATACTGAACATGCCTTCAACATTTAGCTAGACAGTTAACTACTCTGTTTTAATTTTCAGTTTCCCCTAAGTGAAGCCCCTAATAGAAACAGGAGAAACTTTTTTATTAATCAGTGTGAAAAGCAAATTTCTCTCTAAAGAAGAAACATTTGCACTGATACCTAAAGGATGAAAAGGAATCAATAAAGCAAAGACTCCCATGACAAAAGCCTGAGACCAAAATTAAAATCAAAGTGGGACAAAGGCAGAGACTAAATGAAAGGCAGATAAAAATAAAAGTAGAGAAAAGTTGTCCCAGAAACCCCCACACATTCCAATGAACACATACACACACACATGCATACACACACACATGCACACACACACATGCACACACTCCCACACATGCCACACTTAACTTAGATTCCTCAAGTGAGTAACTGCTGGATGCACCAGCTGACAGATGGGAAATCCTTGCACAGAGCTATGACAAGGGGAAGTCTGTGGGGAAAGGTGCTGTTATTTAGCTAGCCCACCCCTGCTGAGTGAGTCCAAAGTTTCCCTTGGATTCATTCCCACCTGAACTTCCACCCTCATGAGTTAAAAAGGCCTTTTACATGCATGTTTTACACAAAGAAAGAGATGAGGATTAAGTAGCAGCTGCTTAGGTTTGGGTGTAGAGAAGAAACACATACATATGTATGCTTGGCTGTAAAATGATTATATTTTGAAACGAAACTTAAAACCTTCCAGCTATGCTTCTCGGAGTTGTGATCCAGCTAAGGAGTGTTGGGTAAGCAAAGCCCTTTATGGGAGATGGCAAGAGGAGTGAGAACGTGTTCCACAAAAAGAAGTGTTGATGGAGGAGGTGATAGACTCTTGCCACTGACTGAGTATCCAGCCCTCAGAAGCAGATCCTGCTGACGTTGGGGATTTCTTGTAGAAGTAGATCCATGGCCTGATGGTCCTGAGTAAATTCTTCCTGGTTCCAGTACATTCTTCATTCATTCACTTAACAAATAACTACTGAGTACCTACAATGTGCCAGCCCTTGATCTAGGTCCAAAGATACATCTGTGAACAAGTACAGATCCCTTGTTGAATTATGTTCTAGTGAGGGGAAAGACAGATGGCAGGTAAATAAATGGGTAACATAGAGAATGTGTTGGATGTTAATAAGCACTATGGAGAAAAGCTAAAGCAGGATAGTGAATTAAGAAGTGCTGAGGGGTTCTGCATTTAGGCAAAATTGTGTAACAGGAACCAGATTTACCCTTCCATTTAAAATAACTGAAAATCTGGGTAGGGGGGAAGTATATGAAACAATGGTTTTCAAGTCACTGGTGATAAATGGCAGTGATCCCTGAGTGACAGAAAACAAATTAAGTGAGGTTACTTCTTGGAGAGAGTCCCTAGACTGGGGTGCAGAGAGAAAGAACACAGGCAGAGCTGATTTGAGAATGTGATGCTGAGAGTTTGGCGAGACCAAGGCCATGAAAGTTTTTAGGAAAGAGTATCAGAAAGAACAGAACTGTCCAGAGAGAAAATTCTGAAGATCTTCAAAGGATGCATGTTGAGAATTTAGCAGAGTACTGATCACCACATGCATGTGAGGAAACTATCCAAGGCAGGGGGAAGAATGACCTTGAGGTAAAATGTGCCTGGTGTACTCCAGAAGCCTAATGCAGCTGTAGTGATCAAGGAGAGAATAGGAAACACAAAATCAGAGAGGTATTGGGGAGCAACTCAGGTGGGGACTTACAAGCCATTGGAAAAACCTTGGCTTTTGCAAGTGAGACAGGGATGATGGGAGGATATTAAGCATAGGAGTGGCATAATCTGACTTATGTTTTAATTTAAAATAGTTGCTCTGGATACCGAGTGAAAAATAGATTTTCAGGATAAGGGCAAAAACAATGGAGCACTGTGGAGGTTACTGTTATAATACAGGCAGGAGGTGATAGTTTCCAGGGCCAGGATGGAATAGTGGAGGTGTTGAGAATATATCAGATCCTGGACATATTTTTGAAGAACCAACAGGATTCATTAACAAATTTATTCCAGAAAGTGAGACTGCTTAATATTAGGAAATCTTTCTAATAAACTTGCCTTGCATTTTATTCCTTTTGATCTCCACAATAGAACTCACAAGCTAACTTAGGCCTTTCTCCAAAGAACACCATCTATTCTCTTCTATGTTTTCTTTTTCTGGGACCAGAGGGTAAAGATCTGACATGTGGTCTGGGTGTTGAGTACAATAAAATAGAAAGAACAGTTGCCTGCTTTAGCAGGCAGCCTAACTAGCTTAGGAAAAGTTGGTGTTTACTACGACCCAGGCTTACCCTCCAGGGTTCTTTAAATTATCATATGATCTTCTTTGTAATTATTCCTTGTGCATATTTTCTTCTTAGAAACTTCATTAGGAAGAATGGAAATAACTTGAGATAAGACTCTGATATTCCCAGTTCCTCAAACCAATTCCCATCTAATGTTACTCCAGATTCATACATTACCTCTAACAACATGTTGTTTATATATAATTGATCACCTTAATAAATTAATAGAAAAAAATTTATTTCAACAAATGTTTAAACATTATGTGATAAAATTTTAAATTCACTGTTTACCTTAAATCTTAATTAAAGAGAATAGAATATTTTCTTAACAAGATATATGGTATTGATCTTAAAATTAATTAACAGAATCATCCCCAATTGTGGTACCTCAGATAAATTCCTATTAAAGTCAAGCATAAGACAAGAACAATCAGTACTTCTACTTTTATTTATCATTCTTATGGAACTTTTAAACAATACCATACACTGCAATAAAGAAATAACTCACAAATGTTAAACATAGAGGGCAGAGCTGTATTTATTTACAAAATATATCATAGTATACCTGTAAAGCACAAAAGTAATTGAATGAAAAGCTGTTGAACTAATAGGATAGTTCAATAATGGGACCAATTTTGAAAAACATATTTTTAAATAATTTTTTCTATATAACAAAAATAATATATTATAAAATATAATATAAAAATCCCTTTGGCAATAACAAAAAGATTGTAAACTCCAATGAATAGGCCTAAAAATAAATGTGCTGGGGTCATATTATGAGCACTTATATGCTGCTTATAAAATTTATCCTATAGTTGATATAATACAATGTGTAAAGTTAACACTTTGAGCATGGAGGAATCAAAGGAAAAGTGACAGTATTAGAGGATGGCAGGTCAGCTGAAGGTCCACTGGTATATTTTAGGCAAGACATGCTAAGGCTCTGAACAGAGTGACAATAGGTAAGGTGAAGAGGAGAAAAATTGACCAATATTTAGTAGCTAGAACTGACAGCAGGTGGTAAGCAATTAAATGAGAAGTGAAGGGAGTAGTCCAGGGCAGTTTCTAGCCTTCTAGAACTCATTGACTGAGACAGGAAACACAGAGGGAGGAATAGGACCTAGGGAGGAAGAAAAGATGACTCTTTATTGAGATGTGCTGGATTGTAGGTGCTATGAGATATCAAAATGAAAGTCCAAGTACCTTTGATGTTTGATTCTAGATGTAGAGTAGAATTTATTTTCATTCATTCCATTTATTAAATGAGTATTTATTGAGATTTTAGCCAGAAATGTAAACTTAATAGTCATCAGCCTATAGAGTTTCAAGAATAGAAGTGATTATGGAGGAAGAATGGATACAATGAGAAGAGAAAATGGGGCAAAGGACAGATCTCTAAGACTCATCAATATTTAACATCAAGCAGAAAAGAAGGAGCCATACAGGAATATAAGAAGGAGTGATAAATGAGATATTTATCAAGAGATAAAATGGAAATTCAGGTTAACATAGTGCCACTGAAACTAGAGATGAGAAGGAAGGGGCGATTAATTGTACCTAACTGTAGGGAGTGGTTAAGTAATACGGGATTTTAAAAGAGCTTGTTGTATTTCAAAATCAGGAAAATATTGGTGATTTTCATTTAAATACTTGTAAGGATAAATAAGAAAAAAAATAAAAGAGAGATCAAAAGATGAAGAAAGCAAAAGAAAAAAATGAGGTATGTCTGTGAAAAAGAAAGGAAGCTATAAGACTGAAACCATGTGCAATAACAGTCAAGGGAGTTTTTAGTATAAGAATCATTGTCTCATGGTAGTTTTATGGGAATCCTTGTTCAAAGATCAAAGGCGATTCCATTCTATTTACCATGCTTCCAATCAATTAATAAATATTTCTAAACTAAGGTAGCAAATAAATAATTTAGAACTCATAAAGGGAGACATAAGTGATATAGAATTAATTAAAAGAAAGTTTCCTTTATTTTCCATTTAAGATAATGTTATATAATATCCCAAAGTTGCCCACAATGGTTTCTAGAAAGCTACCAAAACTTTCAAATGCAAGCCCAAATCTTGAGAGAAAACTTCTATTTTAACTCCAAAAGCTTAGCTTTGAATATCAAGAGCGAGGCATTTAAATAATTATATTCATAAAGTTAATACTGTAAATTAGTGTTTTTTAAAATCAATGTAGTAGGTTACAACTAGATTTTTTAAATGAGGGACAAGAATAGAATAAAACACCAGGGTATGTTATACATAATGATCATTATGTTTCTTGATTTTTTTACTTTAAGTGTGGTATGTATATGTGTGTGTGTGTGTGTGTACTGAGCCTTAATGTGAAACATATTACTTACTGTGAGCTGTGTCAAATTAATTTGGGAAAACTTTGAAGAAAAGCCTGATTGCCCAGCCTCTCAATAGATAAATGAGCCCCAACTGAGAGAATGCATCAAACAAGAGGTGACCAAAGTCATGAAAGAATTGAAAAAATGGAATAGCAGGAAAGATGCAGCCGTAGGCTAAGCCTGAGATAGACATTTGGGAGAACGGAGAGTATTCCCAGAAAAAGGAGCAGCAGATATAAAGATGAGAAGGTATGTGTCTCAGTTTATTTGAACTACTATAACAAAACATCCTAGATAGAATGGCTTATAAAGAGCAGAAACGTATTGCTTACAGTTCAGAAGGCTGGGAAGTCCAAGAACAAGGCACAGTAAGATTCAATGTCTGGCGAGGGCCTCCTTTCTGCTTCACAGATGACACCCTTTAGCTGGGTCCTCAGATGGCAGAGAGGTGAGACAGCTCTCTGGGGTGCATTTTAAAAGAGCGCTTATCCCATTTTTGATGGCTCTATCATCATGACCTAAGCATCTTCCAAAGGTCCCACCTCCTAATACCATAACCTCAGGAGTTAGGATTCACATATGAATTTGAGGGAACACAAATATTCAGGCTAGAGCAATGGAAAAATATAATGTATACACAGAAGTTAAAGAATAAGTCCATCTAGTTGGAGCCAAGTTGGACTGAATGATGGAGAACTGAGGTGATCAAATTGCAAGCTCACATAGTAGGTAGGCTTTTTGGTGGTCAATAGGGAATCATGGAATACGTTTGAGCTGGCAAATAATATGAAGATAATAGGGTGGCCTGGAGGGAAAAAAAAGCTGGAGGCAAGAACTTTTAGAAGTCTGGCAAATATCCAGGCCCAAGGAAATAGACAAGATTTGCAGCTGGGACCAAATAACAAATATGATGTGTCCTAGGATGAAAGCCGTCAAAGTTCTTGGAAATGGAAATCATTTCTAAGAATAAAAGTCTCCATCTCTTGGGCATTGCAAATAAATCTACTTATTAGTATTGCTAGAATAATTAGCTAGCTCCATTAATATCATAAATAAATACTTTATGCTTCTCAATGTGCTTTTGTATCCATTAGTCATTTCATTTTCATAATCACCTTAAGAGGAAGCAAGATGATATACTAATATCTCCATTTTAAAGATGAAGAAACTGTAGTCTAGAGGGGTTATCTAGTTTCCCAAGGTCACACAGTTAATGACAGGATTAAATTCACCAGATCTTCTCACTCTGAGGCCAGGATTCTCCCACTTGACAATAGGTGACACCACTCACGTTGTCATTCTCTAATAATGACCCATCAACTTGTTGACTAAAATTATTCCAAGAATTGAATTGGCTCAATATTTCAGGAAGAAAGCCTATTCAAAAGGTCACTGTGGCTTGGTGTAAGTTTATTTAATAAATATTTTTCTTATTTGGAGGTTTTAATTTTAAGTATGTGGTCTACTCTTTTTGTATGATTATTTGCTCAAAAAAATTTTTAGTCAGCAACACACCTCATAAAAATTTAATATGTTTCAGAGCTCTTTTTACTGTTTAAAAAAGCACAAATCAGGCATTCTTGCATTTTGAATGTGGCGCCCCTATAATTGGGCCCTCTCTAAGGAAGGCCCTTCCACACTCTGTAGGGGAATTGCTCTTTTAAAATAGAAACAACACTCAAAGAAGGGTTGTCCGAGATGATTCCTCCGTTCACACCACAAGTCTCAATACCAACCACTCCGATGTGCCCTGGCTTTCCTGGTCACCTGTATATTTCTTTCTTCAACTTGAAAAGACCTGCTGTCAAGTGTGTCTTTGGCTTTCAGGGCAGTAGAGCAAGATGATGACTCAAGTAGAATGGCCCTGGGTTCGAATCCCAGCTCTGGCTCTCACTAGACACGTAACTGTGAGCGGGTTAACTCGTGTCCCTGAGTATCATTTTCTCAGCTCTACCATAAAGTGGTTACATTTCATGTCACAGAGTTATTACCTGGATTTAAGGTAGCAAACTTGCAGCCACTGAACCTGAAGTGGCTTCTCATTGAATATTTATTACCTAAGAGCCAGTGACAAGATTTACCAATAGAACACTCACTAGGTTCATAATGGAGAGTTAGTGCTTTCGCCTCTCAGACTGCTCCTTTATGAGGCCCAAAGATTTATGCACATGGGCTCTGACCTGGTCAGATTCTATAACCAAATGCTTTAAGCAATGAGCAGGTAAAGTTTATTCGAAGTTGGAGAGCAACAATCCTGACTTCTTTATTTCATTCCATCAAAAAATATTTATTGGGAACTTACTGTTGTTCTGGGCATTGAGGATACAAAGATTAAAGAACATGGCAATGTTCTCACTCTCTTGAAGCTTATCTTACATTAGGGAATACAGGCAATAGGTAGGCAAGCCAGTAAACAAGACAGAATATCAGATAGTGATTGGTATACTGCAGAACATTAAAATAGGGTGGCGTGATAAAGTATTAGAGTCTACTCTAGATAGGGTGGTCAAAGAAGGTCTTTCTAAGGAAGTGACATTAAATCTGGGAATCAGGTGATAAGAGGGTTCTGGCCCAGGTAAAAATCAAGGGAAAGAGCAACCCAGGCAGAGGGAACAGCTCATTCAAAAGGCCTAAAATGGAAATCAGCTTGGAGTTCTCATGGACCAGAAAGAGCACCAGTGTGGCTGCATGAAAGTGTAGCTGTAATCTCAGGGAGAGGAGGGGATAATAGAAGATGCATGTAAGGAAGGAAGTAATCAGCTTATGTAGTACCTTGTAGGGCATGGGAAAGAGGTGGGATTTTGTTCTAAGAGGAATTGAGTTATTTATAGGATATTAAACAGAGAAGCACAATGACTTAAGTTTTCTCAATGTTCACTAAGTCTGCATTTTGGAAAGCAAGGACAGTACCAGCACATCTCTTGGAGGGTAGTACAGAGGTCCAAATGGGAGAAAATGGTGATCAGACTATGAAGGTCACAGTGGTAATATAGAGAACTGGATACATTCAGAAATTATTTAGGAAGCTGAGTTGACAAGATCTGGGAGGTAAATGTGATAAAAGAGAAACCAAGGCTAGCCCTAGAATGTGGGTTTGACCAAGTGGTTGAACTATGGTGCTGAAGAGAAAGATAGGGAAGGACTGGATAGAGGAAAGGAGAGAGGAAGAGACTTAAATGTTCTCTGTGGGCTTTATTATAAGACTGAATCTCAGAGAAGTTGGGACTAAATCTATATATTCAGGATCGGTCCTCTTTGTATCCCCAGGACAGAGCCTAGTGCAACACATGGCCCAGGTATTTCAGTAAGTGCATTCATGTGATGGAGACAAAAAAGAGCATTACTTGAAACTGAGTCTGTTGCTTTATCCACAAGCCTTTTAATTTCTTGGAACTTCAATTTCTTCTCTTATAAAATTGGAACAGGAAGACTTACCTTGCCTAGTCCATGGAATGCTGTATGAAAATTAGATAAGTATGTAAGCATTATGAAACTATAAGCCACTTAGCAAACACTGTTTTGTGAAAGGGATTATTATGATTCCATGTTAGAACATCAGCATCACAAGGATAGGACTCAGTCTACTTTGCTTATTATCTCCAGCATGTAGAATGGAGGTTCTCAATAAATAAGTGTTAAGTGAATGAATTAACGAATTATAGTAGATCCTATGAAACACAAGACTGGAGGTTGTGAGCACCAAAAATCCCATAACATTATGGTATAATTAGTTTGCTACACATCTGCCTTCTCCAGAGCCCAGGAACCAACTTCATTCATCTCCAAAGTTTCACTATTAAGTCCAACACACAGCAGCTCTGTGAATAACTAATGAATTGAATTCTCTGCCAACTAGACTAAGAGCCACCAGCAGCTAACTAACAAGTACAGTGCCTCAGCAGACAGGTGCATTGGTCAATGCCCTTGGACATCTCCTGCTTCTTGAGATCGGCAGCCTCAAAACAAAAATACCCCATCTCTTAAGTCTGACTTGTTCACGAATATGTATCCAGTGCTTGGGCGTAGTTTGTCCTCAAAAAAAATATTTGTTGGCCGGGTGCAGTGGCTCACGCCTGTATTCCCAGCACTTTGGGAGGCCGAGGCTGGATCACCTGAGGTCAGCAGTTTGAGACCAGCCTGACTAACACAGTGAAAACCCATTTCTACTAAAAATACAAATGAATATATATATATATATTCGTTGTTGCACAAATTAGCAAATAAATTCATGAGTGCATATTAAAAACACATGGAGAGATTATGAAGCAGGAATTATATATTTTTAAAGATAAATAGTATTCTTTTTGTTCTCCATCTGCTTGGTAAATCTTCCTCCATCCCTTTATTTTGAGCCTATGTATGTCTCTGCGTGTGAGATGGGTCTCCTGAATACAGCAGACTGATGGGTCTTGACTCTTTATCCAGTTTGCCAGTCTGTGTCTTTTAATTGGAGCATTTAGTCCATTTACATTTAAGGTTAAGATTGTTATGTGTGAACTTGATCCTGCCATTATGATATTAACTGGTTATTTTGCTCGTTAGTTGATGCAGTTTCTTCCTAGCCTCGATGGACTTTACATTTTGGCATGTTTTTGCAATGGCTGGTACCGGTTGTTCCTTTCCATGTTTAGTGCTTCCTTCAGGGTCTCTTGTAAGGCAGGCCTAGTGGTGACAAAATCTCTAAGCATTTGCTTATCTGTAAAGGATTTTATTTCTCCTTCACTTATGAAACTTAGTTTGGCTGGATATGAAATTCTCGGTTTAAAATTCTTTTCTTTAAGAATGTTGAATATTGGCCCCCACTCTCTTCTGGCTTGGAGAGTTTCTGCCAAGAGATCTGCTGTTAGTCTGATGGGCTTCCCTTTGTGGGTAACCCGACCTTTCTCTCTGGCTGCCCTTAAGATTTTTTCCTTCATTCCAACTTTGGTGAATCTGGCAATTATGTGTCTTGGAGTTGCTCTTCTCGAGGAGTATCTTTGTGGCGTTCTCTGTATTTCCTGGATTTGAATGTTGGCCTGCCCTACTAGGTTGGGGAAGTTCTCCTGGATGATATCCTGAAGAGTGTTTTCCAACTTGGTTCCATTTTCCCCCTCACTTTCAGGCACCCCAATCAGACGTAGATTTGGTCTTTTTACATAATCCCATACTTCTTGCAGGCTTTGTTCATTTCTTTTTCTTCTTTTTTCTTTCGGTTTCTCTTCTCGCTTCATTTCATTCATTTGATCCTCAATCGCTGATACTCTTTCTTCCAGTTGATCGAGTCGGTTACTGAAGCTTGTGCATTTGTCACGTATTTCTCGTGTCATGGTTTTCATCTCTTTCATTTCGTTTATGACCTTCTCTGCATTAATTACTCTAGCCATCAATTCTTCCACTTTTTTTTCAAGATTTTTAGTTTCTTTGCGCTGGGTACGTAATTCCTCCTTCAGCTCTGAGAAATTTGATGGACTGAAGCCTTCTTCTCTCATCTTGTCAAAGTCATTCTCCGTCCAGCTTTGATCCGTTGCTGGCGATGAGCTGCGCTCCTTTGCCGGGGGAGATGTGCTCTTATTTTTTGAATTTCCAGCTTTTCTGCCCTGCTTTTTCCCCATCTTTGTGGTTTTATCTGCCTCTGGTCTTTGATGATGGTGATGTACTGATGGGGTTTTGGTGTAGGTGTCCTTCCTGTTTGATAGTTTTCCTTCTAACAGTCAGGACCCTCAGCTGTAGGTCTGTTGGAGATTGCTTGAGGTCCACTCCAGACCCTGTTTGCCTGGGTATCAGCAGCAGAGGCTGCAGAAGATAGAATATTTCTGAACAGCGAGTGTACCTGTCTGATTCTTTCTTTGGAAGCTTCCTCTCAGGGGTGTACTCCACCCTGTGAGGCGTGGGGTGTCAGACTGCCCCTAGTGGGGGATGTCTCCCAGTTAGGCTACTCAGGGGTCAGGGACCCACTTGAGCAGGGAGTCTGTCCCTTCTCAGATCTCAACCTCCGTGTTGGGAGATCCACTGCTCTCTTCAAAGCTGTCAGACGGAGTCGTTTGCGTCTGCAGAGGTTTCGGCTGCGTTTGTTATTGTTTACTGTGCCCTGTCCCCAGAGGTGGAGTCTACAGAGACAGGCAGGTTTCCTTGAGCTGCTGTGAGCTCCACCCAGTTCAAGCTTCCCAGCAGCTTTGTTTACCTACTTAAGCCTCAGCAATGGCGGGCGCCCCTCCCCCAGCCTCGCTACTGCCTTGCCGGTAGATCACAGACTGCTGTGCTAGCAATGAGGGAGGCTCCGTGGGTGTGGGACCCTCCCGGCCAGGTGTGGGATATGATCTCCTGGTGTGCCTGTTTGCTTAAAGCGCAGTATTGGGGTGGGAGTTACCCGATTTTCCAGGTGTTGTGTGTCTCAGTTCCCCTGGCTAGGAAAAGGGATTCCCTTCCCCCTTGCGCTTCCCAGGTGAGGCAATGCCTCGCCCTGCTTCAGCTCTCGCTGGTCGGGCTGCAGCAGCTGACCAGCACCGATCGTCTGGCACTCCCCAGTGAGATGAACCCAGTACCTCAGTTGAAAATGCAGAAATCACTGGTCTTCTGTGTTGCTCGCGCTGGGAGTTAGAGACTGGAGCTGTTCCTATTCGGCCATCTTGCTCCGCCCCCTACCGATAAATAGTATTCTTAAGGAAAGATTTTTAAGTTTGAAGTAGGCCACATCTAGCTATGCTGCCCAGATTCTCATGGGAACAGAGGGTCTAAAAATTATCAGCACTTTGAGTGGCATAATGTGTGTGAAAGGGGATTGATATGGTTTTGCTGTGTCTCCAGCCAAATCTCATCTTGAATTGTAGCTCGCATAATTCCCACGTGTTGTGGGAGCGACCTGGTGGGAGATAATTGAATCATGGGTGTGTTTTCCCCCATACTGTTCTCATGATAGTGAATAAGTCTCACGAGATCAGATGGTTTTATAAGTGGAAATCCCTTTCACTTGGATCTCATTCTCTCTCTTGTCTGCTGCCATGTAAGATGTGTTTTTTACCTTCTGCCATGATTGTGAGGCCTCCCCAGTCATGTGGAACTGTGAATCCATTAAATCTCTTTTTCTGTATAAATTACTGAGTCTCAGGTATGTCTTTATCAGTAGCATGAGAATACAGGGATGAAAAATGCAAAGCATCAAATACAGGTGTAACCTAGAGGCTGAAGTCCGGTCATACTCTCTCTCAAGACTATCCCCAGCCCCTCCTAACTTGGCACTTCAGGAATTCACCCTCCAAAACTGAAGTTCTCTAACTCAGCACATAGCATGATGAGGAAATAATGGGCCATGCTTCAGGGCCACAAGATAGTCTACTTGGCTGGAACTCAATGCATTTCTGAACATTTTCTCATCTTAATATGGGGAACTTTTCTCTTATGAGTCATAATAGTACTAAAATTATATTGGAAGATCCCTTACTCCTTAGAAATACATATTGGGATATTTAGGAGTGAAATCTCACAACAACTATACTTCAAAATAATTTAGCAGGGGAAAAATGAATGTAGAAAATTGAGCATTACTGCTAATCTAGATGAGGAAAACATGGGTGCTTATTATGCTATTTCAAGTTTTCCATATGTTTGAAAATTGTCATGCTAAAATTGAAAACAACATAAAAATGGCATACTGATTTGGTAAGATTATTGATAGGATTAAATGAGATACTTATCACACATTCATAGTAGGTGTTCATTAACATTATGTTTAATGTTTTATTTAACATTTATTTTTATTAATTATATATTATTTTATATTAATATTAATGCCACAGCTCATGAGCTTACACATGGGCACACATTCAGCACCTTCTCCTTTCAAAATGTACAGAAACTCTTCCTTTTGGACAACATGATAAATCATGTAACTTAATCCTGTTTCAAAAGATTGTATGTAGATCCCCTTGGGCATAAGGCCTGATGGCATTGGTGACACTAGTTCATACATGTATTGTATTGTTCATTTCTTTCTGGAAAGATGGATAAGGCAAAGATGACAGTTGTACCTTTGAGGTTAGGCAGATGTGGGTGCACCCCTTAGTTCCACACATATTAATAGCATGAGCTTCAAAAACGTACTGGCTTCATGGAGCATTAGTGTTTTCAGCAACACAACAGGATCATTATGCTATCCAAGGAACCGCCCTGGAGGTTACGTAAGAGCTCATGCACAAATGGGCTAATATGTTCCACACATAGTAGGTGTGAACTATTAACTGCCTCTCATCCCCTCTTAGAGACCCAAAGGATGAGCAAAGGCCTTTTTGGGGTAGCTTCTTAAAAAGTTTGGCACTGAGTAATCACTGTACCCATCAATCTTTGGTTAGCATCAATCATTTGCGCCTTAATCATTTAAGGAGAAAATCGGAAATGACAAGAAAAGTTTATTGAAACAAGCCACTTTTAGACATGTCCTGGAAGCAAGAGTAATTCTAAAGAAAACCAATATTTAGCATGATGGGTAGGACAAGTCTTGGGGTGCTTATTTTACAGTTAAAGAAACTGAGTCATCAACTGGCCAGAAAGTGGGAAAGTAAGGCCAAACCCTAGGTAGTGGGAGTAGATCCAAGCAGTCTGAGTTTTCCAGACACAGGAAGAACAGGCAGGACAAAAGAAAAGTGGATCTTTTTCTCATTCCTTCAGCATAGAAGTGGCAAAGCCACAGCAAGGAAAAGCATTCCAACCATGCAGTTGCAAATAGGGGTGATATTGTGAATGCATGGAGCAGCCGATTAATTGGGACAGGAGATCAAGTATCAACAGTCCTTTGAAGATCTGGAGCAGAGCAGTGAGGACCCCTGGGATTTGTGAAGCTCTGAAGCAGGCTGGCAATAAATAAGACCAGGCCTGAGGACTGGAGTTCCCAGAGATGCCCCTTCTCTGAGAGGGACAGTTGATTTTTTATTGCTAGCCTGTGGGGTAGAAGATTCCCATATACAGCCCCAGGAGATGGAGGTGGGGAGAATGTACTTCTGGGAGGCTCAAGTCACATTCCAGGTCTGCTTTCCACAAAGGAAAGATGTTTCTGACAGGTGTGTGTTCCTGCTGCCCCACTGTGTGTGCTGAGCACAGGGAGGCTCCCAGGCACCACAGGTGAGCCTTCTACTAGACTATCAGAAAGAGTCAACAATGAGCCAAAGACATATCCTTAGCTGCAAAACCTGGAGGTGAGTGCAGAGAAGTGAGCACAGAACTTCCAGCCCCCATGTCAGACCCTCAGAGAGGCACCCACACATTTCTTTATTCACCCATCCTTGCAGCAAATACCCACTGAGCATTACTGCATGACAGACACCAGGCTAGGTGCCGAGGGATTTGAACACTGCAGCTGATCCTCACTCAGTCAGTCGTTCATCCACTCATTCATTCATTCTGCAGGCATTACTGAGCACTGCTCCACACTACTTTCTGAAGTTGCAACAATCAGCAAGACAGATCTTACTCCTGACCTCATGGGTTGACAGTCTAATGACTCTCTGGGGCATTCTGGGGGTCAATGGACCTCAACTTAAAGCCCTTGAACAAGTAGCTTGGCCTCTCACAACCTGTGTTTCTTAACCTATAAAATGGACATTATCCTACCTCTTTACTTATAAAATAGGCATTATCTCACCACAGGGATTCTGTGAGGTTCAGAAATAAAAGATGTGAATGCATGGGAAAAGCCTCAATCCAAGACTCACAGTTGGTGATGACTGTTCTTGGGACATGGGGGAAAGGCTTGTAAACTCCCCCTGAGCTATTTACCTACAGACAAAGAAGGCACCAAAAAGCTGTATCATGTTACATACTCATAAATGCAGGATGGGGAATTTCATAAAGAGACCACTGTGCATGCAGTGACTTATTGAGTGTAGAAGACGTTTGGGGCCCGGCAGAAATAATTTCCAATTACATTTGAACAGCATTAGGGGGTTTACAAAGGCGTTTTTGTAAACTGTAGAGCACCTCAACAAGAGTTGGCCTTGCTCAGGTGTGATTCTGTCGGGGCAGAAGCTGCTTACCTGGTTTGCCCACTCTGGAGGCAACAAAACAACTCCAGTAGCCAGAGAAGATCTTTATACCTGATAGGAGTTGTTAAGAATAAATAAATCCATGGAAAACAGAACTCTATACAGGTCTCTACACATGTGATGTAAAACAATGTCTACACTACAAAAATCCATGAGTTCTTGGGCTTTTTCATGCCATCATGCTGCTACAAACACACACATGCCTATGAGTAATACTCCTTTCATGTAGTAATTTTCAGCTAGTTGAGATAAGGGAAAAGGAGGTGGGGAGAGGGATGACACAGGGGGGAAATTCACTAAAATCTATCAGGGTTGGGGAAGCAGAAGTCACTTGATAAAGTCTTCTTGGAAGTTGCAACACTTACCCCCGACCACTACAGCAATTTGGGAATCATTGCAGTACAGAGGACCTTTGACATTAGCCCTGCCTCTCTGATCACAGCTTGTTCAGTGCCTGAACCTTTTTGCTGCCCTAATACTACATCAGTCTCAAGTCCTCTCAATGTCCCATCATAATCTGTTTTTAACCCAGTCTGCATAGGAACAGATGTTTGATATACAAACAGACCCTGCGACTGAAGTGCCTAATTGATGAGAATTCTGTCTCTTTGTCTGAAATTGCTTAGTTTTATTGTGTGTTTGTTTGTTTGGGATTTTTTTAAATGTATTTTTATGGTACTTACTGTTGCTTTCCTAATATAATAGCTGTAGCATAGCTCCTTATAATGACAAAACTCAGAGACACCCACCATCCTCCAGTAGACACTCCACAAAGATGCCTGCTGCAGTTATCAGCAACCTGAGGGTGACGTCTCACTATTCATCCCTGTGGTGCAGCAGCAGGAGGCATAATATGGATTTCCTCATTTTCAGCACCAGCAGAAAATTCCACCCAACTGTATATACATCAACAATTCTGTATTATTTCCAGTACCGAAAAAAGAGAGAGATAAAGACATGTTTGTTCCCTGCCTAAGGCAGGCTGTGACTTTCTTGTTGACCTTTTTCCCACTCATGTGTGGGCCATTTTTAGTCCACTCATGTACCCATCCATAGCTGATACCACAACAGAACCTCAAGAAAACACTATGTGGTGACCAAGAGACATAGAGCCATACCAGTTAAAAAGAAACAAAATTGATCTTATCCTTCCATGTCATCTAGTTCCAAGCGTACTGAGAGCCTCTAGTCAATACTTAGCTTCTGTCAGCAAGCCTCCCTGACCCTCGGTGTCTTCATCTTTATATAACCCAGATGCTCACTGTCTCTTCATCCACACATGCTGTTTCTGCTTTGACTTTGGCAACAACTTGATGAAGAAATCAGCTTCTGTGCCAGACTCCACAAGAAATTCAGTAACAGCTGGAAGTTCATGGCTTTGCAAAGAACTTATCCAAAGATTGGTAGAGCCCTGGGAAGGAGGTCAGATCATGCAAACATTCCACTACAGAATCCATACTCTCCAAGGGTTCCTTTAAGGGTTATCTCTCTCAGCTTTTTCCCTCCTCCCCATACAGCTTCAGTGGACTCTCTCCACACCCAGGCACCTGCCTCCCACAACACCTTCTACCTGGAGAAGATGGTAACCTGTTCCATTTGTCCTCAGAGCATGTCTTCTCCAGCCACCCTTCCCAGGACTTACTTAAATGTTTCTCCGAACAAAGACAGTCCATCCTAGAAGGTGGAGTTGTGGATACAAGTCTTTCCTCTACCACAAGAAGAACGGAAAGAGTAATAACATATTCCTCCCCATCCTAGGTTATAACAGAGGACTATGTGAGGGAGGGGGTATAAACAGTTCTTGCACAATGTAAAGTAGTAATCAAATATAAAATATTATGGGCCAGACGCGGCAGCTCACGCCTGTAATCCCAGCACTTTGGGAGGCCGAGGCGGGCGGATCACAAGGTCAGGAGATTGAGACCATCCTGGCTAACACGGTGAAACCCTGTCTCTACAAAAAATACAAAAATTAGCCGGGCGTGTTGGTGGGCGCCTGTAGTCCCAGGTATTCGGAAGGCTGAGGCAGGAGAATGGCGTGAACCCAGGAGGCGGAGCTTGCGGTGAGCCGAGATGGCGCCACTGCACTCCAGCCTGGGCGACAGAGGGAGAATCCGTCTCAAAAATAAATAAATAAATAAATAAATAAATAAATAAATAAATAAATAAAATATTATGATGGTGGTAGTAGCTGTAATGTAATATTAGGAATAGAAGGACCAGTCCACTGTTTTTCACACATTTTTGACCACAATGAACAATAAGAAATCTATTCTGCCACTTGTACATACTATACACAAACATACATGCATGAAACAGTTTTCACAGCTGAAACAGGTCTCACAAAGCAATCCCTACCTTGCTATGTGTAGTTGACTTTAATTTTTTACTCTACTACCTTCTGTTGCATTTCAAATGCTAGTTATGGCCTATAAAATTCATTTCACAACCGGCCAATGAGTCACACGCCTTGCTTAGAAGAAACCTGAAGAAGTCCCACTCTCATTCCTTTTTTTTCTGAGACTGAGTCTCACTCTGTTGCCAGGCTGGAGTGCAGTGGCGTGATCTCAGCTCACGGCAACCTCTGCCTCCTGGGTTCAAGCAATTCTCCCGCCTCAGTCTCCCGAGTAGCTGGGACTACAGGCGGCCACCACCACACCCGGGTAATTTTTGTATTTTTTAGTAGAGACGGGGTTTCACCATGTTGGCCAGGCTGGTCTTGAAATCCTGACTTCGTGATCCACCCGCCTTGGCCTCCCAAAGTGCTGGGATTACAGGCGTGAGCCACCGTGCCCAGCCCCTACTCTCATTCTTTAACGATGGAGAAGTTGCAGTTTGTGCATTTTTTTAAAGCAAACATTTACTGACAATCTACTCACAAACACGCTGTGTTGAACTGGGGGAATGAAGAGATAATTGCTGCCCTTGAGGGCATCATAGTCTAGTAAGGGTGAAGAGGCAAAGCTGGATAATAACCTGATCAAGTTTATCCTATACCAGGGAAAGAACAAAAATTAATACTAATACTACCCATCTTTTTAAATTACATGTCTATAGTTTTTAAAAATAGCAAAACTCCTCTTTTAACTGTATTCTTACTATTTTTTTATTTTTAATTAACATATAAAAACTTGGATATATTTATGGTATAAAACTTGATGTTTTGACATATGTATATAATGTGGAATGATTTACCAGTTGAATTAACATTTCCATCACCTCATGTATTGACCAGTTTTTATGATGAAAACATTTAAAATCCACTCTCCTAGCAATTTTCAATTGTATAACACATGATTATTAACTATAGTCACCATGCTGTAAAATAGATCTCCAGTCTAACTGAAACTTCCTACGCTTTGGCCAACATCTCCCCACAGTTGAGGGGAAAAAAAAGAAAAAACCATTTTCATAAATGTTCATGACGTTTGCTCTGTGAATGTAAATCTGCTAGAGGGGGAAGACAAACCTGAGTAGCATAAGACAGAATGCCTGGACTTTAGGAGCCAAAGAATACAAATTCCTAGTTTTTTATAGCATTTTATAGCTTAAAATACTCTTCCATATAACAGTGTTTGTTTTATTTCAGTCTTCACAACAATCCCATTGTATTGCTATTCCCATTTTATGGATAGGAAGCTGAAGCTCAGACAGTGACTCACCCGACGTCACTCAGCCAGTGAGTGCAAGAATAATAAATCCTTCATGGATTGTAATGGGAAATAGGAGGCAGCGGAGTTAGGTCCATTTTACAGGAGGCCTGGGTTTCTCTTGATGCAATCGATATAAAATGCTTCAATCCTTCCTAAAAATCAATAAACTTAAAATTATTATAAAGATCACCTCGATGTGTCAATATATCATAAATGGTCCCCATAAACTCTGGTTTATCACCCCTTTCCTGGCACGGATTTCTAGTCTGGGGGTAGATGTCAGGAAGCAGGACTCCAAGACCACTCCCAGCTTCAAGTCTTAAAGTAAGAAACCTACAATGTAAACTAAAAGTTCATTTCTCCCCCGGCCAACCATGGCACTGACTCATATTCTCCACTCCCATAGTGGCTTTCCTTCTCCAAGCTGTTTATTTATTTTCAGGAATTCTCACAAGGCTAATGGCAAAAAAACTGACATTTGTCTAAAAGAGCTCAGACTGAGAAAAAATGCAAAGCCCCTGAAGGGACAGTTGTGTGAACTTGAGAGAGGGGTTTTAAACCCCAGTGGCAAATCAGAGCAAGGGGTCATTGTTAGAATCAGACAGGAGACAAGTTTGACTACAGTTGATCTATGCAAGGCCTAGAATACTTGTAGAAAAAAAATGTAAATAAACAGAGAATATATAGTACTTCTATTTGTTGGCCTTACAGAATAATTTTCTTTCTAAATTCCTTTGTCATTAACACACACACCAATACACATATTTACACACAAACAGTACAAATGGAATTTGAAGTGGACTTTATTAAGAATAGTTTATACGTTTATAAAGGCCATCTCAAGTCCAATAACTTGTAAATTGCTTTCTTTGTGGAAGTAGCTGCAATAGTTATTTGTAATATTAAATGCAAGATTATAATCGTGTTTTAAATGCCAAATATTTTCAGTACAGGATGGAAAAGAAGACTGAAAAGGCAGGCAAATGTCAAATCAAAAAATGTTTTATGTGGCACATTACGGAAATTATCTTGTAGAAAATAAGCAGTCATTGAATAATTGTAAGCAATGCTACTTGCATGACACTACTTGCATTATGAAAGATTACCCTTGCAGCAGAGGGAGGATGTGCTGGAAGAGGGTAAGACTAGGAAAAACTTGGGCATTTGGGCAGATGTTGTAAAATTCCAACAGTAAATGTCAATTGTCCTGAGGAGGTGAGGAGAGAGAAACCTTCATGGGTCTCCTTAAGTGTCTACAAGTCTTGTAAATGAGGCTTTGATTGCTCTCTATTCCAGACCATCTCTTCAAGGGTTTTTGTATATTGAACAGCATTGGGAGATAATAGATCGTGTCTCCTCCAGAAAAAAGAGGAGGTGTGCTTACAACTGTGGAGGATAGCGGTATTATCTAACTCCTACCCTGCCCTCCAGCAAAGAGTAGGCATGTTTACGACCCATTATAAAAGACTTCGCTTCCCCAAACTCAGGGTGTCTCTCCTGCACTGCACCTCACTGTATGCAGGTGTCTTCTGGCTCTCTGTGCATTATCCTGTGGGAATCGGTGCTTGGGAAAATGACACAATAATGCTGACACTGGTGATTTCTTATACTGTGAACAATAAATTGTCCTTTGCCTTTGACTCCTGGGTCTTGAGTCTTCTACCAGCATCCATGAAACTGTGATGGTTTGTCTTGTTCACCTACAATTAGGAGGAAATTTCAGTCCCTTCACAGTCCTTGACACTGGGCTATAATTGCTACAGCCAGGAATGGAGAGAAGGGAATGAACAGGAAAGAAATTTAACTGGGTTTGGACAGTAAATAAAGAAAAATATTAAATTTGAAATAAATGCATTTTTCCTCTTTAATACTTCCCTCCTTCCCAAGGACATGTCTGTGAATCTACTCAATTCTTAGTCTTTTGTATTGCTAAAAGAAGTAGGAATGAGAGAGAAATCTGAGAGGTACATAAGGTTATGGAATTGATTTACATCAGAAAGAGTCCAGAGTAAACCATGAAACAACAAATGAGAAGGGGTAGTAAAAGATCTTGGGTTTGAGGATAGTTGCAAGCTGGGTTTGAAGAGAGGAAGTTTTTCAGGGAAAGGGGAAAAAGGAACTCTTCAGGTATAGGATAGAGGAAGAAAGACATGTAGCTATAGATAAAAATAAAAACAGAGAAAGGCAAAAATGAGAAAAGCAGATTTCAAAGTTCGCTGTGCATTATGCGTGGAATATTTTGGGGGGATTCTTTAGAAGATTCAGTAATAGTTTAAAATGTTTTCATTTTTATTTGTTCTGCTTTTTTTTGTTGTTTGTTTCCAGACTGCTGTTTATTTGTCTATGTTTACAATTAAAGGCTCACCTTGAGACAAGAGCTAACAGGCCAAGATATAAGTGGGTTACAGATGCAAAACTGATGAGACAGTGATTGAGTAGCTGAGCCAAACTTTTTTAAAGGAGGAATCTGTTATAGCACTCAGGTTTCTATCTTAAATATATGATTTTATAGGGTGCCATTTACCACACTAGATTATACAGGTGGAGGAGCAGGTTTGAGGTGAATGTTATAGGGAATGATCTTGAACTTGTTGAGGTGGGCGTGCCTAACGAACATGCAAGTAGAGTAGCCCGAGCTGGAGTCAGTAGCAATGATAAAGCACCTGCAGCAGTGGAATTGGGTGAAAGATTGTTGCCAAGGGTGGATCTCTGGATCATTTAACAGAGACTGAGAAAGGCCAGGGAGGTAGAAGAAAACTGGGAGAAATGGTATCATGAAAGCTAAAAGAAGACTGCATGTCAAGAAAGAGGATCAAACACCACAGTAGGATCCAGGAAGACAAAGACTGAGATTGTTCCAATACTTGCCAATCAAGATGACAGTGAAGTAATATTTAAACACTCATTCTTATCTAAAAAATAAAAATAGCAATAGGAGATATAAAAGATATTTTTAAAAATTTATTTTAGACTCAAGGTGTACCTCTATGGGTTTGTTATATGGATATATTGCATAATACTGGGGTTGAGGCTGCTATCGAACCTATCACCCAAATAGTGAACATAGTACTCAATAGATGGTTTTTCAACCCTTGCCTCCTTTTCTCCTCCCCCTCTGTTGGATTCCCCAGTGTCTATTGTTTTCATCTTTATTACCATGTGAACCCATTGTTTAGCTCCCACTTACAAGTGAGAACACACAGTATTTGATCTTCTGTTTCTGCATTAGTTCACTCAGGATAATGGCCTCCAGCTGCACCCATGTTGCTGCAAAGAACACAATTTCATTTTTCTTATGACTGTATACTATTCCAGGGAGTATAGGTACCATGTTTTCTTTATCCAATCCACCATTTTGGGGCACCTAGGTTGAATACATGACTTTGCTATCATGTTGCAATAAATACATGCGTGCAGATGCCTTTCTGATAGAATGGCTTATTTTCCTTTCAGTAGATAACCAGTAATGAGACGGTGGGTCAAATGGTAGTTATACTTTAAGTTCTTTGAAAAATCTCCAAATTATTTTCCACAGGGTTTGAACTAATTTACATTTCCACCAAAAGTGTATAAGCATTCCCTTTTCTCCATATTCTCACCAACATTTATTGTTTTGTGACATTTTAGTGATAGCCATTCTGACTAGTGTGAGATGATATCTCATTATGATCTTAATTTACATTTCTCTCATCATTTGTAATGCTGAGCATTTATTCATATGTTTGTGGGCCACTTGTATGTCTTCTTTTGAGAAGTGTCTATTCATGCCCTTTGCCCATTTTTCAATGGGGCTATTTGTTTTTCTCTTGTTGAGTTGTTTATGTTCCTTATAGATTCTAGATATTAGTTATTTGTTGGATGTGTAGTTTGCAAATAATTTCTCCCATTATGTAGGATGTCTGTTTACTCTCTCGATGGCTTCCTTTGCTGTGGAGAAGCTCTTTCACTTAATTAGGCTCCAACTGTCTTTTTGTTTTTGTTTTTGTTGATTTCATTTTTGAAGTCTTGGTTATAAATTATTTGCATAGCCTGGTGTTCAGAAGAATTATTCCTAAGTTTTCTTTGAGGATTTTTATAGTTTGAGGTCTTACCTTTGAGTCTTTAATCCATTTTGAGTTAATACTTGTGTATTGTGAGAGGTAGTGGTCTAGTTTTTTTCTTCTGCGTATGACTCACTAGTTATTCCAGCACCATTCATTGAATAGTGTCCTTACCTCATTGTTTATTTTTGTCAACTTTGCCAAACATCAGTTGGTTGCAGATGTGTCTTTGTTTCTGGGTTCTCTAACCTATTCCATTGATAAAAATATATATATATATAAGCAGTTACTATAGCCTTGAAGTATAGTTTGAAGTTGGGTAATGTGATACCTGTGGCTTTGGGTTTTTTTTTGTATTTTTTGTTTTGTTTTGTTTTGTTTGTTTTTGTTTTTGTTTTGCTTAGGATTCCTTTGGCTATTCAGGCTCTTTGGTTTTACATAAATTTTAGAATTACTTTTTTTAATTCTATGAAAAATTACATTGGTAATTGGATAGGAATTGCATTAAAACTCAAGATTGCTCAGTGAAGTCTCAGGATACAAAATCAATGTGCAAAAATCACAAGCATTCCTATACACCAATACAAGATAAACAGAGAGCCAAATCATGAGTGAACTCCCATTCACAATTGCTACAAAGAGAATAAAATACCTAGGAATACAACTTACAAGGGATGTGAAGGGCCTCTTCAAGGAGAACTACAAACCACTGCTTGACGAAATAAGAGAGGACACAGACAAATGGAAAAACATTCCATGCCCATTCATAGGAAGAATCAATATTGTGAAAATGGCCATACTGCCCAAAGTAATTTACAGATTCAATGCTATTCCCATCAAGCTATCATTGATTTTCTTCACAGAATTAGAAAAAACTATTTTAAAGTTCATATGGAACCAAAAAAGAGCCCATTTAGCCAAGACAATTCTAAGCAAAAAGAACAAAGCTGGAGGCATCATGCTACCTGACTTCAAACTATACTATAAGATTACAGTAACCAAAACAGCATGGTACTGGTACTAAAACAGATATATAGGCCAATGGAACAGAACAGAGGCCTCAGAAGTAACGCCACACATCTACAACCATCTGATCTTTGACAAAGCTGACAAAACCAAACAATGGGGAAAGGATTCCCTATTTAATAAATCGTGTTGGGAAAACTGGCTAGTGATATGCAGAAAACTGAAACTGTGTCCCCTCCTTCCACCTTATACAAAAATTAACTCAAGATGGAATAAAGATTTAAACATAAGACCTAAAGCCATAAAAACCCTAGAAGAAAGCCTAGGCAATATCATTCAGCAAATAGGCATGGGCAAAGACTTCATGACTCAAACACCAAAAGCAATGGCAACAAAAGCCAAAATTAACAAATTGGATCTAATTACAGTAAAGAACTTCTGCACAGCAAAAGAAGCCATCATGAGAATAAACAGGCAACCTTCAGAATGGGAGAAAATTTTTGTAATCTATCCATCTGACAAAGGATTAATATCCAGTATCTACAAGGAACATAAACAAATTTACAAGAAAAAAGACAAACAACCCCATCAAAAAGTGGGCAAAGGACATGAAAAGACACTTCTCAAAAGAAGACATTTATGTGGCCAACAAACATATGAAAAAAAGCTCATCATCACTGGTCATTAGAGAAATGCAAATCAAAACCACAATGAGATACCATCTTATGCCAGTTAGAATAGTGATTGTTAAAGAGTCAGGAAACAACAGATGCTGGAGAGGATGTGGACAAATTAGAATGCTTTTACACCGTTGGTGGGAGTGTAACTTAGTTCAATCATTGTGGAAGGCAGTGTGATGATTCCTGAGGGATCTAGAACCAGAAATACCATTTGACCCAGCAATCCTATTACTGGGTATATACCCAAAGGATTATAAATCATGCTGCTATAAAGACACATGCACACATATGTTTATTGCAGCACTGTTCACAATAGCAAAGACTTGGAACCAACCCGAATGCCCATCAATGATAGAATGGATAAAGAAAATGTGGCACATATAAACCAAGGAATACTACGCAGCCATAAAAAAGAATGAGTTCTTGTCCTTTGTAGGGACATGGATGAAGCTGGAAACCATCATTCTCAGCAAACTAACACAAGAACAGAAAACCAAACACTGCGTGTTCTCACTCATAAATGGGAGTTGAGGCCGGGCGCGGTGGCTCAAGCCTGTAATCCCAGCACTTTGGGAGGCCGAGACGGGCGGATCACGAGTTCAGGAGATCGAGACCATCCTGGCTAACACGGTGAAACCCCGTCTCTACTAAAATACAAAAAAAATTAGCCGGGCGAGGTGGCGGGCGCCTGTACTCCCAGCTACTCGGGAGGCTGAGGCAGGAGAATGGCGTGAACCCGGGAGGCGGGGCTTGCAGTGAGCTGAGATCCGGCCACTGCACTCCAGCCTGGGCAACAGAGCCAGACTCCGTCTCAAAAAAAAAAAATAAATGGGAGTTGAACAATGAGAATACATGGGCACAGGGCAGAGAACATCACACACTGGGGCCTGTCAGGGGGTGGGAGACTAGGGGAGAGATAGCATTAGGGATACCCAATGTAGATGACAGGTTGATGGGTGCAACAAACCACCATGGCATGTGTATACCAATGTAACAAACCTGCACATTCTGCACATGTATCCCAGAACTTAAAGTATTAAAAAAAGAAAAAAAAAAAAAAAAAAAAAACTGAAGGTTGCTTTGGGTTGTAAAGACATGTTAAAATTATTGATTCTTCTAATACATGATCATGAAATGTATTTCTATTTGTTGGTGTCATCACTGAGTTCTTTCATCAGTATTGTCAACAAAATAGCACACTGAATTCAGCAATACCTCAAAAAGATAATTCATCAAAATCAAGTGGGCTTTATTCCTGGAATGCAAGGATGGTTCAACATATGAAAATCAATAAATGCAATTCACTACATAAACTGAAAACAAAACGAAAACCATATGATTATCTCAATATATGCAGAAAAAGGATTTTATAAAATCTAATGTTCCTTCTTGATAAAAATTCTCACAAACTAGGCATCAAAGGAACATATTTTAACTTAATAAGAGCCATCTATGACAAACCCACAGACAACATTATACTAAATGGGCAGAAGCTAAAAGCATTTTCCCTAAAAACTGGAACAGGAAAAGAATGACCACTCTCACCACTCCCATTCAACATAATATTGGAAGTCCCTGACAGAACAATTAGGCAAGAAAAGGAAATAAAAGGCATCCAAAGAGGAAAAGAGGAATTCAAATTATCTCTGTTCACTGACCATATGATTATACCTAGAAAACACTAAAGATTCCTCCAAAAGACTCCTAGATCTGATAAAAGACTTTAGTAAAGTTTCAGAATAAAAAACCAACATACGAAAATTGGAAGAATTTCTATACACCAACAGTGTTCACAATGAGAACCAAATCAAGAACACAATCTCATTTACAGTAGTTACAAAAAAAATACCTAGGAATGCATCTAACCAAGGAGGTGAAAGACTTGAAAAAATTATCATATTTTTAAACAAGGTATGCAACCCTGTAGGCCACATGTGGAAGAGAAGCACCTAGCAATAAGTGGTAAGAGAAATGAGGTCTATAGAGCACTGGGTCAAAAGCCAGCAGGGGCAGTCAAGACTTCATAACTGAGATGGGCAGAGGCCCATGGAGTGTGATGGGATGGGATCCAGCATCAAACTCATGAAACCTGGGGCTGACCAGGAATCTGCCACACATAGAAGATGACTAAGAAAGCTATGTAGCAGATATCAAACTGGTGTCTGGGTCAGCCAGGAGCAGAGGCAGCCCTGAGGCCAGCTAGGTCCACTGTAGATCACCAGTATATTCTCTCCATGCAGTTCTCCCTTCTCCAATGCAAGCATCCATTCGCCTTGGCCTTCCAGAACTCCCAGCTCTGTTATCTCAACTAGGGAAACCACAGACTCTGCTCAGCTCACCCATCCCTTCATCACATTCTGGAAACTCTCTCCAGGGAGTAAGCAGAGAAAATCATAGCTCACCTCACATGCCTCCCTACTCTTAGGGACCACTGCCCTGCATTGCCTAATGTCTAGTATGTGAAAAACATTTTCTTATATTCTCTACAGTTTTCCATTTTCTTATGTGTGAAGGTAAATCTGGTCCCTATTATTCCACCTTGGCCAGAAGCAGAAATTGCTCCTAAATGTAATCTGTCTGTACATGGTTCACTCCCAAATTTATACTTCCAGCCCTTGCCTCTTCCTCACACTCTAGTTATGTATCTGACAGCTTCATTCAGATGCCTAATCATTACCTCAAACGTAGAATGCCTAGAAGAGTCTCGTTGATTTACTGCCTGAAGTCTGAACCTGTTTTTCCCCCCCACTTGCCCCAGTTCTCCTCTCCTTAGTCTGTGGCATCCTTGTCTTCTGACTTAGGCAAGGAGTTCATGATCCTTTCCATTCCCTCCACCAAACCCTCCCCACCATACACACATACATACTCACAGTCAAATAATCAACAATGTCTGAACAATGAAATCAATATGTATTTTTATTTCATCACAATACATATTGCATTTGTCCTCTACTTCCTGCTTTCACGCAAGTTCAGACTACCAGCATCTCTCACTTTGAATATCACTGTGGCCTCTCACTGGTCTTCTTTGTTCAACTCATGCCCCTTCCACACTATGTTCTACATAGCTGATGGAATAATATTTTTAAAATATTTATCTAACCATTCTAACCATATCGTTCCTCTGCAAAAGCTTCCTCAACATCTTTTCACTGTGCTTTGAGTAAAATCTGAAGCCCTTGCTGTGGTCTCCAAGGCACTGCATAATCTGGACTTTGTTCCCATCTCCTATCTTTCCCACAGCACACCAAATGCACTGGCCTCTATTCCATTCCTTGAGCATGCAAGGCCACTTCTGCCCTAGGGTCTTTACATGTGCTGTTCCCTCTACCTTAGAATGAGTACTTATTTAAATGCAATGCCCCAGCTGCCTACCTTGCCTCACCCTTGTCCTGACCCTGGGCAGCAAGGATACTGTTGGGGAAATTAGGAAAACAGATCAGATAAGAGGAGACAGTGCCCGAGGTAACAGACAGAAGTAGGCCAGTCTGGAGAAATGGAGAGACCTGGAACTACCAGTGCTCCCTCTGCAGTTCACATTACACCTGCCTCCTCACTCACTCTGCCTACAAGCACCTTAGCCTTTCTTTCTGTCTTTTTTTTTTCTTTTTTTATTATTATACTTTATGTTCTAGGGTACATGTGCACAACGTGCAGGTTTGTTCATATGTATACATATGCCATGTTGGTGTGCTGCACCCATTAACTCATCATTTACATTAGGTCTATCTCCTAATGCTATCCCTCCCCACTTCCCCCACTCCACAACAGGCCCTGGTGTGTGATGTTCCCCTTCCTGTGTCCAAGTGATCTCATTGTTCAATTCCCATTTATGAGTGAGAACATGCGGTGTTTGATTTTCTGTTCTTGCAATAGTTTGCTGAGAATGATGGTTTCCAGCTTCATCCATGTCCCTACAAAGGACATGAACTCATCCTTTTTTATGGCTGCATAGTATTCCATGGTGTATATGTGCCACATTTTCTTAATCCAGTCTGTCATTGACGGATATTTAGGTTGGTTCCAAGTCTTTGCTATTGTGAATAGTGCTGCAATAAACATCCGTGTGCATGTGTCTTTATAGCAGCATGATTTATAATCCTTTGGTTATATACCCAGTAATGGGACGGCTTAAGTGGATTGTTTATCATTTTTTGTAAGTCTTCAGAGTCAATTACTTTAGTCATTTATCACCTCACTAGTCACAAGTGGCATTTTTCGCTAAAAGGGAGCTCCAAAAACACGTTAGGAAAGGTTTGGGATTCACAGACTCAGAATTCTGGGGCATGATAGCCGAAAAGAAATAGGAAATCATTCATATAGTCTGGAAATTCTTGAATCACAGCCCCGCAAAATGCTTCTGTCTTGGTGCTAGGCAAGGTGTTCCAGTAGGAAATCTAAAAATTCATAAAATCTTCCTAGTCTGTAGGTAGTGTGGTTTGAGTTAGGGGGAATTAAATAAGTATATTAATAATTACTGAATTTAAGTTTTCCTAAAAAGCATTTTTCTACCATATTTAATGTTTGTCTCCTGTCTTTATTTCATTTTAGATAAATGAGACTTAGCAGAATATCATGAACAGTTATTTATCATTTAACACAATAACTCCTGAATTCTGCTAGGAATAATAGGACCTTCAAGAGCTCTGTCTCCAGAGCATGACTGAGAAATAGAGATCTATCCCTCCTTGATTTCCAATATAATAAATTGAGATGCCCAAGTTCACCACATAAGTTGACAAATCTGGGACTCCCACTCCAACCAGTACTATTCCTATTACAATCCATCCTTTTCCCAGTTATTGCTTGTCCAAGCAGGTTTGCTTCTCCTATCAGTCAGGATGGCCTCAGTTATGCTGCAGTAACAAACAGCCACAAAATCTCTGAGGTACAAACACATTAATATTTTGCCTTTATGCCCACCTCCAGTGCAGGTAGATATGGGAGGAAATGGAAAGAGGGCTCTGTCATCCTAATCACTCAACGATCTAAGTTGAGGGATGCTTCACCTAGATCCATGCTTGCAAACGTGAAAAGGGAATGTGCAAAATCTGCACTGAATTTTTAAACTTCTGCCCAGAAGGGACACAGGCCACTTCTGTTCAAATTGTATTGGCTAAAGCAAGTCATGGCCATAGCTGATTTCAAAAAGGACCAGGAAGTACACATTTACCATGAGGAGAAGCATTTGGTAAACAGCTCTAAAGATTATCACACTTCCCTATACACTCCTTTTTTTTTTTTTTTTTTTTTAATATATAGAGTCTTGCACTTGTTGACCAGGCTGGAGTGCAGTGGCATGATCTCAGCTCACTGCACCCTCCACCTCCTGGGTTCAAGCAATTCTTCTGCCTCTGCCTCTGCCTCCCAAGTGGCTCGGATTACAGGTGCTCACCACCACACCTGGCTAATTTTTGTATTTTTAGTAGAGACAAGGTTTCACCATGTTGACCAGGCTGATCTCAAACTCCTGACCTTGTGATCTGCCCGCCTCGGCCTCCCAAAGGGCTGGGATTACAGGCGTGAGCCACTGCACCCGACCCCCTACACACTTTAAAAGGAGGGAGGAGGAAGTAAAACGGAGGAAGAAGAAAAAGAAGGAGGAGTAGAGGGAGGAGAGGGACACAGACAAGGAAGGAGGGCAGCAGCAGAGGAAGAAGACAAGGGGAGGGCAGCAGCAGAGGAATAAGAAAAAGAAGTAGATGGTGGTGGAAGAAAAAAAGAATGAGAAGAAAAAAAGGAGAAGAAAGAGGAAGAGAATAAGAAAAACAAGAGGAAAAAAGGGAGGAAAGATAAAAACTGATGCGCTAAAGGATTAGAAGGGTTATATTAATATTTTCTTAGTAAAATGTATGATCCTGGATAATTTGCTGAATCTCCCAAAGTCTCAGTTTCCTCACCTGTATAGAACTAATAGTACCTACCACATACAGTTATTGTGGAATTCAATTAAATAGTTTCTGCAAGATGCTTCCCATATTTCCTGGCACAAAGTGCTTAACAAGTATCATTTGTCTCATATATTAAAGTTTTCAAAGCACTTTCAAGTACATCAGCAAGTAGCCTGTAAATGCAATAACAGGAGATTATTGTTATCCACAGTTCACAGATGTGGATATGGAGGTCAGCAAAATCGAGGTGCCCAAGTTGTTACATGTAGGATGAGGCTGGGGAGGAGCTCAGGGCCCAGGTCTTTGGACTCTAACCCAGCACTCTTGCCTGTATGTTTTTCTCCTCCCTCTCTTTTCAAGGGTCCTATTTTTAAAACTCACTTACGACTGATGAATATTAAGCATATATCAAAATGAATGACTGAAAAATTAAAATGTAAACTTGTGGATTTGACTCGGGCCAGAAGACATAACACCTGTGTTAGCAGAAGTCAGTGGAAAGCCTCCGGACATATTTCAGGAACATTTTTCACACATGTTAACAAAAAACTCACTTGGCTGCACACAGAAGACAGACATGCCCAAGGACTTCAAGGGTCCCCGAGTGAGATCATACCCTCCCAGGAAGGAGGCCCTGGAGACAGGGAATCAGGCTGTTGTGTTTTCCATTCAGGGCTGCATGCATTGTTGCATTTGGTAAATATCAAGCCATCGACTGTGTAAAAGGATGAGCTATGCTGAAAGGCAGCTGGAAACAGATGTGACACGAACACATTTGCCTTTCTGTCTTAGTCTGGGGAGAGACTGATTTCTTAGTTCTGAAAGTGAAAGTAAGTAAGTAAGAGAGAGCTCAGCCAGGCACGGTGGCTCACGCCTGTAATCCCAGCACTTTGGGAGGCCAAGGCGGGTAGATCATCCAAGGTCAAGAGTTCGAGACCAGCCTGGCCAACCCGGAGAAACCTAGTCTCTACTAAAAGTACAAAAATTAGATGGGTGTGATGGCAGGTGCCTGTAATCCCAGCTACTCAGGAGGCTGAGGCAGGAGAATTGCTTGAACCCGGGAGACGGAGGTTGCAGTGAGCTGAGATTGCACCATTACATTGCAGCCTAGGCGACATAGTGAGACTTTGGCTCAAAAAAAAAAAAAAGAAAAAACCAGAGAAAGCCCAGACCCTCCAGATAGACAAATGCAAGCTTCCTTGCCACCTCCTACCATTCCCAGCCAACTGCTCAGGGAGAGAAAAGTCTCTAGGCCAGGACTGAGTAAGAGTTGCAGCTTTTACCCTCCAGCCAGGATCTAATGACACAGAGAAAGTAGAGCATGGGTTGGGTATTGTCCCAGCAGCCCGCACATCCTAAGAAGCACATTCTGCCTCCCTTCTGAGACCTCCGGAGCTCTCGAGAAACTCATCTCTGGCGCCACCTCCTCCAGTGTTCCTGCCCCACTGGCTCCCATCATCCTCATTTCCTTTTGCCTCACAGTGACCTCATCACTGATACCTTGGTGGGTCTCTGACTGTTTCATGTGTAATGAAATATGGGAAAATGCATTTCCCTCAATATCAGGAGATCTGGGGAAGGTTAGGCCAGCCAGGTGAGGTTGAGGTTCAAGTGAAGTGAGCTTGAACCTTTTACACTAGAGGAGCCATGTACAATGGGGTGTAGACCTGTCTGGGGTGGGTGATTTAGAAAACATCAGACCTAACGTCGGAAGCCTACAAGGTGGGAAAAGCTGGGTGCTAAAAACCAGAATTCTTATCCTTTACTCTCAAATATTTCTTAAAGTTACTAAACCCACAAAATGTACCCATACGAGTAGATATTTTTTAATAAATAAAATGGCAAAGGAGCCAAGGTCTGTTTCCCAACTGGCCCAGATCCAATCCCAGATGGTACCCAGAGTTGCAGGAACAGAAACAGAGGAGGCCATGAGAAAGATGATCAAGAATTTGCAGAAATTTCAAGAAAACGCTCTGGATTCTCACCACCAAAAAGACTGGATGTTCAAACTAAGTCTACCTGAAGTCCCAAGGGACAGCTGAGTTACTTTTGTGTATTTTCATTAATTTAGTTTTCCCATAAGCTTTTTGAGGATAGAAATCAAATCTTGATTAGCACTGAATTACTACCTCCCCAATACCTTTGCACACAGTTGGTGTTTAATGACTACTGATGCATTCAATTGTTTTCAGAAGCCCCTATGCACCCAGCTCACTAAAGTATTGACAATAGACAGGAAGATGAAATAGCCACCAACGCCCTTAATTAGGAGAACAGACAGCTGGGGTTTTCATTGCTGCTCAGTTCTTTGCTAGTTATGCCACCTGGACAAAGTGCTTAGCCTCTCTGAGCCTCAGTTTCCATAAGTAAAATGAGCATTAAAAATCTAATTAAAAGATTGAGTAAAACAATGATGAAATTAAAGAGATGCATAAATCATAAATGGCTATACAAATAGTTTCTTCATCTTATTATAATATTGCTAACATTTTGAGGGTGCCACTAGGAAAGAAATGAGTTTCAGTACAAGCCCTTTGCATGTCTGCATGTCTTTGAAACATGCTTGCTCGTAGCTACCATGCAGACACAGAAAACAAAGGCCTCTAATGCAGGGTTCCCCAACCCCTGGGCTGTGGACCGGTACCGGTCTGTGGCCTGTTAGGAACTGAGCTACACAGCAGGAGGCGAGCAGCAGGTGAGCAAGCATTACTGCATTACTGCCTGAGCTCCACCTCTCCTCAGATCACAGAAGGCATTAGATTCTCATAGAAGCATGAACCCCACTGTGAACTGTGCATGTGAGGGATCTAGGTTGCATGCTCCTTGTGAGAATCTAACTAATGCCTGATAATTTGAGGTGGAACAGTTTCATCCCAAAACCATCCCCACCTGCACCATCCATGAATAAATCGTCTTCCATGAAACAGGTCCTGGGTGCCAAAAAGGTTGAGGACCACTGCTCTAATGTGTCTTGCAAAAACGTTCTTTGCTCAACATCATCCCATCCTTGCCTCTCTTGCCAGCCCTATCTCTATCTCCATCTCTCTGTGTCTCCAGATCATCTCTGGTTCTGAGCATCTACCCTACTCTCCAGCTCTTCCGTCCTCTGCTCTTGGTTACAGTGTCTCTGTGTCCAAAGCTCTTGCCTTTCTAATCCTGTTGTTGCCAGTCAGCACCTGTCTTGCTGCCTCTTTTGCTTCCATCTTTGCCTCTCTTTCTCCATGGCCTTATAACTCCCTCCTCTGTTCATCTCTGTCTCTCTTATGTTTCTATCCTTTCACTGTCTTTCTTTCTTGCCCTCCCACCCTCAAGCACCACCTCTTTTAGAGCAGAAGTTTTTATTTTTTGTAACATTCAATTTATTTTTTTCTTTCATTGACTTTGCTTTTGGTATTGTATTTAAAAACAAATCACAAACCCAAGGTTATAAAAATTTTCTCCTGTGTTTTCGTTAAAAGTTTCACAGTTTTGCGTGTTATGTTCTCATCTATGATCCTTTTTTTTAGCTTTATGGAGGTAGAGTCCGTATACCAAAAAAAAAAAATGCACACGTTTAATGCACACATCTTGATGTGTTACCTCTCTATTTAGTTCTGCCTCTTTCTCTCCTTGTCCCTCTCCTTCCTCTGTTCCTCTCTGTGTCCTTATCTTGTTTCTGGATCATTCCTGCCCATTACTCTGTGTCAGGGCCCACCTCTCTTTCTTTCTTCTTTATTCAGTGGCGCCCACAGAGACTGAGCTCTCCTCAGCAGTGTAACTGTTCATGCCAACCTCTCCCTGAATTCCCCACACTCCGTAACCATCCCTCACTAGATCTCTCAGGTCTGTCTAAATCTCTCGTTTTCTTTAGGCAGGAGTGAGGCTTGTGTTCAGACATATAGCAGAGCCCTGGTCAAGACACAGAGGGAAGGCACATTTCAGCCCCCACTCTGCCTGGGGGAAAAGCCCCAAGAGAAAGTCAGTTCAGGATGGGTCCAAAACCAGGCCACCCAGAGGCTCCACAAACTCGTGGATAGCATTTATCTTTCATCAACCTCAAGATATTTTTTCTATATTTTTCTGACACCCCAAATCATATGTGCATACAGTAGAAAATTTAGACAGTATAACAGGCTGGGCATGGTGGCTTATGCCTATAATCCCAGCACTTTGGGAGGCCAAGATAGACAGATCACTTGAGGTGAGGAGTTCGAGACCATTCTGGCCAACATGGTGAAACCCTGTCTCTACCAAAAATACAAAAGTTAGCCTGGCATGGCGGTAGACACCTGTAGTCCCAACTACTTGGGAGGCTGAGGCAGGAGAATCACTTGAACCCGGGAGGCAGAGGTTGTAGTGAGCTGAGATCACACCATTGCACTCCAGCCTGGGCAACAAGAGCAAAACTATGTCTAAAAAAAAAATAAAAAGAAAAAGAAAAGTTAGACAGTGTAAGAAACAGCAAAAGCATAGAAAGAAAAGTGACTCATTTTCCCACCACTCAGAGGAGACCACTGCTGTCATTTGCCATTATTTTCCTCAGGCTTTTTCTCATGCGTATTTTTTATCCTTACATAAAACAGATCACAGTAGATACAGAATTATGTAATCTCTTTGTTGTTTTAATATCCTACCATATTTATTTTCTTTTATCCTTGAAAGTTTTTCACAAATATGGTTTTCTTTCCTCATGGGAGGGGAAAAAACGAGAAACTTTCAGTGCTTCCCCATTTCTCACAGGAGAAATCAAAATATTTTATCATGGTTACCATTATAGCACCATCCATTATGATTCCAAAACACCATAGTCTGCACTACAGCCACATGAGGATCTTTCTGTTTCCAAAATGCCTAAGTTCACCTTTCCCAGGGGGCCTTTGCAGAAGCTCTTCTCTCTGTCTAAAATACAAGTGCCTGCATTTCCTCTGGAAATCTTCCCTGATCCCACAAGTTTTGCCTCTCCCACCTTGACATCTGGGAAAGATGCCCCATAATATTGCATGCTTCCCCACTTGGGAAACTTGTCTCTGTTCACTTGATGTTGCTCTCACAAAACCATGAGACCCTGGAAGGGTATCTGTACTAAATGATACCCTTGGTCATTTCCACATGGCTGCTTGGGCTGCTCCACTGATGGAAGATGAATTCCAAAATAAAACATTCCAAAAGCAATCATACCAAGGACATGGCCAGCACTGAGCAGATGCTCAGTTTTAGTTAATTCATATATTAGAAACTTACCCAACCATTCCTTAAAGTTGGACTTGTAGGGGACTTTTGGTTTTTCCAGATGATAAATAACACTATCAAGTGGCTTCTACAAAAATCTTTGTCTATGTTTCCACTCATTTACATAAGCTAAATATTTCCTGATTCTGTAAAATATCATAGTTAATGTATCATCATTATTTAATGTTATAAAACATTCTCCTTGACAACTTAGGATCCCTGCTACAGATCTTTTCCTAAAAGCTCTCTGATGAATTGACGGGAGGTAAGAAACATTAAGTACGTGGAATCTAAGATTAGAAAGATTTCACTAAATTTAAAACAGTTATAAATCAGAATGCTTGAACTGAGAAAGATTCCACAGATCCTATGCCTCAATATGAGGAAAATGAGCGTTCCCTTTTCTTCACAACCTTGCCACTGTTATTTTTTGCCTTTTTAATAACAGCCATTCTGACTGTTGTGAGACGACATCTCATTGTGGTTTCAATTTGCATTTCCCAGTGATTAGTAATGCTGAAGCATTTTTTCATATGTTTGTTGGCCTCGTGTATGTCTTCTTTTGAGAAATGTCTGTTTATGTCCCATGTCTGCTTCTTAATGAGGCTGTTTTTTACTCATTAATTTGTTTGAGTTTCTTATAAATTCTGCATATTAGACCTATGCCAGATACATAGTTTACAAATATTTTCTTCTATTCTCTATGTTGTTTCTTTACAGTGTTGATAGTTTATTTTGCTGTACAGAAGCTCTTTAGGTCTCACTTGTCAATTTTTGTTTTGTAATTGCTTTGGGAGTCTTTGTCATGAGATATTTGTTAAAGCCTATGTCCAGAATGGCATTTCCTAGTTTTCTAGGGTTTTTAGCTTTAGGTTTTACATTTAAGTAATTAATCTTAATTAATTTTTGTATATGGTGAAAGGAAGGGATCTAGTTTCAGTCTTCTGCATTTAACTAGCCAATTACCCTGGCATCATTTATTGAATAGGGAGTTCTTTCCCCATTGCTTATTATTGTCAACTTTGTCAAAGATCAGTAGCTGAAGGTGTGTGATTTTATTTATGGGTTCTCTAACCTGTTCCACTGGCCTATGTGTCTGTTTTTGTACCATGCTGTTTTGCTTACTGTAGCCTTTTAGTATAGTTTTAAGTTGGGTAATGTGATGCTTTAAGCTTTGTTCTTTTTGGTTAGGATTGCCTTGGCTATTCAGGCTCCTTTTTCATTCCATATGAATTTTTAAATAGTTTTTTTTCTAATTCTGTGAAGGATATCATCGGTAGTTTAAAAGGAATAACACTGAATCTGTAAATTCCTTTGGAAACTATGGCCATTTTAAAAATATTGACTCTTCCTATACATGAGCATGGAATATTTTTTCATTTATTTGTGTCATCTCTGATTCCTTTGAGCAATGTTTTGTAATTCTTATTATGGAGATGTTTCACTTCCCTGGTCAGTTGTATTCTTGGGTATTTTATTCTTTTCGCAGCTATCATAAATGGGATTGCATTCTTGATTTGGCTTTCAACTTGGATATTATTGTTGTATGGAAATGCTACTGATATTTGTACATTGATTTTGTGTTCTGAAACTTTGCCGAAGTTGTGTATCAGATCTAGGAGGCTTTGGGCAGAGACAATGGGATTTTCTAGATATAGAATCATATCATCTGGGAAGAGAAATAGTTTGACTTTCTCTCTTCCTATTTGGCTGCCTTTTATTTCTTTCTCTTACCTGATTGCTCTGACTAGAACTTCCAGTAGTGTGTTGAATATGAGTAGTGAGAGTTGGCATTCTTGTCTTGTTCTTGTACTCAAGGGGAATGTTTCCATCTTTTGCCCATTCTATATGATGTTGGCTGTAGGTTTTTCACGTATGTTTCTTATTACTTTGAGGTATGTTCCTTCAATGCCTAGTTTGTTGAAGGTTTTTAACATGAAAGGATATTGAATTTTATCAAAAACCTTTTCTGTATATTTTAAGATGATCATATGGTTTTTGGTTTTGGTTCTGTTTATGTGATGAATTATATTTTTTTGATTTGTGTATGTTGAACCAACCTTGCATCCTAGGAATAAAGCCGACTTGAATCATGGTGGATTAGCTTCTTGATGTGCTGCTATATTTGATTTGCTAGTAATTTGTTGAAGTTTTTCATCTACGTTCATTTGGAATATTGGCCTGAGGTTTTCTTTTTTCATTGTGTCTCTGCCAGGTTTTGGTATCAGAATGATGTGACCTCATAAAATGAGTTAGGGAGGACTTTCCTCCTCCTCAACTTTTGGGAATAGTTTCAATAGAAATGGTACCAGCTCTTCCTTATACATGTGGTAGAATTTGGCTGTGAATCTATCTGGTTCAGGAATTTTTCTCGTTGATAAGTTTTTTATTACTGATTCAATTTTTGAACTCATTATTGATCTATTCAATGCTTCAATTTCTTCCTGGTTCAATCTTAGGAGGTTTTATGTTTCCAGGAGTTTAGCCATTTCTTTTAGGTTTTCTAGTTCGTAATAGTCCCTGAGGGGGTTTTGTATTTCTATGGGATCAGTAGTAATGTCTCCCTTGTCATTTCTGATTGTGATTATTTGGATCTTCTCTCTTTTTTACTTTATTAGTCTAGTTAGTGGTCTATCAATTTTATTTATTCCTTCAGAAAACCGATTTTGGGTTTCATTGATCTTTTGCATGCTTTTTTGTTTTTGTTTTTTGAGATGGAGTCTCACTCTGTCTCCCAGCCTGGAGTGCCATGGCACGATCTCAGCTCACTGCAAGCTCCGTCTCCTGGGTTCACACCATTCTCCTGCCTCAGCCTCCCGAGTAGCTGGGACTACAGGTGCCTGCCACCATGCCCGGCTAAGTTTTTGTATTTTTAGTAGAGACAGGGTTTCACCATGTTAGCCAGTATGGTCTCCATCTCCTGACCTCATGATCTGCCCACCTCAGCCTCCCAAAGTGCTGGGATTACAGGTATAAGCCACCACACCAGGCTGATCTTTTGTGTGACTTATCACACCTCAATTTCATTCAATTCAGCTCTGGTTTTGGTTATTTCTTGTCTTCTGCTTGCTTTGGGGTTGTTTTACTCTTGTTTCTCTAATTCCTCTAGATATGATGTTAGATTATTAATTTGAGATCTTGATGTTAATATTTACCACTAGAAACTTTCCTCTTCACACTACTTTAGCTGTGTCCCAGAGATTCTGGCAATGTTTACTTTGTTGTTTTTTTTTTTTTTTTTTTTCATTAGTTTGAAAGAATTTCTAGATTTCTGCCTTAATTTTATTATTTACCTAAAAGTCATTTAGGAACAGATTGTTTAATTTCCATGTAATTGTATAGTTTTGAGAGATCTTCTTAGTATTGAGTTCTATTTTTACTGCACTGTGGTCTGATATTGTGGTTGGTATGAATTTGTTGAGAACTGTTTTATGGCCAAATGTGTGATTGATTTTAGAGTATATGCCATGTATAAATGAGAAGAATGTATTATTTTGTTGTTGTTGTTGGATGGAAAGTTCTATAGATATCTCTTAGGTCCATTTGGTCAAGTGTTGAGCTTAGGTCTAGAATGTCTTTATTAGTTTTCTGCCTCAGTGATCTGTCTAATAATGTCTGTGTGGTGTGGATATCTCCCACTATTATTGTATGGTTATCTAAGTCTCTTCACAGGTCCCGAAAAACTTGTTTTATTAATCTGAGTAATCTGAGTGCTCAAATGTTGGGTGCATATACACTTAGAATAGCTAAGTTTTCTTGTTGAATTGGACCCTTTATCTTTATGTAATGCTATTCGTTGTCCTTTTTTTATTACTGTTGGTTTAAAATCTGTTTTGTCTGAAATAAGAATAGCAACTCCTGCTTTTTTCTGTTTTCTGTTTGCTTGATAGATTTTTCTTCATACCTTTATTTTGAGCCTATGAGTGTCATCACCCATGTAAAATGGGTCTCTTGAAGACAGCATACAGTTAGGTCTTGCTTCTTTATCCAATTTGCCAGTTTTTCTGTCTTTTAAGTGTGGGGGCAGGCAGGGTAGCCAATGTTTGTTAAAGGTTAATATTTACATGTGTGAATTTGATCCTGTCATCATGTTAGCTGGTTGTTACATAGACTTCATTGTGTAGTAGCTTTATAGTGTCAATGGTCTATGTACTTAAGTGTGTTTCTGTTGTGGCTGGCAATAGTCTTTCATTTCCATGTTTAGAACACCCTCAAGGATCTCTTGTAAGAAAGGTCTGGTGGCAATGAATTCCCTTAGTACTTGATTGTCTGTAAAGGATTTTATTTCTCCTTAGCTTATGAAGCTAAGGAGAAAGACACTCAGGTTTCTTATGTAGTGTTCTTGGCTGGATGTGAAACTCTTGGTTAGAGTCTTTTCTTTAAGAATGCTGAATATAGGCCTTTCTAGCAGCCTTCAGTAGTTTTTCTGTTGCATGGACCTTGAAGAATCTGATGACTAAGTGTCTTGGGGATGTCATCTTTTCTAGTACCTTGCAGGGTTTCTCTGAATTTCCTGAATTAGAATGTTGACCTCCCTAGTGAGGTTGGGGAAATTTTTATGAGCAATATCCTCAAATATGTTTTCCAAGTTGCTTGCCCTCTTTCCCTCTCTTTCAGGGACACCAGTGAGTCACAGGTTTGGTCTCTTAATGTAATCTCATATTTCTTTGATGTTTTGTTCATTCTTTTTTTTTTTCCTTTTTTTCTGACTGAGTTAATTTGCAGAACTGGTCTTTGAGTTCTGAGATTATTTCTTGAGCTTGGTCTATTCTGCTATTAATTATGGTTAGAGTATGAAATTCTTACAGTGAGTAATTCAACTCTATCAGATCAGTTTGGTTTTTTCTTAAAATGCTACTTCATCTTTCACCTCTTCTATAATTTTACTGGAATCCTTAGATTCCTTGGATTGGATATCAACTTTCTCCTGAATCTCAATGATCTTCATTGTCATCCAAATTCTGAATTATACATCTGTCCTTCCAGCCATTTCAGTCTGTTTAAGAACCATTGCTGGGGAGCTAGTATACTCATTTGGAGAAAAGAAGGCACTCAGGCCTTTTGAGTTGCCAGAGTTCTTGCACTGATTCTTTCTGCTCTGTGTGGGCTGATGTTCCTTTAATCTTTGAAGTTGCTTTCCTTTGGATGGGGCTTTTCCCTTTTATAATTTTTTAAGCCCTTGAGGGTGTGACTGTGGTATAATTTAAGTTCAGTCAACTGCCATTGTTTCTGGATGATTTCAGGAGGCCAGGGCTCAGCTCAGTACTCCTGGACTGCATGCTCTAACTCTGGAGAACTGGGACCAGGCCCAAGGCTTTGTTCTCTAGCCCCTTGTAGTTGAGCAAGGAGGGGCCAAGTTATTTCCAGTTCACTGGCAACAACACTCTGATGGGGAGTGCCAGCAAAAGTGCTTTGTTGGAGTTAGCGACAGCAAGATCCATGCTTGGATGCACACACCAACAGCAACAGGGCCACAGTACTGTGGGGTCTCTGCATTCATGTTTGTGAAGGCAGGGGCAGGATAGTGGTGGCAAGATCTACGCACACTGGCAAAGGAGTGGGGGAAGCTGCAGGTGAGCACATGCCAGCAGGGGTGTCTCTGTCAAAGCTCTCTGATGGTTAGGTAGAGTTTGCTGGTGAAGATGCTATGGAGATGGCCATTGGGAAGCACCCCCGTTGGGCAGCTGAGGCTGTACTGCATGCAGGTGTGGTCAATCACAGGGACCCTGGGAGGGGCCAGCAGATAGAGGGTGCTCAGATCAAACTGGTCTTACCCACAGGCAAGATAGCCCTGTTTCGTCCATGTCTGACAGTCAACAAAGGCCAAAGCCACCTAGAATAGCATGGCAAACCTTGAGGAATGGGCATCCCTGGCTATGCTCCACTGCAGCCATGCCCACTCCAAACACTGGGCTCCACACAGGCTTGGAGTCCTGTTCTTGCTTATTCTCCAAGAAGCTCTCCCTGTCAACTCAAATGTCTATGGAGATTATGAAGTCTTCTGCAGCTGTAATTGCAGAGATCTGTGGTGAGAATGGGCCACTCCATGCCTACTTAATTCACCTCTTCCCCAGGAGACACTTGGGGCCAGGAACAAGTTCTGGTACTCAGCAACTTTGTGCAGTTTCCAGCTTCCTCTTCCTTCAGCCCAGGGTCTGTGTCCTCCCTCCATCTACTCTCAATGCCTTCCTTCCAAAGATCTGCTCAGAGTGTACTGTTCTTTTCCATGGTCTTGTCTCTTGGTGGGAGGGGGTACTTCCTGGTTACATCTAGTCAGCCATGTTGGCTTTTCTCTTACTTTTATTTTATTTTATAAGGGAGCATATTTGAGGCCATCCTTCAGAAAATGTTATTGTTTGCACTTGCATTCTGATGTGCTTTCTTTCTTAGCTCTCAGGAAAGTAAGCTAATCCCCAGCTTGGCATATCTGAGCAGTAGCCCATATGATTGTCATCTCTGTGGCTGCCCCACTCCTACAGACAACTGGACACCAAAAGAGAAGGGACTAGTGTGGTGGACTCTGTTTTAGAAAAAAAAAATCACTCAACCTGCTGAGTGGGACATGAATCCTAGAGATAGAGACACCAGCTGGAAGGGACCAAGAGATACAAGATGAATGCATTACCAAAGCAGCAGAGGTAGGAATGAAGGAAAAAGATGGACTAAAGATGGACCTCTCCAAGAGATACAAGATGAATGCATTACCAAAGCAGCAGAGGTAGGAATGAAGGAAAAAGATGCACTAAAGGTGGACCTCTCCAAGAGATAACTCTGGTGCCTGCATTTGCTCCCTTCACCTCAGTTGCAACCATACCTGTGGCAAACAGCTACAACTCATCCCTTTCCAGCCCACCAGCAGGGTCTGCCTTTCTTCATAAATTTCTGTTGGTTAAGCCATTCAATTTGTGATACTTTGTTATGACAGCCCCCCCAAAAAACTGATACAAAGACTATTTGAAACATACAGTTAGACCCTCTATCATTAATGATGGACCTCACTCCTGGATAATGCGCTTTGAGATATTAATTAATGATAATAGCTACATTGTACATTATAATAGTACATAATTTATAATTAAGTGTACACATACACACACAGATGTATATTAGCATGCAGTCTCAATATTTTTACTGATAGGACTGTGCGATCAAGAACATCTTGCTTATTTGGCTAAACTAGCATTCCTGTGAAAGTCTGTCCACTGTGAGTTCCTTAAAATAAACCTCCCATTACCAGAGTAACCTGGATAGGTCTCCCCGAAAACCATGAAAACTGAGTTCAAACTCTCATTCACCCACAGCCCTTTATTCTGCAGAGACTGAACGTGCATGTTTAAGACTTAGGTTGAACTTTTGTATCCTCCAAAGGGTGGCCCAGCCTAGTAATTTTATTTTAGAACAAACACATCTCATCCAACAACTAAACTAAGGCTCCCACCTCAACTGATCCATTTCACAGGATCTGGCCAATGTGAGAGTAACCCGTCAAGCTGTCGTCTGAGTGGCTCCTTCTGATGGCTGTCAGAAAGCATCTCCATGCCTCTCTCCTAGCTTCTGGCTCCCCAATTAAAAAGTATACAAATGATGTGCTTTACAAGTTGCCCAGTTTTCCTTTTCCATAATGTCTGCCAAGTTGCATTGAGGTCTGTAAAACTTGTAAAAGGTCATGTAATATCAACTCAGTCTAAAGTGAAACTATCAATGAGTTTCAGATGATGGTTCTTCCAAATGGATTAGTGAAGATGAGGGAAAGAATGTGAGCAGGTATCATAAATTATTGATTTCATTGACAGCAGCTACTATGCATTAAGTCCTTGCTACATGCCACACCCTGTGTTAAGTGTTTTACTCACAGACATTTTTTTCCAATAATCCTGATTCCAACCCTATAAAATAAATGGTGCAATTATTTCCAATTTACAGGTGAGGAAACTGAGTCCCAATGTCACATAATTACTACCTGGAAGAGGTATGATTTTAACAAGATCCTAACTCAAAATCATGTGCTCTTCTATTCACAATAGCAAAGACATGAAATCAGTCTAGATGCCCATCAACCGTGGACTGGATAAAGAAACTGTGGTACATATACACCATGAAATACCATGCAGCCATAAAAAAGAACAAAACCATGTCCTTTGCAGCAACATGGATGCAGCAGGATTATCCTAAAATTAACACAGGAACAGAAAACCAAATACCACACGCTCACTTATAAATGGGTGCTAAATATTGAGTACCGTGGACACAAAGAAAGGAACAATAGACATAGGATCCCTTTTTTTTTTTTTTTTTTTTTTTTTTTTTTGAGTTGGAGTCTCGCTCTGTCGCCCAGGTTGGAGTGCAGTGGCGTGATTTCGGCTCACTGCAAACTCCGCCTCCTGGGTTCACGCCATTCTCCTGCCTCAGCCTCCCGAGTAGCTGGGACTACAGGTACCCGCCACCACACCTGGCTAATTTTTTTTTATTTTTAGTAGAGAGGGGGTTTCACTGTGTTAGCCAGGATGGTCTCAATCTCCTGACCTCGTGATCCACCCGCCTCAGCCTCCCAAAGTGCTGGGATTACAGTCATGAGCTGGAGCCTCTTTGAGAGTGAAGAGTAAAAGGGGGGTGAGGATCAAAAAGCTACCTATAGGGTACTATGCTCAGGTACCTGTATGATGAAGTAGTCTGTACACCAAACCCCCATGATATGTAATTTACCCATGTAACAAACCTGCACATGTACCCCCTGAACCTAAAATAAATGTTGGAAGAAAAAAATAAAAAATTAAAAAAAAAACTGAAAGTATAAATGGTTAAAAAAAATAACGCGCTCTTAAAAATTTTGCTGTATATTGATCTTTTGGCTGCTTTTATAACACAATCACAAGATGCATGCTGACAAGTGAGTTTGACACACCTCATACAAAATCTCAGGGTCAAGTTGAGTGGTTCTCAAACTTGTTTGGATGTTGCTGAAGCACCTGAAAGTCAGGCAAAATATCAAGAAGTGGTTTTACAGTTAATGAGACTTTACAAACAGTTCTAGGAGGAGAAAAATATACGTGTTCATGAAACTGAGTCTCACCCAGAATGAGAACCCACAGAGGAAGTAGCCATCACAGAGGGTATGGGGGAGCGGAACCTTCATCCTTAATCACTCACTTGCTACCCTCTCATTTACTTTGCTGTCTGTAAAGACTTGCAAGCAGACATTCAGGGAGGTAAACAGAGTTTTAGGAAAGATTATATAAGAAAGACTTACAACTAAGAAAAGCTCGTCCAGCAGAGCACAGGGCTGAGAGTGAGACCTCCTGAACTCCAATCCTGGTTCTCCAACTTCCAAGCTGACTGCATAGCTCAGTTTCCTCATCTGTGAAGTGGGAAGAATATTTCTAAATACCTTCAATAGCTATTATGAGGATTAAGTAACACATGTAATGCAATAGAACAGAGTACCCTTAATGTAAGTAACCAATAAACAGTAATTATTATCTAAATAACACATGTAATGCACTAGAACAGAGTACCTGTAATATAAAGGTACTCTAAAAAATACTGTTAATGTAAGAGTATCTTTAATATAAATAGTCAATAAATATTAGCTATCATCTTCTTATCATCATAAATTTGCTTTTCCCTCAAAGTTGTATAGGCCTGCCATTATTCTTGGTTTTAACATCCATGTTCTATAGGATCATGTATGAGGACATCACTCTGGATTAATATGTATACAGTACTACAAAGGATTGCCCTGATTTGATATTGATGATCTCAGGGGTTTAGGACTAAACAAGGGTATAGGGAAAGATTAGAAATTTTCTTCCAATAATTCTGTATTTTTGGTTTGTTAAAACTGCATATATCACTGTTGTAATTTTTTAAATCTAATAACATAAAAATCAAGTTACCATGACTTTAAAAATCAAAAAGTAAAATCATGATTACCTTTTCCAACACATCCCATATTCAATAACATCAAGGTTTGTGTCCGTGGGGATGGAGAGGTGATAATAATAATAACAATGGCTGAAAGCACAAGGCACTGTGCAAAAAGCCTAACACAAAAAAAGCTTACTGGAGTTGTGACACATTACACAGATCTCAAGATATAAAGCCTCCATTGCTGTGTTTGCAAAAAATAAATAAATTTTTAAAAAGTAAAACAATAACAATAAGACATTTCTGCATTTCTGACAGAGTTCTCTTGTTCCTGCATTTTCCTTATGATTGGTGGGCTTTGCCTTCAAGCATCCCCTGTTCCCACCCATTCCTTCCCCTCCCCTCCTCCCTCTCCCCCTCCCCTTTCTCCTGCAAACAAGTCAGAGGAGGCAGGGAGTGCGAACACAGTACATGGGAGGGGGAGGATAGAGTTCACTCTGTTAAAAATCATTAATCATCTTGAGGTCACCAGCCCTGAACACATTTCCTTCTCAAAGGCTGTCCTGTGGGCGATCTGTCTCCTAACAGGTTTTGTAATGCTGAGTTGTAAAGCGTTCCTGATGAATTATTGTTGGCACTCAGTCCAAAGGCTTGAAGTCTCAAGTCCATGAAAAGAAAAAGCAGACCCTCTCTCATGCGCCTGTTGTCCATGGGGCCAGCACAGGGCTTGCATTGTGCATGTCAGTGGATGGCCTGGAGGCCCCTCATCCCTCCAGCACAGACTCCTGGAGGGGACTGAGACAGATTGGCTTTTATCACTACACATGGGAGCTGGGTGGTGTTTCAGGCAGGTCACACCTACTCCATGCCCCCTCATAGCATACCTCTGGGAAAGGACAGGATTTGTATTCCCATTTGACAGACAAGGAAACTGAGGCCAGGGCTATATTATGGCATGTCCAAGGCAACCCAGCTACTTTGTGGCAAAGCTAGGATTAGAACGTAGATCTCCAAGCTGCTACCTATTTCCTTTTCTCCGCGCCACTTGCCCTGGGCTACATGGCCTTTGGCGATGTGGGGTTCTTTTCCCTATAGGATCTCAACTGACACCACTGCTGCCTCACCTGGAGCCTCTGTTCCAGCTCTCCATCTGCCTGAACTGCTCTGCTCCTAGACCCTCCCATCTGCTTCTAAGACCAATGTAAGGTCCCACTCAGAGAGGCCGTCCTGACCACCTGGTCTGAAATCGCCACATCTCTCTTGATTGCAACACCCTACTTCACTTCTTCAGAGCACTCAGCACTTTCCAACATTCTCTTGTTTATCTGTTGTATATTTGTCCTCTTTGTCTCTTCCTCTGCCATCCAGCTCCACCTCATTCAGATTATCAGCTCATGAAGGTGGCCACATGTCTCTCTTGTTCTCCACTTATGGCCAGCACTGAAATAGCAACTGCCTGGTGCTCAGTAAAACTGTGGTTAATTAATTAATGAATCAAAATGAAATGCAGATCATTAACAAAGCCGTACTTTTGCATAAAGCCTTTTGAAATGTGCTTGTGTGTGGGGGGATGGCTCTTCTCTCTCCCCCCATATATTTATATATTCTAAAGCACTTTCACAATAACATTTTATTGTCACTTATCCCACATGAGGTAGGAAGAACAGGCATTATTATAACCATCTTACAGATAGGAAATTTAAGCCTCAGAGAAATTTGGTAACTTTTCCTCTCGACCTTAATTTCTTTTTTTTTTTTTTTTTTTGAAACAGGATCTTGTTCTGTTGCCCAGGCTACAGGATAGTGGCATGTTCATAGCTCACTGCAGCCTCAACCTCCTGGGCTTAAGAGATCCTCCCAACCTCAACCTACTGAGTAGTTGGGACTACAGGTACACATTACCATGCCTGGCTAATTATTTGATTTTTTTTTTTTTTTCTAGAGACAAGGTCTCACTCTGTTGTAAAGGCTGGTCTCAAACTCCTGGCCTCAAGTGATTCTCCGCCCTCAGCCTCCCAAAGTGCTGGGATTATAGGAGTGAGCCACTGCACCTGACGTTTGACTCAAAAATTAGAAGACCAGGATGCTCCTACAAGTTGCGTGTTAGGTTACCTTACAAAGGTCATTTTCCTTGCTGGGGCCTCAGTCTCCCTATAATAAGGGATTGTAAATTAAAAGATCTCTAAGGTTCTCTCTGGGAATAATATTCTTGGATAATGTTTCCCAAACTGTGTGCTTAGAACCCTAGTATCTGAGGAGATGGTAACATGTTTTCTGTGGAACAGTTTGGGAAACACTGTTCCAGTATTGGCTTTAAGTTTACTTCAGGCAGGGACTGGATCCCTGGGTAAGGTGTGCCAAGGCCTGGAGCAAAGAAGTGAAAAAGGAACTAAATATCTCAGCTTCTATACTGTCAACCACATGTGACTACTTCCCTGGCATAATCTCATTTGACATTCAAAGTCCCTAGAAGTAGGTATTCTTCTTACTTCCACTTTACAGCTTGGCAAGTAATTGAAACTCAGGAAAGTCAGTGAGATCATGTGTATGGCAGAGGATGGTTGTTCAAGGAATTGACTTCAAAGGGTCCATTCATAAACTTTAAAGGGGAAGTAGAAAGCTTTCTTGACTTGTGTTTGATTTGCCATCAATTACATGGAGCTGCTGCTTCACTTCCACCTTCCAAATGTCAAACGAGTGTATCTACTAACTGAAACATAGCTCACACTCTAGCTGCAAGGGAGTCTGGGAAGTGTAATTCTTTATATCCCTGTAGTGCAGGATGGCACACATAAGAAGGGTGGTATTGGTGTTGAGTGCCAATGACCACATTCATCATTTATCCTACAGTGAATTTGCTTTCAAAGCTGCTCTACTCCTGGACTCTAAAAGTCTGAGACGTGAACTGGAGAACTGAGGACAGGGAATTGGTGTAGGAATAAATTTGGGGTAGAGGTGGCAATCCAGGTCAAGATGAAAACACAAAGCTCCTGCCCAGCATTGCAGCAAAACAAAAGAAAATTGAAGAGAAAGAAAAGGAATCCAAGCAGCAGTGAGGGAAGGATTCGTTGTCTCAGATGGAAGCCACCTGAGGGGTTTCATCTGGACTCCTCCCTTCCTCACTGTGTGATCTCTGGCATTCTCTCTCTCTCTCTCTCTCTCTCTCTCTGTTTCTCTCACTCTCTCTCTCTCTCTCTGTTTCTCTCACTCTCTCTCTCTCTCTCTGAAACACACTTCCTTTATCTCTTTTCTTTTCCCTTTGGTTTTAAGAATCAACTGGGTCACAGTACACAGACATGATTTGTTTACTGTTAAGGAATGCACAGATGAAAGAAAAAATGATCATCTCCCAAACAGCAAAGCCAAGTGGACTCACCCATTTGTCTTTTAAGCTGCACTCATTTAACCTGGAAAGTCCTGTAAGTGGCAGAGGCACATTTCAACATAATTTCAATTCAGAAGAGCAATTGAAATCTGATTTCTAAGAATCAATATGCCTTACCTTTATAATTAAAAAAAGTAAGTTAAAAATACAATGTCTTGATCAAAATAAAATGCCCAATTGTAATCTGTAATCTCTCTCTCTCTCTCACACACACACACACACACACACATATTTTTACAATCACAACTGTGACTTAGCATTTATAGCATGTTTATGGGATCACAGAATGTTTGAGCCAGAAGGATCTGAAAGCTCATCTATTCAACCATGTTCTGAGGACCCAATAAATCCACAGAGAATGTGAAGAGCCCCCAGAGTAGAAGGGATGGTAACCCAGACCTCTCCTCCTGCCTTCCCCAGAAAGTTTGGCTTTCATCAATTTTATATTTTAAATTTGCCTGCATGACTCCATTTCAAAAAGAAATCTCACTGCAACACACACAAATATGAAAACCAGTGGATGAGCTCAAAGCTTCATAGCTCTGCCATTTCTCCAATGGGGAAGCCGAGGCCAAGAAAACTAAAAAGCCCATGTGTAAGTCCCACAGAAGCACAAAACGGGGTCTGGAACTGGAATTCTGAGGCCTAACCTGCTTTCCCCACCGGAAGAATCCCAGGCTGGGTGACCAGACAGCCGTGGCTCTGATCCGAGGGGCAGATCGTTATTGGTGCTGCTTGTCTGCACAACATATAGTATTGTTTAAGTCCTGAAGCTCAGCGACATCCCCTGGCAAGAATCTCTGAACTGGAGCCCAAAGGAGAGCGCTGTGGTGGTGGAAGGAGAGAGCCCCGGCGAGGAGAGGGTGCCTCCTTCAAGGGGGCGGTGCGCTCTGCCGTTCCGCGTCATATCCCTTGGCAGTATTGTAAACACAAGTCCACTGTATGTTTTTAAAACGTGAGAAGAAGCAGGATCCTGCCCTCGTGTTTTGACATCGCCTGCAGGGAGGGAGAATGGGACGAGCAGATCTGGCCTGTGCAAAATGTAATTGTTTTTCCCATCTGATGGTTAATCTCAGGCGGGACGGGCTGTCCCACAGGCTCTCAACCTGAGCCGCCCACACCCGGGCGCAGGGCGAGGGCCCTGGACTCAGACCCGCGGCCACTGCAAAGTTGCCACTCGTGTGCTCTGGGAATTTAGGGGTCGTTATTCTCAGCTGAAAAATGAGAGTTGGCCTAGATCAGGGATTTCAAGCTGTCAGAGAGACTCTGGTTGGATCCATGTTACAAAATGGGTGTCCTGGTAAGATTTAGGTTGAAGTTTCCGCTACGAAAAGGAAGATGGAAATCCAGGAGACTGAATGTTTCTCACAGCTCTTTCTCTCTCAAGTATTCTAATTCAAGATTCTACTTGTCTTTAAGGTGAAAGATGAAACTAAAAGAAGTTTCATCTCCACCCAAGAGAGATGAAGAAGGCATCCTCAGTGCTCCAAAAGTCCACTGAGGAACTCGGGGTCTGTGCAGCTGAACCCTGCCAGCCCACTGACCTCCCCGGAAAACCCACAGTTAGTTGCCCCCTCCTCTCCCCTGTGTCAGCACTTCATGCCTTGCACCAATAACACTGCTACACAGCTACTGTGTTGCACTGTCCCACCTTTCCTGCCACTTCCTACCTTCATCCTCTATGAGCTGCCTGAAACCCCTGGCTGTGTCTTATTCCTAGATGAAACCCCCATATCCAGCATGTCAGGCCTCTGAGCCCAAGCTAAGCCATCATATCCCCAGTGACCTACACGCATACATCCAGATGGCCTGAAGCAACTGAAGATCCACAGAAGTGAAAATAGCCTTAACTGATGACATCCCACCACGGTGATTTGTTTCTGCCCCACCCTAACTGATCAATGTACTTTGTAATCTCCCTCACCCTTAAGAAGGTTCTTTGTGATTCTCCCCACCCTTGAGAATGTACTTTGTGAGATCCACCCCCTGACCCCAAAACATTGCTCTTAACTCCATCGCCTATCCCAAAACCTATACGAACTAAGGATAATCCCACCACCCTTTGCTGACTCCTTTTTCGAACTCAGCCTACCTGCACCCAGGTGAAATAAACAGCCATGTTGCTCACACAAAGCCTGTTTGGTGATCTCTTCACACGGACATGTGAGATACAGCACAGTGTCTGGGACATTGTAATTGCTCAATAAATGGATGTGGAATTGAATTGCATTCTCAAAAATTGGCCTGACTCTCAAACTCAGCATTCTAGGGCTCACTTTTAAATATATGCACTTTCAAAGAACATTATGGCCTGGTATAGAGACAGAATTTGTTCAACCACTAAGCAGATGTTGAGTGTCAAGTATAAGCCAAGTGCTGCTCCAAAGCAGGGGATACATTGGAGACTAAAACAGTTTCAGTCTCTGGTGGAAAACTATTATAAAAGAATAACAGAACTGCATATCTAGTGAGGGTTGAATGGGCCTCTGTGCCCAGAGAATATATCTTTCTGCTGTCATGGTTCACATGCAGAAGCTGAGGCTTCAAGTCCAAAGCCTCAGGGAAGGAGACGTCACCAGCTTTGGTTTCTTACTGACACAAGAGGCTCCCAGATAGGTGCACTGAAATATTGAATGCAGTTTGGTTGAAGAGGGCACCACAGAGAAAATACGCAAAACAAGAGAGAAAGACTGGGTATCTCCCATCTCGTTTCCTATCCCAAAGTCTGTGGCAAGTGGCAGAAAAACTGAGGATTTTGACAGTCCAAGTTGCCTTAACCTCTCTGAGAATGTTTTGGGGGAAAGGACGTGAATTTTGTTGGTGATGTGTTGAGCTGGAAGTGGCTCTAGGATCATCAATGATGGGATCCAGAAGGCAGATAAACAACCAGATCTGGAGTTCAGCAGAGGTGTTTGAACCAGAGAGAGGGATTTTGGAGTTGATTTGCATGTATGGGCTCCTTGAAGCCATTGTTTTTTGTGATGACATCTAGGGGCAAGAGGATGTAAAGAGAAGAATGGAGGCACTGTAAGTAAGGAGCCAGGAGGAGCACTCTCATTAGAAAGGCCCAGAAGATAACATTCCTAGGAGAAGAACTTTCTCCTCTGTGCTCCTGCAGGGCCTCGCTTGAGCAGCAATTGTATCACTCCTATCAAACTGCCCAGGGAATCGTTGTTTTGATGCCTTTCTCCCTCTAACTATTATAAAATCTTTGATGGCAGGCCAAGGTTTAAACCATCTTTGCATTCCCAGAATCTAACCCAGTGTTTTTTTGTTGAATGAATAAAGGGATGAATAAAGTCTAGAAACCACATCCTGTGAGAAACAATAAAAGGATCTGTAAATGTTGTCTTGCGGAAGACTTGCTTCAGGGAACCCAGAAAGAGCTGACATATGGGAAAAGGCAGAGCATCATCATGTTATTGATGAAAGAAAATTATTTTAGCTCAGGATTGGAGCTGTCCAGTGATGGAATAGGCCATCTGGTGAAGTAGTGAGGTCTTCAATACTGAGAGCATGTAAGCTGTATTAGTCCATTCTCACACTGCTACCCAAAGACGTACCCAAGACGTACCCAAGACTGGGTAATTTATAAAGGATAGAGGTTTAATTGACTCACAGTTTAGCATGGCTGGAGAGGCTTCAGGAAACTTACACTCATGGCAGAAGGGGAAGCAAACATATCCTTCTTCACATGGAGGCAGGAAGAAGTGTGGAGCAAAGTGTGGAAAAGCCCCTTGTAAAACTATCAGATCTCATAAGAACTCACTCACTATCACAAGAACAGTATGGGGGAACTGCCCCCACGATCTAATCACCTCCCATGATGCCCCTCCCCCAACACATGGGGATTACAATTCAAGATGAGATTTTGGGTGGGGACACAGCCAAACCATTTTATAAGCAAAGATAGGTGTCATTCTCCCAGGATGAGTGCATTGAATGGGAGCCCGACCACAGCTTCTAAGAAATGTAGCTCTGAGAGTCTGTGATTCCAACATGACACCCAGACAACTCCCTCAACTTTGCCAGTTGACTTCACAAGGGAAAAATGAAGCCCATCATTAGCAAACAAAGAAGAGAGCTCTGAAGGTTGTGGAACTCATTCTATGGAATTTCCAGGCCAGCTGACCCAACTTTTCCCTGAGCATTTGAGGCCCTGAGAATATGGTCCCTGCCAGTCTCTTCAGCCTTCCATCCCACTAAACATCATGATACTGGCGTATGTCTACTTACATATCTCTTCCACTCCCAGCCCTGACTCACATTTGATGGGAAGCCCTTTGAGAGACAGGACCAGACCTCAGGTACTCATCAAACAGCTGTGTTGCAATGGTGAAGAGCATGGTGCCATAATCATATTATCTTCATTCCTTAGTCTGTGAGTCAGACACTTGTAAGACTATTGTGAGGATTAAAGGGTTGATACCCATAAAGTTCTAGCATGGAGTAAGTTCTCAAAGCTCATATTATTATATAAGTTTCTTCCGTACTTGGCAAAGTGCCTGTCAATAAAGGTTTACTGAACTTAAAATAAATATACATATATAAACAATTAAATATGGTTGTTGCCATCACTGACCAATCAAGAAACATGTATTAATCTGTAGTATGCACCCAATACCTCACTGGATACCGAAAAAAAAAAAAAAAAAGAAGTGAAAAAAAAATACACAGTTTTTTATTTCCAAAGATTTTGCAATCTGGTGATAAAGACAAATATCATTATTTTTTAAATTAATAAATCAAAAAACAAAATCTAATAAAGCCTTTTAAAGTAACACATACTGAGCACATACCATGGATCAAGCTCTACAAGCCTTCATAGGTTATCTTATTTGATCAAGTTTTGAATTGTGAGGAACCTTCAATTAGTGCTTTGAGAGAGAAAGGGAAAGTCATGTGGGCTTCCTCAATAGGGAAGGTTTGGACTTTCTTGAAAAGTGCCCTTCATTTATTTGATATTCTTCCAGTTGCCCTGAACTATCCCAACAATGTAAACAAGGCAAGATGGGGATGTGAGGAAAGGGGAACTATGCCCTGGCAATGCGATTCATATTTAGGGCTTAAACCCTTTATCAATATTAGTTCATTTCATCCCAATCTTAAAGCTATTAAGTAGGTATGGTTTTCCCCTGGGGGACCCCTGAAGTCAATCTTCTCACTCCTCACCAATGTGAATAAAGATCTACAGAATTGGAAATAAGAGGGAAATGTCAGGGGTCCTGTCCTCTGACCTACCAAGAGCCACAGAGCACAGTGGGCTTTGGCCAGTCACACAGAAAAGATTCCCTGCAGACCCAGCTGCTGATGGGATTAGTGGGAATTCACCATCAATGTCCTCACAAAAGAAAACATAAGTACCATTGATTACCTTCTAATAACTATTTTATTACACATTTTATATTTATGAAAGGGCACTGGGAGAGGGCTGTTACTATTTTTCTAATGCAAAGCAGATGGGCCTGACAGAGGTAAATGGGGCTTTCTGGGTGTGTCCCTGAAAGTTTGTGTTTTCCCGGAAGGTTTTGAGCCAGAGCCAAGCCAGACCCAGAAGTTCCCATCCAACCCTGTCTCAACACATGACTTTCATTAACAAAATTGCATTGCTCTTTTTTGCAGAAAGTGGTACTATTACTATAATAAAAACATGTCTATTATGGATCAATTGCCACCTACGTGGTGGTGAAGGGTACTCAGCAAGGAGAGGACAGGAACTGAGGAGAACAAAGAAAGGCTGATCTTGCAAGAAGGCCTAGCCACTGGGGCTGGACAAGAATGAGATGGATCAGATTCCACCTCTAGCATGATCACCCTGGGCTAATCTACTGCAGAGAGAACTTGGCCCTCAGAGAGCTTTCATTCTAATCATGAAACCAGCCCACCCCACTTGTGTGCATCTTGTCAATGGAAGTCAGTGCAAACACCACCAGTTGCCTTCCTTCTAGGTCCACCTTCTAGCCCCTCTTGGACTTTCTTGCTTTGTTCCTGACTTTGCTTTCTTGCTGTATCCTAATAACAGCCCATTCAGTTTCTAGCTTCATGCTCACTTTTAAAAATTTAATTTGCATTACTTGACTTGGCCATGGTCATGCTTTGTACCACTAACAGGTTCTACCACCCCTGATTTGCTCAGGTTGACCCTTGCCTGACTAATACCCACTCCTATGCCCCCACCCAGAGGTCAGCCTGCCCAAGTCTTCCACCCATTCCTAACTTAGCCTGTTACCTTTGCATGGTAGAAGACACTGATTATCCTCTAAGCATATTCACTTCTTAAAGAAGATTTCCTTAGACTCTGAAGCAACTTAAACTTTTTATAATCTAAGATGTCCCATGTTGGTGGAAGTGTTTTTCTCTATATACCTATAATTCTTAAGCTTTTGGGTGCATGAAAATCAGCCAGGGAGAGGCAGAAAAATGAATTCCTGAATACTATCTTCAGAAATTCTGATTCTGTAGGTCAAAATGGGCCAAGCATCTGCATTTCTTGTGGAGAAATATTTAAAAATCTACATTTCCAATGTAGGCAGAACCTGGGGTGTACTTTGAAAAGCACAGCTTCGACTGTGCGTGGTGGCTCATGCCTGTAATCCCAGCACTTTGGGATGCCAACACAGGTGGATCACTTGAGGCCAGGAGTTTGAGACTAGTCTAGTCAACATGGTGAAACCCTATCTCTACTAAAAATACAAAAATTAGCCAGGAGTGGTGGCATACACTTTTAATCCAAGCTACTCAAGAGGCTGAGGCACAAGAATCACTTGAACCCGGGAGGCAGAGTTTGCAGTGAGCCAATATTGAGCCACTGCACTCTAGCCTGTATGACAGCAAGACCCTGAAGAAAGAAGGAAAGAAGAAAGAAAAGAAAAGAAAAAAGAAAAGAAAAGAAGAGCCTTAAATTGACCTCACTTGCCTGCACTGGTAAGTGGGCAGATGGGGAAATAATGACAATCTTTTGCATTTGTACAAAGCAAAACCTTTTTAAACATCACAGCCATCTGTCCTTTCTATCCTCTCTCTTTCTCTCTACTATTAAAGGTACTATTATGTTTATTTTACAGATGAGGAAAACAAGGCTCAGAGTATGTGAATCTCCCAAATGCTGGTACTAGAATCCGAGCACAGGTTCCCGTCTCCAATCTGGAGCCTCTCCTCTGAACTCTACATAAATATACACCCAACCTGCTCAACATCTCTGCTTGAAATAGCTAATAGGTGTCCAATCTTAACATACTCACAAATAAGCCTCTGTTCTTTTCCCCAGATGTGTTCATCCTGGTATCTTCATCTCATTAATGGCAACTCCATCCTTCCATGGTATCAACCCAAATCCTCAAAGTCATCCTTCATCTGCTGTTTTACAACCCATATCACTCCCTTCCAATATATCCAGAATGAAACTTCTCACCACCTACCTCCCAGCTACACTCTATTCCACCATCATTTATCTCCTCGTGGGTTTCCCTGCTTTCAGTTCTGCCCCACTGTCCTAGTCAGCTCTGGCTGCCATAACAAAATGCCATGGAATGGGTGGCTTCAGCAACAGACATATGTTTCTCACTATTCTCGAGGTTGGGAAGTCAAAGCTCAAGGTGCCAGCAGCCTCGGTTCCTGGTGTGGGCTTTCTTCTTAGCCTGCGGACAGCCGTCTTCTGTCTGTCTCACCGGGCTGAGGCAGAGAGCTCTGGTTTTCTTCCCTTGTTTATAAGGACACTAATCCCATCATTGGCACCCCATCTCCATTATTTCATCTAAATCTAATTCCCTCCCAAAGGCCCCATTTCCAATAACTATCACATTGGAGGTTAGGGCTTCAACACATGACTTTTGAGGGGACATAACTCATTGCATAGCACCACTTATGTCCATTCTTAACCCAGCGGCCATAGTGAGTCAGTTATATCATGTTCCTCCTCCACTCAAAGCCTCCAGTGACTCTCAATCACTCTCTGAGTGAAAACCAAACTCCTCAAAGGGACTACCAGGCATGGAGCCATCCGGCCCTCATCCCTGCCCTCATCTCCCACTGTTCTGTCTTTATGTCCTCCAGTCCAGGCACACTTGCCTACCTGTTCCTCCAACATGCCAGCCACAATCTTGCCACAGGCCTGTCCTACCATCACTCCCCTCTGCCTGGAATGTTTTTCCTCCAGAGATCCCTGTGGCTTGCTTTCTCACCTCCTTCAGTTCTTTACTCAAATGCCATCTTAGTGAGGACTTCCTGAACTGAAAATTGCTGCTCCCCATCCCCCTACACACTTACACATTCATGCACATATATATGCCCTTTCCCTCTTTATTTTCCTCCACTACATATCAACCCCTCATGTAGAATATGGTCTGTTTAATTGTTTTGTTCCTGATCTTTCTATCCATTCCAGGCCATCAGCTCCAAGAGGATGTGGAAATGTACTGTTCCCCACCATCTCCCCAGTGCCAGGAACAACCTGGCTGACATCAGGCACTTACTCAGTAAATATCTCTTGAATGAATAAACTAAAGAATAACCCAGGACTTGACCAGTGGCCTCTCTGCCTGCCCCTGTCTCTCTGTCACTTTAACAAGGGCAGCACCCTCTCACTGCCCCTAAAGCAAATGCTCAGGAAAGAACCTACTCTGAGCCCTTGACCGTGGGCTCCTTGAGGACAGAGACCATGTATTCACCTCCGTGTCCTTCCAAACATCTGAGATGGGACCCAGTCCCCATTAGGTGCCTGAAAACTCTGTGTTGAAGTGTTGAATGTGACTTTTTATAGGGTTATTTGCATTAGAATATAATTTCTTACCCTAAATGAAAATCTACTGTCTGTTGGAAGAACCTCAAGCCACAGAAAGAAGGTGGTCTCTGGCCCCATGGTGACAAGAGAGGCAGCTTTTGTTGGGAGCCCACAGTAAGTTCAGAAATGTAAAGAATCCTGTGGCCCCAGGGATATGGACTTTGGAGCCAGGCAGGGTGTGACTTCCGGCTCTACCCATTTGTATTCTGGTCACATTTACAGTCAACTTCCAAATTTCAGTTTTCTTGTCTATAAATAGAAACAATCCCTCCCTCATAGATTGAGAGCATTAGGAAGCAAATTTTTATAAAGACTAGCACTGAATAGGCACTCAGTAAATGGAAGTTTTATTACATTCTGGTCCCTGACTTTAAAAATATAATCTAATTAGAGAGAGAAGACTAACATACAGGAAACCATTTAAGAAAAATGCAAGTCAGGGCTTGGCCCAGGACTAAGCAGAATGGTGCTCACTAGAGGAGCTGCAGGAGTTTGGAGGGCAGCAGCAATTCGGAAGGGCTCGTGGAGGACATGGGACTTCCTTGGCCCTCAAAGTGGGAATTTAGGAAGCCAGAGAATGGAAAGGATTCTGGCCTGGGCCACAGCAGGACGGCATGATTCATTAAGAGGACCATTTGGGAAAGTGAGCTTTAAAAAAAAAAAAAAGAAGAAGAAGAAGAAGAAAGAAAGAAGAAAAGAAATGTATGCCTGATTCAATACAGAAGGGGTTTGAAAAAAAAAAATCAGGACTGGAAGAATTTTTTTTTTCCAAATGGAAGTCAAGACTAAAATAGGAAAATCCAAATATGCACATCATGAAGGCTATATTACAGTTGTTTGGGGGACAGTGGTTGTGGATTTTACCCTGAGCATCCAGGCAACCAAAGGAGAAAGGAAACTAAAGGCAGTTCTATAGTGTTTTTATGTCAAAGAGAAGTAAAAACACATACTGTTTTTCAGAAGATGGAATAATTTTTCCTAGTATTGGACTGTAAAGGAAATTTCTCATTGGACTTATTTCAAAGCTTTAAATCTTCAACATGATTCATTATATAGAATGAGGTCTATAAGGCTAATATTGGAGAGTTTCTCTATAAAAGATGCAAATATTACTCAAAATCCAGCAGGACAGAGAGGACAAGATGACATAGCCTCACGTCCGTCTTCCTGGTGTTTGGGATTAAGTCAGCCCCAGTGGAGCTGCATTGCCCACTTCCTCCTCCATAAGCACTGGTGTTGATTTTTTTTGGAGGCTTCCTGCTGCTCTTTTCACAGAAGTCCAGTCTCCCTACCATGGCCTGCAGGGATCAGCACAGTCTAATTCCTGCTCACCTCTCCAGGGTCTTCTTCCCACCACACTCCAGCCACACTGGCCTTTGGAAAAGGTGCCAAACTCTTCCCCACCTCCCACCCCTTGTACTTGCTCACTCTCTGAGAGGGTTCCATCCTGATCTTTTCATGTGGTCGCTGCCGCCTTACTCTGCAGGTCACAATTCACTATCACTTCCTCCAAAGAGTCAGCCAACCCCTCTAAAACAGGTCTCTCCAGCTCACCTGTCATGGCCAATGACAATCTGCACACTATTTATGCATTTATCCATGTATTGGTGTCTCCCCACCAGAATGGAAGAGGATAAGGATCTTACCTGCTTTTTCTCCATCATATCCCTAGGGCCCAGTATAGCACCTGATGTACAAGTACTTAATACAGATTTATTGAACAAATGAAAAATGCAGTGCTCTCCAGTGAGAGCCTGGAGGGCAGGTTTTTTGGCATTAAATCTTGGCTTAAAAGATCTAACTTCAAGAAGAGACCCTTCCAAGGAAATCAAGGAACCCAAAAACAACATTCACTCCAAGAAGAGCTAGCCAACTCTAGCACAAAGATAGCTCACAGATCCCCACAGATGAGGTCAGATGCCTCTCAAAAACGAGTTCTGGGTAGGGCCAAGTTTGCTCTTCACTGCAGGCTTTGGCAGGGGTGGGATGGGGTGCAGCACACAGAAGGACAGTGGGATTCTTTTCTTGTATCCCTTCCAATCCAGTCCCCAAAGAAAAGTTTCCCCAGCAGGATGAAAACATACCTCTATTCCAAAGACACCAAAGAGTACTACATCGTGAAACAAAATTAAAAAGAGACACTGTCTGGATACGAATGAAAAAAAAATCCTTCATTTGGCCCTTTTCTGGTACTGGGGTCTACTGACATTAATATGCAGGTAAGGGCAGCAGCCTCTCTTGAAGCAAAGCTTCTACCCCAGCCCCGCAGAGAGGAGCATTAACCAGGGGAGAGGCCACCCACTGGTGTTAGCTGTCCAGCTGAAACTGAAGGCTTATTATCACACCCCAGTCCTCTCTGTTCCCTTTGGTTTCCTCTTTCTTTCCCACACTCTTCCACAGCTCCAAATGGGACACCTGGTGCCTACACCCAAATTCCTATGCTCCAGTCTGTCCTTCTCTCTGCAGCCACCCGGAGCTAGGACCGTGTCCCAGAAAGTTCTCCAACTGGAAACCAGGGTGATGTGGTCAGAGACTTAATTCCCGCTTGGCCACTCTCAAGCTCTGGGACCCTGAGTAAAACTCTTTCTTGCCTTAGTAGGCATCTATAAAATAAGTAAACTGTTCTCATTCATGTACTGCCTTCATGATTTCTACCATTCCTTCCTATTACCCATTCTATTTTTAAAAACATAATTATCTAATGTTTGTCTTTATGCTTACACACTTGTTAAAAAATGTCTGTGAAATCATAAGTATGCCATGTATATTTTTCTAATGTACATTCAAAATAAATATTAAAAAATTAATCCATCTTCTACCAAAAGTTATTTTGTATTCCATCAGTCTAACATAAGCACATTTTTAGAAATATTGGATTAATTAACTGATCTCTGAAAGAAGTTCCTATAAGCACATGACTCTAAGTATAATTCCAGAATGTAGAGGAACTAGTTCTAATTTGTGAGGGTATAAATTTAGTCACCAGATCCACCACTGATGGTAACAAGCCTTAAGAGTGAAGGTCTTATTCTTAGCATAACTTGATTGGTCTTGTGTGTAAGCCCCTAATATGTGTCATGTCTGATGCTAGGTGCTCAGAAGAAAAATATTAGAAGGCAGAGGTCTGTCCCCATTAGGTGTAGCAGGAAGCAATTTAGCAAGAGTTAGCCATATATGCTAAAAATTCCATTATGGCATAGTAAGAAGACCAGGCCACAAACTTCTTGAGAGCAGAAACCAAATATTACTCACCTGTGAGTCCTAGCCCCTGGCACAGTGCCCTGCACATAGTGGAGATTCCCTTGGCTTATCTGCTGAAGTTCTGCAATGGGATATTTACTAAGCACTCCCGGGAAAGAGTGAAAAGATTCATTCTTTATAGGGAGCATCATAGAAGGCTCTACTAAGCAGGCTTTTGAAAGATGAGGTGTACTCTTATGAGAAAGTCCGTCCAGGAAGACAAAAAGCCTATGCAAAGACCTAGAGGAGACAGAAACAAAGGCATGTAGAGACCTATGAGTCATTTAAAAGATCAGGACAGTGGTCTCTGTGCAGGGGAGGTGGGTGGGGATGATGAGGGCTAAAGATATCCAGGTAAGTTGGTCACATAGCAACCTGGAGGTGAGCTAAGGGGACTTGAACTTCATCTATTGACCAGGCATAGGGAGTGTTAAGCAGTGGGGCGCTAAGTGGAGATAGTTTCCTGGCAACTGAGGGGTGATGCATTAGAGACCTGAAACCCCCTCAACCACTGTGAAAACTGCTTCAAAGTCAACATATAGCAATTCTCCTGGGTAAACAACAAACATGTCACCATCCCTATGCTCTGAGTTTAAATTTGAATGTTTCATTTGCTGAACAACACTGTTAACTGACTTGACCTAATTGGCATTTACCATGTCCAGTAACATCAGAATATACTTGCTTTTCGGGAACACATGGAACACTGACTAAAATAGATTATATGCTGCATCATAAAACAAGTCTCAATGAATTCAAAAGAAATAATGAATTTAGAGTGCATTCTCAAACCACACTGGAATTAAATTAGAGATAAGTAACAAAAGACATCTAGAAAATCCCTAAATATTTGTAAATTATTGCTAGATAATCCAGAGGTTTAACAAGAAATCAAAAAAATGGAAAAACATTTTCATTTAAATGATAAGAAAACATAATTTATCAAAATTTATAGGATTCCACTAAAACAGTCCTTAGAGGGAAATTTATGACATTAAATGAACATGTGTTCTCAATGAGTATTGATGCAAAAATCCTCCACAAAATATTGGTGAACCAAATTCAGCAGCACATAATAAAGCTGATGCACCAAAACCAACTCAGCTTTATCCCTAGGATGCAAGGTTGGTTCAACATACCCAACTCAATAAATGTGATTCATCACATACACATAACTAAAGACAGAAACCACATTTTCATCTCAATAGATCCAGAAAAGCCTTTCAATAAAATTCAACACCCCTTCGTGTTAAAAAAAAAAAAAAAAAAAAAAAAAAAACTCAATAAACTAGGTATTAAAGGAACATACCTCAAAATAATAAGAGCCATCTATGACAAACCCACAGCCAACATCATACTTAATGGGCAAAAGCTGGAAGCACTCCTCTTGAAAACAATGATGCCCTCTTTCACCACTTCTATTCAAAATAGAATTGGAAGTCCTAAACAGGAAAATTGGACAAGAGAAAGAAATAAAGGATATCCAAATAGGAAGAGAGGAAGACAAATTATCCCTGTTTTCAGATGACGTGATCCTATATCTAGAAAATCCCATAGTCTCAGCCCAAAATCTTCTTAAGTTGATAAACAACTTTTAAAAAGTCTCAGGATGCAAAAATCAATGTGAAAAAATCACTAGCATTCCTATACACCAACAGTCAAGCCAAGAGCCAAATCAAGCACACAATCCTATTCACAATTGCCACAAAAAAAATATATATATAATAAAATACCTAGGAATACAGCTGACTAGGGAGGTGACAGACCTCTACAAGGAGAACTACAAATGTTGCTCAAAGAAATCACAGATGACACAAACAAATAGAAAAACACCCCATGTCCACGGATAAGAAGAATCAATATAATAAAAATGGCCATACTACCCAAAGTAATTTATAGATTCAATTCTATTCCTATTAAACTGCCATTGAAAGTCTTCACAGAACTAGAAAAAAACTATTTTAAAATTAATATGGATCCAAAATAGAGCCCAAATAGCCAAGGCAATCCCAAGCAAAAAGAACAAAGCTGAAGGCATCATGCTAGCTGACTTCAAACTATACTACAGGGCTATAGTAACAAAAAACAGCATGGTACTGGTACAAAAACAGACACTTAGACCAATGGAACAGAATAGAGAACTCAGAAATAAGGCCACACACCTACAACTATCTGATCTTCAACAAATCTGTCAAAAATAAGTAATGAGGAAAGAATTTCCTATTCAATAAATGATGCTGGGATAATGGACTAGTGATATGCAGAAGATTGAAACTGGACCCCTTCCTTACACCATATACAAAAATTAACTCAAGATGGATTAAAGACTTAAGTGTAAAACCCAAAACTATAAAAATCCTGAAAGTCAATCTAGGCAATACCATTCAGGGCATAGGAACTGGCAAAGATTTCATGACAAAGATGCCAAAAGCAATTGCAACAAAAGCAAAAATTGACAAAGGGGATCTAATTAAAGAGCTTCTGCATAGCAAAGGAAACTATCAACAGAGTGAGCAGGCCACCTACAGAATGGGAGAGAGAATGTTTGCAAACTATGCCTCTGACAAAGGTCTAATATCCAGGATCTATAAGGAACTTAAATTTACAAGAAAAAACAAACAAACAACTCCATTAAAAAGGGGCAAAGGACATGAACACATATTTTTCAAAAGAAGACACATACGGCTAACAAGCATATGAAGAAAAGCTCAATATCACTGATTATTAGAAATGCAAATCAAAACTGCAATGAAATACCATCTCACACCAGTTAGAATGGCTATTATTAAAAAGTAAAAAAAAAAAAAAAAAAAAAAAAAAAAAAAAAAAACAGATGCTAGTGAGGTTGCAGAAAAAAGAATCACTTATACACTGTTGGTGGGAGTGGAAATTAGTTCAACCATTGTGGAAGACAGTGTGACAATTCCTCAAAGACCTAAAAAGAGAAATGCTATTCCACCCAGCAATCCCATTACGGGGTGTATACCCAAAGGAATATAAATTGTTCTATTATAACGATACACACACATGTATGTTTACTGCAGCACTATTCACAATAGCAAAGGCATGGAATCATCCTAAATGTCCATCAGTGACAGATTGGATAAAGAAAATGTGGTACATATATACCATGGAGTACTATGCAGCTATAAAAGAGAATGAAATCATGTCCTTTGCAGGGACATGGATGGAGCTGGAAGCCATTATCGACACTATTCACAATAGTAAAGACTTGGAATCAACCCAAATGTCCATCAGTGACAGACTGGATAAAGAAAATGTGGCACATATACACCAAGGAATACTATGCAGCCATAAAAAAGGATGAGTTCATGTCCTTTGTTGGGACATGGATGCAGCTGGAAACCATCATTCTCAGCAAACTATTGCAAGAACAGAAAACCAAATGCTCTCATTCATAGGTGGGAATTGAACAATGAGATCACTTGGACACAGGAAGGGGATCATCACACATCAGCTCCTATTGTTGGGGAGGGCGTGGACAGCATTAGGAGATATACCTGATGTAAATGACGAGTTAACGGGTGCAGCACACCAACATGGCACATGTATACATATGTAACAAATCTGCACGTTGTACACATGTACCCTAGAACTTAAAGTATAATTTAAAAAAAAAAAAAAAAAAAACTCTTGGAGGAAGAGAAAACCAAATACTGCATGTTCTTACTTTTAAGCGGGAGTAAAATGATGAGAACACATGGACACAGAGGGGAGCAACACACGCTGGGGCCTTTCAGAGTGTGGAAGGTGGGAGGAGGGAGAGGATCAGGAAAAGTAACTAATGGGTACTAGGCATAATACCTGGGTGACGAAGTAATCTGTACAACAAACCCCCATGACACAAGTTTGCCTGTATAACAAACTTGCACATGTACCCCTGAACTTAAAAAAGATTTAAAATTTTAATTCAAAATAAATAAACAAATGGATATGTTAAATGCATTCTCTTAAGATGCAGCATGTGTATTCTTCCCTATTTCTCCCACTAAATATAGCCAAACCCCTGGATATTATATAAATTTAAAAAAAAATGAGAAAACTCTGAATGGTGGAGAGAAGAAGGTCGATTGCCGCCTCTCCCACCAGAGTGGTGTCAGAAGAGTTTAACTATAACTGATTTAATTAAGATCCAGACTGTCGTGATATAACACTTAAGATGTCCAACTTTTCACTAGGAAATCCCTGTTTCAAGAACCAGGAACATCTCAACTTGAATGAGCAAAGACAAACAACAGATACTCACATCAAAATGAATACCGATGATAAAATTATGTGACCAAGATTTTAAATCAGCCATTGTGAATGTGCTTCAATGAACAATTACAAACTTTCCTGAAAAAAAATGAGAATCTCAGCAGATAAATAAGGAAATAGAAAAACTACATGGAAATTTAGAACTAAAAAAATGCAATGGCCAAAATAAAAAAGAAGGAAGATTCAGAAACCAATGATCTAATCCAGAGGTCAGCAAACCATGGCCTCCAAATCAAATTCAGTCTGCTGCCTATTTTTGTTAATGGTTTTATTGGCACACTGCCATACTCAGTTGATTACACAGTGTCTATGACAGCTTTGCACTACAATGGCAGAGTTGAGCAGTTGCAACAGAGTGTATGACCCCAAAAGCCTAAAATATTTACCATCTAGACCTTTATAAAAAACGTTTGTCAACCCTAATCTAAACCACTACTTCTAGAAGCTGGAAAAGAAGAGCAAATTCAACACAAAGAAAATAGAAGGAAATAACACACATAATGAAATAATCAAAACAATAAAGGATTGTCTTAGTCCATTCCTGCTGGTATAAGAAAATATCTTAGACTGGGTATTTATAAATAACAAAAATTTATTGCTTACAGTTCTAGAGACTGGGGAGATTAAGGTACCAGCAGAGTGAGTGTCTGGTGAGGGTCCATTCTTCATAAACGGCAATTCCTGCATCCTCAAAAGGCAGAAAGGGTGAATAAGCTCTCGCTAGCCTCTTCTTCAAAGTACTAATCCTTTACAACAGAACTTTGCCCCCATGACCTAATCACCTCCTAAAGACCAAACCTATTATTCCTATCTAATTGGGTGATTAGGCCTCCACATATGAATTTTAGGGTGACACAAATATTCAGACCATAGGAAGGGTAATGAGAGAAATTTAGAGTGAGGGAAATGCTCTATATCTTGACTTACATAATGGTCTCATAGATTTCACATTTTTCAAAATATGTCAAATGATACTCTGAAGACCTGTGCGTTTTACTATAGCTAAAATATGCCTCCAAAATTTCATGGGTCAGATCACGTCACTCTTCTGCTCATAACTTTTCAATGGCTCTCAATTTCACGTCAAGTAAAAAAGACTTTCTAGTGGCCTCAAAATCCCTAAATGATCTGCCCCACTTCAGTGCTGTCCGCCCACCCTTTCATTTATCTGAATACATCTTAGACACTCCCTCTTGTTCACTGCACTCCAACGACATCAGTCTCCTTGATGTTGCTTGAAGATTACAGTCACTCTCCCTCTTCCGGGCATTGGCCTGGCTGTTCCCTCTGCCTGGAACGGTCTTTACTCAGGTACTCAAATCATTTCCTCCTTTATCTCTTATAAATCGTTGCTAAAAGTCATCTTCTCTATAAGTTCTACATTGATGACCATGTTTATTTTTATTTATTATTTATTTATTATTTTTTGAGGCGGAGTCTCGCTCTGTCACTCAGGCTAGAGTGCAGTGGCGTGATCTCGGCTCACTGCAAAATCCATCGGCCTCCCAGGTTTAAGCAATTCTCATGCCTCAGCCTCCCGAGTAGCTGGGATTACAGGCACCCGCCACCATGCCCAGCTAATTTTTGTACTTTTAGTAGAGACAGGGTTTCACCATGTTGGTCAGGCTGGTCTCAAACTCCTGACCTCAAGTGACCCACCCACCTCGGCCTCCCAAAGTGCTGGGATTACAGGCATGGGCCACCACACCTGGCCTGATGACTATGTTAAAATGCAACCCACTCCCCTTTCTACCAAAAGGACTCCTGATCCCCTTAACCCACCCTACCTTTTTCCCACAGCATTACCTTGAAATATGTATGACATAATTTACCTATTCTTTATGCTTATTGTTTGTTGTATGTATTCCCCCACGGTGTCAACACATACTAGAATGAAAGCATACAGGAGGTAAGAATGTTGTTTTACTCACTGATATTTCTCACCTGCTTACAGTAGCACCTGACACATAGTAGATGCTCAAGAAATATTTGCTGAATAAGTAAATGAACCATAGATAAAGGTTGTGAAGATCATCAAATTGGAGCAAAGTATATGTAACCTTCATATAAATATGGTAGAGTTAAAAATGCTGGTCCTTTACCCTTGGCATTCACTCCTTGTTTCTGTTCCTTCTCATGTTTTAAAAATTATTTTTAATTTACGCATAGTTATTATACATATTTATGGGGTACAGTGTGATATTTTGACACATGTATACAATGGGTAATGGTCAAATCAGAATAATTGGCATATCCATCACCTCAAACATTTATCATTTCTCTGCGTTGGGAATATTAAAAATACACTCTTCTACCTATATAAAAATACACAATAAATTATTGTTAACTATAGTCACTCCAAGGTGCTTAGAACACTAGAACTATCCCTCCCATTTAGCTGTAATTTTGTATTCATTAATGAAACTCTTGCCATCCTGCTTGCTCCTCTACCCTTCCCAGGATCTGGTAACCACTATGCTACTCTCTATAAGATCAGTTTGTTTTAACTTCCATATATAAGTGAGATTGTGTGGTACTTGCTGTTCTGTGCCTTGCTTATTTCACTTAACCTAATGTCCTCCAGACTTTCTTATATTGCTGTGAATTACATTATTTCATTATTTTTATGGCTGAAAAGTATTTCATTGTGTGTATGTGTGTGTGTGCGTGTGTGTGTGTATGTGTCACATTTTCTTTACCTACTCAACTGTTGATGGACACTTGGCTGAATCTATATCTTGGCTATTGTGCTACAATCCACATGCACAATCCACATGCTACAATGCACATGCACAAACTTTGCATAGTTAGTAAATATCTTCTCCCATTCTGCAGGTTATTTATTCACTCTGTTGATTGTATCTTCCGTTGTGCAGAGGTGTTTGTTTGATGTAATACAATTTGTCTATTTTTTGCTTTTGTTATCTGTACTTTCAAGATTTTATTTATAAAACTTTTTGCCCATACCAATGTCCTGAAGTATTTCTCTTATGTTTTCTTCTAGTAGTTTCATAGTCCCGCAAAGGGACTACAATAAATATGGGATTGCAGATATTTTGTTGCCACACTGATTTCCTTTCCTTTAGACACATACCCCTAATGACATTGCTGGATCATATGGTAAGGTATTTGCAGTTTTTTGAGGAATCTCCATACTGTTTTTCACAGTGGCTGCATGAATTTCCATTCCCACCATGTATATGAGTTTCCTTTTTGTCACATCTTTGTCAGCATTTGATATTTTTTGTCTTTTTAATAATAGCTATGCCAACTGGGATGAGATGATATCTCATCGTGGTTTTGATTTACATTTTCTTGATAATGAGTGATGCTGACCATTTATATAAACCCATTGGCCATTTGTATATCTTCTTTTGATAAATATCTATTCAGTTCATTTGCCTTTTTAATCAGATTTTTGATTTTTTGTTGTGGAGTTGAGTTCCTTATGTATTCTTGATATTAATATTTTGTCATAGTTTGTGAGTATTTTCTCCCATTCTGTAGGTTATTTCTTCACTCTGTTGCTTGTTTCTTTTGCTGTGCAGTTTTTCATTTGATATAATTCCATTTGTCTATTTTTTACTTTTGTTGTCTGCACTTTTGATGTCTCATCCATAAAAATCTTTGCCCAGACCAATGTCTTGAAGCATTTCTCCTATGTTTTCTTCTAGTAGTTTCACAGTTTCAGGTCTTCAGTTTAAGCCTTTAATCCATTTTGAGTTGATTTTTGCTTATGGTGAAAGATAAGAGTCTATTTTTATTCTTCTGTGATGTCCAGTTCTCCCAGTACCATTTATTGAAGAGACTGGCCGATCCCTAATGTATGTTCTTGGTGAATTTGTCAAAACTCAAGTGGCTGTAAACATACGGACTTATTTCTGTGTTCTCTATTCTGTTCCGTTGGTCTATGTATCTTTTTGAATGCCAGTACTATGCTGTTTTGGTTACTATAGCTTTGTAGAATAGCATATTTTTAAGTCAGGTAATGTGATGCCTCCAGCCTTGTTCTTGTTGCTCAGGATTACTTTGGCTATACAAAGCCTTTTGTGTTTCCATATAAATTTTAAGATTTCTTTTCTGTATCTGTGAAGAATGTTATCAATATTTTAATAGGATTACATTGAATCTGTATAGTGCTCATTTTCACATTATTAATTCTTCCAATTCATAACCATGGGATATCTTTCCATTTGTTTGTGGGTGTGCCCTCTTCAATTTCTTTCACCAGTGTTTTTTAGTTTTCATTATAGAAATATTTTACCTCCTTGGTTAAATTTATTACTAGACTTTTTTGTAGTATTGTAAATGGGATTGCTTTCTTAATTGCTTTTTCAGCTAGATCATTATTGGTGTATAGATATGCTACTGATTATTATTTTATGTTGATTTCATATCCTTTGCAACTTTATTGAATTTTTTATCAGTTGAACAAGTTTTTTGTTGAAGTCTTAGGTTTTTCTAAATATAAGATGATGTCGTCTGCAAACAAGAACAATTTAACTTCTTTTTCAACTTGGATGCCCTTTATTTCTTTCCATGTCCTATTGCTCTGGCTAACACTTCCAATACTATCTTGAATAAAAGTGTTGATGTGGGCATCCTTGCCTTGTTCCAGTTGTTAGAGGGAAAGCTTCCAACTTTTCCCTGTTCAGCATGATGTTGGCTGTAGGTTTGTCATATATGGCCTTTATTGTGTTGTGCTACATTTCCCCTATACCTAAATTTGGAGGATTTTTATCACAAATAAATGTCAAATTTTATCAAATGTTTCTTCCATGTCTATTGAGATGATCATATGGTTTTTGGTTTTTATTCTATTGATGTGATGTATCATGTTTATTGATTTGCGTATGTTGAAATCTCCTTGCATTTCTGGGAAAAATCCCATTTGATCATGGCATATAATCTTTCTGACATGCTGTTAGATTTGGTTTGCTAGCATTTTCTTGAGGATTTTTGCATCTATGTTTATCATACATATCAGCCTGTAGTTTTATTTTTACATTGTGTCTTAGCCTGGTTTTGGTATCAAGGTAATGCTGGCCTTGTAGAACAAATTAGGAATAACTTCCTTCATTCATTTTTTTTTTAAGTTTGAGAAAAGTTTTTTGTTGTTGTTGTTTTGTTTTGTTTTTTAAGTTTGGTAGAATTCAGCAATGAAGCCCTTCTGTCCTGGGCTTTTCTTTTTTAGGAGACTTTTTATTTCAGATTCAATCTTGTTACTCATTATTGATCTGTTCAAATTTTTTATTTGTTCCTGGTTCTATGCTGGTAGTTTGTATGTGTCCAGGAATGTATCAGTTTTCTCTAGTTTCACAAGTCGTTGGTATATAATTGCTCATAATAATCTCTAATTATTCTTTGTATTTATGTGATATCAGTTGTAATGTCTTTGTTTCTGATTTTATTTACTTGGATTGTCTGTCTTTTTAATTAATCTAGAAAATGTATTGTCAATGTTTTAATCTTTTCAGAAAACAAACCTTTTATTTTCTTGATCTTCTGTAGTTTTAGTCTCTATTTTCTTTACTTTTGCTCTGGTCATTGCTGTTTCTTTACTAATTCAGGGTTTGGATTATTCTTCCATTTCTCATTCCTTGAGATCCATTATTAGGTTTTTTATTTGAAAGCTTTCTTAATTAATGTAGGCATGTATTGCTATATACTTCCCTCTTAATACTATTTTTGCTCTATCCTATAAGTTCTGACATGTTGTGTTTCTATTTTCATTTATTTCAAGAAATTTTTTAATTCCTTTCTGTGAATTTCTTCCCTCACCCACTGGCCATTAATTTGCATGTTTTGGTACAATTTCCAAAGTTCTGCTTGTTATAGATTTCTAGCTTTATTTCATATTTGTCAGAAAAAACACTTGATATGACTTCAATTTTTAAACAATTTGTTGAGACTTGTTTTGTAAGCTGACTTACAGTCTATTCTGGAGAATGTCCCATGTGCTGATAAGAAGAATATGTATTCTGCAACCAGAGGATGAAATGTTCTGTAGATGTCTGTTAGGTTTATTTGGTCTACTGTGCAATTTAAACCTGATGTTTCTTTGTTGGATTTCTGTTTAGATAATTTGCTCAATTCTGAGAGTAGGGTGTTGAAATCCCCAACTATTATCGTATTAGAGTCTTATCTCTCCCTTTAGATCTGATAACATTTGCTTTACACATCAAGGTGCTCCTATGTTGGGTGCATATATATTTACAATTGTTATGTCTTCCTATTTAATTGACCCCCTTACCATTATATAATGACCTTTTTGTATGTTTTTACAATTTTTGTCTTAAAGTATATTTCATCTAAGTATAACTACTTCTGCTCATTTTTGGTATTCATTTTCATGAAATATCTTTTATCATCCCTTCTCTTTCAGTATGTTCTTTCAGTGTCTTTACAGGTGAAGTGAGTTTCTTGTAGGCAGTATATAGTTGGGTATTTTTAATCTATTCATCTAGTCTTTAACTTTTAATTAAGGAATTTAATCCATTTATTTTCAAGGTTATTATTAATTGGTGAGGACTTACTCCTTTCAGTTAGTTAGTTGTCTTCTGGTTGTTTTGTATATCTCTTGTTTCTTTCTTGGTCTTTTATATTTTATCTTTGTGGTTAGGTGGTTATCTATGGCAATAAGATTTTCTTCCTTCTTCTCTCTCATTTATATATTTTCCCTACTAGTAAGTTTTATACTTGTGTGTATTTTCATAATAGTAGTTATCACCCTTTCATCTCTGAATGTAGGGTTTCTTTCTGCAGGGCTGGTCTAGTGGTGATGAAGTTTTTGCTTGTCTGAAAAACTTTAATTCTCCTCTGTATATGAATGATAGCTTTGCTGGGCATAGTATTCTTGGCTGAATATTTTTTTCTTTCAGCACTTTAAATAAATCATCTATATCATCCCATTTTCTACTGACCTGTAAGGTTTGTGCTGAGAAAGCTGTTGTTAGTCGAATGGATATTTCCTTGAATGTGACTTGATGCTTTTCTTTGTTGTTTTTATAATTCTCTCTTTGACTTTTTAGAATTTGACTATGACCCTCAGAGAGGGTCTTTTTGGGTTGAGTCACAGATTTCCTTTTTGAATCTGGATATCCATATTTCTCCAAAGACTGGGAATTTTTCAGTTATTACTTCATTAAATATGTTTTCTATGTCTTCTCCCATTTCCTTTTCTTCTTTAACTACATAATGTGAACATTTACCACTTGATGGTGTCCCATAAACCCCATAGGCTTTCAATATTTTTGTTTGTTTGTTTTTGTCTCACTGGGTTATTTCAAAAGACCTCTCTCTCTCTCTCTCTCTCTCTCTCTCTCTCTCTCTATATATATATATATATATATATATATATATATATATGTGTGTGTGTATATATATATATATACACACACACACACACACACACACACACACTTCAAATTCTGGGATACATGTACAGAATGTGCAGGTTTGTTACACAGGTATACACGTGCCATAGTGGTTTGCTGCACCCATCAACCCGTCATCTATATTAGGTATTTCTCCTAATGCTATCCCTTCCCTAGCCTCCCACCCCCCGACAGGCCCCAGTGTGTGATGTTCCCCTCCCTGTGTCCATGTGTTCTCAGTGTTCAACTCCCACTTGTGAGTGAGAACATGCAGTGTTTGGTTTTCTGTTCTTGTGTTATTTTGCTGAGAATGATGGTTTCCAGCTTCATCCATGTCATATGCACATGTATGTTTATTGCAGCAGTGTTCACAATAGCAAAGACTTGGAGCCAACCCAAATGCCCATCAATGATAGCCTGGAAAAAGAAAGTGTGGCACATATACACCATGGAATACTATGTAGCTATAAAAAAGACCTGTCTTAAAGTTCAGAAATTCTGTTTTTCTGTGTGATCTAGTCATTGTTTAAGCTCTTACTTGTATTTCTATTTTATTCATTGAATTCTTTAGCCACAAGATTTCTGTTTGGTTTCTTAAATGATGTCTTTCTCTTTGTTGAATTTTTCATTCAGATCATAAATTGCTTTCCTGATTTCATTGAATTGTCTATTTGTATTCTCTGTATGTCTCTGAGTTTCCTTAAAATCACTATTTGAATTCCTTTTCAGGCATTTTATGTATTTTCTTTTCTTTGGGGTCTGGTACTACAGAATTATTGTGTTCCTTTAGATGTATTACATTTCCTTGCTTTTTCATAGTTTTTTATATCTCTCAATATCTGCACATTTGTTGGAAGTTGCCTCTTCCAATTTTATGGAGTAGCTTTCAATGGAAAGACTTTTTCCTATAGATGTGTCCTATACTGTTGATTGGGTAAGGCACTTTGGCTTTGGTTCTGGGTGGGTGCAGTAGCATAGTCTCCCTGTGATTTCTTGGCTGTAATCAATGTCAGCAGTATCTGCAAATGCCTCAGTGGCTTAGACTGTGGGTGTTTGCAGAAGCAATGGTGTGGCTTTGCTGGGGCTGGGGGCTCCCAAGCAGGCTACCTCAAGCCCTGGTGGGTTTGGGGTGTGCCAGGCACAGTGGCTACACTGGTTGTGGGCGCAGGGTTATTGGTGGTAGCATGCACCAGGTGGGCTTGTATCCAAGTCACTGAAGAGTGCAAACAATGCACAGTGGCTCAGGCAATTCAGACAGTGAGAATGCTGGCAGTAGTAGGCATTGGACAAGTTCTTGTGCCAGTTCTCAGGCCTTGTGGAAAGTATGTGTCAGCTCTCTTAGTCTTAGGGGCATCCTCTTCACTGTGCTGAGCTGCCCATTACTTGGAGCATAGGGTGCTGTGTGTATTCAGGTACCAATGTTGCAGCTGTACTGCTGGGTCTAGCTGGGTCCATGGCATTTCGGTTTTTTGTGAGGGTGTGTTGAAATGATAGCACAGCCCCAAGAATGTGGAGATGCAGATGGTATTTGGCTCCAGAATAGAATGGATTCCAGCAGTGGTTCTGTTTTTAAAATGGCACCAAACCATAAAAACTTGCATTCCAGGGAGTGTGTTGTGGTGGAGTGTGAGAAGGACCTAGCATGAGTTCCTTCTCTGGAGTAATGCACCCATATGAACTCCAGACAGCTTCCTGCACTGGGCTCAAGGCGTGCCAAGATTATGGGGCTCTGCTGTAGCTGGAATTGCAAGTATTCACACTGGTAATGGGGTAATTCTGGAGACCTTTTCCCCAGAATACCTTTTTCCCACAACGGAAAGTCTTCCTTGGTTCCAAGCCAGTTTCAGCTGGGTGTTTTTGCTTCTCTTTCTATGCTGACATCTTGAGTTTCTGTGCTTCAGAGTGTTTTCATCTCTTCCTTGCTGAGTTCCAGTGTTCTCCCTTAGACACTCTACTCAAGGTGCAGTTATTTATGTGTTGTTTTGGTTCTTCTTTATGGAGTAGGTGAGTGTTGGCATCTTTAGTCAGCCATCTTGATGATCCTGTTCCTTCCAATCTTGACCTAATGCTTACAGATCCCACACTCTAAAAATCTACATTGTTTTATATTTAAAAAGTACCTTGTTACTCTACAAGTGGTAAATGTAGCACTTTTGTCACCTGGTTTCTTAAAGGATTAAAGGATGCCCAAAATGGCAGAGTCATTGTCCCTCTCAAAATAACATGAGGTTTTGATATATTACGGCACCACCATGGTCTCTACTCTTTCCAAAATTCTATTTAAACAGTTCTACTTGCATTTACTACTATTAATATATAATAATTTTCAGTACCTTTTAAAAAAGGTGTTTCAAATATGAGAGGTGATTATCAATGTGTGGCAGTCATTTCTATACTTATTCCATTATGTTGCAAAATAAGGACCAATCTCTCAGATCTTATTTCTTGTACTATTAAGTGCTCAGAAACTTCCTGTGTAACTTGTGAAACAGCAGAAGTAGTCTTTATCCTAACCAGGGGAAAATGCTTTTCTAAGACTGGAGCACATGTTACAAAAATTAGACCAAAGATAAGCTAATGGACTCAGCAGGAAAGAAAAATTAGCAAAGCTGATCAGTCAGGGTTCTGTTTAAATTCTGACTGCCAGCTCTCATCGTGGTTTGAACTCCTGTCTATAATTATTGTAGGCCCAAATGCCTATTAGTTCTGTGTTTCTCAACTGGGATCCAAGCTCAGTCAACATTTTCATAGCAATAGTGAACTGTAATAATCACCATTTATGCTACTGCCCAAGTCACAAAGACCTTCCATTTCTGAGAATTCATCTCCTCACCTGCTGCCCTGGCAAACATGTTTGTGTTTCTGACTCTATATCTCTCTCTGTGGTTGCTGGAACCAAAATGGATGCCTGACCCAAGCTCCTTGTATTTGAACTAGGATTCTGAGACAGTCTTTGCATGTGGTTGCAACCGAGGAGATGTAAACTCAAGACCTTGAAAATAGTCATCATATTCCCACTGGAGTAGAGAGAAGCAAGGCAAGCAATTGGCAGAGAGAGAATAAAAACAGATGTACAAAGAGGCAAAAACGAGAGGAGAATAAGGACTGCCTAGGTTCCTGCTCACTTTCCAATTCTTAATTCCAGTCCCTTGAGAGCCCCACTGCTGCTGGGTTCCAGGAACTACGTAACAGCCTTTTTAATGATGACGCATTTTTGCTTAAGCCCACTCATGCTGGTTACTTACAATAAACAGTTTGTGCTAAGAATTAAACATTATAGTTACAGTTGAGCAAATAAGGCTACACTACCCAAAAGAATGAAAAGTAAGATGCTACCTATTTACCAATTTTTTTCCCTGGTTTGTATAATAAATCTAAAAATCATACTAAAATTCTTCATAAAGAATTCTGATTGCAATACTGTCAAAATTGGCCACCCAGGTTCCCACCTGTTCATCTGTCAATGTATCCTGCCCTCTGTTTCTTCCCTAAGCACAAGGTTTATCAAGTTATTTTCCACATCTGAAATTTTGACCAGTCCCTCATTGTCTTCAAAATAAATCTGATTCCTCTTGTGACATTTGCCATCAGACAACCATCAGCCTTTCTCCCGCAGCTCTTTTACTATCCTTCACTCGGCCTACTCACACCTACAAACGAAGGACTCTTGGTGTCCTGTGATATGATCATTATGCTGGTGTTTCCTATGGCTACACTGACCAATATGACTACCACTATTCACATGTGGCTGTTTACATTTAAATTAATTAAAATTAAACAAAATTAGAAGTTCGTTCTTAAGTCACACCAGCCATATTTCAAGTGTTCAAGCAGCATATGTGGCTATCATATGGGATGACACAGATATTGAACAATTTCAGCACTGCAGAATGTGCTACTGGACAACACTTCTCTAAAGTGCCCTTTCTTCTCCCATCTCTACCTGTCCAATACTTCTTGTCCTTTCAGGTCACCATCTTAACTGCCTCATTCTTTCCACATGAAAGCCCTCGATATAATAGAATTCCAGAATCTTTCATTTCTTTGTCTCTTCTGGTTAAGCATCCAGGCTCCGAATCCTGGCTGGAAACCTCTTCCCTACTCACATGCTGTGTGGCCTTGAACAATTTACTTAACCTGTCTGTGCTCACTCTCTTCATCTGTAAAAGAGAAATGATAATAATATTTTTCCAGTTGCCTTGTTATAAGCATTAAAGTTATTCATATATATATATATGTACAGTATTAATGTGTGTAAAGGCTTAGACCAGAGTCTGACACAAAGTAAGCTCCCATGGAGTGGTCCCTGTGAGCAGCAGTGACAGCACAGATCTTTCATCATTTAGGTACGAGTCTCGCCTACTCTTTGTTCTACATTCTCCCTTCCCTGAATGAACGATGCAAGTCTAATGTGGAGTTACAATAGAAATAAAAGAATGACTCCAGAGGAAGAATGTACCAAAATAATTATGATAAACATAAAAAAGTCTAAGGACCATTAAAGTTAGTGTCTAATTTAGACATTGGCATTTAAAGAGCTCTTTTTCAAAGAGCCCTTGTTTCTAGCACCTAACATATGTGGAAATGACAATGCCAACCTTGTATATTTGCGTGGCAATTGCTAACAACTGATAAGACTTCACTCCTAACACTCACTGCTTGGCTGCCACTGGCTTCTGACACACATGCCCTAGGGAAGTGCCAAGAAGTGAACTGTGAGAAAGGTCAAAGGGAAAATCAGGTTTGATTGGAAGTGGCAAGCCTTTTGCTCTTTTAAGGCACCTCATGCCACAGTTCTCAGGCCAACTTTAATGGGCTTTTAGCAACAGGATTTATACTCAAGACTCAACTTCCCCTGCTGATCAGCTTTCAAAGGCATTCGCTTCTAAGAAAGCCTGAACACCTTGGAATGCAGGCCCTCTTAGCACTAAGATCACAAAAAACAAAGAGGAAAATGAGAAGAAAAAGAAAGGGAACTGGGCCAGGTGCGGTGGCTCACAGATGTAATCCCAGCACTTTGGGAGCCCAAGGCAGGCAGATCACTTGAGGCCAGGAGTTCAAGATCAGCCTGGCCAACATGGTGAAACTCTGTCTCTACTAAAAATACCAAAATTAGCTGGGTGTGGTGGTACTCACCTGAAGTTCCAAGGCGGGCAGATCACTTGAGGCCAGGAGTTCAAGACCAGTCTGGCCAACACGGTGAAACTCTGTCTCTACTAAAAATACAAAAATTAGTCGGGCATGGTGGTACTCACCTGAAGTCCCAGCTATTTGGGAGGTTGAAAGAGAATCGCTTGAACCTGGGAGGCGGAGGTTGCAGTGAGCCGAGATCACGCCACTGCACTCCAGCCTGGGTGACAGAGCAAGACTCTGTCTCAAAAAAATAGAAAATATAAAAATTAAAAATGAATAATTTTTTAAAATTAAGAAAAAGAAAGGGAACTAACATTGCTGGGTTCCAGGCTACCTACAGGCCAGGTGCATCTGTTGGTTTTTCATCCTCATTCAATTTATGCTTCCTTTGATAATAAATGAGTAAGTAAAATGAGACTTAAAAGCATGCAGAAACTCTTGTTTTTCATCTCACCACTAGTAAAACATGGCCCAGTAAAAACTTTCTGAACATCTCTAAGGTCTAGAGGTTTTAAGTATGGGATCTGGCAACCTAAAAAGACTGGATTTTCACTTTGTTCATTCATTCACCAATATGTTCACAGAATTGTTCTAGCCAATGGAGATAACAGCACCAAATAAAACAAAGTGCCTCATATACACCATGGAATAGTATGCAGCCATAAAAAAAGTGAGTTTGTGTCCTTTGGAGGGACAAGAATGAAGCTGGAAACGATCATTCTCAGCAAACTAACACAGGAACAGAAAACCAAACACTGCTTGTTCTCACTCATAGTGGGAGTTAAACAATGAGAACACATGGACACAGGGAGGGGACATCTCACACCGGGGCCTGTCAGAGAGTGGGGTCCAAGGGGAGGGAGAGCATTAGGGCAAATACCTAATGCATGCGGGGCTTAAAACCTAGATGATGTGTTGAAAGGTGCAGCAAACCACCATGGCACATGTATACCTATGTAACAAACCTGCACGTTCTGTACATGTATCCCAGAACTTAAAGTAAAATAAAATAAAAGTGCCTAGAGGAATAAGTTTTCATGATCTACTGCACAGCATGTCAACTATAATTAATAATAATGTATTCACACTTAAAAGTTACTAAAAGAGTAGATTTTAAATGTTCTCACTATAAAAAGATGGTAAGTAGGTAAAGCGATAGGTATGTAGATTAGCTTGATTTAAACATTTTACAATGTATGCATATATCACAATGTCACATTGTACTTAATAAATATATATAATTATTCATCAATAAAAGTAAAATATTTTTCAAAAATATCAAATCTCATGGAATTTTTTCTCTTCCTTCCTTCTTTCCTTCCCAGAAATATTTGTTGGGCACCTACTACATGCCAGATATGGTTACAGTTGCTGGGAATAGATCTATGAACAAAATAATCCATCATGAAACTCATGTTCTAATGGGAATAGACAGTAAATAAGTAAATTATATAATATTACAGTAAATAAATAAATAAACAATATACTATTAGAAGGTGATAAGTGCTGTGGAAAAAATAGAGCAGAATAAGGAACAATTTGAGTAGTGATGGTAGGGGGGCAGTGATTGCAACTTGAATGGGGTGGTCAGGATAAGCTTTATTAAGAAAGGTAGCAAAGACCCTTTCTTATGCAAAGGTGCTAAGGGAGTGAGAGATGAAAATGTCTGAGGAAGAGTGTTGCAGACAGAGAGAACATCTGTATTTAAAATACAGATTTGTATTTAAATTAAATTATTTAAATTAAATACAGATTTGTGTTTAAAATACAGATTTGAAATATTACAACAGTGGTTCTCAGTGTGATCTGGGGACTCCTCAGGGTGCTGAAGATCCTTTCGGAGTCTGCAAGGTCAAAACTCTTTCTGACACGTTATTTGCCTTTTTCATTCTCATCTTCTCACAAGGGTACAGTGGAGTTTCCCAGGAACCACATGGCTTCTCAGTTTTTGTTTCCCCCCCATAGTCTAATACCTAGATATGGATAACACCAGAAGGCTCTGCTACAGTTGTCCATTCAGAAATGACTTTCCTACTTGCAGAAAGAAGATGAGTAAGTTCTGAGGATCTAATGTACAGCATAACTATAATGTACAGCATGACTCTACTTAATAATGTTGTATTGTACACTTATAATTTGCTAGGAGAGTAGATCTTAAGCATTATCATAACATACACAAAAAATGGTGATATATGTGTTAATTAGCTTGACCCTGATAATTATTTTACAATGTATACATATATGAAGTCACTACATTGTACACCTTAAATATATACAATTTTTATGTCAGTTACACCTCAATAAAGCTGGGGGGGGAATGACTTCCCCAAAGTCACAGGGCTAAGCAAGGATATTGACAGGATGGACACCAGGTTTGCCCAACTCCAAAATCCACACTCTCTCCACCACAACCCACTCTGCCAGAAAGGACTCTTTTGAAAATAAAGAAAGCTCCTCTCAGATCCAAATGGTTGCTGAGTAAAATCTGAGTCAGAAGCACTTCTGAGAGCACTATCCAGAATCTGTTCAGAGGAAGCTCAAAGGAACGTGATCACACACGGCACAGCACAGAAGGGCTTTGTATTATTCTAGTCCTTTTTCACACTGCTGACAAAGACATACCTGAAACTTGGGAATTTATAAAGGAAAGAGGTTTAATTTACTCACAGTTCCACATGGCAGAAGAGGAAGGAAGAGCAAAGGCAAGTCTTACATGGCAGCCAGCAAAGAGAGAAATGAGAGCCAAGCGAAAGGGGAAACCCCTTACAAAACCATCGGATCTCGTGGAACTTATTCACTACCATGAGAACAATATGGGGGAAACTGCCTCCATGATTCAATTATCTCCCACCAAGTCCCTCCCATAACACATGGGAATTATGGGAGCTATAATTCAAGATGAGATTTGGGTGGGGACACAGCCAAACCATATCAGGCTTCTCCCCAGACTGAACACTAAGGTGACTTGACCATGTCTTCAGAACGAAAACATCACGTCAGATGCTCTGGGAATGGCTCCTCTCAGCAGCATTCTCTGCTTATTGTCAATAACCCACCCACAATTCCTGGGACCAGGACTGCTGGGAAAACGTCAACCACTCTGTTCCCTTACCTCTAGTCATATAAAATTTCTGGTTTGTGTCTCTTTTATTGTGCAGCTGCAAAAGGCAGCATCATTGCTCTGGCATTCTGACGCTTGAGCAAAGTCCAAGACCAAAGGTAACCTGCGTGTCCAGAGGACTCACTTCTGCTCACTCAGACTATCCAGAAAATGCTGTGGTTGTTCCCCAGTCCTGCAACTGGAGGGCCTCTGTGAACAACAAATAGTTTCTTTGTAGACAAGAGCCTGGTAGAAATGAATAACTTTTGATAAATCTCTCAAAGACAATGAAAGTACTCACAAGAGGACTCTGCAGAAGATCTCATTTTAAACATATGCTCTATAAAATGGAAGCCAAAAACCTAAGTGAGTGTATGCTTTAGGGGAACTATGGTAGTTTATACTTTGTTGCTTTAGAAGAGTTGGTTCATCTCAATGCAAGTGCATAAAACTACATCTCCTGACTTCCTCATGCTACCTTAAGTGTATCTTTGGTGGCTAGGTGGCACAGAAGAAGAATCCTGTCTTTAGGAACCAAAGTCCCAAGTTCAAGGCCAAGTGCTTCACTCTAGCTATGAGACCAGAGCAAAATGGTTCAGTTGATCCATGTATAAAATAAGGGTAAAATTACTGCTCACTGCAAACTTGAATTAAATGAAAAATAAAATGACACATAGTGAAACACCTGGTCTATAGTGACAATTCAATATGCAGTAATTGTCTTCTTAGGTACAGTGATTATCACTGATTTTTTTTTTTTTTTTTGAGACAGAGTCTCGCTCTGTCGCCCAGGTTGGAGTGCAGTGGTGCAATCTCGGCTCACTGCAGCTCCGCCTCCCGGGTTCACACCATTCTCCTGCCTCAGCCTCCTGAGTAGCTGGGACTATAGGCACCTGCCACCATGCCCGGCTAATTTTTTGTATTTTTAGTAGAGACAGGGTTTAACTGTGTTAGCCAGGATGGTCTCGATCTCCTGTCATCGTGATCCACCGCCTCGGCCTCCCAAAGTGCTGGGATTACAGGCATGAGCCACCGCGCCCAGCCTGATTTTTTAAAAACATTATAGGCAGTGAAGTCAAGGTGACTTCAGAGGGTGACCAGCCAGTTGCGGGCCCTCATGGGGCATCTCCTTCCGGAATGCATCATGATCCTGGCTCTGGTCATCAGTCTTTGAGGTTTAGAAACTGGTTCAGCACATCCAGAGAATCCATCTCTTGCTGATACACTGGATGAATGGTATGAAAGTTAATTCCCTGTCAACTTGACTGCATCATGGGGTGCCAAGATTAAACTTTACTTCTGGGTGTGCCTGTGAGGGGGTTTCTGAATGAGGCTGGCATTTAAATTGGTGGATCAATAAAGTAGATTGCCCTCCCCAATGTGGGCCAGTATCATCCAATGTGTTAATAACAAAAAGGCAGAAGAAAGAGGAATTTGCCCCTTTTGCTTCCTGTGTGTCTAAGTTTAGACGTGGGTCTTCTCCTGCCCTTGGACTAAAACCTACACTATTGACTTCTCTGGTTTTCAGTCCTTTGGACCCAGGCACATCCAGAGAATCCATCTCTTGCTGATACACTGGATGAATGGTATGAAAGTTAATTCCCTGTCAACTTGACTGCTTCATGGGGTGCCAAGATTAAACTTTACTTCTGGGTGTGCCTGTGAGGGGGTTTCTGAATGAGGCTGGCATTTAAATTGGTGGATCAATAAAGTAGATTGCCCTCCCCAATGTGGGCCAGTATCATCCAATGTGTTAATAACAAAAAGGCAGAAGAAAGAGGAATTTGCCCCTTTTGCTTCCTGTGTGTCTAAGTTTAGACGTGGGTCTTCTCCTGCCCTTGGACTAAAACCTACACTATTGACTTCTCTGGTTTTCAGGCCTTTGGACCCAGGCATGCAGACAGCAGATATGGCACTTCTCAGTCTCCCTAATCATGTGAGCCAACCTCATAATAAATCTGTGTGTGTGTGTGTGTGTGTGTGTGTGTGTGTGTGTGTGTCCCATTGGTTGTTTCTCTGGAGGACCTCGACTAATAACAATGTCTTTATCCTGTGGTCACTTTCTCTTTTTTTTTGAGACAGGGTCTTTCTCTGTTGCCCAGGCTAGAGTGCAGTGGCACAATCACAGCTCACTGCAACCTCCACCACCCCGGCTCAAGTAATCCTCCCGCTTCAGCCTCTCAAGTAGCTGGGACCATAGGAGCAAAACACCATGCCTGGCTAATTTTTGTATTTTTTGTAGAGACAGGGTTTCTCCATGTTGCCCAGGCTGGGCTTGAACTCCTGGCCTCAAGTGACCCGCCCACTTTGGCCTCCCAAAGTGCTGGGATTACCTTGTGGTCATTTTCTTAATTTGCAAACAAACGTATCCTTTTACTGGGATGAGACAAAAGCATCCCTTTCCTAAATATCAAGGATCAGCCATCAAAATCATCAATGGTCATGAGAACAAACGTACAGAAGGTCTTAAGCCAGATGTCGCCTAGACTACTGTCCTCCAAGAATTACAATTGCATTTAAATTTTGTGTTTTCATTTAGATTATAGTCTTTAAAACATAAATATATATTCTAGATTTGCACTACCACATGTGGATACTACCATTTTAAATTCATATTATTTAAAATTCTTAATAAATAAAGTTTAAATTCCAGTTCTATCCCATTGGCCACAATTCAAGGGCTCAATAGCCACATGTGGCTGGTGGCTGCTGCACCCCTCAGTGCACAAAGTCCTATCAGACAGGGCTGTTCTCAGTCATCTGGATTGTTTGGACAACACGTGTTACCATAAGATTTCAGACCTCCAATTAGGATTCGTGTTCACTGACAAATTAGAGCCCAATAATACCACTTTGACAAAGACCTGAAAGAGAACCAAGTATCTAATTAGCATAATACATTCCCTTCGGCAGCCATATTAAAAGGTGCCATAGTACCATATTTGTGGGAGAACAGGGGTGACACCAGGTGGGGGAAGGGACATGGTAACAGTATCTGCAACCACTGCAGTAGGAGCAGCAGCAGCAGCAAAGGTATCATCTGTGGCTTCTCAAGCCACCCGAGCCTGACAGCAAAATAGAGTCTACAGTAATAGTGAGAAAACAGGACTGTCAGGCTCTGTGGGAGCCCCTGCCTCCTAAATTCCTCTCAACCCCTTCTGAAAGTCTCCACGGAGTGTCTCCTGTGTGCCTGAAAACATACAGGCTGTTGTTTGGAAACCAAGTCCTCTTGGCTGTGGGACAGAGCCTGTCATGCTGTCTTCCCCTGCTGGACCCGCTCAGGTGACACCCTCTGCCACTTCCTGCTCCAGGCGATGGATCCCCTGGCTCACACTCAGGCCCCTGTGCCTAACCCCAGCCTGGAGAAGACAGATTGCTGCCTCCTAAGGTAGAAGAAATATCTACTATCTGTACGGCTTTGTCTCAGTAAGCAATATCTTTCAGGCATTTCAGCGACGCATAATTTTACTTTAGTTTTAATTGTTGTATCTTTCTCTTTTCAGACACCAGCGTAACAGCCCAGCAAGAAATAGGGCGAGAAGACTAAACAAGTGCTAAGTACCATGCTACACTCACCCGTCCACTCCACACCTAAAGACCTTGAAAAATAATGAGCATTTTCATTTTCTTTTCCATTGAGGGGCACTCCTTCAGGCTGAGTGGGGGAAAAATATAAATAGAAACAAACTAAGAATCTAAGATTCCCTCCATATAGAACTGTTAAATATACATTTATATAAGAAGGAAAGAAAACAAATTAGCTGTGGTTGTATCTTGGGTAGTGGGGTTCAATTTTTCGACAAGTATTTATTGAGTGCCTTCTAGGTGCCAAGTACAATTTAAGTTATTGAGGATATGGCAGTGAACATAACAGACCAACATGTCTAACTTTATGGAATTCAGTGGGGAGAGACAAACAGTAAAATACATAGTTAAGGTATCAGATTGTTCCATATACCATGGTTGAGGCAGGAGAATAGGGTCTGGAGGCAGGGAACCTAAGGCCGATTCACACTGACTTCCTAGAAATAAATTGAAAGGAAAACACCAACTTTTGATGCCTAAGTAACAAAAGGACCAGAGGCTACTCCCTTTGCAACTCCCTCCCTCCCCTTTTGCTGTGTGGCAGATGGAAAATTGAAAGTCCCTCTGATTGGTTGCTTTCCACAACCAGTCAGACTAATTGTGTGCCAAGTCTTCATTTGCATAGGCATATAACTTTGTAACTTCAATTTAGCCTCTAATTGGCAATTAGACATTTGCATGGGTATAAGTTTGTAACTTCACTTCAGCTTCTGACTGGTTGCTTTCTACAATCAATCAGACTGATCTCGGGCCACGACTTCATTTGCATGGGGTGTACATCAAGTGGCCAATGGACAACCTCTAGAGAATATTTGGACCTCAGAAGATCCTGTAACCAGGGTCCTTGAGCTGTCGATCAGCCCACTCCTACCCTGTGGAGTTTACTTTCATTTTCAATAAATCTCTGCTTTCATTGCTTCATTCTCTCCTTGCTTTCCTGTGTGTTTTGTCCAATTCTTTGTTCAAAACATCAAGAACTTGGACAACTTATAGTCAAGACACTCACCAATAACATGGAGAGACATGAAGCTGAGATGGAAGCTGGGGCCAGATGTGAAGATAGGGGAAAGGTGAGTACTATCGCAAACAACATTCAGCAAGGACCCTGCTGACAAGATAGCAATTGCACATGGGCCTGAAAAGGGGAGCATCCCGAGACCAGCGGAGATTGTAAAGTTCCTTCTTGGCCCTCTCTTCTCAAAATCCTCTAGAATCATTTCTGTTTTTCAAGTGTCACCACCTCCCACGATTTTGTTGAGCTTTGTTTTCAGGAATTTCCATTAACAAAATAGTATCCTGAGTTGTTTTGTTTGTTTTTGTAGCACTCCAAATATAGAATTACGTTCTAATATTGGGTACATTCTTTCACATGAAACAGTGACTGCCTAGAAATGCTGATAGGCTCTCTGTCCCCCAAATAGCTGCCTAATCAAAAGCAATATTTATGGCAGTTTATATTTTTCCAAAGCCCTCCTCAGGCTTCTGTCTGAAACATCTAATGTTTTACATTCTGTCTCACTCATAGACACATTTACTTATGTAAAATCTTATTAGGGGCAGTCAGCATCAGTCAGAAAAATATACTCCAGGTATTTCACATAAAAAGGGAAAGAGATGCTAACAAAATCCTTAGAAGAGACGAGGAGGAAAGAACTAGAGAAAGCTCCCTCCAGCTCTCAGATTCTCCCCAGCTCTTGGAGGACTCGGAAGTTGAAAAAGTCACAGAATGGCTCTCGAGTCACTCTGGCACAGCGTTTGTGCTGCCTGTGTGTTGGACAACCAGCCCACCTTACTCTCTAATATGTGCAAGCCTTTTCTTTTCAATATGCCTGAGGAAGTGCACCATGGAGAGAAGGAAGTGGAGACTTTTGCCTTTCAGGCAGAAATTGCCCAACTCATGTCTCTCATCATCAATACCTTCTATTCCAACAAGGAGATTTTCCTTCAGGAGTTGATCTCTAATGCTTCTGATGCCTTGGACAAGATTCACTATGAGAGCCTGACAGACCCTTCCAAGTTGGACAGTGGGAAAGAGCTGAAAATTGACATCATCGCCAACACTCAGGAACGTACCCTGACTTTGGTAGACACAGGCATTGGCATGACCAAAGCTGATCTCACAAATAATTTGGGAACCATTGCCAAGTCTCGTACCAAAGCATTCATGGAGGCTGTTTAGGCTGGTGCAGACATCTCCATGATTGGGCAATTTGGTGTTGGCTTTTATTCTGCTTACCTGGTAGCAGAGAAAGTGGTTGTGATCACAAAGCCCAATGATGATGGTATGCCTGGGAGTCTTCTGCTGGAGGTTCCTTCACTGTGCATGTTGACCATAGTGAACCCATTGGCAGGGGTACCAAAGTGACTCTCCACCTTAAAGAAGATCAGACAGAGCACTTAGAAGAGAGGCGGGTCAAAGAAGTAGTGAAGAAGCACTCTCAGTTGCTAGGCTGGGATACATCACCCTTTATCTGGAGAAGGAACGAGAGAAAGAAATTAGTGATTATAAGGCAGAGGAAGAGAAAGGTGAGAAAGAAGAGGAAAATAAAGATGATGAAGAAAAGCCCAAGATCAAAGATGTGGGTTCAGATGAGGAGGATGACAGTGGTAAGCGTAAGAAGAAGAAAACTAAGATCAAAGAGAAATACATTGATCAAGAAGAACTAAACAAGACCAAGCCTGTTTAGACCAGAAACCCTGAAGACATCACCCAAGAGGAGTATGGAGAATTCTACAAGAGCCTCACCAATGACTGAGAATACCACTTGGCAGTCAGGCACTTTTCTGTAGAAGGTCAGTTGGAATTCAGGGCATTGTTATTCATTCCTCACGGGGCTCCCTTTGATCTTTTTGAGAACAAGAAGAAAAAGAACAACATCAAACTCTATGTCCATCGTGTGTTCATCAGGAACAGCTGTGATGAGTTGATACCAGAGTGTCTCAACTTTATCCGTGGTGTGGTTGACTCTGAGAATTTGCCCCTGAACATCTCCCAAGAAATGCTCCAGCAGAACAAAATCTTGAAAGTCATTCACAGAAACATTGTTAAGAAGTGCCTTGAGCTCTTTGCTGAGCTGGTGGAAGGCAAGGACAATTACAAGAAATTCTATGAGAAATTCTCTAAAAATCTCAAGCTTAGGATCCACAAGGATTCCACTAACCTATGCCGCCTGTCTGAGCTGCTGTGCTATCACAGCTCCTGGTCTGGAGATGAGATGACTTCTTTGTCAAGTATGTTTCTCGCATGAAGAAGATACAGAAGTCCATCTATTACATCACTGGTGAGAGCAAAGAGCAGGTTGCCAACTCAGCTTTTGTGGAGGGAGTGTGGAAGCAGGGCTTCGAGGTGGTATATATGACTGAGCCCATTGATGGCTATGTGTGCAGCAACTCAAGGAGTTTGATGGGAAGAGCCTGGACTTAGTTACCAAGGAGGGTCTGGAACTACCTGAGGATGAAGAGAAGAAGAGAATGGAAGAGAGGAAGGCAAAGTTTGAGAACCTCTGCAAGCTCATGAAAGAAATCTTAGATAAGAAGATTGAGAAGGTGACAATCTCCAGTAGGCTTGTGTCTTCACCCTGCTGCATTGTGACCAGCACCTACAGCTGGACAGCCAATATGGAGCAGATCATGAAAGCCCAGGCACTTCGGGTCAACTCCACCATGAGCTATATGATGGCCAAAAAGCACCTGGAGATCAACCCTGACCACCCCATTGTGGAGACGCTGCAGCAAAAGGCTGAGGCAGACAAGAATGACAAGGCAGTCAAGGACCTGGTGGTGCTGCTGTTAGAAACTGCCTTGCTCTCTTCTGGCTTTTCCCTTGAGGATCCCCAGACCCACTCCAACCGCATCTACTGCATGATCAAGCTAGGTCTAGGTATCAATGAAGATTAAGTGGCAGCAGAGGAACACAGTGCTGTGGTTCCTGATGAGATCGCCCCTCTTGAGGGTGACAAGGATGTGTCTCACATGGAAGAAGTAGATTAGGAATTCATAGTTGGAAAATTCACCATTGCGTAGTGTCCCCACGGATCCCATGGCAGCCCCACTTGGTTCCTCCTGCTGATGTCTATTGTTTTTTTTTTTTTTCTCCTGTCCTTGTGTTGAAGGCAGGAAACAAGGGTGTCAAGTTCCCATTCCCTCCCTACTCTGACAGCAGAATTGGGTGTTATATATTCTGGGGTTTTTTGTTTATTTTGTTCATTTTGTTCTGAAATTAAAGTATGCAAAATAAAGAATATGCCATTTTTATACAAAAAGAAGTCTCAGAACAATCACTGATAGAACAACTGCCAGCAGCAAGAGACAGATCATTCAAGGTTAACACTTGCAGGCCACTGCAGAGGCTCACAAGCAAAGGCCAAAACCCATGCATCTGCCCACAACTGCCAGAGGAGCAATAATATTGATTTTGCTTCCACTCTTCTTCTTTTTTTGGACTATTTTGTAAAACTACTTTTAATTGAACATATTCATGGGGTACACAGTAATGTTTCCATATGTATAACGTACAGCAACCAAATCAGGGTCATTAGCACATTCATTGTCTCAAATCTTCCTTGCAGCTATTTGAAACTATATATTTTTGTTACTATAGTCATCCTACAGTGGTATAGAACACTAGGACTTATTCCTCCTATCTAGCTGTACATTGTATCCTTTCACAGATCTCTCCCCATCACCCTGAACCCATCTGATCTCATCTGCCCACTTTCTAACCACACCTTAGTGCCCATCATGGATTAAATCTAATCTGAAACCTTGCTGCAAGAAATTCTGGAAAATACCATTCGCAGGCTTCAGCCCCTGTGATTTAGGGAAGGGCATAGAGTCTATCCCAGATGAGTGGGAATGGTGCTGACATTGGTATTCGACTCTCCTTCACAGTCAATTGTACCATCCCAGCAATTTTCAATTGAAAATGTTGCATATAGAAAGTAAAGTTCCTTCCCTATTATCACAGTTCAGGGTAAGCCCAAAAGCCAAGTTTCCACCCATAGGTGAGAAATATAGCTTTTATCACCTAGGTATGCACAGGTCCCCTGAATGTTACAGTTGTCCTGAGGAAATAGCAGGTAGAATTCTCCCAGTTGTAGAATTCTATTCTCTGAAGGACTGGACAGCTGGTGAGCTATTGATACAACATTGCTCCCCTCAGACAAAGTGGTTGGCCAGCACTGGAACCAATACACCTGGCTTTCAGGATCTTTTCCCACTTTTCCTCTCTTCCTTGCTGCTCGATAATGCCAGCTCATCCCATTTGACCTCCAACACAGAATACCCTGGAGCTTAATTAATATCCTTCCCAATGGACCCTAATGTGCCATCAAAAAGATCCTCAATGGGGCATTAAAATAGACTCCCTAATTAAAAGCAATGGAAGCCTACTCTTTTTTCTTTGAAGGCCCCCTCTGCACAAATTATCATCTCATTTCTATTTTCCTGGTGAGAAGTTTTCTATCAGTCCTGGGAAATATTAGTCTCCACTTTAGAATGGCCTAAAATATTACTTATTTTAATTCTAAAAAGAAAGACAAAAAAAGTTGTGTGTTCATGTAATTCTGTAAAGATATTAAGCCATGGTGCATGTGCTGCTACTGAAGAATTCCCAGGCACTGAGATTGAGGCCAAGAACAAACAACTGTGGATTGGACATCTCTCTGGATTAGTACTCTCCTGAGTTCTGATTGATAAAATTCGTGACAGTCATTCAGGAACGCACATTCACAGAAGGGCAGCCGTGATCAAATCATATCATGTGCAAATTATATTTTACAGAAAACAGAATTGTCTTTATTTGTTCCAAGTAAATTGACAACTTTCCTATCAGTAGGCTATGCAGATGAAGTGAGCCCAAAGGCCAAACACATTTATATTGCAGAGGGAGTATTCAAAGCACACTGATGAAAAAATATGTTACTGTGTGAAAACCAAGTACTTTGCCTTCTTGAGTTAGGCCAGGAGAGTGTTTCATGCAATCTACTAGGAGATCTATAACATAGCCTTTGCTCCTAAGAAAACTTTTGTTGACCTTTCTGAAACAGTTCCCTTGAGAATCTGGGGAATGGTGGATCCCCAAAAAATCTGTTTGCTAGAGCTTCATCTGCTCCATGTACTTCCCAACGCCCTTCTCCTGGTGCCTTTAGAGAACTCTTCTCCAACTCTATGTTTCTGTAAGAATGTCAATATCAATGTTTAGGGGCAGGGTGCAAAGATGACTCAGGCTGATCAACCAGAATGGCTCAACACCCTAGGCCCAGTGAGTGGTGATGGCCATCTATATGACCCATGTAGGGACTGAGAGTCATTTTCTTACCACTAGGTGGTACTAAGCTGGGAGGTATGAATGTGTGGAGTCATCCTTGTGTCTTTTTTGTCCACAAAGTAAAAAGAACCCCAAATCAGAATGAAGTCAGGGGCAAGCTGAGTCGCAAGGCATACAAAAACAGAAACAGCGCAATTAGATTCAGCCACTCTGGAAGTTGTTAGGGAGTGGGGTATGAGCTCCAGGAAAATAAGCCAATAAAATACTTTTATGTTCAAGGTTTGTCTTATCCAGCCAGTCAAGAAAGTCCAGAATTCAACAGATCCCCTCCCTAAAGAAAATGCATGTAACTACCCATGCATAAAATAATTCATATAATTCCAAGAGCTTAATGCATACAATGTCAAAGCTAAAAACCCTTTTGTGTTGTTGTTGTTGTTGTTGAGATGGAGTTTCGCTCTTGTTGGCCAGGCTGGAGTGCAAATGGTGCAATCTGGACTCACTGCAACGTCCACCTCCCGGGTTCAAGTGAATCTCCTGCCTCAGCCTCCTGAGTAGCTGGGATTACAGGCGCCTGACACCACACCCGGGTCATTTTTTTTGTATTTTTAGTAGAGACGGGGTTGCACCACATTGGCCGGGCTGGTCTCAAACTCCTGACCTCAAGTGATCCGCCTGCCTCGGCCTCCCAAAGTGCTGGGATTACAGGCGAGAGCCACCGCACCCAGCAGGTTAAAGCCCTTCTAAGGACCTCAGGTTAAGAGCCCCTGCTCATTGAGTTTACTAGGTGGCCTTAGGGTTGATTTTACCATCGAAACCTTCTTCCTATGCTACAAGGTTCTTTTACATGTTAAAATGTTAGACCCTTGGAAGGTAAACAACACAGACCATTAACAGTCAGTAACAACCATTAACAAACAGTCCAAGGATAATAACTATGATTCAGAACAACCTGCATAGAGTTGTTTGGCCACAAGATGATGAAAAAGTGACATGTGGCTCTTATGATTTGAGTTCGAGCAAGTTATTTTTCCCATCTGAGAAATTTTCCTATTTATATAATAAAAAGTTTTGACAGATTTCTAAGGGTCCTTTCACTAATGGATCTGTTAAATTAACCACAAGTGCTTCTCCCATTTTCAACTGTAATACAATTTAAAGCCAAGTCAACAAATGAAATATTTTTTCCATGAGCACGGCACTTTTCCCATCCTCCATCTGTGAGTCCCAGTGTTATAAAGACCAGCTTTGGTTTCTTATTCACCCAAGGAGTTTGTTAGAATAGTATGCAGAGGAGCCTGGCAGAATAATAAATGGATCCCATTACCCTTTAGTGGCTGTTCTTTTATTTATTCCAGGAAGACTCCAATCTCAATTCAATCTTCTAGTTCAGCAATCTCCCTAGGAGCGTTTGGAAATGAATGTGTTAAGATGTATATGTCAACCTATTAAAAAGCAAAGCAAAGAATTTTAAGATGAAATGCCAGAATATGTTGGAATATTCTCATTGGAAAAATAAAATTTAGATTTTGCTATTTAAAACATGTAAGTACCTTTGTGCTAGATTCGTCTCAAGAGAAAAATTAGTGAATGAATAACTGTAGCTGAAATATAGTACTTTTATTGTCAAAATCATGGAGTAGGATCCCAGTCTGTATGCCCACCCTGAGATTTATTCATAGCTGGCAATGATGGAGGAAGAGTGTGGACTCAACAGGATGTCTTTTAATATGGGAGAAAATAAGAGTATCCTGGTAGGGGAACATTCACCCTAGGGACTGTGCACTCCTTTCTACAGCTTTGGCCAGACAGCAATGTGTTCACATCAGTAGGGTGGGTCTAAGTGCCACTCATGTTATCAGACAGCCCCTAGGTCCTGTACACAGGGCTCAGGCCTGATTTGTGGTAAGGCAGATGCTGTAAAAGAGCAATACAAGTCAAAAGAATAAGACAAGTTAAGGGCAAGGTGTCTTTGTCTTGAAGCCAAAGGCCTAGGCAACAGTTGGACATGATGTGTTTGTGACCAGTCTCTGCAGCTTTGATGCAGGCACTGGTGGTATTAGCAGCTGTTGTGAAAGCTTGGGTCGAAGACATGCTGCTTCAGAAATCAAGAGTGATTGAGGAACAAGCTGAAGGCAACAATTCCAATAGGACAGGTTCTAGAACATACAAGATGTATCTGCTTCTCAGTATTCTCAGAACGATTTGGAAAACTTGGAAGGGTACTTGAGAAAGTCTGGAGTTTTCCCCTGGTAAAGCAGAAAAAGCTGCTTTGCTTTTCATATTCCATGGCATTTTATGCAGAGAGTCACCCTGTTTTCCCTCAAAATGGTACAGCCTGGAGAGCTGAAGTACCAGTAAGGGAAACCAAGTAGAGATTAGCACAACAGTGGTCGGAAGATAATTAGAACATGGAAATCTTTGTTTGGGTTCTAGCATTTCAGGCCCGCTGTCCAAATTGACATTAAATATTCAAACTGAGACCAGCTGCTAGATTTCTAAATCTCCCCCCTCTCTGGATTCGCTACTTCTAAACAGATGCTATAGTTTGTACAGATGCCTTTTTACAGAAACACCTGGTGACTGTCAAGGTGTTGAAATGAGATTGCAGACACACATCGATGTAAATGATACTTTATACCCTTGGGCTTGAAATGAGGGAAGGGTGGGTAGGTCAGTTTGCTGGTTAATTAACACTCTCCAAGTCATGGTTATCATTGTTATGTGATCTGTAATTTGAGAATCTGTACTTTATACAACTCAACAACAACAACAAAAAACAAACAAACAAACAAAACAGCTGAAAAATAGGCAAAGAACAGAATGGACATTTCACCAGAGAAGACATACAAATGGCCAATAAGCAAAAGAAAAGATGTTCAGCATCACTAATCATTAGGTAAACACAAAACAAAACCACAATGAGATTATATCTCACAACAGATGAATAGATCAGCAACATACAGTATGTACATACAATAGAATATTGTTTGGCCATAAAAAGGAATGGAAGTCTGACATGTGTTGCAATGTGGAAGAACCTTGAAAACATTATGCTAAGTGAAATACACCAGACCCAAAAGGACGAATCTTATAAAATTCTACTTACTTTGAGGTACCTAGAGGAGTCAAATTCATAGAGACACAAAGGATGTTGCCGAATGGTGGTTGTCAGAAGCTGAAGGGAAGGCAATGGAAACCTAGTGTATAATGGGGACAGAGTTTCAGTTTGGGAAAATGGAAAAGTTCTGCAGATAAATGGTGGTGATGGTTGAACAACAGTGGATGTGAATATACTTAATGCCACTGAACTGCATAATTAAAAATGGTTAAAATAGTAAATTTTATGTTATATATATACCAAAATGTTTAAAATGTACTTCTCTTCCTTTTGACATGTCTTTGAACAATGATCATGCATGTTGGTTGAGTCTTTGACTTTTGCTGGCCCTACGCCATTTGTTGAGATGGATGCCCTGTCACCAAGATGTGGCTTAAATCACACTGATGAATAAAGTTTACACTTCGAAGGCTCTCATTTGCAGATGTGACTAAGTGGATTCACATGATCCTGTGCAACCTAGGCTACCACCAAGTGGCAGAGAACAGGAAGAGACAAAGAAAAATTAGACAACAATGTCAAAATGTTAAGCCCCTGCTGTCCTGAGTGGCTGGAGGCACCATTAGAGGCTTGGAGCCTACTCCAAGAGCCAGGTATTTTGTCAACAAACTTCTTATCCTGTTCAGTTCTCTCTCATAGATGCTGGCTTCATATATGCAGCACATGTGGTTTACAAGAAAGAGAAGCAACAGCAAAAACTCCTCACATCACTCCATATGTTTATGAAGCTCTTGTTTAGAGAGGCTCGAAAGGGAAGGAAGTCTATAATATGTCTTCCTTGAAAATTCTTTCCAGGCCTCCTCCAACCTTAGCACTATGTAGAGATGCCAAGCATGTAACCGAAACACCTCCTGTTTTCAATACATAAACTTATGTTTCTGGAGGTGAAGCAAAGCTTTTATGGGTAGTAAATTCTAAGATGTCTCACCTTTTTATAAAAGGAATATTCAATGGCATAGTCGATATTGTCCACACTTCTATGGAATACAAAAAATTTTATCTGGTTCTTTTCCAATATCCACTGCTTTCCTATTGGAGACATACCTTAGTGACACCACCAGACCATTTTCTTTTAGATTCTATCCTCTTTACAGTGGCCAAGTTGGAAATCAAAAGATCTTTCAATAATAATAATGTATCATATTTCCTGTCATGTAGAAACAACATGCCATACTTCCTATCATATTGAAAAATTCAGGTACCATAGCAAAGTCAGTGAGGAGCTATTTTATCAGCCTGAACCATAAAGTTCTTCCTCCCTGTAGGTAACTCTACTATTTAAGTCAACATGCCTGACCATCAGATGTCTGTGGCTGCCTAATCCTTTACCCAATGCCCTCTCCCATTACAATGTCTAACAATTGAAAAACAGGCAGAAGAGTTATGTAGTATAAGTTTTCCAACATGAGTAATTGTGGATTGATGAGGAAAACTGGTCAAAATGCAGCATTTGATTCCCTGTTCCATGATTTGAAGGGATAGTGAACAACATCCTACCACAGTGTGTCAGACACAAAAGTGAACGTAGAAACCCATCTCCTTGGTCTACTACAAGCCAAAAGACAGGCTGTGAAACTTGCAGGCCCACAGAGGCAGAAGAGAGGAGAAAGGAGGGGAAGGAAAGGGAAGAGAGGTAAGAGGTGGAGGGGAAGAAAGGAAGCATGTGTGAGCAATGACCTTTGGTATAGTCAACCCAACAATTATTACTTTGGGATAATAGTCTATTTTTAAAACATAATTTCACTAAGTCCAGCAGCAGGCTGTGAGGTGTAGACCCATTTGGCTATGTATTATTTCCTACTGTGGCAGCCAATATTGGTTGGGTGACCCAAATGTTATTTCCAGCCCTAAATGTCTTACGTGTATTTTCAAAATTGCTCTAAAAGCTAAGACTTGATCTCCCAGCCTGCCATGCAACTAGGGGTGGCCTTGTGACAGCACACCTCCAGACAGTGAGATATGGAAAATAGTCCCTGGGGAGAGTGTCTGTGGTAGGCAAAATAATGACTCGCAATGTTATTCACATTCTAATCCCTAGAACGTGTGAATATGTTACCTTCCTTGGCAAAAGGGACTTTGCAGCTGGAATTAAGGTAAGGATCTTTCAACGGTGAGTGATATGGTTTGGATGTTTTGTTTCCTTCAAATCTTATCTTGAAATGCAACCTCCAATGTTGGAGGTGGGGCCCAGAAGGAGGTGTCTGGGTCATGGGAATGGATCCCTCATGAATAGCTTGGTGCTGTCCTTGCAGTAATGAGTGAGTTTTCTATGAGTTCACATGGGATCTGGTTGTTTAAAAGAGTCTGGCACCTCCTCCCTTTCTCTCTTGCACCCTCTGTCACCATGTGACACAGTAGCACCCCCTTTGCCTTCTGCCATGATTGGAAACTTCCTGAGGCCTCACCAGAAGCCAAGTAGATGCTGGTGCCATACTTGTACATCCTGCAGAACCATGAGCCAAATAAACCTCTTTTCTTTATAAATTACCCAGCCTCAGGGAATCCTTTTTAGCAATGCAAATGGACTAATACAGGGGGATTCTCCTGGATTATCCAGGTGGGTCCAGTGTAATCACAGTGCTCTTCATGTGGAAAAGGGAGGCAGAAGAGTCAGAGGAAGAGAAGTGACAACAAAAGCAGAGTCAGAGTGCTGTGATATGAGAAAGACTCAACCATCCATTGATGGCTTTCAAGACAAAAAAGTCCCACAAGCCAACAAATGAGGGTGGCTTCTAGAGCTGGGAAAGGCAAGGAACTAGATTCTCCCCTAAGGCCTCCAGAAGCAGGCCAGCCCTCCTAACAAAGGACCTCCTGCATCCAGAACAATAAGTTAACAAATGTGCAGTTTTTAGCCACTGTTGTTTTGCGTTAAGTTTTATGATAATTCATTACAGCAGCAATAGGAAATGAATACAATGTCTTTTACCAAATAAACACACTTCGCGCTTTTCCTTCTCCCTTGTTGCTCCATGGCATGCAGACATGGAGTGGATGGAAGCCACCTCGCAATCTTGAAGCCATTTGAACGAGGATGAAGCCTTTGTGCTTGGGACATCAGAGCAGAAAAAAAAGAGTCTTGGTTCCTGATGAGCCACCAGCCCTCAGATGCTCATCCTTGAACTTCCTGTTACACAAAACAAAGGAAATGTGTTGTGTTTAAGTCACTATAGTAGGATTTTATGTAGTGGTGTGTCAGAGCTGACTCTCATCAACTTGTGAAAGGTAATTGTTAAATTTTTCAGAACTTTATAGTCAATTGTTAAACACAGACATTATTAAAAATTAAGTTGTGGAATCTTACAATTAAATTATATTTAAAATGAGGGTTGTAAATACTCAAAACTCATTGCTTCCTAAATGTTTCACAAAATGTACTATTATCTATAACTGTGCTCTAGTCTGTTATCTCTGCTCTTGGGTTTATGCACATCTATTGTGTATGAATGGTGGAGATATCATATGTCTTCATTGCTATACACCATATACTAGATACTATGTATCTTCCCAACTCTGCATTCAGTGACACCACATTGATAGCTTGAAATCAGCCTTGGTGGGAGTATTTACTTTACAGAAATCAGTGAACACTACAAATCAGAGCTTTATTTTTCCCCCAGAGAGTCCATTATTAAACATTTACTGGCCTACCACTGGCTTATTGTTTCTGCAGCCAACTACATTCCTAACTGATGCATCCATAATGGTTTTTAAAGTCTTACTAAACGTGCTTCTTATAGTAACATAGCCACAGTTTGTTAATGCAAATAATATTTACACAAAGTTGGATTCTCCTAGTTTCTCTTTTAAATAAACATTTAGGTACCAGGCACAGGGCAAGGCAGCCTCTTTCTTATTCTGCCTCACATAATCCTTGATATTTTCCTGAAAGGTAAATATTATAACCACATTTCACAGATGAGGAAACCAGTACTGAGTCATTCAGGGGTATGCTAATGATCTGCGGCCAGTTAGGGGCCAAGAGAGGATTTGAACTTGCTTTTGACTGATTCAGAAATCTGTGCTCATTCTCTAGGGGAAAGAAAAAAAATGTGTTTTAAACATGGTAGGGGCTAAATAAATGTTTGCTGAGTCATTTAAACAAAAGATAACTCTTCCAGAGTGTTGAGGAACCCAAAATGCTCGGCTCATGTGCAAGGCGGGGTCCTCACCATATGTGCAAAAGACATTGGCACCAGGCTGCTTTTCCTGAACATCAAAGAGATCCCTGAAACGCTTATGGTTAGAAGATTGAGTTTCATAAAAGTATTAAATTTATGTTTTTTGAACAGCATCACTGGGGGAGGCACCGTGGTTACAACTCTCTCATCTTGAAAGAGACAGAGAGTAATTTCCTCCTTTGCTGGTTGTCAGCCTGGCTCCCAATCATTCCCCCTAGAGTTGGCGGAATTTCAATGACTCTAAAATTAATCTGTTGGTCAGAGACTCTGTCCAGTGCTTGAAATTCTGGGAGCTTTGCTGTGGTCTCAAAGTCAGTGACTGGGATGAGAGGTCGAGAGGTCAAAGGTGAAGTAGCAATTCTCTGTCCATTTGGGAAATCTCTGACAATCCTGCAGACATGTTTCTCCCCTGGTTTTATGATGAGAAACCCACCAAATTATTCTGAACAAGAGTGTTGAGTAACTAACATAGAATTGCTAGGCACACACATAGGATTTTAAAATGAATTTATTCAACATTTATTTGAATTCCTAAAGAAGACAGACACATAAACAGATACACAACATGATGTATGTAGTTACAAAGAGATGTACAGGCTACTAGGACCACACAGAACCTGGAGCTGACTAAGCCCAGGGAGGTGAGAAAGGAGAGATCAGGAAAAGCTTTCTGCAGAAGATGCCAGAGGTTGGGCTTATAGAAAAAAAAAAATGGAGCTGGATGGTGAGAAAGTAGAAAAGGTGATTATAGAAAAAGAGGAAATGCATCTAGTAAGCAATAAACTGGTTAAACTACAAGTAGTTCAGTGTCAAAACCCGTAAAGTGTAAGACACAGAAGGCAGAAAGATGGCTAGAGGAGTAAGCCAGGAGAGAACCTGGACATCATACTAGGATAACTGGACTTTATCCCACATGCAATGGGAAGCCACTGGGAATTTTAATTAGGGAGTGGCATAGCCATGTTGGTGTTTAGGAATCATCCTAGAGGCCTTGAGATCCATTAAGAGGTCATTGCAAAACAATAAGCAATGGATGCAGACAAAGGACATAGCTGTGGTGGAAGGGGAGAGGGCTAGCATAGAGATTCAGGAATATTTGTTGACTGAATCATGAAGACATAGGGATTGAGGTTAGAGTTAGCCCAGAATAACTCCTGTGTTTCTGGATTGGGCAACTAGCTGGATGGTGGTGCCATTAATTAAGCACAGGTGGAGGAGCTGATCTGTGTGGGAGAGGAGTTATAGGATGAGTTCAATGTAAGTTGTGTGTATGTCATTCAATTGGAGATGTCCAACTGCAAATAGATGTATGAGTTTTCATGGAGGATTCTTCTTGATTTGTCTTTGAATGCAATCTAGAAAAAAACATTGGTACCCAAAAGGCTCTTGACAAATATTTGTAAAATGGAAGGATGGAAGCCCGATTATAGGAGAAGGATGAGGTAGGAGAAGGGTTAGAGTTAGAAATAGAGGTATTTAGAGTTAGCAACTCACTGAGTTGCTGGTTAATTGTATATGTCAACTTGAGAGAGATAAAGACACCTAGATAGCTGGTAGACATTATGGGGGTGTGTCTGTGAGAATGCTTCCAGAGAGAGCAGCATTTAAGTAAGTAAACTGAGTAAAGAACATCTGCCCTTGCCAATGTGGGCGGGTATCACACAATCCACTGAGGGCCCAGATAGAACACAGAGGCAGAGAAGAGTGAATTTACTCTCTCTCCTTGAGCTGGGTCATCCATCTTCTCCTGCCCTTGGAGATACTGGTTCTCAAGACTTTGGACTCCAGGACTTATATCAGCCACCTCCCAGTTTCTCAAGCCTTAGACCAAATTACACCACTGACTTTCCTGATTCTCCTACTTGAAGACAGTAGTACCTTGGTATGTCTCAGCCTCCGTTATCACATGAGCCAGTTCCCATAATAAATCTCCTAGATTGTCTGTCATCTATCTATCTGTCTATCTAATTGGCTCTGTATCTCTGGAGACTCCTGACTAAGACACTGAGAGTGGTTGAAACTGAGAATGAATAAAACTCCAGAGAAAGAGAGAACATCTCTTGGGTGAGAAGTAAACCAAGAACGGGATTCTTGGGAGAAACAATGTGTAAGTAAAGGCAGACATGTGCAAGGAGATAGAGACTAAAGACACAGAGCCATTGGAAAGGAACAGAAGGCAAGGATGCAGGGATATCAGAAGATGAAGAAGCCAAGTCTTAGGATATAGCCTGAGAAAGGTCAGTATAAGCCCTCTGGGGGCATTTGCAAGGGTAGTTTCCATTGGCTGAAGGGGACAGGAGCCAGGAGACCCTGAGATGCAACCCAGGGGTGAGTGGGGGAGTTCTGGGGGTAAGAGGGAGAGTCAAGGCCAAGGGGGTAATGTTTTAAGACAGGAAAGCCTCACACCTGACTGTAAGTGTTTAAGAGTTGAAAATACAGGAAAGAAAAGGGGTTAAATACTCTATAAGACCTCATACAGGCAGGAGACTGGCAACACACGTGGAGGTAATGGCCTGAGACAGAATGAGTGATGCAGCTTTGCCTGAGACTAAGCAAATACAGGCTGGGCATGAAGACTCATTTGAGTGTAGAGGATGGAAGCTGTATCATTTACTATATCTAAAAAGTTGAGGAAACCTTCTATCTCCAAAAATAGGAGAAAAGTTGTATAATTATGACATATTTACTCAAAGAAACATTTTAACTCATTAAAAATAATAATTATGAAACTATTTGGCCCTACTTAAAAAGGCATTATAAACTGATATGAAGTGAAAAGGACGGAAGATTATAAATACAAGTTCTAGAATAAAAATATTAACAGCAACTGTGAGGTATAACTGTTAAGGTATAGTGGTTTTGTGGGTGCTTCTAGTGCATTTTTATTTTCTACAATTTTCTTAAATTTATTCTGAAAATTCTAAAAACCAGTTAAAATTGGACTGACTCGATAGTCAAATTTTCCATCGGCAATAGTTCTCATTCTTTTACATGAATTTATCCAAGAATCAGAGCTTCAGGCAGCACTTCCCTCTAAAGATTTCTCTGGAAATCTTTCTCCCATTCTTCAAGTTAACACATGATGAAATCTCTTCTGCCTCGTAAGTTTCTCCTCACCTTTTCCTTCACAGTCCTTCCCCTGGAGAATGTGAAGGCTGCCCTGGCATGAATACAAGCTTTTAGTCGGTGCGTCCAGAGACCTGTGGCCAACCCACAGGAAACCTGTTCTCACCACAGGGCAGGTGGCCCAGGTGCCAGTCAGCCCTGAAGTTAGCCTATGTTCCATTTGACACTTTGTTTAATAAATGGCTTTTATTTTATTTTATTTTTTGAGATGAAGTCTTGCTCTGTCACCCAGGCAACACTCCAGGCTGGAGTGCTCATCACAACCTCCACCTCCTGGGTTCAAGTGTTTCTCCTGCCTCAGCCTCCCAAGTAGCTGGGATTACAGGTACATGTCGCCATGCCTGGCTAATTTTTAAATTTTTAGTAGAGACAGGGTTTCACCATGTTGGCCAGGCTGGTCTTGAACTACCGGCCTCAGGTGATCTGCCTGCCTCCACCTCCCAAAGTGCTGGGATTACAGGTGTGAGCCACTGCACCCAGCCTAAATGGCTTTTATTATTATAAAAGTGTCTAGCACATGGAAGAAGCAAAAAAAAAAAAAAAGGGTAATACTATGTCTTTTTACAAAAGCAGTACAATTACAATCAGGAACATAGATTTAGTCTCCAGAGTTAGCAGGCATTACAAAGTTGTTCTCAAGTTGTCTTCTATTTTAGAGTCAGAACACTGACTAACACTGACTAAACTAAACTGACTATGACAGCTTGTGGAAGTGTTAGAGACCTTAACAGCCAGCAGTGAGAATAAAACCCTATAGTGTCAGACTATAAAGGCTATGACAAATTGGAGAGAGGAAGCATATGATAGAGACTTATGCAGGGAAATCTCCCTAGAGCAGGTCAAATATTTGAGTTTGGCTGCAAAGAAGAGCATTGTGACACTTGTTATCAATGGCACTCATCATCTTTTGAATATCTTTCCTACTTTATGGTAATTTCCTACGTTACGAGTCCCACCTCTTCAAGTTCTAAGCCAGAAAGCTTCTCTTCCCAGGCTTCCTTGCAGTTAGGAGGTCAGCACATGACCTCAGCTCTATCCATCAGACATATTCCTTCTATCCGGAGGGAACGATGTGAGTAAGGAGGTACCATGCAGAATCAACTTCAGGGTGAGAATAGCAGCATGTGGCAGAGGCAGTTCAGCAGAGGGGCAGAGATCTTAGAAATAGTGCCCCGCATTCATGTGTGGTGCCAATTGTGGTATCTGGGCCCCACTACCATGAGATTGCAGCTGTGAACAATGGAGGGGTGTGACGTGAGTGTTCCTGCTTGCATTATCCCTGAGCACGGCTCTCTGGCCCTCCCAAAGACTCTGAAGGCAACCAATTAATGCCTTCTCTGTTTAAAACACAGTAGATTCTGTTGTTTGCAACTGAGATGCCAACTGATGCAAAAAGAGAGAGTGCTTCCATTGGAGCACAGCTCACACTTCACTGTGTTGTGTTGTGGGATAATATTTAGAAAAATGAACTGGGTTTTTATTCTCATACTCTTAGTTACATGTGTGCCTTCCTTCTTCATATTCCGTCAAAAGTAGCATCAGTCAGTGTCCATTATTTTAGAGAAATCATATGAAAAAAAAGGCCAAAAAAGTGTCTTTTTAGGTTTTCAGTGTTAAGATCCTAGGTTGTGAGAGAAATTGGTAAGATGCAGCACAGATAATAGACTGAGGAGAAAGCAAAATGGGCAAAAGGAACTACACAGAGGTGCACACCTGCATGATAAAGATACTCCAATTTAAGAAATTGTAGTGAGTCAGAAGGAAAGTGAGGAGTGCAGAGAAGTGCAGTGTCTCTGAAAAAGGCTCTGGGTTTGATTCTTGGAATGAGTCCCAAAGACACTTTGCTGGATCTGAAAGAAAGGGAGATTTATTCCTCTTCACCTGGATCAGAACCAGGGCAGCAGCAAGGTCTGAATATAGACATGGTTGTGGAGATGTCTCAGCAATCAGACCGAGACAACTCACTGATGTTTTCAAGTCCGACTGCCTTGGTAGCATCAGAATGATACACATGTGTCCAAGAGTGGCCCAGGGGTAGAGGACAGAACTGCTGGCTTGAAGGAACCTTACTCAGGCCAATGAGACATCTCCAAGGCAACCTGTTCAGACCAGTGACTGAAGACGAAACAGTATAATGGGGGTGTCTCTGTGGATGCTGGTGAAGATGGATACCTGTGAAGACCAAATGGACCTGCCTCTTTATAAAGCTTCCAGAACTTGTTCGTGACCCTGGGAAAATAAATGAGACAGACCACACAGGTACAAGAAGGGCTTCAGACAAAAATTAAGTTTATTGTAGAAAAATAAAAGAATATTTCTTTCATTCCTTAGTTTGTGAGTCTGTGCACTGAACATTACATGGTAATTTGGGTGGGAAGGTAGAAGTGGAGTTGGCTGGCAAGTGTGGAGGCAGATGGCCAGACAAAACTTATATTTCATTCCTAATCAAATGTCCTTATTTTACAAACCAGTAAATGGAGGGCCTGAGAGACGACGCAAATTGTTCATAATCATATAGCAAACTAGAATTTGGGTCTTCTAACTTTCAGGCCCACACTGTCTCCCAAAATAGTTTGTTGAAGTTTTTCCAAAAGCAATAGAATGGGAGTGCCATGCCCTAGGTTGTAATGAACCAAAACACTGAAGTTGAGCCATTTCCCCAAAGTGCAATTGCTTGGTGTCTCAGCCTTAAGGAAAAAGTCTTCCTGGGAAAGCAAAGCTAACAGTCTCTACACTTCATCCTTTAGTTATGTTTGAGGACAGGTAACCAGTGCATCGCAATGGTTGCCCTGAGGAATTTTCATTTCTAGAGTATACTTGCATAAGGTTTAGTTCAAACAAGTGATGGCCTGGGCCTATGAATATCAACTAATTCTTTCAGCTCTGTGGCCACTTAAGAATACAGGGTTTATTCTTAAGGCAGGACTGCTTGTGAGAATCCCTGCTAAGGAGTCTATCTTGAACTCTTGATCCAAGTGACACAGGACCATTTAATAATCTAAATTGTTGGTTGCTTAGGACAATTTTAGTTGCAGTGATGGAAACCTGCCCTGAACTAGCTTAGGTAAGCCTATGAGCTTTTCACATGGATGCTGGGTCTCACAGAACTTAAGCATAGATATATGTTTGAACTCCAGGACACAATGGAACCAGGGATTTGAATGCCATCAAAAGCTCTACCTCCATATTCATTTCTAAGCCACTGTGTTATTCTTAAGTTCTGTAACCCTAGAGATGGATTCAGCCCTGAGCTGACCACCTTGGCTAGAGACGGTAAGTCACACTGGAGTACTCCTGCTTTTGCTTCCATTTAAGGATGAGGTAGGGGCAGAGAGGACCACTGTAGGCACCAAGTGCTAATTTTACTATTTATTAAGTACAGGGCTCTGTGCTAGGTTCTGGGAGAGAAGGGAAGCAAGAGAACCAAAAAATTGAAGAACCAGATTCTTCCCTCAAAGGGTCTCCCACTTTAAAAGGGAAAATGACATAGTATGGCCTGACAAGTGCCACCACTACGTTGGGTAGATAGCATGAAAACCAATCTTACACAGGGCTTGGATTCTGAAGTTAGCAAGCCAGGCAAAAGGAGTCCTACAGCCAACTATGTATGCCCAAAATACTTGAATCACACCCAACACAAGATATTCATGGCATGAGTGACAAGCAAGGACCAAAATTGACTCAGACAACTGAGTTCCACATCTCCCACCTCTCATTCCAGGTTATATTCTTCACTGAATAGACTGGAAGTCAAAATCATCCACACTATTTATAGCAGTCTCTCTCCTCACTCTCTTTTACTATGTGCATGGAGTTAAATCCACAGGAGTTAAAAGTATATGAGATGTGACTCATTAACTTGGCAAAGCCATGCAGCATTGAGCTTGGGAACTAGGATCCAAGGCCAGGGGTGCATAACTTTTCAGTCCACAATTCCAGCCTTTACACCAGGCAGTATTCCAAAGTTACCATATCCCCCATTATCTAAGTCATTTAAAGCTGGAGGTTCTCTCGGGCTCTTCCTTGGGAACCCCTGACCCCCCCTCCAGGAGTAGTACAGAGCTCAGCTCAGGTGGGTCCACATGAATTGGGCTGGGACAGTCTGGGCTGAGCTGAATTGAGAGGTCATCCGGACGAGCACAGAGGAATATTGACTCCAGGGCAGCTGGTGGGATGCCATTCACTTTCCTAGGTTGTATATGCTATGAAGAGCTTATCAAGGGGATGTTTACAAATGGGGGACCTTGCTGTTTTTAACAGATTAACTGTAACATATTGGTTCAGTGACCTGACAGCCCATTTACATGAAAGTGTTAGTTTACACTTGACTCTTTCCCTGTACAGTAGGCAGATAGAGAGGCCACCGGGTTGACAGGGAGGAGGCTGGCCAAGCCTAGAGCTTCCATTAAGCAGTTAAGCATGGGCTCTTTGGAGTCTGGCATAGCCTTGAATACAGCCAGACCTCACACTTCACTCTTGCCTAAATAGTGATAGAAAACCTTCCACCCAACCTTGCCTATGACCCTTTCTGAACAATCCATGCCAAGGTTCCTGCCTAACAACCCAGAGGAACATTACTGTTGTTGCTTTCATCATGTATTCAGGTCACAATCATGTCAGACAAGCCAGAGACTCCAGGGCAGGCCCATTATATTTTCTGATCTGGACTAAAACAATCAGCCCTCCAGGAAGCTTTAGTTTGTTAGCTTTGCTTTCCCAGGAAGACTTTTTCCTTAAGGCTGAAACACCAAGCAATTTCACTTTGGGGAAGTGTCTCAACTTCAGTGCTTTGGCTCTTTGCAACCTAGAGCATAGCGCTCCCTTTCTATTACTTTTGGAAGAACCTCAGTAAACTATTTTGGGAGGCAGTGTGGGCCTGAAAGTTAGAAGACCCAAATTCTAACTGACATCCATTGTGCCCTAATCGGTGTCAGCTGCTCTCATTTCCTTGATCTCATTTAATCTCAACGTTACTCTAAAAAGTAGGTATTACTCTCTTGATTGTGTGGATAAGAAAATGGAGGCTCAAAGAGATGAAATTTACCAAAATGATGCAGATACCAGTACAGGTAGCAGAACAGGAATTCAGACTGAGATCAGTCAGATGATCAGTCAGATTTGAACACGTGTTCTTTTCACAATACCACATGGCCTAATCCAGATATCCTAAATTTTCTAGGAGAAGGAGATGTTTGTTGTTTCCAGAACCCTTGTGGTGATTGGGCTGGCAGTGAAATCCACTAGGCAACTATTTTTAATCATCAGTGAGCATAAGAATCAACTAGGGATCTTGTGGAAAGTGCACACTCCCAGAGATTTAGAGACTGTGGATTTGTAGTTTAGCCCAGGGATCTGCATTTTCAACAATGAGCAGCTTCACTGATTCTAGTGCTGGTTGACTGGAAAGCATTTCACACCTTTAGTGGGTATCATTCACTCCAGGACTGCAGGGTCTCAGTGGGAGGGGTTATCCATTCCTATCCCATTGCTTCTTTCAGATTCTTTTGGATGTTCACCCAGTAGTCATGGTCCTCTTTCTAGAACTGCAATCTGGTTCAGATGTCCTGTGGCCATGTGCTTCAATGAAGGCTTAAATGCTCTCTCTCCCAGAAGGTGAAACTTGGGTGGTCTAAACCAATGGTTCTCAATCTTAGAGGCACATCAGAGCTCCCTGAAGTGTACACATGTTCACACACACACACACACACACACACGTGTGTACAAGACCCCCCATAAACCCAATTAAATCAACCTCTAAGGGCAGAACCTAGACATCTGTAATTATTTTAAAAGATGCCCAACTTGTTCCCAGCTAGAGTTGAGAATCACTGGCCCTGCCTATTTCCCTTACCACTGGTCTGGGATAAACATTTGATAAAATTCTGACCCAAAAAACTGATGAGAGGTCTTCTGGGAGGTGGTGCTTTAGGGAAATTCATTTCCTGTCTTTGAAAGAGATGTGAGGATAGAATGTGCCATCTTTCCTCTTTCTGACTTTGCATTTTGTGATGTAAAGGTGTGAGGCCTGGAGTTATTGCAGCCGTCTTGGGATCATGAAGGAGCCAACCTAATAGCCACAGGCTAAGGATGGCAGCAAAGAAAGAAATGGGAACTTGGTGGCAACTTGGGGCAAGTTAATTAAACTACTCTGCAATCACCTTACCCTGAGCGTATGTTTTATGAGAAGTGATTAATATACATATACATATACATATATATATATATATATATATATTTTTTTTTTTTTTTTTTTTTTTTTGGCTCATTGCAACTTCCATCTCCCAGGTTCAAGCAATTCTCCTGCCTCAGCCTCCCAAGTAGCTGGGATTACAGGTGTGCACCACTATGCCCCCTCATCTTTGTATTTTTAGTAGAGATGGGGTTTCACCGTGTTGGACAGGCTGGTCTCGAACTCCTGACCTCAAATGATCCACCAGCCTCAGCCTCCCAAAGTGCTGGGATTATAGGCATGAGCCACCGTGCCCAGCCGATTAATATTCTTAAGACATGTTAAGTTGGATATTATTATTTGCAGCCAAAATAATCTCAACAGATACAGCTACTAATGAATTTCACCTGCTTACTGCCTGCACTATTTCTAAGAGCGGCATAAGTACATCAGCAGCTGGGGCCCACAGAACAAGACGACCAAGACTCAGTCTTGATGGCCAAAAAACTTTAAGTTCAGTGAGCCCTGGGTACTGCCACTAACCTGTTGCCTTGAGAATTATTCCAATAATAACTGTGACATTTATTATGCATTCACTTCATGCCAGGTATTGTACAATGCAAAGTGCTATAAGTAAGTCATCTCATTCCATCCTTAAAATTACCCAGGGAGATATGTATTATTATTCACATTTTACACATTAGGAAACTGAGAACCAGAAAAGCTAAGGAATTTGGCCAAGGTCGTATAGCGCATGAGTGGCAGAGACAGGATGCCAACCCCAATCTGTCAGACTCTCAAGATATTTCTTGTGGTGACCATGTTGTTTCATTTCCCTATGACTTATGAAGCTCTGTGTGTTCACACATTCACCGAAGTGCTTAACTATGCGAATAAAAGGCATTCATCATTGTAATCCTTAATGGAGATAACAGAAATATTAGCAAAGGCCGAAGTGAAAACAGTTCAAGTGAGGCCTAATTTTTTACATGCCAAGGAATGATTTACTTTATCACAGCAAAGAATTTTATTTGACAAATGCATACTTTATCATCTCTGGTCTGCTGAAAATGTAAGTTTACATTTTCCTAGCCATAAAATTAAAATAATTTTGGCTCCAAAAACTGAAAAGAAATCTCATTCTAGGTTCAGGTCTTTCTCTGGAAATTCGAATGCTAAATATGGAGCCTGAAAAAATGCCATTTCTGTCAGGCAGGACAGACTCAAATCAGTAAGGTCAGGGTTCAAAATCTGGTTCTGGCTCTTGCTGACCGTGTGACCTTGGACATGACATTTCACTCCTCCAAGTCTCAGCTTCCTGATCTGTAAGATGAGAATGACAACTCTCACTTCAGGCCTGGGATGGGGATTAAATCAGACACTCTGTGTAAGTTGCCTGGCAAACCAGGAGTGCTATCAAGGCTGGCTGTTCTTAAAATATATACAAAGGGTCCAGCATGGAACCTGGTGCGTAGCAGCTACTTGATAAATCTTTCAGCCCTTCCCTCTATATTCCCTTTTCTGTTCCTCATCTTCAACTGTCTTCAGGGGTGGGCCTCCAAAGACAGAAGCAAAACCAAACAGGATGAGGTCCTTCTGTACTTGGTTGTGAAAGGAGTAATGAGACAGCGTCCACATCTTGGTTTGCTCTGCATTCTGGCAGCTTACTACAGCATCATCCCTACACCCTGACCCAACATAGGGAAGCTAGCCAGTCTGCTAGTGGGCCACCTGCCAATTGGAAGACAAATTTGAGAAAAAGTCAGAGGATCAGAGTAAGGGACAGAAGAAGGGGTAGAGTGGAGTGAGAAGAAATGGTTAAGTTGGCTCAAGAGCTAAGCGTCTCTGGGAAGCTGGAGAGAGATAATCTTCCACACCCAGGTTAGATCAGATTTCCATAAGGGAGGAAATATTTCAAGGGAATTTGGATTGCTAGTGAGAGAAGCAAAAGACAGGGCCTCAGCAAAGGATTTCCTATTCATAATCAAAGGGGAGCCACAAGTTCTCAATTAGGGTTGGTTAGTCAAAACTATACTCCAAGTTCCACTGAAAAAAGCAGACAGAAAAGACCAGCAGTTCACATACTTGTTTAGAACTGTTGTGTTTTGAGTTCCTTCCCCTCATAATTAGAATTTCTCCTCAGCCCCATGAAGTTCTTAGGGCAGCCACCATGGTTATCATCCCCATTTTATAGATTTGCAAACTGAAGCTCATTGCTGGCAATATGTTCTTGGTCAAATAATGGGAAGGTAGATATAAAGATGAGTTTGTCCAGTGGTTTTTAAAAGAACCCAGAGCCCTGTTTCTGGTGAGGATTCCAGGTGATTCTGATGATCAACCAGGTTTGGGGACCATTGATATCACTCAACAAACTCACTGCAGAAAGAAACAGAGCCGGACAGAGGTGGAGGAAATCTGCCTAAGGTCACCCAAATGAGTGGCTGAGACAAGTTTAATCCTTCAGCTTACTGTCTCCATGACAGCTCTTGCCAGCTCATTCCATGGGCTGTTTAGTTACTCATGACAACCTACAATATAGATTGTATTTATTCAATAAACTTTTACTGGGGACATCTTTGGTGCCAGGTGCCAGATTCTTGGCCTTAGAGAGTTCATGGTCTAAAAGAAAATGGGACAAGTAGCCTCATGGCTGCAGGATGGCATAGCGGTACTACCAGAGAAGGAGGTATGATATACAAGCGAGGGGGTGTAAGAGGGGTAACTTCTGACCAGCAGGCTTCAGAGGAAGGGAGAAAAACATCAGGAAGACAAAGGCTCCTCATATGGAAGGTTGGTTACCTTTGTTTTAATAAGCCACTGGTGTGCTGTGACTTTATACAACTCAAGTTAGAATAAACGATTTTGAATGAAAGGTTTCTAAGGATATTTACTGGGTGTAAAAGAAACAATCTGACATTACTAAAATATGTTCAGACCAAAATAGAGGCACCAGGAAGACGTCCCTCTAGGCATGGATCTTCACTACCGTGCAGAGATCATATCTGCCTCTGCTCACGATTATTGACAAAAGTCAGTTCTCCTCAGTGCCATGTAGGAGACCAGACAGGTCAGCACACCCACTAAACTTAACATGCGGAATTTACTGTTTCTACTGTTGCCAAGGTCACAGGGAAGTGGACACTTTCATGTGCAATTAGCAATATAAGTTAGGACAGTATTTCTGAAGGACAGTTTGGCAAAATTTATGAAGATATACAATACTTTCAAAATACTCTTTGAACCAGCCATTCTACTTCTAGGAATTTATCCTGAGGGTAATTATATAAAAGAAAATATAGAAAGATATACATAGGGTGTTCAACAAAACAGTTTCTAATAATAGTAAAAACTTGGGGAAAAGGGAAACGTCCACATAGAGGAGAATGATGAACTAAATTATCATAAAACTATATACTTGAAAACCATTGTCAATAATAATGATGGATATGTATACTTAGAGATGTAGAAAAATGCTTGTATCACTCAGTGAAAAAAGCAAATTTCAAATTAGTTATTTAATATAATGCAACTCATGTGTAAGTATAGCTTCCAGATATGTGTATTTATATCTAGAGAGAAACCTGGAAGATGGCTTTTAACCAGAACGTCAATAATGTTCAGCAGGAGAGGGGGTGATTCTAATTTATTTTTCTGTGTATTATTTTACAATATTTATATAATCAGAACAAATAATAGGATTACTTTCATTGGAGACTAAAATTCTTTTGTTCTTTATTTTATTCTTGAGCATAAAGTTTTCATTTTAGGATACTAAAATTTTTGAAGAAATTACTCCTAAGCAATAGGAAAATCCAACCTGATTTAATGAGATTGAAAATTTTCATTCTTAATTTTTATGGGCTCCTTTTCTAAATATATACTTGTGCAGTTGATTTATATACTCAGTCATAAAAACAGTTTGTTTGTTCACTTGGAACTATGTAATAAGCACCTACTCTGAACGTGGCAGAGGGACACTGAGGCATGAGGCGTATAATGTGATGGGTGAGAAGTCAGGCAGACCTGGATTTGCATCCCTGTCCTGTCACTCACCAGTTCACAACCTCAGATGGGCTATTAAACTGCTCTGAATCTCATTTTCCTCATCTGTCAGAGATAATACAAATAGTATTAGTGATCTATTGCTGTGAAGCAAATTACTCAAAGACTTAGGGGCTTACAAGAACAATGATCATTTATTATCTCATAGTTTCTTTGGATCAGAAATTTGGGGGCAGTTCAGCTAGATGTTTCTAGCTCTGGGTCTTTGGCAAGGCTGCAGTCACATGAAGGCCTAACTGGGGCTGGAAGATCTGCTTCCAAGCTGGCTGTTAACAAAGGACTGGCAAGTTGGGGGTGGCTGTTGGTGGGAGGTCTTCTCTCCATAGCCATCTCCACATTGCTGCTTGAGTGTCCTCACAGCACAGTGTCTGGCTTCCCCCAGAAGGGGCAATTCAAGGGGCCAAGGAGGAAGTTGACAATGCCTTTTATGACCTCGCCTCGAAAATCACACACCACCTCTGTATGTATTCTACGGATGGCAGGTTAGCTCTGATTTAATGTGAGAGGGGATTCACAAAGGTGAATACCAGGAGGCAAGGATCATTGGAACCATCTTGAAGGCTGACTACCACCTATGTGAAATGAGAAAATGCTTACAAAGAGCTCAGTGCACCTGTAGTGCACCCATAATAAATAAGCCATAGTGATGAGAAAGAGTGCATATAACTGCATTCAACAAATAGGTCCCAGATCCCTGCTCTTGTCCAAAGTCCTGTTTTCTTCAGATGAGGAAACTGAGCCCAGAGAGGGTAAGTGGTTTGACTAGTCATATATGAAGTTGGTTTTGGAGCTAGGAAAAAAAGCAGGTTTTCTACCTTGCCCTATCCAAGGTCTTTCTTCCCCTAGAGAAAATCTCTGCAAAGATGCAGACTGAGGAACCACTTGCTAGAACAAAGTGCTCACCAGAGTTGAAGATGAATAGATGTTTTAGAAAGGAGGGTAGGGAAGCTGTTAAGAGGATTCTGAATTTCAGGCTGAGGAATTTGTCTTCCTTTGATGGGAAAGGCAATAGGGAGCCATTGAGGGGTTTTTGAATGCAAAAGTGACCTAAACACAGCTGTGTATTCAGCAGATTGTGGACGTCTCTAAAGAGAAAGGCTGTTGGAGAAGTCCAGGCATCTGGGGACACAGGCCACAGTAGTGGGAAAGGAGAAGGGACTCGAGAGTCACAGTATCTAGGAATCATATCCCTGTGCAACCTGTGGATTCCAGATTAATTAAGGATTAAGGGACCAAGTCAAGAGGTTTGGGTGAGGGCAGCTAAAGAGCTGCTGTACAGGCTGTGCCAGTGATCTCTGCCCAGTCTATGGCCCTGAGTCAGCCTCAATCTACCATGTGGGAGGCCTAAGAACATTCAATATGACTTGGAAGACGGGCTTTAAAACAAATAGTCTGCCTTTCCTCTTGTTTCCAGCTCTCCAGCATGAAAAACTGATGCTACAAAGGGCTAGGCAAAATGGAATGTGTGTGGTTCTGAGCTCAGCCCAAAGGGCCCTCCTCCACTGAAAGTCTCACTTCCCAGGAGAGAGGATGCCACGATGTAAAGGTTGACACACTCAAGGTTTTCTCTCCAAGCCTCACCTCCTCTATTAAATCTGTCCCCCCACTCCTCTTTAGGTAGAACTGACCTGCTGTCTGCCCTGAATACATATACCACAGATGAATTCTCTCCTGACACCTCGAGTGCCATGATGCCCTGCGAACTCACCTGCTTCCTCCTCCAGCCCCAAACCTCCCTGAGGGTAGACGCTGTGCCTCCCATGTTCCTAGGGTCTTCCTAGCCTGAACACTATGATTTTGCTCTCTGAAAATGTTAGACAAATACTTTTCTCTCCTAATTTCATCAGCTTTACATTCAGAAACAGGTTTACAGTCACAAGGGTTGTAACCTGGGCTCCAGAGGGCTGAATCCAGTCCATCCATAGGGCTACTACCATAGGGCTGTGAATCCAGTCCATCCATAGGGTCCTACAAATCATGGGACCCTGCCAACCATAGGGCCACCAGTGTTGTAGATTTATCACCCATTTCCAGGACAGTAAAATGCCTTGTTTTTAAAAAGAAATAGTAAGACGATTTTCTAAAAGAAGGAAATAAAATGAGAAAGAAACACATTTTTTCTAACTGGCACAAAAGCTCTGTATAGGCTAGTCATGGCCCTATCCATATACAGTTTTTAGCTGGTCAATATAACTTTAAAAATTGAATCAAAATGACTTTAGGCAGGGACATGCTCTCCACCTTGTCAATCCCCACCACTCCCTATGGTCTTATACTCTTAACCTCTGTTATATTTATTTACCACCTAGCCCCAGAAGGCTTATAAGTTTGCAACCCTGCAACATGATATGAAATCTCATAAAGCAATCTCTTCCATCTTTGGGAAGCAAATGTTTTCAAGGTTCTTTATTAGGCTGAATGGAAATCTTCCCAAAGCCTCTGTCTATCCCTCTTATTTCTGGGGTACTCTAGGTCCTATAGTACAAACATGTTTTTCTAAAGCACACTCTCTTACTTATTTGAAGACTATCAGCAGAGTCTGTGTGAGGCCTTCTCTTTTCCATATTAAACATACTGTCTTCCTTCAACTATTTCCTCACATTGAATTCCTTCACTGTAATCCGAATGTGACTTATTATCCCCTTTTTAAAGAGGGGCATCCATACAGGCATGGTCTAATCCCTTGCAATTCAGAGTGTAATCCAAAAGCCAGTAGCATTTGCATCACTTGGGAGCCTGTTACAAATGCACAACCTCAAACCCACCCCACACCTACTGAATCAAGATCCACAGGGGATTCATATGCACACATCTAATTAATGCAGGCTAAGATTATGCTAGCTTGTGAGAGCAACTGTGTTACACTGTCATCCCTGTTTCCTGTTATTTGAAATTCCTGTTTTTTTCCCACACTCACTGCTAAGTTACGTCTTGTATTAGTTTGATTGCAGTATGTGACAATCAGATTACATTTTGATGAGTTACCCACATGCTTAGACTATGAATTTATGGGCAAAACACAGATCATATTCATCTCTATTTTGGGTACCAAGCAAAGGCCCTAGTACATAATAGGTGCCAATATAAGAAGTAACCAAAAAATAAAATAACACTGGTCTAAATGATTAAATAATAATAACTCTCTGCTGAACAGTTCAAGGCATGGCTGGATCCAGGGCTCAAAGATGGTGACAGGGACTTGGATCATCGCCGCTTTCCACCTCTGCTTTCTTGGCATCAGCACCATCCTTGGTCCAGCTCTCCCTTGTGGCCTCAAGATGGCTGCCAGTGTCACTCAGAGCCACACCCTTTCTCATTCTAGTCCAGCTGGCAAAGAGTCTTCTGAAAACTTACGGGGGTAAATATTTCTTTATTCTTTCCTTTTTCAGAAACCTTAGCAAATGTCTCCCCCAATTTCATTAGCCATGATGGAGTTATCAGTTCATTTCAGAGCCGACTACTGGGGCGAGGGGGTTTAATATCCTAATGGGTTTATTTCAGTGAGGACCCACTCATGAGGAGCTAGAAGCAGTTGAAAATTGATGGGAGGGCTCTATCAGGAAATTAGGAAACTGTTTGGAGAGGCGACATGTGTGCTGGGGAGGTGACCCATGGATTCTACCATAATGTTAAACAGGTCTGCATTTCAGTTTCTTTTAAATCTTGCAACTGTTGTTCAGGATATCCAAGATTACAGCAACCACTAGCACAGGTTATGGCCAGAAAACTCTTCTATTTTTAAACGACACACAAACTCTTCTGCGCCATCACATTGTTTCAGTGATCAACTTTAAAGGGCCCTGGCTTACCTCCTCCTGGAATAATAGAGGAGTCACAGGAGTGCTGTGGGCCACTCCAAAAACCACTCCAGAGTGGTTCGCCACACATAATAGAGGGTGCACTTGAAAGGCAGCATCCAATGACCAGTTCTGGTTGAAGACTTTTGTGTTTTTCAAAAGCCCAATAAGCAGCAGAAGTGACCACAATGTGTTTGAAACTCTATAGCATGTGTCTTCAGGAGACAAAGTACCTAAAACTAGATGGAAAGACTTGTAATTTTTTAAATTAAAAACTATAGACAGGAGAGGTAACAAAGTAAAATAAGCATGAATCCTACATTTCTGTTTCAAAAATAAAACCCGAGGTATGTGGAAAATTGTAATATGGAATTCAGAAATCCGCTTTGGCCATATGCTGTACTGCATCTGCTTTCCTTGAGGCAAAAGGCTCTCAAGGACCAGTCATGCTCAGCTGGGAGAGACATAACGCCAATGAGACTGAAGGCGGGCAAGAGGGTACAGAGGGGAAACTGCTGTTTCATCTGAGTGATCAGAGGGCAAACTTCCCACCACCAGCCCCTATGGACACATGCTACTGGTCAAGGTAGTCAGGCAGATGGACCACACAGGCCCATCGCCACTTCTCAAAAGAACAACTTAAACTAAGACCTATTTAACTCTCAGGAAGGGCATGAGTTATGTGACCTTCACAAATGGAAGGCAGCCTAAAACCAGTACCAGCATAGTCCATTCTGTCACAGAAACATTTTGTGTAGCCCCCGGCTCTACCCCTTATTGAAGGAAGGCCTTTCGTATAATCACTTAGTCTCAGCTTAGGTTTCCTCTATGAGAGGAGGCAATAATTCCCCTCTCACAGATAGATGTGAAAATAAAACAGTCCATGTAACAAATGCCTAGAAATGTCCAGGCCAAAGAACGCCTACTAACATCATTTTCTTCCCTGGCCCCTGCTCAGTCCCACGCAGTGCTCTAAGTTTATAAACACACCACTAAAAAAATTTGGTCTCGTAGACCTTCATACATATGTGTTAAGTCATACTTTATCGTACTGCAGTAATTGTATTGGGAGGAAAAAAATTTTTTTTAAATCCTTCGGTTTTCACATAGATGGAAGTGAAATCAACACAAAATGACCAAACAGATCATGGCCTCACCTTTTACTAAATGTAAAGCCTTGGGCAAGTTTAGTTTAATAGAAGGCTTCAATCAATCACAGCTTTTAAAATAGCAGCAGCAACAACAAACATCCCTCCCACTAGACTGTAAAGTCCTGAGGGTTGAGAGCTCATTTGTTCAACTTTATATTCTATTAACATCCCTAGTCAACTGGCCCGCACATATCAGGAAGATAAGCTGCAGTGGCTTGAAGGGTTTATCACTTGAAGGGTCTAAAAGTCTGCCCAATTATAAAATGAAAAATATAAAAATCAAAGTAGAAAGAGGCTGGACCCACTAAGAAGTAGAGTTTTCAAAATCTTTTTTTAATTAATTTTTTTTTTAATTTCTCGGCCTAGAGACAGATCTATCAAGTCTAGCTCTATGATTTCATGATTTCTGGCAAGTTACTTTTTCTGTCCACACTTCAGTTTCCTTAGCCACATAAGGAAGTGAACAAAGTTTTCCAAAATCCTTTACACCTCTAAAATTAGGTATCCACATTTCTACAAACACTTGTGGCAAATCCATGACAAAGGCATGCTGCCAGGCACTGTAAGAGACATGAGAGAGAAGAGACCAGAGCTACCCTTCAATGAGCTCATGGATTATTAAACAATAAAAAACAGGGGCACAAATAGCAGCAATTCAAGGCAGAAAGGGGCAGTGGCTATCAGAGAGGTAGTGATGTGGAACTGTGAGCTGTGGAGACAAGGACTGGCTTTGTGGAGGGGTGGCTTTTGTTCATGCTTCAATGTAGCAAATATGGAGCACCAGTCATGCCAGGCATTGTATCTTAGCACACATACACAAAAAAACCACACACACACAAAAACCACACAACTATGACCAAGACAAACAGAGTCCTGCTCTCACAGTGCCTAAAGGTTGGCTGGCAGGAGGCAGACATTTGGAGAAGGAGGAGGAATTCCCAGCAGAGGGACCTGTGGAGCAAAAACAGGAAAGCAGAGCATCACAAAGCAAATAGGAATGAGTCCATAGCTGTGTTTGCAGAGGAGTGATGATGGTACAGTGGAGTGGCATGAGAAAAGGTAGAAAAGTAGGAGGCAGCTGATGTGAAGTCCCTGAAATGCCAAGCTATGGAGTATGGATTTTAATTGGTCCAACAAAATAACCTAACAATTCTAAGTGACTGACTATACATTAAACTTCCCAGAATCACTAATTTTGTATCCAAATACACACTGCCTTTCTGTAACAAAAAGGAAGACGTTTGAAAGAAAATTGCCAAAAGAAGTAATTTAAATAAATTTATTCATGAAAGAAAAACATCTGAACATCAGGTACAGTCTGATCCACAATGTCGTAACTCATTTGCGGGAGTACTCTTATGCAGTTTGCAAGAGAAATTCCATGTGGAGCATCAGCTGAACATTTATCAAAATTCAGAAAGCCTTCAAACCTGAGTATTACACAATACATAATGACAATGATACAGTAATAAAAATACAATATCAAATACTCACTACTTTGTGAGTTACAAACTACAATATAAACAATTTAGGCCCTTTTTTAAAAAATGAAAAAATATTTCTATTACAGCCTTATTTCAAGCATTTTCAGTTAGATACAGCCTTATATACTTTTAGTCACAATAGATAGCTAAAGAATGTCTTCATAAGTATCTGTAGGTAAAATATATTACTTGCTTAATGTTTGCACTCTGAAGTATACTTTGACACATACAGGTTCCGATAAGAGAATGAAATTGCTGTGGCAAAATCCTGGCTGATGATCAAGACTTGGATAGTTTTCATATTAAGTTAAAAAAATTTACATCACTGAAAAAAGAAGCAAGGACATATAAAGAAGCATCATCATTCTTTTGCAACGAAGCAGTCTAAGTCCAGGGAATGGGTTTTCCATTTTGAATTCAAAGTGTGTGGTCCCAAAGTTGAATTCTTTCAAATCCAAGGAGCGGCCTGCCACTGTGAGGCAACAGCAATGATGAAGCAAGTTGGGAGGAAAGTGTTAACTGAACTACAGAGATGGTCACTGATAAAACAAGTTCCTAGAAGTCCTCAGGCCCACCCAGAGGTGAAGGGCAGCCAGAACTATCAACACAAAAGAAAAATGCGCTCACTGAACTGCACACATAGAGCTTCTAGGAGGGTTAACAGTTCTTGACATAGGTTCCTGGTTGTAGTTTACAATATCTGCCTTCACCACCCTCTGTCATAAAAGAAAACAGAGTTATTATCAGGACATCAGAACATTTAGAAAGAGCTCCTTAAAGTATATTTTTATTTTCTGAACTCTGCTGAGCTTCTGATGATGGACACCACAAATGAAGCAGGAGTTGATATTAAAAGAATAAGCCAGACAAACAAATGAAGCGTGCTTTTTGTTTTTTTGTTTTCAAGAAGAGAATGGCAACTCAGCTATGGAGTTGTCCCTGGTTTTATGACATTTAACTTGAGGTTATCATAAGTCTAACGAAAAACTGACAAATCAATAAGGAAAAATTAAACCCTGATAATAATTTAGAGCAAAATAATTTAAATGAATCATTCACATGTATTTTAAATCATAGAAAAGAACTCATCATTTCAAAGTAAAAAATAACATTATTGATTAATATTTCCATAAGCCATTATATTTAGCGATACCTTTTCATTGAATGTTTACAGCAGTTTGAGTTTGTAAGAAGACATTTAAATGTTAAAGAGGATTCACATATAAAGCAGAAACATTCTGAGCAACCCATTTTTAAATCTTTTCCAATTTCTAAAACTTTCCTCCAAAATCCCTAACTTATTTCCAAATGGCTCATTATTGGTTATGAATACAACTGTAACAAAATACAGTATAATGAAAAATTTAGAAAATTACTTCATATTCATTTGTAAAATAATTTAAACCAAAAGATACTTTTAACTCTTCCTTCCTTCCCTCTAACACACACTTCAAGGAATATCTAAAATGATACATTTAGCAATATGCTTAATATTCATCTCTAAGTAATACTTTAAAACAAATCCTTTACTGTTTTCAACTCTACAAAGTCTGCACACACAAGCAGACAAAGAAGGGCAATTCAAGGCAAATTTTAAAAATACTCTTTCAATTACCAAGCTATTTCAGGAAAAATGGTAAGGAATGAATAATGAAATAACTGCCTCAATTCTCCACTTCACTGCACATGTAATAAACACAACCATAAAGACAAATATGTTTAAAAGTAACTGCAATGTTATTTTAATTTGTTCCCAATTTCTTAATTCATGTCTCCTGGCAGAGGACCAATTTTTTAGTTCTAAATCAAGACTTAGACGCGATATTAATTTCCAATAATGTACAATAATCATCTGAACTTCCCTATTCATAAGGAATAAAGAACAAGATAGCATTCACTGTTTTTCCCTTCCCACCTCCCCAAACTGTAATAATTTATCCCTTAATACCTGCACTACTGTACTGAACAGATTCTACTCTGAGCAGAGCTGGTATGTTGATTATCTTCTTCCGGGTACTTCACTATTTCTGCCCTGACAATATGCTGTCAATTCCATACAACATAAATGAGACAAAGAATAAAGAATTAAAAAAAAAAAAGACAAAATGGAAAGTATGTTCAATGACTGAATATAGAAACACCAAAGCAGAAACATAAAATTAACATATAAATGTAAACATCTCTCTCTCACACACACACACACACACACACACACACACACAAACAGCAGAATGTACACATACAAAAGAAAAGAAAAGGAAAGGAACAAAGGCCCAAGAAACATTATTCTTTGTAATTCTATTTAATTACTGAAATAGATATGACCACTAAACTTCCCAAATTGTGAGTTCCATTTTTGATAACACAATCATATATAACACATATAATGCCCAGAATTTCAGAAGACTATGAAGAATTATGAGGTTTTTCTATGTTAAAGTGCAATAAAAGGATTAATTCAATTTCCATTAACAAGATTTACTGAAGATATACTACGTGCCAGTCACTCTATACTGTGAATGTATGGGCGACTTACACAGAATCTATTCACAAGTTGCTGAGGACCCAATGGAAAGAGAAACACATATACAACTAATTGCCATACAAGTTAAACACTTAACTAGTGGACTTATAATATGCTGTGGGAACACAGAGGAAGGAGTAATTAATTTCTTTGAATGTGGGGAGAGGAATGAAGACATCAGAGGAAGCCATATGCCATTTACAATTTTTATATTTAATACTATTTATTACTTGTCCTAGACTTCCTTGTGATGCTCACTCCCCCATTCCTCCCAATCCTAACCTCCATACTTCCAAATTCCACACAGAAACAAACAAATTCAAAATGCAGTTGTAGGTCATGTAAAAAAAATTCACGAGGTACAATATTTAAGTACAACAACTGCTGCTTTCAAATATCTAAGAGTTTTACTAAATAAGAAACGATTTGTTTTTACCTTGTTATATTCGTAATTGCTATTACCTTAGGATAAAAAGACCACATGTGACAAATATGCATGACAGATATAACATGCTACCCAAATATTTTAGATTTAAAACTATCCTCGCTATCCATGTGATTGCAAATATCTTATTTCAGGACACTCATCCTTCATAATAGCATCTATTAATTTACTAAGATAGACAGAAAGGCATCTTAATATGAGCTTCTATCTGTGATTACATTTATAAATAAAGATTCTATAAACAATTGAGAGTAAATGAATAGGATGCTGAGGCATACGAACATATTAGCCTTGGGTGGCTTCTGCTTAAGTTCTCTAGCAACAAGCAGCATTAACTTTTGGACAAGACTCATGATTTACTAGGCACTCAGCCTGATGCTATCAACACAAGCATTACCAACTGCCAAATGAGGTATGAGTGGGGGGTACATCAGTGAAATATTGTATACCATTATCTAACCTCCCCAAACCTAACTGTTTCATGCCAAACTATGGGTTACAATGAAGAGATGGGATTTTCATAATCAGTAAGCAACTCGTTAATCCAACAAAATGTTGGTTTAAGTCTTATCCTAGAAACACAACCGGATTACTGTCCTGTGCTCTAGACAATTTGGTCCAAGAACTGACTAACGTAAATGACTTGGATTTCATTATTAATTTTCATCAAATTAATCAAGAATTAACAAGGCAGCATCACTCTCAGGGGCTTTGACTCTTTGACATAAAGCTTTGTAAAGTGTTTCCGAACTGTAACCCATAACCAAGGCTCTGCAGATTCCAAATTTCACTTTCTATGATTAGAAAAACATAATTTCCATGTCATAAACTTCACGGTAGGTGGTTTCACTGTAGTCAGCTTATTTAAAAGTCATTTATTGATGTTTTTAGAGAAAATGTTACCTACAAAATACCAACCTTTATTTTTAGAGCCACAAAGTACACTCAATTATTCTCTGCTATTAGTTGATGAAATGAAAATAATGAAGTGGCCCTAAGAGGAAAAGTGAACACAAGCTTAACCCTGATATTTTCAAAGAGCATTTGCCAAGTGGATACTGGAAATGGAAGCGGTAGCAATGGACGGCATAAGCAAGAAAGCAACCTATGGGTTGGGGCACAAGGTGTAAGGAGTATAGATGGACTCTCGGAGAGATTAAACTAAAGATAAATTTGGTCAACTGTGCAATTGCACCTTACTCCAGATAATAAGGAACATATTTACCACTGCAAAGGCCATAGTTTGTCATGCCCAGGATATGGAGTAAACACACCCTGAAGGCTAAAACATTTGTCACTATCATTCATTCAAAGCCAACCACTGTCCCAGATATTGCAGACATTTAGGTAAATAATGCACAATCTCTGTTTCTTGAGATAATAAGAGTCTAGCATACAAAACAGATTTTAAACTATTACAGAATATTCTGACTGGTATACATTCAAAGTGCAACAAGATTACAGAATACAATTTAAAGCATGGATACAGGATACAACCTGTTAAAAAGTAAACCTACATGATCTCTAAAGTCCCATCTGGTTTTGAAATTTTACTTAAAAAATTAATTTAAAAGGTGAATAGGAAAGAGAAAAAATAGTATGTGATATGAAAATCCATTAAGCAACGTTCAATATCTGAGAGTTAGAGTAGTATGCACAAAATGAGAAAATATGCTCCTCAAGAAAACAAGTGGTCTTTAGGATAAGAAAGAAATCCCAGGACAGTTTTCATAAACATACTGGAGAAAATAATCATAAAAAATTAACACATGGGTAAGAAGAATCTGAGGAAGATCAATATTCAGGTAAAGCTAAAAAGCAGAAAGGACTCTTAATGGTTAAAAGGGTACTGTACAATAATATGCCAATTAAGATAATTAAAATCTTGAGTATGTCTATTACACGCCAAGCCCTACGTGAGATACTTTCAGATACAGTCTGAAAATAGTTTGAGGGGACAATAAGGAATATATATTTTTAGCAAGTTTAATGAATATCTCAGACATGATAGAAATTTTTTTTGGTATTTTAAAAACTAATACATTCCTAATTCAAATCAAGTAGATATTCATAGTTTATTAATTGGCAAGTAAAAATGTTGAGGCTTAAAAATGTATTAAGAACTCTTAACACCAAGTAGATACGGCAAAACTTCCTCGCAATTCAGTCTGAAGGACACAAGACAGGACTAAAAGGACTATGCTTTTTCTTTATCAATTATCTAATGCATTCTTAAAGAGCTGATGGCTGGATTTCCTAAACAACAGCAATTGTAAATTTATTTTTTCTCCCAAAAGTCTAGGCACTTTGCAAATAAAAAATCTGGACAATCTGGGAAACTATAACACTTGTTAACAACAGTATCAATTCTTACAATATCTTAGAGGATAATGGTTGGTCGGGGAGAAAGGGGAAGACTACATAAATGATGCAAATGAAACTATTAACCAAATTGGGAATTGTGGAAAAAGGACCTATAGTGTTCACTGTTTAAATGTTTGGCTGCCGCACTTATTCCGGGAGCTCCTTGAGGATAGGGACTTTCTCTTATTCATTTCTGTATCCCCAGATTCTACTGTGGTCCCTGGCATTACACAGACCCTCAAAATATGTTTACTGTGTTAATAAATTGCATTCACTTTCTTTTCTCTCTCTTCCTTTTCCTTGCAAAGCTTACAAAGTGTGTTGATAACTCATTTTATATAACTCCCAAATAAGAGCAATCTAGGTTAGAAATAAACTAGCAGAATCTCTTTAAATAATCAGTGAATGGAACTAGGACTAAAACCTCATTGTAAACACTTATGTCGCAAAGTAAATTATTATAGTAGAGCATCAACATCAATGTGACTGGTGAGTCTGCCATTTAACTCCTTCTCTATAGAATAATATAAAGTACTTTCAAAGATTCCCTTGAATCCCCCCAGTAATCTTTCAAATGTCGCAAAAGCCACATGCAGTGTGTGTGTGTGTGTGTATATGTATGTATGTCTGTGTGTATATATATGTGTGTGTATATATATGTGTGTATATATATGTGTGTGTGTGTGTATATATAATCTGCACTTCCTAGTCTTTTAGATGAACTTGCAAAAATGTTTCCACTAAGAAATATGAATTGTAAAATCAATAATTTAATTGGCAAAAACACCAAATTCATCAGGATCAAGAAAGACTAATGAGGCTTCTTGCTATATACAAAGAATTTTGACAAACATATAGAAGAGTGCTGCAGTAACTTGAATTCCCTTTCAAATGAATGCATTAAGAGTAAATGCCACCAACAAACTGAAGATAGAATTAAATCTCAAAGCATAATAAGCAAGGTGGATGTGCAGGGAGGGTAGAGAATTATGTAATTAACACATCTAATATCTCTTTATTTAAAATACGCCAGGATATTAAGCCCATATCCAAAGTCAAAATAGTAACTCTGTTGATCTTGCAACACGAGGGAGCTAATGTTAATAAAGCTTTCCCCAAATTTTGCCTCCAGTTGTTTCATCTCTCCAGAGGTCTCCTTGTATCTGATCACCGCTGCACAGCTCAGGCAGTACAAGGAATTCTTCCTCAGTGTGGCCCTCTCACCTGTGAAGCACCAGTCCACCATTCCCTCTTTCAGAAAAACCACAATCATTGGTTTCCCCTGTCTTCATTCCTCCAAGCAAGAAACCTCAGGGTTATTATCTTGGACTTCTATTCTCTCTTATCCAGTAATTCCACAAGTCCTATCAGTTCCCTCTTTCCCTTCCACCTTGACTTTGGCCATTTTCACATGGTAGCAGTAACTCAGTCTCCTTACTTCAATCTCCCTCCTATCCAATGACATACAAAAATATCCCATTTGATTAATTCTATCTAAAAACTGCTTTCATCTATTGCCCTACCTCAAAATGATTATAGGTCAAATAAAATTAATCAACTTGGCATTCATAAATCCCCAAAATCTGTTCTCAAACTCTTTATACTCTGACACAAATGGTCATTTATTTTAACCAAACTGCTCTTCTGTTTCTAAAATACAACCTAAGCTTTTCTACCCAGGTATATTGTTGATATCAGCTCCTCTTTCAGCCATTTTCTCCCTTCCCACTCCAAACTGCCCAGTACACTTTTCCCCAGTATAGTAGAGTGGAAACACCAAGGGCACTGGTGTCAGAGAGACCTGGGTGCAAATTCTGGCTCCACCAGTGCCCAACTAAGGGTTAGTGATCAAGTTACTGAATCTCTCCACAGTCTCAGCTTCCTGATCATAAAATGATAAAATTTTACCTGATCCAGGGAGTTATGAGGATTAACTGAGATAACACAGTCCCCCTGGCACATAACCTATTAATTTTCTTTACTGAAAGCAGGGACATTTTAAAGTCTTTTAATTCTTTTTTAGACCCACCACTATACTGAGTATAAAACATAAGACGAATAAATCACTTATGATAATCACAGACTGTCTAATTAAGCAGAGACAAACATTATTTAGACAGAGAAGCTAAAAAGCAAAGGAATTACTTGACCTCTGGGATCCAAGGTCTGTGTGATCAAGCAAATCATGGTGACTTCTCTTTCTTATATTCTCCTAGATCCAAACCAAGTAACCACTTTTTATGTGTCTGGGAGCTATTTAAACATCACAAAGTATCTTAGCACTGTATCTGGCCATACCAAGTGCTAAATAAAACAAATGTCTTTGAATGATGGGAATTAAAATTAGCAAACGTTTAGCATTTCAAATATTTTAATCAAGTCCTAGAAACATCCACATCAGTATAACAATTTCAAATATTTGCTTCAATCATTTTAAAACACACACAAACACACACACACACACACACACACACACACACACACACACAGAGGGACCATGAGAAAAAGATACAGAACTAACTCTAAAAGAATTAAAGAAAAATTTAAGGATGGGAAAAGATAATCAGACTTTTTTAGTTGCACAGACTTTTTTAGGTGCGAATGGGGTGGAAGAAATTGAGGAAAAATGTAATTAGTTTGTTACTTCTAACCAAACCACTTCTGAAGCATAACTTTTTAGGCGCTTGCTCTGATTTTTCATTCTATCAGACATATGAATTAGTGGGAAATTATAGTGGTACTTTAAAGTTCTTGGCTACTGATATGCATGTTTTTTTCTTAGTCTAACAGAACTATCTAGGAATAGTGAAAAAACTTAGAAATCCTTACTAATTAATAACACAACTAAACTGACAACAAAACAACATCAAAAACTAATATCATTACAGTCAAGGATGTTTTAAAATTGAATAGACGCTCCATAAGGATTTAAATAAAGAAGTACCAAACAATGTGGTCAGCACCTAAACTCATTAGTTAACCACTAATAATTTTTTTATACCAGTATCTTTTTCCCAACAAAAGAGACAAAATGAGGTTTCAAGGGTATCATAATTTGGCAAAAAGTTAACATAAAAAGTTAACATTCTCCATCTTCTGCAATAAACACTGAGTCATACATACAATCTATTCCCAAAGCTTTTAGAGACACGTACACAGAAGGCATAAATGGGTAAGAATTTATGGGTGAAAATTAATGCCTTGTAAGAAATTCATTAATTTTTTAAACATAAAGTTCAAGGTAATCACCTGTGACTGTTCTATTTCCGCTTTGTTTAATTTGATCCCAAGGATTTCAGCAGCAACTTTCTGAAAGCACAGGAAGACCTACATAACAAAAATGGGTTTAAATGATATAAGAGTCATGCTTATCTTTAAATAAACAGAATTTTTTTAAAAATGATAAACAGCAATAATTGCAAAAATATGATATAGCAGGTGATTCCAAAAATACCTTTGTCAAATGTAGCAACATTTTAAATATAATACTTTTTAAATTATTAAGCCATAATTCAAAACTCCATCCAATTCAATGAATTTTCTCTAAACACACACATTAAAGATTTAACATGATGATTACAGCTACCGCTTTAAAAAACAACAAAACAATCTTACTTACTAGTATAAAAACTCCCATACTTACTGAAGAAAATAAAAATAATCTATACTTTACCACCCTACTTTTCATTGCCAATTTTATCTTGGTCCTTTTAGCCGCCTGTGGCCTATCTTAAAAGGTCTTGCTTTCTAACACTTTAATACTTTCTGTGACTTTCACATCATTCCGACAAATTCTCCATGTATCTCGAGTAAAGCAACTTGGTACTATTTACTATATTTTATCAGTTCAAAGGAAAAATATATGCCATTACGATTAAACAAAAACAGACACATATTTTTCTATAAATAGCCTTTCCACACATAGCTAGCTTATGTCAGGTCTACTATAATTACTAGAGTTCCAATCCTGACATTTAGTGTAGTATAACTATCTTTTCTTCATAAATGTCCTACCATATTCTTATCCCTACTTATCACATGCTTACAGAATATTTATCAAAACTTTGTTAATTTTTATTTCTAACAAAAAATGGATACATATTTCTGATAGCCTTATGCCGTTTGTACCCTAAGAAGCATAATATATTTTAGTTCATTGATGGTCAATGTTCAAGGAACAATAGGAAAAGTACTGTGGTGGAGTGGAGAGAAAGAGTGGTTCTAAAAGAAGACGAGCAAAGAGATGAGGACTGCAAAGCATGTAGAATCTGGTAGGCTACTGGAAGGCCTTTGATGTTTATTCCAAATGAATGGAAAGCATGGGAGGGTGGCCCAATGTGACTTTTATTTTAACAGCATTAGTCTGGTTGTTTGTATTAACATTCACTATAGGAGACCAAGTGTACAAAAAGAGAATCAGCAAAGACACTAATGTAAAAGATTATGGAGGCTGAACCAAAGTGGTAGGAGTGGACACAGTAAGAAATAGTCACCAGGTTCTGGATATATTTTCAAAGTACAGCCAATGGGATCTGGTGACAGATGTGGGGTATGAGAGAAAAAGAGGAGTCAAGAAAGGCTCCAAAATTTTTTTGGCCTGAGCAACTGGTAGATCTGCTATTTATTAAAGTGGGGAAGACTGTGAGAGATTTTAGGAGGGAATATCAAGAGCTCAGTTCTAAACATGTTAAATTGGGCAGCCTATTAGACATCTAAGTGGAGATGCTGCACAAGCAGTTGGATATAAGAGTCTAGAGTTCAGGGGAAAAGTCTGAGCAAAGCCAGAAGACTAAATAAAGCCATTATGGGAATACATGTAGAAAAAGAGATATCAAAGGACTGAACCTTAGTTGGTTGGAGAGGTAAGAAAATTAGTCAAAGGGACTGACAGAGTAGTTAGTGAAGTAGAAAAAAAAAAAAAACAGGAGGCATTGTATCCTGGAAGCTAAGTGCAGAGAGTATTTCAAAGAGGAGAGAGTGATCAGCAATTATTTATGTTGCTACTTAGTCAAGTAAGATGAGGGCTGAGTACTGATCATTGGATTCAGCAAAAAGGAGGCCATTGATGACCTGGATAATAGCAGTTTGGGTAAAATACTGAGGGCAAAAGTCTGCTGGAACTAGAAGAGAAATTGGGAAAAGAAGAACTAGAGACAACTCTTTCAAAACATATACTGGAAAGTGAAGGAAGGAAATGAGGCAACAGCTAGAGAAAAAATGTGGCATCAAGAGCTTTCTTGTTTTTAAGATAAAAGAAGTCATAATATGTTGTATGCTGAAAGAATAATCCAGTAGATGGAAAAAAAATAAAACATATGAAACAGAACTGCTAAAGCAATATCCTTGATTCAGCAAAGATAAATGGGACTAGCACACAATGGAGAAGTTGGCCCTAGCTAGAATAGATCCCATAGTAACCACAGAGAAGACAGAAGATATGAGAACAGATAGAGTAAGCAGGATGAGGTTAGACCTGGTAGCATCAGTATGTAGAAGTTGTCTTCTGTTTGTTTCAAATTTCTTATAAAATAGGAAACAAGGTCATCAGCTGATAGAATAGAGGAGGATAGTTTGAACACTTCTGAAGAGAGAAGAGAAGCTATGAAATAGTCATTGACTGGGCACAGTGGCTCACGCCTGTAATCCCAACACTTTGGGAGGCTGAGGCAGGTGGATCACGAGGTCAGGAGTTCAAGATCAGCCTGGCCAGGATGGTGAAACCCCATCTCTACTAAAAATACAAAAAATTAGCCGGGCGTGGTGGTGGGCACCTGTAATCCCAGCTACTTGGAAGGCTGAGGCAGAGAATTGGTTGAGTCCAGGAGGCGGAGGCTGCAGTTAGCTGAGATCACGCCACTGCACTCCAGCCCAGACGACAAAGTGATACTCTGTCTCAAAAAAAAAAAAAAAAAAAAAAAAAAAAAAAAAGTCACCTAGCTGAGGGAAGAGGTGGTAGACTAGGGATATAGGGCATAATTACTGAGCAGTATTAAGGGCCCACTTGAGATTAGGGATTGTGAACTTCAAGTGAAACCTCCAGCATACCTCTGTGCTTTTCTCTGGTCATGTTCATGAGCATACCCATGAAAAAGCAGAGGCTTGGTTTAAACCAGAATTAAGATTTAGCCAAGCAGGTCTGAGAAAGTGAAAGAGGAAAAAGGGAATTGAGAGTATGTGCATGGCATGATTTGGACTGGCCATGAGATTTAAGTTCAGAAGAGAGAAAAATGAAGACATGAAAGGAGGTTAAGATTTTGCAAAGGTGTTAGGATCAATGTCTTGTAGGTCTTGCTAGGGTTGAGAATGGTTGTGTTAGGACATTCAAGGATGTGAAACAGAAGATGGTTGGTGGTTAGTGATTAAGATGCCTGATACTGAGGTAATAGAAGAGCCACAGTAATTTGTAATGACGTGATCTGTGGTATGCAAGAGTGACTAAGGTGGAGTCAGGAAGAAACAAGGATACTGAAATCACTAAGAATTATGACATAGGTAATATCAGAGAAAGAACAGTAAGCCAGGAGCTCAACTCCTCAAACAATGAGAGGAAGTTACCTGGAGCTAGAGATGATTACAAGTCTTAAAGTAATTTCATAAGAACAAACCATTTCAAAGTATCACTTAAAAAAAAATGAAGTTTTTTAATAGTGGTTCAATATAAGCACACAAAAAACACTAAGTGGCAAAAAAAATACTAAGTGGTTAAAAACAAGTGAAAATACTACAAGTTAAAATAATTCTGAAATAGCAAAAAGACCCCTGGGAAGATTAAGTGAGGGCAGAAGCCCAGTGAATCCATGGATGAATTTATCTACAATTATTGACATTACATTTTTTTCAAAGGCATAGATAGGTGTATATGTGCCCATATTCACATTGTCTGAGGCGAAAGGATTCCAAGAGTCCAAATTTTTTAATGAGTCTTACCAAAAGAAAGATCAAACCCCAGTCATATTATTTAATATTTATTTTAGGTATAAAACTATAAAGGATATTACAGAGAAAAACATCAAAAATATTAAACCACAGAAAAATTTCAAACTTCTTTTAGTTGAAAAATGTCAACTGGAAAAATAGTCAAATGGGGGTCGGTGAGGATTATTTGAAAAAACTGTGACACATGACTATTAGCACTAACATAAAGATGGTCATAGAAAATTTCTAATGCAATAGAAAATTATAACAAGTAAAAAGCACAAAGTGAATAACTAATAAAACTTTAAAAATTTCAACCTCAATTATAATCAAAGAAATTCAAATTTAAATAGTGAAGTATCTTTTTTCTTTTGGGGGGGCCTACCAATTTGACAAAGATTTTAAAATAAATACATAAATAAATCCTGAATGTTAAAAGGATGTAGTTATGGCAATCATACAATGCTGGTGATAGTATGAATTTAGTCTTTCTGCTGGTGATTTGGCAATGTTTCAATCCCCTTTCAAGGAATCTTTCTACCTGAAGAAAATAACCAAAACATCAAAAACTTACGGACAAAATTTTATATTAGAACATTATGTTCAAAACTTAACAACCTGTATGTTCCACAATAAGAATAAGACTGAATAAATTTTTGAACATTTATTAAATGAATTATTCAATCTATTATTAAATGACATGGAAACAATAAAAATATGAAGTAAAAAGTAAAATATAAAATTATTTCTATATTATAATCGTAATTTTTAAAAATAAATACAGGCTTGTGGTTAAGACTGTGAGTCCCAGAGTGTCACTATTTGCCTTTACAAATCCTCTCTCCTCCACTTATTAGCTGTGTAATCTGGACCCCATTACATAATTTCTCTAAGACTCCTCTATAAAACGGAGATAATCAGAGTAGTACAATGTCTATAACAAAGTAAGCACTCAATGAATGCCACCTCCTAGCCACAGGCAACAGTACTAGTATGAGCATCAGGAAAAGAGACTAGATGGAATCATACGAGGTTATGAGTGGTTACCTCTAGATACTGACATTATGGGTGGTTTATATTCATTTTAATTCCCTTTTTAAAAATAACCATAAAATTATGTTAAATAAATTATAAAAGTAATATAACCAGAATAAACATGTTATAACTAATCTAAGGAATTTCATGTTTTCAATAGGAATTAATTTGTTCCAAAGGTTAAATAATGGAAGCATACTTCCTAGGAATGTTAGTAAATAAAAGTAAAACATCACCTATAATATGCAGTATTCATTATTTTACTTACAGAGTCTCCTGTCTTGGCTGAGACAAAGTGGCTACTAAAACCATTTTCCTGGCAAAACCGTAAGTGTTTTTCAGGTTTTATTGTTCTCATATGCTCCAAATCAACTAGAAAGGTGTTAAAGAGAGAAAACAATTCAATATTAGAGTCTATCAATACATTTTTAACATGCTTGACTTGCTTTCCAATATTATATTCCAGTTTAGACACTAGCTGTGCAAGCTTGGACAATTTATTAAACCTCTTTATGACTGAGTTTCCACATCTATAAACTGGGAATAATAAATATACCTATTTTGTATAGAGTTATTTGATAATTAATCTATGTATAATGCACAATGACCAGCAAATAAGTGCTAAAAAAAAATGTGAGCTATCATTATTATTATCATCTGTATAAGTTCAGGCACACTGATGATGCGCAAAAAAGATCTACTTAATATAGTACATTTAAACATGGTGATTAATTGAAGGCAAGTTGTACTTACCCAAGCATATTTGGCTTGAAACAGTTTAATTACTTTAATAATTAATAGTTAGCTCTGTAATCTCTATAAGTTTGAATGTTAGCACAAATACATAACTTTCTGCTTAAGAGATCAATATTACATTGGGTGTTTATATTAATTTATAGCCATAGTTTAATTTCACAAAGACGTAGTTCAGTTGTTTTCCATCTAGAGTATCCATTTTGAGAGTAAGGGGCAAGGATATATTTCCTTGAATAGTTGTAGGTGCTTTAAAGCAAACCACAGTACTCACATGCAATACTGGTTTTATCCAGCACAGTCTATTTTTCCAAATGTGATCCTTTATTTAACAGTTTCTCTTTTTACAACACTACAGACCCTATAAGGGTGTTTATTCAATGCCGTCAAATTATAAGGCAAATATATTCACAGGATTTAAGGACAACTAGGCTCTTTGAGTCAATATAGGAAAAAAAAACCTTAAACTGATTTCCTGAGGAAGGGACCCAACTGACTTGTAAAAACTTGTAAATTTGCAAATCTAGTAAGCCTACATAATAGTGCCAATTGATTATCAACTAAAAAACGCACTCATACTACATAAAAGACTTTATTTAAAATTATATTGAAAGTCTTTAGTTTGTAGGCTCAAGGGTTCTCTCTCTAGGAGATTTTTTTTTTAATCTAATGGGGTATTCCTGAGCCCCATTTATATTGTTTACCTTGGAAAATACAGAATTTTTTTTTTTTTTTGAGACGGAGTCTTGCACTGTCATCCGGGCTGGAGTGCAATGGCGTGATCTCGGCTCACTGCAACCTCCGCCTCCCAGGTTCAAGCAATTCTCCTGCCTTGGCCTCCCGAGTAGCTGGGATTACAGGCGCCTGCCACCACGCCCAGCTAATTTTTTGTATTTTTAGTAGAGATGGGGTTTCACTATGTTGGCCAGGCTGGTCTTGAATTCCTGACCTCAAATGATCCGCACACCTCGGCTTCCCAAAGCACTAGAATTACAGGCGTAAGACACCACGCCTGGTCTTTTTGGTTTTTTTGTTTGTTTGTTTGTTTGTTTTTTGCTTTTCTGGCTACAGTGCTATTCCGTAAACATCACTATCTCCTTATTTACAAGAACAGGCCAAGGAATGTCCAGATACCACAGGCATCAATTTGTGTAAGACTAAAATACTAAGCTATAAGCAATGACATTTACATATCCAATTTATCATAATATTGAAGCTAAAAAAATTTTCTAATTCAACAAGAGTAAGAACAAATCTTGTCGCCAGGAAAAATTCCCATTGAAGTCACCACCCATTTAAATCACCATCCATTAAATAAATAAATAAATAAATATAAAAGTTGTGTCACTTAATGTGTGTGTACATTTGTTTTTTCTAATGGTTTATTGTTTTTTCTTTCTCTTTCTCTCTCCTTCCTTCCAAATCTCCATGTATCACTTACTAATCAAACGAAAGTTTTTTTTCCTAACAAATATAACCATGGAAAGACTAGCACTACCATTGGTCAATTTTTTTAAAAAATGATTTATTCAACAAACATTTATTGAGCATCTATCATATGCCAGGTATTGTGGTAGGTAGTGATATGGTTTGGCTGTGTCCCCACCCAAATCTCATCTTGGGTGGCTGTGTCCCCATCCAAATCTCATCTGGAAATGTAGCTCCCATAATCCTCACAGGTCTTGGGAGAGATCTGGTGGGAGGTAACTGACTCATGGGGACGGCTTTTTCTGTGCTGTTCTCATGATAGTAAATAAGTTCTCATGAGATTTCAGGTTGGAAAGTAGTGCTCACAGCCAAGCACCAGCCTGTCTGCTCCCTCGCCCCACTGAACCCTGCCAGCCCCACCAGCTCCAGAGCCCTATCCCTGCACCAACACTGCTGCAAGAGTAAAACTAGGAAGGGAGAACAATGAACCTCCCCTACCCTGAGCAGCCACCCCCACCTGAGTGATCATGCACAGAGGGCAGACACAGACCTGCACCTGCCAGCACCAGACCCCCATGCTAACACCACCACCAGCATCACCGTGGACACAGTCGCCAGCAACAGGGGCCCTGTGTCCCTCAAAGCAATAATGCCTCTGCTGCCGCTGTGAATGCCTGCAGGGATGCAGGCACCTGCTAGCACCCTGCTGCAGTTGATGAGTGCGTACCCCACCGTGCTGCTGCTGCTGCTGTGCTGCTAATACATGCAAACAAGGACAAATCCCACTGCTGCTGCCTTACGAAACACTTTGGCTAGTACCACCCACTGAAGTGTAATGACCAGTGGTCCAGGAATACGTAGGTCCCACCAGCACAGTGGGTTCCTACCCTCGACGAGTCAGAGAACAATGTTGGGGCTGGATACAAGTCCCCCAGATTTAGAGCATGAAGTCCAGAAGTTGGGAGCTGAGGTTTGGCCCCCTAAAATCTTCCAGAAATGAAGCCAGTTGACTGAACCCACCTTATACCACAATTAAACTCTCAAGGTCAACAAATAGGATAAAAGAAAAAAAAAATCCAAAGATCAGCAATATCAAAGATTGAAGGAACATAAGCCCACAAAGATGAGAAAGAATAAGCACAAGAACTCTAACAACTCAAAAAGCCAGAGTACCTTCTTCCCTCAAAATGACGGCACTACTTCTCCTGCAAGGGTTCTGAACTGGACTGAGATGGCTGAAATTACAGAAATAGAATTCAGAATATGGATAGAAACAAAGGTTATTGAGATGCAGGAATATGTTGAAACCCAATCCAAGGAAGATCCAAATGATACAGGAGCTGAAAGACAAAATAGCCAGTACAGAAAAGAATGCAGCCGACCTGACAGAGCTGAAAACACACTACAACAATTTCATAATGCAACTGCAACTATTAATAGCAGAATAGATCAAGCTTAGGAAAGAATCCCAGAGCTTGGAAACTGGCTTCCTGAAGTAAGTCAGACAAGAATAAAGGAAAAAGAATGAAAAAGAATGAACAAAATCTCTGAGAAATATGAGATTAAGTAAAGAGAACAAATCCATTACTCATTGGTGTCCCTGAAACAGATGGGGAGACTGGAAGTAACCTGGAACACATATTTCAAGGTATCATCTACGAGAATCTCCCCAACCTAGCAAGAGAGGCCAACATTCAAATTCAGGAAATGCAGAGAACCCCAGTAAGATACTTCACAAGAAGATCATCCCCAAGACACATAATCATCAGATCCTCCAAGGTTGAAATAAAAGGAAAAATGTTAAAGGCAGCTAGAGAGGAAGGTCAGGTCACATACAAAGGCAAGCCCATAAGACTAACAGACCTCTTACCAGAAACCCTAAAGGCCAGAAGAGATTGGGGGTTAATATTCAATGTTCTTAAAGAAAAGAAATTCCAATCCAGAATTTCATATCTGGCCAAACTAAGCAAAAAAGAAATAAGACCCTTTTCAGACAAGCAAATGCTCAGGGAATTCTTAGCAGACCTGGCTTATAAAAGCTCTTAAAGGAAGCAGTGAATATGGAAAGGAAAGACCACTACCAACCACTACAAAAACACACTTAAGTACACAGACCAGTGATACTATAAAGCAACCACACAAAAAAGTCTGCATAATAACCAGCTAACCTCATGATGACATCCACATGCGAAAGAATAAAAACAGACTCTTATCTTTCACCATAAGCAAAAATCAACTCAAAATGGAGTAAAGGCTTAAATTTAAGACCAGAAACTGTGAAACTCCTAGAAGAAAACAGGAGAAATGCTTACAGACATTGGTCTGGGCAAAGATTTTTATGGATGAGGCCTCAAAAGCACAGACAACAAAACCAAAAAGTAGACAAATAGAATTATATCAAACAAAAACCTTCTACACAGCAAAAGAAACAATCAACAGAGTAAAGAAATAACCTGCAGAATGGGAGAAAATATTTACAAACTATGACAAAATATTAATATCAAGAATACACAAGGAACTCAAAAAACCCTGCAAGACAACCTAGGCAAAACCATTCTGGACATAGGAATAGACAGATATTTCAGGATGCCAAAAGCAACTGCAACAAAGCAAAAACTTACAAATGGGATCTAATTAAACTAAAGAACTTCACCACAGCAAAAGAAACTATCAACAGAGTAAACAGACAACCTACAAAATGGGAGAAAAGTTTGCAAACGATGCATCTGACAAACATCTAATATCAAACATCTGTAAGGTATTTAAATAAATTTACAAGAAAAAAAACTAACCCAATTAAAAAGTGGGTAAAGGACCTGAACAGACACTTCTCAAAAGGAGACATACATGCACCCAACTAACATGAAAAAAAGCTCAACATCACTGATCATTAGAGAAATGCAAATCAAAACCACGATGAGATAACATCACACACTAGTCAGAATGGAAAAATCCAAAAAATAACAGGTGCTGGCAAGATTGCAGACAAAAGGGAATGCTTACATACTGTTGGCGGAAGTATAAGTTAGTTCAACCATTGTTGAAAACAGTGTGGTGATTCCTCAAATACTTAAAACAGAACTACCATTCAACACAGCAACCCCATTACTGGGTATATGCCCAAAGGAATATAAATCATTCTATCTTAAAGACACTTGTAAGTATATGTTCCTTGCAGCACTATTCAAAATAGCAAAGACATGGAGTCAACCTAAATGCCTGTCATTGATAGACTGTATAAAGAAAACGCAGTAGATATCCACCATAGAATACTATACAGCCATAAAAAAGAAGGAGATCATGTCCTTTGTGGGAACATGTTCATCAATGATAGATCAGATTAAGAAAATGTGGCACATATACAACGTGGAACACTATGCAGCCATATAAAAGGATGAGTTCTTGTCCTTTGCAGGGACACGGACACCATCATTCTCAGCAAAGTATCACAAGGACAGAAAACAAAACAGCGCATGTTCTCACTCATAGGTGGGAACTGAACAATGAGAACACTTGGACACAGGGTGGAGAACATCACACACTGGGGCCTGTCAGGGGGTGGGAGCCTGGGGGAGGGACAGCATTAGGAGAAATTCCTAACGTAAACGATGAAATGAGTTCAGCAAACCAACCTGGCACATGTATACCTATGTAACAAACCTACACTTTGTACACATGTACCCTAGAACTCAAAGTATAATTTTTTAAAAAATTCTGAATCTAAAGCTATCACTTTTATCCTTCATTTGTCCCTGCTGATTCTAGTGGAACACTAACTCTCTAAAGGTTCAGAATTTATTCACTTGGAGAATTTCCAGGATAAAGTGGCCTGTATATTAGGATATAGAGACAGATTTTGATGAGTAACAGAAAGTTTATTATATTAAATAGTAAACAATTCTGATTAAAATTATATCAAATATCTTTATAAAGAAAATGTCCTAACAGTAAAATATTTTCATATCCCAAGAGATGATCTCTGTTATCCAGAGATGATAGATTATATACAAGAACTTGTCCCATACAAGAAATAACTTTTCTCAACTTTGCATTAAGGTAAATACAGAAGAAATCTGGGCTGAATACAGTTATAGTTCTTCAGTTATTTACAGATTCATCTGGAAAGACAGTAGTGCACAGTGATAAAGAACGCACTCTCCAACAGTGTGCAAGGGTTCCCTTTCCTCCACATCCTGGCCAGCATTTGCCATCTCTTGTTAATAATAAGGTATTGTATTCTCGAAAGTTGCTAAGAGAATAGATTTTAAGTGTTCTCACCACAAAAAAATGATAAGTATTTTCTTGAACATTGCTAAAAGAATAGATTTTAAGTGTTCTCACCACAAAAAAATGGTAAGTATGTGAGGTAATACCTATGTTAATTAGCTTGATTTAGCCATTACACAATGTATACATATTTAAAAACATAATGCTGTAAACAATAAATATAGTAAGTTTCCTCATCTATAAAATGAGAACAATAATAGTACCTATCTCCTAAGGTTGCTATAATGGATAAGATGAATAAATACACAAAAGCAATGACTAGCATATAGCAAGACATTTTGTATGTGACTGGCATGTACTCAATAAGTATTAGCTAGTGTCACTGTGGTTTTTCCAGGCATTCATTTACTCACCAACTACTTATGTAGTGCTAAATGCTGGGAAGGCTAAGAGGGACACAAATAACAAGATGCTATATAATGAAATTCTGAATCATGAGAGTAACAAAGATCTGTATAAGACAATCTATAACAGGAATACAGAGACAGGAAACTTCTACAACTGCTTAGGGATGACAGGAGCCATGTCACAGAGAAAGTGATGCTTCAGTTACATACTGAAGGAGGAGAAAAAAGTAGTCAGATAGCCTTAAGGATAGAGAGGATGTACATTCTTTCCTTTTTTTTTTTTTTTTTACTTTATTTATTTATTTATTTATTTTTATTATTATACTTTAAGTTCTAGGGTACATGTGCACCATGTGCAGGTTTGTTACATCTGTATACATGTGCCATGTTGGTGTGCTGCACCCATTAACTCATCATTTACATTAGGTATGTCTCCTAATGCTGTCCCTCCCCCTCCCCCCACCCCACGACAGGCCCTGGTATGTGATGTTCCCCTTCCTGTGTCAAAGTGTTCTCATTGTTCAATTCCCACCTATGAGTGAGAACATGCAGTGTTTGCTTTTCTGTTCTTGAGATAGTTTGCTGAGAATGTTGGTTTCCAGCTGCATCCATGTCCCTACAAAGGACATGAACTCATCCTTTTTTATGGCTGCATAGTATTCCATGGTATATATGTGCCACATTTTCTTAATCCAGTCTATCATTGATGGAGATTTGGGTTGGTTCCAAGTCTTTGCTATTGTGAATAGTGCCGCAATAAACATCCGTGTGCATGTGTCTTTATAGCAGCATGATTTATAATCCATTGGGTATATACCCAGAGCAGGAGAAAGAAATAAAGGGTATTCAATTTGGAAAAGAGGAAGTCAAATTGTCCCTGTTTGTAGATAACATGACTATATATTTAGAAAACCCCATCATCCCAGCCCAAAATCTCCTTTTCAAAAGGAATATGTACAAAAGCGTCTGAAAGAACCTGGCTTCCAAGAGCTAGTGAAATCAGCCAGGGCCTAGGCCTAAGGGTTTTGTATGTGTTAAGAAGTTTATGTGTGAATAGGTGATCATCTACACAGTTACTCACATATTCCAGCCTACCCGAGAAAAATATATATATAAGCACAAAAAGGGAATTCTTGCAGGTGACATGTATCAGCAAACCTTACATTTTCCCTTGTTGGATTTAAATTACTTTCATTGACTACATGGACTGAAAACTCCTTGTTCTAAATTTAGAATCTATTCAAAAGAAAATTTTAAATGACAAAAAATGTTACCCTCCTATAGGTTTTCTGATTAGACATTTTCTTCTGTTTACCTATCTTGTATGTATAATTAACTATATCATAACTTTAAAAATAGAAGATGGCAAGTTTTATAATATTATATACATGTAGCTGATTATTTTTCAGTTCTGCACATTAATCGACCTAAAGTTTATTCCGATTAACTGTACAGCTATAAAATCACAGGCTACAAAAAAAAAAAAAAAAAAACAGTACATGCACTTCTTTAAAAGAGGTAAAACAATACTTCAAATGTATTAAATAAATATGACCACCTGTTACATGTCAAGTACTATGCTAGTAAGCACAAGGGATAAATTAGCGAGCAATATAGACATTATCTTTATCCTAACACTAATGAGGTAGAAAGAATAATAAGTGAGGAAGCATGTAAATAAATGAGTCAATTACTACAATTATCATAATCTGAAAGTGGAGGAGGTGACCAGATAAGAGAATAAGAGAGTCAAAGACAGGAGTAGGAATCAGGACAGCAATGACAATTTTACATAGGATAGCCATGGAAGATCTCTTTGAGATCTAAAGCAGTGGACCCCACCTTTTTGGCACAAGGGACTAGTTTCATGGAAGACAATTTTTCCACAGATGGGAGTAGTAGGAGGGCATAATTTTGGGATAAAACTGTTTCATCTCAGATCATCAGGCATTAGATTCTCATAAGGAACACACAACCTAGATCCCTCGCATGTGCTCTTCATAATAGGGTTCATGCTCCTATGAGAATCTAATGCTGCTGCTGATCTGACAGGAGGCGGAGGTCAGGCAGTAATGCTCACCGCCCACTGCTCACCTCCTGCTGTGTGGCTGGGTTCCTAACAGGCCATGGAACAGTAGCAGTCCATGGCCTAAGGTTTGGGAACCCCTGATCTAAATGGTAAGAATAAACCAAACAAATTAAAAGGTAGTTGGAGGAAAACACTGTTTTAGTCATTGGGACAGGGATGAAAACCTAAAAGAGGAAAAAGATGGAGTACAATTGAGGAAAACAAAGAAGCATAATAAGCAAGAGTGGTACCTACAGCATAATGAGGATATTACTCAAATACAGTAACAGAAAACCATTGTAAGATTGTAACCAACAGCACAATAGGATTTTGGATTTTGAAAAAATTACTCTAGCTACCATGAGGAGAAAGACTGCCTGAGGACAAAAAAACAAGCAGAGAAACCACTTTAAGAGACTTCAGAAACAACCTAACCCTGTTTAAAAATTTACAAAACCCTTTGGGGCCTCATAACAACCTTGGGGAACAGGTAAGCATTATTCTAATTTCACACAGACACAAAAACTGAGGTTCAGAATGACTGAGCCAAAGTCTCAAGTCTAGTCATCAGTAGCACCAGAACTACAACTATGCTATCTAATTCAAATCCGGCTGGAGGTTCTCAAAGGTTCTTCTTGAACATCAACTTTAGGGATGAATTAACAGTCACTTAACAGTCTACATTTTATTTAGATTTTTAATTAAAATAATAAAGACAAACTTCAACTAATCACTTCTTTAAAAATATGCACTACGATATAGCTAGTTTTATATTTGTTAATACATTAAAAGTATTAATTAGTAACAAATCATAAAAACCATCCCTTAAGCATCACAGAACATAAGATATGCTTTGCCTTATCACTTGATTATACAGTTATTTACAAAGAACTTGCAGCTGTGCATACAGGTTCTGAAACTTTACGTGAAATTACATAAAGTTTAAAAATGACCCATGAGTAGCTCAAACATAACAAGCAAAATTCCCTTAATAATGTATTCAATTTGATTCACATGTGGTTAAAATTATGTATACACTTTGACTTCTAAAACACACACGCTAATACAAATAGCCAAGTATACAATTACTTTTCTTTTTAGGTACTATTTGTTTACTGGCATTCAAGATTCCTTACTCAGGATCTCCACTGCATCCACCTATATGATTACTGATAACAAGGGAGAGGACAGTCTTAAAAGATACAGTATTAAATGTAATAAATATTTTTAAACTAGACATATCAAATGTATCAGAGCTACTGATAGATTTGTATCAGCTCTGTACATTTCACAGATCAGAGCTACTGATCAGACTAAATGTTGTAAAGTTTTAAGTACAATTTTAAAATTCTGAAGCACTTTATAAGAGTATCTATATTACACTGGCCTGAGGCTTTACAATGTTCCTAGTTTCCCAAGTATTTATTTTTCAACATGTTGTAAGAACATATTCTATAATGAACAAGACTTTTTCATTCAAACCAGAATGTTATTCCATGTATTTTAAAGAGGGAATATATTATCAATTAATTATATTATTAATGTCTACTTGCTGTCAATGGAAAAAACATTAAAATTATAAACTATTTTTGCTCTTCAGTCCACACATAATGGCAGGAACAGAGTATTCTCAGTGAAATTATTGTAAAAAATGTCACTGTCTAACTTAAAAGAAGTAAAAGCAAAATATAAATATAGCACTTGTACAGATTTCACAGTAATTTTTAGGTTATCAAGGAAACATCTTGAGTGTTGATCTGGTTATACTCAATTCAAACAAACTACTTGTCACATTAACTACCTCCAGGAAGTTACTCCAAACACAAAATAAACTGTTTATGCCCCTACTCAGATAGATAACATGACAGATTGTTATTAGTTGAAGACAGATGAAATACATTAATTTGATTGTGAGCATGTGTTTAATTTTACCCTGCCATGTACACTCTCTAATGCTGTCTTTCTATGATGACATAGTAAATCATGCCGTATTAGAAGAACTGCTAATGCAAGAAAATAAAAAATTAGCAGAATTTGACTTTGACTGTGTAGATTCTTAAACCAACCTTCTTACAAATATAACTGCCTGGAAAATCCACGTGTTCCACAAACAGATGAAGAAAAAAGGTGTCATCAAAGAAACTACTTTTGTTTCTAGTATAAATTTAAAGACCTCAGTGCAGTTTAACAATTTTCCTGTATACCAGTTGTTATATTTCTTTAGAAGATGCCTCTTTTTTCCCACTTTCTAAATTGGGTTTTAAGTGTTTACCTTATCAATTTGGGTAAGCACTTTGTATATTAAGGACATCTGCCATATTCATTCCAAACATTCCCCTTAGGTTGGGATTCTCCTTCTAAACATTTCATGAGGGTTTTGATACACAGAAATTAAGACTTTATGAAGTCAAATATTCTGAGATAATAAGGTTGCTACTTTTGGCCTACACTTGTTTTGTTGTTTTGTAACATGCAGCTAAAAACAAAAACAAACAAATTTAACAAAGTACATCATAAAACAACCACTCACAAAGTGTTGAGTGAAGAGAAATATTTTTAGGCTCTTAAAATAAATACAAATGATCAATGGTGTCTAAAATAATATGTATACCTGCATTTTACAGGAATACTACACAGGGCTAAAAATTAATGAACTAGAGTTTCACACCACAATAAGAATGAATCTCACATAGGTGGTGAGGGCAACATACAAAGGAATAAATAACTGCATTTATATAAAAATTTTAAAGGGCAAAACAACATTATTTGATGACACACATATTATGAAAACAGAAAAGAAAGAAAAAGATATGTAATACAAAAGAACATATATAAAAGTTTCCATTAAAATTTAAATTTAAATCTACTAATATATATTCCTACCACTAATTATTATAAAAGTCTTACTAAAATTATAACAATATGAAATTCTTCTCTTCAAACCTAGTTTCTTATATGATCATAAAGAAAGGTCACTGTTGTAGTATTTATACATGGTTTTTATTATTTTTCACAAGGACCATGATTAATTCTTTAAATCCTCAAATCATATTCCTGTGACCTATCTAAACATGTCATGAAACTTGTGGATTTTCTCTTCAATTATTACCACCTGACTCTGCCAGACCTTCATTTGTTAATTTCTTTGATTCTAGCAATTCTCCAGCACTTCTATAGATTTTGCATATTGCTGCAAGATTTTCCTACTGAAATTGCATTGTGTTTATACTCTACAATCACATACATATCCACAAACGAACCTATAAGGATTCTAAGGGGATAATAATGAATCTTCCTAACTCCAAATAGCCACCAAAACACCACCATCAGCAGCAGCCAGTATCAAGCAGACAGAGGAGGGAGTAAGAATTCACATTATTTCCTCAATTTCATTAATTAGGTTACCTAAATCCCTTTTAGTAATGGCTAATGCATAACCATTTCTCTTCTTGCCTCAGGTTAGAGGAAATAATAGGTCTAAAAGCACTATTTAGTTAGTAAATCTTTTTATATTTGTGGCTATCTACAACTTTTGTTGCTTATATAACATTTGTGCATATATCATCAAAAGCCTAAAGGCACTGGAAAAATTAATAAACTGTCTTTTTATTTTATTCATGTTTTAGGCATTTACCACAGGAATTCCTATTAGACAATTTCATACTAGCACAGTGCTATACAGGTTCATTTGCAAACTTCTACATACTAGGTAGATACAATGAGGCCCAAATTCACTTATACCATTTATACATAGAATTGCATAAAAAAAAGAAGTGTATCTGTCTTACCTAGACACTAGCATACCCTGGCATCTCACAAAGTACACCAGCCATAGTAAGACTGCCGGCCAGGCATGGTGGCTGATGCCTGTAATCCCAGCACTTTGGGAGGCTGAGGTGGGCAGATCATGAGGTCAGGAAATCGAGACCATCCTGGCTAACACGGTGAAACCCCATCTCTACTTAAAATACAAAAAATTAGCTGGGTGTGGTGGTGGGCGCCTGTAGTCCCAGCTACTCGGGAGGCTGAGGCAGGAGAATGGCATGAACCTGGGAGCTGGAGTTTGCAGTGAGCCGAGATCGTGCCACTGCACTCCAGCCTGGGTGACAGAGCAAGACTCCATTTCAAAACAAAACAAAACAAAACAAAAGACTGCCTCAATAAGGCAACTATATTATGGTTATTTAATTCTTCTTTATATTTTCCCATTACCAACAATGACCATATATTATTATTAGCCCTATTGGAAGATGGGGAGTGATAGAACATTATTTAAAGTAACAACGAAGTAAAGAGTAAACAGAAAACTGCCCAATCACAACAGAATTCAGAGTAGTAAGAATTGCACTTATACAGCATCACACTATTCTGTAGGCACTTTACACATATTAAATCATTTAATCCTCACTACAAACATCATTTGACAAATGAGAAACTGAGGTGCAGAGAAAGGGATAAAAGACTTTATATATGGGTACACAGCTAGTAAGTGGTGGAGCCACAACTCACCCCCAAGGCAGTTTAGCTCCAGAGTCTATTCTTAGCTATCACACTGCTTTCTCTTCATATATGTAGTCATCTGTGTCTGGCATTTTTCATGCATATTGTTTCATCCATGTCATCCCAATGAAGTACATATAGTTCATTCATTTTTACTGCCATATAACATACCTTTTTATAAATCTACCACAATCTATAGATCTTTTCTCCGACTGATGAACACAAGTTGTTCCCAACTGTTAGATACTAACAACAAAGCCATGAATATTCTTACTCAGTTCATGTCACCTGATAATATGCCTAGCTGTCTAAGATACACAGCTGAGAAGAACTGCTGAATCATACTCTATGAAAGTTCAACTTTGCAGAATGTTAAATTGTTTTCAAAGTAGCTGTACCAATTCATAATCCATCTAGTAGTGAATATGAGTTCCTGTAGACTGACATTATCTGTCACTTACTATTCTTAGGCTTCTGGATTTGTGCCAATCCAGAAAGCCTAAGAATCTCATGTTCTTATTTTGCATTCCTTGATTAGTGATGAGACTGCACTTATATTTATATGTCTTTCTTCTTCCATGAAATTTCTATTTATGTTGTATGTCCTTTTTTTAATGAATGGCCTTTTTCTTGTAGATTTGAAAAAATATACCAGTCTTTTTCAGTTATTTTGTGTTACACACACCTTCTCCCAGTTTGTGGCTTGTCTTTAATTCTTTACTGTATCATTTCATAGAAACAAATGTTTATCTTCTGTAGTTAATATAGCCAATATTTAAATTTAGCAATTATGTCTTGTTTAAGAAACCCTTCCACACTCTAAGTAGGAAAGATCCTCTTTTTTTTTTTTTTTTTTTTATTCTGTATAGTTGTGCCATTAACATTGTAGCCCTTAATCTATTTGGAACTGATTTTTGTGCATGGTAATATGCATTTTCTTTTTCTCTATAAAAATAACAGCTATCCTAGGACTACTTATTAAGCATTCTCTTCTTTCTCAAAGATCTTCTATATCACCTCCACTATAACATCCAAGTTCCATTTATGAGAGGATTTGTTTCCAGTGTCTCAATACTGTTTACTTGGATGAATTCCCTATTGTCTTTATAAAAGCTGTTGCTAGTAAGTCTTGATAACTGGCATGGCAAATGCTTCTCAGAAGCATATTCTTATTCTTGGATTTTTAATCTTCCCTACACATTTTAGATACAGTTTGCTTAAATACCACACACAAATACCATTTGGAGTTTTGTGAAATTATGCTGAATGGATAAATCAATCTGAAGACAAGTGACATCTTTATAATATTGAGAGTCTTTGTATCCTTGAAAATGGTATTTGCTGTCTTTTATTTAGGTCTTGTTTTATCATTCGAGAATTTTGTAGTTTTATTTCTTCCTCTTCAATTTGTATGTTTTATACACCTTTTTCTTGCAGTTTTATAATAGCTAGGACCTTAAAAATAGTGTTGAATAGGAGAGGTGGAAGTGAATTTCCTTACCTTGTACCTAATCTTAGGTGGAAAGCAAATTCACTATTTCATCATTAAGTATGACATTAATCGTAGGGTTTTCACAGATGTCATTTATGAAATTGAAGAAGTTTCTTCTCATTTTCTCATTCCTAGTTTGCTGAGACTTTTATTAACTATAAATGGATGCTGAATTGTATCAAATGCTTTTTATGTTTCTGTTGAGATCACCATATGGCTTATTTAGCCTACTGATATGGTAAGCTACATAAAATAATTTCAGATATTACACCAGCACTGCATTTCCAGGATAAACTCCACTTGGTCATAATATAGTACGCTTTGTATTGCTTGATTCAATTTGTTAATATTTTGTAAAGGAATTTTTTGTATCTATGTTCATGAGGAATATTGGTTTGTAGTTTTCTTATAGTGTCTTTATCTGATTTTAATAGATTATTATATTGGTGTCATAAAATAAGTTGGGAGGTATTCCAATACCTTTGGTTTTCTGGAAAAGTTTACATACAATTAGTATTATTTATTCCATACATATTTGGTAAAATTCACCAGTAAAATCATCTGGATCCATAGTATTCTTTGTAGTATTCTTTGTGGAAACATTCCAAATTATGAATTCAATTTTTTTCATAAATGCAGAAGTATTCAGATTATCTATTTCTAGAGTGAACACAGTTTGTGTCTTTAAAGGAATTTGTTCATTTAATGAGAACACATTGACACAGGGAGGGGAAAATCACATATCAGGACCTGTTGGGGGGCGGGGGCTAGGGGAGGGAAAGCATTAGGAGAAATACCTAATGTAGGTGACGGGTTGATGGGTGCAGCAAACCACTATGGCATGTGTATAATAACTATGTAACAAAACTGCACATTCTGCACAGGTACCCCAGAACTTAAAAGTATAATAATTTTTTTAAAAATTAAGGAATTTGTTCATTTATTCTAAATTGTCAATTAACAGAAGTAAATATTTTCATAATATTCACTTATATTCCCTTTAATGCCTGAGAATTTATAGTGATTTCTTCTCTTTCATTCCTGACAGTGTGATTTGTATCTTCTCTCTTTTTTTATTGTCATTTTGGCTAAAGGTTTATCAGTTTTATTAATCTTTTCAAAGAATCAGCTTTTGATTTCATTGATTTCTCTATTTTTTAAATTTCTACCCTTACCTTTACTTTTTTCATTTTCTGCTCACTTGCCTTTCATTTTCTACGTTCTTAAGGTGGAAACTTAGATCATTGATTGTGAAAACTTTGTTTTTCAAGTATAAGCATTTAATAATGCTAAACATATTTCTCTAAACACTGCATTGGCAGCATGCCATAAAGTTTTAAATGTAGTCTTTTTATTTTTGTGCAATTCAATGTATTTCCTCTTTGACCCACAGGCTATTTAGGAGTTTTTCAAATTCTTAATATTTGGGAATATTACAAATATTTTTTTTCTGTTACTGATTTCTAGTTTAATTCCATTACTGTCAGAGAACACATTAAATTCTTTTAAATTTGTTAATGATATTTTTATAGGCAAGAATATGGTCTCTCATGATAAATACTTCATTTGCACTTGAAAGCACATATTCTTCTGTTGTCAGATGCAACGTTCTATAAATGTCTATTAAGTCTAGCTGACCGATGTTGTTCATGCCTTTCTATATCCCTACTGATTCTCAGTCTACATGTTCCACCAGTTATTGACAAAACATGTAGATATTAAGGATTGTTGAAATCTCAGCTTCAATGGTAGATTTGTCTATTTAACCTTTCTGTTCTGTCAGTTTTTGCTTTGTACAAGTTCTGCTGCATTTATATACATTGAGAATTGCTTTACCTTTTTGTGAATTGACCCTTTGATCAATATGTAATGTCCTCCCTTATCTCTACTAAATTCCTTGTTTCTCACGTTAATAGAGTTACTTCAACTTTCTTTTGATTAGTCTTTACAAAATATACCTTTTCCCATCCTTCTACTTCTAAGCTACCTGAATCTTCATATTTAAAGTGGACTTTTATAGACTGTATACAGTAGTTGGCTCTTGCTTTTCCATCCAATATGATTTCTATATTTTAATTGATTATTTAGACCAGATATCAGCAAACATTTTCTGTAAGGGGCCAGACAGCAAATATTTTAGGCTTTCTGAATCATATATTATTATTATTATTGTTATTATTATTATTATTATTATTATTAGTTTGAAACAGGGCGTCACACTGTCTCCCAGGTTGAAGTACAATGGCGTGATCACGGCTCACTGCAGCCCTTGCCTCCCAGTCTCAGGTGATCCTCCCGCCTCACCTCTCAAGTAGCTGGGAACACAGGCACATGCCACTGCACCCAAATAATTTCTGTATTTTTTAGTAGAAAAGGGGTTTTGGCATGTGGCCCTGGCTGGTCTCGAACTCCTGAGCTCTGATGATCCACCCACCTCGGCCTGCCAAAGTGCTGGGATTACAGGCGTGAGCCACTGCGTCTGGCCTCTGGCTCATATATTCTTTGAAGTAACTACTGAATTCTGCTTTTGTAGTGAAAAAGCAGTACTAGGAAAGATAGAAACAGATAAGTGTGGCTCTATTCCTAGAAAACTATTTATGAACATTTAATTTTGATATTCATATAATTTTCAGGTGTCATAAATTACAGTTTTTGTTTACATTTTTCCTATGATTAAAAGATGTAAAAAGCATTCTTAGATAGTAGGTCACAGAAAAACAGGTCGTGGGCCATAGTTTGCTGACTTGTGTCTATACCTCTGGCTCAAAAACCTTTAGTGGCTTTCTATAGCTCTCGTGAGAAAATCCAAACTCCTTAAACGATTCGGTCTATTTCCCAACTCTTCCTGCCTTGCACTCTGTTCCAGTTGTCACAAAATATTGCAAAGTCCCCTTATATTCCAGACCATTTGCTAACTTCTGTAGTTTTATTCATTCTTTTTTTACTTCTTCTTAGACTGTCCTTTCTCACCCTTCTCTTTATGACATATTCCTGCATATTGCTTAAGATTCTGTTTCAGTATTATCTATGCTGTAAAATCTTCCTTGCCCACTTCTTCCTGTAAACTGCCCCGGCGTACTAAGTACATTATTTTAAGATAATGCTATCATACTGTCTCTCCTACTATTGTGCTTGGTACATAAAAGGCAATCACAAATGAGTAAATAAATGAATGAATACTTTAAAATCTAAGAAAATTGAATGTGTGCAAATGTTTGTAATACATAAGAACTAAGTCAAATTCCAACATATAGTTATACATGTATAATCATCAAAATGCATTTAGCCAAATTAATTTTAGAAAAGTTTTTAACTTCCCATAAAAATGAAACCATTGTCTCAATTATAAAACATTCCTTAGATTTTAATATTAAACTGTAATGTAACAAACTCTCAGAAGATGGTGCTAGTTCAATATGACAATAAGCCAATAAATAAATAATAAGACAACTGTTCAAGAAAATGCTTTCTCTAAAAAAATAATGGCTCTTCTTGGCCGGGCGCAGTACCTCACGCCTGTAATCCCAGCACTTTGGGAGGCCAAGGCGGGAGGATCACCTGAGATCAGCAGTTTGAGACCAACCTGACCAACATGGAGAAACCCCGTCTCTACTAAAAATACACAATTAGCCAGGTGGGGTGGCACATGCCTGTAATCCCAGCTATTTGGGAGGCTGAGGCAGGAGAATCACTTGAACCTGGGAGGCAGAGGTTGCTGTGAGCCGAGATCATGCCATTCCACTCCAGCATGGGCTACAAGAGCGAAACTCTATCTCAGAAAATAAATACAATATAGCACAGCACAGCACAGCACAGCACAGCAAAGACAAGACAAGACAATAAAAAAATGGATCTACTTAAGGAAAAGTTACAAGTAAAGATGATCCTAACAGAAAACCAGTTTTGAAAGAGGAACAATCCATTTCTCAATCTAAAATTAAATACAAAATTTAATCAATTTTCACAAATTCTTATCAAAATATAGAATAATGATCAGTAAACTATACTGCATAAAAAGGAAAAAAATCCTGAAGAAAGAAGGAGCTTAATTTCACATTTCACACCTAGAAATATTCTAGGCTTCAAACATCTCCATTGCAAAGAATTCAGTTCATTGTCTCAATATATTAGCATATCAAATTATAATTTATGGATATATAAATGGCAGTGGTAGGGAGGAAGCTGGAATATGGAAGGAAATAAAATTATACCAATTAACTTTGATGTCCATTTCTAAACCAAATAATACTTTTTTTACAGAAACTAAAATGGACAAATTCAGTTAATACGTTTTAACAATACTAACCAGCTTTTTTGTTGGTTTTCAGATACTCACCATTTTGCTTTGTTTTTAAGAAAGGTCACTCTGTACCTTTTTTTTTTTTTTTTTGGTTATTCCCAAATTACATAAAATTCTAAAATAGAATTTAATAATCACTCCTAAAGATTTTTAAACCCCACATTCAGATATTTATTTTTAAAAGATCCAACATTTTGTGTAGAATATCTCTGTCTCCTAATGAGAATTTAAACCCATACTTGAGAAGTAAATGGTTTGTGCTGGAAGATCAACTGAAAATTTTCTAAATTGGGAGGAGAAAAACATAGCCAAAATCCCAATCTAAGAATATCTGATTTAAAACTAGCAGTCTTTCTTTCTTTTACTGGGGTATATTACTAAATGATACACTTTAACTTTGAAATACATATAGCACATTGTGCTTATTTAAAATTAAACCCCAGAAGTATATCTCATGGTTGCAATATGTTCTATGAAGCTGAAACAATAAACATACGAGTTTATACTGAAAAGCAGTAAAAGAAAGCTGTCAGCCTCTGAGAAATATATAGTAAATTAAAGAAAGTAAAGATAATACACTTGAAAACTACAGTTCTTTGGATAGGCAACTGTTCTTATGTTAATGAACCATCTGGTCCTAACTGAAACTCATAACATACACACCTTTCACTGACTACTACAAGATAAAAACTTTAAATCAGATAACTTGACAAGCATCCTTTCCAATATTTGTCAGAAATACAACCAACATTTATGGATAAAATTCATAAATTTCTTAATAAATATTATAATCATGGGAGAGCAATAGAAGAGGAACTATTGAACTCTGATTTCCATTTTTCAGAATATTCACTATTTGAAGAACAGAGGAAGATTATACTGTGAGAATTTAGAACAAATAAACATTACAGCTTTTCAGGTTAATGCACTAACAAGAGTTTTCTATTCCTCAGCAGCCAATTCTCTCACTTTCTTTGTTTACTGAGATCTATTATTCATTTAAGTTTGCCTTCTGATTCATTTTCACCTTTATAATATATTATAAAAGTTATTTTTTGAATTCAAAAATAATTACAAATAGAAAAATGAGAAAACTATGGGAAATCCAATCAATGGAAATTCTAGGTAGCTCTACAAAACACAGCTTTTTAAAAAATTATTATTATACTTTAAGTTTTGGGATACACATGCAGAACATGCAGGTTACACAGGTATACATGTGCCATGGTGGTTTGCTGCACCCGTCAACTCATCATCTACATTAGGTATTTCTCCTAATGCTATCCCTTTCCTAGCCCACCACCTCACTACAGGCCCCAGTGTGTGATGTTCCCTGTCCTGTGTCCATGTGTTCTTATTGTTCAACTCCCACTTATGAGTGAGAACACATGATGTTTGGTTTACTGTTACTGTGTTAGTTTGCTGACAATGATGGTTTCCAGCTTCATCCATGTCCCTGCAAAGGAGATGAGCTCATCCTTTTTCATGGCTGCATAGTATTCCATGGTATATATTCGACATATTTTCTTTATCCAGTCTATCACTGATAGGCATTTGGGTTGGTTCCAAGTCTTTACTATTGTGAATAGTGCTGCAATAAACATATGTGTGCATGTGTCTTCACAGTAGAATGATTTATAATCCTTTGGATATATACCCAGTAATGGGATTGCTGGGTCAAATGGTATTTCTGGTTCTAGACCATTGAGAAATATCCACACTGTCTTCCATAATGGTTCCACAATTAGTTCGACAATGGTTGAACTAATTTACACCCCCACAAACAATGTAAAAGCATTCCTATTTTTCCACATCCTCTCTAGCATCTGTTGTTTCCTAACATTTTAATGATCACCATTCTAACTGGCGTGAGATGGTATCTCATTGTGGTTTTGATATGCATTTCTCTAACGACCAGTGATGATGAGCTTTTTTTCATATATTTGTTGGCCGCATAAATGTCTTCTTTTGAGAAGCGTCTGTTTATATCCTTTTCCCACTTTTTGATAGGGTTGTTTTTTTCTTGTAAACTTGGTTAAGTTCCTTGTAGATTCTGGATATTAGCCCTTTGTCAAATGGATAGATTTACAAAAATTTTCTCCCATTCTATAGGTTGCCTGTTCACTCTGATGATAGTTTCTTTTGCTGTGCAGAAGCTCTTTAATTAGATCACATTTGTCAATTTTGGCTTTTGTTGCCATTGCTTTTGGTGTTTTAGTCATGAAGCAATGAAATCTTTGCCCATGTCTATTTCCTGAAAGATACTGCCTAGGTTTTCTTCTAGGGTTTTTATGGTTTTAGGTCTTACGTTTAAATCTTTAATCCATCGTGAGTTAATTTTTGTACAAGGTGTAGGGAAGGGGCCCAGTTTCAGTTTTCTGCATATGGCTAGCCAGTTTTCCCAACGCCATTTATTAAACAGAGAATCCTTTTCCCATTGCTTGTTTTTGACAGGTTTGTCAACGATCAGATGGTTGTAGATGTGTGGGGTTGTTTCTGAGGCCTCTGTTCTGTTCCATTGGTCTATATATCTGTTTTGCTACCAGTATCATGCTGTTTTGGTTACTGCATCCTTGTAGCAGGATTTGAAGTCAGGTAGCGTGATGCCTCCAGCTTTGTTCTGTTTGCTTAGGATTGTCTTGCCTATACGGACTTTTTTTTAGTTCCATATGAACCTTAAAGTAGTTTTTTCCAATTCTGTGAAGAAAGTAAATGGTAGCTTGATGGGGATAGCATTGAATCTATAAATCACTTTGGGCAGTATGGCCATTTTCACGATATTGATTCTTCCTATGAATGAGCATGGAACGTTTTTCCATTTGTTTGTGTCCTCTCTTATTCCCTTAAGCAGTGGTTTGTAGTTCTCCTTGAAGAGGTCCTTCACATTCTTTGTAAGTTGTATTCCTAGGCATTTTATTCTCTTTTTGAATGGGAGTTCAATTGTGAATGGGAGTTCACTCATGATTTGCCTCTCTGTTTGTCTATTATTGGTGTACAGGAATGCTTGTAATTTTTGCACATTGATTTTGTGTCCTGAAACTTTGCTGAAGTTGCTTCTGAGCTTAAGGAGATTTGGGGCTGAGATGATGGGGTTTTCTAAATATACAATCATGTCTTCTGCAAAGGGAGACAATTTGACTTCTTCTCTTCCTATTGAAATACCCTTTATTTATTTCTCTTGCCTGCTGCCCTGGCCAGAACTTCCAATACTATGTTGAATAGGACTGATGAGAGAGGCATCCTTGTCTTGTGCCGGATTTCAAAGGGAATGCTTCTAGCTTTTGCCCATTCAGTTTTATATTGGCTGTGGGTTTGTCACAAAGAGCTCTTATTATTTTGAGATACATTCCATCAATACCTTGTTTATTGAAAGTATTTAGCATGAAGGGGTGTTGAATTTTATCGAAGGCCTTTTCTGCATCTATTGAGATAATCATGTGGTTTTTGTCATTGGTTCTGTTTATGTGATGGAATATATTTATTGATTTGCGTATGTTGAACCACCCTTGCATCCCAGGGATGAAGCCAACTTGATTGTGGTGGATAAGCTCTTTAATGTGCTGCTGGATTTGCTTTGCCAGTATCTCACTGAGGATTTTCACATTGATGTTCATCAGGGATACTGTCCTGAAATTTTCTTTTTTTGGTTGTGTCTCTGCCAGGTTTTGGTATCAGGATGATGCTGGCCTCATAAAATGAGTTAGGGAGGAGTCCACTTCTTCTATTGTTTGGAATAGCAAAACAGAGCTTTTTAAAACTCTGTATAACAAGAAAAACAATGTGGGCTAAAATCCTTGAGGGAAAAAAATTACATGTGCAAAAAAATGAAAAAAATACAAGTATTAACAAGTGATTGGTTGTATGAGATACAAGTATGAGTGATTTTTTTTCTTCACAAGTTTCTGAATTTTCTAAATTTTCTAAATTGACTATATACTGATCATTCTCTACTTTAAAATCCTAAAAAAGATATTACGAAATAATTGAAGAATAATCCCCACTCTATCAATGTTTTAGAACACATTACACAAATGATATATTTTGAATAATTTGCCATGCTAACATTTCAATGACATAAATGTTGATAAGTTTATTAAAAAGCATATCAATGATATCTTGCATGCTAAGAAGTTATGAAGTTATTCCACAAATATTTAATAGTAATTCTAATTAAAATTTAATATTTTTGGACCTGTCCATTTGCTTTATTATACTGTCTTTTAGACAAAAGCACATCAGAGGAAAATAAAGCATTATAATAAAATCTCATGTGGGGTCAAAAGTGACATTAATTAACCAGTATGGCTACAAACAATTCTGCCTATTTCCAACAAATCCAAGTCACCCTCAAAAAGCAAAATACATTATCTCTGATAGTAAATAATCATAAAAAAACAAGACATTGAAATCAATTCCAGTGAAGAATCACTTGTCACTGAAACAGGTGCTCAAACTTTACACTTGCCAAAAAGATAAGACTTAGGCAGTACATTACAATTGATTACATCATAATACATTATATGTCTATAGCATAATGTAAAAATACATCTGAATGTTAGTTAACAAGAACTAGCAATAGAACTCACACCTGGATCTCACCAACTTTAATGCTGATACCAAGGGTGACCTATGGGAGAAGCTTGCACCAATCACTGGAGAGCTGCACAAGCAGTGCAAGTACTCAGAGAAGTTGATGGGAGAGATCTGGTAAGAGCTGGAGGAACTGGAGGAACTGCTGGTCCACACGATTTCTCACACCTACAAGGTCAGCTAGCAAATCAGTTACGAGTGAGAGTTACTACCATACCTGTTACTTAGGGCTGACCCGCAAAGGGTCAAAAAGTATGCCTAATACTTCACTTCCTCCTTATAAATCATGCAAAATGTCTCTTGTGGCCAACGCTAACCAGAACAATACAGATGAAGAAATTTTGGAAACATATTTCCACTTTAGTCAAATTAACCAAATATAATGCCACCACAGAAAGAAACAGGTCCCTGCCTGCTATAATTTGGCTTTGTGTCCCCACCCAAATCTCATGCTGAATTGTGATCCTGAGTGCTGGAGGTGGGGCCTGGTAGGAGGTGACTGGATCATGGGGGTGGTTTCTAACAGTTTAGCACCATCCCCCTAGTGCTATCTCGTGATGGAATCCTCATGAGATCTGCTTGTTTTAAAAGTGTATAGCACCTCTCCCTACCTCCACTGCCAGGTGAAGACATGCTTGCTTCCCCTTTGCTTTCCACCATGATTGTTTAAGTTTCCTGAGACTTCCCCAGCCATGCTTCCTGTACAGCCTATGGGACTTTGAGTCAATTAAACCTCTTTTCTTCATAAATTACCCAGTCTCAGGTAGTTCTTTATAGCAGTGTAAGAACGGACTAATACAGTATCCCCATGAAACAATAAGCTGATAAAAAGGTATAAAGAAAGAACAGCTGGACAGAGCAGTAAAATCCCCTAAATCAGTCCAAGGAAATTCCTTCCTCACTCCTACAATGGATAAGGGTCTTAGTTTGCCAATCTACTACTGCCTACCTACATATCCATTAGAAGCCTGATTGCCGGTATGTTACCAATACTCTATAATCAGGGAGAAATATACTGCAAACCCCACAAGTTAGCATTCAGGAAAAAACTTCTAAGGTAAGAACTTAGAAAGTTTGCTTCCAAGATAAAAACTAGAAATAAATAAATAAATAAATAAATAAATAAATAAATAAATAAATAAAATTCAACAGGGACCTTGGTAATAAATTTTAAAACCCTTATCAGCTCCTATCAGATCTTAAAGAATAAAAAATACGAACGTGAGGCCACAGCGCTGTTAACCCTCAAGCAAACAGTCAATAAAATACTTGGGAAGGGGAACATCACACACCCGGGCCTATCATGGGGAGGGGGGAGGGGGGAGGGATTGCATTGGGAGTTATACCTGATGTAAATTACGAGTTGATGGTGCTGACGAGTTGATGGGTGCAGCACACCAACATGGCACAAGTATACATATGTAACAAACCTGCACGTTATGCACATGTACCCTGGAACTTAAAGTATAATAATAAAAAAAAAGATTAAAAAAAAAAAAAGAAAATAAAGAACAATGCAAAAGAAAAAACAGAAAAACAAAACTGTGTGTATGGTAGCATTACAATCAACATTGTAAATATAAGGCAAGAACAGGCTAAGGTAAGGAAAAGAAGGTTCTATCTTCATATTTAAATAGGAATGAGTAAAGTCTTTAGAACTTAAAGGTCTCTGCATTGTTCTGGTTAATTAGAGCCATAAAGAATGTCTGTGGCAGATCAAATGCCTGTCTAATAGAAAAAAAAAAAAACAGAAAGGGAGAAATAATAAAACAAACGCACCTAAATTCTCCTGAGCTGATATAAGGCACAGGTTTTAAAGACTGATAAGAGCCATTCAGGTACCACAGGCATTAAGTTAAAAAAGATCTAAACAACATGATAAATTTCCCAATACTCCAAAGAAACAGAGAAAAAAATCCTACAAACTCAATGAGAGGGAAAAATACAGAAGAATCAAGACTAGTATCGGATTTCTTTTCATTTTCAATATTAAATATCAAAACACAACAGAATAATGACTATAGGTTATAAGGAGAAAAAGATTTTGAACAAAAGAAACGGCCCAAACTATTGTTCAAATGTTGGCAAAATAATAAATTTTCAGACAACAAAGATACAAGAAACATTAATTAATATAACTTTTGTGAATAAATAGCTGATGGACTCAGGCAAAACAAAAAGTTCATTGAATGCAAGCAAAGTTGATGAAAAAAGAAGTCAAGGAAACCCAGTGATATATGATATGATATGATATGATATGATATGATATGATATGAAGCATATTGTAAAACTAATGTAAACTTAATAACAATCTGACAAGAAAAATTAAGATTAACAAAAATCTAAATATGAAGAGGAAGGTAAAAATCAAAAGTACAAGCATATTTGTGTTATTTTGGCTGAAGTCTATAGACACTGATTGTTTATGTTGCTAGGGAAATTCCAAATTATATGTTAAATGTAATAATTTAACACAAATGTTAAATGTTATTTAACTAAGAGTAATTTACTGTTAAAACATATTTTAAAAATAAAATCAGATTAATTATAATTAGAAAATAAAGAATATAATTTAAAAGAAAAATTTCCAAATCTCTAGGGGGAAAAATAAGTTTTTAAAATGTTAATTGATTATGAAAACAAGGGAGGAGAAAAAAGAAAAATATATTAGACAAATAACAGACTGAAAAATAAGATCAAATATACCATGATCTAATTAATGAAATGATTCAATAACCCACTTAACAGGCAAAGACAAAAGACAAGGCTTTTATCTGTATAAATTATGAGAGACAAAATGATTCTAAAATGTTTTTAGGGTTTTACTGTGTCAGGGTCAGAAAGTTTAGTTTTCCATTCAAAAGTCAAAAAAAAAAAAAAAAGATAAATGAAAATTTCTCCTTTGCTGAACCTATGAAACATCTACAGTCCCTATACCATAATTTGTTGAAGAAAGGAGTAAATTCAGTCAAGGTAAACAAAAAGGGTTTACACATGTAAAATCAAGAAAGGATGCCTATGGTTAAGAGCACAAAAGCTAACAGAGGAGAGCTATCCAGACTGCACAACACAGAAAACTGTCCTTCAGAACATCTAGAACTTCTGAGATCCAGGTGGCAGCAAGTTTCCCTAGATCACAACAGACCAAAACATCATTGCTCAGATTGCTAGTAAGCAATCTGTTCATATATTCAGGAGAGCTGGGGGTGGGAGTAGAAGTGGGGATCTATACACTGCAAGCAACTATCTAATGTCAATCTGTGGCTGGGGGGAAAAACAATTAAAATATTTATTTTCACACAAACAACCCCGTGTCTTAAGAAAAATTATTCTTAGCCTAGAACATGGACTTGACCTCTCTATTCTAAGAGCCTCTTAAAAAACACGGGCAAAAAAGGAGAGAGAAGTAGGGAAGATCTGGGGAATGAAACTTTCCTTAGACTTTTTGACATTCAATACTGAAAAACGGCATGGTGATACACACTTCTCAAGAAAATAAAGTGTGGCAAACTAATTTGCTGTCCAGCCAGTATGCTATTTCAACTTAAAACCAAGAATATTTCTGTACATGCAGTAACTCAAGGAATAAAGATCCTAGCAGCCCTTCTTTGTAAAAAGAAGACTACTCTTTACTGTGCTCTTGTCACACTTTAATAGTACCCCCCAAAATTAATGAACCAGTAGAGAAAAAAGCATAAAGTTTTAAAAGAGAAAATGAATGTTTTAAAAATTATGCATGATGAATAAAAACAAAAGATAGTAATAAATAAGAAAACAAGAGATAGTTTTTTATAAATTAGGAATGGAAAAAAGGGGATATAATCCCAGATGAGGAAGGGATTTTTAAAGAGAGAGAACGCCAAGTATAACTTTATTCCAATAAACTTGTGCTAAAATGTTCAGACCCACAAAAATGACCACAGGCCACATTTGGCATAAGTCTATTCCAAAAGATAGAAGACAAGAACTATAGCTTGCCAGCTGGCCAGCATCTAGTCTTTCTCAGAGGGAAACTACAGATTACACAGCAGTCTAGGAGCTATTTTCTCCTCAAGTGACAGCAAAAATATGAGCATATGAGACTGACACATGGGTATAGGGTTAGCTCAAAAGTTCCCTGTCCCACAAGAGCCAATTTCTCTTGTAACATTCCATAAGCAAAGATTCCAGAGCCCCTCCAAGTGACAAGCCATGCACGAGCCTCCACAATCAGAAAAGCCCCAAAACTATGGTTTCTATCACTATTTATAGTTCATCTCTGGTCCCTCCCAGTCCAGCTGTTATTTACTAATCAGGTTTCATTTTTATCATAAAAATGTTTTGCAATAATGTTATTGACACATACTACCTTATCCGGTTACCATGGGAACAGAGCTACATTGTTTAATTGAAGATCAGACACTTAAGCTGTAAGGGAAAGTCGTTTGGCCATGCACCCATAATTCAAAAATCTAGATCAAATCATCCATGAAAATATAAATAATCAAAACTGACTAGGAATAAAAGAAGAAACACCAAATTCTAATATCAAAGAGGAACTATAACAGGTAGTAAAAGATCTAACTCTAAAAAAGGAACCAAAATCCTGATGATTTTACAAATAAGTTAGACCTACCTTCCAAAAATATAGTTCCTATGTCATTTCAACCAACTACAGTAAACAGAAACATATGGGGTATTTCCCAATTCATTTATGAAGCTGACATAATCTCGGTACTAAAACCAGACAAGGCTGGTACAAACTTCAGGCCAATCTCATTTAAAAGCAAAGATTGTACATAAAACATTAAATTGAATCTAGCAGTATATAAAAGAGAATACGCTGTGACCAAAAAGAAGTTTAATTTAGGAATTACAAGGCTGGTTTAAAATTCAATCTTTCTATGTAATCCATTATGAATAAGCAAAATGAGGAAAACATCATATATGCCTTCATTAAATAAAACTTAACTCGTTCTTAATATGAAGATGAATAGCACAGGATGAAAACCAACTTCCTTAATTTGATAGAGAATATCGATTAGAGGCCAAAAACAAAATTCCTACTTCATGATAAAATACCAACTAAAGGCAATTCTTATAAAGTCAGTATTAAAGGTGCTTGGTATCATGGTAGTTATTCAAAACTGTTCAAGAATTTTAGACAATTCAGTAAAATAAAAATAAGAGGTAAGCTATAGGTAAGGAAGAAGACTCATCATTAATTGCAGATATAATCATATCATCAACAGAGGCTACCAGAGACTGACTTTTTTAAATATGCCAACTCAGTTCACAATCACATATAAATGCTGAAAAATATGTAGGTAGTATGTTTAACAACACAGCCAAGTTTAAAAGACAAATTCTAAGAGAATAGAAATACAGAGAAAAATTAAAGCCAGAACAATATAATGTATGATTCTATTTATATGAAATTCTAGAACAGGCAAAACCAATCCATGGAGTAAATAATTAAGAATGGGGGTGGGGATAAAGATTGAATACAAACTTTCTGAAGTAATGGTAATATTCTATATCTTGATAAGGACTTAGATTACATAAGTATATGATCTGTCAAAACTCATTAAATGTACACAAACAAAGATTCCGTTCCAAGATGGCCAAATAGAAACACCTCCGGTTTGTAGCTCCCAGCGTGATTGACGCAGAAGACAGTGATTTCTGCATTTCCAACTGAGGTACGTGGTTCATCTCACTGGGACTGGTTGGACAATGGATGCAGCCCACAGATGGCGAGCTGAAGCAGGGCGGGGTGTTGCCTCACCCAGGAAATGCAAGGGGTCAGGAGATTTCCCTTTCCTAGCCAACAAAGCCATGACAGACTATACCTGGAAAATCGGGACACTCCCACCGAAATACGCACTTTTCCAATGGTCTTAGCAAACGGCACACCAGGAGATTACATCCTGCGCCTGGCTTGGTGGGTCCCATGCCTACGGAGCCTTGCTCACTAGTGCAGCAGTCTGAGATCGACTTGCAAGGCAGCCACCTGGCAAGGGGAGGGGCATCCGCCATTGCTGAGGCTTGAGTTGGTAAACAAAGCAGCCGGGAAGCTCGAACTGGGTGAAGCCCACCGCAGCTCTGCAAGGCCTTCTGCCTCTGTAAACCCCACCTCTGGGGGCAGGGCATAGCTGAACAAAAGGCAGTGGAAACTTTTGCACACTTAAACGCCCGTCTGACAGCTCTGAAGAGAGCAGTGGTCCTCCCAGCACAGTGTTTGAACTCTGAAAATGGACAGACTGCATCCTCAAGTGGGTCCCTGACACCTGTGTAGCCTAACTGGGAGACACCTCCCAGTAGGTGCCATATGACACCTCATACAGGTGTCCCTCTGGGACAAAGCTTACAAGAGGAAGGATAAGGCAGCAATATTTGCTGTTCTGCAATATTTGCTGTTCTGCAGCCTATGCTGGTGATACCCAAGCAAAAAGGATCTGGAGTGGACCTCCAGCAAACTCCAACCGACCTACAGCTGAGGGACCTGACTCTTAGAAGGAAAACTAACAAACAGAAAGGAATAGCATCAACATCAACAAAAAGGACATCCACACCAAAACCCCATCTGTAGGTCACAAGCATCAAAGGCCAAAGGTAGATAAAACCACAAAGATGGGGAGAAACCAGAGGAGAAAAGCTGAAAATTCTAAAGACTAGAGCACCTCTTATCCTTCAAAGGATTGCAGCTCCTTGCCAGCAATGGAACAAAGCTCGACAGAGAATGACTTTGATGAGCTGACAGAAGCAGGCTTCAGAAGGTCAGTAATAACAAACTTCTCTGAACTTAAGGAGGATGTTCGAACCTCTCGCAAGGAAGCTAAACACCTTGAAAAAAGATTAGATGAATGGCTAACTAGAAGAAACAGTGTAGAGAAGATCGTAAATGACCTGATGGAGCTGAAAACCAGGGCATGAGAACTACATGAGGCATGAACAAGCTTCAATAGTCAACTCGATCAAGTGGAAGAAAGGGTATCAGTGATTGAAGATCAAATTAATGAAATAAAGAAAGAGGGGAAATTTAGAGAAAAAAGAGTAAAAACAAATGAACAAAGCGCCAAGAAATATGAGACTATGTGAAAAGACCAAATCTACGTCTGATTGGTGTACCTGAAAATGATGGGGAGAATGGAAACAAGTTGGAAAACACTCTGCAGGATATTATACAGGAGAACTTCCCCAATCCAGCAAGGAAGGCCAACATTCAAATTCAGGAAATACAGAGAACACCACAAAGACACTTCTCGAGAAGAACAATCCCAAGACACACAATTGTCAGATTCACCAAAGTTGAAATGAAGGAAAAAATGTTAAGGGCAGCCAGAGAGAAAGGTAGGGTTACCCACAAAGGGAAGCCCAACAGACTAACAGCGCATCTCTCAGCAAAAACTCTGCAAGCCAGAAGAGACTAGGGGCCAATATTAAACATTCTTAAAGACAGAATTTTCAACCCAGAATTTCATATCCAGCCAAACTAAGCTTCATAAGTGAAGGAGAAATAAAATCCTTTACAGACAAGCAAATGCTGAGAGATTTTGGCACCACCAGGCCTGCCTTACAAGAGCTCCTGAAAGAAGCACTAAACATGGAAAGGAACAACTGGTACCAGCCACTGCAAAAACATGCCAAATTGTAAAGACCATCAATGCTAGGAAGAAACTGCATCAACTAACGGGCAAAATAACCAGCTAACATCATAATGACAGGATCAAATTCACATATAACAATATTAACCTTAAATGTAAATGGGATAAATGCCCCAATCAAAAGACACAGACTGGCAAATTGGATAGAGTCAAGACGCATCAGTGTGCTGTATTCAGGAGACCCATCTCACGTGCAGACACACACATAGGCTCAAAATAAAGGGATAGAGGAAGATCTACCAAGCAAATGAAAGTAAAAAAAAAAAAAGCAGGGGCTGCAATCCTAGCCTCTGATTAAACAGACTTTAAAACAACAAAGATCAAAAGGGAGAAAGAAGGCCATTACATAATGGTAAAGGGATCAATTCAACAAGAAGAGCTAACTATCCTAAATATATACGCACCCAATACAGGAACACCCAGATTCATAAAGCAAGTCCCTAGAGACTTACAAAGAGACTTATCGACTGCCGCACAATAATAATGGGAGACTTTCACACCCCACTGCCAATATGAGACAGATCAACAAGACAGAAGGCTAACAAGGATATCCAAAAGTTGAACTCAGCCCTGCACCAAGCAGACCTAATAGACATCTACAGAACTCTCCACCCCAAATCAACAGAATATACATTCTTCTCAGCACCACATCGCTCTTATTACAAAACTTATCACATAGTTGGAAGTAAAGCACTCCTCAGCAAATATAAAAGAACAGAAATCACAACAAACAGTCTCTCAGACCACAATGCAATCGAATTAGAACTCAGGATTAAGAAACTTACTAAAACCACACAACTACATGGAAACTGAACAACCTGTTCCTAAATGACTACTGGATAAATAATGAAATGAAGGCAGAAATAAAGATGTTCTTTGAAACCAATGAGAACAAAGATGCAACGTACCAGAATCTCTGGGACACATTTAAACCAGTGTGTAGAGGGGAATTTATAGCACTAAACGTGCACAAGAGAAAGCAGAAAAGATCTAAAATCAACACCCTAACATCACAATTAAAAGAATGAGAGATGTAAGAGCAAACAAATTCAAAAGCAAGCAGAAGGCAAGAAATAACTAAGATCAAAGCAGAACTGAAGGAGATGGAGACACAAAAAACCCTTCAAAAAAAGCAATGAACCTAGGAGCTGGTTTTTACAAAAGATCCACAAAATGAATAGACCGCTAGCAAGACTAACAAACAAGAAAACAGAGAAGAGTCAAATAGATGCAATAAAAAATGATAAAGGGGATATCACCACCAATCCCACAGAAATACAAATTACCATCAGAGAATACTATAAACACCTCTACACAAATAAACTAGAAAATCTACAAGAAATGGATAAACTCCTGGAAATATACACCCTCCCAAGACTAAACCAGGAAGAAGTTGAATCTCTGCATAGACCAATAACAGGCTCTGAAACTGAGGCAATAATTAATAGCCTACCAACCAAAAAAAGTCCAGGACCAGTCGGATTCACAGCCAAATTCTACCAGAGGTACAAAGAGGAGCTGATACCAACCCTTCTGAAAATATTCCAATCAACAGAAAAAGAGGGAATGCTCCTTAACTCATTTTATGAGGCCAGTATCATCCCGATACCAAAGCCTGGCAGAGACACACACAAAAAAGAGAATTTTACACCAATATCCCTGATGAACATCCATGTGAAAATCCTCAATAAAATACTGGCAAACCGAATCCAGCAGCACATCAAAAAGCTTATCTACCAAGATCAAGTCCGCTTCATCCCTGGGATGCAAGGCTGGTTCAACAAATGCAAATCAATAAACATAATCCATCACATAAACAGAACCAATAACAAAAACCACATGATTATCTCAATAGATGCAGAAAAGCCTTCGACAAAATTCAACAGCCCTTCATGTCAAAAACTCAAGAAACTAGGTATTGATGGAACATATTTCAAAATAATAAGAACTATTTACGACAAACCCACAGCCAACATCATACTGAATGGGCAAAAACTGGAAGCATTCCCTTTGAAAACTTCCACAAGACAGGAATGCCCTCTCTCACCACTCCTACTCAACATAGTGTTGGAAGTTCTGGCCAGGGCAATCAGGCAAGAGAAAGAAATAAAGGGTATCCAGTTAGGAAAAGAGGAAGTCAAATTGTCCCTGTTTGCAGATGACATGATTGTATATTTACAAAACCCCATTATATCAGCCCAAAATATACTTAAGCTGATAAGCAACTTCAGCAAAGTCTCAGGATGCAAAATCAACATGCAAAAATCACAAGCATTCCTATACACCAATAACAGACAAATAGAGTGCCAAATCATGAGTGAACTCCCATTCACAATTGATACAAAGAGAATAAAATGCCTAGGAATCCAACTTACAAGGGATGTGAAGGAATTCTTCAAGGAGAACTAAAACCACTGCTCAACGAAATAAAAGAGAACACAAATGGAAGAACATTCCATGCTCATGGATAGGAAGAATCGGTATCGTGAAAATGGCCATACTGCCCAAGATAATTCACAGATTCAATGCCATCCCCATCAAGCTACCAAGGACTTTCTTCACAGAATTGGAAAACACTACTTTAAAGTTCATATGGAACCAAAAAAGAGCCCGCATTGCCAAGACAATCCTAAGCCAAAAGAACAAAGCTGGAGGCATCACACCACCTGACTTCAAACTATATTACAAGACGACAGTAACCAAAACAGCATGGTACTGGTACCAAAACAGTTATAGACCAATGGAACAGAACAGAGCCCTCAGAAATAACACCACACATCTACAATCATCTGATCTTTGACAAACCTGACAAAAACAAGAAATGGGGAAAGGATTCCCTATTTAATAAGTGGTGCTAGGAAAACTAGCTAGCCATATGTAGAAAGCTGAAACTGGATCCCTTCCTTACACCTTATACAAAAATTAACTCAAGATGGATTAAAGACTTAAATGTTAGACCTAAAACCATAAAAACCCTAGAAGAAAACCTTTGCAATACCATTCAGGACACAGGCATGGGCAAGGACTTCATGACTAAAACACCAAAAGCAATGGCAACAAGAGCCAAAATAGACAAATGGGATATAATTAAACTAAAGAACTTCCGCAGAGCAAAAGAAACTACCATCAGAGTGAACAGGCAATCTACAGAATGGGAGAAAATTTTTGCAATCTACTCATCTGATAAAGGGCTAATATCCAGAATCTACAAAGAACTTAAACAAATTTACAAGAAAAAAACAAACAACCCCATCAAAAAGTGGGCAAAGGATATGAACAGACACTTCTCAAAAGAAGACATTTATGCAGCCAACAGACACATGAAAAAAGGCTCATCATCACTGTTCATCAGAGAAATGCAAACCAAAACCACAATGAGATACCACCTCATGCCAGTTAGAATGGCAATCATTAAAAAGTCAGGAAACAACAGATGCTGGCGAGGAAGTGGAGAAATAGAAATGCTTTTATACTGTTGGTGGGACTGTAAACTAGTTCAACCATTGTGGAAGACAGTGTGGCGATTCCTCAAGGATCTAGAACTACAATTACCATTTGACCCAGCAATCCCATTACAGGATATATACCCAAAGGATTATAAATCATGCTACTATAAAGACATGTGCACACGTATGTTTACTGTGGCACTATTCACAATAGCAAAGACTTGGAACCAACCCAAATCTCCATCAATGATAGACCAGATTAAGAAAATGTGGCAAATATACAACGTGGAATACTATGCAATCACGAAAAAGGATGAGTTCATGTCCTTTGCAGGGACATGGATGAAGCTGGAAACCATCATTCTCAGCAAACTATCATAAGGACAGAAAACCAAACACTGCACGTTCTCACTCATAGGTGGGAAGTGAACAATGACAACACTTGGACATAGGGCAGGGAACATTATACACGGGGGCCTGTCATGGGATGGGGGAAGGGGGAGGGATAGCATTAGGAGAAATACCTAATGTAAATTACGAGTTAATGGGTTCAGCAAACCAACATGGCACATGTATACCTATGTAACAAACCTGCACGTTGTGCACATGTACCCTAGGACTTAAAATATAATTTTTAAAAATGAAAAAAAAAATGCCTATCAAAAAAATGTACACAAACTTTATTTCATTTCAATGTAAATTTTACCTCAAAATAAATTAAACTCTACGTAATGATACATTCGAGGAAGTATTTAAAGTATAGTGTCTGCAACTTATTTTGAAATGCACCAAAGAGAGGGTGAACCACTAGACTGACAGAAGGATGTTTAGATGGATACATATATGAAAAACCAAACAAAGCAGGCTTTTAATTGTGGACTCTAGGTCAGGGGCAGCAAACCGTAGTCTGTGGGCCAAATCCGCCACTTTTTGTTATGGCCCATGAGCTAAGAACAGTTTTAACCTTTAAAAAGGGTGAGAGGCCAGGTGCAATGGCTCACGCCTGTAATTCCAGCACTTTGGGAGGTCAAGGTGGGTGGATCGCCTGAGATGAGGACTTCAAGACCAGCCTGACCAACAGAGTGAAACTCCGTCTCTACTAAAAATACAAAAAATTAGCTTGGCATGGTGGCGGGTGCCTGTAATCCCAGCTACTCAGGAGGCTGAGGCAGCAGAATCACTTGAACCCAGGAGGCGGAGGTTGCAGTGAGCTGAGATCATGCCATTTCACTCCAGCCTGGGCAACAACAGTGAAACTCCGTCTTGGGGGAAAAAAAAAAAAAGGTGAGAATAAGTTAAAACAATAATTCATGATGTGAAATATAAAATTCAAATGTCAGTGTCAATAAATAAAGTTTTGTTGGAACACAGTCATATTCATTTAGGTATTCATAGCTGCTTCTACACTACAGTGGGACAGCTGATTAATTCCAACAGGCACTATAGGGCCCTTGAAGCCTAAAATATCTGTTTTCTGGCCCTTTTCAGATAAAGTTTGCCTACCCCTGCTCTAGATAGTGAGAATACAAGTAAGTGTTCACTGTAAAAGTCTTCCAACATTTCTGTAGGTTTGATATTTTTTAATAGGATATTGAAAAATATCAAAGCAATAATTATAAGCTGAGTCTACAGTGGATTACTGGGGAGGGAAGGGGAGTTCTATCAGTTCTAAGTGCTGCAACCAGCTTTTTGAAAACCTGTTTGGACAAAGTCATAAGCTTGGAGGTATAAAAGGTTAAAAAAAAAAAACAACTGTAAAGACTAGTAAAAAGCTAGGAAGGTATAACAAATGCTCTGTCCATTAAAAATGGGCTAAAAACATTCTATTCATCGGCCAATAAAAATGTCAAGGAAGCTTACTATTATGTAAAGTGTTGGATGAGAAAACGAAAAGTTTTTTAAGTATCTATGAGAAATCAAGTATCAATCCTTTCCTCATTTTCAGTTGAATATTGCATTTCGTAAAGCTACCATAAGAAAGTACTACAAATTAGGTGGCTTAAAACAACAGAAATTTATTTTCTCATACTTCAAATCAAGATGTTGACAGGGCCAAGTGCCGTCTGAAGGCTCTAAGGAAGAATTTTTCCTTGCCTCTTCCTAGTTATTTGCGGTTACCCACAAACTTTGGCATTCCTTGGCTTGTAGCTGCATCACTCCAATCTCTGCCTACATCTTCACATAACTTTCTTCCTGTGTGTCTGGATCTCAGTCAAAATTTCTCTCTTCTCATACGTCATTGGATTCAGGGTCCACCCTAATCAAATATTACCTCATCTTAACTTGATTACATCTGCAGAGACCCTAATTCTAAATAAGATCACACCCACAGGTACTACTGGCTAGGACTTCAGTATCTCTTTTGGAAGGAGACAATTCGACCCACACAAAAAGACTAGGCTTCCTATTTCACTGAGAACCTGGAGTCAAGAGACTTTCCAAATGTCACCAGATCTACACATCAAACACAGTACACAGGCAACTGCCTATACTTATGTTATGAACCAGTAAGTGATCCATGTTCTTAAAGTTAAACCCTCTTTTTGTATACTAGATCCTACCTTATTCTCAATTACTTAATGACATCACTCCAGCAATTTTAACCTTTCTCTCCTACATCATCAATTTCTCTCTCTACTATTTCCTATCAGCATGCAAACATATTTCTCCTATCTTAACACTGAAAGCAAAACAATTTAAAAACTTTTGACCCCCACCTCTGCTTCAATTTATCTGAATTCTTTAAAGCAAACTCCTCAGAAGAATCACCTACACTTACTGCTTCTAATCTGGCTTTTATTTTCACCACTTTACCAAAATTGCTCTTATACAGATAAGAAATGAGTTGTTGCTAACTCCGACAGTAAATTATTGATCTTCTTTTATGTACCTATCAGCAGCATTTGACATATTGATTCCTCCCTCCTTGGAATATTTTCTTCATCTGGATTCCAGAGTTATACACTCTTGGTATCAAAGTTTTTTGATACCAACACTCCTGGTATCAAAACTAGACAAGAAACATTTTTTGATGTTTTAGAAGTGCACCAAATATGGTACTTTTAAGAAATTATTTGATGTTACAATATGAATTTTATCAAGAAGATCGGCAAGCAGGCAATTGATTCTGATCAAAGAAGTTCCCTTAAACTAATACTTAAATTAAGGACTGAATTTCATGTAAAACTATTTCAACAAACACTATTTCCTAGAAGTCCTTCACAATAATTTAACACAATATTTCTGCTTCAGAAACCCCAACACTGGCATATTCAATCTCTAGCATCATGAAAAAGACTCAAGATCCTACATTAAAGTTGTGGCTAGGTGTGTGCACGCATGCACATACATATGTACACATGCAACTGAAAAGGAGAAATTCTTAGCAAATGGCAAATTTGGTCCATATGCATTTCTTCGAGATCTTGAAGATACTGTCATTATAGGGGGATTAATTTAACCTCTGGTAAAGTTCTTGGCTTTTCTAAGCCCTGGTAGTCTTGTTTTGTTTTGCTTTAGTTGTACTATTGTTTTAGCTGCTTGTATTTGCTTTAGTTGTATTGTTTGTTTGTTTTGGTTTGGTTGTAACACATGTATACAAAGTTCTGTGGCAACAAAAATATGACAGTACAGTAATCACAGTTTGGAACTGCATCAATTCTAAACAATATACATGTGATTGTCCTCATAGGATTAGCACTATGAGGTACTACTTCCTGCAACCATTCCTGCTCAACACCTGCTTGTTTTATAGCAGTGAAATATAAAAGAAAAATAAATTAAAGGTTAAGTTAAAAGGAAGATAAGATTTTAAATGTCATATTGATAACTTTAAGTTTTATGACTATATGACCATCAAATTTATCTCTGGAGATTTAAACATGAGATAATGTTCTAAAATGAAGATTTTACCTAATTGCTTAACTTAAAACTAGAGATCATCTCTGACATTTTCATCTTTTTGACAAAATTCTCATGAGATTTTCATAAAGATTCAATGCAAAAGCCTTACTGAGGAAGGCCGGGCAAAAAGGAATTCATCCTCTTGTTAGTCTCAGGTTACCACCTCATCTCATTCAATTTTATAAGATTCACATACTAATGAGGATGCAACATCAGAAACGAATCTCCGAGGAGGGGACCATGAAGGAATAACTTGAAACAATGAAAATTATGAGGGAAAAAAATAGATGCTTTCAAAAGACCTCAAAGCATGCTATATCCATGTCTACAGCTTTGACTTTTGCTCCAAAATACTTACATGGTACTGATCCTTTATTTTGATTCATATTTAATATCCCACCTTCCCTTGCATGTCCATAAACTGGCAACTGTCCATTTTTAATACTACAAATCCAACCTTCCTCATATTTTTATGGCTATACCTTGAAAACTATCAGGTCCTTAAGAATAGAAGCTATGCCTTATTCATTTTTAATTCCTAGTATTTAGCATGATTCCTAGATATAACAGGTCCTCAACAGGTATTTGCTAAATAAATACATTACCTTATTATATTGATGAGATTACAGTCACATTATTCAACAGGGTTAATCAAAACATTTGGCTGGCCTTCAAAATATTTTACTATTAGTTTTATTGTTGGTAATCTTTACTCTCAAGATTATGACTAATGAGAATATTTTCACCCGTACAGCTAGCTTAACTTGATTCCGAGGATATAACATGTACTTTAGAGGTTTGAGTTTTCAAGGCAACTGCCTAATAAAACTTTGGTTTGCGTAGGTTATTAATCATCATTAACATCCTCCTCTACCTCCTTATTTTGCCTGAAATCAGGACGTGTATAGTGTAAGAAAATGGCTCAGTTTCATGATCCAAATGATCTGAATTCCCCATAGACCTGATATTTTAAAGTGAACTTATCCATTATTGAGGTTTTTCTCATTGTTTCTAATTTCTGAAACTCTCTTCATTAAAACAGCTACCCCAAAAGGTGGGTAGGTGAAATCTATATTGTACTTGATATGAACATTCTGAAGATATAAAATATTTGAAGACTTAAGGGCCTTCTTAAAATACCACTGCTTCCAGCTTTGACACAATAACTAGGACAAGATTTTCCTCTTGCAATAAACAAATGGCAAATTGGACAAAATATATAATGCAATTGATTTCACATAATCAACATCAGACAAGACAAACATGTGATCCCTTACTCAAGAAACAAACAAGGTGAGCTTTATAGTCACTCCTTCTACCTATAGGTACTTTCTAGATCTACTAAAGAGGAGAAAACAAGGAGAGTATGAGCTTGCAAATAGATAACAATTAAAAATTAGCAGAAACACATGGGATTGTGCCGCGCAAATTACCAAAAATGAGAGATCTACAGAGAAAAAAGGTCCAGAAATCTGTATGGGTTTCCTTCAGTATCTTTTTGACTACTAACTATTCACATGAATACAGCAGAACTCCATGAGACTGAGCAAATAAGAACCAGGAAGCTGCAATCAGAAAAATTCCCAGAATGCAAACAGACCTGGGAGAGAGGAAGAAACTCACTGAATGCTCAGGGCATTCAGTGGAGAACAGAGAAGAGTAACACCTTTGGAATAGGGCTAAAGTAACCCTAGATTGTAAGTGGAGCAGGACAAGCTGCAGACAAAACCCCTCAGACACGGAGTTAAAGAAGGAAGGGCTTTATTCGGCTGGGAGCTTCAGCAAGACTCATGTCTCCAAAAACCGAGCTCCCAAAGTAAGCAATTCCTGTCCCTTTTCAGGGCTTACAACTCTAAAGGGGTCCACGTGAGAGGGTCATGATCAATCGATCTGACCGACTGAGCAAGCAGGGCGTACGTGACTGGGGGCTGGATGCATCGGTAATCAGAACGGAACAGAACAGGGATTTTTCACAATGCTTTTCCACACAATGTCTGGAATCTTCTTTAACCAGGTCCAGGGCACGGCACCGGGCTGTCTGCCTATGGATTTCATTTCTGTCTTTTAGTTTTTACTTCTTCTTTCTTTGGAGGCAGAAATTGGGCATAAGACAGTATGAGGGTGGTCTCCTCCCTCATAAGCACCCTAACAAAGCATGACGAGTTGATGGGTGCAGCACACCAACATGGCACAAGTATACATATGTAACAAACCTGCACGTTATGCACATGTACCCTACAACTTAAAGTATAATAATAATAAATAAATTAAAAAAATAAAAAAATAAAATAAAAAAAAAAAAAAACAAGTCTTGGGGGGGCGGAGCAAGATGGCCGAATAGGAACAGCTCCAGTCTCCAACTCCCAGCGCGAGCGACACAGAAGACCAGTGATTTCTGCATTTTCAACTGAGGTACTGGGTTTATCTCACTGGGGAGTGCCAGACGATCGGTGCTGGTCAGCTGCTGCAGCCCGACCAGCGAGAGCTGAAGCAGGGCGAGGCATTGCCTCACCTGAGAAGCGCAAGGGGGAAGGGAATCCGTTTTCCTAGCCAGGGGAACTGAGACACACAACACCTGGAAAATCAGGTAACTCCCACCCCAATACTGCGCTTTAAGCAAACAGGCACACCAGGAGATCATATCCCACACCTGGCCGGGAGGGTCCCACACCCATGGAGCCTCCCTCATTGCTAGCACAGCAGTCTGTGATCTACCAGCAAGGCAGCAGCGAGGCTGGGGGAGGGGCGCCTGCCATTGCTGAGGCTTAAGTAGGTAAACAAAGCTACTGGGAAGCTCGAACTGGGTGGAGCTCACAGCAGCTCAAGGAAACCTGCCTGTCTCTGTAGACTCCACCTCTGGGGACAGGGCAATAACAAACGCAGCCGAAACCTCTGCAGACGCAAACGACTCTGTCTGACAGCTTTGAAGAGAGCAGTGGATCTCCCAACACGAAGGCTGAGATCTGAGAAGGGACAGACTCCCTGCTCAAGTGGGTCCCTGACCCCTGAGTAGCCTAACTGGGAGACATCCCCCACTAGGGGCAGTCTGACACCCCACACCTCACAGGGTGGAGTACACCCCTGAGAGGAAGCTTCCAAAGAAAGAATCAGACAGGTACACTCGCTGTTCAGAAATATTCTATCTTCTGCAGCCTCTGCTGCTGATACTCAGGCAAACAGGGTCTGGAGTGGACCTCAAGCAATCTCCAACAGACCTACAGCTGAGGGTCCTGACTGTTAGAAGGAAAACTATCAAACAGGAAGGACACCTACACCAAAACCCCATCAGTACATCACCATCATCAAAGACCAGAGGCAGATAAAACCACAAAGATGGGGAAAAAGCAGGGCAGAAAAGCTGGAAATTCAAAAAATAAGAGCGCATCTCCCCCGGCAAAGGAGCGCAGCTCATCGCCAGCAACGGATCAAAGCTGGACGGAGAATGACTTTGACGAGATGAGAGAAGAAGGCTTCAGTCCATCAAATTTCTCAGAGCTAAAGGAGGAATTACGTACCCAGCGCAAAGAAACTAAAAATCTTGAAAAAAAAGTGGAAGAATTGATGGCTAGAGTAATTAATGCAGAGAAGGTCATAAACGAAATGAAAGAGATGAAAACCATGACACGAGAAATACGTGACAAATGCACAAGCTTCAGTAACCGACTCGATCAACTGGAAGAAAGAGTATCTGCGATTGAGGATCAAATGAATGAAATGAAGCGAGAAGAGAAACCAAAGAAAAAAGAAGAAAAAGAAATGAACAAAGCCTGCAAGAAGTATGGGATTATGTAAAAAGACCAAATCTACGTCTGATTGGGGTGCCTGAAAGTGAGGGGGAAAATGGAACCAAGTTGGAAAACACTCTTCAGGATATCATCCAGGAGAACTTCCCCAACCTAGCAGGGCAGGCCAACATTCAAATCCAGGAAATACAGAGAATGCCACAAAGATACTCCTCGAGAAGAGCAACTCCAAGACACATAATTGCCAGATTCACCAAAGTTGAAATGAAGGAAAAAATCTTAAGGGCAGCCAGAGAGAAAGGTCTGGTTACCCACAAAGGGAAGCCCATCAGACTAACAGCAGATCTCTCGGCAGAAACTCTCCAAGCCAGAAGAGAGTGGGGGCCAATATTCAACATTCTTAAAGAAAAGAATTTTAAACCCAGAATTTCATATCCAGCCAAACTAAGTTTCATAAGTGAAGGAGAAATAAAATCCTTTACAGATAAGCAAATGCTTAGAGATTTTGTCACCACTAGGCCTGCCTTACAAGAGACCCTGAAGGAAGCACTAAACATGGAAAGGAACAACAGGTACCAGCCATTGCAAAAACATGCCAAAATGTAAAGACCATCGAGGCTAGGAAGAAACTGCATCAACTAACGAGCAAAATAACCAGTTAATATCATAATGGCAGGATCAAGTTCACACATAACAATCTTAACCTTAAATGTAAATGGACTAAATGCTCCAATTAAAAGACACAGACTGGCAAACTGGATAAAGAGTCAAGACCCATCAGTCTGCTGTATTCAGGAGACCCATCTCACACGCAGAGACATACATAGGCTCAAAATAAAGGGATGGAGGAAGATTTACCAAGCAAATGGAGAACAAAAAAAAGCGGGGGTTGCAATACTAGTCTCTGATAAAACAGACTTTAAACCATCAAAGATCAAAAGAGACAAAGAAGGCCATTACATAATGGTAAAGGGATCAATTCAACAGGAAGAGCTAACTATCCTAAATATATATGCACCCAATACAGGAGCACCCAGATTCATAAAGCAAGTCCTTAGAGACTTACAAAGAGACTTAGACTCCCATACAATAATAATGGGAGACTTCAACACTCCACTGTCAACATTAGACAGATCAACGAGACAGAAAGTTAACAAGGATATCCAGGAATTGAACTCATCTCTGCAGCAAGCAGACCTAATAGACATCTATAGAACTCTCCACCCCAAATCAACAGAATATACATTCTTCTCAGCACCACATCGTACTTACTCCAAAATCGACCACGTAATTGGAAGTAAAGCACTCCTCAGCAAATGTACAAGAACAGAAAGTATAACAAACTGTCTCTCAGACCACAGTGCAATCAAACTAGAACTCAGGACTAAGAAACTCAATCAAAACCGCTCAACTACATGGAAACTGAACAACCTGCTCCTGAATGACTACTGGGTACATAACGAAATGAAGGCAGAAATAAAGATGTTCTTTGAAACCAATGAGAACAAAGATACAACATACCAGAATCTCTGGGACACATTTAAAGCAGTGTGTAGAGGGAAATTTATAGCACTAAATGCCCACAAGAGAAAGCAGGAAAGATCTAAAATTGACACTCTAACATCGCAATTAAAAGAACTAGAGAAGCAAGAGCAAACACATTTGAAAGCTAGCAGAAGCCAAGAAATAACTAAGATCAGAGCAGAACTGAAGGAGATAGAGACACAAAAAACTCTCCAAAAAATCAATGAATCCAGGAGTTGGTTTTTTGAAAAGATCAACAAAATTGACAGACCACTAGCAAGACTAATAAAGAAGAAAAGAGAGAAGAATCAAATCGACGCAATTAAAAATGATAAAGGGGATATCACCACCGACCCCACAGAAATACAAACTACCATCAGAGAATACTATAAACACCTCTACGCAAATAAACTGGAAAATCTAGAAGAAATGGATAATTTCCTGGATAATATACCTGATGTAAATGACGAGTTGATGGGTGCAGCACACCAACATGGCACATGTATACATATGTAACAAACCTGCACGTTATGCACATGTACCCTACAACTTAAAGTATAATAATAATAAATAAATTAAAAAAAAAAAAAAAGAAAAAAAGAGATTATGGTGTAAGGAACGGAAGGAAAAAAAGTGAACAAAAATTGTCAAAGCCTCAAAAAACAGGGAGAGCACCAAGTATTCCTCTCCAGTAGAGGAAAGAAAAAAGCAGAAAGGTTATTTGAGGAAATAACAGCCAAAAACTTCCCGAATTTAGTGAAAAACATTAATCCACACATCAGAAAGTTCAGCAAATTCCAAGCAGGATAAACTCAAAGAGATTTATACCTATACATATCACAATAACACTGAAATAAGGGTGGGAAAAAGTAAATGATCATCTAAATAAGTGCTGAAGGAGCATTTGACAAAAATTCTAATATTGTAATTTCACTTTTTTTTTTTTTTTTTTTTGGAGACAGAGCCTTGCTCTGTTACCCAGGCTGGAGTGCAGTGGCACAGTCTCAGGTCACTGCAACTTCTGCCTCCCAGATTCAGTGATTCTCCCGCCTCAGCCTCTCGAGTAGCTGGGATTACAGGCGCCCACCACCGTGCCCAGCTAATTTTTTTTATTTTTAGCAAAGGCAGGCGTTTCACCATGTTGGCCAGGCTGGTCTTGAACTCCTGATCTCAAGTGATCCACTCGCCTCAGTCTCCCAAAGTGCTGGGATTACAGGCATGAGCCACTGCGCCTGGCCAATTTCACTCTTTATTTAATGAAGTTCTAGCTGGGGCAATTAAACAAGAAACAAATCAAAAGGCATCCATATTGAAAAGGAAGAAGTAAAATTTTCTCTATTTGCAGATGATGGTCTTATATATTGAAAATCTTGAAGAATCCACAAAAAAACTATTAGGGGAAGTAAACTAGTTCAGCAAGACTGTAAAATACAAGTTCCACATACAAATGTCAGTTTGCTTCTATACACTATCAATGAAAAATTCAAATATGAAATTAAGAAAGCATTTCCATTAACAATTTTACAACAGCATTAAAAATGATAAATTACACAGGAATAAATTAAATAAAACAAGTGCAATTTTATACTTCAAAAGTGAAAAAACATTATTGAAATAAATTTTTTTAAAACTAAATGAACAGAAAGACTTCCCACATTAATGGATTGGAAGAAAATATTGTAAAGATGGCAATATTCCCCACTTGATCTACAGTTTCAACACAGTACCAATAAAATTCTCAGCTGACTTATTCACAGAAAAATAACAAGCTGATCCTAAAATTCACATGGAAATGTAAGGGACACTGAATAGTCGAAACAATCTCAAAAAGAAAAGTAGAGAGAACCATACTTCCTGATTTCAAACTTACTACAGTAATCTAATTTATTCAATACAAATCTAATAAACTGTAAAACTGATACAGTAATCTACAGTAAGTTACAGTAATCAAGACAGTGTTATACTGGTATACGGATAGACATATAGATCAATGAAACAGAAGTGAGAGTCCAGCAATAAACCCAAACATCTGTAGTCAATTGATTTTTGACAAGAATCTGAAGACCACTTCAGTGGGAAAAGCATAGTCATTTCCAGAAATAATGCTGAGACAACAAGACATCTGCACGCAAAAAAACTGAACTCCTACTCGCATCATATTTAAAAAAAAAAAAATTACTCAAAATGGATCAAAGAGAACAAAGAGCAGAAAATAGCTGTCTAGGGATATTGGATGCCAGTTCTCCTCAGAGACAAGACCAAAGGTATCAGTGAATAGACACATTCCAAAAGGAAAACTAAAGGAAGGGAGCAGGATCTGTTGGAATGCCTAAAGGAAGAAGCTGGGGTGCAAAAAAAGGAAAGCAGAATGAGGATAATAGAAATTGACACCCAAGAAACTCAGAGTCCCATGGAAAGGGTAGGTGGGGGTGCTTCTCCACTCCCCTCACCTCTGTGACAGTCTGCCGACCACCAAACTGTTTAGAAGACTCTTTGTCCTCATGACTCAGGGCAACACTATTGGTGGCGATTTGAGTACTTACCAGGAATAGAGAACCAGGTGACCAGCTTGCACAGATGTGCCTACATTCCCTTCAAACCTGAACTGAGACAGTGGGTGCCATGATGGTTGTGTACCCATGGTGCCACAACCTTGCCTAGGAATCTCCACCCATGGTGCCAATGGTATCTCCAACCTTGAGCCACTGTCTCACCAGATGCACCACAAATACACCCATAACCCACTCTGACTTTGGCAAGCACAGGGGACCAGAAGCTCCCCAGGGAGCTGTGGTACCCCAAAGATCTAACCCTAAGCCTGTCCCACCACTAAAGGTGGAGGGAAGTACAACTCACCAAAGCCCAACTTGGGACAAAGGAAACGAGTGCAGCACCAACCACTGAATGGGCCAGCACTGACACCCAGGAACAGACGCGGAGAGAGGGTCATCTCCCGGCCTCCCCTAGTACACTGTTGTGGAAGCAGCAGTGTTCTTCCTGCCACAGGCTAGTGGGCATGCCTCAAAGAAAGTGTCTTTTGTGCTTGTCATGGTAGCTCCATTGCAAAGAAAGTCAGTCCAAGACCACTCAGGCTTTCACAAAGGGCAAGCTGACCACCACCTTCTTACAAAAAGTGGCAGCACCCCGGCAACAGAGGACAGAACACAGAGTTGACTGCCCTGGACTGGGAATAAAGGCTCTGCCTCCTCAGCCCCATTTTAGTAGTAGTAGTCAGAAAGGCTTATCTGTGGCCCACAGCCACACTGAATCCAGGGACAACTGAAGGTTATGAGCCCTGCAACAAGGGCATGATAAAGAAGCAAATCACATTCCTAAGGGCTCAAGATGAAGAGCTGATGCACCCCCTGCCCCTTCTCCCAAGACCTTAGTGCACCCCCTCACGATTTTCTCACCAACCCCATCAGGGTGGGCACATCCACATGGCACAAAGCCTACCTGCCGGCTCTTATTTTTAAGTGCCATCTACTGGATTATACCCAGAACTGCACCATGAAATTAAAAACCTACTACCAAAAGAGCTTGGTGTTAGTCCACGAGATAAGATTCCAGAGACCTCCACACCATCAGGCCCACAGAAGATAGTGTGTCAGCCCTTATATCCAATATATCGCTACAACAAGCAGCATCTGAGAAAGCCACCACACAGAAACTACCCACAACCAAGGAGCCCAAACAGCCTTGGTCCCCCGAAAGCACCCAGAAACGAAGCCAAACAATCATACACCATATACACCACAGTAATACCCTCAAGGAAAAAAAGAATTAAAAAAGCAAAAAGCCCCGACAAAACAATAGCAAATCCAAAAATAAGAAGTGACAATACCTCAGATGAGAAGGAATCAGCAGAAGAATTCAAGCAGTACAAAAAGGCAGAGTGTTTTGACACCTCCAAAGGATAGTACTACCCCTCTAGCAATGGACCCTAACCAGACTGAAATGTCTCAAATAACAGATGAAAAATTCAAAATATGGATTGCAAGGAAACTCACTGAGATCCAGAGAAAGCTGAAATCTAATACAAAGAAACCAGAAAAACAATTTAGGATATGAAAGATGAGATAGCTATATTAAGAAAAAACCAAGTGGAACTTCTGGAATTGAAAAATTAAGTACAGGATTTTCAAAACACAATGGGAAGCTTTAACAATAGACTAGACCAAGCAGAAGAAGGAATTTCAGAGCTTGAATACTAGTCTTTCAAATTAACCCAGTCACACAAAAATAAACAAAAAAGAACTTTAAGAAACAAAGCCTTCAAGAACTATGGGATTATATAAAGTGGCCAAACCTATGACAAACTGGCATTCCTGAGAGAGAAAAAGAAAAAGTAAGAAACTTAGAAAACATACTTAAGGAAAACATTCAGGAAAATTTCCCTAATCTTGCAAAAGAGGTCAACACCCAGAGAAAGGAATTAAGAGAACTACTAAAAAGTAGGCAAAGGACATGAACAGACACTTCAAAAGACAGACGAGTAGCCAACAAACATATGAAAAAATGCCCAACATCACTAATCATCAGAGAAATACAAATCAAAACCATAATGAAATATAATCTCACACCAGTCAGCTATTATTGAAAAGTTAAAAAATAATAGATGCTGGAGAGGCTGCAGACAAAAGGAAACATTTATACACTGTTGGTGGGAATGGAAAGTAATTCAGCCACTATGAAAAGCAGTTTAGAGATTTTTCAAAGACATAAAAATAGAACTACCATTAGACCCAGCAATCCCATTATGAAGGTATATAACTACTGGAAAATAAACCCTTTTACAAAAAAATATATATATATATGCTCATATGCACATTGCAGCCCTGTTCACAATAACAAAAACATGGAATCAACCTAGATGCCCATCAATGGTGGACTGTATAAAGAAAATGTGTACATATACACCATGGACTCCTATGCAGCCATAAAAAAGAACTAAATCATGTCCTTAGCAGCAACTTGGATACAACTGGAAGACACTATCCTAAATTAACATAGAAACAGAAAACCAAATGCCACATGTTCTCACTTATAAGTGGGAGTCAAACATTGGGTACACATGGACATAAAGAAGGGAGAAAAAGACACTAGAGACTACTAAAGAGGAGACAGATGGAGGTGGGGTAAAGGCTGAAAGACTACCTACTGGGTACCACAATCAGTACCAGGGTGATGGAATCAATCATATCCCAAACCTAAGCATCATGCAATATGCCCATTTAAGAAACCTGCAGATGTGCCCCCGCCAAATCTAAAATAAAAATTGGGACAACAAAAGGGCATTATATCATGATAAAGGGTTAAATTTGCAAGATTTAACTATGCTAAATATATATTTACCCAACACAGAAGCACACAGATTTATAAAACAAATACTACCATAACTAAGTGAAGTAATGGAAAACCATACAATGGTAGTGAAGAACTTCAACACCCCACTGACAGCATTAAACAGATCAAGGCAGAAACTAACAAAGGAATTAAATTGGACTCTTGGCGTAGTCTTATAGACAGTTCACCCAACCACCACAGAATATACATTGTTATCATCTATGCATGGAACATCCTCTAGGACTGCCATGTGCTTGGTCATAAAGTCTCAAAAAATTCAGAAAAATCTCAGAATACAATGGAATAAAATTAGAAAACAACACAGGCCGGGTACAGTGGCTCACTCCTGTAATTCCAGCACTTTGGGAGGACGAGCTGGCTGGATCATTTGAGGTCAGGAGTTTGAGACCAGCCTGGCATACATGGTGAAACCCTGTCTCTACTAAAAATACAAAAATTAGCTGGGCATGGTGGCGGGTGCCTGTAATCCCAGCTACTCAGGAGGCTGAGGCAGGAAAATCACTTGAACCCAGGAGGTGGAGGTTGCAGTGAGCCGAGATCACGCCACTGTAGTCCAGCCTTGGCAAAGAGCAAGATTTCATTTCAAAAAAAAAAAAAAAGAAGAAGAAGAAGAAGAAGAAAAAGAAAAGAAAGCAATACAAAGAGGAACTCTCAAAACCAAACAAATACATGGAAACTAAACAACTTGCTTCTAAATGACTTTTGGGTAAAAAACAAAATTAAGGCAAAAAAATTTCAAAAATTAGTTAAAATAAATGAAAACAGACAATATACCCAAACCTCTGGGATACAGCAAAAGTAGTGTGAAGAGTAAAGTTATGGTACTAAATGCCTACATCAAGAAGACAGATATCTCTCAAATTAACCAATTAATGTCACACCTAAAGGAACCAGAAAAACAAGAACAAACTAAACACAAAGGCAGCAGAAGAAAAGAAATAACTAAGATCAGAGCATAACTCAATGGAATTGAGACAAAGAAAAAAATACAAAGGATAAATGAAACTGAAAGTTGGTTCTTTGAAAAAATAAACAAGACTGATAGACTGCCAGCTAAATTAACCAAGAAGAAAAAAGATCCAAATAAGCACAATCAGAAATGACAAAGGGAACATTACAACTGACAGCACAGAAATACAAAAGATTCCCCAAAGACTACTATGAACACGTCCATGTGCACAAACTAGAAAGCCTAGAGGAACTGAATAAATTCCTGGAAACACACAACCTTCAATATTAAACCAGAAATAAATTAAAATCCTGAACAGACAAAAAACGAGTTACAAAATTCAATCAGCAATAAAAAATATATCAAACAAATACTGCAGTGGACCAGACGGATTTCACAGCCAAAACCTACTAGACATACAAAGAAGAGCTGGTACCAATCTTACTGAAGCTATTCCAAAAAGTCAAGGAGGGATACCCTCCCTAACTCATCCCATGAAATCAGTATCTTCTTGATAACAAAAGGTAGCAAGAACAACATAAAAAGAAAATTACAGGCCAACATGAACATAGAAGCAAAATTCCTCTACAAAAACAGTAGCAAATCAAGCAGCACATCAAAAACATAATTCACTAAAATAAAAGGGCTTTATTCCTGCATTCAAGGATGGCTCAGCATACACAAATCAATAAATGTGATTCACCACATAAAAAGAATTAAAAATAAAAACCATATGATCATCTCAATAGATGCAGAAAATTCAATAAAATGCAACATCTCTTAATGATAAAAACCCTCAACAAACTAGACATCAAAGAAACATGCCTCAAAATAATAAGAACCATCTATGACAAACCCAAATCAACATCACACTCAACGGGCTAAACTGGAAGCAATCCCCATAAGAACTGGAACAAGAGAAGGAAAGTCACTCTCATTACTCCTATTCAACATAATACTGGAATTCCTAGCCAGAGCAATCAGACAAGAGAAAAAAATAAAGGGCATCCAAATCAGTAAAGAGGAAGTCAAACTGTCACTGTTCACCAATGACATAATCCTATACCTAGAAAACCCTAAAGATGCCTCCAAAAGACTCCTGGACCCAATAAGTGACTTCAGTAAAATTTCAGGATACAAAATCAATGTACACAAATCAGTAGCATTTCTATACACCAATAATGTTCAAGCTTAGAATGAAATCAAGAACAAAATCAGATTTGCCATAGTAACAAAAAATAAAATAATATACCTGGGCATACATGTGACAAAGTAGGTGAAAGATCTCTATGAGGAGAATTATAAAACACTGCTAAAATAAATCACAGACGACACAAATGGAAAACATCCTATGCTCAAAGATTGGAAGAATCAATATTGTTAAAATGACCACACGACCATACTGCCCAAAGCAGTCTACCAGTTCAAAGCAATTCCTATCAAATTACCAAGGCCATTTTTCATAGAATTAGATAAACAATTCTAAAATTCATATGGAACCAAAAAAACAGCCTGGATAGCCAAAATAATCATAAGCAAAAAGAACACCGAAATCATCACATTACCCAACTTCAAACTACAGTATAAGGCTATGCTAACCAAAACAGCATGGTACTGGTATACAAATAGACACACCGACCAATGGAACAGAATACAGAACCCAGAATTAAAGCCACACACCTACAACCAACTAATCTTCGACAAATTGAGACAGATAAACAATGGGGAAATGATATCCTATTCAATAAATGGTGCTGGGAAAGCTAGCTAGCCATATACAGAAGAATGAAACTGAAACCTTCCTTACCTCTCGCCACATACAAAAATCAACTCAAGATGGATTAAAGACTGAAATGTAAGACCTCAAACTATAAAAATCCTAGAAGAAACTATAGGTAAAACCCTCCTGAACATTGGCATAGGCAAAAAATTTATAACTAAGACCTCAAAAAGCAAATGCAACAAAAACTGACAAATGGGACTTAATTAAACTAAAGAGCTTCTGCAAGGGTAAATAAACTATCAACAGAGTAAACAGGCAACCTACAGAATGAGAGAAAATATCTGCAAACTATGCATTGCCAAAGAACTAATATCCAGAATCTGTAATGAATTTAAATCAAGGAAAAAAAAATAACCACACCAAAAAGTGGACTAATGACACACAACACTTCTCAAAAGAGGACACGCAAGCAACCAACAAACATGAAAAAATGCTCAACATCACTAATCTTTGGAGAAATACAAATTAAAACCACAATGAGATACCATCTCACACCAATCAGAATGGCTATTTTAAAATCAAAAAAATAACAGACATTGGAGAGGCTACAGAAAAAAGGAAATACTTATCCACTGTTGTGGGAATGAAAATTAGTTCAACCTCTACAGAAAACTGTACAGAGATTTCTCAAAGAACTAGAAATAAAACTACCATTCAACACAGGAATCCCACTACTGACTATCTACACAAAGGAAAATAATTCATCGATAAAAGATACCTGCATTCTTACGTTTATCACAATACTATTCACAATAGTGAAGTCATGGAATCAACCTAGGTGCCCATCAAAAGTGGACTGGATAAACAAAATGTGGTAAATAATCACCATAGAATACTACACAGCCATAAAAAAGAATAAAGTCATGTCATTGCAGCAACACTGATGCACCTGGAGGCCATTACCCTAAGTCAAATGTATTGGAGAAAAATTTGAAGATTAAGAGAGGATCTTGGAGTTTTGTATGCATGATTCAAAGTTTTGTTGTCCATGTATTAATCCAGATTGGTAAAATATAAATCAAAACAATTTATATCACCCTATAAGACTATAAACCATATTATTTTAAAAACTGTTTTAAGATTATAGTTACAGAATCTTTCAAAATTGAGACATAATTCACATATCATAAAATTGAACATTTTAAAGTGTATAGTTTTTAGCATATTCACTAGGTTGTGCAACCATCACCACTATCTAATTCCAGAACATTTTCATCACACCAAAAGTAAACCCTATAGTTATTAGTAGTCATTACCTTTCCCTCCCCTTCTTGCTTTCTCCCCAGCCCCTAATCTACTTTTTCTGTCTTTATGGATTTACTTATTTTGAACACTTCTTATAAATGGAATCATGAAATACATGGGTGGCCTTTTCTATCTGGCTTCTTTTATTTATAATAATCTTTCCAAGATTCATACATGTTATAGCATGTATCAGTATGTCATTCCTTTTTTGGCTGAACAATATTACTTTTTGTTTCCAATTTACCCATTCTTCAGTTAACAGAAATGTGGACTGTTATTACTTTTAGGCTATTATGAATAATGCTGTTTTGAATATTTGTATACAAATTTCTGTGTGGGCATACATTTTCATTTCTCTTGGGAAGATACCTAGGAGTAGAACTGTTAGGTCATAAGGTAACTCTGACTTTTTGAGGAACTGCATAACTGCAATTTCTTCAGGAGCTGCCAAGTTGTTTCTCACAGCAGCTGCACCATTTTACATTTCCACTGGACAATATATGAGGGTTCCAAGTTATTCACAGCCTCACCAGCACTTGTTATTCTATTCTCTTTTTTATTATAGCCATCCTACTGGGTGTGACATGGTGTCTTATTGTGGTTTTCACTGACATTTTCCCAATGATTAATGATGAGCATCTTTTCATGTACTTCATGGCTATTTGTATATCTTCTTTGGCGAAACGTATGTTCAAATCTGCTGCCCATTTTTAAATTGAGCTATTTGTCTTTATATTGTTGAGGTTCAAGTATTTTCTATAGGATATTATACTCATCAGACATGATTTGTAAATATTTTCTCTACAGACTGTCTTTTTATCTTCTCGCTAATGTCCTTTGATGCACACAAATTTTTAATTTTGATGTAATATTATTTGTTTTTTTCTTTGGTTGCTTTGCTTTGGGTTTTATATTTAAGTATTCAAGACACTTGTTGCACTTGTTGCTTTAATCCAAGGTCATATTGGTTTTATTTTTGTTTTTGTTTTTGAGAAAAAGTCTCGCCCTGTCATCCAGGCTGGAGTGCAGAGGCACAATCTCGGCTCAACGCAACCTCCAACTCCCAGGCTCAAAAAACTCTCATGCCTCCGCCTCATGGGTAGCTGGGAATATGCCACCATGCCCAGCTAATTGTTGTATCTTTAGTAGAGATGGGGTTTCACCATGTTGGCCAGGCTGGTCTCAAACTCCTGGCCCCTAGCAATCCACCTGCCTTGGCCTCCCAAAGTGCTGAGATTACAGGCATGAGCACTTGGCCCAAGGTTATGTTTACTTATACCTATGTTTTCTTCTAAGATTTTTATGGAGTTAGCTCTTACGTTTAGGCCTTTGATCCATTTTTTGTTGTTCTTATCTTCTTTAGATTCAGAGAATACATATGCAAGTTTGTTACATGAGCATATTGCATAATGCTAGGGTTTGGGCTTCTGTTGAACACATCACCCAAAGAGTGAGCCTAGTACTATAAAGCCCTCAAACACAATTATATATGTAAGATTCCCAAAGCACTAGCTGTTATCTCCATCCATGTCTCTCTTTAGACATTATATCAGAATACAAAGTAGTATTATTTATATATTTCCATCTACCTTATTAGTAAATTATTCATAATTTATAATTCATAATTTATATATATTCATAAATTATAATTCATAATTCATAATTCAGAACACAACTAATCATAACATATTAAATGTGTCATGACTATCTTGCTGCACCTAAAATTTTTCTCCAGGACAATCCACTTGGAAAAAAAGCTATCTACATCAAAATCTTTGTTTATATAGAGAGTAAAAGATTGCAACAATATGAATTTATTGTGTCCAATGGATTCTTAATTTATACCTCATATTCCAAAAATAACTTAAAGATGATATTTCATATGCTTCATATTTATTAGGCTTGACACAAGTCATTAGAAAGCAATAGTTCAAAAAGAAGAGAAATAACCAAGCTTTTGAAATCAACTCACTTTCACTCTTCTTTTGGCATCCATTAGAAGTATCAGGATAGAAAAAAAAGTGGGGAGGCACCATTTACTTTCACATTTACGTTTTCTTCTTTAATTTGCATAGCATCTGTATTTGATTTTACTGTTATCAAAAAAGTTATTTAAATAATTTAAGTAATTAATCACAATAATCAATATTTTATACATGTAAAAACTGTCTAAAAATTTAAATCCCTTTTTAAACCAAAGGGCTCTGTTTTTGGTTTCCTCATTGGCAAATAAAATAGAATTACAAGATTAGAAATTATTACCTTTCTACATGCTTCTAGCTTCAACATTCTATGATTACGTGAGATTTACTTATAACATCAGATCACAATGGCTCTGATGTGGACTGAATTGTATCACCCCAGAATTAAATGTTGACAACCTAATACCTAGTACCTCAGAATGTGAATCCATTTGGAGACAGGGCCTTTAAAGAGGTAATTAAGGTAAAATGAGGCCATATGCATGGACCCTAATTCACTATGACTAGTGTTATAAGAAGAGATAAGGACACAGACATGCACAGAAAAAAAAAAAAAAAAAACCATGAGAAGACAAAAGGAGAAGACAGCCACATACATGCCACTGAGAAAGGCCTTAGAATGAAACAAATCAATTAGGAATGTGGAATAAGGATTAAGGTTAGGAATGTGAAACTCAAACTGGAGCTTTGCAAAATTGGTAGGGTCTGAATACATAAATGGGAAGGAATGAAAAAAATCCTTAATGTTTTCCCTCCCTGTGAAACAAAAGTACTAAATTAGATATTGTCTTTCTTTTGTAGACTTAAAGTCTTGTTGTGGAAGTAAGATGGACACAATGCCATGTACTCACAAAGGAAAGTTAATATGCATTAACTGTGTTAAATAATTACATAAAGTTTGCTACTGCCTTGCTATGCTTCTTAATTTAAAGGCATTTCAAAGTAGGGAAAACTGAAAACATGCCTTTAATACATATATTCAATCATACACAAAGTTGAAAGCATCCTAAAGAATCACTCGATTTAGCCTAATTACCTAAAAATCCTTTAAAAAGTAATTAAATACAGATCACAATATTTCTTATATTTTCCACTGTAATCAACATAACTTTGTTACAGTCTACAGCAATTAATCTCTACCATTCCTTAAATGATAATGACAATATATTTTCAAAGTAGCCATTGGTGACAATTCTATAAATCAATGTGCTACAGTGATACCTAAATAAAAGCTTATTTCACTATAATGATGCTTCCAGGCTTCCCCCAAGTCAGGTGGTTACTTGCAGTTAATGATCTGTGACATACCACACAAGTAATCCTAAAAAGACTTATTATCCATTGCATGTGCAACAATATTTGCTTTATGGATGGCTAAATGAATGAAGACATTCAATGTAACTGTAAAAGTAAAATCAAAAGAAAACTTACAAGTAACATGTTTTCTTTAAGTAAAAGGGCTGTGACCATTTTCCATTAATACTTAACCTTTAGCTGGAGCAGTCCAACCACATAACACCCAAATCCATAAAGCCCAAGAGCTGTTCTGGGTTAATGCTAATTAACTGCCCCCAATCAAAAGAGCAGTAACTTTCCAAAAATGTGAGCTCATCGTCCTCTATTGTTGGCATCAAAGTCACATCATGAACTCAATGAACAGTAAAAGATAAATATGCTTTATACATAACTTGAGAGCACATTTTAAAATCAAATTTATACTACATATACCACACAAACTCACCAAAAAAGAACTGTTATACACAAAACAGGGTACTCTCAAATAGTCAATCCTACATGGCTGCCAGGCTTTGTAGGCATTCACATTTACCATTTATAATTTTATTTCATTTAGTAGACTCAGCTTTTGTCCACCATATGTCCACTATGGATTAACTATTCCCTCAGGTACAATTAAGGACTTTCCATTTGTTGTAAGAAGAGCTAAGTATGAAGGACACAGCCAGAAATAACATTTATACCTCAACCAAAAACAGAAGCACATTCAAACTCAAATGATGGTTTATGCAGCATCTTTTTTTTATTATACACATCTCTACATAGCAAAATAAACTTGAGATAAAAATTCATGGCAATAGCACAAGAGCTTTCACCATTCAGATTAGATATCAAATTATATCACCTCCATCAGCAGAATTTAACCAAATTTCCAAAAAAAAACTTCTAAACTATAACTTAAATGAAGGCTTGGCTTCTAAATATTAATTATAACCAAAATTTTAATCATTGTTTATGTATTTCATAGATATTTCACAATATCAAGTTTTTGATTTTTAAATCTTTATATTAGAAAAAAATACATATTTAGCAGGACCTCCTCCCATTACCCATAAGTAGAAGACAGGATTTGAAGCAAGAATGGGAAAGACAATAACAACTAACACATATAGCACTATTATATAACAGATATGGTTCTAGAAGCTTTATATAGTTTAAATTTAAAAAATTCTTAAATTTTTTTTTTTTTTTTTTTTTTTTTTTTTGAGACAGAGTCTCCTTCTATCACCAGGCTAGAGTGCAGTCACACGATCTCAGCTCACTGCAACCTCCACCTCCTGGATTCAAGCAATTCTCCTGCCTCAGCCTCCTGAGTAACTAGGACTACAGGAGCACGGCACCATGCCCAGCTAATTTTTGTATTTTTAGTAGAGACAGGATTTCACCATGTTGGCTAGGATGGTCTCCATCTCTTAACCTCATGATCTGCCCGCCTCAGCTTTCCAAAGTGCTGGGATTACAGGTGTGAGCCACTGCACCTGGCCAAAATGCTTTTTACATAATCTTATGTGCTACTAAATCATAAACACTAAGTGAGGTGCTTATTTTCCCCTCAGCTTTGTTATGGTATAATCGACATAAAAATTGTATATATTTACCTTGGACAATGTGATATTTGGCATGTGTATACTTGTAAACAATTAAATCAACCTAATTAACATACCTATAACCTCACTTATCATACTTACTTTTCGTGGTGAGAACACTTAAGATCTACAAAGAACTACTCTCTTCTCAATGTTCATGTCTATGTTTTTATTAACTATAGTTACCATTCTGTACAACAGATCCCCAGAACTTATTCATCCTAAGTGATACTTTGTATGTACCCTTTGATCAACATCTACCCACAGTCTTCAGCTGGCATAGCCCCTGACAACCACCATTCTATTCTTTGCTTCTAAGAGTTCAACTTTTTTAGATTCCACATAAAAGTCATATCGTGCAGTGTTTGTCTTTCTGTGCCTGGCTTATTTTACTTAGATAATGTTCTCCACGTTCATCTGAGTTGTCAAAAATGACACGATTTCCTTCTTTTTTAAGGCTGAATAGTATTTGTGTGCATGTGTGTACACATATATATATATGCCACACTTTCTTTATTTTTCCAATGATGGACACACAGGTAGACTCCACATCTTGGCTATAGTGAATAACGCGGCAATGAGCTTGGGAGTAAAGATTCTCTTCAACATGCTGATTTCATTTCCTTCAAATATATAACTAGAACTAGAATTGCTGGACCATATTTTTTGAGGAACCTCCACACTATTTCCCATAATGGTTGTGCTAACTTACATTTCCAACAGTATACAAGGGTTCCTTTTCCTTCACATTCTTGCCAATACTTACCTTTTGTCTTTTTGATAACAGCCATCTAAGAAGTGTGTGGTGATATTTAATTGTGGTTTTAACAAGACATGGGTGTAACTCAAAGCTTAATCTTTAGACCTCATCTCTTTTTAAACTCACTCCTTTGGTAAAGGTCATCCAGTCGCACTGGCTCTAAATATCATCAACCTGCTGTTGATTTCCCAACTTTTATCTCTAGACCACAACTTATGTGTCTTAGGGTTGATCTTCTTGTGGAGTATCTTAGTGGTGTTCTCTGTATTTCCTGAATTCGAATGTCGGCCTGTCTTGCCAGGTGGGGAAGGTCTCCTGGATAATATCCTGAAGTGTGTTTTCCAATTTGGTTCCATTCTCCCCATCTCTTTCAGGTAATCCTATCAATCGTTGGTTCAGTCTTTATACATAGTACCATATTTCTTGCAGGTTTTGTGCATTCCTTTTCATTCTTTTTTCTGTAATCTTGTCTGCATGCCTTATTTCTGCAAGATGGTCTTCAAACTCTGATATCCTTTCTTCTGCCTGATCGATTCAGCTATTGATACTTGTGTATGCTTCAGGAAGTTCTCATGCTGTGTTTTTCAGCTCTATCAGGTCATTTATATTCCTATCTAAACTGGTTATTCTAGTCAGCAGCTCCCGTAACCTTTTATCAATGTTCTTAGCTTCTTTGCATTGGATTATAGCTCAGCGAAGTTCATTATTACCCATTTTCTGAACCCTACTTCTGTCAGTTCATCCATCTCAGCTTTAGTTCCATTCTGTGCCCTGGAGAAGTACTGCGATCATTTGGAGGAAAAGAGGCATTCTGGCTTCTGGAATTTCAGCATTTCTGCATTGGTTTTGCCTCATCTTCCTGGATTTATCTACCTTTGCTCTTTGAGGCTGTTGACCCGTGGATGAGGTTTTTGTGGGGGCTTTTTGTTGATATTGTTGTTATTGTTGCTTTCCACTTGTTTTTCTTCTAACAGGCCCCTCTTCTGCAGGTCTTCTGCAGTTTGCTGAGGGTCTACTCAAGGCCCTGTTCGCCTGGGTATCACCAGTGGAGGCTGCAGAACAGCAGGTTGCTACCTATTCCTTCTTCTAGAAGCTTCATCCCAAAGGGACACCGACCTGATTCCAGCTGGAGCGCTCCTGTATGTTTGTCAACCCCTGTTTGGAGGTCTCTCCCAGTCAGGAGGCACAGGGTCAGGGACCTGCCTGAGGGAGCAGTCTGTTCCTTAGCAGAGCTGGTGCGCTGTGCTGGGAGAATCTCCCTTGTCAGGATCAGCCACTCTCTTCAGGGCCAGCAGGCAGGAAAGATTAAGTCCCCTGAACCTGAGTCTGCAGCCGCCCCTCCCCCCAGATGCTCTATCCAAGGGAGATGAGAGTTCTATCTGAAAGCCCCTGAATGGAGCTGCTGGATTTCCTGCAGTGATGCCTTGCCCAGTAAGGAGGAATTAAGAGAAGCAGTCTGGCCACAGTCACTTTGCTGGCTGTGGTGAATTCTGTCCAGTCCAAACCTTCGAGTCTCCTTAGCACTGACGGGAAAACCGCCTACTAAAGCCACAGTAATGGCGACAGCCCCTCCCTCAACCAAACTTGGTCCTCCCAGGCAGACTCCAGACTGCTGTGCTGGCAGTGGGAATTTCAAGTCAGTGGTTCTTAGTTTGCGGGGCTCTGTGGGAGTGGGACCCACTGAGCAAGATCGCTTGGCTCCCTGGCTTCAACCCCCTTTCCAGAGGAGTGGACAGTTTTCCTGTCTCACTGGAGTTCCAGATGCCACAGGAGTATGAAAAAACTCCTGCAGCTCAGTGCCTGTCCAAACAGCCACCCAGTTTTGTGCTTAAAACCCGGGGCCCTGGTGGTGTAGGCTCACAAGATAATCTCCTGATCTGTGGATTGTAAAAATCCATGGGAAAAGCGTAGCACCCAGGGTAGGTAGCACAGGACCTCACCGCTTCCCTAGGCTGGGGGAAGAGGATCCCGGCTCCGTGCACTTCCCACATGAAGCGATGCAAAAACTAAGAAGACAAGGTTTAAACTACAAATGAAGTTAAAATCAAATGCTCTTAAAACTGTCTGGCAATAACCATGTTCAATTAAGCAACCTTAAAACTAAACATAGCTTGGGTCATCAAATTTTAGGGGTCAAAGATGCTTAGGTATTACTCAGTACTATCCTCTCATTTTATGTAAGAGGATGACCGTAAGTGGTTAAGGAAATTGTTCAAGCTCCTGTAACTAGATAAAATTACAGCACCTAGAAAAATATCTAAAGTTTTCTGATACCCAGTCTAGTGTTCCTTTAAACTATTTTGGCTTTTTTCCACAACCACTGCAAATACAGACTAAAATACATTATTAAAGGAGTTTAAATTATATTAATAAAATTTTCCAAATTCCTTTTTCACAAAGAAATGTTTCTATAGCTCTGTGTTCTTTATTTGATATTAACATTTAATAATTTCTTCTAAAATTTAAAATCAAAGATTCATCCTAAAAGAAAACAAATAAGATGAATTATGCTTTCATTAGCATTTAATAAATCTTCTCTATTGTGACAAAAAGGTGGAGTGATAGCATATAAACAAATTGTTATGATCAAAATGCTTATACAACTCCTCCAAAACCAATGAAAACATAACCACAAAAACCATAATACTGCTCAGGCAAAGTAAATTATAGTACTGTCAAATGGTTTGGGGTAGGCTATCCAAAAAAGTAACTATGAAATAACAAAATAAAATCACTACAACAACTGTCAGATGAAAAACAGTTTTTGATTGATATTATGAAACAGCACTCATTTGATATTTTATTCCCCAATAGTTGTCAGTAACAACAACAGTCTGAAGGCAAGCTTATGCATTTGATTTGGAGATACTACTCAGCCAATTAAACTTGAAATGCTATCAACATGTCCTTAAAATACAACAGGAGTGTGAAGTATCATGTAAGGGAACAGCTTTAAGTAAATACAACAAAATACTTTCTCTTTCAATACATAGAATGATCTCAGTATGTTCCAGGAAGTAAATGATCACAGTTCTATTTGAAAAATTTTCATGTGAAGACAAGTTAAAAAAAAAAAGTTGCAGTAGCAGCAGCAATAGAGACAGAAATATTGGCTCCATCTGAAAAAGACACTTGGTTCTGATACTTCGGAATTAGTATTATCTGGAACAAAAAAGAAGCAAAGTAGTAAAAGAAATGGTGAAAAGGCAGAATGTTTTAGCTTAAAATGTGTAAAGAGAATGAACTTCTCAAATCCCCAAAAGAGTTTTTGTTTATGCTTCATAAATTAGAAGCTCTCTTAAACAAATTGGTAACAATGACTTGTTCACTTTGGTAGAATACTGTAGGTGATAAATTTTACATAAGTTGATATGAATCCTTCAAAATAAATTAAATATTACCAATTTAATAGTTTCACATGTCTGTTTTACAGATAAAGAATTTTTGAAGACTCAAAAGAGTCACAGTATAGGCAAGTAATTTTATATAAATTTCAGTGGTGTTCAAACTGGACATATAACCATTTCTTATACTTCCCTATTACTGAGGAAAAAAGTCTGTTTTAAAAGCCTACTGATAATTGTATTGAGACCATAAGTAAAATTTTCAACTTGAAGTTTACTTATTTTACTAATACATTTTCATTGAGTTCAGGGAACACAACTTATAGGGTACATTAAAATGTAACCTTTAAACTTTCCAATGTAAAACATCACTTCCTAGACAGAGATAGTACTCCAAGAACTATCAATCACTGTTAAGAAGAATATACACTCAACATTCTTAATTAGTGTTGATGCACTCTTCTCTATGCCCTCATCTGTCATGAAGATTGTTTAAAATTCTGAGTTATTAGTCTTTATTTGCAAAAGGATCTGGTTAACATCTTTAAGAGCAGAAATCATTCATCCATCCACTCTATACTGGAGCATGATAATTCCCACCCCTAATACAAGTTACCGATAACCACCACCCCTCCACTAACTAAAAAGCTATAAATCAGGAAGAGGGCAGCTTCTATGCAACCCCTGTTAATTCTGTTTATAATCTATCCAACTGAGAATGTTAGCTGGTCAGGGGAGAAACTAGCTGATGGATCAGATAGTATAAAGGCATAATGGATTAAAGATAGAAAATAACAAAATGACAAATTAAAATGCCATGTGGTTATAAAACATTGAACTTAAAATTAATCTTTTTAAAAAGTTAATATTCCTGAATTTCCATTTCATTACAATTATACCCTTGCCTGAAACACTGAAAGAAAAATTAAAACTGTAATTCATTACAGATTATGATTTTTTTAATTAAACACAAAAAAATTGTAAATAAAAAGTCAAAAGCTTAGATTCCTAACATATATGTAAAAGCCACAAGTTAGGATTTAAGAAGCAAACTTCCTAAATCTTTCATATTTATTTAACCTGAAATTATAACATAAAATCTGTGAAATTTTATTTCAAAGATGATCTAGTATAAAACTATGACGTATTTCCCAAGACACTGCCTCTGACATTACTCATCAGGGTGGAATTCAATAGGCCACTTGGCCCTGAAGGCCATCTAATGGATTCCCTATATCTACATATGTATTTTTCCTCATTAAAAAAAAAAAATCATTTTCCCTGAATAACACATCCAGGGCCATAAACACTTATAATTCCAACAGTATTCATGAAAAGGCTTTTATTCATTCATTCGGTATTAGTTCAAGCACTGTTGTAAGTGATGAGGTCCTTAGCTTTCTGAGTTTAGATTTTAGTGGTGAAATACAGACAAGAAGCAATATATCGGATGACAATAAGAATATGCAGATAACTGAAACTTTATGGCTTGACAAACAGGAAGACTGGATGGCTCCTTGAAAAGGAAACTTTAAAAAAATGATACTGAAGGTGAGATGTGAATGACAAAATTGAGCTAGCCAAAAGCAAAGACAACAGGGAAAATCATTTCAAGCATAAGAAATTCTAAGTATGATACAAATGAACTTGGAATGTTTTGGGAACAGAAAAAAAAGAAATAAACATGCCTTGCACTTATAGTGGACAAAGAAGCATGTGGAAGATGAAGTCTGAGTAGTAGGTAAGGGCTCAATCCCCTAACATTGGTAAATTTGGGTAAGGAGTTTGGATTTCATTTGATGTAATCCAACCAAAGAGTCTTAAGCAGAAAAGTCTTATAATTTGAACTGCAATTTGGGAACAGAACTGTAGGAAAGCAAACCTAGGAGCAGGAAGACCACTTAGGAAGCTAGTACTGTGGTTTATATGAGAGGTAATAGTGTACATTAGGCCATGGCCAGGTTTACCTACGATAAGCCCTTAGGTGGACATAAATTAAAAAAATCTCTAGGCTCTACAGTGTAGGCTCTTATCAAGTGAGAGTGCCCCAATGCTGGAAGAGCAAGAAGGCCAAAGCCAGCAAGCCTGGTATTAGGCCTGGTAGATCTGGCTCCCTGCCTTGCAGAAGTTGTCTAATATGAAAATATAACTGTTTTTGGGTGCTTATGTGGCTGGATCTGTAGCTTTTCAGACATCTCACACCACATAGAGTTCAAGAGATTGTTAAATTTCAGCCAAACTTCTGTGATATGCACAGAATAAATCAATAACTAACCCTCTTACCCATTGTGAAATTTACCTACCAGAAATTTACTTTTTACCTCACTAAAATAAAATCATGGCCTTCGATGGAGATTTGAACATAACAGTATTTATTTTTTTCCAATATTTTAACTTGAGGAATAATAATTGTACATATTAATGGTGATGTAGCTCTCTATATATAATGTATACTGATCAGATCAGTGTAATTAGCATATCCATCATCTCAAACATTTATCATTTCTTTGTGTTAGAAACAATCAATATCCCCCTTCCTTTTTTTTTTTTTTTGAGACAGAGTCTCCCTCTGTCGCCCAGGCTGGAGTGTGCAGTGGCGCGATCTCAGCTCACCGCAAGCTCCGCCTCCCAGGTTCACGCCATTCTCCTGCCTCAGCCTCCTGAGTAGCTGGGGCTATAGGTGCCTGCCACCACGCCAGCTAATTTTTTGTATTTCTTTTTAGTAGAGATGGGCTTTCACTGTGTTAGCCAGGATGGTCTCGATCTCCTGACCTTGTGATCCGCCCACCTTGGCCTCCCACAATATCCTCCTTCTAACTACTTGAAATCATACAATATATTATTGTTAAGTATAGTCTTCCTACAGTGGTCTAGAACACTAGAGCTTATTACTCTTATCTAGCTATAATTTTGTATCCTTTAACAAATCTCTTCCTAACCCTTATTTTCCCCTACCCTCCCCAGCCTCTAGTATGATATATTTGTGACTTCTATAAGATCAACTATTTTTAGCTTCCATATGTAAGTGAGAACATGTGGTGTTTAACACTCTGTGCCTGACTTACTTCACCTAACATAATGTCCTCCAGCTCCATTCCTGTTGCCACAAATGACAGGATTGCATTCTTTTTTTTTTTTTTTTTTTTTTTGAGGCAGAGTCTAGCTCTGTCGCCCAGGCTGGAGGGCAGTGGCGCAATCTCGGCTCACTGCAAGCTCTGCCTCCCGGGTTCACGCCATTCTCCTGCCTCAGCCTCCTGAGTAGCTGGGACTACAGGTGCCCGCTACCGCGCCCGGCTAATTTTTTGTATTTTTAGTAGAGACTAAAACCACGGGGTTTCACCGTGGTCTCGATCTCCTGACCTTGTGATCCGCCCGCCTCGGCCTCCCAAAGTGCTGGGATTACAGGCGTGAGCCACGGCGCCCGGCCTGCATTCTTTTTTATGGCTGAAAAGTATTCCATTTTGCAAATATACCACATTTCTTTATCCATTCATCTGCTGTTGAAAATCTAGGTTGATTCCATATTATTAATAGTGCTGCAATAAAAATGGGGGTACAGATGTCTCTTCGATACACTGATTTCCTTTCCTTTGGATAAATAATCAGCAGTGGGATTGCGGAACCATACAGTAGTTCTATTTGTAGTTTTTGGAAGAACATCCATACTGCTTACATTCCCACTAACAGCGTATAAAGAGTTCTTTTCCTTTACATTCTCATCAGCATTTGTTATTTCTTTTGTATTTTTGGTAAGAGCCATCCTAACTGGGGTTAGATGATACCTGATTGTGGTTTTGATTTGTATTTCCCTGATGATTAGTGATGTAGGAACATTTTTTTTCATGTATTTGTTGATCATTTCTATGTCTTCTTTTAAGAAATGTCTGTTCAGATCATTTGCCCATTTTTTTAAATTGGATTAGGTTTTCGGGGTGGTTTTTTTGTTTGTCTTTGTTTTGTTTTTGTTTTTTGTTGTTGAGATGTCTGCATTCCTTGTATAATTTGGTTATTAATCCCCTGTTGGATGAGTAGTTCACAAATTTTTTTCCCAATTTGTAGATTACTTTTTCACTCGGTTGTTTCCTTTGTCATTCAGAAGTTTTTAAATTTGCAATAATCCCACTTGCTTACTTTTGCTTTTGTTGCCTATGCTGGTGGGATCTTACTCATAAAATCTTTTCCCATACAAATATCCTGAAGTGTTTTCTCTTTGTTTCCTCTAGTAGTTTTAGTTTCACATCTTGCATTTAGGTTTTTGATACATTTTTAGTTGATTTTATATTTATTGTGTTTGTATAGGGTGAGGGGTGAAGGTCTAGTCTTGTTATTTCACATATGGATATCCAATTTTCCCAGCACCATTTATTGAAGAGAGTGTCCTTTCCCCACTGAGTGTTCTTGAACATTTGTTAAAAGTCAATTCGCTGTGAATATGTGAATCTATTTCTGTATTCTCTATTCCATTTCGTTGGTCTATATGTCTGTTTTAATGCCAGTACTGTGCCACTTTGCTTACTACTGCTTTGTAGTATGTTTTCGACTCTAGCAGCAGATCTTCAGCTTACTTGCTTGATTTCTTTATTAAGCTCAAAACTGTGTATAGTTGTTCACTGGAGTCTTTAATGATCCTTTTTAGTCCTATGGTATCTATTGTGACATCTCCTTTTTCATTTCTGATTTTATTTATTTGAGACTTCCCTTTCATCTTAGTCTATCTAATGGTTTGTTGATTATATCTTTAAAAAAAAAAACTTTTTCTTTTGTTGAACTTCTTGTTTTTTTAGTATCAGTTTCATTTACATCTGCTTTGATCTTTATTATTTCTTTCCTTCTACTAGTTTTGGGTTTGGTTTGTCCTTGCATTCTATTTCCTTGAGATTCACTGCAGTTTATTTGAAATCCTTCCAGCTTTTTGATGTAGGCATTTATTAATATACACTTGCCTCTTAGTATTGCTTTTGCTGTGTCCCATAACTTTTTGTATGTTGTGTTTCTACTTTCATTTCTTTCAAGAATTTTTTAAATTTCCTTTTTAATTTATTCCTTCACCCACTGGTCATTCAGAATACTGTTCAATTTCCAGTTATTTGTATAGTTTTGAATGTTCATCTACTATTGATTTCTAGTTTTATTCCATATAGTCAGATAAGATACTTGATATGATTTCAAAGTTTTTAAATTTTTGGACACTTATTTTATACCCTAATACATGGCTCAATCCTTGAGAAAGTTCCCAGTGCTGATGAAAAGGTTTATTATGTAGTTGTTGGGTAGGTGAAATGTTCTGTAAATGTCTGTTAGGTGCAGTTTGGTCTATCATGCAGTTTAAATCCAATGTTTCTTTGTTGGTTTTCTGTTTAGGTGATCTTTCCAATGCTGAGAGTAGGGTGCTGAAGTCAACAACTATTACTGTATTGGAGTCTATCTCTACCTTTAGATTTAATAATATTTGCTTTATATATTTGAGTGTTCCGATATCAAGTATGTATATATTTACAATTGCTATGTTCTCTTGCTGAATTGATCCTTTTATTACTATATGATGTCCTCCTTTGCCTGTTTGTGCGGCTTTTGACTTGAAGTCTGTTTTGTCTGATTTATGTATAGCTACTCCTGATTGCTTTTGGTTTCTGTTTGCATGGAGTATCTTTTTCCATCCTTTCACTTTCAGTCTATGTGTATCTTTAAGTTTCTGGTAGGCAGCATATAGTTGGGTCTTGTTTTGTTTATTTGTCTTAACATATTAAATAAGTCTATCTTTTAAATGAGAAACATAATGAGTTTAAATTCAAAGTTATTATTTACAGGTGAAGACTTATACCTGTCATTTTATTGACTGCTTTCTGGTTGTTCTGTATACCCTTTGTTCCTTACTTCCTTGTGGCTTATTCTTATAGTTGAATGATTTTCTGTTGTAATAAAATTTCTTTCTTTCTCTTTTTCCTCTGTGTATTGGCTCTAGCAGCAAGTTTTATAGTTTCACATATTCTCATGATGGTGGTTACTGTCTTTGAACTTTCAGATGTAAGAGTACCTTGAACATTTTTTGTAAGGCCAGTCCAGTGATGATGAATTCTCTCAGTTATTGCTTGTCTAAAAAGGATAGTTTTGCTGGGTATAATATTCTAATATTCTTGGCTGACAGGCTTTTTTTTTTTCTTTCAGAACTTTCAATAGGTAACTCTATTCTCTCCTGGTCTGTAAGGTTTCTGCTGAAAAATCCACAGTTAGTCCACTAGCAATTCCCTTATATGTGACTTGACACTATTCTTTGCTGTTTTTAGAATTCTCTTTGACTTCTGACAATTTGGCTATAATGCGCCTTGAAGAGGACCTCTTTGGGTTAAATCTACTTTGGGTTCTTTGAGTTTCCTAGATGTGGATGTTCATCTGTCTTTCAAGATTAAGAAGATTTCAGCTATTCTTTCAATAAATAAGTTTCCTACAACTTTTCCCTTCTCTTTCCTTCTGGAACTTCCATAATATAATTATTTGTTCACTTAATAATCCTATATTATTTTGCCCCTATAGGTTTTCCTCATTTTTTTTTCCTTTTTTATTTATTTATTTTTGTCTGTGTTATTTCAAAAAGCTTGTCTTCAAGTTGCAGAATTCTTTTTTCTCCTTGGTCTGAATCTGTTGTTGGACCTTCTGATAGTATTTTTTATTTCATTAATTAAATTCTTCAGCTCTAAGATTTCTGATTGGTTCTTGGTTATATCCATCTCTCTGTTGAATTCCTCATTCATTTAATGAATTATTTTCCTGATTTTGTTGAATTTTCTATCTATATTCTCTTGTATCTCACTGACTTTCCTTAATATTATTATTCTGAATTCCACTTCTGGTGTTTTGTATATTTTCTTATGATTAAAGTCTGTTACTAGAGTATCATTATATTCCTTTAAAGGTGTCATTTCCTTGCTTTTTCAAGTTTAATGTGTCCCTATGCTGATTTCTAGGCATCTGGTAGAAGAATCACCTCTTCTAATTCTAGGGAGTATGATAAGAGACTTATAAAGATGGGCCCTGGGTGTCAGTTCAGTGAAGGTGCACTGGGTGTGTTTCTGGTTGGACACAGTAGTGTTTGTCTATGCAGTTTCTTCAGTTGTAATCCACACTCATGACATTTATGAGTGGCTCAGTGGTCAAGGCTGAGAGAGTATGTGGCAGTGACGGTACAACTTTGCCATGGGTGGGCTTGCTGGGCTGTTTCTCAGGTCAGGGTGCATGCATGCATATGGTAACTTGTCCAATTTAGGGTCTGGTTTGCAGCCTGTTATTCTGGCTGGGGGCACAGGTGCACAGCTGCTAGGCCAGCCTGGGGGAGTGCCTGCCAAGGGCTGTTTCTAACGTCTAGTACATGGCTACACAGCTTCTCAGCTGGCCTGGGCGTGTGTCTGCTGGAGGCAGCCCACAGGGCTATTTCTCAGGCCTGGAACAGGTGCACACAGCTGCTTGGCTGGCCTAGGGGCATTTCTGCCAGAGGTGGTCTGCAGGGTTGTTTCTCAGACCCAGAATATCGATGGCCAGCCTGGGAGGGTATTTGGTAGGGGCAGCCTATGGGGCTGTTTCTCAGACCTAAGACAAGGATGCACAGCTGCTAGGTCAGCCTGGGGATATATTTGCCATGGGCAGCCTATGGGGCTGTTTCTCAGACAGGGGATGCAGACACACAAATGTTCGGTCAGCCTGGGACTGTGTCTGCCAGAAGTCACCCAATGGGCTGTTTCTCAGGCCCTGGGCACAGACACACAGCCACTCTACCAGCCTGAGGGTGTGTAAGCCCCTCAGTGGTTCAAGGATCTCTCCTGCTCAGGGGAGGGTACACAGCAGTTTGTCTGGCTCAAGGGCAGGTTTGCCCTGGGAGGACTGTCGGACTTTTCCTCTTGTTTGAGTGTGGGCAGTAGAGATTGGTTTCCCTGCTGCGCAGGACCAGAGTCACAGCCAATCATGGGCCCAGGCTCTGAGCAGCTGAAGCTGTGGTGTTCAGCCACCCATCTGGACTTGGTGGAATGAAGATGGAGTCCCAGTGCTGGAGAGGTCCAAAGGCTAATGATACCCAGAAGAGTGCACACTCCAGAGATGGCTCTGGTCTCAAGATGGCACCATGCTGCAGCAGCTTGACTCACAAGGGGTGGGTGGGGAGTGAGGAATGCACACCTTGTACTCCTAATCTGGAGCAAGGCAGTTGTGTGAATTCCTAGGAGCTCTCCAAATTAGAGTCAGGGTTTGCAAGAACTGTGGGATTCTCCTGTAGTAAGGAATGTAGATGTTTGTGGTAGCAACGGGGACTAGTAGGAATCTTCTGCTTACCTTTTCCCCACAAGGGGAAGTCTCTCCTGTTTGTGGACCAATCTGACCTGGAAAGGGGAGACGGAGCTGCAGAGGCTGGGTGTCTCCACACTGCCCTTCTGGGCTTCCATTCACCAAGTGCCAGGTTCTCTATTCAGTCATCTTGCTAAAGCTCTCTTGCTAAAGTCCATAAGTGTATTTATTAATCTCAACAACCAGATAGAGCAAAACAAAGACATTTTTTTTTAATTTGAAGATGGCAGAGAATAAGATTAAGATCTAGTTGGCAGGTTCCCATCACTCCTTAAAGACTTTCTTTGTCTCAACCTTTCAGCAAATTAACAACGGCTAGCTTAATACACATAGCAGACCCTCAAAAATGTTCAATGAAAGAATGGCCCTACCCAACACATAATATAAGAACTATCAATCTCTGGTGGGGTGGGGTAGGGGAGAACAGAAATAAGATGGTAATAAGGAAATTCTCTAATAAACATTTTCTCCAGGAAAGTTTCACAGAACATGAATTTTAGCTCTACTAATTTGCAATTTGTGATAAATCAAGTTGAAGCTATCTATGCTCAGTACTTTTAAAAGGCCATTATGATTAATAAACTAATTCATAGTTACTGGGCACTTACTATGCAAAAGACCACAAGCGCAGTGCTTTTCACACATTATCTCATTTAATCTTTAAATCAACTTTATCCAACATAAACTATTACCCTGATTTCCAGATGCGGGAAACTGAGGCATAAAGACGTAAAGTAACTTGTATGATGTCACACTGCTCTTCTGTGAAGAACATGGGCTTGTAAGCAAAGTCTGTCTAAATCCAAAGCTCTATGACCTCAATATTTCATTTAATACTTAAACAGTAAAACAAAATAACACTAATTAGCATCTGATAGCCTTTAAAAACGGAACACAGAAAACTTCATTTTAATAAATGTTAATTTTTAAGAATTATATATTGACATAATGTACTAGTTGCCAATCGTTCTTTCACTTCATTAAAAGAAGCCTCATCCTCTATTTGCCATTTCATTAACCTACTCTAGTTACTCTGGATATTTAACCATAAAATTTAACTTTTCATAAAAATGAGTCCATAATTCATCTTTGTATCAGAATATCCTCTATCCTCAGCCCAAATTTCTGAAGGTTTAATATATTTTAATAAAAAGCAAATAATCTTGTAACGTGTATGGAGATGTGTATTCACCCTCTCTTTTTCTCTCCCTCCTTCTACTAACTAAAAGCTGGCTACTGCTACCAGTATCTCCACAGCCTACACATTTCTTTTCAACATAGGCATTCTATCTAAGTTGTAAAGAAAGGTACACAATGATAAATTTTAAAACCACATTTAGGAAGAAGATGACTATGTTTATGTAATGAGGATAATAATCCAGCTTCACATGTCTTCCCATCACATCTCTTGCTTTGCTTTTAACCAGTGTGAAAAATCTTTGTTAATTGTATTGCTTTTTAATATAATTATATCCCCCACAAAAGAAAATAAGTACATACTACTATACCATACCAACATAACATTAATTTGGAAATAGAAATCATAATATATTCAGGAGACTTAGGGTTAAAGCCCTAATAGGTTTAACTGCAGAAGGATCTTTCATTACATGATCACATGAAATTGGGTCAGTGACAGATTATGTAGTAAATAATATTCAGGAAAATATTTATCTATAATCTCTTTATCTTACATATATAACATTCTGTGTGACTGCATATACTGATATATAATCTCATTCTGAAAGAGTATATTATAAATACATACAAAAAAGGGGTTATAGCTATGCCAAAAGTAAAAAAAAAAAAAAAAAAAAAAAAAGTCTTGTCTTTTATGCTATTAAATCTCCAACATAACATTGCATCAATTTCTTGCATAAATTCAAATAACTTGTACAAATATTTGTTTTTAAAACCTGGGCATGCCACCACCAGTCCAGTCCAATAGCCCATCTACTCTAACGGCCTGTCTTTGACAGTGACCAACAGTGGACGCCTCACAGGACAGCATACACATAACATAATGTATATAATTATGCATCACTACACCATTATCCCAAGTGGTAGTTAGATTATATCCTGAAAAAAATTAAAACAAATTATAACCCCTCTCCCACAGACACTCTATAATTTCTCATAAGGTAATGTGAAGCCTCCTTTATAAAGCACATACTTAACCATAATATAAGCCAACGCTTTGTATGACAACTAAAATGAGAAGCTGAACCCAGAAATAGAACTTAAGCTCATCAAAACATGATTTGCCAAAGGGGGATTTTCAATGAAATGAAAAGCATCTGATTCGCTCAATTAAAAAGAATCATTTGCAAAACAGATGAGCAAAATTTAACTAAAGGTTTTTAAAAGCAAACTACAATTTCTACCCAAGCCATAACATTTCATGATATGTAACACTATTTTCCAGAGCATATGATAATGCCTGTATTTTTAACTCCTCAGAGAAATGACATTCACACCTGTGTCATCATGGTTTTAAATTAAGCTTGAACTTATTAAATGCTCATCCAGTGTGCAAAGCCACATAATGCAGAAATCTTGGTTTGGTCTTTCAGGAAGCACTGCTTCCTAAACAATTACAGAGAAAAAAAAATGTACTACATTTTTTAAGACCTTTGGAAAAGATAATTCTCTTGGTAATGTATGTAGGTATTGATTTAACAACCCTTGTAGTCAGGAAATAATACCTAACCTAAATTCTCCATGGTAAAATTTGAAGTAATTTTCTCTTTTTCTGACCTCAAATAAGTTGGGAAACATCGAGTCATACAATATTTCACATACATTCATGTGTTGCATAACAATGTTTCTATCAACAATGGGCCACATATATGATGGTGGTCCCATAAGATTGTAATGGAGCTTTTATACCATATTTTTACTGTACCTTTTCTATGCTTACACACATAAATACTCACTATTGTGTTATAACTGCCTACAGTATGGTAACATGCTATACAAGTTTGTAGCCTAGGAGCAATAGGCTGTGCCATATAGCTTAGGTGTGTAGTTGGCCATACCATATAGGTTTGTGTAAATACACTCTATGTGATGGTAAATATTCAGTGTCAACTTGATTGGCGTGAAGGATGCAAAGTATTGTTCCTGGGTCTGTCACTAAGGGTGTTGCCAAAGGAGATTAACATTCGAGTCAGTGGACTGGGAGAGGCAGACGCACCCTCAATCTAGGTGGGCGCTCTAATCAACTGCCAGCATGGCTAGAATAAAGCAAATTTGCTGAGTCTTCCAGCCTCCATCTTTCTCCTGTGCTGGATGCTTCCTGCCCTTGAACATGAAACTCCAAGTTCTTTGGCTTTTGGACTTTTGGACTTACACTGGTGGTTTGCCAGAGGCTCTCAGCCTTCAGCCAGACTGAAGGCTGCACTGTCGGCTTCCCTACTTTTGAGGTTTTGGGACTCGGACTGATCCACTACTGCTTTCCTTGCACTTCAACTTGCAGATGGCCTATCGTGGGACTTTACCTTGTGATCATGTGAGTCAATTCTCCTTAATAAACTCCCTTTCATATATACATCTATCCTATTAGTTCCGTCCCTCTAGAGAACCCTAATATATACTCTATAATGTTCACACAATGAAACTGTCTAACAATACATTTCTTAGAACATATCCTGTTGTTAAACAACACATGACTATATTTGAAAACCTTTATTAATGTCTCTTTTTCTAAGTCACTGCATTGCAGAACTAGGAACCAAAAAACAGTCATGTATTGAGTTCAGTTTTATAACTTTTCTCTGCTATCTATCATAGCCCAAGAGACTGGTCTCAAAATTACTAGCAAACCCGTAGTTTTTACCAAGAACTTCTTTTCTCCCTAATACACTCTTCCTCAAAAAAAAAAAAAAAAATTATATTTCAGAACAAACCCGAAAATGTAGAAGAGGAAGTTTATAAGAGACAGGAGCAAGAAACAATGCATATAAAATTCCAATGTAGACACTTCTTTCTTACCTAAAATAGGGGATCATTTAATGAAATATATTGCTCAAAACCTCTGGGACAGAGCTGAAACTGCAATGCAATATCATAAAATCTGCAGCTGTGTTGCTGTTCTTAATAGTCCATGTTGCTTTCTTAGACCACAGGAAGCCAAAACACACACTGTCAGACCTAAACTTACCTTCACAGGAATTGACCAAAGCAGTGGAGCCGTTATGATAGACCATGCAGCAAAACAGTTATTGAAAAGATTGTACACACTCTTAGGAATTTTCTACTCAAATAATTTGCTCACTCTAGAAAAGCTGTTTCCAAATATCAAATCTTTCTTTGTAGGAATTAAAACTACAGGATAGGCAAATGTCTCAATAAGTCCTCTGTTTGGGCTGCCATAACAAATGACATAGACTATGGCCTAAACCACAAACATTATTTCTCAAACTTCTGGTAACTAAAGTCCAAGATCAAGGTACTGACAGATGCAGGATTCAGTGAGGGCATTCTTCCTGGTACGCAGTCAGCTTCTTGCCTATCTTCACATGGCAGAAAGAATTATTCTCTCTCTTGTGTCTCTTATGAAGGCATTAATCCCATTCTCTTTTTTAATTAAATAGAGACAAGGGTCTCACCATGTTGGCCAGGTTTGTCCCAAACTCTTGGCCTCAAGCAATCCCCCTGCCTTGGCCTCCCAAAGTGCTGGGACTACAAGCATTAGCCACTGCGCCCTGCCAGATGTCATTCTTAAGGGCTCCACTCTCATGACCTAATTATCTCCCAAAAACGCCACTTTTAGACACCATCATTTTGGGGATTAGGTCTTCGACAAATATATTGGGGGTGAGGGGTGACACAAACATTCTGTCCACAACAGCAAGTAAACCGTACCATACATAAATAAGCAGTAATAACTTACTTTTATTGCCTACCAAGGCAACCAGTGGCTGAGTTTCTGACTCCTCGCTCACTTTCTTCACCACAGTATACCAATCTTCTAAATTCTCAAAGCTTTGATAATTTGTAATATCATATACCAAGAGGACTCCCTGTCACAAAAGAGTTACAAAATATCTGTAAAGTACTATTTGGTGAAAAAAATCTTAATGAATACTTGAGTAATGCTTCAGATATGTCAAAATGGATGTAAAAATACAAATGTGTATATATATAAACTTATATAAAATGTGTTTTATATATAAACTTCCATTTAAATTGCTTACTAGCAGATTGATAATAGTGACTGTTTTCATTCAAGACAAATCCAGCAACTAAGATGCAATGCAAGCTAAAACATAATTTTATCAAAATTGTAAGCAGTCTTCCAATAAGATATCTGGAATATGCTTGGTAAGTTACAGTAAATATAAGAAAATCATATCAAAGAAGTAGAAAAGGCTACAACATCTACAATCCTACCTCTCACTTTCATGAGGTCAAACATTAAAACTTTTCAATAAATATTCATCTGCTGCTACTCTTTTTAAACATTTTCAAAAACAAAGATTCCATGATATCCCTTGATAGACAATTTCAGTGTTTAATACAATTTTCTTTAAATGAAATGTCGATTTCCTCTTTTAGTCCACTGTGCATTTGGAGAACCTGAGAGCATCTTTCTTAAACTAACCATTCATATACTTGAAGATAGTTAAGTAACTCCTCTACCATCTCCTTTCCAGAGTAAACAAACTCAGTTCCTTAAACTTGCCTCAAAGGGCCTATTTTTCTATCCCTTTAATCATAGCTGCTGATTCTTCCCAGGACACACTACATATAGTTTTTTGACATCCTCTTTAAAATGAGCAATGTAAAACCTGACATAATACTGTAATAAGAGTCTGAGCAATGCCAAATATAACAGAAGGATTGCTTCCTGCCTCTTATATATCATATTCCTTTTAATTTATCTCATTATTTTGTGTGGGAAGGAGAAGTATATATGCACACAAAAATAACAGTACCACATTCCTGATTCTCATCCAGTTTGTGGTCAAACACTTAATACAAAGCTCTACATACAGTATAAGCCTGAACCCTAATGGCATTTATGTCGACTTCTTAGGTTATAACAGTAGTAATCAACTACTTCTGTGCACCTACTGTATACCAGACACACGTCAAGGTCTTCTCATTAATACTCACACCAATCATGAAAGGCTGGTATTATGATTTCCATTTTAAATAATAAACAGAGGTTAAAATAACCAACGTCATACTGATAGGTAAGTGATGGAGCCAGGATTTGAACCAAAGACTAAATAATTAAAAACATTTGTCTGTCAACTAAACTCCAAGTATTGTGCTGGATTCTACAGATGTAAGTTCCAAACCATAAGGAACTCACAGTCTGGCAGCAAAACTAAACACATAAATAAGTACAGAACACAGAAGTCATAACTAGTGAGACACTGGTAAATATTAACCAATTGGCTTGGGGTTCAGGGCCCAGCAGGGGTGAGTTTGCCATAATGTTTGCCAATTTTCATGGTGTAAATGCTAGCCTGTGGTCATTTTTAAGCTATCAATATGACACCCACTGAACAGAGTTGGGGAGGTCACCAATATAAAACATTTCCACCATATAGATATAGCAGATGTAAACAACCTCGAGAACACAGATAACAGAAATACATAGCAAAATAATTAGTGATAGAGATTAGGCATATAAATACCTTTGTTTTAATACAATGTGTGACTTTATATGTAATTTTTCATTGTAAAAGTTTTTAATAACTGGCTCACAAAAACTGCTAAAAATTTAACAATTAACTCTCTGAAGCTAGAGCAAGCCAGCCCTAGCATACTTCTGTTATGACCTTCCAGGATTATTATTCTCTTTTATTAAACCATATTGGCCCCCAAGTTACCTAGCTTCTCCATGTCTCAGGTTTCTTATCTCTAAAATTCGATATTTGAGTTAGATGGTCTCTAAGATCCCTTTCGCTTTAAATATTCTATAATATGCAAAATCACTCATCGGGTTCATTTTGGTCACTTGAACATCTATTTCTGTCTGTCTTCCAAGATGGTTTGAAATAATGCCCAACATAGAATTATCTAAAACAAACAGTATCTCACTTTTCTTATTAAGAATAAAGCCCCAGAACTAATATCTGAAGATTAATCTTCAATCTACTGGCTCCATGACATGGCTCCAACTGCCATGGGTGATATCATACATTATTTGTTGAAAAGAGCTCTACACTGGAACTCAGGTTGCTGTTGGATTCCAGTCCTGGTCCCATCTATTGATCTTGGGCAACACTTGTTACCTCACTTTTAAAACACCTGATATGCCTACATTATAAAGCGAAATGATAAAAGTACTTGTTTTAAAATTAACATACCACATGCAATTGCAGATTTTTTTTTTGTTATCAACTAAGTGAAGAAGAATCACATTTTTATGGCAACTTTGAGGTAGGTTTTAAACTCACAAATAAAGCCTGGACCTCTGCCTCTTAAGACCTTTTAAACCCTTTTGATTAATATACGAAAACCTTTATCCAAACATGGGACAATACCTGAATATGGTAAAATATATGCAAATAAAACATGGCCACCATCTACTGATATTCAGTACAGGATGAGAGCTATGGAACAAAAACATTAAAAACTGTTCTTCTAGACCACAAATTGGTAAATATGGCCATGGGTCAAATCTGGCCCACACTGTGTATCTGTAGATAAACTTTTACTGAAATATGGTCACAATCATTTGTTTAAGTATTATCAGTGGCTGCTTTTGTGCTACAACTGCAGAGCTGAGTGGCTACAACAGAGACAACATGGCCTGCAAAGCATAAAATATTTACTATCTAGCTCTTTTCAGGAAAAATCTGCCAATCTCTGATCTAGACAAATGTGTCCCAACATTTTTCAGTTGGTGATTCCTAGAAATCTTTCAGGATTCACAAAAAATATAGAAGGATAAACTCCTGTTCACTCACCTAGCTATCTAGCAACACAAACATCTCCTTGTTCATATTCTCAGTACCATTTATAATGTAAAAAGTATTATTTTTCCTTGTTCTTGCCATCATAACTAGTACCACTGTGGTGAAATTCTGAAATGAAAAAATGAGAAAACTAAAAATGTTAAAATATAAAAGGAATTATAGGACCTTCAATTTCAACTCTGACATGTAAAAAAAAAACTTGGAAGTCATCACTCCTGTCCTTACAATAAGAAAAAGGCAGAACAAACAGAAAAAATCAGTGACTTTTCTTGGATTCATCAGAAAACTGATATTACAAGGCAAATCATCACCCTGAAATCTGGAAAGACAAACAAATCCAAAAAGTTACAGCCAAGATCTGCCTACCTGGAGTAGCAGCCTCTAGAAATAGTAGTGATAATTTTGACAAACTGCTGGAGGCTGACTGAGGTCTAGCTTAGGAGTGAGCAACTCCTAGAGGGCCCCTCAGTCTTAGGGGCTACCTCCACACTTGCATGGATATACGACCAGATTCCAGATATCCCACCAGATTATCAGTAAAGAAACAAGAAAGACCCTCTCAAGGCTCTGGCATGAAGAGGGGAGAAAAGTAACCATTGTGAAATATGCCCAGAGCATTATCCACAAAAAAGGCAAACTCTCCGGAAGAAATGGCTTAATCAGAACATTGTATTCCATCTGGAAAGAGAAGTTCCCAACTCCAGCCTCCCGTAGCCAGTCTGTCTCATCTAACCCGGAGGAGAAAGAAACACGAGTGAAGGTCACAGTACCGAAATACAAGCTCAGTAAAGACTAAAAGTTTATCATAAAAATATAGCATGCTTCTCCTCCCTCATACTTTACCACACCACCACCAGGGCACCAACATCTGAAAGAGCTGCAAGACAGATTTCACCTAAAGAGTTTCTGGAGATACCAAAAAAGACTGTGAGGCAAAAACAAGGATACTAGAGGAATCAATGCCTCTGGCACCCACAGCTAAAGTAAATATGAAATACAGCACAACATAAAACCTCACACCAAGTCTATTTACCTGAATCTTATTACTCAGTATACCATGTCCAGCTTTCAATATAAAATTACAAGGAATTTCAAAAGGTAATTTGAAGACAGAAACCAAGCATCAAAACCAAACTATGATATGAAACAGATTTTGTAATTACTAGACAGGCGATTTTAAGTAACTATGACTAATGTGTTGAGGGTTCTAAAGGAAAAAGAAAACATTATGCAAGCACAGATAGGGATAATAAAACAAGGGATAATAAAAACAAAATGCTAGATATCAAAAACACTGTAACAGAAATAAAGAATGCCATTGTTGGGTACATTGTTGGACACAGCATAGGAAAAAAAATCAGTGAACTTAAAGACAGGATAATAGAAACTTCTACAACTGAAATGCAAAAAGAACAAAACAATGTATAAAACAGAACACCAAAGAACAGTGGGACAGTCCGAAGTGGTGCATCACACACACAGCTGAAGTATCAGAAGAAGACAGAATCAAGTTTAGGGAGTATTTGAAGTAACAGTCACCAAGAAATTGCCAAAATTAATTAGACACCAAACCACATATTTAAGAATCTCAGAGAACACCAATTTGCATAAATACCAAAAACTCTATATCTAGGCATATATTCAAATTGCTCAAAAGAAAAAAAAAATGAGAAATCTTGAAAGAAGCTAGAAGAATAGGGAAAATATCCATAAATGAAAAAGCAGAAAAATTACAGAGAACACCTCATCAGAAACCATGCAAATAAGAAGAGAACGAAGTGAAATCAGCAAATGTAAAAGAACAGAAATTATAACAAACTGTCTCTCAAACCACAGTGCAATCAAATTAGAACTTGGGATTAAGAAACTCACTCAAAACCGCTCAACTACATGGAAACTGAACAACCTGCTCCTGAATGACTATTGGGTATGTAACGAAATGAAGGCAGAAATAAAGACGTTCTTTGAAACCAATGAGAACAAAGACACAACATAACAGAATCTCTGGGACACATTTAAAGCAGTGTACAGAGGGAAATTTATAGCACTAAATGCCCACAAGAGAAAGCAGGAAAGATGTAAAATTGACACCCTAACATCACAATTAAAAGACCTAGAGAAGCAAGAGCAAACACATTCAAAAACTAGCAGAAGCCAAGAAATAACTAAGATTAGAGCAGAACTAAAGGAGATAGAGACACAAAAAACCCTTCAAAACATCAGTGAATCCAGGAGCTGGTTTTTTGAAAAGATCAACAAAATTGACAGACCACTAGCAAGACTAATAAAGAAGAAAAGAGAGAAGAATCAAATCGACGCAATTAAAAATGATAAAGGGGATATCACCACCGACCCCACAGAAATACAAACTACCATCAGAGAATACTATAAACACCTCTACGCAAATAAACTGGAAAATCTAGAAGAAATGGATAATTTCCTGGACACATACACCCTCCCAAGACTAAACCAGGAAGAAGCTGAATCCCTGAATAGACCAATAGCAGGCTCTGAAATTGAGGCAATAATAAATAGCCTACCAACAAAAAATGTTCAGGACCAGATGGATTCACAGATGAATTCTACCAGAGGTACAAGGAGGAGCTGGTACCATTCCTTCTGAAACTATTCCAATTGATAAAAAAGAGGGAATCCTCCCTAACTCATTTTATGAGGCCAGCATCATCCTGACACCAAAGCTTCGCAGAGACACAACAAAAAAAGAGAATTTTAGACCAATATCCCTGATGAACATCGATGCAAAAATCCTAAATAAAATACTAGTAAACCGAATCCAGCAGCACATCAAATAGCTTATCGACCCATGATCAAGTGGGCTTCATCTCTGGGATGCAAGGCTGGTTCAACATACACAAATCAATAAACGTAATCCAGCATATAAACAGAACCAAAGACAAAAACCACATGATTATCTCAATAGATGCAGAAAAGGCCTTTGACAAAATTCAACAGCCCTTCATGCTAAAAACTCACAATAAATCAGGTATTGATGGGACGTATCTCAAAATAATTAGAGCTATTTTTGACAAACCCACAGCCAATATCATACTGAATGGGCAAAAACTGGAAAAATTCCCCTTGAAAACTGGCACAAGACAGGGATGCCCTCTCTCACCACTTCTATTCAACATAGTGTTGGAAGTTCTGGCCAGGGAAATCAGACAGGAGAAAGAAATAAAGGGTATTCAATTAGGAGAAGAGGAAGTCAAATTGTCCCTGTTTGCAAATGACATGATTGTATATTTAGAAAACTCCATTGTCTCAGCCCAAAATCTCCTTAAGCTGATAAGCAACTTCAGCAAAGTCTCAGGGGACAAAATCAATGTGCAAAAATCACAAGCATTCCTACACACTAACAACAGACAAACAGAGAGCCAAATCATCAGTGAACTCCCATTCACAACTGCTTCAAAGAGAATAAAATACCCAGGAATACAACTTACAAAGGATGTGAAGGAATTCTTCAAGGAGAACTACAAACCACTGCTTAATGAAATAAAAGAGAACACAAACAAATGGAAGAACATTCCATGCTCATGGATAGGAAGAATCAGTATCGTGAAAATGGCCATACTGCCCAAGGTAATTTACAGATTCAATGAAATCCCCATCAAGCTACCAAGGACTTTCTTCACAGAATTGGAAAACACTACTTTAAAGTTTATATGGAACCAAAAAAGAGCCCGCATTGCCAAGACAATCCCAAGCCAAAAGAACAAAGCTGGAGGCATCACACTACCTGACTTCAAACTATACTACAAGGCCACAGTAACCAAAACAGCAGGATACTGGTACCAAAACAGAGTTATAGACCAATGGAACAGAACAGAGCCCTCAGAAATAATACCATGCATCTACCAACCATATGATCTTTGACATACCTGACAAAAACAAGAAATGGGGAAAGGATTCCCTATTTAATAAATGGTGCTGGGGAAACTGGCTAGACATATGTAGAAAGTTGAAACTGGATCCCTTCCTTACACCTTATACAAAAATTAATTCAAGATGGATTAAAGACTTAAATGTTAGACCTAAAACCATAAAAACCCTAGAAGAAGACCTAGCCAATACCATTCAGGACATAGGCATGGGCAAGGACTTCATGTCTAAAACGCCAAAAGCAATGGCAACAAAAGCCAGAATTGACAAATGGGATCTAATTAAACTAAAGAGCTTCTGCACAGCAAAAGAAACTACCGTCAGAGTGAACAGGCAACCTACAGAATGGGAGAAGACTTTTGCAATCTACCCATGTGACAAAGGGCTAATATCCAGAATCTACAAAGAACTTAAATAAATCTACAAGAAAAAAAAATCAAACAACCCCATCAAAAAGTGGGCAAAGGATATGAACAGACACTTCTCAAAAGAAAACATTTATGCAGCCAACAGACACATGGAAAAATGCTCATCATCACTAGCCATCAGAGAAATGCAAATCAAAACCACAATTAGATACCATCTCACAGCAGTTAGAATGGTGATCACTAAAAAGTCAGGAAACAACAGGTGCTGGAGAGGATGTGGAGAAACAGGAACACTTTTACACTGTTGGTGGACTGCAAACTAGTTCAACCACTGTGGAAGACAGTGTGGCGATTCCTCAAGGATCTAGAACTAGAAATACCATTTGACCCAGCCATTCCATTACTGGGTATATACCCAAAGTATTATAAATCATCCTGCCATAAAGACACATGCACACATACGTTTATTGCGGCACTATTCACAATAGCAAAGATTTGGAACCAACCCAAATGCCCATCAATTATAGACTGGATTAAGAAAATGTGGCACATATACACCATGGAATACCATGCAGCCATAAAATGGATGAGTTCATGTTCTTTGTAGGGACATGGATGAAGCTCAAAACCATCATTCTCAGCAAACTATCACAAGGACAGAAAACCAAACACCGCATGTTCTCACCCATAAGTGGGAATTGAACAATGAGAATGCTTGGACACATGAAGAGGAACATCACACACCGAGGCCTGTTGTCAGGTGGGAGGAGTGGGGAGGGATAGCATCAGGAGATATACCTAATGTAAATGACGAGTTAATGGGTGCAGCATACCAACATCACACATGTATACATATGTAACAAACCTGCACATTGTGCACATGTACCCTAGAACTTAAAGCATAATAATTTTAAAAAAAATACTGGCAGAAAATTAAAATTAAAAAAAAAAACTGCCTAGAATTCTATACCCCTCAAAATTATCATAAGTAAAGGAGAAATAAAGATCTTCTCAGAAAAACAAAAATAGACCATTCATTGTCAGCAAACCTGCTCTGAAGGAAACATTAAAAGAGGTTCTTCAGGGAGAGGGAAAATGACATGGGTCAGAAATTAAACTCTACATAGGAAAAAATGAGTAGCATGGAAAAAACTCAAATAACCAAGGCAATCATGAGCACAAACACATAAGAAAAACAAAGCTGCAGGCATCCCACTACTTGATTTGAAACTATATTACAAAGCTATATTAATTATAGCAGCACGGTACTGGCAAAAAATAGACACACTGACCAACATAACATGAGAGTCCAGAAATGAGCCATACATGTACAGTCAATTGATTTTCAACAACAGAGCTAGAAACACACAATAGAAAAAGGACAGCCTCTTCAATAAATGGTTTTCAGAAAACTAGATATCCACATGCAGAACAATATCTCACAACATATACAAAAATCAACTCGAAATTGAGTAAAGATTTCAAAGACCAGAAACTACAAAATTACTACAAGAAAATTTAGGGGGGAAAACTACAAAATATTGGTCTGGGCAATAATTTTTTGAATTTCACTCCAAAACCACAGGCAACAAAAGCAATAGCCAATACGGGAAAACTAAAAAGCTTCTGTGCAGCAAAGGAGGAAAAAATTAACAGTGTGCAGAGACAACCTACAAATTAAAATATTTTCAAGTCATACATCCAAGAAGGGGTTAACATCCAAAATATACCAGGAACTCAAACAACTCCATAGCAAGAAAACAAAAAACTAAATTTAAAAATTGGCAAGAGACCTGTAAAGACATTACTCAGAAGACAAATAACTAACAGATACATTTTTTTAAATACTGAACATCACCAGAGAAATGCAAATTAAAAGCAAAAAAATTACCCTCTTACACCTGTCAGAATGGCTATTGGCTATTATCAAAAAGATGAAAGATAACAAGTATCAGCGAGGATATAGAGAAAAGGGACCTCTGTACACTCTCAGTGAAAATGTAAAGAAGAATAGCCATTATGGGAAACTGTGTGGAGGTTCCTCAAAAAAAACTAAGAATATGATCCAGCAATCCTACTTCTGTGTATTTACCCAAAGATTTGAAATCAGTTTGTCAAAGAGGTTTTTGCACTCCCATGTTTGTTGCAGCACTGCCACAATAGCCAAGCCATGTAATCAACCTAAGTGTCCATTAACAAATGAATGGATAAAGAAAATGAAGTATATATGCATAATGGAATACTATAAGCCTCAAAAAAAGAAAAGTCTCTCACTTGCAACAGCATGGATGGAACTGGAAAACATTAAGCTAAGTGAAATGAGCCAGGCACAAAAAGACAAATGTTGCATGTTCTCACTTATGTGAAATCTGAAGTAATCAAACTCAGAAGTAGGGAGTAGACTTGTGGTTGCAGAGGCTAGGGGTTGGGGGAAATGGGGAAATAGTCAAAGGGTACAAAATCTCAGGAGATATAAAGGTTTTTTTGAGAATTATTGCACAGTGTGGTTAAAACAGTTAATAATTACATATCATACATTTCAAAATTGGTAAAAGAGTAAATTTCAAATGTTCTCAACATAAAAAAGTTATAAGGACTTGAGATAATGAATATGCTAATTGGCTTGAATTAATTATTCCACATTGTATTCATAAATCATAACATCACTCTGTACTCCATAAATATAACCAATTATAAACTGCCACTTCACAATAAAAGTTAACATTTTTTAAATAAAATTATACAGAATGTAAAAAAAAGAGTGAATATCAGAAAAGGAAAAAATGAAGATAACATAGTATCAATTATTTTTCTTACTGTTAATTGGTATAAAATACAACTGTTTAAAGTAATAATAATGTACTGGATGATTACAGCATATAGATAAGTGAGATGAATGACAGCCATGCCATAAGGGACAAAAAGGATGAACTGAGAATATTCTGAGGGACCTGCACTACACATGAAGCACTAAACTTAGTTTAAAATATATATTGCAAACTCTAGAATGATCACTAAAAAAAATTTTGAAGTATGATTGATATGCTAAAACAGGAGAGAAAATACTCAAATAAAACCAGAGAAAGTAAAAAAGAGGGGATAAACAAAGAAAACGTACAAAGAATAGAAAAAGAACACGAAAGATGTTAACCCAGCTATCCCAATAACCACTTTGTATGTGAATTTAATACACAAGTTAAAAGACAGATTGTCAAAGGAGATGAGAAAAGAAGAGTCGACTATACATTGCCTACGGAAAATTGACCTTACATATAAAGACACAGACAGGTTAGCAGTAAAGGGATAGAAAAGCACCATGAAAACATTAACAAAAAGAAAGCTGGAGTAGCTATATAATTTGAGACAAAGCAGACTTCAGAATAAGGAAAATTATCAAGTTTAAAGACAAGACTGGCATAATGATAAGTCAGTCCTCCAAGAAGACATAACAGTCCTCTCTATATATGCACCTAATAACAGGGCATCAAAATATATGAGGCCAAAACTGATAAAACTGCAAGGAGTTCCAAATCTGCAGATCCCCCTAGAGTTGAAGACTTTTTTCATTAAGCAAACAGAAAATCAGTAAGGGTATAGTTGATCTGAACAACACTAACAATCAACTTCATCTAATTGACATTTATAGACTACTGTATTCATTAGAATATGCACTATTCCCTAGCTCTCATGGAACATTCACCAAGACAAACTACATTCTGGGCCATAAAATATACCTTAACATGTTTGTAAAAACAGAAATCAAAAAAACCATGTTCTCAAACTATAACTAGAAATCAGTAACAGTAAAATAGCTTTAAAAACTCAAAGTATGTGAAGATTAAACAATATATTCTAAATAACACAAGCATCAAAGAAGTCTCAAAAATAATTTTAAAATAGTTTGAAGCAAAAACAAAATATATGCAACCTACCAAAACTTGTGGAATACAGAAAAAGCAGTGCTTAGGGAAAGTGTTTAGCATTGAATGCATATATTAGAAAAGCAGAAAAATCAATAATCTAAGCTTCCACTGTAGGAAACTAGAGGAAGAAGAGTAATTTCAGTCTAAAGCGAGCAGAAGAAAGTAATTAAAAATTAGGGAAGAAATAATTGAAATTAAAGAAGAAAACAACAGAGAAAAATCAACAAAGCCAAAAGCTGTGTTTTTAAAAAAAGATCAGTAAAACTGACAAACCCCTAGTCAGGCTAACCAAAAACAAAGGGAGGGAGAGAGAAGACACATATTAACAACATTAATTAATAAGGGTCTTCACTACCTATTCCACAGACATTAAAAAAATAATATAAACAACTTTGTGACCACGAATTTGACAATATAAATATAATGGACCAAATCTTTAAAAGACACACATTATCAAAACTATTGACTCTCAGGGCCTCTACTCACCAGCCTCAAAGCCAGACCTCTAAGTACTCACCTCTTCAGGAGCCTCAAATCCTTCAAATACCAGCACCCTCAAATCCCTAAGTCTCTGACCACATCAACAATCCAGAACTCTTCTGATCCCTTCCAGAAAACTATCGGAATCTTCTCAGCCACAAGAAAGTACAACTCCCTCAAACATGGAATACATCTTGCAACCTACCTGGGAACTTCTGGATCTAATTTTCTTGGCAATCTTATGATCATCTAAATCCATCGCCATGTCTCATGTCCCAGATAACTTTTGTTATCAACCACATATCTGACATTTATCCCTCTCCTATGTCTTCAACCCCATACCATCCTTTCCTTCCACTTCCCAATTTACCTTTCAGCTGCTGCTCTTCTTCCCAAATCTTCTACATGACCCTTTGGAAATCAGATTTCAAGTTTAAGAAATCCCTCTTCAGCAACAGTTTCCTTCATTTTATGCCTTAACTGCCTTCCTCCAACTTCGATTCCAAGAAAATACTACCATCCATAGTATTTTGTAAACATCAAGATTTTTAGTAAATATTATATAATGTTAGTTTATATGGTAGTTTGTTTTCATCTATTGCACTCACCACCATATCTAATAAGCATGATGAGAGAGTAAATCAAATGGATACCATTTTCAAGGTAATAATTGACAGCATTTTTTTTTTTTTAAGAGATGGGGTCTTGCTCTGTTCCCCAGGCTGGAATGCAGTCATAGCTCACTGCAGCCTCGAACTCCTGGGCTCAAATAATCCTCCCATCTCAGCCTCTCTAGTAGCTAGGACTACAGGCGTATACTACAGTGCCCAGCTAATTTTTTAAATTTTTTGTAGAGAAAGGGTCTCACTATGTTGCTTAGGCTGGTCTCATGCTCCTGACTTCAAACAATTATCCTGCCTTGGCCCTCTAAAGCACTGGGATTATGACCCACTGACCTGGCCTTGATAGAAGTTTTGAAAGAACAAACACTGATGCCTACCAAGTAACAGTCTTGTAAAGCATTGCATAGATATAGTTCTTCAGTGTAACATGTGCTAAACACAGTACACACACTGTTACTGTTTAACATTCTCAAAAAATGAAAGGTTTCCCAGTCCCAAAATGCAGGTTATTTGTTTTCTCCCTTATATGCAAGACAAATAATCTGCTTTAGTTTTTTAGTTATATATAGAAATGAATTAAATCATACAGATTATATAATAGCCATTAACAACATATATCTTGCTTTATAAGTATAACCTGTAAGAAACACGCAAAGAAAGTGCACAAACATGTTATAAGTTGGCAAATATCCAACTAAAAAACTTACAGCAAAAGAGAGCAGAAGGTCTTGCAGAGTCCAGTTTTAAGATGCACCCTCTCCCTAGCTGTCATGTAGGCACCAAATCCTTTTGTTGGTACTTAAAAAGCAGGCTCATCTGTGTGGGGCCACTGGTACATAATAGTGGTTATGTTCTACCTCACAAGTGACTACACTTTCATTGAGTTTATGCTCAGTGGGTCAGTGTTTGCAAACCACTTAGATTCCAGGACAGAAAGAGCTACAAAAATGAAACATCCAGTCCTTCTCTGAGGTTTGTTATTAGCCTCTGTTAGCCACAGGTTACAGGGCACTAAACACTATGTACTGTGTGTTTGCTCTTAACCACTATGAAAAATCGCCTATAACATCTTTCTAAAGACTCCTAGAAATTTTTAAGTTAATTTAAAATCTGGGAATTTAACTGGGACATATTTCAATTCTTAGAACTAGTTCTTGTCAAAATACCTCACTAATTCTTTTTGGGGTGTCAATTCAATTTAGTTTTCACCAACACTTTCAACAGGCTACTGCTAACGTTTAAATGTTGCTGGGGGTAAGGGGAGTGAAGAGGGTAAAATAATCGGTTTTATTTGGGTCCAAGTTAACTCCCAGCCTACAAATAAGCTTCTATGCAGATGTTAAGAAATGCTTTAAAGAAACAGATTGATTAGTTTAATGACCCAGACATGTATAATTCTTTCTATATACAATACAGAAGTTACAGAAGTTAGAGAACCTAAAATAAACCCTAAATAACACATTAAACTGATATCCTGAAAAAGCTTGTCTCAACATTTCTGTGGAAGATTTCTGTCCTGTAGTATACCAAAATCTAAAGTACTCATGAGATAGGTAATATAAAGTATCTATAACTCCAGAAGCAATATAGATCTACTTTGAAGAATAATTATATTATTATATAAAATTATTGAGTTTATTAAAATGCTATCAGGATGTTTTTGAAATCACTGGTTTTGAAAAGTAACATTTTCTCCAATTTATAGTAGTAAATAATGAGTCACAGCCTCTCTAGCCTGGATATAGAATTTAAAAACAGTTTAACAAAATAGACCACTGGTCAATGACTTTATGTACTTAACACAGCATTTATTTGGAATCTCTGGAAAGCAGAAAAAATTATTATATTATCATCCTTTTTTTTTTTTCTTTATAAACTGAGTCTCGCTCTTTCACCCAGGCTGGAGTAGAATGGCATGATCATAGCTCACTCCAGTCCCCAAACTCCTGGGCTCACGTGATCCTCCCATATCAGTCTCTCAAGTAGCAAGGACTATAAGTGCCTGCCCCCATGCCCTATCATCTATTTTTAACAATTCATTTCATCATCTCAGAATTCCCAGTTTTGTCAGGCAATTTCATAGAAAGATTCATGAATTTCTCAGAAATACTGGACATTGTTGTTTAATAAAAACACAGTACATGAATATAAGTGTCACAGCAACCGTAAAGTATAAACAATAAAACGCACTACCAAAAGAGAAAAAAGTCAGTATGTACCTTCAAGATAGAAACCTTATACAACAAGTTCTAAGAAATATAACATTCACTTTCTCCCAAGAAATAAAGTACCTTAAAAAATAATGAAGACATTTTACTAAATTTATGGACTTTCAAAAAAGATGGAAATTCTTGAAATGTCTACCAATGTTCTCATTAATGTCTGCTGATTGTAGGCAGCTTTGTAATAACATAAAATATATACTGTCAAAAACTGACTTAAGGAAATGGTCACAAAATACTGTGAGTACACTAAATGATACTGATTATATAATTTATTTTTTATTTATTTTGTTTTTTAAAGATGGAGTGTCACTTGTCACCCAGACTGAAGTGCAGTAGTGTGATCACAGCTCACTGAAACCTCAAAATCCTGGGCTCAAGTGATCCTCCCACCTGTGCCTCTCAATTAGCTGGGATTACAGGCATGAGCCACTGCGTATAGCTGATTATACACTTCAGAATGGTTAACTTTATAATACACAAATTTCACATCAATATTAATTTTTATATAATAGTAATAAATTTTAAATAATTTAAATAAATTAGATAATAAATTTTTAAATGATTTGAAGATAGAATTGATAGAATTCAACACATGGGCATAATATTCCCCTAATTTTTAAGGAAAGAAAAATGTATTAATTGAATTATATATTATTATTTACCCTGAAATGCATAAAGTCCTCCTGTTCTCCACTAACTCTGGTTGCACCTATAAATCATAAAAGACTATTCCATTTGACACCAAGAGTCAAATTTCATTAGAAGTTAGATCGAATCTTCATTTTCTTAAAAATCCTATATGTGGCCTTATAGACAGATTTTTTTTTTTTTTTTCCTGGAGACGGAGTCTCGCTCTGTCGCCCAGGCTGGAGTGCAGTGGCCGGATCTCGGCTCACTGCCAGCTCGTCTCCCGGGTTCACGCCATTCTCCTGCCTCAGCCTCCCGAGTAGCTGGGACTACAGGCGCCCGCCACCTCGCCCGGCTAGTTTTTTGTATTTTTTAGTAGAGACGGGGTTTCACTGTGTTAGCCAGGATGGTCTCGATCTCCTGACCTCGTGATCCGCCCGTCTCGGCCTCCCAAAGTGCTGGGATTACAGGCTTGAGCCACCGCGCCCGGCCTTATAGACAGATTTTATGGAACAAAGATAAGAGTGTTATTTTCCCATGTTATCAACCACATGAATGAAACAAGAACTGTGGCTTCCCACAAATCTCTGTCCAGCAAGTTTTATCTAGCTTAGTATCCACTTTAATCAGTTTAAAACAGAAAAATAAATAAATAAAACAAAAAAGCCATACACAAAATTCTGAGATGTACTTTTTAAGAGAAAAATGAACATGCATAAAATATCAAGTCACTTAACCACAGATGAAAATGCTATAAATGTGAACAGAAAAATTTTGCAGGAGACAAAGAACCATGTATAAAAGATAAGAGCATTAAGAGCCAAATCTCTGTATCAGCAATGCAAAAAATCAAAACTCTAGGGCCTTTATATGTGATTCAGAACCATATTAGCCTCTATAACCATACTGTCCTTCTCTGAATATTTTATAAAATAAATCAGAATCTATTTTTCATCCACAATCAAGGCAATGGTACTTGACATGAACCAAACTTTGTACAGCAGTGCTTAACCTACTATATCTCCACCCTATAGAATCATTTATTATGAGCAACATGGTTCCACATAACCAAGTTATATTTGTCCCACTTAAAATACCAAACTCTAATAAAGAACTAAAAATTTTTACTACTACCCCTATGTCTCCAGATGATGTAGAAGATACACACTAATTAAAAAAAGCAAAAATAAAGAAATAGCACATCAAGTATTACATACAGAGCTCAGTAAGCACAACGTACTTAATATTTGGCTATATACCATATTCTCTACTTCATCAGATGATTACTTTCAATAGTATTACTGCATTTCTAAAGTGTGTCATTTAATCAAAAGCAATCTGCCAAATATTAAAAAGACAATTCTTCAGTGAACATGCTCAGAGAGAAATGATTAACTTTTTAAAGTATATTACCACCCTGTATATTTTCTATTTGTATAATAACTTTATTTAAAATCTTATAAATTATATCAATATAAGCTCATGGAGAATATAAGCTCATGTGGCCAAATTTATGTAATTATTCAGGTCATTTTTCATTTTTCACTTTCATTTTTCTTGCTCTACATGGATTTTCTTCTGAAAATACAGCATTATCATAAATTATTGTACGTGTTTCACATATACACTGTCATATTTAGTTATCTGATAGAAAATATTGACATGTCTATTAAATCTGAAAAGCTATCAATATTCATTACACAAAAATATAGACATATAGATATGCTTTTAGTCCTTGTAACTTAAAATGAAGTTAAATTTTCATCCCTGTATTTTTCATTCAGTTTATTTGAAAGTAGTCACTATAACCAAACCAGCTAATAAATATCAAAATATCATTTATCACTGCATTTATCGAACTGCTAACAATAACACCTAGTAATATAAATACCATACGAAAGCTGTTAAAGAGTTTTCCTATTCCCTCACCCAAATCATTCCAAACATAATTTGGAGAGAATGAAACCAAAGGACTAGCACAAACATAAAATTATTCTCTCTACATATCAGATAAAAAGTTAGAAAGAAAGTATGTGTGTGTGTATGTGCATTTGGGTGTAGATTTGCATATGTGCTTGTAAATGCTATACTTTCAATACTGGAATAATCAGAATTCATATCATACCTGTGCTCCATAGATATATTTATCCAACATTTTGCCTCCTATTGTCTGCCCTCCTATATCCCAAATTTGAAGGGTAACATTCAAGTTTCCTAGAATATAAAAAATGAATATAAAAATATCAAAAAAATTAAGTAACAATACAACAGCTGACACAGTATCACAGAATACTAAGTCACAATAAGAAACTGAGCCCAATTTGCCTTTATGTACAGGCTCACATGATATTTGGAATTGTGAAAACAATGTCAAAAGAAATCATAGTGGAGAATCTAGTTTTATCCTTTTACTCCATTTCCATTGAACCATATTTACAACCACTTTCAAAACAAAACAAAGTAAGCTTTAATTTATAAACTTAAGCCTCAGAAAAACGTTTTTCTTAGAGAATAGAATGAAACACACGTCCATGGAGCAAGAAATGTACTTTAGAAATAAAAACTGAAGCTTTGAATACTCAACCATCCAATCATATATATGAATTTTGTTGTAGGTTCTAAACTCTATGGGTTCTAAAACTCATGGAATAATAGCAAACTATAAAAATGCACCCATAATTTCAGCTCAAATTAATGAATCTTTTTATAATGTGATTGTCAGCTACTCTAGGATATGGCAAACATAACCAAAAAATTATGTTTTCAAATTTAACCCATAAAATAGAAACACATTTGATAGCCCTATTCAGAACAAATGTAGGATACATACCATGTATATCACTAAATATTACAACGTATTCAAACTTGTTCAAAGCATTTCCATTTAAACAAACTATGTATACTTCCAAGCCTTCATAAAATAGTGTAACTAATCATCTTCCCCTATGAGCATTATAAAAGCATTCTAAAAGGGAATCTTTAAAATCCTTTCATGCATTTTGTAAAATATTTGGTTGATACAAAAATTTATGAGATAAGCTGTTCTCTCTTCTCAATGCAACTGATGAGTATGCTTACAAAAGCCAAACTATGCTATTTAGTTGAACGTTTTAAACTATATCACTCATAAGATTATGGAGTTTTCTCCAGAGTCTCAATTAGCACTTTCTGAATGATTTGCAAATCAAAAGAAAATAAAATAAAAGGTTAGAAACTGAAAAATGATCTCATTTCAAAAAAAGATTATAAAGATATAAATTTATACGCCAACATAAAACACTAAAATCTGAGACAGTTAGTCATACCATTTAACTATGCAACTGAAAAGAAAAAGACATTTGATTAACCAGCACAGTTTTCTAAATTTTGGTGAGTTTGTATTACAATCTTTCCATTATTTAAACATAGGTTGTTCCATCTGCCACCGTGCAGAGGATTTCCACGAGGAACTTCCATTAGCATTAATGAGCGCTAATGTTTTATCACCACCATTATTCCTACAGACACATACTTTCTACACTTACACTAATAACCAAAATGTTCTTAAAGCCCTATGAATACAAAAACCAAAACGTCACAGACTAAGATGTGTCCAAAAACTTATACAAATCGAATTTCTTAAAAATCTAAATTTTTTGAGATTCAAGGCTGAAATAATTCTTCTATAATGCTGTCTCAAATTAAGCAGATAAGAAAGGGCTAGCCATCACTAAGAAGTATATATAATAGTTTCAGAAACCCCTAAGCAGGCAGTAGGCTATTCATTTTACTTGCACAACTCTTTAGAGTTATTTGATTACTTCAAAAGACAGTGCTTAACAATACTAACTTTTACAGAGGAAGATTTTAGGCAATACTAAATAAGCACTAAAAGGTGTTTAATCCCATTTTTTCAGAGTCAATAGTCCTTATTGCTTAACCTCACAACAAAAAATATAAAGCTTTCTTCTTTAAGTTCTGATATTCAGATCCTATCTGAATGAGGTGTTGTGAACACTTTGACTACAATTTCAGGAACATGATCTTCATTACATGTTTTCAAATTCTGACTACAATCATATCAAGACCCTAAATCATCTATCTATCCAATTGTCTCCCATATTCATGTGTTGAGGATACTTTTTAAATGCATGCCTTTCCAAATAAACTCTGTTGTCAGTGTTTGCCTGTTTTTTTAAACATATAAATTACAGTGACTCAGAAATAAAAATAGCTACGAATTACTGATAGTCCACTAATATAGAATGCTAACAAAAAATTACTATCTTTACAGTTTCAACAAATGATATTAACTTCATATTACTTCTTATATCTAGAAATATATTTTTAACTCCACATTTTAATTTTAGGATTATTAACACATAAAACTAAAAATAAAATGTAGATTCCTTATTTGAGGAGCAAAATCGCATGAGGATATGATTCAAATCAATATTCATTTTTGTTTCTGCAGGCATAAACATATGAATTCTCCTAGTATATTTTCAAGATGACACACCTATAAAGCTATATAAGAATATTCAAATAATATTATAATTTTGTTTAAATCAAGAATCTATCTAATACAAATTTCTAACCAATACAGAACATTAAGGAAATTGTCAGAAATCTAATCCCAAACCCAGAATGCTACAAAATTCCTGCTCCTCTGTAAGAAATGACATGTAACTAGAAGAAAAAATAAAATAAATGAGGTGACAAAACACAGGTAAGTTGCTTTTGGTATGAATTAAAGCCACCAAGAGGATTCAACAGTGACCTTGTAAAAGTACACTTGGTGCCTTGGTTAACCTTACTTAAAGTGCTGCATAGTCAAGATGGAACTAAAAACACAAGTCTGCCCACTTCTTGTACTAAAGACTTAGAAATCTTTTTCACAGTAGAACGCTGTTTACTGGACTGTACCCACAAGCTTCCTGAAAGTATTTTGACTAAGACTCTTAAGAAGCTCTATCAGCAGAATCTCTGACTAACAGATACACTATTTTAAGCAGTAAAATCTGCACAGTGGTTGCATCCAGACTATACAGCATACCGGATCATGAAATATACTAAAATGGATGAGTATTTGCTAAGTAATGATCTTGAAAACTTGCATGAAGAGAATGTAAATAGATGGACAGGAGGTTTACACCCCTAACAATCTAACTGGTCAGAGGACTTACTAGACTACTAACAAATATTAGATTCACTGACTATGCTATAAATTCAATAAAGCTACCTGTAATGTTTTATTCAGCTAATGATATATTAATGATCCTACATTTGACAGTTATAATGAATTTAAAGTATTTAAAGAATAATTATAAACCTTGTAATTTATTCACCTCATTTCTTAATATACTTATTAATTATATAAAAACAAAATACATTAAAATATTTTTTTCTTACTGAAATTTCTACCATAAGTTTGAGTCTGTTAAGTAGCATAAAACCAACTGCCTTAAAAAAAAATAGAACTTTTCTTCTGGAACTTTACCATCAAAATAAAAACTTAACTAGGAAAATTAAAATATACATTCATTAAGAGTATACATGCCCTAATTTCATTTTTTAACCTAAGTACTGTGTAAGTCTAAAATATTATACTATTAATCTAGATTTCAAGAATATCAAATATTTTTTACAAAGTAATCAAAATTTTTAAATTGGTAGTGCTGTGCTACAGGTCAGAAATCATCACATATATCGCCTGTATGAAACGTCTAAAAACCAGTCTTTGTTTTTAATATTTGAGTAGGTACTTGTTTCTTTATTTAAGCTTTTCAACTAAAAAATGAGAAATATTAAAAGTAATGAGACAAAAAGTTGGTGTGGTGGTTTTTCAAATTAAGCATCAAAACAAAATAGCTAATAGCAAAATATTATATTGAGACTCTCTGCGTACAACTGGCATCTGTGAAAAAAACTGCTGCAAAAATAAGCTTCCAGCCTCTTTATTATGTGATTTGTGTATGTATTCAGCTAGTGACTGCTATTAAGAATTCTGAATGCAGCATAGATTATCGGTAAGACGAAGAATAATAAAATTAAAATGACGTTTTCAGTTTTGGATACATTAAAAGAAAATACAAATGAAACAAAGTACGCATATGTTTCTCCTTAAACCTCTTGCTGAACAATAACCCAGTAATGGAAAAATTGAAATTATTTTTTTTCTCATGGGATATCTCCTAATCTATTTTTCACTGGTAGCCAAATACAAACCATCACAAAATATAACAAAGTATATTACTAAGGAGATAAGAAGAATACCTCCATTACCAAGAGTTTTCATTAGCTACTCTAAAACTTTCATGGGGAGTTGTCTGATAGATGGGGTGTCTGAGAGGTTAACATATTTCAATAATAATTGGAATGTATTAAACCCCTTCCCACTATATCACTCACATTTCAGTACATGAATCTGACATTACACTTGCAACTGTTTTCTCCAAATGTGCTTCCTCACAGAGGAGAGGGACGGATGGTTTATAAAGTCAATCAAGATAAACTGCTTTTAATAAAATACTTTAAACATATAATTTAACCATTGAAATTGAAAGGACAGCATTTTAAAGCCCCAATTGTTCAGAAACTAACTTAAAACATAAACCACTCTTTCTTTGTTATTATTTCCCCGTATTTCCCACAAAATGTGCTGCAACTGGCATCTAAATAGTTTCTTTGCATGGTGAAGTGAAACATCTTGAATGCTCAAACTGTATTTTTATGAGTGCCTAGGGACCCTAAATTTTAGTGGTCTATTAAATGCCAGCAATTTCATGCTGCCTTGCATAAAACAGCATTCACATATTAGAGCACAGAAGTTCCATAGCTACATTATACTTCTGTTCCAACTTTAAACAAAAAAACTAAAGTAGAGGCAAATCAAAATAATATTTTAAAAAATAATCCTTCCCAATCTTTTCACATTCTGTTAATACAATATCTGTTGACAAATGTATAGCACTTAATTTTTTAAAAGCTTTTCAGAATTTTATAAGCAACCATTGTTTATCCTCAAAAAACGTATAGTAGCCAAAAACAGGGAAGGAGTGGGAGAGTATATAAACTTTTTCTCACACCCGTGGACAATATGCCTTCATGATAGATTGTGATGAAAGTTAACCTCCCTAAGATAAATATACTGATTCTATACATCTTCATGTAGAAGCAGCCCCAAAATTTTACACATTTCTTTCTTATGGCATTTATTGTAAGATTTTTTTTATAATCTTCTACGTTAAGACTTTTTAGTCTCTTACCTGGCAATGTTATCCTTCTCAAAAAGAAATCCAGTCCTATAGTTTGTTTGTACCGTTTCCCAAAAGTTTCTTGAGCAAAACACGTAGCTAAGGAGGTCTAAAAAATTGACGCACAGAATGTCAAAATTAATTCATTAAAGAAATGTAATCGTAAGACCACTACTAAATCTTATTAAGCAATCTTAACATGTATACTCCAATTAATCCAACAAGCAACTTTAAGTAGTTCTAATCAGTTACAAGGCCGGGAGAGACTTAACACCACCAGGTAAATTTCACTTGCCAGCAGCTATCGGTAGGGACAATAAACTAATGGGTTAGATCTCTTTAAATCCCCTGCTTGTCAAGATCCTTTTCCTTGCTGAAAATCAGAATTTGAGAGTTATCAACAGAAAAAAAAAATAATAATAATAATAATAAAGATCTGAATTATTTTAAAACATAATTAAAGATCTTATCTAACTTAGATCAGTTTCTGAGGCTAAATATTCTAAGGGTAGCTGAGCCCTCAGCTAATAATAAGAAGCATTAATTAAGGAGGGAGAAACCTGCTTACAGAATTTTTCTTTTCCCCACAGGAAAAGTATCATGTGTAATTTTTCTTTATTTTTAAAGATGTTAATTGAAAATGACCCTAAAGAATGACTGTGACAATATGTATCTTTTAAATAAAGAAGTTGGTATTTTGAAAATTAATACAAAGCAGACAAAATGAATATTTTCCATCCAAGAACCATAATGCCAAGAAGTCACAAGCTATTATAACCAGAACAGATATACATTTTTTTAAATAGAAACTCAAAGTTTTAGTCAAAAACTCTGGAGTTTTCTTTTTAAAGTATCATTTCTTATCAAAGCAAAAGAAGAATTTTCTAGTAACAAATAAATAACAATAACTTAACAAATTCTTAAACGTTTTAAATGCACTATTTTTATTTATAAACTTCCTCCAAAAAAGAGAAAGGCAACTTCACTTAGCTTTTATGCTCTTCAAGACAGACTCTCTATGTTAAGAGAAAATAGCTGTTTTCTATTTTAAAAGTTAAAATTACATGTCAACTCTTAAAATAATGAAAACTAAGATAAAATTTCTAAGACAGCTGATTACAGTTCATTATGACATAAGTAGTACAACAGTGCAAAAGAAAATTTGGCCAAACTTCAATTCCTTTTAGCAAGTTCATCTAAATTTCCTTTTACACAGAACAATATTTTTCACACAAATGGCAATTTGGACACCGTAATTCCAAATATTTTTGTGTTTAAACACCCAGCATTTGTAATAAATTTCTAAGATAATTGGCCAAGTATTTGTTGAGCACTACCATGTGAAGGATATTCTGCTAGACATCTAGCAACAAACACAGTTGTTGTATTTTTGACACATGTAACAATATCAAAACTGAGAGATCAGAATTGAAAAGATAGGTATTTCTTTTTACAGACTTTTGTTTCTCATTTACACTATATTATTCTACTGACCTTATCTAACTTACACCACAAAATCATCTTTGATGAGGTTCAGAATTCTAGAAAAAAATAACTATCACTACTTATATTATTACAGGTAATTCAAAATATTTAATAGACTGATAGTTAAAGGTCAAAGAGAAACGGAAGGCATGTGTAACATCCACATAATATCATTTGAGATAATTTTTCATTTTAAAGAACCGCAGAGTTCAATATTTTCATATTAAGGAGTATTCAGAAAACTTCTAAGGAAGTTTCTTTTCCTGAAAAAGTGACTTCTAGATTTTGAAAGCCCTGCTTTCACACTTTTGAGGCAAATATAAAGTTGGGATTTTCAACTGGAATCGAGTATAAACTGTCAAAAATACAGGTTACTGGGAACATACAGAGTATTAAAGCAAGTTCTTACTATATCATCTCCTAATATCTTGAGATAAAAATTGAACAGAGAATCAACTGAACCAGTGTTGGTCACTTTCTCTTCAATTATATAGACTGCATGCAATCTTACACATTCAATAATTTCTCAAGTCACTCTATAAATATCCTTCTTAATTACAGGTATTAAGTGAACAACTAGCTTCCATATCAGAAATATTTTTATCTGAATCTTTATATTTTTTGATTTGGAAAATTTCTACTAACATTTTTGATTTGGTAAATTTCTACGAACATTTTTTAACCATACTACATTTACAAACACTGGAAAGACAGAAAAAATGAATATTTTGCCTCAAAAAGCTCTTAAGAGATTATGTAATAAAAGAAAAAATATGAATCAGAAAAGGAAAGAAATAGAAACACGTGATACTGGAGGGAGGAGCTAAATTTCTCTTGGAGAAACTGTTAAGTCATCATCTCAATGCTCTACTGCATCTGTCAGTGTGTTGAAAAATGCTCAGAGTTAGATTGAGCAGGAAAAACAAATGCTAGGAAAAAAGAGCCAAGAGTTAAATCAGGATACAAATAAGAATGAAAGAGAGGCTGAGTTCACAAAGAAAACAACAATAAAGGAAAAAGAATGGGAATGTTGGTGGCTGCCAAGTATTTGAGAACTTAATAGGGTATGGAGAAAAAAATTCTTGATTTAAGAATAATGAAAGAAGGTTAGGTGTCAGATGTCTGCGTCCGGAAGTTCCTATTAGAAAAAACTGTTACAGTTTTAAAATAAGTTATTTAGGCAAGATGATGAAGATTAAGTCAGAGCACCATAAAAAATATTACTGTTATCCTTTGAAGCAGAATGATAATACTAACTCTAAAACATGGAAGTGAAAAAAATTATGCTGTCCTATACCAGAAAAAATTTTAAACAGAAATAAATACTGTAATTATTCACACTAAATTAGCAACAAAGGGAAAACGTGTATGATAGGTTAAATAAAAAACTCAGACCCAAAATTATGAACAAATTTCACTGAGTAATATATGTACAATAAATACTGTTAGAAAAATGAACAAAAGTTTAAAGAATTATGATAGCATATAGGATAACCAGCAATTTTTGTGTCTTTTTACAAATGTATTATGTTATGCGTTGTCATTATCATTTTAAAAGGGAAATAAGAACAGTTATGAATTGAATACAGTAAAATTTAAGAGCCAAAACTGTAGACGGCCTTCAAAAGAAAATCTAAATGATGAGGAAACTATAAAAATCTAACAAACTTTTTATTGAATAAAGGTGTTAGAAACAATGATGATTTATTTATAGCAATTCATTCATTCGAAAAGTTTACTGAGTATACAAAAATTAATATACTTTATAAAGAAAAGTTACCCCAAGTTCCTTTCTTCCCCCAAAGTTTAAATGTAATCATAGCATATTGTTTTCCTCAGCTTTAAAAATCTGTAACAAAGGATCCAAGAAGACAAGAAAAAAAACCAACAAAATACTCCAAATTTTGCATATGAAATATTCCATCTTTCCCAGGGGACCTCGAAACTCAAATGTCAGAACCAAAGGCAGAAGCAGCTATGCCAGGGAGGATGCAAAGAGAAGTCGTCACCAGAGAAACCAGGGTCCACACTGCGACCAGCAACAGGGAAATGTGAAGCCTTAAACAGGAAACAGAGCCTGGGTTTCTTTAGACTATGGTTGGGATAAGGGAGGGGAGTAGAGGGGAGATAAACTTTAGCAATAATCCCAGAAAGTGTTGGCGCCTTTGACAGAAGCATGGCTAAGAAGGCATCCGGGTAGAGGCTCTTCACTTTGTTGGTGGAGGGATCATAGACCTCTCTGAGATCTTATGGACCGTCTCCCCAGAGCAAGCACCGGGCAGTTTTCAGTCCATTTCAAGAGTTTCACAACCTTGGGGTAGGAGCCGCTGCCTAGGAGATAATAAGACTGATGCTGCCTGATACTCTCATTCATTCGACCAGGGATCCCTTCTGTCACGCAAGCAGCTCTAGCCTCAGCATCCTGCCCATAACAGGAGCTCCAGAAACACTTGTTGACTGACTGCTTGTACCGAGTGCTGAGCTGGAAACAGAGGTGATGAACAGGTATGATATTAAAACAGCAACTAACGTGTATAGAGTGGACACTGTGCTCTAAAGGTTTTATGTGTGTTTTCACATTTAATATGTATTTTCACATTTCTCCCTTTGCGGCGGCCCTTTTCAATACCCATCTTACAGATAAAGCTCAAACTGATTAGCAATTTGCCCTCCAATGACTCGACGACTAAGTGGCGGAGCCCCCTATTCTCATCCGGGAAATACTGATCCCAGAGTCATGCTCCTGGGGGCTCACGGTGCAGTGGAAGCATCAGAAACGGTAAAGGGGGTGGGAGGGGAGGAGCAAGTGTGACCTGGACTGCAAGTAAGAGGAGCTAAGATGCCTTGGCAAATCCCTGCCAGTCCTGAGAGGCGGGAAGCTGAAAGGCTGGCCTGAGTCTTGCAGGAGTTCGCGATCCAGACGGCGAGTTAGGAAGTGACTTTTTTGTAAGGGGGAGCTGGACAGCGTCGGCCTTCACCAAGCGCCCATTTCGTGTCTGGCCTCAGGCCACACAACCAGACGGGCCCGGGCCTAGAAGCCCGAGAGCTCGGGGTAACTAGGCGACGCCGGGCGGCGGGGAGGAGGCCGGGGAGCGCCGGGGTTCCTGCAGGCCAGGGACGGCGGGCCTGCTCGAGGACTGACCTTCCCGGAGGCGCCGTCCCCCAGCACGACGATTTTCAGTTGCCGGTCCTGGCTCTCCTCCTCAGAGTCCGACATGGTGTCCCGGGAACCAGGCCCGCCCCCCGAGGTGGAGGGGGGAAGGGAAGGAGGAAGGCTCCGGGGGCGGGGAGAGGAGGAAGGGAGGTAGCGGCTGCAGGACCCCCGCCCCGGTGTCTCCGCGCCGGCAGGAGGGATCCGAGGAGAATCACTCCGCAGGCGCCATCTTGCCCACCTCCCCGCCCTCTGCGCGCGGCCCCGCCCCCTACGCGCACGTCGGGCGCGCGCCCCCGCTTCAGAGCCAACCCGCGCCGACCGCCGGCCTCCCTGACGAGCCGAACCACTCGCGGCCCTGGACTGGTGGGGGGGACATGCTGGCGGGAGAGGCGAATTGCCGCGTTGCCCTTCAGGAGGTAGTTGGCTAGAAGAAGAAAAGAAGTGTTCGTTCAAATTAAGGAGAGAAAACGGCAGCAGAACAGCTTTCAGGCGTTCCATCAAGTTCCTTTTTCTCCTTCCCTCTTGAGAAAGTCTCTGAAGGGAATGGTTCAGCCTGACGGGGTGGAGCAGTGACGCCCGGGCTATGCGCCAGGGTTGCCTGGCAGCCAGGAGTTCGAGGACCGGCGGCGGGGCGGGGCCTGTCTCCGGGCACCAGGGACGCCGGCAGCCCGGCGGGGCGCGCCAGAGATGGCCCCTGAAAAACCAGACTAGGGAAGAGGGTGCCTCGGGGCGGATGAGGGGACATCTGCTAAGGGCCGAGGCTGCCGGGATGCCGCAGTAGCGGCCGTGAATACAGTGGAGCTCTGGCGCTGCTTATTTCGGCCCCTTTAACTCTCGGTTTCCTCATCTGAATAACCCCAGGCTCCCATGGTTCGTTCATCAAACGCTACTGAGCGCCAACCTCCGGGCACCCCATCTTTACCCTAAGGCAGCAGTTCTCATAAAGTATGGTCTAGGGACCCCAGGAAATCCCGATGACCTCAGAACAATTTTCATGATAATACAGACAAGTATACCGTTTCCTGGAGGATATGCTTTGTGTACGACGTCATCACTGGCAGCTAAGGGAGCTTGTGTTTGTTGTTTTTAAACATTTCTCAGTTTTCATTTCAATGCAGTAGTCATAGGTGTAACCCACATAAACATAAGCTCTTTGGAGGTCACAGTAATTCTTTAACATTATAGAGAGGCCCTGAGTCCAAAACATTTAAGAACTGCTGCCCTGGATAATCTCAGTCCAGGAGCGTAGGTAAACGGCAATAAATGAAAATTATAATATAGTGAGATAAATTCAAAGGTAATAATGCTGTCCTGCTATGTTTGTTTCATTGTTAATCACTTTAAATTTATTATTACCTTTACTACTCTTAGGAATTATAAAGTGTAATTATCCCCATTTTGCAGATGAAGTATCTTAAGTTAACAAAATGATTAGCCCAGAGGCAGTAGTCTTGGAGACCACATGGGCATTAGAACAGGGAAGCAGAACAGTGTAAAGAAATGCCCAGACCTGGAGGCAACACTGGAGTTTAATCACAGGTTTACTAGATACGTGTCGTTGAGCCTCAGTTTGTTCATCTATAAAACAGACTACTGCCTTTGTAGGGTTGAAAATTAAATGAAATAATCAGCATAAAGTAGATAGTACAATGCCTGGTGTGTAGTAAGCGCTCAATATTAACCAGTGTAATTATCACCGTCATCGTCACCATCATCATTAGATGACGATCCGTGCTGGAAGCGTCACTACTTTCTACCCAATTTACCTTATACAAGTTTTGTATGTAGAACCTCAGTCTCTTCATCTGCAGGTAGGGCTAGCCCACAATTATAGGTACCCAGTTAAGTATTAGTACCCAATTCTTTCCCCAGTCCCCCACCACCATTGCCATCACCCATTTTCGATTCACCAGATTTGTTCATAAGAATTCGAAGAAAGGATATGTACTTGTTAGTGTGAAGAATCTACTTCCATTGGGGACAGACTTAACCCCTTCTTGTACATAAGGGCAGTTAAAATGCAAGAAAATTTCTTTTCCAGTCTTCCTTAGATGGCTATGTGATCCACCTGACTAATGAGACAGAAGACAGTGTCCTTCGGAAGACATTTGTAAAAAAAACCCTCCCCCCACTATTTAAAAAAAAAAGGAAAAGAAAAAAGGAGAGATACAGAAGAGTCCTCCTCCTCCCTTCCTTTGCTGTTATTATTGGGTAAGAACAGGATTTTTGGAACTACTACACTTTTTCAGCCTATCTTCTAGGTTTCTTGTTATGGAAAATAATAATAAGGTACCTTGGTAGTGTATTTTGTTACTTACAAACAAAAAAATTCCAACCGACATAACTACTTTGGCCAAAAACTAGATTTAGCTAAACTCATAGGCCTAGTTTTCATATGTGGTTTTATATGAAGGGAAGTCTAGAAGAAAATTTCTCATTTTTCACTCATCAATTTCTGAGATGACTGCTTTGATTAAGAGACATTCATTTGGATATGGGTACATCAATAGGATAATGTTATACAAAACAAAGTTGCATTATTTTAGTGATCATATTTTACACATATGGAAAGTTTCTGGGTTAAAAGTTATAATTTAAAGACTTAGAGCCATTTCTGTAAAGAAAAAGAAAAAAAAACTTTCTATGTGAGGAGGACCATGTTAGCATTGAGAGCTTCCAGTATGATACTCTGACATACTAAAGAAAAATAGAGCTGATCCACCAAAAAGAATATATCTTTGTGGATTGTCATGTACAATGCTCTTAACGGGGTCAAAAATTAGAGGAATGGTCTTCAATGTTTTTAAAACTAATAGACAAAAGGTTTATAAGAATTCTAGACATTGTATAAAATATCTTTTATAGCATCTCTAACGGATAATTATTCAAATGTTATTTGAATACATCCACATTCAAGGAGTTTCTTCCTTTATGAAATAACCTGGCCTGTAGGTGAATAGGCCTGGTTATTAAAATATTATCTCTGATGATAAGCCAAGACTTATCACTATAAATTACAGCTAATGGTAATAGGTATGTCTTTCTCAATAAAACAAAAACTCCCCATTCCACAGGAAGATGATCAAAGTGATTCATTAATATTCAGTGACTGCTAGACATGGTGGCTCATACCTGTGATCCCAGCACTTTGAGAGGCCGAGGCAGGAGGGTTATTTGAGCCCAGGAGTTCATTACCTGCCTGGGCAACATAGGAAGATCCTGTCTCTAAAAAAAACTTTAAAAAACAAAAATTACCCAGCCAGGCATAGTGGTGGGTGCCTGTGGTCCCAGCTACTCGGAGGCGGAGGTAGGAAGATCACTTGAGCAGGGAAGGTCAAGGCTGCAGTGAGCAGTGATTGTGTCACCACACTCCAGCATGGATGACACAATGAGACCCTGTCTCAAAAAAAAAAGTAATTAAATTTACAAATATTTAGTGACTGCCTACTATGTACCAGGCATTCTTGTTCACAATTCCTCTAAACACTGAAGACACAGAAGTAAAAAAAAAAACATACAAAGGCTCTGTTCCCATGGAATTTACATTCTGGTAGAGGGATGTGTAGACTGAATAATAGCCACGTAAAGATATCAGATCCTAATCCTTGGAAACTGTAAATGTTAACCTTATTTGGAAAAGCATCTTTCAGATGTGATTAAGTTAAGGATCTTGAGATGGGAAGATTATCCAGGGTTATGTGGTGGGCCCTCAGTGCAATCACAGGTATCCTTATAAGAGAGAAGTGAAAGATTTGACCCAGACATAAAAGGAGAAGGCAATATAACCACAGAGACAGAGACTGGAATGATGCAGCCACTAGCCAAGGAGTGCTGGCAGCCACTAGTAGCTAGAGGAGGCAAAAAAACAAATTATCCTCGAGCTTCTGGAGGTAGCCCAGCCCTGCTGACACTTTTATTTCAGTGCAGTGACACTGATTTGGACTTACGGCCTTAAGATCTGTGAGAGAATAAATTTAGGTTGTTTTAAGTTACCAAGTTTATGGTAATTTTTTACAATAGCCATAGATAACTAATATAAGGATGACACAGATATTTAGTAAATCATCAAGACAGTTTCAGATTCTGGTACATTAAAAAGAGAGTAAAACAGGTGACAGATGAAATAGAGTAAAAATATCTTAACATTATTATTCATCACTAATGAAGGTGGGAAAATGGTAAATGAATCAGGGAAGAAACTAATTTCAGAAACTACCAGTCTCTGACATCTTCTTAACAAATCCAGTGTCATCCATGAGTTGTCTTCATCTTTTTGCACTACTTCACAATTTTGAAGATGTAGATCCTAGGACTAATGTCTGAGTAAGGCTAAATAGTGGCCATGCTCCCAGGTTGTACACTTGGTATTTCTGTATTTCTATACGCCTGCTGAAAAACTAAGAAAAATATAGAACTGATCCCTAGAATTAATTGGTTTGTTAAACTCCTTGTGGACAAAATTTTTAAAAAATAAGGCTTTCTTCCTAAAATTCTCTTCTCCCATGGGTTGTATGCACATCTACAGAGATATACATGTGCATGTTGTATGTGTAACCACCATCTAAATCAAGACATAGAACAATTCAGAATCTCAGCACACTCCCTCATGCCACCTCTTGGTTATTACCTCTTCAAAGATTACTGTTATGATCTCTAGCCCTGTAAATTAGTTTTACCAGCTTGTGAACTTCATACAAATAGATTACAGGTAGTATGTTCTCTTTGGCATCTAGCTATTTTCACTCAATAGTATTCTATAAAGTCATCCATGTTGTTATGTGCATCAGAAGTGTATATTTTCTATTGCCACATACTATTCCATTGTATGAATCCATCACGATTTATCCACTCTCCTGTTGTTGGACATATAGGTTGTTTACAATTTGGGAATACTATGATGAGTGCTCCTCAGTATAGCCTACCACTCTTCCAAAGGAAATCTCTGTCCACAATTAGCACTCTCCTCTCAAAAAAAAAAAAAAAATCCTCCATCTACATTTTATACTCTTGAGATGGGTGAGGCATGCAACAGTCATGGAACTGGTTCTTGGATATGAGTTTTGACATCTGCATTTGATGATTTAATCTAGGAGTAGCTCATCTACTATATCATGGTCTCTACTCAAAACTTCAAACTTCAATTTTCACATATTTTTGTCACCATTATAAAAATGTGACTTCCATGCACAAAAATATATTAAGCCCGGCCAGGTGCCGTGGCTCAGGCCTGTAATCCCAGCACTTTGGGAGGCTGAGATGGGCGAATCACGAGGTGAGGAGTTCGAGACCATCGGGGCCAACATGGTGAAACCCCATCTCTACAAAAAATACAAAAATTAGCTGGGTGTGGAGGTGCATGCCTATAGTTCCAGCTACTTGGGAGGCTGAGGCAGGAGAATCACTTGAACCCGGGAGGCAAAGGTTGCAGTGAGCCAATTGCGCCACTGCACTCCAGCCTGGGCAACAGAGCAAGACTCCATCTAAATATATTTATACACACACACACACACACACACACACACACACACATAGCGAGAGAGCACCTACTTTCTATCAAAACCTTCCTGACTTTTTTTTTTTTTTTTTTTTTTTGGTTGACAGAATGATGCTGAACTTCATATGTAAGAATAAACACATGACAACCAGGAGAAGTGAGAGGAGGGGCAAGAAATGAAGGGGTCATTACTATTTTTTTAAAACTATTTATAATTGCAACAGTATTGTGCAATATCTGGAATTAATCTCAAAGCAAATATTGTATTTTATGAGGGAAAAAACTACAAAACAATAAAATACATTAAAAACTAGATAAATGGAGAGACATATCCATGGATAGAAAAACCATAAAATATATCAGTTCTACCAAATGATCTACAAAGTTAATGCAGTTCTAATAAGATTTTTCATAGAATTTGAAATGGCACATATGGAAGGTAGAGATCCAAGGACAGGCAAGATATTCTAGAAGAAGAAGTTCCTAGAACTTTCCTTACCATATATCAAGACTTTGTATGAAATTATAATAATTAAGATATAGTGTATTATTGGTGGAAAGATAAACAAATTCACCACAATAACATTGGAGAGCCAAGAAATAGGCTGCCAGACACATGAAACTTTCTATATGAGAAAGTGTATCGAATAGTGTATCAAAGAGGAAAGGGGTGACAGTTGGAAACCCATAGGAAAAGAAATGAAATTGGAACTCTACATTTCATCATACACACAAAAAAATAAATTCCAGCTGAATAAGAATCTAAACGTGAAAGAAATCTCAAATACCATGAGAAGATTGCCTTTCTTTTCTTAGATGGAGAAGACTTTCATAATGAAGACACAAAGAGTTCTTCACAAAAGAATATCAAGAACATTTTATTAAAATTTAAAACTACTGTTCATCAAAATATACAATAAAGTGAAAGTATAAACCACAGACTAGGAGGAAATACATTCAACACATAAAACTTATTAACAATTGGTATCCAGAACCTCCAAAGAACTACAAACAAGTAAGAAAAAAAAAATAGAAAAATGAGCAAATAAAATGAAAAGACATTTTACAGAAGAAGAAACCGTATGGTCAATAAACATATACAAAAATATTCAACCCTTCTTAATGTAATCAGAAAAGCACAAAAAGGGTTTAATGAGATACCATTTCATACCTGTAGATTGGCAAAAACTAAGAAGTCACAATATCAGTCAAAAAAATGAAAAACATAAAGTTATGTTAACAGAGAGAATTAATATGGGGAATTTGTTACATGGTGTTGAAGTACAAAAAAAACAAAAAGGAAATACAGGGGGGTAGCACAAAGTCACTGCAGGAAGCAGTTACTACCTCTTACCTCTTAGACTAAAGGAACAAAAGAAAGTGGTAGGGGTTATCGTAACTTCGAAGCTGAAAGAGACAAACTAGAGAGTTAGGACCCAGACTTTTGCCTTACTGCTGCTGTTTTTCAGGAGTACAGAGGAAGGACCCAAGGAGCAAGACGCAGAATTCTGAGGAGGGTGTTTCATTGGGTGCTACTGGCCATACTTTAGAACATCAGAGGAGGGTTCACACGGAGCTGGAACTCTCCTCTGAGGAGAGGATATTGCTCAGCTGCTTCTCATGCCTCCAAGTGGGCACGATAATGATGCTGACCCATGAGGTTAGAAGGAAGGTGAAAACTAGAAAACCACAGCTATAACCAACTGCTGCTGCTAAGGTGAGATCCCATATTTGGAATTACATTGACAAGAATGCCAAACAAACAAAAAAGAAAGTCCCTTATGCCTCCTCCTACTTTCCAAACTCCCTCATGTACCCAACCTTAGCAGAAACCAAAAGGAAGCAAGCTGGCAAACCAACAAACAAACAAAAACTTTAGTTTTGAGCATACTAGCTCCACCAATAAGTCAGTACATACCTTTACAATCTGCATGATACCAGTTGTTGCAGAGAATGTGGATCAGTGGGAACTCTGACACATTCCTTGTAGAGAATACATGAAACCAGCTGGGCATGGTGGCTCACACCTGTAATCCCACCACTTTGGGAGGCCGAGGTGGGCGGATCACCCTGAAGTCAGGAGTTCGAGAACAGTCTGGCCAACATGGGCAAACCCTGTCTCTAATAAAAATGCAAAAATAAGCTGGCCATGGTGGCGCATGCCTGTAATCCCAGCTACTGGGGAGGCTGAGGCAGGAGAATCACTTGAACCCGGGGAAGTGGAGGTTGAAGAGAGCCGAGATCATGCCACTGCACTCCAACCTGGGCGCCAGAGCCAGACACTATCTCAAAAAAAAAAAAAAAAAGGGAACACATGAAAAACCACTTTAGAAAACAATTTGTCTTGGGCCAGGCTTGGTGGCTCATGGCTCAAGCCTGTAATCCCAGCACTTTGGGAGGCTGAGGTGGGTGGATCACTCAAGGTCAGGAGTTCAAGAGCAGCCTGGCCAACATGGTGAAACCCCATCTCTACTAAAAATACAAAAAATTAGCCAAGCATGATGGTGGGTGCCTGTAATCCCAGCTACTCCAGAGCCTGAGGTGGGAGAATTGCTTGAACCTGGAAGGCAGAGGTTGCAGTGAGCCAAGATCGTGCCACTGCACTCCAGCCTGGACAACAGAGTAAGACTTCCTCCCAAAAAAAACAAACAAAGAAAGCAATTTGTCATAACTTTGTAAAGTTAAATATGTGCTAGCCTGGTGACCCAGCAATTCCACTCCTAGGTATGTACCCTGGAAATCTCATGTGAAAATGCAGCAGGCGAAACGTGCAAAAATTGTCATAGGCTCATTTTCATTAAAGAAATAATCCAAAGGCCATTCAACAACAAAGTGGGTAGATTTTGGCATATTCACACAAGGAAATACTATATAGCAGAGTAAAATGAATAAACTCCAGCTATGGAGATTTATCTTAGAAATACAATATTGAGTGGGGGGGAAAAAGACTACCTAATGTATGATACCATATTTATCAAACTCTAAAACAAGAGCACAAAAGTAAATGTATATACATTTATACATGTACATGTAAGACTAATAAAACTGTCCATAAAGAGGAAGGTAAAAGAAGATGGAAAAGAAGAAAGAAACAGAAAAAGAGATACAGTTTGTAATTTTTTTTTAGGTTGTGTTTTGTCTTAGTTCATTTTCTGTTGCTCATAACAGAATACCTGAAACTGGATAATATATAAAGAAAAAAAATAATTATTACAGCTATGGAGGCTGGGAAGTCCAAGGTCAAAGGGCTGAATTTGATAAGAGCCTTCTTGAAGCACAGAGTATCACATGGAGAAAGTGCTGAGTGTGTTCATGTGTCCGTGTGCTCACGTGTGAGGTCAGGGCTCTGTTCCTCTTCTTATAAAGCCACCAGTTCTCTCCCATGATAACCCATTAATCCATTAACACATTAATCCATGAATGGATAAGTCCATTTATGAAGGCAGAGCCTTCATGATCCAATCACCTCTTAAAGGCCCCACCTTTCAATACTGCCTCGGGGATTAAGTTTGAAGAAGTTTTGGAGGGCACAGTCAAACCATAGCAGATGGTGATTTCCCAAGTATTCATTATATTATTATGCCATGTAACTTACTCATAACTTTATTAAATTATTTGCTATATATCTAAAAGAAAAATAAGTGAAGCTTCCCAAAGTTTTCAAGTATTGAAAAAAAAAATGAGAGCTTCCAGATATTTTTTAGAGTATTATTAAACTACCACTAAAACTGTGTAGAGTAGGCATTGAAATAGATAGATGGGTTTTTTTCAACAGAAAAGATTAGAAACGTCTCAATATACGAAGAAATTAACCAGTTAGTAAAGGTGATGTTTCTAATCAGTGGGGAAAACATGGGGGTAATATGTAAAACCGTATTTTCTCATTTCTTCAAAATGAATTCCACATGAAGTTAAATCATATTTCTTAAATGAAGTCATAGCAAACTAGGAAAAAAGTACATAGATTTCTATAATCTGAAGTGGAAATAACTCCTCTAAGCATAGCATGGAGGTCAAGTCACTGAATTAAAGACTGATAATGTGTGTACGTAAAATTTTAAATATTCATGTGGCCAAAAGCACTATTAGGATCATATAAACTTCCAGCAAAGACAGGATTTGTGCCAGTCTTCTTGCTGAGGAAACCTAGAAAATCTAGGCACAATATTTTTTAATCTGCTTGAAATTATCAAAGAGTTACCAAATTATGGCATGAGAATTTATGGGGCTAAGATTTAGGTGAAGAATAAAGCCCAAAGAGCAGGAGCCAGCTTTAGGGGCAACTCTCCCCAGATAGTATCTGCTGATTCAGGAAATAGAATTGAGACATAGGAGAAGTAGCATTTTTAGCAGCCTCATAAAACTGGGAGGAGAAGGGGTAAACATCGGAGTTCAGGCCGTGTCAAGGAGGAAAGAGCCTTAGTAAGCCAGCCCACATTCTTTGGGTTGGGACCCTGAAAAGCTACATTTTAGGAGAAAGAGTGAGTGAACCAGAAATAGGCAGTCTCCATAGGAAGTGAAGCCAAATTTTTGGTTATCTCAATTTTTCATTAAGATAATCTCGGGTTGCTAGTTTTCGTAAGTGAATCACATGCAAGAAGTAAAAGTGTATTCTTTCTGGAAGAAGATAATATCAAAATATCTCTATAATTTTCCATAATTAATATCTGGCACTCAATCAAAAACTTTGCATTAAAGAACAAGACTTTCTGACTGAAAATCAAAAGAAATTGTGAATAAAAGAAGTACAGCACAGGCATCCAAATAATGGAGATATAAACCATGAACTTTAAACACTAATATATTTATGGGATTAAATGACAAGATTGAGAATTTGGTCTGGGAAGTTGAAATTATAAAAAAAAATGGAAATTAGCAATACAAATATAATAACTGAAATTAACCCAATAAATAAATGTTATGCCTAGTTACACATAGCCAAAGAGAGAAATAATAAAGTAGAAGTAAGTCAATAAAATATTCAGACTAAAAGACATAAAGACAATGGAATAGAAAATACAGAATATGCAATAAGAAACATATGGAGTATGGTCAAATTGTATAATTGGAGTTCCAAGAGATGTATTGTTTTCTTGATTCATCACAAAGTTGGCATTTCAGAGCAATGAAAAAGGGCCCTCTTTTCTTTCTTTTTTTTGTTTTTTGTTTGTTTGTTTGTTTGAGGTGGAGTCTTACTCTGTCATCCAGGCTAGGGTGCACTGGCACGATCTCAGCTCACCACAGCCTCCACCTCCCGGGTTTAAGTGATTGTCCTGCCTCAGCCTCCCGAGTAGCTAGGATTACAGGCACGCACGACCACACCCTGCTAATTTTTGTATTTTTAGTAGGGACGGGGTTTTACCATATTGATCAGGCTGGTCTCGAACTCCTGACCTCGTGATCCATCTGCCTCAGCCTTCCAAAGTGCTGGGATTATAGGTGTGAGCCACCGTACCCAGCATAAGGGCCCTCTTTTCAATAAATTGTCTTGAGCCAATTGGATAGTCATTCAGAACAAAAATGAATCTTGAATTGTACCGTATTAAAAAATCAGTTCTGGCCATTTTATAAAGCTAAGTCTGAAGGTGAGAAACTTTGTAAAAGATTACATAGGGAAATATTTTTGCGATCTTGCAGTGGGTGAAAATTTTTTAAAGAAGAAATGAAGAAACCAACCTTTAAAGGAGACATTGAGTAAATGAATTACATTAAAATTTTAAAATTCTTCTCATCAAAAGATACATTTAAGCAAATTAAAATGAAAACCACAGAACAGAAGAAAATGTTTTCAGTACATATAATTCAGACGCTTGTATCTGGAATTGGAACATTTACCTGCAGCCATAAGAAATTGACACAAATAATCCAATAGAATGTTCGACATGAAGCTTGAATAGGCACTGCATGAAATGGCCAATAACATGAAAAGGTTCTTAACTTCATTAGTAATCAGTTAAATGCAAATGCAAACTATTAAAAGTTACCACTACACATACACCAGAATGGTTAAATTACAAAGGCTGATATTGCCAAGTATTGGAGAAGATGTGAAACCATTAAATTTTCTATGCACTGCTGATAGGAGTATATATTTCTGTAACCACTTCGTAAACCTGTTTGGCATCATCATCTAGTAAAGCTGAATATACACAACCTATAGTTCGGCACTTTGATTTCTTAGTATCTACCCAAACAAAATGCAACCAAAGGTATGTACAAGAATGTTCATGGCAGTATTATGCATAATACCCCAAAACTGGAACCAGTCTAAGTGTCCATCAACAATTGGGATGTTGTATATTCACACAGTGGAATATTATACAGCAATGAAAATGAATGAATTGCTATATATTGCAATATGAAAAAAAAATCATCAATATAATGTTAAGTGAAAGAAGCCAGACACAAGTGAGAACATCTTCTGTTATTCTGTTTTCATAAGGTAAAAACAAAAAATATATATATAATGGTATTAGAAGTAAAGTACTGGTTACCTATGAGTGAGGTACCAGTACTTTTGAATTACTGATAATATTCTATTTCTTGACTTGAATGGTGGTCACATGGATGTGTGTTCTTTCTTATAATTCACTTGGCTATGAACTTGATGTGTACAATCTTCTGTATGTTTTGCTTATATAATTATAAATATATACATATATAATTGATAGCAAATGCCTATAAAATATCTAGAATAATACAAACCAAGCTATGAATAGCTATTATTAGTAGAAAGATTATAGAGAACTATCCCTTTCCATTTAAACATTTTGATATTGTATGAAATTTGTTACAGTGAACATAAATTTGATTTTAAAATGGAAAAGAAAGGATAAAAATAGTTCAACAGTAACAAAAGACGAATAATAAACAACAGTCCTTTTCACAGTAGGCAGATGAGAACTTTGTCATGTGATTAGTATATTCTGCTAATACATACAAAACCTGCTAGTTTAATAATCATCTAAAAGCCTTTGTTTGAAAAGAAATAACTCTTGCTTGTAACAGAACCCCAAACTGGTTTGTGAGCTGCTGTTTTCCAGCTGTCCACAGTTCTGCCTCATTGCATGGGGATGTGCTTCATTGATTCCTAAAGCATAGCTCCAGACAAAACCAAAAATCTGTAGAGCAGAAGAGTTCTCAAATCACCTCTACAGCTGTGAAAACCAGACCTATCACAACTCACCAGCAAGGCTGGCATGGTTAGATAAGGTAATATGTGTAGAAGTGTTCTGAAAAATAGGAGTTGTGGTACAAACACAAACCATTATTGGAAGCTTGATTGTGGGAGCTTTGAAGGTGTGAATTTCCCTCACCATCAAAAGCCAGCATAAAGATTCCAGTGATACTAGGGAAATGGCATTTCCAGAGTCCATGGGATGCAGCGCTGCAAATGTTCTCTAACTCCTAATATCCTTTACTTTGATCTCTTCTGAAACCTTTTTTAAACAGCCCTCCTCCATTGCATAACTGCTTTATCTATGATGGTCCTTAGCTGTGTCATCTGGGTTTGCAGTTTATCTACGTTGTAAAATTTAAGTTTAAGACATTCAGACAAGGGAGATACTGCTATTAAGTTTTATCTTAATCTTGAGAGGGCATTTCCCAAAAGTGAGTTCTTTGGGACATTAGTCCAGTGAATTGCTGTTAAGTAGTTTGAAAACAGCTATAGCTACTTTACTTTTGGAAGGTGACAATGCACTTGAACAGACTATATTGTGAGAAATACTGCAATAAATAATCTCTGTCGACCTTTTAAAACCCAACATTACTTGATAAAGGGTTATCTAGTCAAATAAATTTCTGGAAATTCCCTGAACTTATTTGACCAAAGAACCCATTTTCCAAGTAATATTTACTAATATCATATAGAACTAATATAACTAATATTGCATAAAATATTATTTTAGAAAGCGTACTTTTAAAAACTCCAGAAAAAAAATAAATTGTATGCATAGTTAAGAAACTTAGTTCTAATACTGAAATCCCCATTATAGAAGGGCTCATATGCAAAAGGTTTCAATTTCTCCTTAAATAGATGGGGAGCTCAGTATTATGATATACAAATGTTTTGATTCAGAATGTGTTTAAAACTTTCTCAGTATTTTAGTCATTATTACTAAAATTAGTATCGTAAGAACATGAAGAGAAGCTCAAGTGTGGTGGTTAGCAGTAGCATAGATTTGAATAGATCTGATATCCATTTGTAGTCATGTTTATGACATTGGACAAGTAATCTAAATTTTGTGAGTTTCAGTTTTCTCACCTATAAAATAGAGATTGTAGTAATAGTGCTTCATAGGATTATTAAAAAGCTTATCAATATATATACAGTGCTTAGTATAACACAATCTATATTAGAACCTTTTATTAAAGTGTCTCATTTTCATATTAAGTAAGCACATTAGTGCATAAATATTCAAATGAATTTTGTCTATAAAGCATTCGTGATGGCAGCCTATCCAGTTAAGCCTGTGATGCTAATTTTTTCAAATATCTTTTTTGCGACGTGAGTAAAGGGAGGAAGAGTAAGTGTTCTGACTAAATATGGATAAAGTTTGATGTGATACAGGAGAATCATTTTCCTAAAGAAATTTAACTGAATTCAATAAAAAACACTAGATATAGCCCCTGTACACACAAAGCCATAGATTAATACTACATGCTGTGTGATAGTTAATTTTGAAAAACAAGTTTCCTGAAGAAGAAGGAATTCTACCTTAAAACTGCAACAGTCTAGAAATCCTGCCTGAATTTCCAGCCAGCGGCTTGCCCTGCAAATTTCAGACTTGCCAGCACCCACAATCTTATGAACCAATTCTTTAAAATTCTTCTCTCTCTCTCACTATACACACACACACACACACACACACACACACACACACACACACACACACACACAGTGGTTCTGTTTCTCTAGAGAACCCTGATTGATACATGCTGTGAGGGATACCAAGGTGAATTATGACTTTATTTGATTAGTATTTATATTGCCTTTGCAAATAAAAGAATTTTTCAATTCCTCTTTTTTCTTTTTTTTTGAGGACCCATTATGAACCAGACACCTCATGAGGAACTTACACATGCATTATCTAACTTCATCTTTATAATGATCCAACAAAAGTAAGAAGTAAATCTTAAAATATTAGAAACTGCAATTTGTGAATTACTTTACAGAATGTAAGACCCCAAAAGAAGGGATACAAATATAGAAAAAATAAAGCAGGAAGTGAGGAAATTCATAGACATGAACAAAATAAGTAGGAAAAAGAAATTACTTTGAAATTTCATTGTCATTTACTCAAGAAATATTTTGAGTTATCCTGGACTAAGCCTACTTAGCTTTTTCCAAAAAGAAAGCTTAATTTCTTATAATGGATTTAGCACATCTTTCCCTAATTACTCGACCCTCCACTACTCCATAGTATATTCATAACAACTATTTAACAATGTATACTTAAATAAGAAAAAATATGGCTATAAGGAGAGAAATAAAACATGAATTTAATTTCAGCTCTACTTATTACTAACTTATATGCCTTGGCTAGGCTTCTTAGCCTCAGTTTTGTTACTCATAAAATGGAAATAAGAATAAACACCTCACAAGGGTATTATGAAGATCAAAATACTAGTATTTTAAAGAAATGCAAGGGAGAGGACAGCACAATGCTGTCAATAAAAGCTAAGTTTCTGGGCGGGGCGCGGTGGCTCAAGCCTGTAATCCCAGCACTTTGGGAGGCCGAGACGGGCGGATCACGAGGTCAGGAGATCGAGACCATCCTGGCTAACACGGTGAAACCCCGTCTCTATTAAGAAATACAAAAAACTAGCCGGGCAAGGTGGCGGGCGCCTGTAGTCCCAGCTACTCGGGAGGCTGAGGCCGGAGAATGGCGTAAACCCGGGAGGCGGAGCTTGCAGTGAGCTGAGATCCGGCCACTGCACTCCAGCCTGGGTGACAGAGCGAGACTCCGTCTCAAAAAAAAAAAAAAAAAAAAAAAAAAAAAAGCTAAGTTTCTGAAGTTTTTGCAATTATGCAAACTGTATACAAACTCTAAATTCTTCTCAACACTAAACCAAAACTTTTTTAAATTAAACCTTGGTTGTTTTTTTAAAGGAAACTTTTAGAAATGAAAATTACAATCACTGAAATTAAAATATTAGTGACTGGATTAAGTAGTACATTTGAAACAGCTCAGTAACTGGAAGATAAATATGATGAAATTACCCAGAATGTACCACAGATGTATCAGGATATTTTTTAAAAATGGGAAAGAGATGGAAAAATACGAAGAACAACATGGGGAGGTGTAACATACAACTAGAGTTGAAGAAAGAGAAGAGAGAAAGGATATGGAAGAGGTAATATGCTGAAAGGTAAAGACTGAAGATTTTCTAGAACTAATGAAAGACATTAAAATGCACATAAACAAAACACAATGTGCTAAGCAGAATATTAGAAAGTGACACCTGAATTCATTGTATTAACATTCCATAACCTACCAAAATGTGAAAAAAAAAGTTTTTTAGGTTATATCCTGTATATGCTAATCACAGATTAAATCCTTTATATGCTAATCACAAATTAATCTATGTTTCTTGTAACCAGGAAAATACAAAATAATGTGTCATAATGATACATTTAATTTCAATTTTAAAGCATTTGTTGTTTTTCTTGTAGGTGCGAACATGCATGCACGTCTGTGTGTGTGTGTGTGTGTATGTTTCTCTCTGTATCAGGCCGATTCATTACTTGCTGGAAGTCATACCACAAAGCATTTTTGCCAACTATTTATGTTCTTTCCTTACTTAGGTAAAGTAAATCCCATACTTTCTCAGTAGGGTTAAGGTCAAGACTCTGAGGGGAGCCACTCCTTCCTAATTAGTTCCCCAGACTCCTCTTTTTTTCCCCCTTTAAATGGCCACAACAGTCTAGAAAAATGTTTGGAGTCATAATCCCCCTGATAAATGAATCCCTGATCAAGCAGCTGGTTTCCAGAAGGGACTCCTTGCTGTGCTGCAATTATGTTGAAGCTGAACTCCAGTAGTTCAGGTCACAGCTGAAGTACTGAAGGGAAAAATACCTATCTCAGAGCTCCACTGTATGACACAGTAAGCTACAAGACTCCTGCTTCTCCTCGCCAAAGCCCTCACCCAAAGATCAATATTCTTGTTAGTTAATGAGAAAAATACTTAATGATGTGAATGCACGTGCAGGTCCTTGACTGGTGACCCAGGCAGAAGAGATTCATGCCTTCAGAGTGTACTGGCAATTTAAAACCCATCCTAGAAACCTTGAAAATGATTTTCTATTTATTCAATAATACACTTAATTTTTCAGTTACTAGTTATCTATTAACAGTGGAGTCACGTTATTTGAGATTTCACAGGCAAAAGGTATAAAGGAAAATATTCATAAATACAAAGTTATATATCATACTAAGAGTTAGGAAAGCCACATCTTAAATACTAGAAATGAAACGGCTCTTTCAAACACACACACACACCCACACCCACACACACACACACACAGAGGAACATATACAGAATTTTTCACCTGAGCACTACCTGATCGTATAGATTTTCAGGTACCTTTCCATAATTCTTACAGACTTATTTTCCCTCCCTGATTCTGCTAGGATAAAAAAAATGTTCTGTTCGTGTTCCACATGAAGGCTCAGTCCTTCCTCATTTAATACTGTCAATAATGTTAGGTCAAATATGAAGTTGATTTGTGTTTATGCGGAGACAATGTTAACTTCTCTACTTTAAGTATTTCTAACTAAACATACTCTTCCATGAGATCACTATGCATCCTCCTTTACCTTAATTTCAGAAAAATAATTCAAATCGTTCCAGAAAAAAAAAAATGAGATGTTTTAGAAGGCAATGAGACTCTTACTGTATGAAAAGAGATGACAGTCACCCTATGCAAAGTAAAAGGATGAGAGACTGTAGAAGAGGTTTACAACACACAAAATAGAAAAAGAATCAATAATCAGAATAAGGAATGCCTACTTCACTAGGCTTTCCTAAGGCCGCCACAACAAATTACCACAAATTGAGTGGCTTAAAATAACAGAAATGAATTCTCTTACAGTTCTGGAAGTAGTAAGTCCAAAATTAAGCTGTCAGTAGAGCCACACTCCCTCTGAAGCCTCTAGGGGAAAGCGCTCCTTGGCTTGTGTCTACATAATTCCAATCTCTGTCTCCATCTTCCCTTGACCTTCTCCTCCATCTGCCCATATGTTCTGCCTTTGTGTGTCTCTTGGGAGGACACTTGTTGTCCACACTTGCTGTCCATTTACAGCCCACTCAGATAATATAGGATGATCTCATCTTGAGATTCTTAACTGAATCACTTCTGCAAAGATGCGTTTTCAAATAAGATTACATTCATAGTTTCCAGAGGTTAGAACATGAATATATCTTTGTGGGGTTGGGTCCTAATTCAACACGATACGCCTGCCAGATTTTTAGTTAAAAGCTTATAGAAGCTTTGATTTGAGGCAATCTCCTCTACTATGAACATATAAGATTAAATAGAGAAAGTATAAAAAGAATTCAAGATGCAAATCATAGTGAATCAGAAGATTAAAGCAGTAAATAGCTGGGCGCGGTGGCTCGCGCCTGTAATCCCAGCACTTTGGGAGGCCGAGGTGGGTGGATTACCTGAGGTGAAGAGTTCAAGACCAGTCTGGCCGGCATGGTGAAACCCTGTCCCTACTAAGTTCACAAAAATTAGCCGGGCGTGGTAGTGGGCGCCTGTAATCCCAGCTACTCTGGAAGCTGAGGCAGGAGAATTGCTTGAACCTGGGAGATGGAGGTTGCAGTGAGCCGAGATCACGCCACTGCACTCCAGCCTGGGCGACAGAGCAAGACTCAGTCTCAAGAAAAAAAAAAAAAAAAAAGCAATAAATAAAACTGAAACTATGGGTGTAAATGACTTGAGGTCTTCTTGAAAAGACAAATGAATTTAACTCAATATTACAGGACCAATAATAACTACAGAACAGTGCAGTCTAAATGGTGGGCATCCTTGTATCATCTCACTATCAGAGGGAAAGTTTTCAACATTAAAAAATTTTCTTTCTAATCCTAGTTCTAAATAAATGCTAAATATTATCAAACTTTTTTACTGAGGATTTTTCCTATTAATGTTGTTTAGTACATTGAGTTAATAATTTCTGAAATAAATTCTATCCATTAAAAAAATTACAGAGACCTAAAGTGCATTAACAAAAGTCTGTATTCACTCATGATTTTAAAAAATAGTAACTTCTTGAAAATGAAGAATAGAAGGAAACTTCCTTAATCTGATTTTTAAAAAGAACTCGCAGAAGCCTCTGTAAACATCACACTAAGTGGGAAAACTTCTGAAGCATTTCTAAATTGGGAATAAATAAGCAAGTTTGCTTGCTATTATCTTCTGTATTCACCACCATATGGGGAAGAAATGTTGCAAAGGAAAAGACAAAACTATCTCTATGATGATATGATCACCAAGATAGAAAAGACAAGCAAATCTCCTAATAAAGTCATAGACCTAAAAAGAGTTCATTAAGCTTGCTAGATACAACAAGATCAACATACAAAACTTAGTGATATTTCTAAACACCAGCTACATCAGCGAAATCAACAAGAAAGTATAAAGAAAAAAGGTATCATTCACAAACACAAAAACTGTAAGGTAACGAGAAACAAAAGATGTTCAAAAACATGTGGACATAGCTGGGCATGGTGGCACATGCCTGTAGTCCCAGCTACTTGGGAGTCTGAGGCAGGAGGATCATTTGAACCCAAGAGTTAGAGATTGAAGTGAACTATGATTGCACCACTGCACTCCAGCCTGAGCAACAGGGCAAGACCTCATCACCAAAAAAAAAAAAAGAAAAAGAAAAAAATTATTATGGTAAAATAGTCCCAATTCTATATAAAATCACATAAATTCAATTGCAATTAACATTGTAATCTTGTTTTAATGTGGTACTGAAAAGATGATCCTAAATTTTGATTGTTAAATAATTTTGAAAAAGAAGAAGGCCTGCAGACAGCATAGAGGTAAAGGCACCAGTAGAGCAGAGTAGAAACCCAGAAAGACTCAGACATACATGATAATTTAGTATTTCAATTCAGTGAGGAAAGGATTAAGTATTTAGTAAATGGTGCTTGGACTAATGGAAATCTATAGGGAAAAATCAATAAATTTTCCATCTCACAGTGTAAATAAAAATATTTTACAAATGCAAAAATCAAAACTTTATAATATTTTAGATGACAATAAAGAATGTATAACTTGGAGTAGAGAAGAAGGTCTTAAGACATACGAACCAAACTATGAAGAAAATGCTAATGCCTATGTTAAAATTAAAAAAAAAACACTTTAGATCAATTTTTAAAAACACTGTAAAGAAAGTTAAAAGGCAAACTAGGAGGGGAGACATGCGACACGTTATCACTGATGAAATTCAAGCTGGCAATTAGCTTAAAGTGGGTCTCCAATCTTAATGCCCCTAGACACACGGAAGAAATAAAAGCAATCATTTCTGGAGGAAGGCACCTTTAGTCTATGCCACAGAGAATCCACAGTTAATTTTCTAAGAAAAATGGGCAGTTCACAGATACAGATATCTCTGAACACATGGAAATAAATCACTATAAATGACAATTAGCTGAAACCACAAACAGCATAAACATCTAAAATGACTAATATAATGAAATTATTAACACAGGCAATGAAGAAATCATGCTTATTATGTTTAGAAATAAAAGACAAGCTTGAATATAGTTATGAGGAAGAATTTATTAAAAAGCAAATAGCAGATTTAAAAAATCAAATAGTATTTCTTAACATGAAAATTAAAATAATTGAGATTAAAAACGCAAGTCTAGGCAACAAAACAAGACACCATCTCTACAAAAAATTTGAAAATTATCCAGGTGAGGTGGTACACACCTGTAGTCTTAGCTACTCGGGAGGCATAAATGGGAGGATCACTCAAGCCCAGGAGTTTGAAGTTACAGTAAACCATGATCACACTAATGCACTTCAGCCTGGGTTACAGAGTGAGACCTTCTCTTAAAAAAAAATTAAAAAGTAAAAAAGTAAAAAAGCAAACACACACACACACAACAGAATTAACACATATGTAAAAAGAATTTGTGAATTAGAAGATGGTCTCTATGACAGTATCCAGAATGGAGCACAAAAATAAAAGAGAAGAAAAACATGAAATAAATGTTGAAAGACATGTAGAATGAAGTGACTAACAAATTTCACTCTTAGTTACAGAATACAATGAAAGAAAAAATAGAGGTGATGCAACATTTGTAGTGATAAGGGATGAGAATTTTTCAAAAATTGATGAAAGATATTCATTTACTTATTCAATAATTACAATGAATCTCAAACAAGCGAAATTTTAAAAAATCTGAGTATGGCGCCATGGCTCACGTCAGTAAACCAAACGCTTTGGGAAGCTGAAGCAGGAGGATCCCTTGAAGTCAGGGGGTAGGATGATCACTTGAGACCTGGAGGTCGAGGCTGAAGTTAGCCATGATTGCACCACTGCACACCAGACTGGGTGACCCCGTCTCTGAATTTAAAAAAAAAAAAAAATTAAGAAATCCACACCCAGGCACATTCTATGAAAATGCAAAACCTCAAAGTCAGAGAGGGCCTTAAAGTTGGATTATCATTATAGATGTAGCATACTAACCCTTGACTTCTCAACAGCCACAGTGAAATTCAGACTCAGAAAAAGGATCTAGAATATTCTAGATTTCTATAAACAGAGAAAATGTTATGCAAGAGTGGAGATAAAGGTATTTTCAGTCTACTAAAAAATTATTTACCACCATTAGACTCATTCGAAAGGAAATTTTACAAGATAGATTTTAGATGGAAAAACCAATCCCACGTGAAGAACAAAGAAAGTGATAATTATGTGGGTAAATAAGTGAACATTGAGTATATAAAATAATATCCTGTGGTGTTTGTAAGGGTAGGATTAAAATACATGAAAATAATAACATATAAGCTCAAGAAAGAAAGGCGTAAGTGAAGTGAAAGTGGTTTAAAGTCATAGCTGGGCACAGTGGTGGGCACCTGGAGTCCTAGCTATTTAGAAGGCTGAGGTGGGAGGACGACTTGAGCCCAGGAATTCCAAACCAGCCTGGGCAACATAGTGAGACCATGACAAAGGAAAGGAATGTAAGATTGGCTTACATTTACATTATAAAATTAAATATTGTGGTCGGGCATGGTAGCTCATGACTATAGTCCCAAAGATTTGGGAGCCCAAAGTGAAAGAACTGCTTGAGTCTAGGAGTCTGAGACCACCCTGGGAAACATAGGAAGACCTCATATCTGTAAAAAATAAAAAATAAAATTTTAGGGGCCAGGTGCGGTGGCTCAAGCCTGTAATCCCAGCACTTTGGGAGGCCGAGACGGGCGGATCACGAGGTCAGGAGATCGAGACCATCCTGGCGAACACAGTGAAACCCCGTCTCTACTAAAAAATACAAAAAACTAGCCAGGCGAGGCGGCGGGCGCCTGTAGTCCCAGCTACTCGGGAGGCTGAGGCAGGAGAATGGCGTAAACCGGGGAGGCGGAGCTTGCAGTGAGCTGACATCCAGCCACTGCACTCCAGCCTGGGCGACAGAGCCAGACTCAGTCTCAAAAAATAAAATAAAATAAAAATAAAATTTTAAAAATTAGTTGGGCATAATGACAGGCGCCTACAATCCCAACTACTAGAGAGGCTGAGGTGAGAAAATAACTTGAGACCATGAGGTAGAGGCTACAGCGAGTTATGATCATGCCACTGTTCTCTGGCCTAGGTGACAGAGTGAGACCCCATCTCAAAATTTTAAAAAAGTAAATAATGTATTAAAAAATAAAAATTATGACTATCTCAATAGATGGACGAAATAGTTATAATTCAGTACAATTCAACATCTATTCATAATTTTTAAAACATTCTTTTAGCAAACTAGAAATAGAAACGCCCCTAATCTGATAAAAAGAATTTACAAAAAGTCTACAACAAATATTATACTTAGTGATAAAATGTCGGAAGTATTCCCATTGAGATTAAGATGATGTACTGGCAATCCTAGCTAGTAACATAACTTTGGAAAAATAAGTAATTATAATGAAGAAATAAAACTTTCATTATCCAAAGCTGATACAATTATGTGCACTGAAAATCCAAAAGAATTATAGATGAATTATTAACTTTAAAAAGTGGGTTTAGCAAATGTCTTGGATACAAAAATCAATACTCAAAAATCAATGCAGTTAGTTGCTATATACCAGCTACTAAGTAGAAAATTAAATAAAAAGGAAAGATAACGTTCACAATACTGTAGTATCATGCACTTAAGAATATATCTAAGAAAAGATATACAAGACTACTTTTATATATACTTGAAAATTTTCATAACAAAAAGTTTAAATAATATAGGCTTTTTTAAGAGGAGGTTCAATTGGCTAATCAAATAAAAGAAAAATAAAACTGAACCCCTTACCTAACACCCTACACATAACAAGTAAAAGACTTCAACATAAATAGCAAAACTATAAAACTGTAGGAGCTAATATAGGAAAAATCTCTTTATTACCTCAGAAGAAAGAAATAGTTTATAAATCAAAGATAATAAGCATTGTGTATAAATAAAAATGTGATAAATAAAGCTACATTAAACCACGAACTTCTGTCTATCAGAAGATACCACAAGGAGAGTGAAAAGACAAGCCAGAGTGGGGAAGAATATTTATAATGCAGATAGAATTTTTACATCTAAATAAGACACTAAAAAAAGACTCACTCGTGCCCAGAATATATGACATATATCCATAAGCAAATGAGCAGTAGATTTGGAATGGGTACTTTGAAACGGGAGAAATTCGAATCGTCAATAAACATATAAAAATTTATTAATCTTCTTAGAAATCAAGACAATGTAATTTAAAACAGCAGCTATCACTTTGTAACTAGCAGATGGGAAAAAATTTAGAAGTCTAACAATACCAAATCATGAAGAGGATGTAGAGTAACAGGAACTATCATACACTACTGATGGAAATGCGAACTGATTTAACTAACTTAGATGATAGTTCAGCATTTTATAGTAATGTTAAAAATACAGTTATATTCATCTCCAAATTACAAATTCCAAGGAACATGGTCACTCTTTTCCAAAGATCCTATCAGTTATAAAACACAACTGTATTGGTTTTCTTTCAATGCGTAACATGTGACCACAAACTTTGTGACTTATAACACCAATTTTTATGCTCACCGTTCTCTTGGCCAGAAGTCTTTGCACGATATAACTGGGTTCTCTATTCAGGGTTTCACAAGGCTAAAATCAAGGTGATGGCTAGGCTACCTTCCCATCTGGAGCCCAGTGTCCTTTTTCAAGTTCCTGTGGCTGTGGCAAGGTTCAGTTCCTTGCAGATGTAGAACTGAAATCTTCATTCTCTTGCTGGCTGGCAGCTAGGGGCAACTTTCCCATCTGCTTCCTTTACCCTATGGCTCCCTCCATCTTTAAAAGCAACAAGAAAATCTCTTTTTGTGTTGAATCCCTCCCATGTTTCTAATATCTTTCACTAGGAAAAGCACAGTCCCTTTTAAGGATTCAGCTGATGAAGTTAGGTCCGTTCAGAATAATCTGTTCTTTAAGTCAATTGTACCTTAGAACAGAGTCTAATCCTGGGAATGACTATCTCATCATAGTCATATGCAAGGCGTGTAAACTAGGGTGCGGGGATATCCAGAGCCATCTTAAAATTTTAATTTCGGCCGGGCGCAGTGGCTCACACCTGTAATCCCAGCACTTTGGGAGGCCAAGATGGGCGGATCACGATGTCAGGAGATCGAGACCATCCTGGCTAACACGGTGAAACCCCGTCTCTACTAAAATACAAAAAATATTAGCCGGGCATGGTGGCGGGCGCCTGTAGTCCCAGCTACTCGGGAGGCTGAGTTAGGAGAATGGCGTGAACCCGGGAGACGGAGCTTGCAGTGAGCCGAGATTGTGCCACTGCACTCCAGCCTGGGCGACAGAGCGAGACTCCATCTCAAAAAAAAAAAAAAAAAAAAATTAATTTCACACTAATTTTCCCAATTGTTTAGAATTAAAATGGAGTTTTGAGTTTTCTACTGTTTATTTATGTATATTTGGCCTTATTTTATGGACTAGACACTTTGCTAGGTGATGCATATTAGCTTATTTAATGTCTTAACAACTCTATGAAATAGGTACTATCCCCATTTTATAGATGAGAATGGTGAATTTTAGGTTGATGATGAGACTTGTCTAAGGTTACCCTGACAAAAATGGCAGAGCAAAGATTCAAACCAAGTCCTATCTATATTCCGAGTCCTCCTTAACAACCCTGCTAAACTCTCTCTGGCCAGTTTTCCTGTATGTAGTCTATCAAGAACAAATTCTCTTAGCTTTCAGCTGGCTTTGCAAACTGGAATCTGCTCTTACAACAAATACTTATTTTTCTCTCTCTTTCTTTCATTGTCAAAATTCCGCTTTTTGCATTTGTCCTTAAGTTTATAGACTTCTCTTGACATCTCTCCTACTGACCATTTTATTTAAACAATTACATCTCTGAATCACAGCCTTCTAAATTGCAGTGACTAAGTGTGATCATTTTAAATAGCAAATTGGCATTATTCATATTTTTATGTCAAATCCCAAAATATAAATGCTAGGGTTTTAATGTGTCCCCAAAAAGCATGTGTAGGAAGGTTAATCCCCAATGCAACAATGTTGGGAGGTGAAGCTTAACAGGAAGTGTTTAGGTCATGAGGGCTGTACTCCCATGAAAGGATTAATGCCTGATATAGTTTGGATATTTGTCCCCATCCAAATCTCATGTTGAATTGTAATACCCAATGTTGGAAGTGGGGCCTGGTGGGAGGAGTTTGGATAATGGGGGTGAATCCCTCATGAATGACTTGGGCCATCTCCTTGGTGATAAGTGAGCTCTCAATCAGTTCACACAAGATCTGGTCATTTAAAAAAGTGCGGTAACTCCCGTACAACTCTCTCTTGTTCCTGCTCTTGCCATGTAATTTGCAAGCTCCTGTTCACCTTCTGCCATGAGTAAAAGCTCCCTGAGGCCTCCCCCGAAGCAGATTCCAGGACTGTGCTTCCTGTACACCCTGCAGAACTGTGAGCCAATTAAACCACTTTTCTTATAAATTACCTAGTAGCACATATTCCTTTATAGCAATACAAGAACATCCTAATACAGGAAATTAGTACCAGGAGTGGGGCATTGCTATAAAGATACCTGAAAATGTGGAAGCAGCTTTGAAACTGAGTAATGGGTAGAGGCTAGAAGAGCTTGGAGGGCACAGAAGAAGACAGGAAGATGAGGGAAAGTTTGAAACTTCTTAGAGACTGGTTAAGTGGTTGTGACCAAAATGCTGATAGTGATATGAACAGTAAAGGACAGGCTGATGAGGCCTCAAATGGAAATGTGAAACTTATTGGGAACTGGAGCAAAGGTCACTCATGTTATGCCTTAGCAAAGAACTTGGCTGCATTGTGCCCTGCCCCTAAGGTTCTGTGGAAGTTTGAACGTCAGAGTGGTAATTTAGGGTATCTGACAGAAAAAAAAAAAAAATCAAAGTAGAAAAGCATTCAAGATGTCCTGGCTCTTTCTAACAACCTATGCTCAGATACAAGAGCAAAGAAATGACTTAAAGTTGGAACTTATGCAATGGGAAGCAGAGCATAATAGTTTGCAGAACTTGCAGCCTACCCATGTGGCAAAGAAAGTAAAAGCTTCCTTGGGAGAGAAATTCAAGCAGGATGTGGAGAAACCATTTGCTAGAAATATTTGCCTGACTAAAAAGGAGCCAAGTGCTAATAGCCAAGACAATGGGCAAAAGGCCTCGAAAGCATTTCAGCGATCTTCTCAGTGGCCCCTCTCATCACAGGCCCTGAGGCATATGAGGACTGAATGATTTCCTGGGCCAGGCCTAGGGACCCCCTGCCCTGTTCTGGCTTGAGACACTGTTCCCTACATCCTGGCTGCTCCAACTCCAGCTCCAGGAGTTTGAGACCAGCCTGGACAACATAGTGAGACCCCTATCTCTAAAAAAATAATTTAATAAAGTTAGCCAGTGCATACCTGTAGGCCCAGCTACTTGAGAGGCTGATGCAGGAGGATAAAGTGGGAGGACTGCTTGAACCCAGGAATTTGGGGCTGCAGTGAGCTCTGATCAGGCCACTACATTCCAGCCTGGGAGACAGAGCAAGACCCTGTCTCTAAAATAAATAAATAACAAAAAAGACAAACATTTGTCTACTTAATAATGAAATATATATTTACATGCAGTTCCTGATAGATTGAATTGCATCCTCCACAAAGATATGTTGATGCCCTAATCTTTAGTACCTGTGACTGTTTGGAAATGAGATCGTTGCTGATGATGGAGTTAAGATGAAGTTATGAGGGTGGGCCCTTAATTCTAGATAAGCAGTGTCCTTATAGGAAGAGGAGAGAGAAAAATGCCATGTGAAAGAAAACACAGGCACACAGGAAGAAGACAGTCATTAGAATCATAGACAGAGTTTGGAGTTATGCTACCACATGCCAAGGAATGCCGGGAGCTATCAGAACCTGGAAGAGGCAAGGCAAGATTCTCTCCTACAGTCTTCAGAAGGATTATGGCTCTATTAACAACTTGATTTTGCATTTTTCACCTCCAGACCCGTGAGACAACAAATTTCCATTGTTTTAAGTCACTTAATCTGTGGTACTTTGTTACAGCAACCCAAGGAAACTAATACACCATCCCTTCACTTTTTAACATAAATATTGTTGATGATGAAACTGGTCTACACTTTATTTTTTCACTTTTATGTGCTCATATTTAATTACACTAAAATGTGAATTTTGCTTTACTTCTTTTTATTCTTTTTTTAGACACTGCAGTGAATGCATGTTTTACTTCTTACACTTTCTCCATCTGAAGACATTGATATGTCTATCAACTCATTTTCTGAACACTTGTGACCTGAAATACACTGGATTTTTGTTTCCATATCTAGTTATTTTCTCTATTGGTCTCTATAGGAGTATGCTGAATGGTTTTCTCTTGGCATTTTTCTCTTTCCTATTCTGATCATCATTAGTGAAATCTGTGAAACAAAATCAAGCTATTTCCCTGGCCCACTCAGGATAAATCCTCATTTTTCACTCCTATGTCATATCATTTCAACTAAGCCAATTCTACATTTTCTTTAAAGGGCTAATGTTTGCAACCCAATCCCTAGTACCAATACCCTTAGTTTGAAATCTTTCTTAAAGTAGTAGTATATGCTCAGCTCAGTGGCTTACACCTATAATCCCAGCACTTTGGAGAGACCAAGGTGGGAGGATCACTTGAGGCCAGGAGTTTGAGACCAGCATATAGCAACACCCCATCTCCACAAAAAATTTAAAAATTATGCATGGTAGTACACACCTGTAGTCCCAGCTACTCAGGAGGCCAAGGTGGAAGGATCACTTGACCCCAGGAGTTTGAGGTTACAGTGAGTCATTATCACGTAACTGCACTATAGCCTGGGCAACAGAGTGATACCCTGTCTGTAAAAAAAAAAAAAAAAAAAAAAAAAATACACTTAGTAATTCGTCACCAGGCTACAGGAATGTCCTACAAAACCAAAGGACAAGCATACAGCTAAGCCTCACAAGAGACTTTAAGCAGGACCCAGATATCCAAAAGGAAGCCCGAGAGTATTTTACCTCTCATGTTAATTTTTCTTCATTCATGTAATTTATTCCATTGTCTCTATTCAGCCTGGTATTCTCTGTTTCCTTGTCCCATCCTGGAAGACAGCCATGCCTCAGCTCTCAGACTTACAATACTGTAACTCGAATTGCTGCTTTAATGAATCCCAATGAATGAATCTCTGAGTGAATCCCAATTCCAAAGTATTGATGGAAAGAATCCGACTGGCTCAGTTTGGCTCAGGGGTTCATTCCAGGTCAAATCAACTTGAGCTGGGGGCAGGATTATTAGATAGGGTCCTGTGTAGGGAAGAACAATAGTCTGAGAAGAAGTGATGGCAACATGGTTTAAATTGCTCGTTCCATTGGGAACAAATCTTTTTTTTTTTTTTTTTTTTTTTTTGAGAGAGAGAGAGTCTCTCTCTGACACTCAGGCTAGAGTACAGTGGCATGATCTCAGCTCACTACAACCTCCGCCTCTTAGATTCAAGCGATTCTCCTACCTCAGCCCCCCAAATAGCTGCGACTAGAGGAACTCGCCACTGCACCTGGCTAATTTTTGTATTTTTAGTAGGGATGGGCTTTCACTACGTTGGCCTGGCTGGTTTTGAACTCCTGACTTCAGGTGATCCCCTGCCTCAGCCTCCCAAAGTGCTGAGATTACAGGTGTGAGCCATCACACCCGGCCACAAATCTTCTTTTACAGTATCCCATCCTTCAAAAGTTGTTTGAGCTTCCCTCCTAACCTGGATCTCTCCATTTGGTCTTATTCTTCTGTGTAGCAGCCAACTACTCTGTCTTCCTTTTCTTTCTTTCTCATTTCTGCTAGAACTTTAGTTTCCTCTGTCTGTATCCTAAACATCCTCCCTCTCTGTGTTTTTGGTGTCAACTTACATCTACATGTTAGGGTGGAGTATGTGTGTATGGGGTGGGGGTGGGGGAATGGGAAAGCATCACACTTACTATTATATAATTCCTAAATATAGTACTATACCTAAAAGGTATGCTGGTGAACAAAGTTTCTCATCTATTCCCTTATTAATATTTGGTGTTTATCCTCTCTCTTCTTAAAAGTGATTTGAAGCAGCATACCTCATCTTTACATATCGTTTTCATTCTTTCTTACCTTTCTGCACCTTTTCTCCCAGTATTGGCTAAGTCGATGCTTAGCCTTAATGGTGGCTCTAAACTCTACAGGAATTACTCATTCCATTGATATCACCAGTGCTAAAAATCATTTCTTTTTCTGTCTCTCCACTTCCAATTCACATTGAGAAAGGCCTATGGGAAACCATCTGGTTTCTTGATTTGTGTTCTCTACTGTAAGAGACCAAAATATGGCACCGCAAACATACATCTTTAGCATAATTATTTTGAGTTGATTATTTTGACAAGAACAAAGACAGGAAAAGCTCTGAAAACAAAGTGTAAGTTACCTTTTTGTAAAGGAAATTACGATTTGTGAGGGTGTCTCCCTCTCTGTACTCCTCTGTTAAATCTGTAATGCAGGTTTAAATTGGTGCCTTCTTTATGGATAAGAGTCTCGGGCACCGATTTAAACCGGCATTACAAACCACATTCTAGTTTTCCTGGTCACCTTCCCGTAACTTGCCGCCCCAAACCTTCTTCCTTTGTTTTAGCTGAAGATAGTAGTATATAAGCTCAAATTTTAGCTACCTCTTTCAGTTACTCATCCCTGAGTTTCTCCCATGTGTATTTGAAATATACATGTTAATATACTTCTGCTTGTTTTTCTCTCGTTACTCTGTCTTTTGTTATAGAGGGCCCAGCCAAGAACATAGAAAGGTAGAAAAATAAGTTTTTTCCTCCTCTACACTGGAAATAGACTCTGTGCCAGAGAATCATTTGCAGAAGTTTTATTGGCAAGCGCTCCTGTGAGGCGTTCTTGTAAGAAAGTTCCAAATGGGCAGAGTAAGAAGCTGTTCCTAAATACAGTTGTAGCTGAGGTCTCAGCCCTTCTACAAAGTGCTCTGAGCTGGAGCGGCTCTTCAAAGTTGTTCCAAATAGAACCAAGGGAGCCAGGTCTTTCTATTCCTGCAGCAGTGAATCATTTATCACGGGAGAACCTCTGGAAGGAAGCATAACCTTAGCCGAAACAGTGCCCAGCAGCCATGAACAATTCTCAGTGAGGGGTGCACCTGTGAGCTATTGAAAGCTGATGCCCCAACCTCTGAGGATGAGGATATTTACAATAGAGGAAGAATATGGACAAAGAACCAGAGTGGCCACTATACGGGATATCAAACAGAAAGTTCAGTAAACTATATGTTGAGAGACCTGGGCTTTGGTCCTGGCTTTGCCAAAACTGTGTATCCTTAGATAGACCACTTTATCTTTACGGACACTGTTTGCCTGAGTCACAACACAAGATAACTGCAGCACGGTCTACAGGTATTTATTCCAGAGAAGTAATACCACATATACATAAAAAGGGGCATCTGAGAGACATGGTTACAATAGTGAAATATTCAGCAATTTGAGGGTTGGGTGCTTAATAGTATGGACACCCCAATTTAAAAGGATTAGATGTATCTCTATGTATTAATTATAGAAAGCTCTTTAAGCAATACTGCAACACACACAAAAAAGCAACTTACATAAAAGGTATGGTATGATTCCATTTATGTGTAAAGTAAATCACATGAAACTATGTATGAAAATGTATTTGTGTCTGGACGTACGAAAAACAAAGAAACCTATCCAAGATTGGGAAAGAAAGCAGGGCAGGGGAGAAGAAAGTGAATTACTTTACCTTATATAGCTTATGTGTTTTTAATCGCCACATATTACTTATGTAATTTGAGAGAAAAATAATAAATATAAAGTAGATTAATGTAAGGTTACTAAATGTGAAATCCAAAAGTTCAGCTCTGAAATTCCATGATTGTAAGGACCATTCCTCTATTTTAACTCCACCTCTCTCTCTTCCACAATGGTCCGCCAAACTATTGGTAACCCTTACAAGAAGAGGGGTTGACCTTGGCAGCCAATTGAACCCAAAGTGATAGAAGAAGGTGAGAAACCAGAAATAGAAATATTCTCAAATGTGGCCAGGTGAAGTGGCTTACACCTGTAATCCCAGCACTTTGGGAGGCTAAGTCAGGCCAATTGCTTGTGCTTAGGAGTTCAAGACCAGTCTGAGCAACTGGTCAAGACTCACCAGTCAAGACCAGTGAAACCCTGTCTCTGCAGAAGATAAAAAATTAGCTGGCAGTGGTGGTGCATGCCTGTAGTCCCAGCTACTCAGGAGGCTGAGGAATAAGGATTGTTTGAGCCCTAGAAGGCTGCAGTGAGCTGTGATCATGCCACTGCACTCACCACCCTGGGTGACAGAGTGAGACCTTGTCTCAAAAAAAAAAAAAAAATTCTCAGGAATGACTGTCCCTCAAATTTAAACATGTTAGCTAAGGAAACCTTAAGAACGTATTCAATATGTCCTTTATACTGAACTCTAGTTTTGATTCAGTAGATGTAGCAGCAAGAAGTGCTAAACTTGTAATAGTTTCAAATAGATGTTAGCTGATCCACACAGGTCTCTGAGAAAGGATTTTAACTTTTAATATGGAAAAGAGAATTAGTCTTCTAAAACGTGATTACGATCTTGGTAATCATATTTTTAAAATATGTGTAAATTATTATGAGTGATTTTTGGTTTCGACCATTTTAAAAACAAGCCATTGAGTCTGAAGTTAAAATAGTTGCTTTACATCATCCTTTAAGGTACCCTAAAAGTAAATATTTTGAAAGAAGAATCTATGCATACATCACATAATACACATACTTTAGTTACTAAAGCCCTCTAATACTCATTTACAATGTTGAAATTCACTTTGATAATGCATTATAATACCCTCCAAAAATTTAGCCAAAGAAAGGATGATTGTCTGCTCTCTTTCTGCCAGAATGGGACTGTTTCAGGGGAAGGCTCCTTACAGTGAAGAAAAGGGTCAAATCCAATTAAAATTGCAAAGGAAACTTCGAGAGGACGAATGCCATTAGCCCAAACTGGAATGTGGCCAAAACTCAGGGTAATACTTCAACTCTTAGAAAAAGTGCCAGGGGGATATTTAACAACTGCAGGTGGCCAAATGCTTTCTCATAAGTCTCATCAGAAAAGTCATTTATAGCAATAGTATTCACCAAGGTAAAGTAATATCACTTGACAAACTGCATATTCAATTACTATGTTTAAACTCTGACATTTGTCAGGTATCAATTGAAACTGCTTCTCTCTGGGCAACATAGCGAGACCCAGTCTTTACATTTAAAAAAATTTTTTTTTTAACTGACTCTCTGTAGGACAAAAAAATATAGAAATGAAATGCTCCTGTTATTAACCAAATTTAGAACATAGAAAACAATCGTAATTTAAATCTAGCATTGGACTTTCCTTAAATGAAAAAATCAATTATCATTTTGGCCATTAAACTGAGCCTTGATATACACATATTTTAAATTGTCTTTCTAAGTTTTAGAAATCTTTATAAAATTTTAACCAAGATTTTGCCCTCCTCAATATTTTCTTACTGTATGCTTATTTTATATGGCTTCGATCAGTTTTATATTTTCCAGAATCTGCACAAGAATGAGCTTGACTAGCTTTTAAAAATGTACAAATTGAACCATGCTGTGAAATACTATACTGTTTCTTATTTCTTTTAAAATTTATTTTTCTTTTTATCTCTTCACTTATTTATTTTAAATAATTAAATTTGAAATATCCCCCCACTTCACCTCTCTCTCTCTTTCTCTTTCTCTCTCTCTCTCTCACTCCCTCTCTCTCTCTCTCCCAGAATTGTAAGAGAAACATTTTGTGAACTGTGATATAAAGGTGATGGAAAATGCAGGCCTGTTAGTGACATAACACATCCATTCTTGAATCCTGCAAAGGATATTATGTGAGCAAATGCACATAATGAAACCTAAAAAGGTTCCAGTTTTTAAATGCTGAATGCTAGAGAGCTCTGCTTTTACCTGCTGTGATTTAAAAGGCTAGAGGCCTCATTTTAAGCCACTAAAATTCAAAGTGACAGAAACCTACAAATTTTTATTGCTGTGCATTTAATAAAATTTACATTTACAAGCTGTCAGTTTGAAATGTTGAATAACTGGTACTTTTGCATTCAGAAGAGCAGATTTGGTTGTGTAGGGGGTTCATTACTACCTACTTACACGTTCCTTAAATACTCAGAATAATCCTTCAATCTATGACTTTTGATATCTCTTAATTCAACACTGCACAAAAACACCATTGAGTTTGCAGTAAGATCAACAAAAGGAATTTATTGTGCTCCTATAAAGCAAGACATAATTAAGAGCCCCTTTCTGCTTGTTGTAATGTGCTAATACGAGAACATTAGAACCAAGGTACAGTCTATTGCTAGGTGTCTGCAGCAGCTGCCTAGTTTTTTGGTAATTTACTTACTCAATTATGTCGACTCTCTTAAATCCACAACACTGGTGGGTGGTAAGGTAGAGGGATAATAAAAAAACATAGAGTAGGAAACCCCTTTAATGCATGTTTTATGTGCATCTTGGGTAACATTTTTTTTTGTTTGTTTGCTTTTGAGAACAAGAATTAAAGATTGTAACTTTAGGAAACTCTCAGCACAGGAATAAACCTGCATGGGTTTTAGACACCTCTAAAAATTATGAGATGTCTAATAATCCTATGATTATGTGGTCTGTTCTGAAAAAGAATATTAAACTAAATGTTTGACTCAGTATTACAAAAACAGATTATCTAATGGCTTCCAAGGGGGAAATATGAGAAGGACCATTCATAAAGTTCCTTAATAGTAATAAATTATACACGCTTCCTTATTTTCCATGTAAATGCAAAGACAAGGAGAAACTCTGACAGGATGTGTTCTCACTGCTTTATAAGAACCACCTTTAATAAAATGTCTTCAAACTCCTGTCAATTTTAATCCAATATTCTTTCCAAATGAGTTATCAGAAAAAAATGCTCACTACACTTAAGAATATCTAATTTTTTCTTAATATTCAAAGAAATTTTGAATGCCAGACTCAAAGTTTTAATTTTTAGAATGCATTTGTTTTGTATTCAAGTCAAAATACAAACTGGGAAAGAGTTCCAAAGTAGAAAATTCGTGCTGATTTACCTTGCCATTATTCAAATATGAAAAATTAAATTGTTGTACCAAATACCAATTAGTGACTTTGAAAATTCGAATTGATTCATTTGAAATATTATTTAAATTATCTCTATACTTGAGGCATTCATATAAAAGGACAAATTATAATGTGCTGATATAAACTGCAACTTGGAGGAAAAACAGGTTAAGTAATTCTCTTCACATGTCAAAATTTATGTGGCACTCATAGTCCTTTTTCTTTTCCATATGTTAAGTCCCACAAAACATCTTTGATAAACTGAATAATCTCCATTTTACAGCTCAAAAATTACAAAGGAATTTACAAATACTAAGCACTAGTTTTGATTGCAAATTAGATATCCTTAAACTTTCTGCCCTGGAACTTTTTATCCTCTTTTAGACAAGGTGGCATTATTTAAAATAAGGAAGAACAACAACCAAAAAACACCCCTATTTTGTAAAATTACCTTGTAGTCATTGCCTTTGAAATCACTTTTGTATCTTTTGCTTCTAGGACAATTTTTTTTTCATTTTTGTCTCTAAAGAACTGAAGGCATAAAATATATTATAGCCAATTAAGTCCGATGCAATAATATGTTTAGTAATACCTTTCTAAGTTTTTAAAAGCAATTTATGCCTCATTTTTTATTTGTAGTTACCAGAGGTGAATTAAATAGTTTGGAAAGAGGCCTAGAAAATTTTTGTTTTTAAAATGAAAGGTGAAATCTGAAAATGTCTGAGAGGCTACAAAATAACAGAAGAATGCGTAAGTCATCTTTTCTCTCTTTTTTCCCCCTAAATAATGAAGTCACTGAGCTAAAGGAACCCTACTGAGTTTTCATGGTGTCAACATCACATAACTGGCCTCTATTTGAATTATGTATGTTCATTCTCTACAACTTGAGTTACTTGATTTTCCTGTTAATAAGTCCATTCTGAAACAGTATACACTGCTCAGAAAATGTGGATACAAATAATATCTATAACAGAATAAGATAATTTCACCTTTTCAAAAAGTATGGTAAACACAGCAGTGACATATCTAAGATAACAAATACCAATGACTCATTGACTAATAAATGTAAAAAATTCAGTTTAGAGTAAAACATATAATAGAGGAGGATCTTTTGCCCTCATTCATTAGCTCCGGGTGAGCTCAGGCTAAACGTTATTTTGAAACCTTTTCTCAAACACTTGATTTCAATGTCTGTCTAAATGCTAGGTTTATTGGTGTAATGTATGCATTGGGTATATATGGTCTCTATTAATCTGACTGGTTGCATTCAAGATAACTGAATTTTAAGTAACTAAAATAACATCGATATTAATATAATTGTATATACTAACCTCCTGCTACTCCTTCCAGCCTGGCATAAGTGTTGGAATTACAAGTCAGACAGGGCTGAGCAGCAATCTTCAAGAAAATTGCTCTAAATTGGCTTTCATTAGCTCTCATGGCACTGAAAAATAACTCCAGTGCATGCCTATGGAAGGTAAGCCAGTAGAAATAGCTCCCTATTAAAAAGGCAGCACACTAACCTGCTCAACAGGCATTCATCACATTCAATAAATACTATTCAATAAAGAATCTTCAATGGCAAAATAATTCTGCCATTTCTAAATATTGGGACTGCTAGGACCAAATTTAAAATTTACCCTTTAATGACATATATGTTAATTCTAATCACTTTTTTTTTCAATTGTAGAGCATTAGAGATTGTCGCCAAATTTTTAAATTGCCTTTACATTAGGTTCTTCAGATATAAATAATCAGTATTGCAGAGTAACAAAGAATAAAGAAACTAAAACTTTGAAAGAACGTCAAGAGGAAAATATATTTCAACACGAAGAAAAAATTCTTCTGTTTCATAGCTTCGCTTTGAAGAATATGCTCTTTCTTGACATCTGCATAGTAAAAGGGAGTTTAATTTCCTTGGTCAGCTCTCCTTTCTGAAAATCCTGTATTGGCAGACTTGGAAATGGAAGGAATTTTTCTCAGGGATTACTTCGCAGCTCTTCTTAACACTCAAATGCTGAATATCTTCAGTACACAAGCCAGGGAATGTGGACCTTAGAGTTACACTTCTTAGCAAACAGATGCTTTTAGAATATATTTTTTCAATAGAGAGACTACACAAAATCTATCAGTCTCATGAATTGTCTGACATGAAATTGATATGCATATTAATTTTCCCAGCTGAGCTCCCTCTGGTTTACAGCTTGAAAAAGTTCCAGCATTTTGTCCTTTATATTGGCATTTCCATTTCTAAACCTTACCACTGGTTTTGTTCCAAAAAATAACATTTCAAAACAGAATTGTAAAGTAAAACATTTTAGGCCTAGCAAATAAGACCACCTTCTTGAAAGCCAGGTCATTTTTCTCAAAGTCTAAGTTCATAGTCAATTCTACCATTTCAACTTGAACCATTTTAATTTAGTAAGCATTTTTAATAAAATATCAAGATTCTATGAATTCATTTGCCTGCTCAGTGAAACATGGCTATTCATATCAATGGAAGGATGCAGTTTAGAGTAGTGGCTAAAATTTAGGTCATAAAGTCAATTGATCCTAGTTTTACTATTTACTATCTATATGACCTTAAGTAAGTCACTTACACTCTCTAAGGCTCAATTTCCTAATCTGTTAAGTGGGAATGATAGCAACAACTTTCTTAAGGAGGAAATGAAACAATACGTGGAAGACACCAAGCATGGTACCTAGCATGAAACAAGCACTAGTTAATGGCAGGCGTTACCTCCATATTCAAGTGGACTTTTTTTTTAAATTAAATAGTATAATTAGAGCTAAATGACCATTTACATGTTTTTAAACTTCACTTATCAATATTTAATTCGGATGTTAATTGATTAATCATACACTGCCTATACATACCAGATAAAATGTGGAAACCCGAATCATGCAAGAAAATACTCTTCTACAAAAAAATATTTTTTCCCTCCAAAATATTTGGTTATCTGTTCCTGTAGCAGGACATAAAAGTGAAAAATGGCATTTTTCAGTTTTCTCCAAGCCTTTTGCCATCTTAAAAACAAGAATGTTTTTCTTTTTATACCACTTGCATGTAAACCAAATGGTATTTTAACATTTATTTCAAGATTCGTCTTGAAGCTGACTTTAATTTTTTTCTTACATAGTCCACAGTTAAGTAGAATTCTAAAGGCTTATTTTTTATTTTAATTCCAGATTCAAACTACTCTTTTGCTAAATTCCTATTTACTAAAAACAAAATAAAACAAAAATCTGTGAAAAAATATGTATGGAAGATAACAGTATGTATGGTTTTTTTCAGTTCTCTTGAACACATAAGCAATTTTTTAAAATACAGGTAATATAAATTATTGTACATTGCAACACCTATCATTAACCAAGAGTATTTATTTCTATGTCAGGCCTGTTCTTTACCAAGAAATCCATTTCTAGGGATATAATTATTTTATTAAAGTTATTTCCAATTTTATGATTGAGAATAAAGGAGTATAGAAATCCAATATAAAAGGTACAAATGGCCCTTTGTGTGAGGAGGGGGTGAAAATTATTTCAAACTCATTTGCATTAAGGGAGCAGGGCAGCCTCAATTTAGTTTTCATATTTATAACAAAGCTTTGAGTATAGCTCAGGTGAGCTAATGGCAAACAAACAACAACAAAAGAACCTTTCCAGTATAATGATGGACTTGCCATGTGGTCCCTGAAATGACCACTCAGTGAAGGAAGGGACACTGGCCCAGTTTCATGAGGAGTCTAGAGCTTCCTTCTGTCTTGGGGCCTGGGCCACTGTGGGATGCAGTTATTATTATGCCTATGCAGGTAACATAGATTTGGTCAGCTTACACTCAATGCTGCCATTTTCTATTTGCCTCCCTCCATCCATGGAGGTGGGACTCTAGAAGTCAATGGGAGTTCAGGGCACATAGCATGTGTAAAGCATGCCCACACAGCCCAACCAGGCCCATAAAAGTCAGGAAATGAACAAGTTCAAGTTCTCATAGTGTGTTAATGTGCCCACAAATGTACCTACTTTATATATTTAACAGCTCATGTAGTAATGAAAAATGCCATGTAGAACATATAGCTGCATGTACAAGGTGGGCTAATTAATATACCTATATTTGCTCCATAATTGTTTCATTCCCTATATTTTTGGTTAGTGTAACACTGCAAACTTACATAAATAGTTTATATTTTATATGGAATTTCATGTAAAAGAAACCAAGGGGGAACGACAAATACGGCAAAATTCTAATGGTATTCTTACTGAATTTCATGAGCTCGATATTCCATTTTTTTTCCCCTATAAACTGCCAATACATTAACACAAAACTTTCAGTTCTAGCATGATCATTCAGCAAGTCTATAGCTTAGCAAAAGGAAAAAGCCCTGTGGAATTTTCCAAATCTATGGGCACTAACATTTCACATTTTGTCATTCCTCACCCAGGTTATCTCTGTACCACAGCCAGATATCGAGTTTGATATTTTGTCAGTTTGAAAACTAGGGAAGCCTGGGATAAAGAGTTGAATTTTAAAGTTTTCGTTATTACTAGTGAGGTCTGGGTTTAGGTTGTTTTTCTAGGACAAGCCAAAGGCCACTGAAGATGTTTTTCCATTAATTTTTCATAAGCATTTAAGCTAAAGGAGGGAAAAGGGATGGAAAGATGGGAGGACATGGTTTTCTTTGGGGAAGGAAATGAGAAGTCACCGCAAATAATTCACCTGGATAGGTAAAGGCAGGCAAACACTGTCTGCTTGTGAATCCCTGACAACTTCCTTACCTTCCTCCCGAGGGAGAGGCAGAGCCTCTCGCTCCATTTCAGACCTGCAAGGAAAGGGCTTTGAGAAGGGAACTGGGGAGAAGCACGTTCCAGGTGTGGGTTCAGCTCGGCGCTCCCCACAGGCCTCTGCAGGTGGCTCTCCTTGGCAGCGAGGCCAGGCGCAAACCCGCCGACTTGGGAAGCCTGACTTGACCCCCGCCCGCCAAGGCTGGCAGGAAGCGACGCCGGGGTTCTCTGCAAGAAGGCCGCCTCCGCGTGTCGGCCGCAGCCAAGCTCCTGTGCTCCGGGGCAAACCTCTACAAAGTCCTAGTGAGGCAGAACTCGACCCCCCACACTCAGCAGCCTGCCGTCCACCCATCCACACCCCCGTTTCGCCCCCGCCCCAAGCTGGCAGATGCCTTGTCCCTCCTCTAAGACCGCACCCGGATAGGGTAGCTGTAAAGACGCTCGCCAAAGCGCTCAGAGCCCCAGGGAAGGGTGGCGCCTGGCAGCTCCCTCTCCTCTGGGAGATCTGGGGTGCCAGGGCTGCCGGGGCCTAGCACAGCGTGCGCCATGAGACTTAAGGATGCGAAAACTACTGGGAGGCCGAGAGAGGTCCCGGGAGCAGGGGCGCGAGGAGGCACCTAGAGGCTACGGACTTCGCGGCCGCGGTGGCCTCGCAGGAGGAAGTGGCTTAAATGAAGAGTCCTGACTCCAGGCTTGACTCCCAGCTAAATAAACGATCACCTCCCTGAGAGGAGGCCTTGGATATGCCGTTTTCCCAGCGCCCCTGGCATAGTGGCTCCCAGGACACGCTGATCGAGCAGAGGTCAGACACCATCCACTCGCTTCCCTACTCGCCCTGCAGCGATAGGCTTTGCTGTGAAGTCCCGAACCACCTGCACCAGGACCACCCGAAAAGTAAAAGTGCAGATCTCTGGGCCTCACCCTCATCTGCTGAAACCAAGCAATCTTTCCACTGTATTTTCTCGTGCGCTGAAGTTTGAGGCTTGCAAGGCCCTAACACTGCTCTGGGCTTTTTCATTTTGGAAGCGCCCTCGTCCCTCTTTAGCTTCACCAAGAGGTAGACATTACCAGCTCAGTCTTCACAGAAGAACTTGCGGCAGAAAGAAAGTTGGGGGTTTTTCAAAGGCCCACGCAGAAGGTGGCTTCTCAGCAAACGCAGCGTCTGGCACGGTCAAGCGCTGCTAGGGTTTGGGAAATTCATGGTCCCCTCTCCCGCGTATTTGAACCAACTTATCTTGCACTTGTCCCCACCCCCATTAATTGCCAGCGTTCGGGGGAATGGAGTGATTGTTGCGGGGCGGAAAGGGAGCGCCAGTGTCGAGAGCAGAAGCTGGTTACAGCCAGCTTCGCCTGGGACTGCTCCTGCCAAGAGGGAAGTGGGGTGGGGGCTACGGGATGGAGGGGCGCGGGACACTGGCCTGGCTGCGCGGTACTGCCAAGTGGCCGTCTCAGGATCCTTCGCCGCGCCTCTCAATCCCATCCCATCCAAACCACGCCGCGCCTGCGGCCACTAGCCCATTTTATCCCACTGCGCCCCCGTCCCTCGCCGCCGCTGGGTTCCACTCCACGGGTGCCGGGGCTATGCCCCTCACCCACCCACTCCACCGATCCTGGCTACTGCAATCTCTACCCGGGCGTCCAGATTCCTGGCCTTGTCCTTTCTGCTGGAATCATCAATGGCATTGTGCTGCCGCCGCCAGGCAATCCTACACTCCTGGCTAGTGCTCTCGGCCTTCGGCAGCTTGGACATCCCGCGTTTAGGGAATGGAAAGTGTGAAGTCAGTGGTGAGTAATCGGAGCATGATAGAAATAAAACTAAATCCGCACGTTCCTACCTCCAGGCCGAGAACTCTCAGCGTCGAGGAGCCGGGTCTCTAGCGCAATCAGCCCTGTCTCTATGCGGATGTCACAGATGCAGTGCTCTGCTTGGGACAGAAGGACCCGGGAGTTGAAGGCAGGGTGTGTCCGGCTAGAGGCTCTGAGCCACTATGATCACCGTTTCCCGTTCGAGACGCAGAGGGGAAGACGCACACCAACGCGGACTTGGGCCTCTTCCTGGCCTCCTCCCTTTGGAGAGGCCAGGATTAGCTCAGCAATTCCGCTCACTAGCTTCATGCCCTGTAGAAAGAAATGTTCTCTTTGCAAGTTGCTTCACCATCTGTAACAGTAGGATAACAATACCTTCTCTTTCCACAAATATTCAGAGAAGCCTACCAGATATCAGGCACCATCCTGGGCCCTGAAACACAGAAGAAGATAGCAGACAGGCCTGGATAGGGACGCGAACTCTCAAGCCAGACACGAGGTTCAAATTCAGGGTCCATCACTTGGTTAGCTGTAGGACCACGGAGAAATCCAGTCCCTGGTACCCTGGGCTGCTCAACTATTAAATAGGAGTGGTAATATAACGATCCCCATAGAATGGACGGGACCAATTATCTAATGGGCATAGATAGCTGTCATGGTGGGCTGGCCCTATGGAAAGCTCAACAATTGCCGTCGTGTTACCTGGCTTCAGACCGCGCATGTGTTCACCAGTCTTGCTGACAGCTTTTCCTTAGGACCAAAGGGAGGAGATGCAGACGTGAAGAACCGAAGGACGAGTCGGCACGCTGGGTACTCTCGCGGAAGCCAACCTTGGGCTCTCCGGAACAGGCCGGGAAAGCTGAAAGCACAGTGATCCCCTTTGCTCTCCCAAGACACTGGGTCGCCTCTACGCGCGGAGGCGATTAGTCAGCGAGGTCCGCACTCGGCACATGAGGTGCTCCAGAACTAACCACCTCCGCAAACGCAACAGAGCCAGGAGGGGCTGCAGGGGCCTCCAACCGCATGGCTCTTCCCAGCTTTCCCGGACACCGGCGCTGAGCACTGGGGAGCCGGGGAGCAAGCGCCAAGAGGAGCTTTTAAATTTAAATTTCCAGAGTAGCCTCAGAGAGGGAGGGAAATTCCAGTAGAAAAGCCCCTTCTGCCTCAGGACGTCATTCAGTAAAATGGACAAAAGCTGCCTCACAAGTGCTTTGAAAGCTTTTCCGGGATGGCTTAAAAATACACCTGAGTCTTCTTGTGAATATGTCTCAGAAGGTCCTGTTGACCGCCTCGCCCTGTTTTCAGGCATTTATGATCTGACTTAATATAGGAACTCCCATTTTTCCAGCACTGTGCACCAAGCACATTGCCAACCATTTTACCTGATTTTAATCTCAGTCTACAAAGTAGGTACTAAGCCTGTGGATCTTTCAATACCTGGCAGGCACACAGTAAGTCGTTGATAAGATGGAATAAGCAATCAGAATTTCTGATCAGGATTGCCTTCCCAGAAGAGACATTTGTGAACTCCAAATGAATTCTGCCCTTCCGCTGGCATCTTATGAAGGACTAAGAACCAAATGTCCCACTCAATTTCTCAATCTGACTTTAAGGCAGTCTTTCTGCCCCACCCAGAGATCTAGGGAATTACAGTAATTACAATAGGAATGTTAGCATAGCAATTAGCCCTTTAGGAATAGGCCGGGCAGCAAAGGGCAGCTAAAGCTCTACTCCACGGCCCAAAATCTTTCCAGTAGTTCACAAGCGTACAATCAATCTAAGTCAAGAGCCTGTTTTCTCTGCCAGAAGAGCTTGAAGACAAGCTTCCAACCACCCCCCAGACCCCAGATTGCTTCCTATAGGGAAATTCCCGAGCCTCCTCTGCTAAGTGGAAATTGTTATCTTCCTTGAACAGGTGGCAGCCAGCTCCCAGAGGCTGTGACTGATGCAAGGCCACCCAGTTAGTGAGTGGTTTTGTCAGTCTTGAACTCAGATTGTATCCCTAAAGTCCTTGTCTCTGAGCAATCACACACAATTACCAGAATATTTACTAACTATCTCATCTTTCCCTAAACTGGTAACGTCTGTAAAGGCAGCTTACCTACCAAGAAGGAATAAGAGCTGACAATAGTGAGCTCTTACTGAATGTCAGGCATAGAGAAAAATGTCTTACATATATATTTTTAAAGCAAACATAAAGCATCCTTTCTTCTGGATCTGGCTTTAAAAGCTTTACTTGTATTTATTTAATCTTCACAACAGCCTCTCATTTTACACAAGAAGAAATGGAGGCACAAAAAGATTGTTTATTACTTCAAAATTACCTGCTAATATGTGGCAGAGTTAAACTTAGCATCCAGACCTCTGACTGGAGAGGCCTCCCTCCAAACTGCCATTCTAGGCAACATTTAGAACATCTCTCTGCAAGGATCCTTCAGCCTCCATGGGCCTTTGGTAGCTTCCATATTTGTTTGCTTGAATCTCAGGCAAATACCTGAGAGGGCTTCCCAGGTGATCTGTGGTGTCTTTGAAAAATAACTAATGTATATCGAGTACTTACTATACACCAGGCACCAGTAATTGAGTACTTGTTATATGCCAGGCATTATTCTAAGCCATTTACAAGTTTAAAGTCATTTAATATTCAACAAAACCCTGTGGGATAGATTCTATCACTGCCCCCAATTTACAGATGAGTAAACTAAGGCCCAATATCAAGCAATCAGTAAAAGGCAGAGTTGGGGTTAACTCTCAGGTTGCCTGGCTGCAGATGATCCTGTGCTGGATGTGAAAATGGAGGTTCCATTTGTTCAGAGGCCTCTGCATTAATATTCATCATATCTTTTTCTCCCAATTTACATACAGGGATTTCTTTCTTGGAATTTCCCTGCTTATCCAAAGTTTCAAGCAGCCTAAAGAAAACAGCAGAGCCGCTATCTTCAGGCTTGACCTCCCTCTTCATATTGGTGAAATGAGCAGCCAAGACAACTCTTGGAGGTTTGAGGCTTGAGACTGTGTCTGGAACCTGAATAACAGGAAGACCAGACTTTCCACAGCTTTAGGGCACGTTCTTACAGGTGCCAGTGGTGCAGCTACATCCACTCACGGTTTTTTGCCTGTTTTCTAGGAGTTACAAAGCGCATTCACAAACATCCTTGCAAAATCGCAGAGATGTGTCCACTGCTGCTTCAGAGCTGGCCAAGGGGATGAGCCAGACAGGCTTCTACTCTGTCCTAATAATCAAATGTCTTCAACCTCCCTCCGTGGGCACATTCAACTTACTTACGTCTAAAAATATATTGTCAAGATGCTTCTTTTTTTTTATCAAGGCCCGATTTGGGTGGTGGGGCAGGGTAGGTGTTACCGAGAAGCCAGAAGCATTCGCACTTACACTGGCTGGTTCACCTTGGCCACATCCTCTCCACATCTCCTCCCAGGGCGTCCCCAAAGTCATTGGGTCAGAACCGAAATGGAGGCTTTGGCGGTGACCGCTTGTGATCCACAGTAGACGTCGGAAGCGGGAAGGGGCGTCCTGCGCGGTGGGACCTGCGCGGGGGCAGTGGCGCAGGCGCCAGGAGGAAGATGCAGCACCGAGTCCGGTGCGCCGCTGCAGGCGGGTGCATGTGTGGCGACAATGAGGAGATATCGAGTTAGAGCCACGTCGAATTTCAGACCTTGACGCATGATTTCTCCTCCATCTCTGTTTCCCTAATGGGCACCTGGTCTCGTTGACCCTCGGAGGTCATCGCTGCTTTTGCACAAGGAGAAGCGCTCTCAGACCCGAGCTGTGCCAGCAAACTCAGGGTGGGCTACGTAGGGAGGTCCTGCGGCTTGCCCACAACAGCCTCTCAACGCTTAATGCTCCCCCCCGCATCCCGCCCCCACCCCCACCCGCTCAGGGGTCAGCCGGGACTACAGATAACCTCCGGGAATTCTCCACCAGCCTCCGGAGAGCTGGGGACTTTGGTCCTGCCTCCTTGCCTGACTGGGGCGCACCTGCAGTGTCCCCTCCAACCGCTCAGCAGTGGCGCAAGGGCTTCTTCCACTTGCACGGGTGGCGTCTCAGCGAAGGTCCGCGCCCTTCGAGTGCCTGGAAAGGAGCCATATCGAGCATGCAACCATTTTTGGAGTGGGGCATTTTTAACCCCTTGTACAGAGGAGGTATCTAAGGTTCTGTGATGTATTCCTAAAAGCAGGGTTAGTAAATTCTGACCTAACTCCACTGGCCCCCGCGTGGAACTCCCTACTCCCCAAGAAAAAAAATTGCATAGATCTATATTAGGACTTCGAGCTAAACTGTGAGGCCCTGGTAGACCGGGTTACGTCTCTACTTCAGTATCTCAAGAGCTTCGCCCAGAGTCTAGCTTCAAGTGGGTAGAGGGTGGGGAAGGGAGCAGAGGAAGTGACCCCCAAAACAACCTACAAAATGTTGGCATGTAGTAGGGTTCGCTGTATCCCCTGGACCTACCATATTGGGTAACACTCAGGGACACGGATGTGGGAGTCTTAGTTTCGGCTTTCCGTCTACTAGCCTCAGTTTCCCCACACCAGAAGTGGCCATAACTATTCACACCTGGTTTGTGTGAATGCCGAAAGTGAGAGGAAGGTGAATTGCACCATCTCGTATTAGCGCTGTGATCTTGAGCAAATTACTTACCCTCTCTGTGCCTAAATTTCCTGGCACGTTGTCAATGTTCCGCCGCCACCCCCTCCCCCCCAAAAACAAACAAACAAACAAACAAAAAAAAAACCTTTGCCTGGCTTGATGGTTTTGAGGCTTGCAAATAAAAGGAGGGAGCCAGGTCTCCCTTTCTCGGACTGAAGGACAAAACAGTCTCACCTCTGGGAATGGTTCTGAGCAGAATTTTCTCGCCAGTTACTAGCCCTGAGATCTTGGATAAGCTGCACTCTCCTTTGCCCCTCAGTTTCCATCTATAAAACGAGTCACGGAAGATACAACAGTTTCTGAGGCCCCGTCCAAGCTCTGGTTTTTGCTCCTTGGTGTAGGGGGCCCTCAGGTCGGAGGAAGGGGTCCAAAGGCTAAAGTCGGGTCCTTCCCTTGGGCCCCTCCCACTCCACCCGTTTGGGCGCGGCTCTAGGGTGGAAGCCCTGGCGACAGCACAGCTTCGCTGCGGCGGGTAGGGAGGACCGCCGGACCCAGAGTTCCCGCCGCCACATATGGTCTGTGGATTTAGGTGTCAAAAACCGGAGAATTAGAAATGGTAATTTTCCGTCATTATGGCTGAAATGCGATCTGTCACAACAACTGGAACATGTCTCCGCGCTAGCAAAAATAATGTTCGTGATTAGGAATCATTACGCACGTCAAGCCGAGTCCATTAAGTTGTAGGGAGAAATTAGCCTTGACGGGCAGAATCAAACTACAAATATACAGGCCTCGCCTTCAGGAGGCCAAGCGGCGGCACTCGGGAGGAGGCGGCTGGAGTCAGTGTTTTCTTAATAGGAAACTGCCCAGAGAATTAATACTCCCTTCCCCGCACCCCTGTGGGATTCTAACCTCCTCTTCCCACAACCTAGTCCCCACCCTAGGAGTGGGAGGCGGCGCGGAGGCATCGCAAACATTAACTGGAGGCTTTGAAGTTTCACATGTCCCCCAGGCCAGTTCCCGCCTCACCACTTCCAAGCTGTATGACCCTGGCCAAGTCACTTGACCCTCCTGAACTTTGCTTGCTACTCTGTAAAAAAGGTGTAATCCCACACACTTCACGGGTTCGCCCCAGGATTCACTGAAAGGTATGGTCAGTGCAAGCACGTGAAAACCGCAGAATCTGTTCGACCTTCTTTCCTTTCCTGGAGCTCCAGTCTCTGACTCACAATGACGAAGTGATGGGGACTGCAGTGTGTGTGTGTGTGTGTGTGTGTGTGTGTGTGTGTGTGTGTGTGGTGTACGTATGTGTGTGTGTGTGTGTGCTGGGGCTGAGGCATTGGGGTTGAGTGCCCAGAACTGGGAAACTTGCCAATCAGGCACTGAGCAAGGAGGCCAGAATCTCTGAAACTGAGGAGGGTGAACACAGAGCAACTGATGTGCCTTGCTGGGCTTGGTACCCTCCTTCCTGTCACCCCACGTAGGAAGAACGGCACTGAGTTCTCTGCCCTGCCTGTGAGGCCCACCAGAGCTACCTGCACCCTAAGATCTGCACTGTCACCAAGGAGTGGCACATGGTAAATGAAGCCGGGATTAAAAGCCTTCCCTCTGAGACTGCTGCCCCGGTCTCCACTGGAGACAAAAAAAAAGAAAAAAAAAAAAAGCCATTTACTATTCACAGCAGGTAGTTTTGGAAAGATCATCTCCCTCTTTTGCAGACGGGAAGGAAAGGAAGGAAAGGCTGAGCAGGGTCTAGAAAGGTAGGTTCCATCCAGGCTTGTGTGCCCGATCATCTTTTGAGAGCTTGCTCTGTGCCATGCACCCACTCCAGAGGGCTTTAACTACGTTATCTCCTTTTATCTCCAAGCCAACCTATGAGTCTCCTTATTCCCTGGGGAGAATGAGGGCCCGAATTTAGGGAACTCGCCCAAGAGCCTGGAAGCTGGGAAGAAGCAAAAGTGGAAGATAAGCCTGGCCCTGTCTCCAAAGCCTGTTCGCCACTCTGCCATTTGGAGCTGCAAAGCTTCAACCCACCAACTCTTCTATCTGGCTTTTTCGTGGTTCCTACAGGACCTCAAATTCCACCTCTCAAAGAGCTCGGGAAAATGAAATGCGCTAAACGTAAAACATTTAGCTCTGTGCCTGACATAATATTGATGCCCATTTAGTCACTTACTCTCTCCGGGCCTCATTTTTCTCCTCTGTAATTACATGGTACCTTCATCTCTGCCTGGGGAAACCAACGCACGTGTGGCCAGCGCTGAGTAGTTTGGAGCCAGACAGACTAGGTTCGAACCCTAGCTCCACCGGAAATAGCTGTGGCCAGGGTAGTGTTGATCCCCAAAGTGGGGCAATGGAAGTTGAGCTGCTGGAAGGAATGAATGAAATAATTCATGGAAAGCACTTACTGCAGGGCAGGAAAGCGATTAGGCGCTAAATAAAGCGCTGGTTACCAGAATGCAATGATTGGCCCGCACAAGCTTGAGGTTTGCTGCCCAGGGAAAAGGAGTAGCAGCTCTCAGCCCCTTTCGGCAACTTCTCGGCTTCCCTCACATCTCTGAGCGTTAGTGATCCGGACCTCAGATCCCGTTTCCGAGGGCACCAGGGTCCTAGGGTTAGGTCCATTCAATGCTTAGGCGATCCTCCCCCAGGCCTCCGGAAGAGGCTGGGTCGTTAAGAAAGGGGGTGGGGGAAGGAGGAACTGCTAGCACCCAGATCTGTGGCCTGGCCTCTGCCCCCACCGCCCTGCCTTTGGCAACTAGTGAATCAGGACTGAAACATAGGGACACAGAGGGACAGAGACTAAGTCCAGAATAGCAACGATCAGTCAGGCAGACAGAGAGATAGTGACACGGTCTCAGGATCCGCACCCACTAAAAGCGCCCTTACAAACATTTGATATTCCAGTGACCTTCCTTCACTAACTCCCAAAATAATACTGCGCCTCACAGGCGCTAATCCGCAGCATATTTTATTTTTCTTTTTGCACTGCCATTTCTTGTATCCCACTAGACTGTAAACTCCACCAAGCCAGCGATCTTTCTTCTCTGCATCCTTGGCACAGAATAGGCTTTCAGCTACTTTTGCTGAATATCTGAGCAACTAAATAAATGAACGAGCAAAGAAAGAAAGAAAGAACAGACAAGGATTTCACAACAAAGATTTTTCTCTTTAAAGAAATCTCTGTTTAGGCATTTCCTAGGAGCTCATTGTTGCGATTTTCCCCTGGCTGGCCACCTTTGAAAGGACAGGACTCCATTTCTCCTTCCTGCATCCTGTGGCCACCTTCCCTACGTGCGCTTGGCTTGAATTCTCCTCAGGCCTGAGCCCTGACAGCAGGGCTCAAGCCTCTTATTAATGAGACAAGTGTATTTAGGAAGTGCCTCACTGCAGGCAGTATTTCATGGAAAACAATTAATAATATAAATCAAATATTAGACATATTAGGAAAGAATTATTTTTAAAAATTCTTCAGCAGATTCTTTTGGACAGAGGGAATGCCCTGGAAAATGAAGCTCTCCCTCAATGTATTTCTTTTCTAAACCTTAAAAGCCTATATATTGAATTTATTTTAAAACCACAATTGCAGTTGCGGATGGGATACACATAACCTATTACTTCAAAGAAGGTTTCCAGTGGATGCTGACTTCTCACTGTTTGGGTTGTTGTTACAGTCACTCCACACTTTCTGTCCACCTCTTACAATCTTCGTAAATAAATTTTTTAAATGGTATATGTCCTTGTTTAACTTTGCAAAACTTGTTATCAGGTAGGCTACAAGTATTTAGTGGTGCCAACTACTCAAGGAGCATGTAATTCTTTCACTAGCCCATCTTTGTATTTTTAAATGGGGGTATTCATTTTTCAGCAAAGTACTGTGAGCTAGGTCTTCAGGAAAGCCTGGCTCCAAATCCACGTCTGTTTCAATGGGAATTTTTCAGGAGGAAGCTTTCATTGCCTTCCCTTTTGGAGTATCAAAAAGATGTCAGGGCTGAGTCACTGGGTTCAGCTTTTCCAGATGATTGCTCCTGGATGAGTCATCAGCTTCTTTTGCTTCTCTGACTCTCAGGGAATCAATACTACCTGCCTTCAGATTCAAAAGAAGTGGCAATGGAGAACCCGTTTTGTGTTTGTTTGTTTTTGTTTTTGTTTTAGGTTTTTTTGTTTTTTGTTTTTTTCATACGGAGTCCGGAGTCTTGCTCTGTCACCAGGCTAGAGTGCAGTGGCGCGATCTCAGCTCACGGCAACCTCACTGCCTCCCAGGTTCAAGTGATTCTCCTGTCTCAGCTTCCTGAAGTAGCTGGGACTATAGGCGCACACCTCCACACCCAGCTAATTTTTGTATTTTTAGTAGAGACGCAATTTCACCATGTTGGCCAGGGTGGTCTCGATTTCTTGACCTCGTGATTCTCCCACCTAGGCTTCCCAAAGTGCTGGCATTACAGGCATGAGCCACTGTGCCCGCCTGGAGAATCCATTCATGAAACATAAAATGCTCCAGGTAGGAATATTTCCTCTGAAAACATTTCAGTTCTTACTACATATCAAACCCGGTGCTGGAAATCCAAAGAGCAAGGGCAATTGCTGTAAAACATCTATCCCAACAAGCAGCACTGCCTTAAGCTCATGATCCCAATGGGTATGGCGATCTAAGCCCTGCTCACCTCAACAAGGCATCTGGGAGAAGCTGCTCTGCCAGGACCCCAAGAGGTCTAATACCTTCCCGCACCACCTCTCCTCCCCGTCCTCTACCCCAGCGCAGTCCCCACACTCCACTGCCAGCCACAACCTCTCCCAGGGTGTCTTCACACACCCCAGCTGCGACACTGCACCACAGTGTCTTTCTAGTTTTAAAACCATTTTCCAGTATGAACCTGAAACGGGGAGTGTGTTTTCAGGGACCTTGTTTTTCAGCCCTTAGCTGGTCAGGGGAAGTTAATGTGCATTTTAATGCGGTCAAGTATGAAATGATGGCATGTGGGGTTTGCTCACTGCCTAGGTGCCAGGAAAAATTCTGAGGGCTGAGGCCCGAGAATTTGACCCAGAAATAAGTCTGGCTCTTGCGCTGATCCTTTGCCCCCCAGGACCTGCCTCCAGCAGCCCAGAAGAACAAGAATGAGAACTTGGCCAGGCTTGGAGACTGCCAGCTGGTCCTGCCGCCCCCCCACCAACTTTGCAAGGGTCTCCAGGCCCTTAGAGGGGTAGGTAGGAAAAGGTATGGTGGAAACAGACATAGATGAAGCTGAAGGATCCCGGCCTTATTTATGTGTTCTTCCAGTATGGTTTGGATGCCAAAGAGCAACAAACCCCATGCTAGGCGCAGTAGTAAGTGCATGAGGTCCCATCTCTGTATTCTTAGAGGTCCCCAGGCCAGATAGCACCAGAGCCCACTGAGCCCAGGTGATAAGGGCTAGGACCTTGGGACCTACTCAAGAGGGACTCTTAGTTCAAACCTGGGGAGTGGGTGACTCAGTGAAGACCTAAGACCTGCAAATCAGGACCTGAAGGGATGTGGAGAACTTGGCCAAGCGAGGTCCTCCCTGCAGCCCGCTCTCTCTCTCTTATCTGCTCTGCCCCCGGGACATCTTTTTCTTTCTCACCACCTCTGTGTGGGTGTGTCTCTAGCTTCCTTTCTTGCAGTCCGAGGGTCCAAGAATGCATTGCTCAACTTCCCGGAAAAGAGGAGGGGCAGTGCCCCTGGCCTCCTCCGCAAAGAAGGATTCCTGGAAGCCAGTCACCCTGGTGACAGCTCTGCACCCCGTCCAGGATGTGCACGGAGGACATCCTGCTGCAGCCTGACATTGGCAGAAATACACTCGACCCGTGGGTGTGAGCAGGTTTACTACTTGGTTTTTGAATTCTCAAGAGCATCAAATCCATTGGCCCTTTCCAAAAACACAAGCCAAAAGGAAGTAGACCGGGACAAACCCCGGGCCTGCCGATCCCTCAAAACTTCGGGGACAATTCAGGCCCATTTATATGGTCACCCAAGCTCCTTAGCAACTTCTGAACCCACGCAGCCTGGTAATATCCGATGGCCACAGTCCAGCGTGCGGCGCACAATGAGGCTGGACCACTGGGGGACGCCGAAGTTCCGAGTTGGCATTGTGGGCATTGCCCAGCCACCCCTGCCCGGCCAGGTCCCCTGTGCCGAAAGCAGTGGCACCCCAGCGCGCATGTGCTTGTGGGTGTTGGTGCGCAATAACCCCGCTGCCCAGTTCTCCCGCGCCTGCCTGGGAGGCCTTGGTGCGCACAAGGAAAGCCATTCAAAAATGTTAATGAGCTTATTAAAATGAGCGGCTTTACTGGCTCTCCTTTTACAGCCAGCTGCCCACCCTCTCTTTCTGGTGGACCACTGGCGAGAAAGCACTTGGAATTTTTTTTTTTCGTCTTAGGGCGTTTTTCATCTAAGGACAGGGGGCTCTCCGGCTCTCCGGAGACTAGTGCGGCCACAGAGGAGAGAACTAGCCTCAGGCCTTCTCCCTACCGAGCACAGTGAGTTTGAAGAAGTCCTCCCTGAGGAAAACCTGTACTTTCCAAAACAGCTGACCTCTCAGGCCCAGGAAGGCTGATGGCGGAGGCCAAAACACAGTGACCTTCCTGGGGAGGCCTGCATGGTAGCAACTTGGGGCGACTCAAATCTTTAAAATAACCACCTCCCGAACCCCACGCGCAAACAAAAATTGTGCTCAGGAAAGACACGACTCAATATTTAAAGTAGAAAGCTTTTGTCCTTTACTCCACTACAAGCCAGTGGTAAGTCTGAACTCCAAGCGTTACTCAGGAGTCTTACATCCTTTTTTTTTTTTTTTAATGGAGGCCCAGAGAAGTTAATTGCCTAAAATTCACCAAGTCAGTGGTACAGTTGCCTCAGGCCTGAGGAGCCCACTCAGGTCCTCCAGCGGCCTTACTCTAAGTACCTATGGGGTCTTTGAGCCCTATTCGATCACCTCCCACCCTCGATTTGTGCAGGCAGCGGAGAAGCTTTCACATTGTGCATCCTCCCCTAGGCGCAAGGGCACACATCAAGGTCCTAAGGAGAGAGGCTGAGTGTAGCCACAGAAGGGGACCGGGACAGAGACGGAAAGAACTCACCAAAAAGCCCCCCAGGTCCGCAGCACAGGACCCAGCGCCGGATCCTCATGCCGAGAGTTTAAAGCTGCGATTGCAAAAGCAGTGCGGATTAATGCAGGCGCTCCCATGGGACCAAGAGGGCTGCAGAGACTAGGTGCTCTCGGCTCCGCGGGCGCACAAACCGCGACGGATGGCGGCATCGGGGACTGCGAGCAGGGGCATGGAGTGGGAGGGAAAGCTGATGAGAGCGGGCTTTGAGCCTGGAGAACTCGTCACGCACGTTCACGCAAGCTTGGAGGAAACATGTGAGCTCAGGAGCGAGCTTACCTCGCGGGAGGTTCGAGGGAGGGTGACACTCTCACCCCCACAGCTACCATGTGTTCCCTTTAAACCGTCCATTCCGACAGGAACACAGTGGTGCCATTCGCAGTGGCCACGGATTCCGGGTCGGCCCTGGGTGGGCCAGAAGCCACGCTCCTACTTTCCCCGCCCGCCTCCAAGCAAAAAGCAGAAACGGCAGGACTCGGGGTGGAGCGCGGGGCTGCAGGACCCTTGGCCCAGTTCTTACATTCCCAAATTGCCCCACATTCAGACTTTTGACGTTTTCTTCATAGGAGGCACAACCTCAGATATACACTCAACATGTTGAAAAGAAATGTATGGTTCAACCTATACCCTACACTAGACCACCCCTGCCTGCAGGGTCCTGGGAATCAATCTTTTATAAATGCTTTAATAATTTGAACGACCCAATTTGTGTTGAATAACTCCTGTATGTGACTACAAAACCCCCAATTTATTAGGTGATGTAAACATTTATAACACAACACAATTTTTCTGCAACCCTACTTTGGCATTTCTTCATTCCTAAAACGTATCGAGAGAGCAAAAACTGGTAGAGGCTAGAGTCTCTAGACCATTGAGAGACCCTAAGCATAGCAACCTACAGGACACTTGCAATCCCCTGAAGGACGCAGGAGTTCGAGGCAGATTGCTTTAGGTCAGCCAATCCAGCACTGCCCAGAAGTTCACAATAATAATAACGGCAATAATAACAATGAGCGCAATGTACGGTGTTTGACGGTTTTCAAAACGTTTGCATGCTTTTGTGATCTGGCCACTACAGAACCAAAGCTGGCAGATGCCAGCACGAAAGGACAATCTACCCTGCCACCTGAAATCCTAAAATATGCTTCTGGGCTTTGGACGACCATGACTTGGCTTCAAAATGACCTGTGGCAATGGATAAGTTACATCACCTCGTTAAGCCTCCGTTTCCCTATTTGTAAAATGGATGTCATGTGTACCAGGCTATAGGGAGCCTCTGAGAACCGGATCTGAACAGGATTGGGAAACGCATCACCTGTAACATTTCAGACAAACGAATGGAGTTGTTTTTGTTGTTCTTCTTACTGTTAAATATTGTTTGGTTGCTCCTTCGGCCCTGCCTCGGATTAGAAGCCTCTGCTGCTGCTTCCTTCGAGGCTATGGTCCGGGCTTCACCCATCGCGGTGGCTTCTGCAGCAGCTGTGGGCCCAGAACGGGTACAACCAGCCTCGCAGCTACCCGCCTTGAGCGTTTTCCCACTTACAAAGTGCCATCAAGCATTTGGAGTCTCTTGGAGTCCCCATGAAGGTCTGTGCGGTTGCCAAGTAAGGGGGCTGGCATGCTGAAGTGGGTGGCCTGCAAGGTTGAAGCCCTGCAGTAACCGGGCAGCTGTCTGGGCCCTTGCGTGGATCTGCCTCACTTCTGAGAAAGAGTGCTGCCCAAACGCCCCTTGTTCCTCCCTTGGGTCCAGGAGCTCCTTCGACAGTTCCCTGGTTTAGGAGAACTGTCTGATTCTCTCTATTGTTCATGTTCCCTCTGCAGCGCAGGAGCCTTTCTGTAAAGCGAGTTAAACTTCGTGAACTTTGCGTTGAGAAAGCCAGATTCCACATTTTCTTCCCAAACAAGTACTGAAATGTTTCTAGAGAAGAGTGGATTGTTGGCCTGGCTGGTGCTGAGCTCCAGCTGCCGGTTAGGGAGTCAGAGCGCCAGAACCGCCGCTTGGCAGGACTTCTGAAGACCCGGAATGAGGTTCTGCCTCCATAGGATGCTCAGTGTGCCATTGCCAGGGTCTGCTCCAGAGCGCTTCCCTGAGAGGAAACCAGGAGCCTGCATTCAGAACACTCCCCACTCCTCAAAAGCCCCCAGATGTCACCCTTCCACGGTCCCAGTGTCTCAGGTTTCTGGGTACTGACATGGCTGAGCCCCAGTTCAGAGAGCAGGTACTCGTGTTTGAGCCCGATTACAACCTTCTTGAATGATGTTTCACTGTCCCCCTGTCCCCTTTCCTAGTGTGGGGGAGCAGTGAGGGTGCTGGGATTCGGAGCAGCCTGGAAGCCATTTATTTTCTAAAATGGAATCCAGTCTCAACTCACCCTGCTCATCTAAGATCCTCTCTGGGGATCCAAGCTCCTCTCACACCTAATCTCTTGAAATGAGACGCGGTTTGGGACCAGCCAGGTCTCTCTCTCTCCCTTCCTTCCTTCCTTCCTTCCTTCCTTCCTTCCTTCCTTCCTTCCTTCCTTCCTTCCTTCCTTTCTTTCTTTCTTTCTTTCTTTCTTTCTTTCTTTCTTTCTTTCTTTCTTTCTTTCTTTCTTTCTTTCTTTCTTTCTTTCTTTTTCTCTCTCTCTTTCTTTCTTTCTTTCTTTCTTTCTTTCTTTCTTTCTTTCTTTCTTTCTTCCTTTCTTTCTTTCTTTCTTATCTCTCACACACGTACGCGCACACACATACACACACTCAGACCCACCAGCCACATTTAGTAGCTGGTTGATCCCAAATTTGCTGCTGACAGTAAGATTTGTGGGCTCGGCCCGAATCCTTGGGACCAATTTCAGTGCAAGTCACATGGTGTTCTGCCCCCTTACCAGCCATTCCCCTCACCGTGGTTTACCCATCCGTAGAGTGGGTGGATCTAATTCGAAAATCCCCAAGGCCAGTTTTAAGATTCGCTAAGCGCCAAAGGGACTGAGAGTGATGAAGAGGCCGAAAGTTCATTGGGCCCAGGCGGCAGTTGCTACTGCTCCGGTAACCAGGCCCAGAGAAGGCAGAGAGGGTTCAGCGCAGCGCAGGGATGCAGGCAGTGGGTGAACAGAGATACCCTCGAGTAGGGAGCGGGACTGTTCTTCATCTTTCCAACAAAAAAAAAAAAAAAAAAAAAAAAAAAAAAAAAAAAAAAAAAAAAGAAGAAGAAGAAAAGAAAAGAAAAAGAAAAAAGAGAGAAAGGCGGAGAGAGCATAGAGGAAAAGGAAGAAAGTAATACTGCAAATTTTCAACGTGAGCCGCGTCTGCGGCAGAAGACCCAAGTAAAGCATTGGTCCGGGTCGCAAAATGCGGCGAGAACTCCTTGGAGGACAGGCTGGACCCAGAGGCCGCCTCCAGCTCCCAGAATCAGACCTCAGGGCATTCTCGCCAAGGCAAACCGCGGGACAGCTTGAAGGGAAACTGCCATAATCAGGATCAAACTGAATTCATTTGAGTCATTTTCCCCGGGCAGCCGGAGGCAGCCCGCGGAGCTGGCCCAGGCAGGGGGCCGGAGAGTGGGAGAGAAAGGGAAGGGGCGCCCAGGTCCGCAGGGTAGGTGGAGTCTGCGGTGGAAGATGGAGCCCCCAGGGGTGCGACCCGGACCTCAGTGCCTTTTCCTACTCGAAATAAACTCCCTGGTTCTTTCACCGCCCAATCGGCAAAGATGGAGAACAAACTACCCTGTTAAGACGCAGCAACAAGCAACTGCCTTTTCGGAAAGGGAGAAAATCCCTCCTCCTAAAAAAACCCCTCAGTAAGTAGTGATCCCTGGGGACAAGAATGGAGGAGATTCTAGCATTATCGGAAATGTTCCAACTCTCTACAAGAAAAACACAGTCATGATGAATTGTACAATTAAAATAGAATTGTAAAGTATTAAAGAAACGAGATGATTGCAAGAACCATATGGAAGGTAGTTGGACTCGAGTGCGGGACCGGGTGGGAGTGTGCATATCACAAGGGCCTTTGCCTCTTCCTTTACATTTGGCTGTTTCCGGAAGCGGGGATAATTTTGTACAACGCTTGTCACCAAGCTGCGCCCGGGCCGGATCGAGGGCTTGCGGGACCCCAGGCCAAGGTCTTTAGGGTATCAGAGCTTGGAGGCCCGAGGGCTGGGAAAAGTCGCAGCTGCCCTGGAGAGCGAATGGACCTTTCGGCTTCAGGTGAAATTGAAAGAAGCCTCGGCCTGGGTTTTGGTGTTTCCCGGCTCGGGTCCCGCGGACTGGAGGCCTCAACGCCGGCAGTGTGGCATTAACTCTTCCTTGCTCGCCGGGAACTCGGCTTGAGCTGCTAGTGAAGGTGAGCATTTAGCTCCAGTGAATCCGTAGCATTCCGGGGAGTCTGGGAGCGCCAGCTGCGTATTATCATCTGTAAAACGGGGTAATATATAATGGTGCCCTGCCCATTCTCTGCTCCCAGGGTAGGCTTGGTGCGGATCAAATGACGCCCTTTTGTTTAGTGCGGGGATGCGCTCTGAAACCTTGTAGAGCCCCAATTGCACCCGTCCGAGGAAAACACTCAGGTGACCCTTCTCCGAGAGACAGGTTATTCACGCCTGGTTTGCAACTAATGGCTTCAGAATTTTAGCAGGATTTTTCACTAAACCACTCTTGAAACTAAAGACTAGATAACGTAGAGAAACGCTCCTAAAATCGAAAGCAGAGAGAGAACAACAGGGTGGGGTGGGCTGAGGAGAGGTGAAAGGGTTGGTACATTGGGATGGGGGATGGACATTGGCTGGGGGTTCAACCACGGACTCTTACTAGGCTCTGAAACCAATGGTCACGGGGCGGTTGGGGAGAAATCCTAGGAATTTGTTCCCGGTTTCAGTGGGATTCCTCCATCACTCCTACAAAGTCCCCGAAGCCATGATTTCTCTGAGCTGCCCAGGTTTATACCCTGCCTGAGGAGTGGGTGGGCAGCAGGGCTGCTCCCAGGAGGGACTAAGCATCCTTGTCCAAGACCGAAAAGAGGTTGGAAAAGCCCCAGCTATTTCCAGCCTGCCGTAATACTGGTTCCCCCAAAGTCGGAAAGAGACAGTTTCAGAGAAAACACGGCGTCCAGGAGGGCATGTTAAACTAAAAGTTTATAAATTAAAGAAAAAATACAGCGAATAGAGCTTCCAAACTTCACAAATCTTTTTACAGTTAATACTCTAGTTGAGTGCACAGTGCCATTAAGGAGGCGAAAAGCGGCGAGGTTGACAAGACAGGTGGGATCTCCTGTTTAAGGGTAAGTGAGGGGCGGATAGGGGAGTCCCGGGCCAGAGCGCAGGAGTCGCAGAGGGCGGAAGGTAGAGACTGAGGGCCAGGCAGCGGCACTGCGGTGGGCGCCCTGGAAAGGCTGGCCAGGGATATTCACATTGAGTACAAAAATAATCGTCATTTGAATACAAACAACTGAAAAGTGCTACACGTCTTAACCTCCTTTAAACAAATAAAAAGAAATGAAGGAAAGTTTCCGCAGAGGGCTGCCCGGGTGTGCCCTCTCCTCCTTCCGGGGCTCCTAGGCGTTTCCTGCTTGTGCAGGTACCTGGACTTCAGAGAGGGAAGATGTGGAGACCCACGGCTTGCACCACACTCGGAGGCCCCCTTCATTACATTCAGCACCCCAATCGGGCGCCCCCACCCTAGCTCTGACACAAGGGAGGGGTGGAGTAGAGGGCCTGAAAACCCAGTCCTTCACTTTTCAAATCAACCCCTGGCCTGGTGCTGCCTGGGACTGCCAGGGTTTCGCACCCCTTGGTTACAAATGCAATTTCCAAAAATAAAAGATATGTAGATACACATAGATTGGTAGCATGGATACCATGAACTAGTGTGGCCTAGTGCAGAAAGCTCCCAGCAGGCCGGAAATTCTGAGGATTCAGGCTATGTGGTCTCCAGGAGTTCCCGCTTAGGGAAAACCCCACCCCCAGGCAGACATAATTCGAATCCAAATTCAACTCCAACATTGTCGTGATAATAAATAGAGCCCAGGGGCTTCCAGGCAGGTGGGCTATCAGGGCCCCTAGGCCATAGGGTGCCTCTGTTCAAATTAGTAAAAGGCGCCCCCTCGGGGCAGACTCAGCCCAGCTGCCAGGGGACAAGTCCTGGCTAACGGGAGCTGGAGCTGAGTTTCACCTCCAGGTGCCTCCTTGGCGGGGCGCCCCGTGCAGGCTACAGCCTACAGCTGTCAGCGGCGGTCCGGAGCCGGGGCGCGGGAATCACTCGCTGCCTCAGCCCAGGCCGGTTCACTGGGTGCCTGCGGCGGCCGCGCAGGTGGAGAGCGCCCAGCCTGGGAGGCAGTAGTAGGGGTAATAGTAGGAGGGCTGCAGTGGCAGAAGCGAGGGTGGCCGCAGAACTTCGCCGGGCAGGTATTGTCTCTGGTCGTCGCGCACCAGCACCTTTACCGCCACCTTCTTGGCGGCGGGCGCCGAGGCCAGCAGGTCGGCGGCCATCTGCCGGCGCTTGGTCTTGTAGCGACGGTTCTGGAACCAGATTTTCACCTGCGTCTCGGTGAGCTTCAGCGACGCGGCCAGGTCGGCGCGCTCCGGCCCGGAGAGGTAGCGCTGGTGGTTAAAGCGGCGCTCCAGCTCGAAGACCTGCGCGTGGGAGAAGGCGGCCCGCGACCGCTTCTTGCGTGGCTTGGGCGCCGCCGGCTCCTCCTCCTCCTCCGCGACGCCTGCCGGCCCGCTGCCGCCCCTGCCGCCGGCCCCGCTGCACAGCGCGGACATGTGTGCACCTCTGGGGCCAACACCGTCGTCCTCGGTCCTTGGGCTGCGGTCGCCTGCGGACCCCGGTGGGAACAGAAACAAGAAACTGTCAGCGCCACAGACGAGGCGAGGCCAGGCCTGAACTGCAGGGGTCACGGGGGTGGGGCGGAAATACACTTTGATCCCACTCAAGCGGAGCCGAGGTCTGGGAGGCCCTGCGCCCGGGAGACCAGTCTTAGAATCTTGCCCCACTGGGTATCCCATCTAGGCCTCTTCTGGGGAGGGCGGCGGACTCAGTCGCTGTGTCAATGCTGTGTTGTCGAGACCTGCTCCCCACCCTCTCTGGGTCCTAGGCTCCCCGCAGTAACTTGGGGCACTAGACCCGAGCATCCGCGAAAGCCCTCCCGGCTCTCAGTGCTGAGCATTGGGGTTCTAGACTGCATTTCCGTCTCTCTGCTTGGGTTCACGAGCCTCTCCACACTCAGTTCACACGCACACACGCGCACATCATCGCAGCACACAATTGTCTAGTGCAGGTAAGGGAAGGTGGAGGCGGATACTGGGGCCAAAGGTATTTAGAATCTTTCACCCTCAGCCGCCTGGAATTGCTGTGAGGGACATGGAAACAGGCTGAGCCAAGGCCTTAGATGAGAGGATGGACTGGAGAGTAAAGAGAGAGGATTGCCACTGCCTAGAGTTTTTGGACCCTGATCCCACACCAGCTTCTCGGTCTCGTACCCGCCCCTCCGAAGAACTCCAGCAGAAAGGTCCAGCTCTCCCCTGTGCTGGAGGCCTACAGAAACTTGTACCCAACTAGGGCGGGCACCCAGGTCTTCCAGACCACAGGACAGGCCAGGCCACGGCTGAGGAGGCCTCTCTCCTGCCTCCGTGATGAACTATAGTCCCACTCCGGGATCCTCGGCCTAGGGCTGCTCTCCCAGACCTGGGGTCTGAGAAAGCCAAACCAGCCGTTTCCCCAAAGCTCTAGTTCTGCAGATTCTCAGCTCTGGCCCACTCGGAGGTATTCTTCACCACCTATCCACCTACTGTGGGGCCCGGCCCCGGGACCTCGAACTAGCAAAGGTCTCTTGTCCAGAGCTAGGGCACTGGCTACTTGAGGTCTCTGCAGCCCTCACTTCTCCGCTTCCCTGATTTTGGGCATTTGGGGACAGACATGGCAGAAAGCACTGGCGATGAACTCAAAGACTCCCGACCGCAAGAGGCAGCGGTTCTCCCAACCCAGTCTAATGCACATTGACCCAGGACGTCTCAGGCCTCGCCCCAGGACGCCGGGTTCTGAGGAGCTACTCCGGTCTCTCGCGGGCTCAGTTCCCGAAGTGGCAGAGCAGCTCGCGCCAGAGTGCAGAACTTCAGGACTTGGCCAGCCTCCGAGCCCCAGGGCGCAGGGTGCTCACAGCCGACCACCCCACTCGGCGTGGTTGCCCTCCGCGTCCATCCCCTCAGCCCGGCCCCCATCCCCGCGAAGCCGCAGCAGACCTGAGACGCTGGCGGACATCTCGCTGTCGCTCCGGCCCGCGGCTTCCTCCTCTAGGTCTTTGGAAGCGGCCAGCTCACAGACCGGCTGGCCGAGGCTCAAGGATCCCCCCGCGAGGCCGGCCCCGCTGGCCCCTGGCGCGTCAGCGCAGCGCCGCCTGCTCTCGTTCTCCTCGCTGAGCGCGGAGTCCGAGTCCCAGCCTTCCGGGCTCTCCGCAGTCCGCCCCGCAGCTGTTCTGGTACCGGCAGGAGACGCCAGCAGAGAGTCCTCGGCGCCCCCCAGCGCGCCCGCGTCCCTCTCCCCAAAGAGCCGCCAACAGCAGACAGCGGGCGCCGGGGCCACCGACACCGTTGTGCCCCCGGACGCCGGGCGCCCCTCTGGCGCGACCAGCCCGCCGCGCTCCTCTTTTTTGTTGAGGATCGCCTGGATGGAGAAGGGCGTCAAGGTGTTGGCGCCGCGCACAGCCATCTGCGCCGCGGGCCGGAGCGGCCGCCGGGGCGGGCAGCTGGGGCGCCGAGCAGCTCCGAGCGGGACAGAGAGAGCCGGCGGCCGCAGCGCGAGTGAGCCGGGTGTACGAGGCCGCCGCCGCCCACTCCTGCGCGGCCCAGCAGCCCCCGCCCCACTCCGTCCCAGGATCTGCGCCGACCCTCACCCCCACCTTAGAGGCCCACCCCGCCCGGAGACCCCCTCCCCCCGAATCCAGAGCCAGACGCTCTCCTTTCGCAGCTCAGCTGGATTATCTCATCGCTTCTCGCCCTTAGGGGCGGGCCGGGGTCTGCCCCCTCGGGGGACGTGAAGGAGGATTGGCGGGGGCCCCTCCGTGGCAGCAGTCCCCTCCCGAGCGCCGCCGGGGCGCACAGCCCGAGTCACTTTTTCTTTGCGCGTCTGTCCCTTCCTCGCCTGCAGGATTTCGCTCCTGGCCCGTCCTCCCCTTCCCTGCTGGGCAGGCTCTTCCGGAGCCCACCCCCGGCGGCGGCGGCGGCGGCCGCGGCCGCTGGATTCCGAGAGGCGCGGGGCACCTTTTTACCCCCTGCCCTGGTTTTATCTGTTTCTTTTCTCTTTCCTTCCCTTGCGTTCCACTGTACCACCCCCTCCCGCCCGGGTGTCATTCCTCACTGCTGAGTGACAGCCTCAGGCCACACCCCCCCCGGGCTGTCCCGGGTGCTCCTGGCCGTCCATTGGCTGGCTCCATTTGGGCGACGTTGACTTTAACAGACAAAACTGGGCACGTTGCGCCGCTAAAGACAGGGTCTAACTTAACCCCTTCTCTCCTAAGCCTGGTCCTCGAAGCACCCTCCAGCAACAAGGAGGCTCATCCACCCCAAACCACGTTTCTTACCTCTGCAGATGTATCCACCTATTCCAGCGCTTTAATAGAACCCTGATACTAAGTTGAGTCAAATCTGCGGAGAAAATCCAAGATAATGCAGTTCCATAAATCATGCTCGTAGTTTCTGTTCTCTAGGAAGGATTATAAACACGAAGAACAAAATGCATCTTTTTTTTCTCCCTACAGTTTCGCCGCTTCCTCACTGCTAACGTTCTTTGCTGAAATGATCAGTTAATTAAGATCACTCTAGAAATATTTTTCTTTCCTCGTCGTCTTTGATTTGATTCGATTTTTATAGAGGAATTAGAAAAAAATGGTATAATTAGAACTAAAGTCAGGAGAAGAATTGAAAGGCATCTTTGGGAGAATTTCTGTAAATTTTATGGTCGTTTCCCTGGCAGATCAATATTGAATTTAACTGGAGTTGGTTAAGTTTTGCATCAGGAAGAAAAAAAAACTTTCAGTTTTTAAAAAATATCTCTTGTGAGTTGAATGAAATTATAAATAGATATGTTTGTTTGTAAAATTATACCTGGGAATTACCATAAAATGATCCAGAAGTGACAACACTTTTTGCTCTTTAAAAAATAAAAAATGCATTGTATTATGTAATAGTAGGAACCAAGCTAAGAAACACAGATGTTGTGGGTATATAAGAATATTTTTAAATGTGTTATTCCTTTTTTAATATAAAATTTGCTCAATTAACGTACTTCACTGTTTTCCATAAACTTTTTCACAGAGAGTTAACACCAAATACACAAACTTGAACCATTAAATACACTTAAAGGACTATGATTTTAATTTAATACATTGCTAGGATTGGTAGTTTTGGTGTCATTAAAATAAATAACATTTCCCCTTGTTGCTTGCTTTTTGGTTGTTCTTTTTCTGCACCGCAGAAGGAAATACACCCACAATTCATAGTTTTCAGCCTCAGAACGAGGTTTTGCAGCATCTATACTTTCCAACATTTCGGTTACACGATGCTTTCTTGCTTTGTGCAAACCTTGTAGGGTACCTGGGAAAAAACATCCACTTGAGGTCATTGCCCTTTATAGCTCTTTATAATTACATCAGTTTTGAAGGAACGCCGTTTAAATTTGGTGTCAGTGCTCAGCAAGTGTAAGGACGCAGAGTGGAACAGAGCAGAATGCTTACAGTCTTTCAAAAACAGTGTGTCCTCTCTGCTCCCGCTGTATTATTTAAATTACCGTTCTCCTCACTTCAGGCAGGGATGTTGGGAATTATAAATAGTGAGGAGATTGACACCGGTTGCCTGGAAGGTAGGGGACGGGCAGGTATGGGTTTGGTGTCCCTCACAGCTATCGCTTTGCAGGTTTAGGACTTTGTGCTGACAAATAATGGAGTGAGATCCGAACATAAAGGCAGGCAGAGATGTCTGGGGGTTGAATGGCCGAATACTATAGTAGGTTTGGGGCTACGTAAAGACTTGCTTGAAAACATCTACCATTTAGTTGCGAATCCCTCCCCTCTTCCCTTTGATTAGATGTTTAAAAAGAAACCCAAATCACAGTTGGACATGCTCCTGCCACAGGCTTGGGCAGAAGTTTTCAAAGCATGAAAAGATGTGATTCGGCGATTTTGAGTTGTCGGGTATTTTTGTGTCCTAGAAGTGTGAGAGAAGGGGCTACGTTCTGCGTCTTCCGGAGGCGCAAAGCAAGGGAGTCTCCTGGTGTCATCTCGGGCCATTGCGGCGGCGCTCAGTCGATCATTAGGTCTGTGGGTGACTGTAGGCAAGGCCAGGAGTTGGGTGCTTGGCGCGGAGGGTGAACTCACGAGTGTTGAGCTGCAACTAGAAGCTGCTCCTAGTAAGGGGTCGGGTGGAGAGGAAAAGAGCATGGGGGAGGGGAGGTGGTTGGATGCCCAGAGATATCCCGGCGTTAACTACGGAGTCGGAGTCCAGGCCCACAAGTGGGGGTGTGTGGCGAAGGCGCAGCAGGCCTGCGCCTGTCGGAGGACCGCAGATCTGGACGTGACCGCGCGGGCGTGCCTGCGTCCCGCTTCGTGCCCATTGAGGGCGACTTCCTTCGGGCTCAGCTGTGAGCTCCAGGAACTCTGCAACCTCCCGACAGGCGCCACGCTCCGGCCTGGGCCCGCCCGGGAGTTGGCGGAGCTGCGCGGCCCGGCGGGGCGGCCGGCGAGGCTTTCGAGAGGCACCGGACTCGCTCGGCGTCCGCGCCTCTCTACCCCACCGCAACCCCTCTGCGCCCCCGAGCCCATTTTTTACTAGTCTTCTGCCTCTCTTCCTTTTCCCTCTCTCCCCTCCTCCTCCACATCTTTCTCTTCTTCCGCCTCCTGTTCCTCTGTCGCAGTTTGGATCCTACGGGCCCCCTATGCGCCGCGCCCTTGGGTCCCCGGAACCGCCCGGGCTGGGGGTGCTGCTGCGCGGTGAGACTTCCGCGGGCGGCGGGCGGAGAGCGGGACTAGACTGCGAAAGCCAAGGGGGCGGGGAAGGGGAAGCCCCCGCCCTCGCGGGCGCGGTAAGCTGCTGCGCACGTGCCCGTGCTCCCGTGGTTGTGGGGGAGGTGCCCAGTGGGCTCGGGATTTCCTGGCGGCGCCACCGCGCGCCTCGCCCCCAACGCCCGCCACCTGTGCCCTGGGCCGCCTTCCCTGACGCCAGCGGCCCGTGGGCGCGCGTGCTGGGTGCTGCCCAGCAACCAAAGGCCATGCGGGGCTCGTCCCTCAGATGCCGGTGACCTTGACTGAAGTCACCTGCCTTCTCTAGCTTCCAGTCCTTTAAAACGAGGGTTTGGACCCGGTGCCTTCTGAAGCCGGTGCTTCACTGAGTAAGCAAGTGAAGGGGGGGTGTGTGTGGGGGGTGGGGGGGGCGGGGGGTGGGGGCGGGAGGAGGGAGGGGCGGTGTTGCAGGCTCTCCAGAGCCAGGTCCAGGCAGAGGTCGCGCCCAGCACTGACGGTCGGTCCCAATCCGCAGACTCCCGAGGGCGATCCAAACCGCCTAAGCATCCCGAGTCGAGCACCCGCGCCTGCGTTCCTGAGTCATCCAGCGCCCTGCAGCGTTTTTCATGCACATGGTCCGAATATATCAGACTGCAGAGAGAGGCTGTATTGTAACTGGCCAGCTTATAATACTCTAAATAATAATATAAAAGGTAGTTTTATATTTAACAAATATTGCTCACTGACAGTGTGCCCGGAACCAAAGCCTATTGTTTCATTGAATGTACACACCCTTGGGACTGGAATGAGTAGAAAACATTGTTATTCCTGTTTTACAGATGGAGAAACTGAGACTCTTGACTATCAGTAAGTGGCTAAGTCAGAATTTAAATCAGGCTTTGTCTGATATCAAATCCAGTTGGATTTTCTACTCTAATCGGTTTTTCTCATTAAACTTCAGACTTAACGTTTCCCATCATAGACCTTACCCATTTTTAATTGCTTATTCATTGGAAAGGGAGCTTCGTTCGGATTTAAGGTAATCAAAGAAAAAATTCAGTCAGCCAAATCTAATGACTTTTTTTCTGTTCCACGCATTTGAAAACAAATCACACCAAGGCCTGAGGATCTTAAACCTCGTTGTGTAGAAAGAAGGAAACACACTATTTTATTATAATCAACAAACTAAACCGTGTGTAGAGAGAGACAGCCAGGTGATGGAAACTCATTAGGTTCAGAAACCAGATTGTGCACGCGGTTCTGAGAGACAGCCAAGCGACCTCACGCAAGACCCTCTTTGGGGCTTAGTTTTCTTACCTAAAAAACCAGGGTTGAAGATCACCTCTCAGGGTGTTAAAAGGACATGTGCCAGCTTCGAACCCGCCTGGGTACAATGGAGAACGAGCGCCACCTAGCGGGAATCCCTCTGGGGTTGTACGTACCTTTTATAGGGAGGTACTGGAATAAGCAGTATACAAAACGGACTGTCTTGCTTCTAGTTTCGTGTACACAGTCTTGCGCTGCCAGGGATCTAATAGCGGAGATGTTTTATTTTTAAAAACTCACCCAGGCATGGTCAGCACCTCCACTGAAGACTCACCTCGCTCCAGGGCCAAGGGGGAGGGACTGGAGCAGGACGCAGGTGTGTTGGGATCAATTTTAGAACGGAGGCTGCAGGAAGCCCTGGCCCACCTCCTACGCTATCCTGCATTCCACCTTGCTGGTCTGCAGGCTGCTTGCTGTGAGTGTATAACCAAAGCTCTCGCTGGATGATCATTTAGGGCACAGGCATCCCTGTGTGTTTTATTGGCGCCATAGAAATTTTTTTGGTTTGTTTTGTTTGTTTTTTGTTTTTGAGATGGAGTCTCGCTCTTGTCACCCAGGATGGAGTGCAATGGCGCAATCTCGGCTCACTGCAACCTCCGTCTCCTGGGTGCAAGCGATTCTCCTGCCTCAGCCTCCCGAGTAACTGGGATTACAGGTGCCCGCCACCACGCTCGGCTAATTTTTGTATTTTTAGCAGAGATGGGGTTTCACCATGTTTGCCAGGCTAGTCTCAAACTCCTGACCTCAGGTGATCCGCCCACCTCAGCCTCCCAAAATGTTGAGATTACAGGCATGAGCCCCTGCGCCCGGCTAGGAGTGTTTTTTTAGAAACTAACTTATTCATGATACAAACTGAGGTATTTCACCCTAAAGATCAGAAATTTCAGGCACTGAAAACAAACCTCAGTTTCACTCTCTCGCCCAAGCTGGAGTGAAGTGGCACAATCTCGACTCACTGCAACCTCTGCCTCCTGGGTTCAAGCGATTCTCCTGCCTCAGACTCCTGAGTATCTGGGACCACGGCATGCACCACTATGCCCGGCTAATTTTTGTATTTTTAGTAGAGAAGGGGTTTTACTACGTTGGCCAGACTGGTCTCGGACTCCTGACCTCAAGTGATCTGCCCGCCTCAGCCTCCCAAAGTGCTGGGATTACAGCCACCACACCTGGAAGGGTTTTGTTTTCTTATTTAGGTTGTCTGTTTGACAGTGGGTGGATGGCAGTTGTATTTGGAGGCTTGAGGAGGAGAGCAGGGGCAGGAGCCAGCTTCAGTAGATAAAGAGAAACATGCTATGGTCAATTGCTTGTGCTGAGTTTCAGATGCTTGTGAAACAAAACGAAAGTCTTCTGGATTTATTATATATTTTTTTTCTCTAAGATACTATTCTGAAAGCCCCTGCTGTGCTAAGCCAAGTTCTCCTTGGGAAATTTCCAGCTAGTTCTTATTTTGTGTCAGGCATTATTCTAGGATCTGTAGTTCAAGGTCTTGTAAACTCCTACTCTCAACAGGCTACATTCTGTTGGAAGAACACCTATAAATAGACAAATGCCTAAACAAAACAATGAAAAAAACATCAGGCAGTAATAAATACTGTGAAGAAAATTTAAAAAGAGTGATGTCAGCTGACATCATACTGAATGGGCAAATGCTGGAAGCATTCTACTTGAAAATCAGCATAAGACAAGGATGCCCTCTCTCACCTCTCCTATTTAACATAGTATTGGAAGTCCTGGCCAGGGTGATCAGGCAATAGAAAGAGAGGGCATCCAAATAGGAAGGGAGGAAGTCAAACTATCCCTGTTTGCGGACAACATGATTCCATATTTAGAAAACCCCGTAATCTCTGCCCAAAATTCTTTCAGCTGATAAACAACTTTGGCAAAGTCTCAGGATACAAAATTAATGTACCAAAATCACTAGCATTCCTATACGCCAACAACAGCCAAGCCGAGAGCCAAATCAGGAATGTAATCCCACTCACAGTTGCCACAAAAGAATAAAATACCTAGGAATACAGCTAACTAGGTAGCTGAAAGATCTCTATGATGAGAACCACAAAACACTGCTCAAAGAAATGAGAGAGGACACAAACAAATGGAAAAACATTCCATGCTCGTGGATAGGAAGAATCAATAGCATTAAAATGGTTATACTGCCAAAAGCAATTTCTAGATTCAATGCTATTCCAATTAAACTATCATGAGATTCTTCACAGAACTAGAAAAAACTATTTTAAAATTCATATAGAACCAAAAAAGAGCCTGAATAGCCAAGGCGATCCTAGGCAAAAAGAACAAAACTGGAGGCATCATACTAACTGACTTGAAGCTATCCTACAGGGCTACAGTAACCAAAACAGTGTGGTGGTGGTACAAAAACAAGACATATAGACCAATGGAACAGAATAGAGAGCCCAGTAATAAGGCCACACACCTACAATCATCTGATCATCAATAAAGCAGATAAAAATGAGCAATGGGGAAAGAACGCCCTATTCAATAAGTAGTGCTGGGATAACTGGCTAGCCATATACAGAGAATTAAAATTGGACCCCTCCCTTACACCACATACAAACATCAACTCAATATGGATTAAAGACTTAAATGTAAAACCCAAAATATAAAAGCCCTGGAAGAAAACTAGGCAATACAGTTTTGGACATAGGAATGGTCAAAGATTTCATGATGAAGATGCCAAAAGCAATTACAAGCAAAAATTAACAAATGGGATCTAATTAAACTTAAGAGCTTATGTGCAGCAAAAGAAACATCAACAGAATAAATAAAACAACAGAGTAAAGAAACAACAGAGTAAATCCTACAGAATGGGAGAGAATATTTGGAAAGTATGCATCTGACAAAAGTCTAATATCCAGCATATATAAGGAAATTAGACAAATTTACAAGCAAAAAACAAACAACTCCATTGAAAAGTGGGCAAAGGACATGAACAGACACTTTTCAAAAGAAGACATACATGCAACCAACAAGTGTATGAAGAAAAGCTCAGTATCACTTATCATTAGAGAAATGCAAATCAAACTCACAATGAGATAACATCTCACGCCAGTCATAATGGCTATTATTAGTCAAAAAATAACAGAAGCTGGAGACTTATATGCTGTTGGTGGGAGTGTAAATTAGTTCAACCACTGTGGAAAGCAGTGTGGGGATTCTTCAAAGAGCTAAAAAGAGATTTACCATTCGACCCAGCAATCCCATTACTGGGTATATACCCAAAGAAATATAGAAATTGTTCTGACATAAAGGCACATGGACCTATATGTTCTTTCCTTATTAAACACTAATTCTTTCCCTATTAAACACTAGTTCATTGTTGCACTACTCACAATAGTATGAATATGGACATGAATATAGGCAGGAATAGACATGAAATCAACCTAAATGCCCATCAATTATAGAATGGACAAGAAAATAATACATATACACCATGGAATACTACACAGCCATGAAAAAGAACAAGGTTATGTGCTTTGTGGGAACATAGATGGAGCTGGAGGCCATTATCCTTAGCAAACTAATACAGGAATAGAAAACCAAATATTGCATGTTCTTACTTATAAGTGAGTGCTAAATGATGAGAACACATGTGCACAAAGAGGGGAACAATAGATACTGTGGCCTACTTGATGGTGGAGGGTGGGAGGAGAGAGAGGATCAGGAAGAATACCTATGGGGTACTAGGCTTAATATGTGGGTGATGGATTTGTGTACAAACTCCTGTGACATGAATTTACCTATATAACAGACCTGCACATGTACCCCTGTGTGTAAAAGAAAAGTTAAAAATGAAAATAGAAACAAAAAACAGAGTGATATGATAGAGGGTGACTTGAGGCTACTTTTCATGGGTGAGATTCAAATCTGAAAGAGATACTTTGTGAAGACTGAGAAAGATTTTCAGAGAGAGGAAGAAATAGTGCAATAAACATTAGGTAGGAATTTCCATTATGGGCTGAAAGTGTTCTCCTTAAAGTGATAGATTGAGATCTTAATCCCCAGTGTGATGGGATTAGGATATAAGGCTTTCAGGATATAATCAGGTCATAAAGGTGAAGCTCTCATGAATGGGATTAGTGCCCTCACCAGAAGAGACAAGAGAGATCTTGCTTCCTCCCTCTCTCCCCCATCTATCTGTTTCTCTCTGTCTCTGTCTCTCTCCTTTTCTCTGCCTTGTGAGTATACAATAAGAAAGTGTCTGTCTCCAAACACTGGATCTACCAGCACCTTGATCTTGGACTTCCCAGCCTCCAGAACTGCGAGAAATAAATGTTAAGACTCCAGTCTATGGTGTGCTTATTATAGCAACCCTAGCTGACTAAGATGCAGTCATAGTGTGCTCACAGACATAACAGCTTGCTCCTGTGGCCAGAGGACAGTGGGAGAGAGGCAGAGTGATGAGAGTTGGAGTCCAAGATCAAGCAGGGTTTTTAAGCCTCGGTGAAGGGCATGAACTTTATTCTAAGTATATGGGAGACCATGGAAAATTGTACGCAAAAGGGAACCAGACTATGATTTACATTTTTAAAAATTACATTGGCTTTTCTATGACAAGATGATTGTGGGGTGAAATAAAGGAAAATCAGGAAGACAAACTAGAAGCTAGTACAAGAGTCCAAACAAGAGATTACGGTGGCTTGGATTAAGTAGTACTGGAGATGGAGGGAATGGCCAGAATTGCCACCTAGTTTGGCAGTATTCTTTTTAAAATACTCTGAAAGTAAAAACAAAAAAACAAAAAACAAAAAAAAAAAACACATATAAAAAATTTATCATTTTAACCATTTTTAAGTGTGCAGATCAGAAACATTAAGTACATTGTTGTGCAACCATCACTGCCATCCATCCGCATAACGTTTTCATCTTACAAAACCAAAATTCTTTCCCTATTAAACACTAACTGCCCATTTCCCCCTCTCCCCAGACCCTGGCAACCACTATGTCTCTATGAATTTGACTACTCTAAGTACTTCATATGAATAGAATCACAGAATATTTGTCCTATTGTGATTGGCTCATTTCATTTATCATGATGTTTTCAAGGTTCATCCATGTTGTAGCATGTGTCAGAATTTCCTTCCATTTTAGAGCTGAATAATATTCCATTCTCTATGTATGCCACATTTTGTTTACCCAGTCATCTGTCAATGGGCATGTGTGGCTTTCACATTTCAGCTGGTGTACATAATGCTGCAATGAACACAGGTGTACAGATACCCTTTGAGACCCTGCTTTCATCTGTGTGTGTGTATATACCCAGAAATGCAATTGCTTGATCATACAATAATTCTGTTTAATTTTTTGAGGAACTACCATATGATTTTTCACAGCAGCTGCACCATTTAGCATTCCCATCAGCAGTGCACAAGGATTCCATTTCTCCACATCCTCGCCAACACTTACTATTTTATATTTTTTTAGTTGTAGGAGAAAAACATATGACATAAAATTTACCATCTTAACAATTGTTAAGTGTACATCTCAGTGGGGTCGAACCTATTCAAATTGTTGTGGAACAGATCTCTAGAACTTTTTCATTTTGCAAAAACTGAAACTCTATACTCATTGAACAGCAACTCCTTATTTTGCTCTCACCCCAGCCCCTAGCCACCACTAAACTTATACTTTCTGTTTGCATAAGTTTGACTACTTTAGATACTTCATACGCATGAAATCATATAGTATTTATATTTTTATGACTGGTTTATTTCAGTTAGCGTAATGCCCTCAAGGTTCATTCATAATGTAGCATAAACGTGGCAGGATTTCTTTCTTTTTGAACGCTGAATAATATTCTATTGTGTGTATATACCACATTTTCTTTACTCACTTTATTCACTCGTTCATCCATTTGAGTTGAATTAATGCCCCTTCTACTTCTTGGCTGTTCTGAATAATGCTACAATAAAAATGTGTGTGAAAATAACTCTTAGAGATCCTGCTTAATGTTCTTCTGGATATGTACTCAGAAATGGAATTGCTAGATCATATAATTTTATTTTTAATTTTTTGAGAAACCTCCATACTGTTTTTATAATGGCTGCATCATTTTACATTCCCATTTACAGTGCAAAAGGATTTTAATTTCTCTACTTCCTCACCAATACTTGTTATTTTCTGTTTTTGTGGTAGCAGCCATTCTAATCATTATGAAGAGCATCTCACTGTGGTTTTGATTTGCATTTCCCTAATGGCTGGTGATGGTGAGCATCTTTTCATGTACTTATTGGCTACTTGTATATCTTCTTTGGAGAAATGTCTATTCAAGTACTTTGCTCGTTTTTGAATTTGGTTGTTTCTTATTTTGTTGTTGAGATTCAGGAATTCTTCGTATATTCTGGATGTTGATCCTTTATTAAATACATGGTTTGCAAATTCTTTTCTCAATTCTGTGAGTTGTCAGTATTCTTGAAGGACTTGATAGATGAGATGGAGATGAGGGAAAGAGTCCTTCACTCTAGGAGATCCGAGGTATCTCCTGAATTTGAGCTTAGGAGATTGGGTGAGTAGTGGTGCTATTGATCTAGGTAGGAAAGACCTGAAAATACTTGGTGGGAGAAAGGGTGGGAGGCAGATGTTCAGTTTGGAATGTATTACATCTGAGATGCTTATTAGACATCCATTTGGAGGTATAAAATAATCAGCAGTGAAAATGACATTTCAAGAAAACTTCAATGCTAGAAATAGAAATCTGGGAGTGCTAAGATGATAGGTGATATTGATAGAATTGGATGGGGTCACCTAGGAAAATGATTGTAACCTGGCCAGAGTGAACTACAAGTGCAGCAATCAGGGCCTTTCGACATTTACAGATTTATTAGCAGAGGGACATTCACCCAAAGGAACTAGGAAGCAATCATTAGTTTTGTAGGAAGAACCAGGGGAGGTTGGAACTTGAGGAAGCTGAGACAGGAAAATGTTGCCATAAGGAGAGAATGATCAGTTGTAAAATGTGCTGTGGTCAAGCAATGTGTTAGAGAAATGGCCCTTGGGTTTGGTAAAATGGACGTTATTGGTCACCTTGATAGAAACCATCTTGCAGAGTGAAGGGAGTACATCAGATTGGAGTGCACTGAGGAGAACATAGTAGAGGTAGAAGCAGAGTTAGTCAATACAGGTAACGCTTTAAAGAATTTGGCATGAAGAGGAGCAAAGCAGTGAGATGGAAGATGGAGGGGATCCTGCATCTAGAGATTTATTTTTAGATAGAAGATACTATAATATACTGTTATACATGTTAATGTAAGTAAGCCATGAGAGAGTGACTATTCATAATCCAAGACAGAAGAGAAAATTGCAGTAGCAAAATCCTTGAGAAGGTAAGAGATTGCTCTTTTTAAATGACGTACTTTGAAAAACTGCCAGATGAATTGATATACCTTCAGTTTTTTTTTTTTTTTTTTTTTTTTTTTGTTGGGAGGGGGCGTGCGGACAGAGTCTCACTCTGTCGCCCAGGCTGGAGTGCAGTGGCGGGATCTCGGCTCACTGCAAGCTCTGCCTCCTGGGTTCACGCCATTCTCCTGCCTCAGCCTCCCGAGTAGCTGGGACTACAGGCGCCCGCCACCTTGCCCGGCTAATTTTTTGTATTTTTAGTAGAGACGGGGTTTCACCGTGTTAGCCAGGGTGGTCTCGATCTCCTGACCTCGTGATCCGCCCACCTCGGCCTCCCAAAGTGCTGGGATTACAGGCGTGAGCCACTGCGCCCGGCCTGATATACCTTCAAGTTTACTAATTCTTTTTTCTGCCATCTCTAATTTGCTATTAAGTGTGATAAGAACCTATTTTCAAGGAAACTTTATATAAATAACGTATGAGTAATGTAGATATATTTATAAATATGTAAATAAATGGAGCACAATTAATCTCTTGCAATATGTAATTTAAACTTATAAATAAAGCAAACTGAAGGAGGCAGTTTGTGCCTGTAATCCCAGCTACTCAGGAAGCTGAGGCGAGAGGATATCTTGAGGCCAGGAATTGGATACTAGTCTGGGCAACAGAGCAAGACCCCATCTCTAAAAAAAATAAAAATTAGCCAGACATGGTGGTCTGTGTCTATAGTCCCAGATACTTGGGAGGCTAAGATGGGAGGATTTCATGAGTCCAGGAAGTTGAGGCTGCAGTGAGCTATGATCCCACCATTGTACTCCAGTCTGGATGACAGAGTGAGACCCCCAACTCTAAAAAGAAAAACAATGTGTTAACTCACCATCATTCTAAGTAACATTGCTGTTCCCTCAGCCTTTTAGCACAAATAGCGTATTTTAGTTTCTTTTGTTGTTGTTAAATCGTATTTTGGGACCTAACTTGGAGATGTTTATTTCCATTATGGGATATTTTGGACTGGGTTTTGAAAAAGAAAGGGCCAGAGGGCTGTGCTTTCAGAGAAAAAGGCTTAAGGTAAGGGCAGAAAGCTCACTGGAGAGATTTATGTCGAGGAATTTGCAGCAAACTCTGTCATTTCATCTGAGTAAGTGTGGCTAGAAACAGGAAGGGAAAAACAGGATATTGTGGTAACGCACGGGCTTAATGGAATGTCAGATGAACAGATGGGTTGGAGCTGTCCTGGGAACTGTCAAAGGAGGAAGTCTAAGGAGCCTTCAGAGGAATCCTTACACAAATGCAGGTGAAGTGGGGATGGGGACGTGTGTTTCCTGTAAAGTCAAAAAGAGTTGTGAGTGAAGCATCAAAAGGACAAGCAAAGGCATCTCTGTCCAAGTCATCTCTCTAAAGTCAATCCGCATTCAGGTCAGAAGGAAGTAGGGGCCCAGTAAGTTCCCATCAATTTACTTTTAGGAATTGGAAATGATCACTTATATCCTTTGACACTCTGTCAGTGTTTACTGGGAAATAATTTTTTGAAGAGCCGGAGAATCCCAAAATGACAAGGATGAAATTAACATCAATGTTCAAAGAAGGAAAGGGAAGCTCTTCTTGAATATTCGGTTTTGGCTGAAAAAAAAGTCAGTTTAACTATTTTAAGTAAGACTCATTGAAGACTGACAAGTTGGTGTCTTCAAATAAGAACAACTAGTTTTGGAAAGGATAACTTTATTAGCCTGTTTCACACTGCTATAAAGATACTACCAGAAACTGGGTAATTGATAAAGGAAAGAGCTTTAGTTGACTCACAGTTCTGCATGACTGGGGAGGCCTCAGGAATCTTACAATCACGGCAGAATGGGAGGCAGGCATGTTTTATGTGACAGCAGGCGTGAGAGAGCGTGTGTAGGAGGAACTGTCACACACTTATAAAACCATCAGATCTCATGAGAACTCACGCAGTATTATGAGAACAGCATGGGGGGAAACCACCTCCATGATCCAATCACCTCCCACCAGGTTCTTCCCTTGACACGTGGGGATTATGGGGATTACAATTTTAGATGAGATTTGGGTGGGGACACAGAGCCAAACCATATCAATGACATTTTTAAAACAGCATTGAACAAATTCTACTAGTGGTCATAGGGAATGCATTAACTAAAAGCTAATTGGGAAGCTGATCCTTCAGATGTAAACTGAGCAAATGAGGACACAAATGATTTCTGGAGGATTTGGAAAATATATTTGGAGTTTCCAGTTTAGATAGCATGGCAATATTAGGTACTTACAATGACCCTACTGCAGCGAAACACCCAGATGCTGGATTAATTACATACTTGAATTGCATACTTAATGTGCACTGCTGGGTTTACTAAAGAATAAGCGATATCCACTAGCCAAAGATTGTTCTTTTCTTTCCTTTTTTTTTTTAGATGGAGTCTTTCTCTGTCACCAGGCTGGAGTGCAGTAGCATGATCTAGGCTCACTGCAAACTCTGCCTCCCAGGTTCAAGCAATCTCCTGCCTCAGCCTCCCAAGTAGTAGCTGGGACTACAGGCGCACGCCACCACGCCTGGTTACTTTTCGTATTTTTAGTAGAGATGGTGTTTCACCATGTTGGCCAGGATGGTCTCGATCTCTTGACCTCGTTATCCGTCCATGTCGGCCTCCCAAAGTGCTGGGATTACAGGCGTGAGCCACCGCGCCCAGCCACCACAGGTTGTTCTTGTTATATTGAAGTTGAAATATGTATTGAAAGATGGGACAGATGAGAAGAGTCAGAATTGTGGTTGTGCTGATTGTTAAGCTGTTGTCTCTTAACTCCAAACTCTTCTATATTCTGCTTTGTGGTGCTAGGATTGGGATTTTGCAAGCCAGATTTCTCCCTAGCTAGCAGGCCCACTGTTAAGTTCAGTCAATAGGGGATGCTAACCGAAGTCCAGAAGGCCGAGGTTGAAAAGAGGTCTTATTTCTTGTTTGGTTACTCTTTTGTTACCATCACTCCAGCAATACTTCTTTATCTCAGTAATGGTAGATGATGGCAGTGGCACTTGGTTCCAGTTTCCAAGTTTCCACCCACTCTCCTAGGACAAGCCACGTTGTCCTCTCTCAAAGATACCAGAACTATCTGGGTAGCATCTCTCCTCAGGTTCTAAATCCCAGCCCTGCATGGCTTCTCCTTCAAACTTCTAATAACCTCAATTTTTGTCTTTCTGTTCTCCAAGCCTGGAGATAGTTCTGGTTGCTTTCAGAAATAACTCTGTATTATATCAGTGTTACCTTTTTCCCTCTTAGTTCTCTAATAGCTGTTTAACTAGTTCCCATTAAATTATTATCTTAGTCCATTTTGTGCTGCTATAATAGAATACCACAGACTGGGTAATGTGGAAAGAACAGAGATTTACTTATTGTTCCTGGAGGCTGGGAAGTTCAAGATCAAAGGGTTGGCATCTGTCAAGGACCTCTTTGCTGAGTCATCTCTTGATGGAAAGTGGGAGGCAGAAAGGAAAGAGAGCATGAGCTAGCAAGAGGGGGCTGAACTCACTTTTATAACAAACCCACTCTCACAATAACGAAACTACTTCCATGTTAATGACATTAGTCCATTGCCCTCATGACTTAATCACCTCTTAAATGTCCCACCTCTCAACACTGTTGCATTGGGGATTAAGTTCCCAACATATGAACTTTGGGGGACACATTAAAATAAACAGCAGTTATTTATTCAAATAGCTGGTGCAGTTTCTAATAACTAACTGGACCGTAACTGAAACAAGGTCCAAAATTTATTTCCTATAATATGGTAACATGAATATAGTTAGAATCAGGCCTTGCATCCAATACCAGGGGCACACCCCTCTGAAAGAAAGGTGACCTTTAGTTTCGAATCCTTGTAAACTTGCTAATAATGATAGACTTCCAGGAAAACAGCTAATGGTGTTTACTAGGAGGAGAGTTGGCACTTATGAAATACTTTTAGCAAGATATACCTGGTCTATCCAGAATTGCTTATGGCAACAAAAAACCAAATAAAATCCCTTAGAATCTATTGATATGTGGGACATGGCTCCCTGGAAAATATCACACAAGTTATGTAGCCATCTGAATACAGAAGTTCCATGACTGAAACGACTTTCTTCTAAGTAATGGAGCTGCAGATTTTTTTTTTTTTTTTTTTTTTGAGACCTCATGTGTTAATCTAGGCACATGTGTCCTGATGAGAAAGGGCCTGGGAATAAGTTGGCTAGCCTGGACCTGTGTGCTTCACTTGTGTCTAGCACAAGTGTCTAGCACATACTTATATCCTTGAAATTATTTGTAAAGCTTGATGCTGGGTAAGATCTCTGATTCAAGAGTCTGATTTAACAGTTGATCCTTTATGGTATTGCATAGACCTTTGCTCAGAATGCTATAGGTGCTTCAGCAAAATACAGGAGTACACAAGCAAGAGGAAGACATAGGATACAGGTATTAGGAGATCCAATGGGAAGATAAGTGAAGGGTAACCCTAGGACAATGGTTAGAGGATGAGGTGGCAGCCAGTTCAGACTGCAGCAGGAGGACTCAAGAAACAGGTGGAGAGTTGTCTTCAGCAAGATGCCTTCTGGCTTTGGACCATCTTTTAAAATCTAGGGGTACATGGTAGAGTTTGACCTAGATTCTTTTATATACTTGGCTTGCTGCCAAAGCTCTTCACTTCCTCTTTATCTACTAAATGTGAGGCAAAACATTAAAACTTTTAGAATATCTATTTGATCTTTTGAGTCTTTAGGACTCAAAAAAAGCTGGCAATTACATTAAAAATAAAAACTGTTCATCAAAAAGTACCATAAAGAAAGTGAAAACATAAGCCGTGTGTGTGTGTGTGTGTGTGTGTGTGTGTGTGTGTGTGTGTTTGGGGGAGAGATATGTTTGCAACACATATATGTGAAGGATTAATATCCTGAATATATAAAGATATATAAAGAACTCCTAAAAGTTGATAAGAAAAACACAAATAACCAAATGGAAAAATAGACAAAAACCATCAACAGGCATTTCACAGAAGAGGAAATAAGGTTGGAAAATAAGCACATGAAAGCATGCTCAATCTTCTTGTAACCAATGCAAATAAAGGCCACAATGAGATATATTATCCCTACTAGACAGGCGAAAAGCAAGAAGTCCTGTACTACTCAATGTCAGAAAGAGAAGTAATTTTTACACAGTACTGGTATGAGTACAATATGATACAAGCATCTGGGAAAAATTTTGGCATTATTTTCTAAAACTGAAAAGATGCTTATCCTAGGAATTAGCAGTTGTACTGTGAAGCAGAAAGCTGTACATATCTTAGTGCAAAGAATGGATACAAGTGTAAAGATATATTAATTCCCTAGCTTCAAAGTAGCTGAGTAGTCTGCTTTTCTGGTTAACAGGCTGATACTCTCTTTAGGCAGCAACCAACCTGGTCCTTCCACTTACATCCTGTGCCTACAAATACCACTTTCTATATGTACAACAAAATTCATAAGTTTAGGAAACTCTACCATAGAGAAACTTCATAAAAATGTTTAAAATAAAGCAAATAAATCTGTGAATAACCCAAGGACCAGTAAGAGGTGAATGGCTTAGTATACTGAGATAATGTATATTCCTTCAATGGAATACTATACAGCAGTGAAAATGAATCCAACTCGAGCTATACATATTAACATAGATGAATTTTAAAACATAATGTAGAAGACAAAAGCAAGTCTCAAATGATCCATAGAATGATTCTATTTGGAAAGCAAAAAAAATAAAAAATAAAAAAATAAAAAAATAAAACTGAATATACTGTTAGGGATATATACGTATGTAGTAAAACTGATAAACAGCTATAAAATAATAAACCTTTATTTAGAATGATGGTAATCTTGAGGGGGAAAAAGAGTGGTACAGTTGGGATAAGGAATGGACATGTTTTAAAAGGGCAAAAGGGTGGATATGTAAAATCTCATTTTTGTAAAAAAGAATCTACTATTTCATTAATTCAAAGGCATGCTTTTTTTCCCCTATATTTTAACAGCTCTGAAGTTAGAATGTGTCTTGAAATTGCTATTGAATGAGTTACAATTATGATATAGTTGTCATTGCCATGCTTCATGTTGTTCCTAACTATTCACATATCACTTCAACTGAATTATGTATATCATTGGTTCTAGATCCTTTGATTTCAAACACCATTTAAAGTTTTTTTAAAAGGTTGGAGTATGACTTGGCATCAAAACAGTTACTATATATTCGGAAGGGCACAGGAACCAAGGACTGAAAAATACATTTTATATCAATGAGGCAAATATTCAGTGTTGGAAAAGAGAAATAACTGATTCTATGTTTCCTCAGAAAGCAACAACCAAGTGCTTTCTGTGACTTAAGAAAGGAAGATATCTACAAGTAGGTGATGTTGTTATATTTTGTTCCTGACACATGTGCAAAGAATTGCCTCATACATGACAAATCATACAGCTAAAGGTGGAGAAATCACCACATTCTTTGTAATTGAGGAGAGACATTTTAAAGCAACAAGCTAATATAACTGATTCATGCATGCCATTAAGAACATCATTAATTTTTGTGTTATGGCGTTTCTCTTTCCTAATAGTATACAAAGTAATGGTGCATGGACATTTTATAGTCAATAGCGTTTTAGATTCAATGATTTGTAGTATATGAGTTTTGAGTATAGGTAAATAGAAAAAGACCTGGAAGAATTACACATCAGACTGTTAATAGTGATATCTGACTTTGGGATTACCAGTGATTTTTTTCCTCTTTATTGTTTATTTTTAATTTTCTACAATAGAAACATTGCTCATATAATAAAGAAAAATTAAGATTTTATAACATTTGTTTTGTTTTGTTTTTTTGAGATGGAGTCTCCCTCTGTCTCCCAGGCTGTAGTGCAGTGGAGCAATCTCAGCTCACCGCAACCTCTGCCTCCTGGGTTCAAGCAATCCTCCCATCTTAGCCTCCCAGGTAGCTGGGATTACAGACATGCACAACCACGCCTGGCTAATTTTTGTATTTTCAGTAGAAACGGGGTTTTCGCATGTTGACCAGGCTGGTCTCGAACTCCTGACCTCAAGTGATCCGCTCGCCTTGGCTTCCCAAAGTACTGGGATTGCAGGCGTGAGCCACCATGCCCACTGCTATTTTTCTTTTCTTTCTTTTTTTTTTTTAAAATCAAACATACTTCAAGAGAATGTCAAGGGAAAGCTGTTTCCACTTAGATCTGTTGTGGGCACTAGCTAGGTGAATGAAGTGGAGGAAATCTTTGAACAAGATCTTGGTTCTAATACTAGTTATGCTTCATATGTGTGTTCTTAAGCAAGTTATGTAATGGCCCTGTGCTTAAATTCTCCCAACTATGACATTGGGTGTATGATACTCTTTCACAGGGCTATTCTGAAACTCTTCAGGGTTTTCAAAGTTTTGTGCAACATCAGTTTCCATGGGCGTTAAATTAAGTTTCTGAGTGTGTGGTTTAGGGAAAGAAAGCAGGTACTCTAAAGGTTTAATGATAACCTTGGAAAATTCTAGGTTCAACAAATTAACCTGATTCCTCTCATAATTTCTTAGAATTTATATTTGTTACTGTGCACAATGAACTTCCAAGAAGGGCTATTGTGTGAGGAAGCATCTCTTGGAACTACTGTTTTGTGTAATGCCAAGATATAGTATTATCTGTATCTTCCTCCAGGAAGTTTCTGAAAGGTTGACTTAGTAGTAAAAATGGCATCCATTATTGTCTCCAGTTGTCCCTGCTCGTCAGCTTCCAAAATACTCTCTTTAGGTTCCAACCTTGCTTGAAACTCCATTTTAGACTTTTAAAAGTAAACTCCCTTCATCTGCCAGGAGTTAGTCCTTTGTCCTGCTTCTCTAAGGAAGGTATTCTTCTCCCACTTGCTGTTCTGTGGCACTGCTAGTGCAGCCCAGCTGTTTGCTTCATGTGGTTGTGCCCTTGAGACTTGAGCCAACATTGGAGTCCCTAGTGTTGGGCAGAGTAGTAGCTCAACAAATGTGTCCTTTCCCAGCACAGCAGTTTCAGTGGGAAAAGTGCTGGTTCTAGAACTATTTTCTTCCCCTGAGAACAGTATCTGTCAGTGTATTCTGAAAAGTATCTTGTTCTTGATTTAATCATACAAAGATGGCTACACAGTAATCTTAGTAAATATCAGGTGCTGTTGTACAAATGATAAACAAGACATCCCCCCCCCAAAAAAAAATAATAATAAATAAAAAAGCAAACTTTTCTAGCATTTCTTCTAGTTAGAACTATCTTCCTCTGACCTCAAATCACTTAGGTTTTAATCACTGACAGAGATGTTTGGGGAAAAGCTCTGATATATTATGGTCCTAAGAGCAGTGAGCCTGCTGTTGAGGTGGAAAGATCAATACCTCCCTCCTATGGGCTTTCATATAAATAACTCTGGCCTGGGGGTTAGAAGACAAAGTGTTCAGTCTGTGTTGCCACCAGCTCGCCATGAGATCTCATTGGGAAGAGGAGTGTCACCTGATGACCATTCCTAATTGGCGTGGTTATGGTAAACCTGTTAGTAGACTCTAGTATTTAAGTAAAGTCTAGGTGGTAGGGGTCAAGTGGTACCACCCTGAGGAAAGAGGCCTGAAGTAGGCAGGGAAGGATTGTGGTTGTGGATGACCAACTTCAACTGAAGAGGAACCAGCCATCATTTTGAGTCACATTGTCCTCAGTCACAGGGCGCTCTGCTGCCTTCACTAAGTCTTGTGTGATCCTCCTAGCCTTGTCTCAGCTCTGGGATGGGAAAGCAGGTGGGCTCTTGTTCAGGTTGCTTATGGAGAAGCAGTGAGGCAGTGGCAGTGGTAACCAAGCCAAGGCCTGGGAAATGTCAAATTTGGAGATGGTCTGCAAGTGCTTCTCAGTGAGTTAGTGGAAACTACTGGATTTTAGGCTGGATATTTTTTTTGGAGTCAGGGACTGTCCTGTAAATTGCAGTATGTTTTGCATTCCTGACTTCCTTCCTTCTGCTCAATACTTTTAGTAGCAAATCATTGTGATGACTAAGAATTGCTTCCACCTATTTCCGAAGTCTTGTATTAGAATCATTGGAAGGTATGTGGTTTAGCTGACTTCCCCATCATAAAATTCTTCACGTATTTCCACTATTTCCAGTTTTATCGAGAGGCAGCATTTCTGCACACTCCAACTACCCGGTCCCTATAGGGTCATGCCAACAGCAGCCATTACTAAACTGAGTAACATCAGTGTCACAGTAAGACTGCGTTTTCAGAATGCACTGCTGGTGAACCAGTCTAAAACTGACTGACTGGTGCAAAGGCTATGACCAAAGGAATCAGGAACCTTGGAAACTGGTTCAGCTTCTACCCTTTTACTTTTTACATTTTTTACTTGTATTTTGTATTTTAGATTTGGTTTTCTGTTCCTGCGTGCATTTACTTAGAATAATGGCCTGCAGCTGCATCAGTGTTGCTGTAAAGGACATGATTTCGTTCCTTTTTATGGCTACAGAGAATTCCATGGTGTGTACGCTCCACATTTCCTTTATCCAATCCACCGTTGACGGGCACCTAGGTTGATTCCTTGTCTTTGTTATTGTGAGTAGTGCTGTCATAAACATCTAAGTGCAGATGTCTTTTTGGAAGAACAATTTACTTTCCTTTGGGCATATACCTGGTAATGGGATTGCTGGGTCAAATGGTAATTCATTTTAACTTTTTGAGAAATCTCCAAACTGCTTTCCACAAGAACTGAACTAATTTACAGTCCTACCAACAGTGTATAAGAGTTCCCTTTTCTCACCAAGACCTGTTATTTTTTGACTTTTTAATAAAAGCCATTCTAACTGGTACCTCACTGTGGCTTTGATTTGCATTTCTTACTTTTAAGACAAATCACTTTAGATTTTTGAGCTTTGGTTAAAAGTCATCCATATACATAAAAATGAGAAACTCTCATATTCCTCGTCTCTAAGGGCCTTTCTGGATCTAAAGTTCAGTTCTTCCAAGTTCAGTTCTACAGAGTTCAATTCTACAGAGTTCAGTTCTACCAAGTTCAGTTCTACTGAGAAACGCCATCACTGACTCAAATTTGAATGTGAACATGGAACGATATAGGTAAGACCAATTATTTAGAGAGAAGAAACGGTTTTCATGCAGACAAATTTTAAAACACACAAATAAAATTCTTACCACTCAAATTTTGGTAAACATTTTATAATTTATATATAAAATCTCAGTAAGAAACCATGTAAAATGACAGAAATATCCACCTGACATTAAGAGTCAAAATAAAAATAAAAAAAAACCCATACACACTGAATGTAAATTTTAATTATAAAACAAGAATATGAACAAAACATTTAAAAATAATCTCAATTATTTGGCAACTCATCACATCATTGCAAGAGACAAATTTGATCGTAAGAAGTTTAATCTTATGAAAAACTGAAGTTGGACAGTTTGCTCATATGAGAGTTAAAACATGTTTAAAAAAACACCTGGCAATAAAGCCAGTTTCTATACTGAAACAACTGTGTATAAAACAACATAAAATCCTGAAACTGGATAGACAGGAGGGACCTAATCTTGAATGCCTTTCTCTTCACTGAAAAAGACAATATGGAAAGAGTATTGGTAGAAGCTTCAGAACAGCACAGAGCAGGGGAATGAACACCAGCAGAGAGGGTTTCTGCTGCAGGTGACTGACGCAACTTTACCTGAACCAGAACCTGTTTTATGTCAATGGGGCTGGTAGTAAAGTCACAGATGCAAGTATAATCTAAAAACGTTACATTCTTAAAAAACAGAGCCACGACTGTGAACAGAAAAGCAATGGAGAAACTTTCTTTAGCTAAACTACTTTACTTGGATACATGCGAGTTTCTGCCAGATCATATTAAGATAGTTACAGGGCAGGCAGAGTCCTAAAAAATTTTCTACTAATCACTGCATAGCATTTAAAACCCTTTTTTATTTAAAAAAAATAATAATAAAGTAAAATAAACAGATATATAGTAAAGTTCACAGATAAGTTTTCTCTGTAAAATAAATAGTGTTCATTGATTAGCATCATACATAGAGTAAAATACAACCTATTTTTACATGTTTATATACTATACACAGATTACCAGTAGGCAGCCTGGTGTCTGATGGGCTGGAGGGGTTTGCATTCATGATGTGTCACATTGGGAAATCCCAATTTTGAATGTTAAAATATACAACTACTTTGTTTTGAGTTCAGATACAAAGTAAACTTATTGTCCTTTATCTGAAATAAATGTACATAATATCTTCTATGAACAATAGTTTATAAAGCTGTTTAAAACATAACAAGAAAAAGCTTGCACCTAGGGACTTACAGCACATGCATATCTTTTTCCTGGTTAAAGAGAAGCCTATGGCCACCGAGGCATGTCTCTTTCCTCTCCACTGTGTTCCTCCATAAGCCTAGGGCAGCAGTGGTCAGGATTATCGCTTCGCTTTTTTCACAGGGGCTTCCTCCACCCTTTGCTGGCCTCTTGTTCGGGCCCCAGGAGGGCTGACTTCTCTCTTGCGCTTGATAGAAGGGGACAGCTGTGTCTTTGATCTGCATTAAGCAAAGTCAAGGCAATGGTGAGGTTTAAAAGCAGTTGCTTCAAATAACTTGGGAGTTCCTTAAAAAAATGGAAGAGTTTTGAACTTGACAGCTAAGAAAAGAAAAACCCAGTAAAATTTATACACGAAAAGGAGCTATTTCGCGAAGAGCTCGAGCTAACTGGTTCTTTGCTGTCAAACTCACACACAAACACAGGACACTGGAAGAGAAGTGTGAAGCCTGTGCTCTGGTTCCAGCTCTACCACACTCTAGGTGCTGATGGTGCTCAAGTCCACTTCCTTCTCTGGGCCCTAGTTCTTTCATCTATAAAACAAAGACATCAACAGTAGGTCCCACCAATATAGAAACTGTTCTAAGTTCAAACAATTAGCAAGAACACAGCAGGATTTCAACCTAGGTTGGACCAAGTGCAAAATCATACTTCGTAGCACAGGATTACAGAAAATAGCTGTGTTAAAAAAGCCACAGGAATTTCAGAAGAACATTCTAACCAATCTCCCTGTAACCAGCATACCCTGTTAATACAGTCTGTGATTAAAATTATTTGTTGGAAACTCCAATTAATCATGTTACTGTCCAGGAGATGTATGAAGTAGTTCCTCTTGGGTCTCCGATGCTTTCAGGAGAAAATCATCCAGAGCATAGAACACAGAGCCTTTTTTTTTTTTTTTTTTTTTTTTGAGACAGAGTCTCACTCTGTTGCCCAGGCTGGAGTGCAGTGGCCGGATCTCAGCTCACTGCAAGCTCCGCCTCCCGGGTTTATGCCATTCTCCCACCTCAGCCTCCCGAGTAGCTGGGACTACAGGCGCCTGCCACCTCGCCCGGCTGGTTTTTTGTATTTTTTAGCAGAGACGGGGTTTCACCATGTTAGCCAGGATGGTCTAGATCTCCTGACCTTGTGATCCACCCGTCTCGGCCTCCCACACAGAGCCTTTTATAATTCTGCCTTCTACTTGTGCACCATCTGGGACTGTAGTCCTGCACCTTCCACATCACAGAGCAAGATGCCCTATCTTTGGAATCCCCCACAGAGAAATGCGACTTTATTGACATGAAGACTTTAGGTCTTTACCACAGCATTTATCATTGTAATTTATCTGCTGTGTTTCTACAAGTTACAATCAATATTTTGTAACTACAAGTTACAATCAATATTTTAAAACAAGATATTAATAGGACACAACAGAAAATACCACTTGTATCACATCTACTAAATTTGACTCATGAAAATTTTGTTTCAGTTACAGTAGCAGGAATGTGAGCACCAGCTGTATTGCAAAACATTCTGATAGTGGGTTGTTGCCAAAAAAGTTTGAAAGTCTTATATACATATATCTCTCCCAATTAGACCCAATGATTTTCTAGGGCAGCTGCTGAGATTTATTCATTTTTCTAACTCCAGTGCCTACAGAAATGCCCAAAACATGGCAAGCAGGCAGTAAATGTCCTGTCAATGAATAAAAGGCTTGGAAAACCAAAATTGCAAGAGACGGAGAAACGGGACTCTACTGATATGAAGACACGTCTTTCATTTATTGTTTGACAGCAAAAGTAAATAAACTCAAATTGAGTCAAAAATTGTTGCAGATGATGTGGTTCTGGCATGTGTTGACAATGACTGAAAATGTGTTTGTTGATAATCCATTTCAAACCATTTCCATGGAAAGCCACCAGCCACTCAATGAACACCTCTTCAGTAAAGGTGCCGTGCGCAGCATTGTGCTGGGGGCCAAATGGCAGCTAACAGAAGCTCTGAGTCAGGCTGCTTCTCCCCAGCCATGTGAGCTTCGTAGCTTATCCAGGCCCTTCCAGTTCACCCAGAATGTGGTCTGTGACCAGGGGCACTGGTCACTGAGGAGCTTGTTGGAAATGCCAACTCACAGGCCCCACCCTAGACTTACAGACCCTAGATCTGCATTTTACAAAGAGCCTCAAGTGATTCGACTGCATGTTCAATTTTGAGTAGTATGCATGCAAACCTTCCTGAGATTCTGTCCCTCACATATAAAATAGAAGTAACTGTTACAATTCACTCAATGAGAGTTAAATGAGAGCATATTTGTGAAAGTGCCTAGCGCTATAGTTTGCTTTCGTTTCTAGAACGTGGGGAAAACAGCACATACGTGCAAGTATGCTGTGAAGATGAAAATGTGGTAAGAGGTCAAAACGGTTTTTGTGTACAGTGAAGAGTCTTTTACTTTGGAATATGATAATGTATAGAAAATATGACAAGTTCCTATCTGAAGAAAGAAAGCTAGAGCTCAGAGGGGTAAATAAAAGGAATATACCAAACCAATGCTATGTGGCATCTCAAGTGCCCAGTACTGACCAGAAGCGCAGCAAGAAGAAGAGATGAAAACAGGCTGAAGCAGGATGGAAAGGATCTGACTTACTGGAGGTGCTGGTGCACTCCTCACTAGCTCAAGCAAAGGCAAGAAAGGCAGGCTTAGGACCACCTCTGGGAGGCAGTAAGACTAGTAAGGCTGCAGTGAAAGGTGTAAGCTGGCAGGGGCTGTGCCTGAAAGAGGAAGCTTTATCACCTCATCACCTCTCCAATGCTCTACCTAGCACAGAACTGGTTCTGGGCTGTTATCTGCTTTACCACACTGCCTTGCCTTTGGTCTTGGCGGATGGGAGAAGGCAGATAAGGCTCACAGGTGTCAAGGGCAAGCCTGTGTGGCAATCCACTGCGGCAAGGCCAGACTGGCGGGGCCACAGAGACACCTTCTGCAGCCCTTCCCATTCTTCTTGGAAACCAATGATCCCCAAAAACAGTTATTTGGTGAGACAAAATCTTAAAGGAAATTAGGAAGAAAGCATTATTGCACCAAAAATAGTCTTAGGGGGTTAAAAATTACTTGAAGTGTAAGCAGGGACTTACCTTCCTAATGGGGGAGAGTTACTAACTTTTTCGCTGGTAGGTAACTTCTCTTTTGCTAATTTGTGGCGATTTCTAGGAGAAACTGTGTCTGGGCTGCCAAGTTTGGATGTTGCACGTGCAGATGGCTTGCTATGTTGCTTTCTGAAACAGATTATAGAAACACTGGGCAATGGTAGCACTGAATACTCCAGTCCCTGGAACTATTTAGGAAGTATGACGCTCCTTGTGGGCAAGTCAGAACAATAGGAACTCAAATCAGAAAAATGGTTGGTTTTGCTGACCACTGCTGATAAGTCGATCTTAATGTCATCTACAACTACCTCTGCTTGTGTGACACTATCTTTGCTCTTACTGTGCGTGGTATTTTATTGTGATTTAGAAAAGAGATGTATCTGTGAAAAATAGAAAATATACTGGCTGACAAAATAAAGATTACAAAAGAGCTCATCAGGGTAGAATAAAGGGCCAAGATTAATGACAGTACAATTCACAAAGCTAAGTGTTAAGGCCCAAGTAGTCAATTGCACAAGAATTTGATAAGGAATTCTGATTAACCAGTAAAAACTCTGAAAAAGGAACTTGTTTAACTGGTGTGTTTTTCAATTTGAGGCTCAGTAATGAGGATGCACACTGAAGAAAAATATCCAGAAAATAAGGTAAAACAGTCCTCTTCTGGATTCATTAGACCACACTTGGTATACAGAGTTTGCTTCTTTCTCTTTCCTTCCTTTCCCTTCCTTCCTTTCCTTCCTTTTTCTTTCCTTTCCTTTCTCTCTTTCTTTCTTTTGAGAAAGAGCCTCGCTCTGTCACCCAGGCTGGAGTGCAGTGCTACAATCTCTTTTCACTGCAACATCCACCTCCCGGGTTCAAGCAATTCTCCTGCCTTAGCTTCCCAAGTAGCTGGGATTATAGGAGTCTGCCATGACGCTCGGCTATTTTTTGTTCTTTTAGATGAGGTTTCACCATGTTGGCCAGGCTGGTCTTGAACTCCTGGCCTCAAGTGATCCACCAGCCTTGGACTCCCAAACTGCTGGGATTACAGGCGTGAGCCACAGTGCGTGGCCTCTTTTATTTTTTTATTTTTTTATTTTTATTATTTTTTTTTTTTTTTTAAGACACAGCGTCTTGTTATGTTGCTTAGGCTGGTCTCGAACTCCCAGCCTCAAGCAGTCTTCCTGCCTCAGCCTCCTGAGTAACTGGGATTACAGGCATGAGCCACTGCGCCCAGCTGCATATTTGCGTCTAAAAGAGGATAAAGGTCATTGAGGAGCACAAACAGGGATGATGAAAGGGCTCAAGAAGCAAGCAGAGAAGACCTGGAAGCTGCCCTCAAATATGTAAGGGAAAATTAGACAGAAGGTTCTGAAAGTAGAACTAGAATCAAGAGTAGAAGCCATAGGGAGGCCGGCTTCTACTGAACACAAGTCAGAGAATGCTGAGGAGGATGTGGCCACTGAGGTCCATGCAAAAGCAGGAAGACCCTTTCAGAGGAGATGCAGGTGCAGTGACTCAGGCATGACTGGCTAGTGGTACTACATGATCACTAAGAGCCCACCCAACCCAGACAATTTGTGAAATTATGAAAACATCAGAGCCCTGGGACTGATCAACCAATGCCAAGGAATCCAAACTAGAGAGAAAAGAACTCATTTGTAAATCAAAAGTTTATATTATAAAGTGCATGAAGAAGAACTTTAATAATCCAAGTGATTACAGAATCAGATACATCAAATAAGATTTTTAAAGAATTTATAAAAGGCAAATCGGAGAGCAATTTCTAGACACTCACTAGACGGCTAGAAGGCCTATGGAACGTTCTCTGAGTGGAGCCCTACTTTCCACAACGGTTTTAGAGGGAAGCAGTAATTCTGGTGGGATGGATGCTATACCCAAATGCATGGGTTTTGGGCTCCAGCACCCTCACCCTCTCCTAGCAGCAGCAATTTGGATTCTGTGACTTCTTTTCTAATTATCTGAGTTGCTCCACCTAAAAAAACAAATATGAGACCACCTTATAACTTTCGCCGTGTGAGCTTCTAGAATCCTTTGGCTCTAAAATCTGATTCTTTGAGAAATCAAACCATGGCACAAATGGCTAATAATGTGTTAAGTTTGGAGGAATTAGAAACAAGTTGATTTTAAGTTTTTTTTTGAGATGGAGTCTCACTCTGTCACCCAGGCTGGAGTGCAATGGCGTGATCTCGGCTTACTGCAACCTCCGCCTCCCGAGTTCAACTGATTCTCCTGCCTCAGCCTCCCGAGTAGCTGGGATTACAGGCACATGCCACCACGCCTGGCTGATTTTTTATATTTTTAGTAGAGACAGGGTTTTACCATATTGACCAGGCTGGTCTCGAACTCCTGACCTCATGATCCGCTGGCCTCAGCCTCCCAAAGTGCTGGGATTACAGGTGTAAGCCACTGCACCCAGCCCTGATTTTAAGTCTTTATGTAAACACAAGATACTATCATATTATGGTGTTAAGTGTTATTTTTGAAATAAATCTTCCTGAACTTTTTGATCTTGAATAATGAAATTAAATAAGATGATACCAAGATTAACACCTTATAAATCACATTAATTAAAAATTTAAAAAATATACATTTTTTCAGAGACAGAGTCTCACTGTCACCCAGGCTACAGTGCAGTGGTGTGATCACAGCTCACTGCAGCCTCAACCTCCTGGGCTCAAGCGATCCTCCCATTTCAGCCTCCCAAGCAGCTGGGACTACAGGCTCATGCCACCACGCCCAGCTAATTTTCAAGATTTTTTTGTAGAGATGGGGTCTCCCTGTGTTGCCCAGGCTGGTCTCAAACTCCTGGGCTCAAGTGATTCTCCCATCTTCGTCTCCCAGAGTGTTGGGATTACAAGCATGAGCTACTATGCTCAGCCTGGAAAATATTCATGTTTGGGAAAATTATTAACGGTTAGGATGAGACTACACAGTTATGTACCATTTCTCAAATGTGCCATGGGAAAAGGAATACTGGATGAACAGTTATAATGATATAGGCCAACAACAGAAAAGGGGTATCAGCAAATAATGCTTGTTTAAACAAAGTTCAACCGGCTTCTTTCCTTTAGGAGTTTGCCAAACCCTTTTTTTTTTTGAGATGGAGTCTCGCTGTATCACCAGGCTGGAGTGCAGTGGAGCCATCTCGGCTCATGGCAACCTCCGCCTCCCACGTTTAAGCGATTCCCCTGCCTCAGCCTCCCGAGTAGCTGGGACTACAGGCGCGAGCCACCATGCCTGGCTAATTTTTTGCATTTTAGTACAGACAGGGTTTCACTGTGTTGGCCAGGATGGTCTCGATCTCCTGACCTCATGATTCACCCACCCTGGCCTCCCAAAGTGCTGGGATTACAGGCGTGAGCCACCGCGCCGAGCCCTGGAGTTTGCCAAACCCTCAATGTTTTAATGAACATGTAACTGAGAAGGAGAGAGAATTCACTGTCATTCCCAAACTCATCTGACCATGGTACTCTTTTTCTTAGAGGTTTCTGGCTACGATAGGGCTTGAGAGAACACATTTTGGGAAATATATGAAATTATGTACCTCAAAATTGGTCAAATTTGGGCACTTTCCTATGATCAACCTATTGCATAGCACTGGTGAGATGCATGTGATGACGGCAGTGCATGGGCCTGGTTCCTCCTGCTTTCTGGGTTGAAATAAGTATGCTGAGAGCAGGGATGATGTTTTATGTATGTCCATATTCATGAATGGTGCTCAATACAACGTCTGAAGGATGGTAGATGCTCAAAAAATATTCGTAAAGAATTGAATGGGTTCCACCAAATAGACGTTTAAAACCTGGTAAGGACTCTGAAGCAATCCCCTAAAATGGTTTAGGACAGAAAATGTGTTCTCCAAGAACTATGTGCCCACTAACAATAAAAATGAAAGGGAAACACTTCCACTGAAGTATGAATGATTCAGTTAGTACAAAGAGAATCCCAGAAAACCCAGAGCAGTTTTCAGATGGAGAAGCTGGTGAAGGTCTCTGGCAGCTCTGTGCTGCCCCCATTACCTCTGAGCCTCTGATCTGGTGGTGGATCTTGTGGTGGCTCCTGAAGGCTCATCCTCTTCCTCTTCTTCCTCTTCCTCATCAGACTCCTGCTCTTTCTTGTCCTCTGCTGGTTCAGAAACTGATTTCTGGCGTTTTCTTTCTGGCTCTGAGGATTCTGTTCAAATAGAAGGGTAACACCTGGATTATACAATTCCCAAAGATCCAAGGGAGAGAGTCATAGAGTTTAGAACTTAGGATATTAGGGACTTGGAGGCAGAGAAGTGGTTTTCCACTTCCTTTTTGTTTCAGCACTTGCAGTTCACAACTGTTTAACTTAATCTCAAACACATTTTGGATAGTTTACATATGCAGTTCACAGCCAGCGTTCATAAAAAATTCACATGTACTCAGAAAAGCATCTGGGATGTACCATTTCTGACATGGGCTTAGACCTATTTCACACATATTTATGTAATATTAATATTAGCCGTATCCCATTGGATTTTTCCTCATTCAAAGAAAAACTCTTAAAAAAGGTGATTTTGAAACAATAAGACTTATTAAGAATTTGCTAGAAGCATACCTGCATCATCTGACACAGTGAGAGAACGTTTGGGTTTTCTTCCTCTCCGACGCACACTTGCTACTGTTTTTTCTTCACCATCATCCTAGAAGCAATAAAATTAAAGTTCAAAGGGTGGTCAGTTGAGCATTTAAGTTGATTTGTAAACATATCTTGATAAGAAATTTAACACTTACATTGCTTATACTTCTTTCTTGTAGGTTAGCTGTTTCTTTATTGGATTCATCTTTAAGAAAAGGAAATCTCTGCATTAATATTTTATTACTGTAAATTTAAATTTCAACAGTCAGTCTGGCTTATCTGTGTATCAGTATTAATTAATACACTGTTATACACTTCATTATTATTTTGTTATCAGTCAAGCAAAGATAGAATCAGAATACCTAGCAGAGATCACATTGGATTGTGAGTTACAAAACCTAAGTTTTCATTTCAGATTTTATTTTATTTGCTGACCCTCAGTTTTTTTTTTTTTTTTTTTTGAGACGGAGTCTCGCTCTGTCGCCCAGGCTGGAGTGCAGTGGCGCGATCTCGGCTCACTGCAAGCTCCGCCTCCCGGGTTCACGCCATTCTCCTGCCTCAGCCTCCTGAGTAGCTGGGACTACAGGCGCCCACAACCGCGCCCGGCTAATTTTTTTGTATTTTTAGTAGAGACGGGGTTTCACCGTGGTCTCGATCTCCTGACCTTGTGATCCGCCCGCCTCGGCCTCCCAAAGTGCTGGGATTACAGGCGTGAGCCACCGCGCCCGGCCCCTCAGTTTTTTTCAGCTACAAAATAGGAAGTTGGATTAGACTACTTTTTTTTTCTAAGACAGAGTTTCACTCAGTCACTCAGGCTGGAGTGCAGTGGCATGATCTTGGCTCACTGCAGCCTCCGCCTCCTGGGTTCAAGCAATTCTCCTGCCTCAGCCTCCCGAGTAGCTGGGATTACAGGTGCCAACCACCACACCCAGCTAGTTTTTTGTATTTTTAGTAGAGACAGGGTTTCACCATGTTGGCCAGGCTAGTCTTGAACTGCTGACCTCGGGTGATCCACCCGTCTTGGCCTCCCAAAGTGCTGGGATTACAGGCCTCTGAGCCACCACGCCTGGCTGGGTTAGACTACTTTTATGATCCCTTTCAGCTTAAATGTTCTGACCCCAAAGAAAGAATAAAAAAGGGGCATATAAGGAGCTCACAATATGTACCAGTAACTGCAAGTTGGAATGATATACAGGCAGAGCATCCTTAATCTGACGATCCAAAATTTAAAATGTCCTAGAATCCAAAACTTTTTGAGCACCAACATGACCCTCAAAGGAAATGCCACTGGAGCATTCTGAATTCTGATTAGGAATGCTCAACTGGGAAATGCAAATATTCCAAAATCTGAATAAATTCAAAATCTGAAACACTTCTGATGTCCTAGGCATTTCGAATAAGGATATATAACTGGTACTTTTATTTTTATGAGACAGGGTCTTGCTCTGTTGCCCAGGCTAGAGTGCAGTGGTGCAATCATAGTTTACTGCAGCCTCCAACTCCTGGGCTCCAGTGATTCTCCTGTGGAGGCCTCGGAAAGTGCTGAGATTACAGGTGTCAGCCACCACACTTGGCTAATATGGACTTTTCAATTTCAATGTAGCTCTACAAGTATTATGATCCTAGCTTATAGTCTGAACAAACCAGGCTTGAGTAACTTGATTTATGTAATTTGTTCAGAGTCACATAACTAACAAGTAGAGTGACAGGTAGAAATCTTTTGACTCCAAAGACATCATGGTAGTTAAAAAAGTACATCTTATGACCTGTTTGTAGGGTGCATACATACATTCTTTATGCATTTGCTTTCTGCAGATGTTACAATTTTCTGAGACTGTTTCATGGTAAGAAAAGTAAAGATTAGTTCAATGCACTAGTTGAAGCTGAGATTATGGGGATGTTCATCAGGCACTCAAAAACTCAAAGGTACTTCTTTTTGGTGACTGTAGTAGTCATCATTTTTTGCAGGTTTAAAATACCAATGAAAATGAAAAAGTTAACCCAATAGAAAGGTCAACAAAGAGGACTGTCTTAAAATGGTCATCATTTTACCCACATTCAGAAAACATTCTGAATCACACAGCTTTAATTAGCGTCCTTAAAGGGCACTCAAGTTACAAAGATTTCTTCTTGTATGGATTCAAATACTACAAAATTATTAATACAAACTGGTGAAGACCAAATGTGCAGAATCTCCTCCCTCTTTTAAAAAATAAACAAACCTTAATTTACCAAGACACAAGAAAAAATGAAGTACGATCACACATAAATGTGGGAAAAATTTTATATTACCTATTTGCTTTATTTGCTGATCAGAATATATACTTTATCGATCTGACCATGCTATTTATTTGATACAAAATAGCTGTCACATTAACCTTTGTTGTTGATATCAGCACTTCAAAGCTCACTAATGGCTCCTCTTGCTTTTATGTAAAAAATTTTAGACCACAAAATGGATACACACACATTGCAAAAAATATCTGGAAAATGCATGCAATAGTGACAAATAATATGGAATGCTCCCATTATTCCACCCTCCAGAGCTAATCATTAGCAACATTTTGGAATATATTTTTCTCCTTGGAATGAAAAGAAAAAGAGTCAAAACAATTTCAATTCTTGAGTCCTGGACTCCGTAAGTCAATAGTCTCTCCCAGATACAAGGACAACTATTTTTACCAAGGGGGCCACCCACTTCAATGAGAAGCAGAATGGAAGTCCCCAACATTCTCCAAGAGCCAGCCTCTCCTGCCCCGCCTCAGATCACACACAAAGGAATGCTCTAGGTACAGACCTGTTGGCATTACTTTCAGTTTGCTGCTAGGTGGAGACTGTTCTACCTATGTTTAAATAAACAACAACAAAAAAATTAAAATCAGCAGTTTATAATCATCACATAGAAATGCAATCAATGATATAAAAGTGGTATAGGATCTTTATTTACATAGGCATATTTGAGACCTATTTTCTATAATTAAGTATACCTAGCCAAACATGGATGCCTGAGCTTCTAAATACAGACTTTCCAATAAGTTACTTCCCTTTTGCAAAGCTAGAGGATGAGAAGTGAGGCAATGCAGCATGGCCACTGTGGTTAATATTCCCCAAGACAAACCATTTTACATGTTGGTAAATGCATTCCCATGTGCTTCTCTGGTTTTGTCTTATAATAATTCTATGAGATAAGTACTACAGGCATCATACCACTTTACATTCAAGGAAACTGAGTCACCCGAGGGTCCATGACTGACCCTAAGTCACAGGTCTCGGGGTAAGTGGCAAAACTGAGGCTTGAATCCCATGTTCTTTTGTTAGGTCAGTGAACACACGTCTGTTCTCCTTATAATGCTCTTCTTATAATAATCCATTGAAATGCATGCGATGGAATCCTGATACAATGATTTTGGTGGGTATATACATCAGGGTCAAAGATAAAGAACGTTCAAACATAAAGTATCACTGAGGATTTTCCTGCACTGAAATCAGTGTATATTTTAGGTCAAAAAGAATTCCATAGAAAGTAGTAAGATGGCAAGACAACTCACAAGTCTCTCTAAAGAAGCCACTATCTCAAAATCATATAAAATAGCTAATTTGTGTATTTTAACCACAGGTAGCCGCAGGAAGATAAATCCCTAGATAATTTTTAAATAATCAAACTCATGAGTTAGAATGGAATAAGAATGAAGAACAACTAATATAACTCTGTTTACACAAAGATACTAGTAATCAAAATATTTGAATGGTTACTCAGTATTTTATTTAGGAAACTCTTTTAAAGCTTTTCAAGTACTTAAAAAATAAAGTTCAAAATACTAGATAGTGCATTATACCCTTTTCAGGTTAAGAGCAAGTATTTGAAATTGTCGTGTTTTGCAATTACTTACAGTGGCAATGCCAGTATCTGTTTTGGAGTCGTCTTCTAAAAAAAAAAAAAATTCTCTTAGAAAATCGGTTCAAAAATTTCTTGTGTGTGAACTGAAAACACACCAAGTACCTACTCATTTTTAACGTTGTTTCTACAGGGTATTTGCGAGGTCTTCCTCTTTTCCTTTTAATAATTATTGGCTGATCTTCCTAAGGGGGAAATTAAAAACAACAGCAATTAAAAAAAAATTTAATCCTTTATTATACAAAGTTTTCTCAAAAATCAGACTTAGAGTTCCTGTTTAAGAGAGCTCAAATCCTAGCTTTGTCACTTTAAAAATATGTGATGTAGGGCTTAGTGTTTTATTTACTTATCTCACTGTAGTTCCTTCAACCTGATAAATATCACTAACTGTCATAAATTAAAGGAGCCGTGATGATTTTGAGACAATGAAGTAATCAAAGTGTTACCTTTTACTTCTGTAATAAATATGTATGTCCATTTAATTGGGATTTAGCCCAAGTTAGTTGTGACCAAATGGTAACCCTTATAAAAAATAATGGAGTCCACTGAATATATCATACATACAGAAGTGAGAACAACAACGAAAGATTTAAAATGGGCAAACTTGGTGATGGTTATCTAGATCTGGCTAGTGCACAGGCTGTGTCTCTTGATTTATGGTGCTCAGTCTCAAGCCACTGCAATTCTCTGCTCCACGGGCTCCCTGAAAATCTATGGGTTACAGTGGGCAGGGCTGGGATGCTGTCTGTGCCTGCAGCCCCCAGGAATCCATGACCTTGCCTCATGAACTAGGTCCCCTAGAGTATTCCCTGCATGCCTTCTGCACAACCTGCTGCTGTTCCCATTTCATCCTAGCTGGACTCCATGGCTCAGACAGCCTCCAATGTTAGGCCAGGAACCTGACGTTGACACTGATGTAGAGCACTGAGCTGATCCTTTCTGGCTATGACATAAGTGGGTCTCATACAAATGTTTTGAAGAAACAAAGATGAAGACAACAAAATTAATCAAAATGACACTGATAAAATGCACTGTATGAAATGGTGCCCCATTGCACTAAAAAAACCCCGAGCTCCTTCAAAGTACTTAAGAAAAACTCAAGGTAACAGTATTTAACGAATTTAATTTGGTTTTAGTGCTTAAATAATTGTGAACAAATAAATATGAAAAGCACATCTCACCTCCTGAGATTTTATGGTGTCATCATCGTTCTGCTCTGGCTTTTCACCAGTAGTTTCACTGCTGCTATATTCATCTGTAGAAAAGGAAGAGCTTTGTCCACTGCTAGTGACCACGGTCAGCCTTCCCCATCTTTACCCAAGTGACCTACATAGCTGCAGCCACACATGAACACACACTCCATTTTCATGTTTCTACCATCAAAATTAGTAAGCCTGAGTTGGGGTGACTAGTAAACAGCACATTTTGGGTATAGCAGGATCCAAATTAAAAATGATCCCTAATCTTAAGCATGAGGCACTTTATTATACAGGGAAAGTAAATGAGCAGAATAGATGTTTCGGTTGTTGAGAGATACGATGGCTGCTTTGAAGGTTCAGTCAATTTACCTAAGCAGATGTTTTACTCACCTTTTTCTTCCATGACCCTGGAGGCAGTGCTATTTGTCTCAGAACTGGTTTTAGATAATTCTTCCAAATCTCTGGAGTTCTCTTCCTATAGAGAAGTTGAAAAAGACCAGAAGCTTCTTCAAACTGAAGCCTTCATCCATTCATCCTCCCCACCCAAGTATGCCTTTCTATTTCAAAAAAACTCCCTCTTTTTTAGGATAGTCTTTTGGAAAATGTTTTTGAAATGTAACTATTATTGCTGCTAGTGAGACTATTAAAAAAAAAAACATTCTGAGAACAGAAAAGCATGAGATAAGGTTCAAGTATAAAATATCAAGGCCATTTTCTTTCCTGCAAAATAGAAATTGCTCTTCTCCTCCCTCCGCTTGGATTTTGTCTTTTTAAGACAAACTCCAAAGGAAAAATGGACAGATATTGGCAACAGATATTCATCTTTGTGGGGTGATGGAGGGGGCAGATGTGGGGAAGCAATAATTTGGGAGGTGCCAAAGGGAATTTATGGGTATCCAGATGGGCTGAATTGGAGCAGTGATCGTTCAGCAATTAAATTATCCCCCCGTAGTAGCAAGAAAGTTCTCAGCATGAAATGCCAAATTGTTTATACTATAATACTAATACAGTATATAAACAAAAATATATAAAGTAGAATAAGATCAAGATTAAATAGGCAACTAAAGTAAGCATTAATTTTACTTTAATGGCCCATTATAAACAACTGTAAATCCACATTTCCATTAATTTTAATTTTACTTATTTTTGAGTAGAAATATATTCTCGTGGTTCAAAATTTAAAGGGATCTATAATGAAATGCCCTCACCCCCGACTTCCCTACTTGGAAGAATTCAATGTCATTGGGTTTTGATATAGCCTTTCAGGGACTGGAAGGGGATGGATATAAAAGCAAATCCACATTTCACACAGTCTTCTGAAACACTGGAATTTCTGGCCCACTTCATGTCAGATATGATTAGATCTTCATTCTTTTTTACCTAACAATGAGGATGACACAGAGCTTCTGTTACTTCCTAGTAAAAGAAGTGTCAGTTCAGCCATTTCTCTTGTTATTTGTTTGTATCTGGATTACAAATACTCTCTGTGTCTTATGGGGTTTTTTGTTGTGGTTATTTTTGCAGAAATCTCAAACCAGTGTCTGTTTTGGGAGGGTCAGTTCAATTAAAACAAGGTAAACAAACTCTGCAAATTCATTTAGTTGAGCATCTGTAAGCTATTAAGTCATAAAATGCTGAAAGTGAACAAATAAGTGAGGGTCTCAATGTCAAGTCCTCTGTGTTGTGGGACTCCCAGCTTCCCTTAAGGTACTCTGACAGTACTACATAACTAGGTCCAAGACGTGCGATTACAATATAAGACTAACAGGTGACGTCAGAGGAGAGCTCACTTTCAGTGATAGCATCAGGGCCAATCTACACAGTAAATATTAGTAGAGATTAATTTTTAAGATTTTTAGATAAAAGGCATATATAAATGGTGGTTCTACCATTTCTTCTCACATTCTGAGGGCTTGTGGTACCTTGAGAGAGTGCTAATTTAGAGGATGGAAGGTCCACTCACTTGGGAAAGCCAAGGAGAAACCTATTTGCTCTGACCTTATCAACACATCAACATTGAGGCTTCACTGAGACCCTCATGCTGCACTGCCATTTTCATCGCAGGACCTCTTCAAGTGCTCTGTGTGTGTGTGTGTGTGTGTGTGTGTGTGTGTGTGAGAGAGAGAGAGAGTGTGAGAGAGAATGTGTGTGTGAGAGGGAGCGAGGCAGCACGTGTGTGACGCCGGGGGGAGGGAGAGAGAGAGAGAAAGAGAGAGAGAGAGAGAGAGAGAGTGAGAGTGTGAGTGTGAGTGTGTGTGTGTGTGTGTGTGTGTGTGTGTGTGTGTGTGTGTGTTGGAGCGGGTTGAAGTGTTTGAGGTCTTCTCCCTCATTTCAGCCAGAACATCTACACTTATATCTGTTTCATATAGTGGGGGCTGAAGATGCCCTGCACAAAAGTCTTCAAACCACTGGATGAACTGCATTTCTGTTTCTGAATTGGCTCTTTCAGAACCAACGCTTGGTCCTGTAAGCACTTAATCAGATCCTGATGACATGCATGCAACTCACTTTTTATTTCCTGCTTTTATTTTTCCAGTGCCTAGAATTTTTTCACTTACTCAATTTTGGTCTTCTTTTGGTCTTCCTATACACATTTCAGAATAATGACTTTATTGCTTTTATAAAATGGTACATATTTACTACACAGAAAACTTTAACAGAAATGATGAAATCACTCCCAATTTACTGTCCAAAAATTACTAATATTAAGATGACATCAAATAAATGCTATTGCAGACAGCTTTCATGTAAGAAAGGATTCTTTTGTAGTAACTGAAAATACCATGTCTATAAAACTGCTTAATGAAAATAGTTACATTAGATTTTATTTAAATTTAACATTAAAAAATCATGAAATTTAAGAGAAAATAAAACAATACCCCTTCAATCTACTTTTCTTCAAATTTAGAAGGATCGTCTCAGGATTTTTGATTTTGGACAGGGCAGGGTGAGACATAGCTTAAGAGCCTGTTTCTTCCTTTGGTCACAACCAACTAAAATTCATGACAATATGCCACTTTCCCTCTTAGGTTATTAAATCTTTTCCTACTTTTTATTTAGTTCTTCGGTTACTGGGGGAAAAAAGAGACCAAAGTCTGGTTTTAGAGAACTGGAAATCAGTTCTCTAAATTAGGGAAAGAGAGAGGAAAAGAGGGAACTAGTTTAGACAGACAATGAGAAATTTTAGAGTACTGAGTCTCAGAAATGGAAGAACACCCAAGAAGTATCTAGTAGGGAATGAAAAAATCTGGGCCTACAACAAAAGAGACAGCAGAGCACAAATAAAAATTTGTGAGGAGGTTCTGTGAGTCATAAGATGAAAATAAGACCACAGGAAAAAAGGCAATGGGTAAGGCCAATCCTTATAGTACCCAGATTTTAAAGGTAGGAGGTGATATGGTTTGGCTGCGACCCCACTCAAATCTCATTTTGAATTACAGGTCCCATCATCCCCACTTGTAGTGGGAAGGATGCAGTGGGAGGTAATTGAATCGGGGGGCAGGTTTGTCCTGTGCTGTTCTCCTGACAGTGAATAACTCTCATGAGATCTGATGCTTTTATAAAGAGGAGTTCCCCTGCACATGCCCTCTTGCCTGTTGTTATGTTAAGATGTGACTTTGCTCCTCCTTTGCCTTCCACCATGATTGTGAGGCCTCCCCAGCCATGTGGAACTGTGAGTCAATTAAACCTCTTTCCTTTATAAATTACCCAGTCTCAGGTATGTCTTTATTAGCAGCATGAGAACAGACTAATACAGGAGGTAAGCTAGAGAGTAAAGTACTAATATTTAAATATATGTGACTGTATTTCAGTATTTTGGTGCAAGTATATCTGTGATAAAGCACATTCTACTTTGGAAGAAAACATTTAGACACCTTAAGAAATCAATACTACTGAACAAAAACCTAAGCAATGTTATATTTAAATTGTAATAAGACAATCTTGCAGTTTAAGAATTATAAAGTGCAACATTTGATTTTGGGGAGAAGACTAAAAATATACACCTTTTATAATAAAGTGATTATTATTAGAGACATATAAAGGGGGATACTAAAATGAAAAAATATTATAATAAGTATTCACAATGCTGTAATTAGGCCTCCCTACCCCCACCCAAAACTTTAATATGTGGAAAAAATACCTTTGTGTCATGTGGCTCAGTTTCAGAACACTGCCTTTGTGCTGTTTCTATTCTGGAATCCAGGACATCTGGATTATCATCTGTAAATCAGTTTAGACAGAATCACAAATGAACAAAAGCTAAATGAAAAATGAAATACATAGTTCTATTTTAAGACTGTTTGAGCCTTCTTTCTTAGGCCTGTGATACAGAGAAGCCAAAAGTTACTCTATATTTATAATATCATGTGATATGAGCACTGAACACTTGCCTTTTGCCCTGGCAAAGTAAAAATAAAACAAAATACAAAAATCCCCATATGGTCACATGACACCAATGAAGTAGTGGGTTCTGTGGGAAGGGCTTAGTGTATAGTTTCCAGAGATACTTTAACTTTCTAAATGAGTTACCACGTAAGAGGTATAGCATAGTAATTGAGACCATGGGCTTTGGAATCAGATTTATGTGGTGAAGATAAAATCGTCATGTTTCAGAACCTTAATCTCTTTATTTATAAGATGACAACAACACCTAACTTACAAGTTTATTGTAAAGATTAAATGGGAATGTGTATAATGTACCATAGATAGTACCTGAATACATCAGGAACTCATTAAATTGCTACCAAATAATATAAAACATAAATATTTCATTCTTCACTCTTCATTCTTTCTCATGTAGTCATTCAATAAGTATTGAACTTCTCCTTTATGTCAAGTATTAAAGGTCAGTGCACTGTTCAACATGATAGTCACTAACCACAAGTGGCTACTGAAATACAAAATAATTTAAAAACAATTAAAAATTCAGTCTTTTGTTTCCACTGACCACTCTCAAGTGCTCAACAGTGACATGTGGCTAGTAGCTTCTGTATTAGACAAAATGAATGTACAACACTTCTATTACTGTTGTTCTACTAGAGGGCACCATTACAGACCATGAGAAAATCAATAGTATGAAGCACAGAAGGGGTGTTAGAGGCACTTTGGGACTAAAGTGCTTCACTAGCTCTGTAGGGCATCTGCTTATGATACAAAATACAGACTGCAGTGGCACCTGGCTGGGCCCCGGGGTGTGGTTCCAGAGAGAGTCTATCTTTGAGATCCAGGGGTTGGGTCTTCTGCAGGAAACAATCTAGTTTCTAGACTGAGGTCCAGAAAGGACCCTGGAGGTATCAAGCCAGTCTAGAAACAAATTAGCCTCAAGACTTGTGAAGTAGACAGTTACTATCCTCAAAAATTCTCTCTGTTTTTGGCTCACTCTTTTGGATATAAAAAAATATGATTTTTCACAGATGTCTAAAACAGAAACATATATAAATACCCAGTTCATCTTCTGAAGAGAGATAATGCTTCTTTCTTTTTCTTTTAGGCATATGCCTTTCTTCCTCTTCAACCTGGAATTAAGAATGACTAGATCAAAGGCCATAGAATCTTGATTCAAATAAACTGAAATGGGGGCACACTGTATTAGTTTCTAACCTTGGGAATAAGTTGAGATACACATTTTAAAAAAATCTAGAACACTTGGCCGGGTGCGGTGGTTCACGCCTGTAATCCCAGCACTTTGGGAGGCCGAGGCGGGTGGATCACGAGGTCAGGAGATCAAGACCATCCTAGCCAACATGGTGAAAAACCATCTCTACTAAAAATAGAGAAAAAAATTAGCCAGGCATGGTGGTGGGTGCCTGTAGTCCCAGCTACTTGGAGGCTGAGGCAGGAGAATGGTGTGAACCCGGGAGGCGGAGCTTGCAGTGAGCAGCGTTCATGCCACTGCACTCCAGCCTGGGCGACAGAGCAAGACTCCATCTCAAAAAAAAAAAAAAAAAAAAAAAATCTAGAACACTTGATATTTAGATTTGGATTAGACTAATTTTGTAAGCTTTAGTCTTTTTTCTGGGTTTGAATGTAAATTCATACAAAACATGCTATTTCTAGCTACATACTGTATTTCAATAATTCTAAAACACATGTTTAAAAAATTATTTATCATTTCACTATCTCTGAAGTCAAGCTATATATATCTTACAACTGATGGCATGTCATAATTAGTAGTATTTTTTCTGCTTAGTGGCTGATTAAACGTGGACTTCTTACGGTTGATGAAAGGTGCATGAAAAACCATTCTGACTATACAACATGGGCACTTCCAGACAGTCCTGAGAACTGCTATTTGCCTAAACATTGAAAGGGCATATACAGGTAAAAGTGACATGTGGAACTCTCAGTATACCCATTAATATTTAATTTATACAAAGAAGTAAAGCCTTCCTAAAGCCCTTCTTTGTGCACAGTGAAAATATTATGTATAAAATATCAAACACTTGAGTTTATTAAAACGCACCTCTTTAGGATCTGCCTCAACACTGTGACTGCTTATGGCTTCTGCGTTGTCTTTTCTATCACTGGATATCTCTGAGTAATAAATACAAAAAAGAAAAAAAAATCTTAAATCTTTTTATATTCCAATACTTATTGTAGGTGTGTGTTAGGGGGCTGGGAGAAAACTGAGTGAGTAACTTTACTGAGTACCAGTACAAGGCATTATGGTAGATAGTTCACAAATGATTTTTGATGGGATCCTCCACACAACTCCGTCAGTTAAGTTCTCTTTCTTCCTCCACTTGTAGATGTGAGGGAACGGGGTTCAAGGAGGTCAGTAACATGTCGGGGGTAACAACACTGGACTTTACACAGAAGACTTCAAGGCCCTTCCCCCTACTTTGTGTAGCAACACAGTATTAAGAAGCATCAATGAAAACAATGAATCACTGCATCATAATCATCAGGCTAACAAACATTCACCAGTCAAACAATACCAAATACAGGAGATGCTATAGAGTGACAACTGGTACACTACTTGGGGTCAATTTAGCACATGCAGTAAAGCTGAAGAGGTGCCTATAACTGAGCAATTCCATACCCAGAAATATAAGTACACTACATATACACTGGGAAAGGTAGGAGAACATACACAGTAGCACTCTTTGTAATTGGGAAAAGCTTCAAAATACCTACATGTGCAAAATAATGTACAAATGAAGCAAAAAATACTAACTCCGGTATATTCGAAAGCAATGAAAATAATTAGAGTTAATACAAATCAACAGAACAAAATCTCAAACTGCTGAATGAGCAAATAACGTGGGGAGGGTTTATGTAATGTGAGACCACATATTTATCTAACGAAGGCAACATATGTTACATGTTGTTTATGGACCTATATATAACTAATGCATAATAGTGGTTCCTTCTGGAGTGGGATTAAAGGGAAAGAGATTGGGATTGGGAAGGGGTAAATGGGGATTCCACCATAATATTTTTTAAAAGGTATGTGAAGCAAATATACTAAATTGTAAGATAGGGCAAAACAAAGTTGGGGGCACATGGGTGTTTATTACCACTTTACTTTTGTTTGAAATATGGTATATGTTATAAAAATAACTATATAAGTAAATAAGCCTCTTTTCCCACTCTTACAATAGAAAATTAACAAAATTAGTAAGCATCAAGAAAATTCTATGTTCTGTTTGAGAAGGGAATTATCTGTCCAGAGTTGGCAGCCTACACAGGTTGTATGGCCACCAGACCTCACCCCTGGGAGAAGACCCACAAAAATGTGACATCCTTGATATGCCACCATCCTAAACTGTCTGTCGGAAGTTAACACATTTCACAGTTGGGTACTTGTAATCCACAGGGGACTATGTGTTTTGTATTCATGTTGGATTGAGTCAACTGTGAGATTAATGGCAAAGTTCTAGTAGCTATTTAAAGTGAGACATCACTTTTAAGCTCTATGGCTTGGAAGAAGTCACCTGGTCTAAGACTCGTTTTCCTCAACTACAGGAGTGATGCTGTTAACTATCACTTTACTGAATTACTATGAATTAAATGAGAGAAAAATATGTAAAATAATTAACACAAGGCCTGGTATACAGACCACACTCAATAAATGGCAACTATAATTAATATTAAATCTATGGCTATGAAATTCATTAACTTACCTCCTTTGTTATAAGATTTGCTATGAATTTCTTCATTTGTTCTGAAGTCTGAATTTTCAACCTAAATATATAATATAAAAGATATTTATGGATAGTCTCACAAAAAATTTAAAGGCTAAAAGAGAGAGAGAGGAGAGAAGGTAATTTACATAACCTGGCTATTTGTACAAATGCCAAAAGGAATTGGGGTACATATTCTTTTTAATTTCACCCAGAAGCTCAGAAGCATGCAGCATCTTCTTTTTGAAAAGGTTTCAGTTTAACAAATTATTGTGCTTATTCTTCCTGTCCTTAAAGCAGCCAATGGCAAAAGAGTAAGAATAAATAAGAGAAATATCCTATAATATCCTAAGTCCTGGTCACAGGCTTTTGTACACATTTGGAAAGGACATTTATGCTCGACTGGGGAAAAGATAGCTGTTGGTGGACTCGGGGGACTGAGGTAGGATGGAGAACATGCCACCTGGCTCGGTAAGCTTCAACTCCATTTAAAGTCTTTTTAACTTTTAAAATTTATTTTATTAAAAAAAAAATTATTTTTAGAGACAGGGTCTTGCTACGTTGCCCAGGTTGGACCCAAACTCCTGGGCTCAAGTGATCCTCCCACCTCAACTTCCTCAGTAGCTGGGACTACAGGCCATGCCACTGTGCCCAGTCAAAATATTTTTAACTCTTGGATGGCAAACTTGAACCACACCAAGTGGTGCTTTTCTCTTTCTTCTTATTCAGCATATGGTGTATGAATTTCTAGCTACAAAATAGGGTGGTTGATGAGGAAGTACTCTGATTCCACGGTTCACTGATAGTACCCCAATTCCTCTAGGGGCATTGGAAAGAATGCAGTTGTCTGCACATTTGGAAACATTTTATAAAATGTTCACTCCTGGTACAATACGAGGTTCCTTATAAATACATTAAGACAGAAAGCCCAAAAGAAGACTCTTTCAAGAATGAAAGGGATTATGAGAGCCACATCTGGGAAAAAAAATACAGACACATAGCAGTTACAGGTTAGTATGTTGAGAAAAGTTGTCTAAAAACATGAAGTGAAATTTAATTCTCAAACTAAAATCTATTTTGTCTATAGCACCAGGATGATTTAAGACATCAAAATCCAATTTTCAATCCTGTTATAATAATAAACAATAGAAAGTTCAGAGTTCTTCGTCAGTGAGTATAGGTGTACGTGGAAAAGAGCTAGTGAAAGATGCTGTCAGGATGCTGAACTCAAATGAAGAGTACATTACCAAATGCCTCCTGGCTCCTACAGAAGTATACACGTAACCCCTCCAGATGGCTCCTCCTCAATAGCTCTCCAAAAAATAAAAAAAAAATCCAATAACCACAAAAATCAAAATCATTACAGTGACTTACATTTAGTGATTCATTCACCAACAAAGGCTCCTTCTGGAGTTCAGCTGTTCAAAAACAAAAATGAGATGTAAAGAAACTGAGTATTGTTTCTGAAATGTAGAGAAATAAATCTGAAGACTTTTAGGATGGGGAACCTATCCTATGTCACCAAGTGGCTTAGTTGCCTTCATAAATTATAACATTCTGACCACTTATTTCCCACAATCAATCCATGTTGTACTACCAGAAAATACTACCAGAAAAAGACAACAGAAATTAATGTTGACTGCATTTTTATAGTAATAGCAGTGGTATATTAAATCGCTACGGTGATTTAACTATGTTGGTGATCTGAAGCTTAGAAAAAAAGTAAAAGATCTTAATGTAGCTGTTAAGCTGCAGTGTAACACTGGTTCATTTAAAATAATAGCGTCAAATGAAAAGTTAGATCCTATCCCCTCAAACAGCAATGGTCTGTTTATATTCTTTGGAAACATGAAGTACAAAGTCTACTGTTTCTACTCAACAATGACAGAACACACATTTTTCTTTTAAACAACTTCCTTTTACGTAAGTAGATCTCTTACTGAACTGTACCTAAACACAGTAAAGCTATCTGAAATATAGCTGTGGGAACAATGGACTTCAGAATCCAAAAATGTTAGCTTCTTGACAATTAACAAATGAGACGTTAATTATTTGTAGTATAAAACACCCATGCACATTTTAACTAATGTATCTGTCCAAGTTTTGAATAGATTAGTCATCTTCAGGGTTTTAACATGCCAGCATAAATGACTTACTAAGTCTTGGTGTGGTCTTCCAGGACTGGCTGACACTTCTTACAAGGCTTCGAGACCCTTTCAGATGGTTTTGTGTAAGAAGGTCCTCAACTGCTCCCACTCCCCAAACCTCCCCAGATAAGTCATGGGTGAGATTTATATGCACTATTCACTTAATCTGAATCACTCCACATCTACTGCCCTTCTCTTTGCCTTGTACACCTAATGCAAACCTACTCATTACTCAATATTTAGCCCCAAATGAGTAACAAGTACTTATAAAAATTCAAAATGTATACAGGTTAAGCATCCCAAATTAAAAAATGAGAACTCTGAAATGCTCCAAAAATCTGAAATTCTTTGAGTGCCAACATGACTATCAAAGGAAAGGCTCGCTGGAACTTTCAGACTGAATTTTTAGATATGGGATGCTCAATGAGGTGTAACGCACATATTTCTAAATCCTAAGAAATCTGAAATTCTAAATACTTCTGATCCAAACCTTTTGGATTAGGGATACTCAACCTGCATATTCTTTGACCCTCCCTCCCCCAATCCAATTTTATGAAAATACCTGGTAAAACACATGTAGTGATATGCATTATGGAAGTTTGTTGCAGCCCTGTAACAGTAGAAACCCCGAGACTACTAAAATATCTAAAACTGGTATTAGGGACGATTATTTAGCTATTAAAACAAAGAAGTGGATCTGTATATGCTGATAAAGTAATGATGGGTGCCTGCAATATATGGTCGAGTGAAAAAAAATTGTAGAACAATATAATTTTATTGTACTGAAGGTGGTTACTCATAGGGAGTGGGAAACATTTTATGCATTTCTGTATATCTTACTTTCTATAATTAAAGGAGGGGGTGAAGGAAGAGACTGATTGAGCCAACACAAGTCTTCCCTGAGGTCTTACATCAGGGAAGCTGACTCCCACAGTCAAGTAAGTATCTTTATTATAGTACCTTATTTGCAGGTTGATTTCAGTGAATGACTTATTTCCATCTGTCATTTCCATGTTGATTTCCCTAGTACTCACAGGTAGCAGACTTGATGTTTGTCAGGGAAATAATTTAAAGAGCCAATCCAACTACAGTAGACATTACAGTTGCCCTCCTGGCACCTTTCCCAAGAGCCCAAACTGTGGTCTGGAATACCAAGTGGATCCAGGAACACAGCACCTGACTTAAGTCAACTAGTAAGCTACATTCCTCTGGTCACAGTAATTAGCTTACAACCAAAATCACCCTGACTGTTTATTCCACTTGACTTGCATGGACATTTTAACATTGTGGAAAAAAATGGAGGACCGGCTTAAATTTGGTCACATACTCTATAGTTCCTAGTACTTAAAAAAAATATTGTGGGAATCAGAAGAAAATACGCAATCATGTTTGCAATACAAATTAGAAATAATTCCTCACTGTCACAGTTCTTCTCATTTCCATTTCCTTAAGCCAGTATGGTCCAGCCTCTATGGGGAATTCCTGAGGCTTTCCGTCAAGGAATTCACAAGGGCCAAACTAACATTATTTGTTTTACAGACTCATGAGTGCTCAATGGAATTTTCCACAGGCCAAGATGTACCCATAATTATTTGAAAAGGCTACTAAAACCCAACCATTGGCTGGGTGCGGTGGCTCACGCCTGTAATCCCAGCACTTTGGGAGGCCAAGGCGGGCGGATCACAAGGTCAGGAGATCGAGACCCATCCTGGCCAATATGGTGAAACCCCGTCTCTGCTAAAAATACAAAAATTAGCTGGGCATGGTGGTGTGTGCCTGCAATCCCAGCTACTCAGGAGGCTGAGGCAAGAGAATAGCTTGAACCAGAGAGTCGGAGGTTGCAGTGAGCCGAGATTGCGCCACTGTACTCCAACCTGGCAACAGAGTGAGACTCCGTCTCAAACAAAACAAAAAACAAAACAAAACTAAACTAAACTAAAACAAAACAAAATAAAAACAAAAACCCAACCATCTATCTGCAATGTTGGATTTTCTTCATTTACTTTAACCAAAACAATAAATAGCAACAGGACTGAATGTGAAAACAGATATGAGAAACTGCTGTTTTTTATTAAGCCAGACTTAAAGGGATTTGCAAAAATGCAAAACAAGGTCACTTTTATCACTTAATTGTGTTGTTTTGGAAAATCTAGCTATTTTTCATGAAAATAGAGTTGTTAACTTATAGTGAGTTAATTATATTGAATTAATAGTGACTTAATATTTACTTTTCTCAATTTTAATTTCTTATTTGGCAAATGTCAACAGGTATAAGCCATATAACAAAATCTCTTTGGGGTTGTCGCTAATTTTTCAGTAAGTTTTGGTCCTTGAGACCAAAACATTTAAGAGCTCCTGCCTTTATCCTTTCTGATACTGAGGCTCTCCCTTAAAATCTGTAGTCCACAATGAAGAATGTTGCACAGAGAGACTGAGAAGAGGTTATATAAGCTGAGAGTAGTTTCTGTGCAGCCACTGGGGCAAAAGCCTGAGCAAGAGACAAGAGCAAATGGTGTAAAGTGGGTCCTTAGGCTCAGACTAGCCTTGTGGAAGTGAGCTGCAATAGTGTCTGGAGACAGGCAGGGGTATGGAGAAACACTGCTGGGATAGAGCAAGTGTTTGCTCCAAAACAACTTTCGTTTTGCATTATTATTTGGAGGTAATCAGATTTAAACAATTACCCTACGTAATGTTGATTGACATTTCATGAGGAAAAGTGTATGTTAAAAATAAGATAGTAAAGAATTCTCCCTAATCTATTTTAAAAAGTGAGAGGCAAATTAATATAGACTGTATGTTATTATGCATCAACTATTGATTTTTAGAAAGGTAAAACCGCATGCAAGGCAAAAACAAAAACAATGTCGACAACCACTCTAAGAAGCTCACCTATCCCACTTGGCTTTCCCCCACACAGACTTTCTGGTGGTGCCAGAATTTCACGATTTTTCTCTTCCTCTGAAGGCACATAAGCCTAAAAAATCCAAAGCACCGTAAAAAATAAGTTAACCGGGGTTTTTACAAGAAGACTAACCTCAAGTGAATTAAACAAAAAACCCTAGCATCCTGAAACAATATAAAAGCCTACTTTTAAGAGTACACAAAACTTAAAAATAAATACATCAAACTTTAAAAACCAAGCAAGTAAAAAATCAATTTAATTTTGTATTTCATCCATCAATGGGTCTTCTATTGCTTTAAAGGTAAAACCCCCAACTCAGCACACCACACAAGACTCTTCCTGATGGGCTCCCACTGCCTTCCAGGCTTAAGTCTCACCACAGCTCACCGTGAACCACTGCAGTGCCTGAGACACACCACGTGCCCTCCTGTCTCTGAGTCTAGAACACAACATTCTCTTTGCTTGGAAGGCTCTTTCTTTCTCTTCTGGGAAATTTCCACTCTACTTTCAAAATTCTATTTCAGTGTCCTCCTTGCAAGCCCTCCTGTCTACCTGCCCCTTGCTCCTATTGGGCAAGTTGTGTTTCCTCTGTGGTGTTCATAACCCCCATGTTCACTGCCGTCTTGTCACATATACTTGGATGGTGCCTTGAGATCAGGCTAGAAAGAGGATATGGAGACTAAACTGTGTAAGCACCAAAGCCATGCTTTAAAAAAAAAAAAAAAAAGCAGATTTTATTCTAAGCATGATGGGAAGCCACCACAAATTTTAAGCAGAGCTATGACAGGGCCTAAGTTATGTTTCTAAAGACTACCTGCAGTGTGAATCACACTGGAGGAGGGTGGAGCAAAATAAGCCTAATGGAGAGGCTACTGAAGTAGTGGCTTAGCCTAAGGTGGTGACTGTAGAAACAGAAATAGATGGACTCATGTTATATTCTGGAAATGGAACCTGTAAGAAATGGCGATAAATAAAATGTGGGATGACGGAGAAACTTATGGTGACTCTTGTGTTTCTGGCTTGAGTAAATGGAACTGATGATGGCACTATTTACTAAGATTACTGAGGTTCTTAACTTTCTCCCCCACAGGATATGACAATAGCACCACTAAGTGTCATAAGTACAATGAGAACAGGAGCTATATATCACATAAGTATAAATATGTGTATATGTGATGATAATCACTTACAGTTCAGCACAGCTGAATTATAAGCCATACCTCCATTTTCAAGTTGGCTTTCAGTTCCAATCCTCCCAAAACATTCAATGGAGACTCTTCATTGCCTAATAAAATTCAAGCCATTTAGTACAATTTAAGAATTTGCTTGCAAAATACATCTGGGGTCAAAAGTAATGGAATGTGGTTATCTGACATGCCGTGCCACCTTCCTTCTCTGGTTTATTTTGCTGTCAGTAGAAAATGACCAAAAGGAATATGTTGTATAAAAAGAATCTGGATGAAAGGCAGGGATTACGTGCTCATTTTGGGTGAGTGAAATTCTTGTTTGCACAGTAAGATAACTGCCCAGAAAGAATGACAAAAGTATTATCTGTGGAGACATCTTCATTTCCAAGTATTTTTCTGCAGCGATCTCCATCAAGTTTGTCCTTAAAAATATTCTGAGTCACTAAGGTCTATTCTCAGTACAGGTGATTTAGTAACAGATTCACTTTACTTGCTTCACATTGAACACAAATACTGAACATAAAGTTAAACTGTGAGGTAGACAAAAAGAAAATAAAATTTTGTCAGGTGGAGAGATTCTACTCTGGTCTTGCCTCTTTCCTATATCCTTCTGTAGATTGTGTAGAATCTTCTGTAGAAACCCTTCTATTTTCACTTCTTCAGGAAAAAAAGAGGGATGAGTAATTGTAGCAATGATTGAGTCATAAAAACTTCTGAAGCATTCAATTTACTCTAGGCTAAATTCAACAGAAACTTGTAAAGTTACTTGTTTCAACCCTTGGAGCATTTCTTAAACTCTCCTAAGTCTCTATAATGAACAAGACTAAATCTATTGGCCTCAGTTTCCTGAGACTGGGTTAGCTGATGGCTAAGGTCTGTTTCAGTTAAAAGTCCAGGATGCTACAATTTATACAGTCAGAGTGGAAAAGAATTCCTCTGCCCCTTCAAGTCCAGCACATAAGGACCCTTTGGTTCTCACAGCATCCTATGCTTAATACCATTCTAGGCAACTGTCACGCTTTAAAGTGTCACTGTCCACTTAAAGTATCTGAAGTTGGATGGTGTAAGGCATGACTGATATAATATCCTTGAAAGTCATTAACTATTTCTAACAGACCAGCACTGTCCAAAATCTATCAGCAGGGAAAAATGTTTCCTTTCACTTTCAAATATATTCTAAACTAGAAACTCATTTCACCTGAAAAATAGGCTCAGTTAAAAAGAATAATGTGCTCCCTTGATTCAAAGGAACCAGCAGACTGAACAAATACATACTGCAAACCTCTAATCAGATGAGGGTTGGAATCATGTTTGCCTTTGTATTGTGATCCCATCTTATTATCCCCATTTTATACAAGAAATGGAGGCTCGGAAGCTTTTTTTCTTCTAAAAGTCACCCGAGGACCATGAACGCTATTTAAATTTTCTGACCGTATTTCCTCATTTGTAAAATGAGGGTGGTAAAAAATATATATATTGCTTTCATTGGGTTGTGGTAGGGTACTCTTCCTTTTGATTGACAAGAAACCTGTAGGTCAAAGAGGTTTAGTAAGTTGCAGCAGTCATGTAAATAACATGTGGACTTCCCATGCCTCAGCCTCCTGCTTTTTCTCTCCCCACACATGAGAAATGGGCCAAAGGTTTTAAACTTTTAAACACAAGTACCTTTTAGAGAAGTTTGACCTTCAAGTTTGATGAGTTATTTTGCAACATTATGATATGAGAAAAAAATTTATAGATATTTCATCTTTCTGGAACCAAAACCATCTTTTGGAAGACTGTCCTAAACGCACTCTGTTGTACAATCATCCTTGTAAAATGTTAAAATTTGCAATTAGGTACAGATTCTCACCTATGTCACACACATTTTCTTCAGAAGACACAGTAACCATTACGTCTCCTTCCTCAGGGAATGATTTCCTTGTGCTGTTACCATCTCCTGTTTTCTCAGCAGATGCTTGATCAGTCCATTTGCCACTATAATCACTCCTTACAGTCAAGTCCTGCTCACATTTAGGAGCTAACAGAGCTACACTGTAGGTAGCTGGAAGGATCATTGTGTGGGAAGGAGCAATTTTTGATTCTTGGCCAGTAATACATTTGGTGGTACCAGTTTTCAAGCTGTCTTCAGGCCCCTGTTGCTCAGGAGGAAGAAAGGAATGCTCAGCCGCTGTGCCTTGGACAGGTGGCATGTCATCAGCTTTTATAGCACCGGTATTTACTGCTGCCAAATAGTGAACATTGACAGAGGGATCCTTAACCGTCTGCCCAGACGTCTGTTCTGGTCCTCTCAGGTGGGCAGGTGAGTTAGCATTCCCCTCTAAGCCCCTTCCTGCTGAATAACTTGCTGTGCTACTGCCCCCTGCTGTCCCTGTCTCTGGGCTCTTATCTTCTTTCTGAAGGGAGTTCAACAATACATTCTTCTCTTCTGCATTTATGAGGTGTAAAGTGCTCTCTTGCTCTCCTCTTCCTACAAATGGTCCTACTTCGGGGCACTCCTTGCCATACTTCTCTTCATTTTCTGCACAAACAGCACTTGGATGGCCTTGCCCTGCAGAGGGTTTGTGGACTGATGGCAAGTTGTGCCCCTCCTCAGTGCTCACGGTCAACACGGGACCCGGTTCTTTGCCTTCCCTGACTGGCCCAGGACACCTACAGTTATTCTCAGCAATTAGGCTGGGCATGGGTACCTTGTGCTTGCTCACTTCTGTGGCTGACAGGTCACCATTTCCTTCTGGGTTGTCTGCAGTCAGCTGGTTCTCTTCATGTCTGTCGATGCTGGCAGAAATTGGCACACATTCTGCTGTGCTGGTGGAGATGATGGCAGCATCGCTCAAGTCTTCCACTCTTGTGATGGTCAGCCGATCTTCATCCTGGAGGACAGCACCAATCATGACTGCTTCACACCCTTCAGAGGTGCTTGTGGAAATCATGGCAGTGTCACCCATCTCCTCTGCTGGTGTGACTGAGGCGTGGCCTTCCTCCTGAGGGACAGCACTGGACACTGGGCCCTCACAGTCTTCCACCGAGCTCGTGGAGATGATGGCACTCCCGTCTTTTTCTTCCATGACTGTACCAGCTCGCTCATTTTCACTTTCAACAACTACACCGGAAACAGAAGCCTCACATTCTTCTGCTATGCTAGTGGAAATGAGAGCACATTCATCCTTCTCCTCCTTGCTGGTTGAGGCAAGAGGACTTTCAGCTTCTGGGGATGCACTGGGCATAGGCCCCTCAAAGTCAGCGGTGCTTATCAAGACTGGACCTGTAGCCCTTTCTTCCACTGCTGCAGCAACTGGCTGGAGACTTTCAGCACACTTGATGGTTGTTGCACTGGAGATAGGCACTTCAAATTCTTCCCCTATGCTTGTGGAAATCATGGCACACTCATCTTTCTCTTCATTTCTACTGACAGTGAGTTGGCTGTTATCTCCTGAGACTGCACTGGGCATGGGGGCTTCAAATTCTTCTGTGTTTACTCTGGTACCTTCCATGTTTTCTTCAGTTCTCAGAGCATTTGAGTGACCTCCTTCCACATCTGTAATTGCGCTTACCTGAGGGGTGTAATCATTTGTGGTACTGGTGGAAATCATCAAGCCTTTGCGTTGATCTTTACCCCCAGCTAAGCTATTCTGGTTGGTAATATCATCACTGGCTGTAGTTGCCATGAGGCCATCACACTCTTCATTTTCTACAGAGGTGATGATGTCCTCATCTTCTTTTTCACTTGGTGATGTGTGGGCAACTTCACATTCTGGGACTTCACCAGATATAAGAATATCGTAACTACCCCCCACAAGGCCAGTGGAAATAGTGGTATCTTCAACTTTTTCGAGCTGACTGTCACTTTGATCAGATGCAGCACTAGTCATAGGACCCTCACAACCTCCTGGAACTGGTGTCACTTCATCCTTTCCTGAGACTGCACTGGTCACACTGCTTTCTACAATCCCTTTTGCACTGGAGCAGATATCTGTGTCTTTACTTTCTTTCTCTGTGCCACTCATGCTGTCAACATTATTTTCATTTGCATTCATGATGGCAGCTCCAGCCTCAGCTTCCACATGCTCTAGCACAGTACCAATCTGACTGTCCCCTTCTGCACTTTCACAAATCAATACCCCTTCACTTTCTTCTCCTAACCCTGTACAAGTTGAAGCATGCCCAATTTCATTTCCTCTTCCAGTACTAGTCACAACACCCTCCCCTTCCTCGTCTTCCTCTTTTGCGCCTGTGCTAGTCACAATGCCTTCATCATCACAAGGACCAGCAGCAACTAATGGTACATTAGTGCCTTCTTTGGCTACTGTGCTGTCCATCGCACTCTCTCCATTTTCTTCCGATTCAGAACTTATAGCAAAACCTTCACTGCTATCTTCTGAACCTGTGCAACTTGCTGGCCCCTCTCCATCTTCTGTTATTCCCGTGCTGGTGACTGCACTCTCACCTTCTGTACCATCATTCACAGAACCATCTCCTTCTTGACTGGCACTTGTTCCTGGTGGTGCATCATTATCTCCCAGGGCAACACCTGCACCTGTAACCATGCGTTCCTCCCGGGGCCCTGCTCTGGTTACTGAGCAGATCACAAAGTTATCACTTCTGCCTTCTGCTCCTGTACATGTCACAGTGCCCTCTGTTTCTTTTTTGGGACCCATTCTCATATTTCCCTGGGAGCCATCCACCTCTTCACTGCTTATAGATCCTGCTCTTATTTCTGTCCCAGCACTTGTAACTGCTCCATCACTTTCAACTTCACTAATAAAAGTAATAGTTCCTTCAACTATTTCTGAGTCTCTACTTGAAGAACCATCACATTTCTCTTCAGAGCCTGCACTGGTTACAGCATCATCCTTTTCCTCTGTCACAACGCTATTTACATTGGCTTCGATTTTAACTGCATGTACAGCCAGCAGGTCTGCTGCTCTGTCCTCAGATTCAGCCACAGCACATTCCCCACTTTCCCCTTCCTTAGTGCTTGTGAGGAAGGTTTCACTTTCAGCAAATCCTTCTGTGACAACAGCCCCGCCTTCTTCAGCTGCAGCAAAAACAGTGCATTCACTGGCTTCTGCACCAACATGAAGAGGATTATTTCTGGAATGTGTTCCTATAATGAGGCCTTCATCTGCCTCAATGCTGGTGCAGGGTAAAGCCACCTCACTCTCTCTTGTTTCTGAAGAAGTAGTTGTGGCAGGCCCAGCCTTCACTGGACTTAAGGTGACATCTTTGTCCTTCCCTTCAGTACTAGTGGCAACAGAAGTCTTTTCTGCTCTCCCAGGCCCAGTTGCCACATCCTCAGTTTGTCCATTCCTTTGGTGCAAAACAGAGGGTGCAGAGCCACTTCCAGCACTGGTGTCTACCTCACTGTTTTCATTCCTTCTTTCAACATCAATTGATATGTCTTTCACTTTACCTGGGCCTCTTTTATGCTTAAGTTTGACAGGTTCAGCATATTTTTCTGTACTCATGCCTACAATATGATCAACAGCAAGGCCATCCTTCTTGCCATTCTCTACTGTTGCTTTAACTGTCTGCTTTAAATTGGGCTCTGCATTTAAGTCACTTTCTTTCTTGGCCATGTCCACTAAACCACCTTCTTTGGTAACATTCTCATTTTCCACAATCATGCCCGTTAACTTGCTTGCAAGAGGCATGATTACCTTTCCTTGTTTACCATCCAATAAAGTAGCCTGGTGACCTTCCGGAATGTGTCTTTTGCTAGCGATGCTTGCTTTTGCTGGTGTATCTACTGTGAAACCTTCACCACCTTCTTTGCTGTCACTTGTCTTAAGGACTTCTGATTCCCTAACAGTCAGACTTTGATTAGAGAGAGCAGAGTGATCTACAGGGGAGCTGCTGGCTGTGCCACCTTCTAAAACGGTTCTTTTGTCAAACACAGGAACTACATCTGGATCATAAGATTCCCTCAGAGGCACAACAGTCACTAAACTTAAGGATGGAGAGGAGTCTAAATTTGTGGAATGTTCAAGAGCAGCATCTCCTTGAGCAACATGTTCTTCAGCAGCTGTGTTTTTCAAATTCTTCTGTACCCTATCATTTTCTGATGGGGCACTCAGTAACATTCTATGAACAGTTTCAGAATCTATATTCACTTCATTAGTTCCTCTATGAATGGGTTCTTTCTCCCCAGGGTTGAGTTTGGACACAGCACTTTGGATATGCATTTTCTTGGTCAGGGTGCTTCTATGGTCGGTATGCTTTTCAGAATTACTATTAACTCCTGTTCCACGGCCTGGCTTATAAGCTGGAGCTGTTGTTTTTGAATCTGCTGTGCAAGTTCTCAATTCGTCCTTTAGAACTGTGGCAGAAGTTTTTGGTTTCATATTTTCAGAGTCAATGTCTTGCTGAGAATTATTATTGCGGCTGTCTTGGGTTTTAGATACTTCAAACACATTTTCAACACCTGGCTCAAAATCAATTTCCATTGGCTCTTGTTCAGGGATCAATGTCGTATCACCACTCTTTTTTGGTCTCTGAAGGGAAGAACCGCTGGGAGCGCTCAAAGTGTTTGCTGCTAGCTTTTCTTCTCCTTTAGTCATTTCTTGTGACAAGCTTCCTCTCCGATTTTCACACAATCTTCTACTTAATTTCTTTTCCATGAGTGAACTATTACCTCTGGCCTTTTCATGATTACTGTCACTTTCTTTACCATCCTTGTCATCTGCCTTATTTTCTTCCTTCTTTTTTATGTCTTTACTACTATGTTTCAAGCTCCTGCTTTTGTGGCCATCTGACAACTTTCTCTCAAGCCTAGTGGAAGTGGAGTCTTTATCACTCTTATATTTCTCCTTTGCTAATGGTAACTTGGTTCTATGACTAGAATCCTTCTGTGTACTATGTGCTGAAGAAGAAGCAGCCTCTAATACAGGTTCAACACCAGTTTCTTCAAAAGGTTTGTCTTCAACTTTAGACTTTCGCTGTTTTTCTGAGTCATTTTCTTCTGTGTTCTTCTCCTTGTCTGGTTTTGGAGTGGTTGCCTGTTTTGTGACACCTTCTTGTAATTCTGTTTCTCCAACTTTTAACTGTTTGCCTTGACTTTTTGATTTAGACTTCAACACAAGTTTCTCTTCTAACAAGCTCTTTGTTCGTCGTTTCTCCTTGTGAACAAACTCTTCTGGTTTCAAATTACTATCCATGTTAGTGGAGTCCATATCACATTTATCTTCCGAATAACTTTCACTTCTTCTCTGTAATGTGATACCATGTTGCTTGGAACCCAGAGAATCTTTCTGAATTTTAGAATCACTTGACCTTCTTGATTTGTGCTCTGCCTTAGTTTTTTCGGCTGACAAGCGTCTCTCTTTTTTGTTGTTTTCTTTACGAACATTCTCATCTGTTTTTATAATATATTCAGAAACTGGCTTTCCATCTTTGCCTAATACTGATAATTTCCTTTCATTCCTATGTTTACTTTTTCGTTCGGCTTTATCATCTGAAGAAAGCTTTGTTTGTTGACTTTGCTTTTGAATATTTTCCTCTACCTTTAAACCTTTCTCAGAAGAGTGAAGCTCAGTCTCATCACCTGTTTTATGCATACAATCACCTTTATATTTATGTTTCACAGGCAATTTGTCTTCCGATGGAGTTTTCTCTCTTTCAGGCTTCTCCTTGGAGGATTTCACCTCTTTCTTAAGTAGGCTTTTCAAATGTGGTGTTTCAGAATCATCTTTCTTTAGATGTTTTTCATTTTTAAGTATGTTTTTCTGTTTCTGGGGCTCTTCGGTGCAAATTTCTGCACGTTCTACTTGCCTTTTTGCATCTCTTGTGTCAGTCTCTTCCTGTGCCCCCTCCATGATAATAGGGGTAGATGTCCGTCTTTTATGTTCTCTTTCTACTTTGGATTCATTTTTGTTTTCATCAACTACATGCAAAGACTCTGAAAGTCTCCGGGCAGGTTTACTTGGTTCACTTTTTGCATGAACATGCTTCAGCTCTTTTGAAGAAGACATTTTTTCCTTTTCACAATGCTGAAAGAAAACAAAGATTAAAATATGAGAAATACCAAAATCAATTTTTAGATTCAAATGTAACATTTGGGTGCACTTAATATGTTGAGTGCTGTCACATATGTAACATCTCACTTAATTCTTGCAAGCAGCCTGTGTAGGTGTCAAAAACTCACCTGATTTTAAAAAATAGATATTATTAACTTGATTTTAAAAAGCTAAATTCCTCAAAGAACTAACAGGAGTTTACAACAACCACACTTCACAATAAAAAACTAATTCTAAACAATATGAACACAATTTTATGAGATTATTTCTCATAGAGATTTATCACAAAATAAAGTTAAATACTTAAAAATATGCCATTAAACCATCAGGAAATTGAAGCTCATCATAATTCTATAACGTGACACTCAGGCCTCAAGTAGGTGTGTTAGAAATGAGTTTAGATTATTTCATTCCATGTCTAGTACTCCTTCCAGCATACCACAGGCACTGATTTGTCTATGAATTCTTCAATTCTGAATCACTAGAGCTCACTAATGCTCAGCACTCAATAATAAATACAAGCTAAATAAATGACAGTCCAATGTTCTTTACAGTCAAAAACATAATACATGAAGGCAATTTAAAATTGAAATACACTGAAATATAGATTTCCTATATTTTGATTTAGAAACCTGAAATATGTATGGAAACCTCATGAATTTAGGCTACTTGTACAACATTCTATACACGAAGCTTCAAATGTATGCAATAACTCATAGTAACCATATCATATATAACATATGCATATGTTTATGTATTCAAAAAAGATACTGAGACAAGAGCATCTAAACCTTCCTCCTGGCCCTGTGGTTTGGCCCTAAGTAGGTGATTAATATTAATGAGGGGATGTTGACTAAATCTACTTCAATAAAGACCCACCGACTACTCGCTATAATTATTCTTATGCAAATAATGGGCCAAAGTTCTTAGACAGACCTTTGTGCCTCTAGGTCAGTTTAACACTGCATCTCCTTAAATGTCAACACAAAGATTAATATACTTCTACTAATAACAGGGTCCAGGTCATAACAAGACCTTATTAAATAGCTTAAAATTAAATTACTCAAAGAACTAACAGGAGTTTGTGCAACCTAACTTCACAATAAAAAACTAATTCTAAACAATGTGAATACAATCTTATGAGATAATTTTTTATAGAGAATTATCACAAAGTTAAATCTTTAAAAATATGTCATTAAACCATCACTATATATTTCTAAATATGCCTTTAATTTCTGAGTAAATAAATTTATGTTTGCTGATGATAAACAAATAATCACTAAACTATTGCTTTTTCCCTCTGGAAATAATAAGATATTTTAGCTACAGAACTATAGATAATGTGGCTTTGTAAATAATAATTTTAAACGAGTGCAAGCAAAAGTTCGTCCCACGAAAATAATCCTGAAAGGGGGAAGAAAACATTGTACATTGCTTTTACTGTTCAAAATGATCAAATCTTGGAAACAACCTAAGCGCTAAAATATAAGGACATACTCAAATAAATTATGGTATCTACATTAAATGTAACACTACACAATCATTAAATAATTAGGAAGCCCAGAAGGTGACATGAAATGAGTAAAATGTTAAAAACAGTTTGCCAGATTACTTGTACTCTAAAAAATTATGTGGACCTGTGGATAAGGAATGAAAGGGAATAAAAAGGATAATTTGTTATAGTGGGGGGATTTTAGATTTTAATTTTAGCCTCCCTTTTTCTTTTTTTTGGTCATTACTGGCATTTTTGTTATTGCAATTATAAGAAATGGGAAAAGAGAAGAAAAGTAGCTATTACCTAGATAAAAGACAAATATATAAATCAACTCAACAAAATGGGCAATTTGGGACATAACAAAATGGGGTTTCAAAAATGCTGAATGTAAGTGACTTTTTATTTAACTTGAAAAAAGTCAAATGACATGCTAAGTTTTATTCCAAAGGAATAAACAGCCTATATCTAACAAAACAGCATTTGAAATGAGGTTTTATTAAGACATACCTCACTTGTTTTAAAGGTTTCTTTGGAATCTTCTTCAGATTGCTGTTTCTTTTTGGAGTTCTCTTCAACATTCCTAAGGGTGAAAGTCAAATATAAAGCATGGATCAAATGTGAAAATTTTTCAGGAAGGTTGAAAACAATAAAAAGCTTTCCTTTACTATAATTTTTATTTATCTTATTTTATTATGATTATTTTTTGAGGTGGAGTCTTGCTCTTGTTGCCCAGGCTGGAGTGCAATCGCGCAATCTTGGCTCGCTGCAATCTCCGCTCCTGAGTTCAAGTAATTCTCCTGCCTCAGCCTTCCAAGTAGCTGGGATTACAGGCATGCACCACAATGCCTGGCTAATTTTGTATTTTTAGTACAGACAGAGTTTCACCATGTTGGTCAGGCTGGTCTCAAACTCCTGACCTCATGTGATCCACCCGCCCCTGCCTCCCAAAGTGCTGGGATTAAAGGCATGAGCCACAGCGCCCAGCCGTTTACTATAATTTATACACTTAATCGATAAATGGAGACTTGTTACATTTCAATTTAAATCCTATCAATTATTGGTCAACAAAGGAGAGCACAATCCCAAATATGGCATGAACTGTTCTTGGTGCTAAAGGAAAGTACAGCCGAAACAAAAATTCCTAATTTGTTGCTTAAAGATGAATGTTTTATGGGCTATAATTACACTTCAAAATTACTATCTTTTGAGTAAAGAGGGAAGTCTTATTTATTCAGCTCAATAAGGATGAGATGCAATAACAGTAAGAAATTTGAGAGCTTACTACTCTTCCAAGTTCTGCAAATTATCAAATCAGTTATCTTGAAGTCTGTGATAAATTTACATAAATGCAACTTGATGGAATAAACAAATTGCAGCCCATGGCTCACAAGACTTCATAGCTACCCTCAAGAGTCTCTTTAGCTTTCTAATTCTTAAAAAGTTAACCATGATAATGCAGTTAACAAGGAATCTGGCTCAGATTCTGGGTTGGGGGAAAATCATGGAATACTGGTAAAACTAAAAGCGTGGAAAGACTGGAAATAATAATTATAAACAAGTGGTTACTGAACGCCAACAAGAGGAATACTTCTAGATAACTTCTAGAGGATCCATAAACTCTGAAACTCTAGGGATAATTGTTAGCTTATGCACGTACATTTTTCAGGGGAGAGGGTCTAAAGCTCTCATCAAATTATCAAAAAGATCTGAGACACCCAAAAAAATTAAGATACACTACTTAGAAATGTTATAGATATTAACATTTTGATACTAAATACGAAACCCTAAGGTCCTTCATAAATATGCAGTAACATACACATCCTAAGTACAACTCTTTAGTGTCACTTCAACGCCTTTCTTCTGAAAGCACCCAGGGGAGTGTTACAAGGGAAACATGACCAGATGAAATATGTACCTTGAATCTTTTTTTCTCTTTTTGCTTAAGGCTACTTTTTTTTCTAAAACTTTCCGTTCTTTAAGGACTTCTTTAATTCTGGGGGCTTTAGGTTCCAAACTCTTTGTTGATGATTCCTCTAAGTCCACACTACTCCTGCCTAGAAAAGAAGCAATCAATAAAATGTATTTCAGAAAAGTTTTATAAACAGTGTAATATTAATTTTTCATTAAGATTTTTCTAATCATTGTTAAAGCCAAAATGGCTTTAATATTCTTAAGCTGTGCTGGAACAGACATAATATTTTAGATGAAGAAGTCTTATCTTTCCTATTTCAAATGATCACATAAATGTGTGTATGTGTGAATTCATATATTACATAGGATTAGTGCGCAGAGGGAATACAATTTTGTTCAATGCAATATTACAGGTAAATGTTTGACATTTTAGTTATCATAAGCATAGATTAATTTCATTAATCACCAGCAAGGGTTGATAACTCATTGTTAACAATCTACTTTCCAGTGATAATCAAATCATTACAGAAAAATAAACTGCTAACAAATGAGTTGCATAAGCTGGTATCTGATAAAATGTTTAATTAAGATTTAGCAATATAATAAAAAAGAAAAATGAATAAACACATGAGATTAAAACGCAAGGAAATCTTCCACATTTGAGAATAGATCCTTTTATTTTATATCCATGTCTCATAAGTAACATAAGAGTACCTGGAAAATAATGAAATATATAAGATAGTTTAAAATATTAAAAGTTAACATGTATACCTTGACTCTTGGTTTTTGAAGACTTTGTCTTTTCTGCTTTCTGTTTTCGTTTTTCTTCAAGTTTCTCTCTATTAATTTGCCTTCTTAAAAGCCTCTCTTCTTTTTCTTTGGCCTAAAACCACAAAATATCCTAACAGATTATTAGGCAAAGGCAGAAACACACTGAAAAACTGTATTTTTTAAAAATTTTAGTTTACCCTTCAGATGTTCTTACAAATTAATGGACTCTGAAAAAATGCACATACACTACATATATATAAACACATTTATCTGTATGTGTATACATACATATGTATGTGTATGTTTCAATCTGGAAGTTACCAGAAAAAAATAAACAGTTATGAAAATTTGCCATTACTCTTTCAGAATGCCATTAGTTTAAAGAATGGGAAAGGTATTATTTTGGGAAAAAGTGATTAAATAAGCTGGTTGTTTCAATTAAAAAGACAGCTGTGAAAATATCTATGAACATTAAGTATATATAGGTAGGTGTTTATAACTTTCCAACTATTCTTATAGAAAACAGTTGAAATAAAAATTCAAGTGATAGGCTAGTTCTACAACATATATGACTTGATGGTTATACGCTTGGGACCCAAGGGACTTGGGACTTGCAGCTGTTGTCTTTTACAGCAGAAAGAATTCACAATCATTGTGCTACTCCCACTACTCTTTTCTGGCCCGGAGTGCCAAAAATCCTAAGCAGGTGCATAACTTCTAACCAAGTAACCTTTTCAAGAGATAAGCCTGAAGGGAAAGCTGATCACCACTAGCATTTTGGGGCAGTTTCTTCAAATCATTTTCCTATGTAACAATATTTCCTGATTCTGAACTTTTCATATTTTACAACTTTTCATACTTTAATGTTTCTAAAATTGTAAGCTATCTTAAAACTAACATACATATATAACAATAAGGTAGTAATTTTCTTTAAAAAGCAGTTATTAATTCAGTGGTACATTTTATAATTAGAAATATTTTCGAATCCAAGAAATAGGTCAATAGCATTTCCATCTCAATAGTATGTTAATAGCTGCATACCATATCCTTGCAGGATTGGATCTACACTTGGTTTAAACATTTCCATACTGTGAAGCATTTAGGTTGTTGCCAGTTTCACTACTATAGGTTGAGCAACCATCATCTGAAAATGTGAACTCTTTAGCACTGACATGCTCTCACAAGTTGAAAATTCCACACCTGACTTCATGTGACAGGTGGCAGTCAAACTGTAGTCAAAACTTTGTTTCATGCACCAAATTATGAAAAACATTGTATAGAATAATTGGCAGGCTATGTGCATAGGTATATAAGACACACAAATGAATTTTATGTTTAGACTTGGGTTCCATCCCTAAGATTTCTCATTATGTATATGCAAATATTCCAAATTGTGAAAAATTCCAAAATTTGCAACACCTCTGGTCCCACCCATTTCGGATAAGGGATATTCGCTTGTATTAGTAATGATGACACAAACATCTCTGTCACATGTTTACATCTACTCTACCTAGTTAAATGACAAGGTTCCTACAGGCAAATCCTGTATGTCTCTGCTTCATATGCACACCAGTACCTTGCAGATAAGACTATTTAAGTTTGTTAACCTGATGTAGTAGGTTAAAATAACAGAACAAAGTGGACTTACAATGGACTGTCGTCGTTGTTCTACAGTAAGCTCATCATCAGAATCACTATAGTACTTTGAGTAAAGATACGGTTTGTGGACATACGCATGCCGTACACTTTTTGTTTTTCCTTCACTAGAATCACTAGTTTGAGTTTTTGTTTTATTCTGTTTGTTCTTCTCTTCATCTGTAAGAAAGTTAATAGAAAGAGGAGTATGTCTGTGAATTAGCATAAAATCAACATTATGCTGTACAAGAAGCAAAGGCAAGATCAATTGGAGGTCCAAAAGGGGAACTATTAGGATGTGAAAATTTCAGAAATTGACTTTTAAAGGCTATAATTCATATTTTTATTTCTTATCAGCTTCTCACACATAAATAAGACAAAGAAAAATTAGACATTATAGTTATTTATGCTGTTAAAAGGAAAATTTCAGACAAATTAAATTTAACAGAGTTTTTTGGAGCAAAGAATGATTCATGAATCAGGCGTCAGAACGAGGAGAGGTTCTGAGAGCTCTGCTTCGGCAACACAACCAGTGGGCTTTTACAGGCTGAACACAAAAGCAGACGAAATATATGACTGGATTGGCTACAGCTAGGTATGTGCCTTATGTGAATATGATCTGGTGGAAAGTCCCTAGTTAGAAGTTAATTGGAGGTTTCTGATCGAGCTACGTTTAATCTCTGTTTTACTATTCAGACTGAGCTTCAGTTTGCCTTTGTAGGAACCCAAGGCACTGGAGCTATCTCAGCCTAAAAGCCTCCATCTGTGCCTCAGTGTTCTCTGGACAAACAATTCTTATTTTTCACTGGACTTGATATTTATGCTTTACCATTGTTAAGTTCAACAAATCCACTGGAAGCTGTACTTTAAAGTAAACTTGAGATTTTAATGACCACCTCTGAATTTCTCATTTAGGGAAGAGGTGGGAATCAATAACTGGATTGAATCAATAACTGGATCAATAACTGGAAGGTAATCTGTTTTGCTTTGACACAGCAAGAAGAAAAAAAGGTAAACAAGGTTTTCATTTCCTACCATGTACTCTTAAAATAGCCATCTTCTTACCTTTAAAATTCCATACATATAAAATCTAGTCTTACCAGGAAAAAACTTAAGAAGACCCAAAAAGGCATCAAGAATTAATTTTAGTGAGGGCAGAGAAAGTGGAGTGTTCACAGGATAGGGAGCACTCTTCCTACACAGGTAACACAGAGCTGACCTCATGAGGACACATATGACAATTAGGAAGTGCTGCTGCTGCTTTTTTTAGTTTGTGAAATTGAAGAAAAAAAAAATGGGAGGGACTGACACATTCATCTATGGTGTTACAAGCTTATACTTTTTCTCCGCCATGATTTTCTCTCTAGGTAGCCTATCTGAAAGCTAGCAACAAATTTATAAGATGCTCTCTACAGGCAATTGCAAATAAAACTCAGTATTTTTATTACTTCTAAACAGAATTTAATCAGGTGGTAAGAGCAGCATAAGATATTGGTAAGAAGCACAGACTCAGGTTTGAAATCTGCACTAGTGCTCACTAGCTACATGACTGGAAAAGACATGGTCTCCCTGACTTTGTCTCCTTGCCTATACCTACTTCCTGGGGTTGTTCTGAGGACTACAGGAGTTATTACACGAACGTCCTTAGCACAGTGCCTGGAAGATAGTAAGTGCTCAGGAGGGGTTTTCTGAAAAACAAACTGTATTATAAAGAATTCTGCCTTGCCCAGAGAGGTCTGGCCTTTACCATTAGCTTCTGGGAGGTAATCTCTAAGCCTCTGGAACGCTAGGCCTGACTGGAGTGTTTCAGAGTGCAAAGGCTCTTGAGTCAAGCTAAACAGTCTAACAATGTGATTTAGGGTTGGAGTGGTGGGTCATGGAGTATGAGTTTGACTTCTAGAGGGGTTAGAGACTCAGATCAGCCATGTGGGCAGCCAACTCTGACTACATGCTAGAGCCTTGGTGAGAACTTTGGATCCCAAGGCTCTGGTGAACTTCCCTGATTGGCAATATTCTGCATATGTCGTCAGACATCAATGCAGAGGAAGTAATTCAAGGGGGAACAATTGGAAGTTTGAAACTTTCCTGGACTCTGCCCTATGTGCTTCTTCCCTTGGCTGATTTTAATCTGAGTACCTTAACTGTAAACAACCATAGCTGTGAGTATACCACCTTTCAGTAAGTTCTATGAGCCCTTTTAGCAAATTATCAAATCTAAAGGTGGTCTTGGGGAACCCTGAACTTGCAACTGGTGCCATTAATTGAGGGCAGTGTTGTGGACTATGCTGCCCCCAAATGTGACACACACAAATAAAAAGCATCTTCATATATTTATCTCCTCTACATTTTAAATTAATAATCATACTAGGGGATAGAGTTAAAGAATGAAGAACCAAAGGTTGTTGAGATTTAGTAACTTACCAAGCTTGCCCAGACAGACAACTTTGGAGCTGGGACTCAGAAACAAATCTTCCAACTACAAAATCCCATGCTCTTGCTATTATACCACACAGTTTTTCAGGATATAGCCGTTAGAATATACAAATAATGCTTGACAGGATGCTTCAGAGGCATTATTATGTAAAATGCTTTACCATCTGACGTAATCTCTCCTTCTTCCATGCTATCAGACATTACAACTTCCTCTTCAGTATCTTCTTCAAAAGATGAAAGGTCACTGGTATGAACAGAGCTAACTGTGATGTCTGTAAGTCCATCCACATCAGAATCTATCAAAGATAAATCTTCAAGAGGAAAATAAAACAGAAAAAAAAAATCATCTCGTTATAAGAACATATTCAGAGCTCAATTACTAAATTACATTTAAAATTTTCTGCTTTAAATACGTGTCAAACTATCAAACAAGGCAGAGTGGTTTACAGAAAATACAAAGGCAAAGTAGACTTCTGTGAAAATAACTGAACTATTAATTTACAATGTATGATATAATAAAAAAATGAATTTTAAGTAACTGAAGTATTTACTACCTAATAAAGATTAGGATATCCAACTATGAATTAAGTTGCTTAAAATAATGTATGTGAATAAATTATAAGACAAATTATAAATTCATAATTTATGTTAATTTACTCCGTGAACAGATATATTAGTATACAAAAATACAAATATTTGTTTTTTTCTTAAGCAAAGGGGATTTAAGTTTCCAAAAGTATTAAACTTATTAAAATATGAAGGCAAATTTGATACTTCCCTGATCCCAAAATACTGTTCTTTAAACTTTGTAGATGTTTGCAAGTTTTTATATACCTTCTTTTGTCCCTTCAACAGTTTTAGCTTTATTACTGTTCTTGTCTGAAGGAAGTTTTAAACTCTCTACTTCTTTTTCTTTTGCTTGTTTTTCATCTTTAACTTTCTGTGTATCTTCACTCTTTTTTGAGTGATCAAATTTCTTTTCAGTCTTTTCCTTCTTTTCTTTCTTTCTTTCTCCTTTCTCATTGCTGTCTGGCTTCTTTTCACCTTTGTCTGTTGATTTATTTTTTTGCTCACTGCTTTCCTGTTGAACATCCTTATTTAGCAGAATTAAATTATTATGCTCTTTTGTGTAATTTTTAATTTCTTCAACTGGACAAGGAAGGTCGCTAAATTCTTCAGACTTTGGGGCTGTTTCCAGTCCTTCACCTCCAGAGTCAGCTGTAGATTTTTCTTTATCAGCCATGTCCTCTGAAGTTCTTTCTTTGTCAGTACCAGTATCAGTGGTTGGCTGAGATGGAAGTTTTTTTGATGCTCTCTCACTGGTCTTGGCATTTGATGTTTCTGTTGAAGCCCTAGCAGCACTGGCTTCTTGGTTAAGAGAAGTGATGGTTTCCAGTATCGACATGGCATCGTTGGCTACATTAGCACTGGGCCCAGGAGCAGGAACACCTTAAAGAAAAAGAGAAGTTTTAGAATACATTTAATCAGAAGGAAGATACCTCTGCTAAATCAATACCACACACCACTGTCATCTTTATACGATGCATATGCTGTGCAGACCATCTGTATATTCTTTCAGACTTTCAGGTACCAGTACTAGTATATACCATATTCTGAATTATCTCTCTCTCTAATATATTATCTTAGGAAGGGCACCATGCAAATCTGAGGAATTGTCTACCTCCTAGAAAAAGACTATATTCTCTAATTATTTTAGTTATTCCTTCTATTATCATACACACCCCATTAATAATATGCTTATTATTTTTATTAATCTAAAAAAGGAAATGTTATGACAATTGAGGAACTTAGGAGATATTTAAAGTAAGTACAATTTCACTGGAATAGCCAAATTAAAAAACGTGTTAAAGAGCCAAGTCTCCCTAACTTGATATTCAGTTCAAGAAGAAAAACAACGGAACTGACCAAGAGTAAAAGCAAAGCACCTTGTGTAATAAGGGAAGAGTCTGGTTTCTCATCATCGGGAGCTGTGTTGCCACTTGCTTCCTCTTTGTGATTCAGCGTGGCCAAAAACTCATGCACAGCTTTCTCCACCTGAGGTCTGAATGTGTGGTTGATCTTTGGATCCACAACCTGAGAAATAATTCGGTCAATACCAGACTCCAACATTCCTGATCTGAAACACAAGATAAATTACGGAAACGTGAAAAAATAATATATTATTTGCATTAATTACTTTAAAATAGCACTCTATCTATCCATCTATCTATCTATCATCTATCTATCCATCCATCCATCCATCCATCCATCCAACTTAAATTGTCCCAATCCATTTTCTTAGATATAGATAGACAATGGAAACTAAGTTTCATGCTATACTAGCTTTAGATATACCATACTATAAAAGTCTGTAAACTGTTCTACTACTGTTTCACTAGTGCAAATACTGAAACAGACAAAACAAAACACCCTTAGAACTAGACACAGTACACTACCTAGGGTCCAGTATAGAAGTGATGCTTATCTCACCCCTGCTCTGCTCATGGCATATAGGAATAAGCTCATTAAAAAGCTGAGTTCTGGGGATAAAACAAACCTATGGTCTCCATAACTTTTTTTTTAACAGAAAAAAATGTAAGCTTTTTATAAGCATTAGAGTCCCCAGAAAAACAACAAACAACACACACACAAAATATAATTTCATCAAATTACAAAATAAAAGAAGGAAAACTTTAGAGAAAATATTTGGAGAAACAAGACTTCTGGCTTTCTATTATCTTCCTGCTATAAAAACTGGATGATTCATTCATTCAACAATTATAAGTGTCTTCTATATAACAGGTACTATGCTGGCCACTGACAGCTACAAACTGACCTGGTCCCTGTTCTGGATGGGGATGTATACACAATTAAGACATGAGATGACAGGCACTAGTACACATCATGTACTACAGGAAAAGAGAGGAATAAGAAATTATTAGATATGTCCAAGATAATTTAGGAGTGCTTCATAAAGGAGAAGACATTTGAGCCAAGTCTTGATTTCTACAGAAGAGAAGGGGAAGAAAGGTACATGGAGTTAAAGAAATATCATATACGAGAGACAAAAGAGAGATGAGGACAACTATCTATGAAATGTGCTTCTGCACAAAGGCATCTCAGTAAATAAGAGAACATGAATTTATTTTAAGAAACACACTTAAATCTTTTCTTCCTAAAAAAGAAGTGGACAAGTCAAGGTACCCGGGATAGGGCTGGAAGATCAAAGTGCTAATCATTTCTAGCTTCTAAGCCTCAATTTCTCTCTATGGAATGGATGAGGAGCCATCTTTCCTTACACTTTACAAATGCTATTTTTGAGTGTAGTTCCATCTGGAGTGCAGGATGGATTAGTTTTTCATTTCTGGAGGCACCTTGTCGCCTTGTGAAACTATAATTCTACTTATGTGGGCCATAGAGAAAAATGAGCCAATTCGGCACAAAGTAGGTTACCTGCTTTTTAAAGTTCTAAGATTAAAAAAAAATGCAAATCTTGCAAACATTGTTACATCTTAGAGGTGTATTTAAAATGTAGTAGGTAGAAAAGAAATAAGAAAAAGCAATCTTAAAAAAGGTTTTAGGGTACAAGTAAAAAGGTACAAAAAGGGCCGGGCATGGTGGCTCATGCCTGTAATCCCAGCACTCTGGGAGGCCGAGGTGGGCAGATCACAAGGTCAAGAGATCCAGACCATTCTGGCCAACATGGTGAAACCCCATCTCTACTAAAAATACAAAAATTAGCTGGCTGTGCCTGCAATCCCAGCTACTTGGGAGGCTGAGGCAGGAGAATCACTGGAACCCAGAAGGCAGAGATTGCAGTGAGTCGAGATGGCACCACTGCACTCCACCCTGGCAACAGAGCGAGACTCTGTCTCAAAAAGAAAAAGAAAAAAAAGTACAAAAAAAAAATTAAAACAATCCACTCCCAAATTTTTGCTTCAGTCTCTTTCTGTCTGCCTATGTTCTAGCCTCTTGTCCTGCAAACAAACAAAACACTTCTACTTTAGTCCTTTCTCACACAGAGGTCAGCTCTGGTATCTTACAGAAAAATGGAGTCCAGTACTAATGATCATACTGCACGTAGCGGCCATAACTGCCTCACCCAAGTGGGGAGAAGCTACAGCCCTCGTTCAAGGGCAAAGTCAAAATGCCAACAGCTGGCAGTTTTCTGGTTAAAGTTACTTCCTTGTCTTCTTTTCAAATTATGTTTAGCTAAGATCATTATTCAGTTATCTAGGATTTTCAGATTCTGTTGTACAAATAAAAGCTTAAGTAGAATAAAATTTTCCCTCCTACTGAGTCAGCAGATCAGCTATTAAGTTGAACCATCTGAAATTGCTGATATTAGACCATTTTTGTCTTACAAAAATGGCAAGTGCAGATAGCTCAACCTAATGGAGTCAAGTGAGTATGTCTCAAAGCATACGTACGAAAAACTGTTTGAAATTATATTTATTTACAGGGGCTAGTCCACCCCTATACCTTCAGATTGAACACAACTAAATAATCTCTTTAAGGAAGCTTTAAAATGTTATTATCAGTATCATAAAATGTTACTAATGGATATTAAATGAAAATAGTTCATTTAAAAAAATAAATACAGCTAGAAGAAAATTTACAAATGTCCCAGGAAAAGCAATGCCTAAATTATCCAAGAGAAGGCAGCTGTCTTCCCTCTTTCAAAATGGCTCCAGAAAAAGAGATTCCTCATTACTCATAAGCAAATTGCTCCAGCATTTAATCAGTGACACAGCCACAAGAACTCCTTACCTCGCACCAAACATGATTTTGTGATCACAATGTCTTACTGGTACAGCAGTAATTTTAAGTGCTTAATGTCAGGCCTCGGAGCCCAAGCCAAGCCATTGTATCCCCTGTGACTTGCACGTATACACCCATATGGCCTGAAGTAACTGAAGAATCACAAAAGAAGTGCAAATGCCCTGCCCCGCCTTAACTGATGACATTCCACCACAAAAGAAGTGAAAATGGCCAGTCTTTGCCTTAAGCGATGACATTACCTTGTGAAAGTCCTTTTCCTGGCTCAAAAAGCTCCCCCACTGAGCACCTTGTAACCTCCACTCCTGCCCGCCAGAGAACAACCCCCCTTTGACTGTAATTTTCCTTTACCTACCCAAATCCTATAAAATGGCCACACCCTTATCTGCCTTCGCTGACTCCCTTTTCGGACTCAGCCCGCCTGCACCCAGGTGATTAAAAAGCTTGCTCACATAAAGCCTGTTTGGTGGTCTCTTCACACGGATGCGCATGTCACTTAATTTTCACATGTGTAAGACTTAGCTCACTTAAATAAAAGAACACAATGACTGCTCCCTTACCTTATAGATTTTGTACGCTATAAAAGTAAACGCAATTCTAAGAAGTTTGCCTTCAATCTGAGTGTCAATATATGAAAAAAAAGAATGCCAGACTCCCAAAAAATACGCTTTTAAAGCAATGCGATCATTTGTGAACAGGGAGGTGGCTATGCAAATCATTGAATGAAAGTAATCAGTAGAGCTCTGTATAAGTGTGTGTGAAGGGGTGCTCTACCCTACCTCCACTCCCTTATCCCCCAGTTCTAAGTTATTTTGGTCACTGTTCTCTTTGAAGGCCTTTGTGGAAACACAGGCAGCAGGCCTGTCACCCAACAGATCTCTTTTGTTTCTACTTTTTCTAGAAACAGCTTTGACCTTTTCCTACCAGGTATTATTATGCAGCCTTCTAATGGCATCTTTTGATCTCACCTAGACTCTTTTACAGGTTCCTCTGACATCCTTTAAAATGTAGACAAAAAAGCTATTGTGAATTTCCCTCTTCTCTTATGCACAAGGAGACACTGTCTGAGCCCCTAGGCTCCTGGTTTCTAGTATTACCTGTGGCTAAATAGGTTTGTCTTTTAGTCAGGGTGTGAATTTTGATTTGTGGGACTTCCTGTTGGTTAAACTATCAGACTAGATAGGCTTTCCAGAGGTTCCTATGGGACAAAAGGGAATTAACAGGTGGCAGGTATAAAACAGATTGGTTGAACTGTTTAAAAGCTACACTTCATTCTCAAAGATGTACTTGAACATAAATACTTGTCAAGTCAGGGAGACTGGATGCTCTCTAAATAACTTAGTCACCCTTTTTTTGAGGGGTACAGCAGGGGTAGAAGGCTTTCTTGTCTTTGCAAATATTTACGTTCAAGAACAAGTAGTGGCCAGGCGAGGTGGCCCATGCCTGGAATCCCAGCACTTTTAGAAGCCAAGGAGAGAAGATCCCTTGAGCCTGAGTTGGAGACCAGTCTGGGCAACATAATGAGACACCGTCTCTACAAAAAAATACAACGAGAAGCTGGGCATGGTGGCAGGTGCTCAGGATGATGACGTTGGGAGGTCTGCTTGAGCCCAGGAGACTGAGGCAGAAATAAGCCATCATCATGCCACCGCATTCCAGCCTGGGGAACAGAATGAGACCCTTTTTTGTTTTGTTTCGTTTAAAAAAAAAAAAAGTAGAAGACTGTAAATCTAGTTTTCTAAGGATGCTCCAAATATTCGAGTTCTTCTAATTCTCATTACCTTATGTTCACTCAAAATGGCTCTGACAGGTCCAACACTTTGAGGGGAGGTGGGGAGTTATATCATCCATAAGTAGCAGTTAAAAGTCATAGTCAAATGCAAAAGATGGGGGCACTGTATTAAAAGAAGACATGGCCTCAAATCAAGAGAAAATATTTTAATTTCAGTAATCTTTAATGTCTTTATTTGTAAAATAAGAATAATAAAGCCTGCTTGCTCTCTTAGGGTCAAGAAAATAGTTGTGAAGGCAACTGTGTATATCATCTGTTAATATTACATCTAGATTTTTTAGAAAGTCATATTGTTATTTCCTTCTTTCAAATATTTCCAAAGGTCTACAGGAACAATCAGACTGTTAAAATGTATAAGAAAATGTGAAGTGATTAGACCCAAATCCAAAATATGCTACATCACAGGAAGTAGCCACACCAAATCAAGTAAAATTGTCAACATCATTAGGTGAATAAACTTGTATGTAATTTCTCCGCTTTCAGGCAAAGTAGGTTAGGACATTTTAAAACCTGCCCAGAACTCTTATTTCTGACACTTACTTGAGGACTTGTTGTCTAATGTTGTTTCTTAGCTGGTTCTTATTGAGATGGGGACTCCATGTGTGAGTTGCCAAGTGATTTGCAACAAAGTTGTCAACACGCTGTCTCAGATTCTGATAGGCAGGCTAGAGAGAAAAAAACAAAGGTTAAATCTTCAATGTTATACAGTATCAATATTCACCTCTCAGAAAATTATTTTTACCATGGGACAACAAAGTTTCACAGTTTCTGACAATTCTGCTTCAAGACAACTTACACTCATTCAAATACTGCTGATTTTGTGTAAGACAAGGTGTTAGGAGATATGAGGAATATAAAGAAGGAGGATACACCTCTTATTTATAGACAGAGGACTGGAAAATAAGACACAAACAAGTGTTATTATTAGATGATTTGGAGTAAAAAAGGGAGAAGATCTGAGGAAGCATGCCTTCATTAAAAATGTGCCATTTGAGCTGGAAAAATCAATTGCACAAGGTAGCTGGGAATGGGAATGGCTGGCTTTGCTCATACAGTCAATGTAAACAAAGAGCAAGTGGATGAGAGAACTGGAGGCCAGGAGCATTTAGTGAGCCCCCAAATCGGTGGTCCAATTTGGCTACAGAAGAGAATACAAAAAGCAGAGAAATGAGGTTAAGACAGAGAGGTTGGGACCAGGTGCTAAAAGGCTTTGGGTACTTGTACAAGAAGTTTGGAATTATGGGGTAGAGAATGGGAGCCCACTGCACATATGGGCAGAGTGATAAAACAGCTAAGCTTTTTGATGGTTAATCATCCTACAGCGCAGAGTAAACAGACACAAAATACTTTTAGGAAAGCATGCAATAACTACAGTGAGGACAGTCTGTACTGAGGTGGCAGAAACCAGCTAATGGCGTAGACCCAAGAGAAATTACTGAGGGGCAACTACTTGAACTAGGCATTAAATCTGAGGTAAGGCAATGGTTCTCTACCAAGAAGGATTTCAGTCCCATCCCCCAAGGGACACTTGGCAATGTCTGGAGACATTTTAGGTTGTTACAACTGATGAGAGTGCTATCGGCATCTAGTGGGTCAAGGGTAAGGATGCTACTGAATATCCTACAATGCACAGGACAATCCCCTGACAGGAAAAGAACTATCCAGTCCCAAATGTCGACAGTGCTGAGTACGAGAAGAACCCTTGATGTGCTCCCTGAGGCGAGCATGGAGGGGAACACATATTATATCATCTCTACTTGAAGGGGCACTGCCTGGAAGGAATATGTGACCACACACTCAGGACTGCACTCCATTTCTAGAGGCTGTCCCCCACCACTGCTGTTCTTTCTACCTTTCTTCTATATAGCTTTCAATGGGGATGAGTTTGAGTGTTCCTGACTGATACTAAGCAAGCACTGCACAGCCTCACCTTCTGCCATTTGCCTCCTTTTAGCTTCAAAGTTTATACTCCAGTGATAAACTCTCATCTCTGCACCTACCATCCTACAACTACCATTCCCTCTGGTTGTCCATCTGACAAATTTCTCACCTTCCAGAGCTCACCCTAATCTGTGAAATCATCTTGACACTTATGGGCTCTTCATCCACGCTCCTACTGTTTTCTATACATTTTACCATTCGAGCAATTCTTGTACTACATTGTGTTTTCGGGAGCAAGTCATATTTATCCTCCATTGAAGTGTAAGCCTCCTCCTCTACCTCTCTTACTCTTTGTTTTCATATAGCGTATCATACTGCTTGGCAGATGAGCAATTAAAATACAGTCCATTAGCTGAATGGGTAACCATCTCTAACACAGAATGATAAAGATTTTATCCCTCTGATGCCCTTACATCAGTTCCAATTTTCAGGCCTTTGCTGATACTTATTTCCTATCCTACAAGGTAGTTTCATGATCATTTCCCACCTGCCTGTCCATTTATCCAAAATCAATATGAACTAAAATTAATTTTTTTTTTGGCAGAGTCTTGCTCAGTTGCGCATGCTGGAGTGCAGTGGTGTGATCTCGGCTCACGGGAACCTCCACCTTCCGGGTTTAAGTGATTCTAGTGCCTCAGGCTCCCGATTAGCTGGGACTACAGGCATGTGCCACCACACCTGGCTAATTTTTGTATTTTTAGTAGAGACAAGGTCTTGCTATGTTGGCCATGTTGGTCTCAAACTCCTAACCTGAAGTGATCCATCTGCCTTGGCCTCCCAAAGTGCTGGGATTATAGATGTCAGCCACCATACCCAGCCCTAAAACTAATTCTTAACTAATTCTTTCTCCCCAATGATTCTAAAGCCTAATTCTTCTTTCCAGTATTCTCAAATCTAACACATATTCATTAGGCTCTAACATCACAATGCATTTGGCATTCTAGTCTAGTCTTCCCGTAACAAGTTCAAATTTGAACTACTCAGCATGTAATTTTCCTTGTTTTCAAGTTCTCCTTTAAGTAAAAAGTTGAGTGACTAGAGAAATATTAAGTATTCATTGAGAAGTATTCTCCTACCAACATATATGGACCCACATGTACATATATACATACATACACACACACACACAATTACAAATATTTATACCCTTTCTTCCTTTTCCAGTGCTTTGGTGAAAAGCCTTGGAGTTATCCTTGAGTCCCCCCTTTGTCTTCTACTTCACTTGCAAACCATTAGCAAATTCTCTCAACATTAGCATGAAAATACTCCCAGAATCTGACCACTTCCGACTAACTATACTGACCCCATTCTGTTCCAAGGCATTCTCATCTCCTATCTGAATTATAATAACTGCCCTCATGCTTCTATCCTTACCTACAGCAAAGTAAGTCTAAAAATAGGGTAACCATGTAATTCACTGACCCATTCAAATCACAACTTAGCATGAAAGGGGAAGCCATTACACATGGCCAACCCATCTGAAATGGAAGTCAGATCATGTCCTTCTTTTGCTCAAAACCTGCTAATGGGTTCTGAGCTTGAGTAAAAGCCAAACTCTTCTGATGGCTCCCAAGACCTGCCAGATCTGTGAAGGCATACCTACCTCACCTCTTGTCACTTTCCCCTTAGCGGGTCTCAGGTCTTCTATACTTGCTATGCTTTCTTCTTGGAATGCTGAAGCCCCAGACAGCTGCATTGCCCCTTCAATTCCTTCACAGATGGCTCACGTATCATCGCATTGAAACCTACCCTGAACAGCTTACTCAAAATAAAACAGTAAGCCCATCTATCCTCATCTTGCTTTTTTCCATAGATCTATCATACATTATTTGTTGTCTATTTTGTTTTCCACTAGGATGTAAGCTCCATAACAGAGGGATGTTTGGTTCACTGCTGTATCCCTGGCACCTAAAAAAAGGACTGGTACATAAGAGTTGTTGAATGAATGTTTGTTGGGTGAATAAATTGACCAGGGGCCATTTATAACTAAGAAAATGTCCAAAAAAATCAGACTTTGTTACTTGAAAAAAGAGGTGTCATATTTACCTGGTTGGTGAACTCCCTGAAGGGCCTCTTCATCATCCCTCCTCATACTCTCCAGATGCTAATCAGTGCAAAGGAGACAGAATGGCTTTGTAACCACTAAGCTTGCTCCAGAGATCTGGAAACTGGTAGTCTATAGTGGAGTTGTCTTCGCAGTAGTTGGAGCTTAGGGTTGCCCGTGGTACCATTTCTTTGGGTGGGAAGGGTTGATTTGGTCTGCTACAGTCAGATCTCTCTCCTGGTTAAGGACTATCAATGACCCTGGACAGTTAGGAGGGGGGTTCTATGGTCTTCCGGTGTAGCAGCAGACTTTAGTACTTCTCATCCTGGTTTAAACACTAAACTGGACAGTTTTGCTCTTAGATAGCACCTGGCAGGTAACAAATGTCTTGATTCTTAAATATGTATGTGACTGACATAATCCACTATAACTCTATATGCTACAAGTTAAGACTTTTTGACAGAAAGCAGGTCAGTCTTTGAGGTTCAAGTGGCAGATGAAACTCAAGGATTCCATTAAAGTGATGGTTCTTTGCATGAACAGGGAATCTTCTACATTGGCCCACTCATCACATTGATATGAATGTTATGTTCTGATGAAAAAAACTTTGGCTTTTTGGGAAGCAGGGGGGGAATAACTTTTTTTTTCCAAATAAGAAAATGAAGTATAAAATGGTATTCAACAAGAACAAATCTTTTAAATCAAATTAAAATCTACTAATTGCTAATTAAGGGAGTGGAAGAGAAGGAGAGAGTCATGGGGGGAAGGAAGCACCAGAACATAACCTGTAACATAACCAGGAACAGGTACAGATGTTGGTGGCAAGCGGGGAGAGAGAGAGAGATTTTGTGGGAAAGTTTAAGCTAGCATCTGAGTGACAACTTCAACCATAACCGAGTGTTCTTTTTTGTCTAGGAGGGTGTCATTTCAGTTCTAATTTCTCAAAGCAACATAAATATTAGAAATTTTCATAATTATTAAATAGAATTTGTAACTGTATTGAAAAATTATTGTTGCTTTTTAAAATATTGCTTTTTTTAGACCAAGTCTTGCTCTGTCTCCCAGGCTGGAGTGCAGTGGCGCAATCTTGGCTCACTGCAACCTCTGTCTCCCGGCTTCAAGCAATTCTCCTGCCTCAGCCTCCCGAGTAGCTGGGATTATAGGTGCCCGCCACCACACATGGCTAATTTTTTTTTTGTATTTTTAGTAGAGATGGGGTTTCACCATTTTGGTCAGGCTGGCCTTGAACTCCTGACCTCAAATGATCTGCCCGCCTCAGCCTCCCAAAGTGTTGGGATTACAGGCATTAGCCACCGCTTTTTAAAGTTCCTACATCTGTGGCTGAATATGTCTTATTACTAGAAGCAGGGTTGATCATCAGTTCTATTCCTATTTCTAATTGTTATAGTCATGTGCCCTGAGAAAACTTGTTCATATAAACAAGTACTGTGCCTGGGAATGGAAGAGCTTTGTTGTAACAATATCATTCATTTCTTGACCTCAAAAAAGAGGCTAAGAACATTAAAATGGGTTCTTATTCCATGGTTCCTGAGATCCCTGAAACTGTATACATTATTAGATTGATTCTCATGAAATTGTCTATAGCTGACCATTTTCAAGCAGAAAAACAGCGTTTTAATGTGTTATTTGTGCATTTTTCTCGAGAGAAGGTCCTAACTTTCATTAGATGATCAGCGCTACTGTGCTTCCCTCCTTCCCTCCAAAAACGGTTTTAATCCTTTACTTTGAAGGATCTGGCAGGGATATTATAGACACATACCAATAACATTTTGTGGGAATAGGATAATAAAAAAGTTGAGCCTTAGACATTGCAGCAGTACATTACAATTTTTAATTTGTATACATAATGATAACACACAGATTCATGGGTTTCCGAGAACAGCAAAGTAAAAATTCTATTTGTTGAATACGAATAACTACCTTTATTTGGTAACATTTACCTGGCCATGTCTAACCTTTTCCCACTAAATAACAAAAATAATAAAGGCAATAGGCATTATTTCTAAAAGGTAGTAGTGCATATTCCTGAAGACAAAAGTAAAAAAACCATACTTTCTAAATAGATGAACACTCCCAAGTGAATTGAATTCTCTGTGGTGCAAAACCTCCAATATCCTGAAAAAACACATTATACACAGTGGGCCCAGTATGAGTCCTTATAAAGAAAGATGTACCAGGATATTCAAGAGAGTTTCCCCAGAAGAGATAGTGGAACTGTGTGTAGTTTACCTGAAAGATTTAGAAGAATCTGCGGATGTTGTAAACATGCATTTCTCAAAGAAACAAGGCTCCTCACAACAACTAAACATACTATGAGAAAACCCTCGGCCGGCGCGGTGGCTCACGCCTATTGGGCGAATCACGAGGTCAGGAGATGGAGACCATCCTGGCCAACATGGTGAAACCTCGTTTCTACTGAAAATACAAAAATTAGTGGGGCGTGGTGGCACACGCTTGTAATCCCAGCTACTTGGGAGGCTGAGACAGGAGAGTCGCTTGAACCCGGGAGGCGGAGGTTGCAGTGAGCCGAGATCGCGCCACTGCATTCCAGTCTGGCGACAGAACGAGACTCCGTCTCAAAAAAAAAAAAAAAAAGAAAGAAAAAAGAAAAAAAAAGGAAACCCTCATTTCATCAAAACTCCTATCCAATGGACCCAACCAGATTTAACAAGCAGACAAAAGCAACCCCTACAAACCAGTTAATTTTCCAACATGCTTTCTGCTTCCAGAAATCTAGACTCTACTGTGGTTTTCCCACCACCTCACTGACTGCCCTTTCCTGGTGTCTTTGGCTAATTCTTTGCCAATCCAGCTAAGTTTACTTGTTCCTGCTAATTTCCCTTTCACTCTGACATTTGGTACAAAATCCCTTCCCCTTTCCAGCCCCTCGTTTTGGACAGGGAACCTCGTTGCTGACCTTTCCCTTCTCTACATTACTCTCCTGAATCTGCTCTTTCCTGTCCTTTCTCCACTTCAGTATCTGCTGTCACCTCTCCTGCATCTTTTCTCCACTGCATGACTCGGTTCTCTCTACCCCACCTTCCTGTCCCTTCTTACCTTAGAATGGTGACATGGCCTAAGTTACCTAAATCAGGTAGTCACTGCTAGAAACCATACTAAAGTCCTGTCTCAGGTTTGCCTCCTTATCTTGGCGCTCCCAGCCCCACGATGTCCAGCAAAGCATATTGCATATAACTTGATTCAATTACCATTTTGTGATTTCTCCAAAGGATAAAGGTTCATGGCCCTTACCGCCCAGAAACCTTCAAGAAAGAAGGCAAACATAACTTCGATACAAAGTAAAATCATCAGATATGAGAATGAATACAAAACTAGCCACTGTTAGCGCTACTATTTCCAAACCAGTTCCTGTAAGAACAATGCTTTAGTCTTGCTCACCAGACCGGCGTAATCACTGCGCCGAACCCGTGACTGGCACGTAGTAGGCACTTAAACACTAGTCGGTAAAACGAACCAATGGACATGCTAACGAATGAACACGCTGTGCTTTACACAGCGTGTGGCACACAGCTGCAGCTCCAAGAGGAAGCCACTGCAAAAGAAGCGCGCCCTTGGGTCCTCCCCTTCCCTCGCAGACCCCCAAACCCGGCGGCTCCGAACCTTGGTGTCCACGTCGGCCAGGCAGTCTCTGCGGAACTGGTCGAAGAGCCCTTGGCTCTTGAGGTGGTTCACGATCATGGCCACGAGCTGCGGGTCCCCGGCGCCCGCACCCGCGCCGCCCGCCCCGCCCGCGCCGGGGCCAGCCCCGGGGCCCGGCGGCGGCGGCGGTGGCTGCGGCTGCGGCGGGGGAGGCGGCGGCGCTGGAGGAGGCGGCTGCGGCTGTGGGTTGGTGGCCATGGCGGCCTGTGCCGGGGAGGGCAAGGGCCCTGACCGGCGGGCGCACCTGGGAGGCGGCGGCTGCACTGGTCCCGCCGCCTGAGGGAAGCCAACGGGATGTTGTTACGGAACCAGAGGATCCAGAGCAACCCCGGAAGTAAAAGGGAACGGGGGGAAAGGAGGAAAAGACGGTGACGACATTGACGAAAGTCCGGCGACGGAGGCCGCGAGGAGCCAGTTTCGGCCGTCGCCGGGCGCGAGCGCCCTCGCGAGGCCGAGGTGCGCCGGAAGTGGCGGCGACTGTGGCGACGGAGACGAGAAGGCTGTGCTGGCTGCGAGTTGTGGGGTTTGGGTCACTGGCTGGGGTCTGGAGTCCCCGGAGGTTAGGGCTTCGACCCGCGCGACACCTGGGGCCCTCGGTCTGAGCGGGAGCAGTGAAGTTCTGGCCCCGCTTCATCCGCGACGGCATTTTAGGCCTGCCTCTCTTGCTCCTGTTTCCCGGAGCAGTGCATAGAGATCCATAGACATGTATAATTCGAACCCTACGTGGATCTGCTCATTCTAAACTCGCCCAACCCTCGTCGTTCTTAGCCTGTGAAACTGCACTATTCTTGTCCCAGCAGGTAGCTCCACGGTCCTTCTGTCTCTCTTCTGCTTGCACATCCCGTTTTCCCTTGGGAGTCCCTTGTTTCTGGCAGTGTGCCTGTGGATTAGTCCGGATCCCTCCAGCCCCTTCTTCCTATGTGTGAAGACAAACCGACAGGCTTTTGGTTTTAGGCTTTTTGCTATTGATTACTATGATTATAGCCGGTAAAACATCCATAGCACATATTACGTACCAAGCGTGGCGTTAAGTGCTTTTACATATATTAACTCATTTAATCTTTGGACAAACACTAAGAGCTAGGTCCGATTACTATCCCCAATTTGCAAATCAGGAAACCAAGGCCCAGATAAATGAAGTGTGTTGAATAAGGTTACACAGCTAGCAAATCACCTGCTTTAGGACTGCATCATCCTTGAAATTGTTAGTAGTACCTGGTCAAAGCAACATAAATATTAGAAAATTTCATAATTATTAAATAGTATATGTAATTTTATTGAAAAATGCATATTGCTGCTTTTAAGAGTTCCTACATCTGTGGCTGAATATGTCTTATTAGTAGGAGAAAAAAGGTTGAGCATCAATTCTATTCCTTTTTGTAATTTTTATAGCTGTGTGCCCTGAGAAACCTTGCTAATATAAACAAGTACTGTGCCTAGGAATGGAAGAGTTTTGTTGTAGCAATATCATTCAATTCTTGACCTCAAAAAATTGGTTGACTTCAAAAAATATGAGCTGACTTCAATTAGGCCCTCCTTCCTTTTTATCAGAAGCAAAGAACCGAAAACCACCTGACTCGCCAAAGGATTTGTTTACTTAATCCTTATTTTTTCACTTTTTCAGATTCTGGGAAATATACCAGATAGGTTTTACCAAGATACCAAATGACTATGAATTCGACCTGATTTTTTCAATGAGATGTACCTTTCACCCGATATGCTGAAAGAGTGGAGAATATCTAAACACTGTTCATTTCATAAATAGTTTTGGATAAGATTTATTTTTGTTATCAGGTGGTTAAATTTTGTTTTTGTCAAAATTTGCAACTGCAGATTTAGCTCATTCAAGTTCAAAATCTTTGTCACTGGGCACAGTGTCTCACGCCTGTAATCCTGGCCCTTTGGGAGGCTGAGGCAGGAGGATCGCTTGAGTCCAGAGTTCAAGACCAGCCTGGGTGACATGGCAAGACCCCACCTCTACAAAAAAATAAAAGAAATTAGGCGGTGTAGTGCCGGGCATCTGTAGTCCTACCTACTTGGGAGGATTAGGTGAGAGGATCACCTGAGCCCAGGAAGTCAAGTGTGCAGTGAGCCATGATGGGGCCACTGCACTCCAGGTTGAGGGACAGAGTGAGACCCTTCTCAAAAGCAAGAAAAAAAAAAGATTTGCAAGTATGTTAAATGTTTACCTTATAACCTAATAAACAGCCCATTTTCATTGTCAAACTAGACAAATCAGATTTACTTTAAATCAGAAACAGTTTGACTTCATTGTTTCAATTCAAAGTATCCTGTGTGTTTTGAGGAGTTTGATGAAGATAGCAGAGAGGAAAAAATCATGGAATGAATCTTAAAAGATGAATTACTATATGCAGTCAAGGCTGGGCATGGCAGCAAACCCCTGCAATCCTAGAGCTTTGTGAGGCTGGGGCAGGTGGGTCACTTGAAGCCAGGAGTTCAAGACCAGTAACAAAACAAAACGAAAAGTAACCAGGTGTGATGGTGCAGACCTGTAGTTCCAGCTACTTGAGAAGCTGAGGTGGGAGGATTGCTTGAGCCCAGGAGGTTAAGACTGCAGTAAGCTATGGCGGTGCCACTGCACTCCAGCCTTGGTGACATAGTGACACCCTGTCTCAAAAAAAAAAAAAAAAAAAAAAAAAAAGAAAGAAAAAGGCAGTCAAGATTACAGGATTAAAATAGCGTAAAATATAAATGTTTTATTCATTTTAAAAATTAGTCTTGAAAAGGTAAGACTATAACACTTAATTACCAACAATACAACATATGTTGCTAAATTCTAAGTTTATAAGTTATTAAGTGTGTAGTATGATAAAAGGCGTGGTATTTCTTTGGTATATTTGGATGTGTTAATCAAATTTATTTAGCTTTTTGGGGATTACTAGTAGAAATCATCCATTAAAGTTCTGAAAAACTTTACAAATTTAGTTAGGCATAATGTCCAAGTTTAAAAAAATAAATGAGACAATTAGGTATTTACTGCTAAAAATGAATTGGGTCAGTGACTAATAAATGATTTGTGAACAGCATATAGAAAATATTAAATATTTTCTGCAATGCAATAAGATGAGATCTTTATAATAGTTCACAATCCATTTTCTCAAATGTGCCCTAATTGCCTTATTGAATAACACATACTGAATCTAAAAGATACATCATTGTGTCTCTGAGTTCAGGTTACACTGGGTAGACACATTATACTGGTTACAGTGTAACTTGAACGATTTTGTGGCCTTGAAAAACATTCTAGATACATTGAAAAGAATCTGGGTCACTGATCTGTACTGCCTTGGCTGTTCAAAGGTGATTTTCTTTTCATATGAATACAGGTCTTAGGGATGAGTATTTTAAATACCCGAAAAAGAACAACAACAAAAAGCATACATTTAATTTGTTTAAAAGACTGCTTTAAGCAGTCAGCATTTCCTACCAGTGACGTCTTTGCTGTGTTTCCTCCTGATTGTCTCTCTAGAAAAGAGTATATAATTTCTTTTTTTTTTTTTTTTGGTAAATCATTTTATTTCTTCCATGATGATTTAGAAGTACAAATCATGATTTAGAAGTACTATATTTAAACCAGTACAAATATTTCATAAATAATATCTGGCCATTTTCTAAACAATTGAGTAATTTGTTGCACGATAAGCTACCTCACATCTTGCAGCAAGAAATATGTTAAATTTGAATAGTAAAGACATTACATAATGAATTAGGACACAATTAAAATTTGCTTTAAATATTTCTTTAAGGTAGAGGACACCACACTTCTACTCAATGAAGAGAAACTTTTTTTTTTTTTTCTGTGACAGAGTCTCGCTCTGTCACCTAGGCTGGAGTGCAGTGGTGTCATCTCGGCTCACTGCAAGCTCTGCCTCCTAGGTTCACACCATTCTGCCTTAGCCTCCTGATTGCTGGGACTACAGGTGCCGCCACCATGCCCAGTTAATTTTTTTTTTTTTTTTGTATTTTTACTGGAGACGGGGTTTCACTGTGTTAGCCAGGATGGTCTCGATCTCCTGACCTCGTGATCTGCCAGCCTGGGCCTCCCAAAGTGCTGGGATTACAGGTATGAGCCACCCCACCCAGCCGAAGAGAAACATTTTTACAGTCCAGAGGTCTTTTATTTTTTTAATACTTATTTTGCCATGAATTCATAGGGAATAGATTCCAGCAGCTCAGGCTCCTTCCCGTTGGTTCTCACAAACTGTGCTTCCCTGGATGGAGCAGGCTGGCACTTCAGTTGAACCCAGGTACTTTTCTCTTTGGCTTCTTTTTCTGGTCATTTTCCTTCACGTGTTTCAGGAAGCTATTTTGGTTCTTAGAGAGCTTAATGTGCTCCATACGCACATTAATTCTTTTAGCAAGAATCAGGCCCTTGTTTGTATACAACAATGCCAACAACATGCTGGGTAACATTGTAGACTCTTCTACTTTTGCCATGGTAACACTTGTGGGGCATTCCTTTTTGAATAGTACCCATTCTCTTGATGTCTACAATATCACCTTTTTTTTTTTTTTTTTTTTTTGAGACAGGAGACAGAATCGCGCTCTGTCCTTCAGGCCATAGTGCCGTGGCATGATCTCCGCTCACTGCAACCTCCACCTCCTGGGTTCAAGCAATTCTCCTGCCTCAGCCTCCTGAGTAGCTGGGACTACAGGCGCACGCTGCCATGCCTGGCTAATTTTTTTTTTATTTTTAGTAGAGACGGGGTTTCACTGTGTTGCCCATGCTGGTTTTGAACTCCTGAGCTCAGGCAATCCACCTACCTCAGCCTCCCAAAGGGCTAGAATTACAGGCGTGAGCCACCAAGCCCGGCCTCACCTTTCTTCTGGATTGACACATACATGGAACAACTGCATGTTTTCTAAAAGGCCTAGAGGACATCTATTGGGTGCCTCTCCTCTTTCCCTTTGTGTTCGTCAATTTGGCGAATTACTAGAAGATGGCAGTTCCGGCTGAAAGGAAAAGAGTTTATTAATTTCTAGCAGTACTTAGGGCATAGAAGAGGTGAGATCTTCACAAAAGAAATTGCCATCCTTCTCCTGCTCTACTGTATGCCTGTCTGAATTCAGAACATTCCAACAAGGGTCAGATACTTTCTCCCTTAACAGGATTGACTCTCATTCTGTTCCCCAAGTCTGATGTCAAGGTGATGGACTTTACAGTTTGTGAATTAGGGAAGCAACAGTAGGTGATGATGGTCTCCGTTACTGGTAGCCATGTGTATGGTTAGGCACCAGATTCCTGACAAATGGTTGGCCCCTGGGATTTCTCCTTTGTACAGTGCAGCCTGTCCCCTACCCCTACCCAGTCCTCCAGACTGTTTCTGTGAGCTTGTCCAGTGAAAGTCAAACATTGATCTCCTAACCCCAGGGATCCCGTCTGATTATTCGGCAGAGTTGTTTCCTTATTTTCTTCCCCTTGTACCCCCGTGGGATCCCCACTCTTTGGCATCTCCATTCCTGACTAGTCTTTTGATAATCAAAGGGAAATTAATATTTCCTAAATGAGTGTCCATCAACCCAAAGCTTAGTAGAAACTTTGAAAGTTCATTTTTCAATGATAACAAGAAAACACAGGAGGAGGGGGAGAGGACATGTGTTAATATTATTTGTCTTTCCAATGCAAGCTGCATGGTCACACGTATTCTATTTTTGTTGCAGTATAATAGTGCCCTGTTATTCATAGGGGAGATGTTCCAGGACCCCTAGAGGATGCTTGAAACCATGGAGGACCAAACTCTATACTGTGGGCTGGGCGCAGTGGCTCATGCCTGTAATCCCAGCACTTTGGGAGGGTGAGGTGGGTGGATCACTTGAGGGCAGGAGTTCAAGACCAGCCTGGGCAACGTGGTGAAACTCCATCTCTACTAAAAATACAAAATTAACTGTGTGTGATGGCATGTGCCTATAATCCCAGCTACTTGGGAGGCTGAGGCAGGAGAATTGCTTGAACCTGAAAGGCAGAGGTTGCAGTAAGCCGAGATTGTGCCACTGCACTCCAGCCTGGGTGATAGAGTGAGACTCCATCTCAAAAACAAAAACAACAACAAAACCCCCAAAACTCTATACTGTGTATATTATGTTTTTTTCTGATCTGATAACCAAGATGGCTACTAAGTGACTAACAGGCAGGTAACATATATAGAGTCGATATGCTGGACAAAGGGATGGCATGGGATGGTGCAAGATTTCAGCATACTTGTCAGAGTGGTGCAACACTTAAAATGTATTCATTGTTCCTGGAATTTTCCATTTAATATTTTCAGACCACAGTTGACCATGAGTAACTGAAACTGCAGAAAGCAAAACCTCAAATAAGGCAGGACTGCCATGACGGTGGGGCTGCAGAGTGTTACACAATGTTAATGTGAAAAGCGGGTATTGATTTTTCCCTTGAAAGAATTGTTACTTGCCCTAGGGTCAGGGCATGGAGGTGGAGTGGTACAGGGGGATGGTAAGGCAGAGAGGGAGAGGGATGGTTCTGGGACATTTGGCAGAGAATGGAAACTTCAGCTCCCTGCCAGGCTGGGAGTGTTCTAGGGCAGGGGTGCTTTGGAAATGGTGGCTTTGTGAGAATGTATTACCTTGAGGAGCTGCAGAATTCAAGAGAGTGGCCATGTCCTAGTTAGTGGGAAAAAGGAGGAGGTGTCTGGGGCAGCAAGACAGCAGTAATGTCAACTGAGATGAGGATTGGGATACATCAGCCCATGGGATATTGGGGTAGGAACTTCAGAAGAGGAGGGAAATAGAGTGGTGACGGGGGTTTGGTGAAGTTGGACCTATCAATCACATTAGTTATTAATACTTTATGGGATGGGAGAGTCCTCTGTGGGTAATCTGGAAGACTAATAGTGGTTCTCAAATTTTAGCCTGCACCAAAATCTCCTAGAGGACTTGTTAAAATAGAGTGCTAGGTGTGCCATCCTGAGTCCCTGATTTGATAGGTCTGGAACAGAGCCTGAGAGTTTCCATTGTTAACAAATGCATTTAAGAAATGCTGATAGAGCACTATATGAGAAACACTGGACTAGACAAATCACAGCCCACGGGCCTAATCCAGTCTACCTGTTTTTATAAACAAAGTTGTATTGAAACCATGCTTTCTAGTTTGAACTTTTTTTTTTCATAAGATGATACTCCTTTTATGCAAGTTCCATTAATTTTTATACATTTCTTTGCTCATAAGGTTTAAACTCCTGGTAGTGATAGCAATCAGATTTATAGAAGTAAGATTTATTATGAAGTTAGGTAGCCTGTGTCTATTAATGCTACTGAATTGCTGGCTATTTTGAAAATTGAGATGTCAATGTTACAGATGACTTGAAATACAAGGTATCTTTTATATGCTTATAAAGATGGAAAGAAGCTTTGCATTTAGCATTTTCCACTTAGTCTTTGTGAAAATTGTTCTTATTTTAAAAATAGCCTTAATGTATGTGCGTGTGTGTGTGTGTTTCCTGAATATTCTAGATGGTACATGGTATTCTGAAAACTGAAAGTCACACCTCCAGGAATAAAATTAGGAAAAGTAGAAATTGGAGGGAGATCTCTAGAAATGATGTAATATTATCTGAATACCTCAAATCCAATCCAGGTCATCTGGGTAGAAATTCTGGGATGGATTTATTTAAATATAAATAGAAATTTGTATACCTAAATAAAGATTGTATTCTACATTTGAAGAAAGAGGTTTTTTTTTTGTTTTTTTTTTTTTTGTTTTTTTTTGTTTGTTTGTTTTTAGAGTAAGAGGTGGTTGGCATGCATCTATGAAAGGAAGGAATTCAAAGTGTGTAGAATTGGCAATGTCTCTGGAGAGCATGCATTTGCTATTGGGTGCCAGCCATTAAGATGATCTCATTCATTTCTCCTCTGATTCTGTGATAGTTATTGGATCATATTTGCCTTCACATTTGGATTTGCCTATAGGAAGAAAAGTGCTGATTAGTAAATTGAGGAAGCTGTCTACTTGGTAGTTACATCTCTCCCCATGAATGATTTTTATGCATAAAACCCTAAGAGCTTGGTGAATTTTTAAACCACCCAGGATTCAGATCTTTTTTTTTTTGTACTGATAGTCACCTCTTACCTTGCAAGACTGAAGGCTGGACCCCACACTATGGTCAACAAATTGAAGTGTTGCTGTGGGGGTCCAGTCAGGGTGACCAGCTGACCTATCTTAGGTAACATTTAATTTTATTGGCCATATTTTAAATTTAAGTTGTCATTATTACAACTTAAATTGTAGAGAACGAGTAGAATACTAGTAAACTAGGAAAAGGAAGTCTTTCTTGTAGAAAACTAGGAAAAGACAAAGAAGTCTATTGACAACAGGGAATAGGCTGGAGATGAGGACCTGACCCAAGCTGGACCAATTAGAACCCTTCCTTGGGAGTTTTGAAGGTAATTGGTATCCCTCTCTTGGCTACATTGTAAGCAGATGTCTGGAGTAGGTAATAACCAGATCCTCTGTCTTGTTCATCAAGCCAATCTGCTAAGAAAAAAAGAAATCCACTAATCTACAGAGCGAAGCACAGATGAGGATGGACAACGAACACCCTGCCTGCAGTCTGCATATTCCCGAGGACCAGGTATGCTTGTTTCTACCATCATTTGATTAAGTGAAACAAATTCACAACCAATAAAAGTCCTATTTTTAATAGGATGTGCATTGTTACAGTAACGGAAGGAAACTAACACAGGTAGGGATTGTGAGGAATTGTGCAGTGTGGATAGGCATCTAGTGAATGTCAACATTTACCAGCATCATTTACCCCCTTTGTAAGCAAACAGAACATTGGCTTGACACGCCAGTACTGGCGTGCATCAAAACATCAATAGAAGTCTGATACTCTTCAAGCTAGGTAAGTTGTTCTTTTCATATTGGTGCCTCAGTTGCTCTAGAGAGGTCATGGACTGGATGGGGACAAGTCTTTTAAAACAAGAACTGTCTTGCTAGAAAGATTTGATTCAAGAATGATTTCTATGGAGTTTAACCATATGCCTCAAAAGTTGGAATTAGGCTGTTCATTTTTTAAGATAATAAATAAATAATAAAAGAAAAGAGAAGATATGCCTATTTCTTGAAAGAAAAGTGAATAAAAATACTCATCAGTGATTATTTTAAATAATTAATACTAAATTGACAATGGTACATTTTTGTATTTAAGTGAAGTGATTGTGGTTAAATGAATCCCTTTTTCTGTGACAAGAATAAGAGACTATGATTGAAAGTTGAGATTCAAATAATCATTACAAAAAGACTGAGTGACAGCTATGATTCTTCTTGATTGAGCGTAAATTTAAATTTCTACTATTTTAAGTTATTAGAAATACACTTTGATGTGGCAAATATGTTGAACAAATTATAATGGTGGTTAAACAATTTTTCATTAAAGCATTTCAACAGAGAAGGGAGAAGGAGATGCACTTTGCTTATATATTCACATTTTCTGTTATTAGGCAACCGGACAGGGATTCTTACCATCTTGTTGGTGCTCATGTAGATGTGCTTAGGATAGGAAGCCCAGTGGGCATGGACCCCAGTCTCTGGGAGCCAATGTGCTAATTGTAAGCATAAAACATGCTTCTTACATAAACAATACATATATAAAACACAACAGGAGTAGTTGGATAAGTAGAAATGAGGGCAAAGTGGTAGAAAATGATGTGCATTTATGTATTAAGTTGGTGCAAAAGTAATTGTGGTTTTTTGCCATTACTTTCAATGGAAAAAACAGCAATAACTTTTGTACCAACCTAATAGAAGGGTGGCTGAGATGGGCTAAGCTAACCAGTGAAACACTCTGGAGAAAGTGGCCTTGAACCAGGAAATGATGGGCTGAAGATAAGAACAAGTCGTAAGCAGCTTAATTTTCAAGATCAGTCATAAGAAAATATATATTCAGACGTTCATAGGTATATTCAGTTTTCTTAATTTACAGAAAACACTAGATAGCTCTTTGATTAATGAATGGTAGAGGAAATAATTTAAATGAAATCTAAAGCAAAGGCAGACGTGTTTCAATTTCTTAGACTAAATGTGAAATGTATTAGTATAAAACAGGAAGGATGGATGAAGAAGTTTTTTTTTACAGGCATAAGGATGAAGAGGTGAAGCCTGGGGTCTTTGAATTTCAGCTGTGCATTTCAGCTTTGCTATTTTCTAGCTTATGACCATGAGCAAGTTGCTCAACCTCTCTGTGCCATTTGTCTTGTGAAATTGTAAAAATAACAGAACTTGCCATAGGGTTTTAGGTACGGTTGATTGAGTTCACTCCTTCATTCACAAATATGTGTTGGGCTCCTATTATGTGCCAGGTGTTGTACTAGGAATGGGAGAGAAAGCAGTTGAGCAAAACAGACAAAGCCCTTTCCCTAATGGTGCTTCCATTCTAGTGGAATTACTAGTCAGAAAAGAAACGCACAAATAAAATATCAGATAGAGATAAGCACTCTGTAGAAGATTAAGTGGAGTGATATGATAAAGGGTGACTGGAAGCAACTTGCAGGTTAGGGTAGGCCTTTCTCACCTCCGAACATCACGTTGAAGTCAGCTGTGAGAAAATAAGGAGGGGCAGCCCTGGCAGGGAGAACAGCTGGTGCTGAGGTCCTGGGGCAGGAATCAGCTCGATGTGTTTGAAGAACATAAATAAGGTCATTGCAGCTGAGGTTAATGGGCAAGAGGCAGAGTGGCAGCGAATGAAATTAGATCATGTAGGTTTTTGAAAACAAGGATAAGGAAGTGTGTTTTGTACTAAGTGCAATGCAAAGCCCCTCAAAAATTTTAAAGTGGGAAGTGGCATGACTTCATAACAGATGTAAAGAGCTCATTTCCAGTCTTGGCACAAGATAAACACCCAAGTGTGTGTATGTTAGCTGTTGCCATTTCATTTAGTCCTCACACCAGCCCTATGTGATGGTTACTATGAAAGGAAATTATCCCAAACCTGAGCTGGGGCAGAACTTTGTAGGCTAATAGGATTTTCAGCCTCTTTGGAAAGGATCTAGCATTCCTGATAAAGCACTGGAGTATTTTACTGATAGTTGGTTTTTTCTTTTTTTTTTTTTTTTTTTTTTTTTTTGAGATGGAGTCTTGCACTGGAGTGCAGTGGTATGATCTTGGCTCACTGCAACCTCTGCCTCCCAGGTTCAAGTGATTCTCCTGCCTCAGTCTCCCGAGTAGCTGGGATTACAGGCACCTGCCACCACGCCTAGCTAATTTTTTGTATTTTTAGTAGAGAAGAGGTTTCACCATGTTGGCCAGGCTGGTCTTGAACTCCTGACCTTGTGATTTGCCCACCTTGGCCTCCCGAAGTGTTGGGATTACAGGTGTTAGCCAGCACGCCTGGCCTTTCTGATAGATTTTAATGAGGTTTAGAGTCCTTCTGGGAAGCTAGATTGGCAACACTCTGCTGTTATTTTTTAGATGTGTTCAGTAACCTTTAACCAGACATTTAAGGGCACAACACTCTTTAAGCCTTATGCTATCCTAATAATCTTTAAACCAGATATTCCTCTTTTCAAATTCTAGCTGAATAATATTTATTAAGTCATTTTTTCCTCCCAAAAGTAAATTTTTGAACTAGTTTTTTTTTGAAGTCTTTTCCCTTCCACCAAGCTTGAAATAAAATGTGTGTCAATGTTCCATTGAATTTATCTGAGAAACTGCTTTGACAGTATTATTAATATCACCATTTTACAGACAAGAAAACCGTAGCCTGTGCATTTAAGCGCTCCATCGTACCTACACCCAGGGAGAGCAAATTAAGCCAGCGTTCTAGGAAGCAACAAAGCAAGTCTGAACCCAAGAGGTCTCAGTCCCCAGTAAGAAAAGAATCACTCATTTCTTTTACTGGAATCCCATTATTACCTGTTTTATTTCATATTGATTTGTAAAGACTGGTAGTCTGTGATTCACTGGGGCCCTCTTTTTGCCCCCAAGATATATGTGTGCAGTTTACTCTCACTCTGCTTTCTAACTTTGAAAAGTTCTAATTTGCTCTTTCAGTAATGGAACCCAATCTTGACTTGGGTGAAACTTTTCTCCAGTTTATCAAGAGCCATTTAATCGATTTTTATGGTCTAGAGTGTCACTTCCTTGGCTCTTCAGCCCATCAAGGCTGGAGCTTTAATTCATTAGTGTGTATGGCTTATGCCAATCAACTCAACCAGATTGTGTGGGTCTGCTGAGCTGAAGTAAATTACTCATTGGTTCTTGTGAGAAGAACCTTGAACGAGATCACTGAGGGATGCTAAAACAATCTGGATGCTTTTGGACTGGAGAATGGGGGATCTCTTTTCTAACTAACAAGCATTATATTCTTAGAATGAAATCAATTCCGTGGTGTACTGGAGTCAGTTCAATCAACTCCTGTTACATTTTCAGGAAATTTGTGAAATAGTTCATGACAACTTTATAGCTTTAAAATGGCCATTGTGTCTGTATTTATGCCACAGAAACTGGCAAATGCCACGAATCAGGGCTTTCTTTCCCCATAGAGTCTGTTTTTAAACACTTAGCGATGTTACCCAAACAAAACCAGGGTTCATTTTCCTGGCAAGCAATCAACAACTCTCCACAAGAACACAGGTTTTGATCCATAGGAGTTTTATTACTCATCACAAGTAAGGAGAGCACTGGGAGCGTTCTCTAAAGCAGTGTCTCTGTGAGGGAAAGTGACAGGAGAGTTTTATGGGGCGATGGAGGGGGAGAGAATGTGTCATCTCATGCAGGGAAGGGGTCCCAGTGGCGCAGATGCAGTGAGTCATCATGCCAGTGCATAGGTCACCTGCTTTATAGCTCCTTCTGGGCGGGAGACATTAGCATGGTAATGAGGAAAGTTCACTTGGGTTCATCTATAAGTTGCCAGGGTCTGTCAGAAAGTGGTTTCAACTGACTAGGTGACTGCATTCCACACAGAGCCTGAAACAAACAGTTTGTAAGAGAGGGAGCTGTGTGGTTTGGTAAAGCCCACTGAGCTCCTATGGACTCTGGAGACCTAGCAGTACACCATTGCAAGTGCCTTGCAGGTTCTCCCTGCTTTCTTCCTAGTTATAGGACAAGGAGAAGATAGGGAAAGAGGAGAAACTGCCAATGGGCTTTTGGCTTCTTGCCTGCATTTTCACTGCCAGAAGTTCTGTAGTCAAATAGACCCCACACTCCTAGTAACAAATGAGGTTTGCTGTCATTTCCCCCCCTAGGGTTGAATACCAGCTCCATAGCTACTTGCTTTGGGACTTTGGCTGATCAGTTTATTTACATCTCTAGGGCTCAGTTTCATTATCATTACAATGAGAATAATACCACCAATCTCGTTGTGTATAGATGTATGTGTGTGTGGGTGGCGGGGTGGGGCGTGCTGGGGATGGGATGGGGTGGTAAATGATATGGTTCCCATTAAAGTCTTTGCTGAAGACTTGGTGCATTGGCTCTCCATAAATAATAGCTCTAATGATATTATTCAGTAAGTTCTCACACATGCTCAGAGGTAATAAAAGAAAAACTTCATCTGAATTAAATTTAAAGGAGTTTAATTGAGCAATGAACGACCTGTGAATTGGGCAGCCTTCCCAGCCAGAGTAGGCTGGGAAGAGACTCCAGCACAGCCACGTGGTGGAGAAATATTTATGGACAGGAAAAGGAAAGTAATGCCCAGAAAACGGAAGTGAGGTGCAGAAAACAGAAGTGAGTTACAGAATTGGATTGGTTACAGCTTGGTGTTTGCTTTATTTGAACATGGTTTGAACAGTTGTACATTTGCTTGACCAAAACTCGTGACTGGCACAATCGTAGGTTATGGTCTATTTACACCTCCACTTGTTATAGTTCACAATGTACAGAGAAATCCTTAGGCTGAAATTAAAGTATGTAAGGAGGCAGCTTTATGCTAAACTTGATTTAACAGAGGGCACTTGTAATCTACGATTTCATAAAGGCCTTTCTGGTAATGTCTGATGCCTCTGAACCAGCCTGACTTGTACCATTTTCCCCATGAGCTCTCTCTCTCAATATCTCGCTCTTTCTCTGCCTGTGACCTATGTGGGCTGGAAGCCCCAGTACAGGTGTGATTCCAGTACATTGCAAGTCTCACCAGGCACATATTTTTCCATTCCGTTCAGTGCCTGCCTTCCAGTGATACCCCAAGTGTATTGAGCTTGACAACTTTTTCAGCTATAAATAAGTGGTGGTTGGGGCGAAGGGGTGGGTGTGAGAAGAGACTTATCTTGAAATATGTTGATTTAGGCTGGATGGCTTTTCACTGACTTGCAGAAGTAGTATTTTGTGTCTCTATGCAAGATTCCCCCTGTATTTACTGCAAGGATGTTTTTATCAGGTTAAGGAGAAAGCTGAGGTTGGAGAAGGCGTGCTTTTCTGTTCCCTTTTATCTGTCAATTTCTCTCCTCATTCTGCAAAATCCCCAAGATACCATGTTAGAGTTAAATCAGTATATGATCAGCAATCAGACAGGCCTGAATATGACATGTGATTCTGCTACTTATCAGCTGAATGACCTTGTGATGGTCATTTGAATTTCTAATCTTTAGCTTCCTGATCTACAAAATGCCTCTCTCTCCCTTTTTTTCTTTCTCTCTCTCTCACTTTTTATCTGTCTTGGGCTAGCTCTGTACTTCACAACCTGGCTACACATTATATTTACTTGGGGAGCTTTTCAAAAATAGTTAATTCCTGGGCTCTGCTCCAAAAGACTGATTCAAGTGGACTAAGTTTCAGCACAAACATCCATCTATTTTGGAAGCTCTCGGTGAAGTACTATGTATAGTGAATGTTAGGAACTGCTGAGCTTCTCTTATTAAGCCTCTCTGGACCCCGTCTGGCCGCCATGCTCTTTACCTGGGTGTCGCTGGACCACAACAACTCATGTTAATACAACATACAAAACAATCCATTGCTAACAGTCACTTTGTAACTCCAGCCCTCCACCTGCTCAGATTGGCAGGCAGTGCAGTCATCTGTAACTTCTTGTCTTCAGGAGCCCTTTCATGGAATGTGCAAGAACCCCTGTTGGTGCTCTGCAGATGAGAAAAATAGCTACTGAGATCCTTGTTCACTTGCTGAAGCTGGAAGGCCTTGTGGTCTGGAGAAATGCCAACTTTTGCAGTGGTTCATCTGAGAACAGTGGATGCTGGTCTTTCTCTGGGTAATCCTTGGGCAAGAATACTCTCTCCCCAATTGGCCTGGGTTGCCAGGGAAGAGAGTATTCATCTGAGAAACTGCTTTGAGAGTATCATTAATATCATCATTTTACAGATGAACCTTAGAAATGGTAAGATGATCAATGTCATAAGAGGTAACCTGACCTGACCATAAGACCTGACCTTAAGAGGTCAGGTCTTCCACTTCACCTAAGTGAAGCCAAGCTTCCCAAGGCACAGCTCAGCACCTGGGGAGCCACATTGCAATGAGTTACAGCACCATCCACCTACTGCCTAGAACCACCATTTTGTTCCAAAAACGTAGGTCTGGGTTACCCAGTCCACACTCCATCTTCCTGTTGGTGATTTTCTTTCATTTCTTCCCTCCACCTGGCCCCAGGTGGGTACAGTCTTGTCCATCAGATGTGTTCTAATAAATAGTTAAATACCAAACCCTCTTCTTCCAGAAGCATCCTTGGTTCCTTCTACATATATGTGTAGATTCATATATGTAAACTAAGTATGAAAAAGGATCTTTCATCAGTTTACTTATCAGCTTCTTCTAAACCCATGCTCTTTCCAAGCTGCATATCCAATTTTAAAAAGTTCCTATTCCAAAACCAGCGGGTAGGAATGAAATTACTTTACCCAGGTGTAACTCAAAAGGATCACTGAGTGATTATTTCCAGAACAATGGGATGACTTGCTCCAAAGGTAAGTTCAAGTTTTCACCATGAACATATAAAACACCCAGGATTTCTTAGTTTCAACCAGTTTTAGGATTCAATCTCCGCTAGTTAAGTCATTATACGTAAATGCCGTTGATATGAATGTCGATCTCACAGGGTTGTTGAGAATAATACATGAGATAAGATGTAGATAGATCAATTTGTAATATTTTATTACTGACACTGTTGCTAATTGGCTAAGCTAATCAGCATCTTATTAGAATTGTCCCTTTGGGCAGTGAACATCCCTCTTCCTGTTCCTCCTGCGCCCTTCCTGTAGTCAGTGTGGTAGCTCTGACCTCTGGTCAGTACAATCCAGTGGATTCTAGATTCTCACCACATCACCACTAAGATTATGGTCACTTTAACCAGGGTGATGGGGCCTCTACATTGAAATGCAGGGCTGTGGGATCAGTGATACTTGCTGTCTTGCTGTCTCCTGCTTTGGTTATGAGAGAAATTCAAGAAAGCAGCTCTTGCTCAGGTAGACTTTGGGTTAGTTCCTGAGCTTTGGTTTTCCTCTGGATTGGCCTAAAGGTCTTAAGGGGTTGAGGAGAATACTGGAGAATGTCTGCTATCATCCATGTTCTCCAACAGAGTAAAGCCAAAACATTAAGTACTGGAGTTATTCAGTACTTGCCTTCCCTAAGGGAAGTGTAGTACTTACTGTGTCTTGATTCTCATGGAGCTACTTGCCTCTGCCCTCTGTTAGTTAGCAATCTGGAAGGGAGGAGGGTTGTACTCAGCATTTCTAAATAGACAATAGTTCTCCTGATTGAAAGGCTAAAACACTTCCACCCTGGAGTTTTACTGACCACTGATTTTTTTTCTTTTTTTTGAGACAGGGCCTTACTCTGTCACTCAGTGCAGTGGTGGTGCCATCTTGGCTCACTGCAACCTCTGCTTCCTGGGCTCAAGCTATCCTCCTACTTTAGCCTCCTAAGTTGCTGGGACTACAGGCACGTGTCACCACACCCAGCGAATTTTTGTATTTTTCATAGAGACAGGTTTTTGCCAACTTGCCCAGGTTGCCCATGCTGGACCATTGACATTTTAAGAAATGTATGCTTGTCCCTAAAAGGGGAGGTCAGTTTGGGATCCTCCCTCATGGATGATGTGAGTTTGATTACGTAAGGGGACTGGTTTATCTCTCTTATGGGTGGTCACATAATATTCAGGAGGTGTACTGACTAGGCTCAATGATTGACTGGGTGAAGCAGGAAGGAGGAGGGGAGCTATCCAGGTAGACAGGTTTTCTCTGGAGCAAGAGTTGGTTGCCCTCAGCCAGCAGGTCAAATCTCGCCTGCTGTCAGCATTTAGTAACTTTTTGTTTTGAAATGATTTCAGACTCAACTGCCACCTGTGTTATAAATAAAGTTTTCTTGGAACATTACAACTCTTACTTGTTTACATATTGTCTATGGCTGCTTTCATGCTACAGTGACAGAATTGAATAATTGCAATAAGAACTTATTTGTACCCTTTGGCTCTTTATGAAAAAAGTTTCCTGATTCCTGCTCTAGAGTCAAAGATGCTTCTCAATCAAAAATACTCCCCCAAATTGCTGTATGTTTCATAATCTCCCTCACTGTGACCCAAAGGCCACAAAACCCTTGTAGAATCAGAGAACACAGGGTTGGAAGGGGGTATTAGTGGTCATTCAGTGCAATTCCTCATATAAGGCCAGAATCTCCCAATGGTGCCCCTTCAAGCAATCGCCTAGTGATGGAGGCATATCATTGTGTGTAGTAGTCAGCTCAGCTTTTTTGGGGAAGTTCTGGCTGTTGGAAAATGATTTCTTATATTGAGCTAGGCTGTGGTGGATGAGAAAAACTATTAAAGTGTTATTATTTATGACCCCCTCTCCAGCCTTTGAAGGAGGAAGACGTCATCACCAGCAGAATGGGCTGTACCACCTGTGTTGTGTGGATCAGCATGATGGATGGAGAGGAGACCTGAAGATGCTACAATGGCAAATTTGCTCTACATGGAGATGCTGGATGTCCCTAGACATAAAGACCCACAAAAGGATGCTGGAAGGGCGTGGCTGGACAGGGGTGGGGTGAAGGAGGAGCTGCAGATGAGGAAGGAGTCAAGGTGTAGAATTTGTCTCAAATTATTCTTCAAAGCTTCTCAGGTAGGATTTGAGCATTTGGGTGCATTTCTAGATGCTTCAGTCAGTTGAAGAAAACTGGGGAAACAAAGGTACCCACATGACGTGGTGCATTTTGGTTGTGTCTGTCACCTTGAGGCTCCCATGCATTGGTCTTCTATTCTCAGTCCAAACAACTTTCAGCCCAAGTAGCACCCTAGCAATTAATTGTCCAAATTCTACCTCGTTGTCTTTCTCCCTAGCCACAGATTTCCTCCCCTCTCAGCTCGAATATTTCTTCAAACCAGCATGTGTGGCGGGAGAGAGGTGGAGGAAGGCTATGTGCCATCTTTGTGGCCCATGTTGAAGGTTTTCCAGGGTACAGGGTAGTGCCACGATCTCTAGATGTGCATTAAGGGCTCTGGCTTCCACATCTATTTCTGCAGTAACTTTCTGTGCAACCTCTTGTCATCATTTCTCTTCTTCATACTTTAATTTACTTTTCTGTAAAATGAGCTGGAGCTGGAACAGAGTTTCAACTTTTTTTTTTTTTTTTTTTTTTGAGACAGAGTCTTGCTCCTTCGACCAGGCTGGAGTACAGTGGTGCAATCTCAGCTCACTGCAACTTCTGCCTCCTGGGTTCAAGTGATTCTCCTGCCTTAGCCTCCCGAGTTGCTGGGACTACAGGCACACACCACCACACCTTTCTAATTTTTTGTATTTTTAGTAGGGACGGGGTTTCACCATGTTGTCCAGGCTGGTCTCGAACTCCTGACCTCAGCCGATCTGCCCACCTTGGCCTCCCAAAGTGCAGGGATTACAGGTGTGATCCACTGTGCCTGGCCTCAAATGCTGCTTACTGAGCCTTGAGCCAAGTGACCTCTGGGGTCTTGAGCAAGGTGAGCAGCAATGTAGATGCTAAAAGGCCAGATTTCCAAGCCGCCCTGGGCAGCTTTCTTCAAAGCAGTTATCTATTGGACAGATTGGGGTCCATTAAAACCCCGAAGTATTTCCACTGCTAAAAAACAAGCCTAGAATCCAATGAACTATCAGTCTTTCTCAGTGTGTGGTGCAGGTCCCACTAGGGAGATACAAGCTTATGTATGATGCATGGATGAACATTTTAAGTTTTCATAGTTATGTTTATTTTAAAGTCTATTAGGAAAAAAATATAACTATCACATCAAATGTGTGATTTCATTGATATTGATTAAGATGAAGCTACATTTAATTGAATAAGTGAGCTTACTTGAAGAAAGAGAATAAGTAAGTAATAGTTCAGGTGGTATAGGATTATGGCCAACATGATTAACATTTGGGAAAATGGGCAAAGCGACCTCCACAGGCCCTCCTGGCTGTGACATTCTAGCATTCCTCCTCCTCCCCATCTTTTCTCTTGTTTCCTCTCTGTGGTCATGTCCTCCTCAGCGGAGACGGCATTATAATGTGTACTTTCAGATTCAAAACAGTGGCCTTGACATGCATGAGGTCTGCGCTCTGTGAGTCCCCTTGGCCCTCCCTATGAGAGCTTTACTTTGGTCAGGGGGCAGCTCTGTTTTCCTACCTTCAGTTTCTGATGAGGTACATGAAACCCACAGGAAGCAAATCAAAATGAAAGCAAGAAAAACAAGGCTCGGCAGAGAGCGGCTATCTGCACTTCACTTGGGATTAGAGAAGGCGCTTTTGGCTCCATTAGCAGAATACCTAATGTGCTTGTGTTTGAAGAAGCAAATCTGCAGAATTAGCAGCCAGTGAATTGTTAGTCTTGCAGGCTGTTGATTCTGTCTTGCTCTTTTTTAACCATCAGAACTCACTTAGTTTTATTTATTTTTTGGCATGAAATAATTTCCTATATCCTTTTTTTAACTCACTTCTAGTAGGATAGCACATCTATTTTTCTCGTTCTGAATTCTGGATGATTTTATTGTTGAGGGAAGACAGTAGATATTGCATATCTACTTTCTTTTTTCTGTTATTTATTTGTTTATTTTTTACAGTTTTATGTAAACACAAAGCAGGCCCATGAGCTGCCTACTCATTTTCTTCACTGCACAGCCTGGCATTGGGGTTGGCGACTTGCATGGCCAGCTGGGTGGCCCTTTCCATGATGGCTTTGCAGTTCTTGGAGGAAACATTGTGATCAGTCTCAGCACAGTAAGATTTGTTGCACATCAACGGTACTTTCAGCTCCTTGACGTTGTGAACCAGGAACTTCTGGAAGCCACTGAGGAGCATATGCTTTGTTTTTTTGTTGCTCCCATAACCACTGTTGGGCATCAAGATCTGGAGCTTGAACCTTCTACGAACCTTGTTGTCAATACCGCTGGATTTCCGCCAGTCACGCTTAATTTTGATATATCAGTTTGACTGGTGCCCAATGAACTTCTTGGTTCTCTTTTTGACTATTTTGGGCTTCACAAGGGGTATGAAGGCGGCCATGATGCTGAGGAGGTCATGGCTGCCACCTCCATAGGCAGTGCCAAGGAAGAGAGAACATACCTACTTTCTAATGTTGGACTTGCACTGTGTGTCCACAGTTGATGAAGTGTGGCATGCCATGGTGGACAGACCTTGGGAATCTGGGGCAGACAAACCTGGATTTAAACTTGGCTTAACCATCTGTCATCTGTGGACAGGCCTTTCTTATTTAAATAAGCTTGATTTTTTTTTTAAAATTTCTTAACAAGAATTATGCTTTTTTTCCCCCACAGAATTTTTTGTGTGTGGATTTAAGAGGCAATGTATAAAAAAAACTCCAGCTTCAGTGTGTTGTTTAGATGTGTAATAAATATCAGCTCTTTTTTCATTTCTCACAAGCTTGACAAGTGCTTGTACTAGATACTACAGCCAAAGCAAAGATGAATATGACATAGGCCAGGATGGCAAATAAGTTTTCTTTCATGCCCAGCTCTCATGAAGTGGTGAAGCCTCAGGGAGTACTGTGTTGAGATGGATTTTAAGGGTCAGCAGGGAAGAGTGGTGTAGTGGATGAGCCATATCCTTCAAGGCTCAGGAGGGGGCACTGAGGAACACAAATGTCACAAATTTGCCATCACTGACACACCTCTGTTTTGGGAAGTCAGAGCAAATGGAGTGTGAAATTTGTGTAGAAGAAATGAATAGCTATTGAACATAAGGAGAGTGGTAGACACTCTTACATGTGTTATGTCTTGAATGCACTCAGCAAACTGTAGAGGAATGAATTACTCTTTGCAGGACAGTGCTCCAGGTGGCCTTGGACCAAACCAGTTTTTACTCCTTTTCCACTTGTAGTTCTCAAGAGTAACTATAGAATGTGCCACGAGTGTAGCATCTGAGATAAAGGGGGAGATGGCTGGAACAGTCATCTCCTGTTCCAGTTCTGTTCCAGTCCTGCCCCGTCCTCCTAAAGAAAAAGGGTGTCCTCTGCATGTTCTCACTCATAAGTGGGAGTTGGAGTTGAACAATGAGAACACATGGACACAGGGAGGAGAATATCACACGCCGGGACGTGTAGGGGGTGGGGAACTAGAGGAGGGATAGCATTAGGAGAAATACCTAATGTAAATGATGGGTTGATGGGTACAGCACGTGTATACCTATATAACAAACCTGCATGTTCTGCACATGTACCCCAGAACTTAAAAGTATATGAAAAAAGAGAAAGAAACAGGGTGTCCTTCAGTGCTTTAGCCCAGCATGTCATGTGACCATAGGGAACACAACCCAGGGTGGGCTGCTTTCCCTGGTTCCTTAGCTGCGGTGCAAGTAGGGCACAGGCAGACGGAGCATCATCTGCCTTAGGAAGCTTTTCTGAGCCTTGGGGACGAGCTTAAAATGAATCCCAGTCTTCTGTTATCCTTGCTGCCTATCTATAAGTAATAAATCTGCTTCATGTAACTTGTGTACGAATGTGTTCTGTCTCACTGCACCCAGACAAGTTGGCAACGAGTGCGTAGAGATCTGCTTCCCATTATTCTCACGCTGTATGAAAGAAAATGGAATCGTAGACAAGGTAAGTCATTTTCTCAAGATCTTACAAAGTAAGAAGTGGTAAGAAAAATCTGAGATTTGGACCCAGATGCCTGATTCCAGAAGCCTTTTGTTTGTGACTATTTAAACTCGGGTGTTCAAATGGAGTTGTAAAAAAGAAAATACTGAGGTAAAATGTAGGTACTTTAAGGTGTGTCCAAGTGCATTAGTCTTAAGTGCTCAGCTTGATGAACTTTTTTTTTTTGAGATGGAGTTTTGCTCTTATTGCCCAGGCTGGAGTGCAGTGGCATGATCTTGGCTCACTGCAATCTCTGCCCCCTGAGTTCAAGCAATTCTCCTGTCTCCACCTCCCGAGTAGCCAAGACCACAGGCATGCACCACCACACCCAGCTAATTTTTTTGTATTGTTAGTAGAGATGGAGTTTCACTATGTCGGCCAGGCTGGTCTGGAACTCCTAACCTCAGAAGATCTACCCACTTTGGCCTCCCAAAGTGCTGGGATTACAGGCGTGAGCCACTACACCCAGTCTAGCTTGATGAATATTTAATTAGTTTTATATACTTGTGTAACCATCACTCAGACCATGACATAGAACTTACCATTCCAGAAGCTTCTCTTGGGTACCTTCCTGGTTAAAAGTGTCTCCAGGAGGTGTGCTACTATTCTGATACTTACCACCATCAATTAATTTTGACTCTTCTTCAGTTTCATACAAGTGGAATTGTACAATATTTTCACTTTTGTGTCTGGTTTCTTTGTTCAACATAATGTCTATGAGATTCATCCATGTTGTCATGTTAGTAGTTTTTTTTTTTTTTTAGTTTACTTTGTAGTACTCCATTTTATGAATATACCATGATTTATTTATCTGTTCTCCTCTTGAGTGGTAATGAATGTTTCAATATACAAATAACTGGGGAATACTACACTCAAAGGCCCCATGAAATACACAGACATTTGTGACTGTATCCATAATCAGTACAAATGCGAAGTGAGAGGGGATGATCTGCTAATGCATATCATGTTTTGCACTGTTGTTGGTGATATGATTTACCAAATAGTGACCAACTCCTGGTAAAATTTATCATAAAATAAAGTGCAATCTTTCTTCAATTGACCCTGGAAAATTCACTGGATATTAAATGGTATAAGAATTTACTTGTTTTTAGTTGTAAAATGGAGCAAGGTTCTAGGTTCACATAACTTTTTCAACTACACAAATATCTTGTGGGATATGTAGGGCATCTACTCACCCTGGTCCTCAACCATGAAATATCATTGAGTGCCCTCTTATCATAGCACCAGCTATCCTCACAGTTTTCCAAAATATCTTTGGGTGTGGTGCCACCTCTGCAGAAGCCCTGATTCTAACTCAGCTCTCTCATTTTACAGATGAAGGAATCATCCCTTTGGGGAGGGAAGAATTACTCACTGGAAAACATAGGGATTCAAACATAAAGCCTGGACCAGGACCACAGACTTCTGACTCCTTAGGCTCAATCCCAGTTGTATCCACCACAGCAATTGAAGCCAAGGATTAGAGTCAGGTAGGCTTGGGATCAAATCCTGGCTCTGACCTTGGGAAAACTGCTCCATGTTTTCAAGCCTCTGTTTCATCATTTGCATAAATGAGATTAAAAATAGCGTTTACCTTAAAGAATTGTTATGAGGACTAAGAGAGGTTATGACTTTGAATTCCTGGCACATAGTGAACTCTTAATTAATGGTAGCAATTATCACACTGCTTATTCCCTGCTTTAAAGCTCATTCATTTAAATGCCAACAGAAATTGTCATATCCTAGAGAACTTCTCTACTTGAACTTTTTTCTCTGTGGAGAAACACTTGTTTATCATTTGTTTCCAATACTTCAAATCATTCCTTTCCAGGACAAGGCCTCCTTCTAATCTCCCCATTTTCCTCCAAGATGTCCCGGGCCACATTTAAGGGAAAAATGTCTTGAGCAGAGTAGCTCGGAGGATTCTCATACCTTGACTCTTACTTAAAGAAAGGAAGAACCACCTTTGGGGCTTTGATTTGGTTTGAAAAGGCGGAAGGGAGGTGATATCAAGCACTTATTTTGAGCAATTATTTTGTACCAAGTGTATTGCAGGTGGTCTATTTTGTTGCATTCTCTCAAGAATAGTCCTTGTGAGGTGGACAGTTAAGGATCACCTCCATCTTATAGATGAGAAAGTGGGCACTCTAAGCTGATAAGACCCTTTCTTGAGGTCATACAGAGCCAAGATTAAAATATAAACAAAAAATAAAATTCTAGAGCCCCTCCAAGCAACTGAAGGGCCTCTCCTGGCCCTTCTTGGCCAGGGCACTCCAAAGTTAACCTGAAAAACTGGTTCAGGCCATGACAGGAAGGGGTGTCAGACATGTCTCATTATACCCTCCTCTCTTTAGGAATTCAGGAAAAGTGACCAGCATTTAACATCAACACAGACCTTAAGTCTGATAAGAAACATTTACATTCTATTCTCTCTGAAGCCTGCTACCTGGATACTTCATCTGCATGATAAAACCTTGGTCTCCACAACTTCTTATTGTAACCTAGACATTTCTTTCTATTGATAATAACTCTTTCAACCAATTGTCAAATCAGACAAATTTTAAATCTACCCACAACTGGAAGCAGACCCCCCAGTTTCCCTTTTCCGAACTGAAACAATATGTATCTTAAATGTATTTGATTGAAGTCTCATGTCTCCCTAAAATGTATAAATCTAGGCAAAGCCCCAACGACCTTGGGGTCTTGTTCTTAGGGTCTCCTGAAGGCTATGTCACGGGCCATTGGTGACTCATGTTTGGCTCAGAATAAATTTCTTTAAATATTTTAGAGTCTCACTCTTTTTGTCACCAAAAATCAGCTCTCTGACACTGTTGTGATTTGGGTTCTTTCAAAAGCAGATCCTGAGACAAGGGTTTGAGTGCAAGTGGGAGTTTGGGAGGTGTATTTATCTTTTTTAAAAAATATTTTTTATGCCTGTCAGCTCTGAATGGACCCTTTATTAATAATGTATGTTCTGGGACTAACAAAGGCCTGCCTTTGAGCCTGTCTTCTTTAAGTGCGCGCGATGCTAGGCTTCCTCAGTAGAGGGCGCTGGAGGACACCACAGCTGGAGGACGGTTCTTGCCGGTTGTGCGGCGACAGCGGCTCAGTAGTGTGGGTGAGCAAGGACAGCGGGTGGAACTGGTCCTTCTGTGACTCTGCAGCCCCGGCTTGGTGATATTTTTTGTGCAGCCCTCTTGACATGGAAAGCAGAGCCCCCCAGCACAGAATGAGCGCTCCGAAGGGCTCTTGCCCTTACCGGTGCCCGGATTACCTTCCCTTTCCCTGTTTGCTGCTCTTGGGCCCGGAATTCAGCCTCCCTTTACAAGCTTCTGCTCGGCCTGTGTGCAGCTGCACTTAGCTGGCAGGGTCACGCGTTGAGTAGCCGCTACTTCTGCAGCCTCCAGCAGCCCCCGCCAGCTCCCGGGCTCCAGCCCTCACCATCAGTTGCTGACTGGCTCCCGCTGCACTCCGGAGGCTGGCTGCGCTCTGGTGGTTCCCAGCAATTCCAGGCCAGCTCCAGGCTGGCCAAAGCAGCTTCCCTGCTGTCTCGTGGGCTGAACCTCACCGTTTCCCAAGAGGTCTGAATCCCTCTCAAGTTCATCTTTTCCTAAGTTCTCCCTCTCAGCTCTTTTCCTAAGTTCTCCCTCTCAGCTTTGTAGTTTCCTTACGTCTATACTCTTCATAGTAGTCCATGACTCTGTGTTACATTTGTCCTATTGAACTTACTGTGTGGTTTCTGTCTCTTGACTGGAGCAAGGCTGTCACAGGAGTCAATCCCGGAAAAATGATGAGAGAGTAGGGATGAGAGAAAAGCCAATAAGCAGTATGTTAATGAGTAGGTCCCACCTGGGGCTCAGTTGCACTGGTGTCCCTCTGAGAGTATGGGCACCACACACTTTGGGATTGCCCCAGCAAGGGGCAAGCAAGGGAACTGGGTGTTTATCCTCCGACTCATTGCTTGAGGCTTGCTCTTGGGGATGGTAGCTCCCTGGAACTTCTGTCCTGCCCTGCATATGTGGACTGTGCAGGGGATACTTCTGTGGCCAGAAAAAGCCCTTGGGCAGAGAGAAGCAGGTTCTTGATGCTGAGATGTCTGCGTGCTTGGGAGTTGACCACTGCAGCTGCAGGTGACCTCTGGGGTGGGCCAAGGGGATGTAGGTGGGCAGTGATGCATCTGCTACAGACATGTTGTAGGATGTGGGGCAGCAGAAGGAAACTGATAGCTGGATGCCAATGAGTGGCCCAGATTGATTCAAAGGTAAATTTGCTGGAAGAAGTCTGCTGCAGAAGATCAGATGCTTTCCTGACTGGTGTAATTTAATTGTATGGTCAGTGTTTGCTATGGATAATTGGTTTTTTCTTTGACCTTCACAATCTTGCTGGCTCAGTCACACTGGAAGACACTTTTCTAGCTCTCTCAAATGCAATAAGACTAACCTGGCTTCCACCAGGAGCTCGCGGGCTTGCCATTTCCAGGAGGTGCCGATGGCTGTGGCATGCAACCAGCAAACGGCAGTGGTGTTTGGATTTCCCATTTTGCCCTCTACAAGAATATTTCAGCTGAAGCAAAAGGCTTTTTCCTTTACTCTGGGTTTTTAAATAGAAATCTTGGTTGCATTAAGCACTTTTAATTCTGAGCATTAGACTGTAAAGTTCAAAGCTCTGTTCTGCTCTTGAACACAATGGATACCAAGGCAAGAGAGTCTAATAACAAGGAATACCAGAAAAAAAAAATATAGGCAGGAGACAAGTTTATTGCGAAGTGTTGTGAACAGTATTTGTGATTAATGTGGACCGAAAAAGGCTATTTCTACATTAACATCATTCACATCTGCAATAATTTAAACAACTTATCTGATTTCCCCAAGAGGGGATGTGTTCTTTCCACATATAACATGCTCAGGGAAGGAAGAACAAGGAAGCTTACTCTGCCCTGAAACATATCTGGGAGAGCTTTTCTGCTTTGGAAAGATCACCAAGTTATGTTGTTAAGTGACAAAAACAATGTCCAGAAGAGTATCAAATAGCTAATTATTGTGTAAGAAGGAAAAAAGGAAGACTACATAGTCACATTTACTTATATTTATATGAAAAGCTAATAAAAGTAGCTAGGTATACGTAAGGCAGTCAGAAACAAGACTTTTTAATTTATAACTTTTATATCATTTTAATTTAAAAGTGATGCTAATATATTTCCTGTTAAAGAAACAAATAACAACCTGCCCAGTGGAAAGCATCATCATTGTAATAATGTCCTAAGATCATTTTTTATGACCTTTGAAGGTAACTTAGGATAGGGAAATGCGTTCCATAAAATTCAGCTACCTGCACATAGCAAATCCTTGGCAAACACTTGGAATAGGGTGAAGGTTTTTGTGTGACCATGGAATTTTTTTTTTGTTTACATCTCTGCTGCTATTCGCCATCCAGGCAGCAGGGGGAGGTGTTTCTCTGTTTTTCTTTGCGCCTCCGGCGCCTTCTCCCCAACTTCATATGCAAAACTGACCAAGAATTCTCTAATTCAAATCTATGCATGAAATGCACCACATTTTCTAGATTCATGTTGTTACTCTCTCATATCCAAAATCTTTGGGAGACTTGGAGCTTCCAGCAGGCTGCTAATGATTATTCAAAAGGGGTTGATTGTTGGGTTTGCTGGTGTAAAGTTTATCTTCCCTCTTCTCTGTGCCTCTCCTTGTCACTCCACTCAGCCTTCATACATCACTTGCCATAATCGAGTCACAGAAAACAAAACTTACATTATGGAAATTCACAGTCTTTTTTCCATTTTACAGATGAGACTCAGGATTTAGAAGGCAAAACAAACAAACACACAAATAAAAAGGAGATTAATTTTGGACCTTCATGAATGGTGCCAAAGTGAAAAAAAAAAAGGTAAAAGAGGAAGGGACTGAGTGTTGGATGAATGTTTATCTTGGTGCCTGGTACCATACCTGCCTTACACCCTCAGAACACAAGGAAGGGTGTGTCACTAGAGCCATTTTGCTAAGGAGGAGATTAAAGCTCAGGGGGGCTGAGCAACTTGCCCAAATTTGTGTTGCTGGAAAATGATAGAATTGGAATTGGAAGCCATACTGTATCTAAAGTAGAGATGTTTAAATATTTTCTTCCTATACCACACAAAATAAACAGAAGGCAGTGTCTCTCTCTCTCTCGTCCCTGTCCGCCCCCCAGTCTCTGTACCTGTTTTCTCACAAGGGTGTACCACCTGCTCCCTACTCCACATTGCGTCTATGAAGAGAGAAAAGGAAAAAGAAAGTTGCTTCAAGAGCTCCCCAAATGCTCAATGGAAGCTGCTCTTTGTTGTACATGGGCAGTGATTTCTTTAGAAAAAGTAGTGACGTAGACCTGCCTGAGGTCAGTGATTCCTAGAGCCATGGACTTGGGGAAGTGCCAGGGAAGCATTGTGCTGTTTAAAAACTTGTTTTGGAGCATGTGCTTGTGTGTATGTGTATTTCTGAGCCTATCTGTTTCTCGTAGGAGCTGCCTGGCAGTGGTCGCAGGTGAAGGTAATGGTGAAGAAGATGCAGATATTGGCAATTTGGAGCATTCGATGAACTAATTACAACATTAACCTAAAGACCAGTGGTGAGAACATTTTACCCAAAGTGAAGTTCTTGAGGGCAATCTTGGGTGGCACGTAGCCTCTGTATTAAATAAAATGGACATCCCTTGGGAGAGAATGTGGCTCTTTTCAATTCTGATTAGGGCCAAAAGAGTCTCCTTGATGCCAGCATGACCTTAGTGCCTTTAAACATAGACTGTGCTGCCATTTCCACAGAGAGGGACAAGCAGCAGGCTGGGGTCCTTGAACAGGCAGTGGGGCCCAGCCAAAATTTTCTTAGATTGCTTTATTTTCCTTTAGTTATGATTACATTTATAGCAAATGATTACGGTTTTTCTATTTGTGGTAATGATAAGGGATGTCTTTTAAATATATGTATTTAAGTAAAAAGGTCAATTTAAAGAAGAAAACAGTTGAGTGAATGATAGTAGTGTGGAGATGTGGCAAAAAGGATGAAAATGTCACTAAAATCATTGAAAGATGGGGGCTGGGTGCAGCAGTTCACACCTGTAGGCCCGGCCCTTTGAAGGCCAAGGTGGATAGATCACTTGAGCCCAAGAGTTCAAGACCAGCCTAGGCAACAAAGTGAGACCTTCTCTGTACAAAAAAATAAACAAAATCAGCCTGGTATAGTGGTGAGCACATGTAGTCCCAGGCACTTGGGAGGCTGAGGTGAGAGGATCGTTTGAGCCCAGGAGGTTTAGGCTTCAGTGAGCCAAGATTGTGGCACTGCACTCCAGCCTGGGAGATAGAGCGAGATGCTGTCTCAAAAAATAAGAAATAATTGAAATATGGGGATATAATAGTGGATTAGTTTTCAGCATATCTTCCATTTCAGACATTTTATAATTCTAATTCCATCATTTGAGAATCATGGGAAAATTAGAATCATGCAATATTAGAAAAGAAAGGGATAACTGAGTCTGCCCTCCTCATTTTACAGCTGACGAAATGGAAGCTTAGAAAGATGTGACCGGCCCAAGGTCACACAGTGTTCTGTTGGCTCACATCCCATTTGTGTGTGTGCACGGGTGTGTGCACACAGGTGTGTGTGTGCATGTGTGTTGATGGGAATGGGGGAAGGAAGAGAGCAGGAGGGTAGCCTGAATATAGAACCGCCTGGGCTTTAATGTAATTCAGGTTGTCTTGGCACCATGGAGGGAAAGAGGGAAGACAGAGGGAACAATCTTGGAACAAAATGAGAACTCCTAGATAACAAGGGAGGGGGCGGGGGAAATATCCTGAAAATCTAAGTTTCCTGTGTGTGCTACAGCAACAAGGGCAAGAGCTGGCGGATTTCCCCCAGTAAACACAGCAGTGGCGTTTTGCTGGGGAATGTGGCGTTAAATTCAATAGGTCAGCATTAAGCTTGAACAAAATGTGATGACTGATTAGGAAATGAATGGTAAGTCATGGACGGCAGATCCTGATTGTGATGATGCTTATCAACACCTCCCCCCACCCCTACACTGGAACAAACAAAGCTGCACAATGTCCTTGCAGGCTGACGAAACTGGACCCACATGTGCTGGTCCTGGGACAATTGAATTCTGGCTATGCCAGTCATCTATCAGGAAATTAGATGTCAAAGGAAAGGACCCAACGACGCTTCAGGGCCTGTGCTTCTGGGGAGGGGGTGCCCCTGCCTCCTCCTCACCATGAGGTCTGCCCTGAGACCTGCTTTCCTATTGAGATTACAAAAGTGAGATGTAATCCAGGATTAAAGCTCCTCTTTTTGGATGGGGCTGGGGCCCGATGCATGGCCCAGAGAGGAGACTTAATATGTTTTTGTGGAATGACCAGAAGCCTGGATAAATCAATGGGTCTCTCACCATGCTTGATGTAGAGCCAGAATTTGATAAAGGTTCATCTCCTGCTCATCGTCATCCTGTGTGAATAAGTCACTCAGTGTTTTCAGTGTCACTATTTCTTCATGCCTAAAATTCAGATAAGAAAGTGTCTCCTACAAATAGGTTCTTGGGATATGAGACAAAATGAGTCTGCTGAGTGTGATAGTTGTCTATTCATTCACTCATTAAATCGTTCATCCAACCGACTGCTATTTGTTAAGTATTTAGTAGGGCTGTAACATAGACACCTCCTTATAGAGGTTAAGATCTAGTGGGCAAGTCAGATAGCAATTATGTACATAAATAGATAACCAAGATAATACTTTCAGAATATCATACATGCTGGAATGAAATAGTAATTAGATAAAAATAGTAATGGTAATAGTAATGATAAAAGCTAACATTTATTAAATACTATAAACCACACACTGTTTTGAACCTTTACCTGTATTACATATTTAATCCTTATCAACATCTTATTCTTTCAAGGAGTAATAAAGCTATTATTCCATTTTATAAAGAGCTGGAAAGCAATGGGGAGCAGTTGGCATTTTAGACAGAGTGGCCAAGAAAGACTTCCGTGGGAGGTGACAGATAAGCAGGGCTGGAAGTGTTCATTTCTTGTGTATCTCTAAGATCCATATTCCTCTTTCCACTCACCCCATCCCTGCACCACCATTATTTGGTGAAAACCACCATATTGCTCATTGGCATTGCAACTACCTTCTAACTGGATGCCCTTCTAGCAGCCAGAATGGTGTGAGAGTGACTGGAGGTGCAGATGGCTTGGCTCTGTGCATTTGGTCCATTTACTTCCCTGCTGACCTTTCTAGGATGTGGCTTATTGGTATTCCCTGAATTTGAAGACTACATGGCTGAGACTCTGGGATGACATGACAAGGAGTAATGACTCACTACCATGTATTTACCCATGGGGAAGCTGGGAGTTTTTTTTTTTTTTCTTTTAAACATTAAGTCATGCCATTTACTGTGGGAATGGGGCAGAAAATTACCCAGTGGTGGAGGCAGAAGCAAGAATAATGTCCACAAACGGTAAGTTCCACAGCTTTTCACCTCCAATATCCCACCTGGGTCTCCCAACAACCTTGTAAAACTGATTGCTATGCATGTTGCATGTTTGGGAGATCAGAGAAACAAAGGCCAAGATGCTTCATAAGTGTAGCCAAAGCCATACAGCTAGTGCTTGAGCTTTTTCATAAATAAAGAACCTGTTCATTCACCTGACCATAGCCGATAGAGATAGTTTCTTTCTTAAAAACAAAGCCAACCACCAGCACCACAATTACTACTACTTATTGTTATACGTATTTACCCTGTGCCAGTGTCTTAATTCTGGTTGCTATAACAAAATATTATAGACTAGGTGGCTTTTAAACAATAGAAATTTATTTCTCACACTTCTGGAGGCTGAGAAGTCCAAGATCAAGGTGCTGGTAGATTCAGTGCCTGGTGAGGGCCTGTTCTCTAGTTGACAGATGACACCTTCTCACCGTGCCCTCACATGATAGAAGGAGTAAGAGGTCTCTCTGGGGCCTCTTTCATAAGGGCACTAATCCCACTCGTAAGGGCTTTAAACCCATCACCTAATCACCTCCCAAAGGCTCCATCTTCAAATACCATTACCTTGGGAGGCTAGGATTTCAACTTATGAATTCTGGGGAAACATAAACATTCAGTCCATAGCATTCTATTTTGGCTTCCCCCAAAATTCATGTCTTTCCTACATGCAAAATACATTTATTCCATTCCAATAGCTTCAAAAATCTTAACTTGTGCCAGCAATGACTTTAAAGTCTAAGTCCAATGTCTCATCTAAATATGATATTTAGATATCAGATGTGGGTGAGACTCAAGATATGATTCATTCTGAGGCAAATTCCCTTCTAGCTGTGAGACTATGAAGCCAAACAAGTTATATGCTTCCAAAATGCAATGGTGGAACAGGCACTGTAAGACATTAACATTCCAAAAGAGAGAAATAGAAAAGAAAAAATGAGTGACAGGTCCTGGGCTAGTCTAAAACCTCAAGGCTTGAGAAAGATTTTCTTTGACTCCAGACTCTGTCGTCTAGTCTTACTGGGATGGTGACCCTGATCCCATGGCTCTGTTGAGCATTGCTATAGTGGAGGCTCTCTGTGGTGGTTGCACCCCATGGCAACTCTCAGCCTGAGTCATGAATCTGAGGATCTGGGCAGCTCCATGTTCCTAAATCTGGATGGAGGCAGCCATACACCAATGGTTCATGCACTTTGTTACCGGCAGATATGGTACCCTGTGGATGCTTCCAAAATTTATCATTTGTGTCTTCCAGAGGGGCAGCCACAGTGTCCTGTACCACACCTTGTTGGAGACTGAAAGAGTGAGGGTCGTGATCAACTCAGTATACCACTGGAGGCTATATGAGTAAGCAGCAAACTGTTTCTCATAAATGCAGCATTTTGGCAAATTGACAAACTGCATATGCCACCCGGAAGGACTGCTGAGGGCAGTCATGACCCAAGTGCAAGTGTTTCTTGTGATTACGCATAATTTAAGCCTGTTAGTAACAATATGAACCTGTGATCAATTAAGCAGCTGACCCATCGTTACCTCCTCCTCCCTCCTCATTCTACCCAATAAATAAGAAGGGCTGTGGAAGCTCGGGTGGCTGCTTTTGCTCTCTAGAAGCAGGGAGCCCTTTTCCTCTTCTCTTCTTCTCTCTTCTTCCTCCCCATGCTAACCTTCCCTTAAAATAGTTACTTTTGTTTTTTGTTATCATTTCTATGTTTGTCCCTTCATTCAGTTGTAATGACAGTCTCAAGCAGTAACAGTAGTAACTGCTGTAATGATGGTCTCAAGTAGTAACCGTGGCAGTCGTCACACACCTGGCCTCACTGGAGCCACACCTGGGTGGCTGAAAATTGCCATCCAGGAATTGCCATTGGAAAGTAGGGAGTAGAGCCTAAGGTATTGCCAGGCAGCCAGTGCTGAGGGCCCACAGGTAAGTCTGAGGCTCTTCCTTTAAAATTGTTCTGTCCTCCAGGCTCTGAACTCTGGGCCTGAGAAGGTAAAGGCAGCCTTGATGATCTTTGAAATGCTCTTGGGGTTATTTTTCCCTTGTCTTGGCCAAGAGGTCCTGGATAATCCATACTAATCTTCTTATCAAAAGGTTGCTTTGCCACACCCTATTCCTGAATATACTTTCTCATACTTTTAATACGGGTAGGCTGTGAAATATCCTAACCTTTAAATTGTTTCCCTTTTGATTAAAAATTCTGTCTTTAAATCATTTTTCTCTTTTTATATTTGACTATAAACATTTAAGAGGAGCCAAGCCATACCTTTAACACTTTGCTTAGATATTTCCTCAGTCAAATATCCTATTCTTTGTGTGCAAATTCTACCTTTCACAAAACACTAAGACACAGCAATTCAGCCAAGTTCTATGCCACTTTGTAGCAAGGATAACCTTTCCTCGGGTTTCCAATAACATGTTCCTTATTTCTATCTGAAACCTCACCAGGCTGGCCTTTACCATCCATATTTCTACAAACATTCTGTTCATGACCACTTAAGTATTTCCTTAGAAGGTTGAGGCTCTTTATACAGCTTTCTTCTTTTCATCCTGACCCTCACAAGGTTCACCCTTAACAATTCACCTGGCAATGTAGGCTGTTTTTTAGACTACACCTCAAAACTTTTCTAACTTCTACCCATGATTCCATTCCAAATCTGCTTTCATATTTTTAGATCTTTGTTATAACAGTGCCGCCAATTCTTGGTTCCAATCTTCTTTGTGAATTTGAGCTGTTATAACAAAATACTACAAGTTGGATAGCTTTGTAAAGAAGAGAAATCTGTTACCGTTCAGGAGTCTGGGAAGTCCAAGGTGAAGGTGCTGGCAGACTTGATGTCTGGTAAAGGCTTGCTCCCTGGTTCATAGTTTTTTCTTGCTGTGTCTCCACATGGTGGAAGGAGTGAGGGGTCTCTCTCAGGTCTCTTTTTTCATAAGGACATGGACACCAACTCCACTTATGAGGGCTCTGTTCTCATGATCTAATCACCTTCCAAAGGCCCCACCACTTAATACCATAACCTTGGGGTTTAAAATTTTAACATATGAAATTTGAGTGGACAAAAACATTCAGACCATAGCAGCCTGATCCTGAATCAAGAGATTTATATATATTAACCCATTTAATCCTGTTGTATGCTGTGTAGAATTTGGCAGTATCTAGCATATAGTAATAGTTTAATTAATGTTAACTTATATGACTCTATTTTTGGATAAGGAAAAACTGAGGCCCAGAAAGGTTAAGTGTCCTGCCCAAAGTTGCACAGTTGGTAAACAATGGGCCTAAGGTTTGAATACAGGCTGTGTGGTTATGTGGTTGAGCTCTCATCCATGATGTACTTTGCCCACCTGTGTAATGGTTGGGTTGTCTCAGTGTGTTTGTGGGCAGTACATGCTGAGTTTTAGTCTTTTGCAACTTGTTTCTGTCAATACTTAGAGGTTTTTTCTTTTTTATTCAGATTTCTATTTGAAGTCATTTTAGCTTTGGATCTCCAGTTCCTCAGAGACTACTGTGGGTGTGGCCCACACTGTGATTCCTCCCTAGAACCAATAAATGTCTTTCTCATTTAGGAAGGTCTGAGGATCTGAGATCTTGGAGGAGGAGGATGTTTACTCGTGGTGCCTGAGTGATGGATGCTTTTTCAAAGAGTTTGTAGAATTAAATCCTCATGAGCACAATTGGATTTGAAATTTAAGTCATAGGGATTTTCTATTTTGCATTTTGTGAAAATTTCAAATATAAAGCTATTCCCTGAGTAGATAATGTCTTGGCATTCCCTCTTCTCTAGTCCAGGCTGCAACTTTTTGTTCACTTTGCTTTATTCCACAAAGATTTTATCTGTCAGGCTCTGTGCCCAATAACATAGAGAAAGCAGACTGAAGGGGATTCAGACTCTATATTCAACTCTCTGGGATATGGCAGATAATTCCTAGGGGAAGGATTCATGAAGGAGATAAAATTTTACCCATGACTTGAAAGATGCTTGGATTTTGATAGAAGGAGAAGGAAGTATATCTCAGAAATCCAGAACCATCTGAGCCTAGGGATGGAGGTGAGAAAGGCCAAGATGAGCTGAAGGAGGCAGATGAGATTTCAGATAAACTTGAGATTTCTGTTTGCAGCAGAGGAAAAGGTGACTCTTTAAATTTTTGAATGCTCTTCTCTGACAATAGGGTAGCCTCAGCATGGGCTTTCCACTCAGTCTTACCATTGGAAACCTTCACCTGTCACATCTCCCCAGAGGATGAAGAGACCCTTCATGTCTCACGAAGTTAACAGTAAAAGCCAGCCTTTATTGTTCACTGTCTTAGCCCATTCAGGCTGCTATAACAAAAATGCCATGGTCTGCGTGGCTTATAAACAACAGAAATTTATTTCTCACAGCTGTGGGGGCTGGGAAGTCCAAGCTAAAGCACCAGCAGATTTGAAGTCTGAAGAAAGCCCACCTCCTGGTTCACAGATGGTACCATTTTGTGTAACCTCATGTGACAGAAGGGACAAGGGAGCTCTCCAGGGCTTTTGTAAGGGCACTGAGCTCATCCACAAAGGCCTTGCCTCATGACTTAATCACCTCCCAAATGCCCCACCTCCAAATACCATCAGATTGGGGTGAGAAATTCAACATATGATTTTGGGGACACAAATATTCAATCTATAGCATGTACTTTCTGTGTGCTAGGGACAACGGTAAGCACTTTATATGTGTATTGCCTTTGAGCCAGTCTTGATTATTCCCATTTTGCAGGGGAGAAGCCAGCAGGCTCAGAGAAGTTCCAGGTCACAGGTCAAGTAAGGGGTCAAGTAGGCTTTCAAACCTTCTGCTGTGTTGGACTCTAAACCTTCTGCTTCTTTCACTACACTTTGGTACTAGAAGGAGATTTTCCAGGACTTGGCAGTGGAAAGAACACTGCTGTTGGCCTTAGGAGGCAAGCTTAGAGCTGTGGTGGTCACTTCCCATTGAAGTCTTCAGAGCATATGATTCCAGCCACATAGGCAATTTTAAATTTACTATTAGCCCCATTAAAAAAGGAAGAAGAAACATGTGGAGTTCACTTTAATCATATATTTGATTTAACTCAATATATCTAAAATATCATCATTTAACAGGAATCAATACTAAAAAAGTTATTAGTGGAAATATTTATATTTTTGTAGCAAATCTTTGAAATCCTGTGTTCATTTTACACTTAAAGTACATCACAGTTTGGCCTAACCATATTTTGAGTACTCAATACACACATGTGAGCATTTGCTGCCTTCCTGAATGTCACAGGTTTAGAGGAAGCTTTAGTCATCATCGCCATGATAACAACAATTGCTAACAGTAATCAAGCATTCATTAGGTGTTGGAACCTGTGTTAGTTTGCTAGTGCTGCCATAACAAAAGACCACAGAGCAGGTGGTTTAAATAACAGAAATTCATTTGCTCAAAGCTCTGGAGATGACAAAACCAAGCAAAGGTGTTGTCAGGTTTGATTTTTCCTGAGGCTTCTCTCCTTGGCTTACAGATGGCTACTTGAGTCTCACTGTGTCCTCACATGGTCTGCCCTCTGTGTAAGCACATCCCTGGTTTCTTTCTGTGTGTCCGAGTTTCTTTCTGTAAGGACACCAATCAGATTGGATTAGAGCACAGTCTGACAGCAATGTTTTAACTTAGCCGCTTCTTTAAAGGTTGTCTGCAAATACAGTCACATTCTGAGGTATTGGGGCTAAGACATCAACATATGAATTTGATGGAGAGGCACAATCCAGCCTACAAAAGACATCAAGTTATATATTTTTATATAATGAGTTTAAACTTTCATAATTTCATGATTAGTACTGTCAGTAAATGTATTTTACAGATATAAAATTTGAGGCAAAAAGAGATCAGGTATCTTCTTTAAGGTCATACAAAGTAATGCAGAGCCAGAATTTATTTATACACAGTTCTGTCTGATAAGAGTCTTCATTCCTTTGCAAAATTCAGTACAGAAATTTCAAAATGTAATTGGAAGCCTTGATAACAGACTAGACAAAGCGGAAGAACGAATTTCAGATCCTGAAGACTGGTCTGTTGAATCAACCTAGTCAGGCAAAAATAAAGAAAAAAGAATTTAGAAAAATGAACAAAGCCTCTGAGAAATATGGAATTATGCAAAGTGACCAAACCTATGATTCATTGGTGCTCTTTAGAGAGAAGAGAAAGTATGCATCTTGGAAAACATATTTGAGGGTATAATCCAGAAAAATGTCTCCAATCTCACTAGATGAGCTGACATGCAGACACAGGAAAATCCAGAGAACTCCTGAAAGATACTATACAAGGTGATCATTGCAAAGGTTTGTACTCATCAGACTTCCCAAAGTCAACACCAAAGAAAACATCTTTAGGACAGCTACAGGAAAAGGCCATATTACCTATAAAAGAAATTCCATCAGACTAACAGTGGACTTCTTAGCAGACACCTTATAAGCCAGAAGAGATTAGGGGCCTGTTTTTAGCATTTTAAAATAAAAGGAATTCCAACCAATAATTTCATATTCTGCCAAACTAAACTTCATAAACGAAAGAGAAATTATAGTCTTTCCCAGACAAGCAGTCTCTAAGGGAATTTGTCACCACCAGACTGGCTTTACAAGAGATGTTTAAGGGAGTTCTAAACATAAAAACAAAAAGATAATACTTGCTACCACAAAAATACATGTAAGTGCATTACCCACAGACCTCATAAAGCAACTACACAATCAAGACTACACAACAACTAGCTAACAACACCATGGCAGGAACAAAATTTCACATATCAATATTAACTCTGAATGTAAGTAGCCTAAATGCTCTACTTAAAAGACATAGAGTGGAAAAATTGGATGAAAACCATGACTCAACCATCTGCTATCTTTAAGAGACCCAGCTCACATGTAATGACAGTCATAGGCTCAAAGTCAAGGGATAGAGAAAGATGTATTATGCAAGTAAAAACCAAAAAAGAGCAGGGGTTGCTGTTCTTGTATCAGACAAAACAGACTTTAAACCAATAACACTAAAGAAGAAAAAAAAGAAGGAAATTTCATAATGATAAAGGGTTCAATTCAATAACGTTTAACCATCCTGAATATATATGCACCAGTATTGGAGCACCTGGATTTATAAAGCAATTACTACCAGACCTAAAAAAAAAGACTTAGCCACACGGTAATAGTGGGGGACTTCAATACCCCATGGACAGCATTAGATAGATTATCCACGAAGAGTCTTCATTCTTGCCACCCAAGCTGGCCAAATGAAACATGGCTGCCTTCATGATAGCTATATTTGGGTGCAGCTAAGAGCCTGTTGCACTTTTATCAGCAGTTCCTCCTAATTGTGTGTGGAAAAGCAGCACCATCAGGGAAAGGGATCCAGAAGGCTAGAGAAGTTGAGAGCACACACGTGTTTTTATTTTTATTTTTCTGACAGATACTTTGATCTTGGAATGGAGATACAGGTCTGGGAGGAGAAAGGCTGGCTGCATCGATGGGGTTGAACAATAGGATTTGACATCTGAGCAAAGGAGGAGATGGTGATGGCTTCTTGGGCTGGCTACGTCACTGAAGATGAAGAATACACTTTTCCCCCTGAAGTCTAGCTGACCAAACATGCATGGATATGAAATAAATATGGATGGTATTGTAGGAAGAATTGTGTTCCCCAAGATAATATGTTGTAGTCCTAACCCTGGAACCTGTGAATGTGACTTTATTTGGAAATAGGGTCTTCACAGATGTAATTAGTTAAGAAGAGATTATACTGAGTTAATGAAGCTGTAAGTCCAATAACTGGTGTCTTTATAAGAAGGCAATGTAAAAACAGACACACACAGGGAGAGCACTATATGAAGATGGAGGCAAAAATTGGGGTGATGCATCTATTAGTTTGGTACAAAAGTAATTGCATTTTTTGCCATTACTTTCAATGGTAATATATGCCGAGGAACACCAAGGATTACCAGCAAACACCAGAAGCCAGAAGAGAGGCATGGAACAGATTGTCCCTCAGAGGCTGAAGAAGGAAACAAGCTTGCTGATATCTTGATTTTGTACTTCTGGCTTTCAGAACAGTGAGAGAATACATTTTTGTAATTTTAAGCCACCAAGTTTGTGGAACTTTGTTACGACAGCCCTAGGAAACTAGTACAGATGGGAAGGAAGAAACATTCATGGAAATAATTGATTTGGATGATAATAAGAATGACTTAGAGAGAAGAATAGAGATGCAGAATGTGTCTTGGGACTTACAGGAAAGAGTAAATTTAGAGGAAGATAGAAATTTTGGTCTTAGAATCTTCACCCAATTTGCTAGGGCATAATATATAAGATAAAGTAATGAGAAAATGTGGTAGGTGTGTGATATTTCAAAGTCACCAAAAAGTGAGCTAGAAATTACTATTTGGTATAAACATAAACAAGAAGAATATACCCATTACATTGGGAGGGAATTTGTGTTAACAACAACAACAACAACAAAAGACAGATTTAGGAAAATCAGAGGTCCTGAGAGGGGAATCAGGCCAGCAAAGCTTAGGGTGAGGATATAAATAAAAATGAATTGAAGTGATGTTCTTAAAGGTATAATAAAAAGCCATGTGAATATTGGAATGAACTGATGTCTTTGTTTCCTGTGTCACAAGCTGGCTCAAAAGTAAGATTTTGTAGTATTGGAAACTCATGTTAACTGTCCAGATATCTGCTACACATTTTATTTGACTGAAAGTAGGAAAGTGTGGTATGATTTTTTTCTTTCTTAACTGATAATTTCATTTCACAAGGGCCAGTGGCAAAAGAAATTTCTACTCTGGACCTAATTATGAGCTGTTAATTGGTTGGTGAAGTGGAGGTGGTGGGAATCTTAAGAGAGCCAGATGGGATTTCCCCTTTTGGAGTGATATGACCTTATTGAGTTTTTGAGCACTGATGAGAAGATTAGATAAACTTAGTCAGGATTGCACCCTAGACTTTGGAAGGAAAGGTTTAAAAAGCTTTCAGAGAACAACCTTATCTTTACTTCTTATTGATGGATAATGTCAGATTCCATAGGCTTTCTTTTTCTCCCTCCCTTCCTCTCACGTACTTCTACTTTCAAATGAATCATTAAGGAATATTAAATTTTAGCATTTAAAAGTTGAAATTTGCCAGGACTAGCATTTCAGGAAAAATGAAATTGGTGCTCAGCCAGAAGTCAGGCAGCCTCATGAAGCTTCTGTGCATGGCCGCATCCAGGTGGCGGCACTCCCACTGGATGAACTCTCAGTTGCTATATATCAAGGGTAGATGGTTGTGCTTGTCACATGCTGCTCTCATGCTTGTTAGATATAAATGGCAGCTCGTTTGTTTCATCATTGTTAATTTAGATTGTGTACATTGTTAGCAAAATTTTATAGTGGTTTGTTACTTTTATTATGGGAAATGAAAATATTTTTGTCATTTATATGTTGAAACTATAGTCCTCCAATAACTATACCTTATTATATATATTACCATAAATTAGAATGTGAAATAGCAGGCTGCTATGGTTAAAGCCAAGGAATGCATCATCTTAACCATCCTTAAATATTGTACTGTACACATTTTATTGCTAACACTAGAAGCAGATTAACAAGTGTGAATGTTGGTCTCACCTAAGCTGTTTAAACCACACTTCTTTTATCACTAAAATGGGAATAATAGGACCTATTTTAGTGAGAGTTAAATGACATCATACATATACATTGTTTAGAAAATGGTCAATAAATAGCTAATAATTACTACTACTTAAAGAGTGCTTATAATTGGCTAGGCACTATATGAAGTGCATATATTGACTAATCCTCAGAAAGCCACATAAGGTAAGTACTACTATTATCTCTAATGGTAGTTAATAGTTGTAGATAATGGTAGTTTTATAAATAAGAAAAGCCCAAGGTACAGGGCATTTAGATTAACTCTCAAAATCACAGTTAGTGGCAGATTGGGTATTTGGACCCAGGAAGCCTGCACGTATGCATCTTACTGGTAACTAATTTGCTGCCTCTGATAATAACAACAACACACCCCTTTCTTTTCCAAAGGCGTCATACAATAACATGACAAGATGGCCAAGTGAATGGTCTCTATTCATTTGTAAACCATTTCTCTCCCTACTTTCTGTGGGCATCTGGAGGGGATGTGTTTTACCCCAGTTTTCAACACTAAGCTCAACCCTTGCTCAATGAATAGCTGTCAATCTTATCCCCTTATTTACCTTTTTGATTATGGTATTTTTGTTGATGATGCTAATAAAGCATTGTTCTTTCTGGGAACACCACCTGGATGGAAGACTTTCTAGATTCCACTTTGAATCCAATGCTTCTTGCTTGAGGTATACTTTGTTGAAATTCCAGGACATTAGGCTGCCTCTAGAATGGAAGCCATCCAGCTGAGCACCTGGAAAATACCATATTCCACTTGTGTTTATCAGGAGCTCCCTGGTCATAGATTGTAAAAGAAATGTAGGAGGTACAAGTGCAGATTTCATACATGCATGTATTTTGCAGTGGTGAAGTCTGGGCTTTTAGTGGATCCATCACCCAAAGAGTGAACATTGGACCCAATAGGTAATTTTTCAGCCTTCACCTTCTTCCCACCTTCTCACATTTTGTAGTCTCCAATGTCTATTATTTCACTCTGTATATCCATATGCACCCATTTTTACTTAGCTTCCACTTATACCTGAGAACTTGCAGTATTTGACTTTCTGTTTCTGAGTTATTTCAGTTAGGATAATGGCCTCCAATTCCATCCATGTTGCTGCAAAATACATGAATTTATTCTTTTTAATGGCTGAGTAGTATTCCATGGTGTATGTGTATATATGTATGTATATATGAACATACTATAAATATCCTTCTGTATGTCCTAAAAATGTTCATTGTTAAAATAACCTTTTAAAACTACAGTTTCCACTTGTTAACAAAGCAACAGATGAGTATTTGGTAAGATTTTTCAGCTTTAATTCAAATATATGACATATTAGTAAAGCCCACATTGCAAAATTCATAATATTCTGTTTTTTCTATATGCAAGCTGAAAAGGACATGTGCAGTGTACATGTATATATGTTTATGTACACATATATACACACCATACATATGTACACACATATATGTATGTACCATACATATATGCACACATATGTACACACTGTACATATAGAACACAGTACACATGTACACACATGTACACACATATACACACTGTACATATACACACATATATGCACATACTGAACTTGCATATATATACACATATATACTGTATACATACACACACACACACCCCCCCCCATATTTTCTTTAATCCTCATTGATGGAAATTTAGGTTGATTCCATATCTTTGCTATTGTGAATGGTGCTGTGATGAATATATGAGTGCAGGTCTGATCATAGATTTTTAGTCTTGAAATGAATCTTAGTGATAGGCCACAAGAGAAGAAATAGAGATCCAAAGATGTGAAGTTGCTTTCTGGAGCTTACACAGTCAGGGGAAGATTACAGACTAGAAGCCAGGATGCCCAACACTGTATATGTCTTTTTCAATTTACATATAGAAAGAAAACTTGGAAAATTATGAACTTTACAAGATGAGCTTTACTAATACATCACAGAATATTTGAATTAAAGCTGAAAAATCTAAACAAATATTCGTCTACTGCATTGTTAACAAATGGAAACCTGTAGTTTTAAGAGGGTATTTTAACAACAAACATTTTTAGGGCTTGTATAAGGACATTTATAGAATGCTTATGAGCAATAAAACTGAGACAGTACAATTTAATGGCACTTGATGGGACCTCAAGTGAAAGTTCTGTACAATTAGCTTTGTTTTGCACATCATAAGTCAAGTAAGTGTTCTATGAAAGATCAAAGGAATTCAAAACATTTAAACTCTATCATTTGTTGAAATCTGCAAGTATCTAAGAACCAAACTAGACAGTGCTTTAGGCAAACTCAAATTATTCCACTAAAGGAAACCATAGAAAAGACAGTTTGAGTCAAGGACTCTGTTTGAATCAGGACCCATTAAAATATTACTTTAACAAATGAGCCATTTGTGAAATTAGATTTCAAGCAAATGACTAGTCCATATTTTAAAATAAGTGGCTTAAGATTTTCCTTAGAAAAGAAGAGATTAGTGAATTTAGGGGAAAGATATCTTCTTAATGAATATATTAATAGTGGTCAAAGATAATAATTTATTAGTTAATCAGTGCAAAGCATTTACTAGATATATGACCCAGATACAATCTGTCATTCTTTCCTTAGAGCTGCCTCTGTCCTTTGCGTATACTTCAGGTATGGCAGTAATCTCACCCTGAAAGTGTATATGGCCAATGAGCAACTTATGGGCAGGGATACTACCTCTTTAATTTTTTGTTTTAACAGGTAAGGTGAGTTATTCATGTCACATATGGAATGTGTGGCAGACTCAGGATTAGGACGCAGATCCTTTGACTCAAAGTTCTGTGGAAATAAATGAAGACCCACCAAATGAGATTAAGCAAAGGCTATTTACTCAGAGCTTGCAATAGCAAGGGAGTCAACAACCATTATCACTTGTTAAAGACAGGCAGAGTAATGAGAAAGTTTAATAGAGGAAAAAAGGGAAGACTTCTGGTATGCCCTGGCTGTAGACTGTTGGCCTGGAAAAGCTGGAGATGGCTAACCAGAAGTGAGCATCCTATGAGATTGGTTAGGGGTATGTATTTGACTTCTTTGGTTGGTCCTAAGTTGGAAGCAGGAACAAAAATTAGAGAAGCTGTCAGTTATTAATCAAGTCCTAGTTGTTTTGGGCCAATCATTATAGGGATTATTATTTGGCTTCCAGGACTGGTTAGTGGAGATATTAGGTTGGTGCAAAAGTAATCGCAGTTTTTGCTATTGAAAGTAATGGCAAAAACCGTGATTACTTTTGCACCAACCTAATAACTGTCTGACTTCCTGTAAGTGTGACTCACTGACTTCCTGTTAGTGTGACTCCTGGGCTGGGTACTGAAGACAATGGGTTGATTTCTTGAGCTGGTTGCTGCAGATCATGGGTCAGAGTTCATATGGGCTCTTAGGACTCATTTTGTCTAAAGTCTGGCCATTGTATATTCTGTCAGTTCAATTATCTTCCTTCTAGATCAGGAGCCAGCAAACTTTCTGTAAAGAGCCAGATTAAGAAACAATATTTTCAGCTTTGTGAGCCTTACAGTCTCAGCTGCAATTACTCTGTCACTTAAGCACAAAAGTAGCAGCAGACAATAGGTAAACAAATGGATTTGGCCATCTTTCAATAAAACTTTATTTTCAAAAACAAGCAGCAGGCTTAATTTGACCTGAGGGCCCAGTTCACTGACCCCGGTTCTGGACTGAAGAGTTTACACAAAATCAACAAATGTGCGAATAGCAACTTTCTCCTCCTATGTTGTGATTCATTCCCTTTTGGCCTGTCTTAATACTATTGAAGCTGTGATCATTGTGGTCTAGTTTCAAAGTGGCATCATATTCAAAAAACATAACTCAACAACCAAAATTTTTTAAAAAATATTATTTTTTCCCTCCTCTCAAAATGTATTATATAGCACTCATTTAATTACTAAAACAATACTTCTCATCATAGTTTCCTTCTGTCTCATTTCTCTATAGCCCATACTCCCATTTATAGCCCATACTCCCATTTAGGAACCTCTTAATTGCCAAAACCCCCAAAGAAAGCCTCTGCCATGCACAAAGAATCATTCCCTCAACACATCACATGGCAGGCAAAGGTAACATTGTCAAATTGGCAAAGGTGGTCTGTCTGTAGCCTTGAACCCTTGTGTGTGCAACAATGACTGCCACAGTTCCAGGCATCATGAGATAGAATAGTATCCAGAGAAAGTAGAGGCCGTTTCTTCCTTGCATCTCCTTTAGAGTGAAGAGCCCTCTCCCAGAAGCTTCCCAGCAGACTCATCCTCATGTCTCATTGACCCAATTGCATTACTTACTCACACCTATGTCAACACTGCCAAGGGCAATGGAGTCACCATGATTGGCTTAGATCAAGCAGAAGTCACCTGCTGAGGCTGGGAATGCATACTGTCTTCTCTGATGCACATAGTTTTACAGGGGAGAGTAGAGGTGAATGAATGAATTTGAGATTCTTTAGGAAGGTTGAGGAAGAGAGGGTTGATACTGAGAAGCCAACCAGTGGTATCTTCAGCAACAGGCAAAGGGGTAGGGAGAGAAAAGGGAGCAGGAGAAAGCAGAGGATTTTTGAAGAATCTGTCTTTAGGTTTTTAAACATTTTTCAAAGTAGAAACAATCAAGGATATCCTTTTTGTGGCAGACAGAAGGCCTGGCTTTGTTGATAATGAGGTGACTCCCACCTTCCTCTCAACACATTATATGTCATGCAAAAGCAGGTAAGAGCAACATTGTCAAATTGGCAAAGATTGTCTTTCTTCTCTACAGTCCAAATTTGATGTCTACTTTTACTCTTTCCATAAATCTCACCCTATTGTGCATTGAGTACCTTGCACACCCCATTGTGAATGTTTTGAGTGGAGGGAGCTCTGGATATGGAGATGGAACGGCCATGGGCATGAATCCTGGCTCTGATACTCACTAGGTTATGACCTTGGACAAGTTACTTGACACAATGAATATTAGTTACCCTGAATATACAGAGAAAAGATGTCTGCCTTCCTAGCTCATGCAGTTGTTATGAAGATTAATGAATGAAATCATTTTTCTTAAAGCACCTGGCACATATGCACTAAATAATATTTTCATTTTTCCTTTGGGTTAACCAAACCTGTCTACTCATTGTTCCCTGAACTCACTCATTTTGTGATTTTCTATCTTCACATGTAGCTTATATCATTTTTTTTTCTTTCTACTCTGCGACTCTCTCCACCTGCAATGCCTTTCCCCCTCTTCTCCATCTTGGTTCTGAACCAGTTCAGAACGCAACACCACAAAACAGGAATGATAAGGCCTGGTGTACTAATTTATGATTAAAGATTAAGAACCAAATATGATCTGAGATGTGAACAAAGAACTACAGGCAAGCATCTTAGTCATCTATAATGTAACTGTTGGAAATCTGGCTTGATTCCAGATTATTTATAAACCCCCTTTTCCTGTTTCATACCAGGAGTATCATTCTCTGAAGGAGCTGCAGGACCTGTGGAATGGAGGACATAATTGGGGAGATCTCATAGTACCATGTAAAGCCCCCAAAAGTTAACATTGTACAAAAAATACCAGAGTAGTACAATCCAGAAGATGTCAGTTTGAGATCAGGGGCCACATGAGACAATGGAATAGGAGCTCAGGATAACTCAGTGGAAGAGAGAAATTACAGTGGGAGCTTTTGGCTGTAGTATTGATCCCTGCAAGTGTCATTTTTCTTCATGGGTGACTTATGTGTTATTTGAGCATGAATTTTCTCATCTTCAAAAGGGAGTCCATACCTAACTCTTATTTCTTATCTTTCATGAGAATGTAAACCCCAGAGAGGTAGAGTCAATATTTATTTTATTTATTAATTTACCAGTTACATCTAACTCATAGTATACTACCTGGCATGTAATAAACACAATAAATACTTGTTGAAAAATGAAAGAATGTAAAATAAGAGAACATAGATGCAAATCTTTGTAAACTTAGGGTATGATACAAATTCAATATATTCTGTTCTGCTCACCTCCAAGAGCTTAGCACAAATCTCTCTATAGAATAGGTATGCAGCTGATGTTCACTGATAGGTCCTATGTCTTGTAAGGAATGTAGAGCATACTGTAAGTTTGTTTTCATAGAAATCTGAAATCTTTTAAAGCCGAAGGCCTGTCCTGTGTAAGAGCATCATCTATATATCTTGCCTTCAAGTTGTTTACTGGCAAATGGCTTCCTCCAAACGCAGGGCAAATATTATTAATTGATTGTGATACTTCCCTTTACATGGCCTTCATGTTATTTTAAAAACTTTTTTTATAGGCAGCTAATACCAATTGTTCAAAATTGGCACTTGCATTTAAGATTATTTGCCATCCATAGTCTTAATTCAAGAGTACTCTTTTTTATTTTGCATGTTTGTTTACTTTCCTGAGGATCTCCATTAATAGAAACTCCACAGTCTCATTTGCTGATTATTTCTTTGTTCCCATTTTTTTGACCATCAGAAAGTTTTAGTATCCACATATAAGCTCTCTTGCTGTAAAAATGGGGCCGTCCTTGTCCTTCAACTCTAACAAGTATTGCAAAGAAGAATGATTTGCTTTGCTTCTCAGAAATAAGGGAGACATCAGTGGGGAAATGAATCAATCCACCTCATTGAGATTACTGAGAAATTTCTGAGAAACAAGCCCCCATGCATACAAGGGCCACACCTAGAACACCAGATTCACTTTTAAGTGTACTTTTCTGTTTCCATAACCTGCTACTCTTATCCACACTTTTAATCTTGTAAAGCACTTTATAAACATTTACTGATTGATTTATTATTCTGGAACCAGTTCAGAACACAACACACAAGAGTGATGAAAAGGCCTGATGTACTAATTTATGATGAAAGATTAAGAACTGAATATGATCTGAAATTTGAACAAAGAACTACAGGCAGACATCTTAGCCATCTATAATGACTTAGGAATCTGTGAACTCCAAAGCAAGAGATAGATTATTTCACTTGGCCATCAGAGGTTTCAAATGAGAAAGTTTATTTATTTCTTAAATGAAGAAAAATTTAGTCAGGCAGATTGATTCATTAGGGCTATGAGCTGTCCCAGGAAGCTGCAGATTCAAGGTTGCTGCAGAACCAAGGGTGAGAGCAGAGAATGAAGCTCATTTACATGCAGGAATAAAACCAAAGCCTCTTTCCACTCTGCTCTTCCCATTCTCGCTACACTGACCCATCTGTTTTTAATATATAATTTTGAGAAACTTTACCATCCTCATGTCTCTGGAAATAAACTGAGAGTATGCAACACTAAACCTAAGAAAGACTACAGTTTAATACAGTGTTAAGAATACTCCCTGTTGGGGAACATCACACACTGGGGTTTGTTGGAGGGTTGGGGGCTAGGGGAGGAATAGCATTAGGAGAAATACCTAATGTAGATGACGTGTTGATGGGTGCAACAAACCACCATGGCATGTGTATACCTATGTAAAAAACCTGCGTGTTCTGCACATGTATCCCAGAACTTAAAGTATAATTAAAAAAAAAAAAAAAAAAAGAAATACTCCTTGTCAAAAAGATTGTATCTGTTGATTACAGGCTTTAAAATGGGCATTTATATGACTAGTTCTTCCAGGGTTTTTGTTAGCAATTCTGATCTCAGGTCTACAGAAAATGTGTAATAATAGTATCAACTAAACTAGCTCATATATTCTTTTTAAATTTTTTATTTTAATTTATTATGTTATTTTCAATTGGCAAATCATAATTGTATACATTTCTGGGACACAATGTGAAGTTTTGATATATGTATACAATGTGGAATGATTACATCAAGCTAGTTAAGATATGTATTACCTCCCTTACCTGTCTTTTTTATGGTGAAGCATTTTAAATTTACTCTTATTTTGAAATATACAATACATTATTATTATTGATCTATTACCCTACTGTGTAATAGGTCTCAAAACATATTCCTTCTGTTTACTTTAAACTTTGTGCTTATTGATCAACAGCTCCTCATTCCCTCCCTCTCTTGTCCTCTAACCCCTGGTAACTCTCATTCTACTCTCTACTTCTATGAGCTGAACTTCATTGCATTTCACATATAAGTGAGATCATGTGATATTTGTCTTTCTCTGCTTATTTCACTTAGCATACTGTCCTCCACATTCTTCCATGATGTTAGAAATGGCAGAATTTCCCCCATCCCCATTTAATGCTAAATAGAATTCCATTCTGTATATATACTGCATTTTAAAAAGTCTGTTCAATTGTTGGACACTTAGGTTTATGCCATATATTGGCTATTGCAAATATTGTTGCAATGAACATGGGAGTGCAGATATGCCTTGAACATATTGATTTCATTTTTTTTGGCTATATACCTAGAAATAGGATTACTGGAACATAATTTAGTTCTATTTTTAGTTTTTTGAAGAACTTCCACAGTTTTTCATGATGGCTATATTAATTTACATTTGCACCAACAACATATAATAGCACCCTTTTCTTTGTGTCTTCTTAAACACTTATGTTTCATCTTTTTTCAAAAGCCATTCTAACAGGTGTAAAGTGACATCTTACTGTGGTTTTAGTTTGCATTTCCCTGATTATTAGTGATGCTGAGCATTTTTTCATGTACTTATCAGCCACTTGTATGTCTTCTTTTGAGAAATGTCTATTCACATCCTTTGCCCATTTTCAATCAGGTTTTTTTTTTTTTTCTTGCTATTGAGTTGTTTGAATTCTGTTATGGTTTGGCTGTGTCCCCACCCAAATCTCATCTTGAATTGTAGCTCCCATAATTCCCACATGCTGTGGGAGGGACCTGACAAAAGATAATTGAATCATAGGGGCTGTTCCCCTATATTCTTCTCATGGTAGTAAGTCTCACGAGATCTAATGGTTTTGTAAGGGGTTTCCACTTTCACTTGGCTCTCATTCTCTCTTTTGCCTGCTGCCATGTAAGATGTGCCTTTTGCCTTCTGCCATGATCGTGAGGCATTCCCAGCCACATGGAACTGTGAGTCTATTAAACATCTTTTTCTTTATTAATTACCCAGTCTTGGGTATGTCTTTATCAGCAGCATGAAAATGAACTAATACAAGTTCCTTACATATTTTAAATATTAACCCCTTATCAGATGTATGGTTGTAAATATTTTCCATGATTCTGTGGGTTGTCTTCACTTTGTTAATTGTTTTCTTTGCTTTCTAGAAGCTTTTTAGTTTGATGCCATAACGTTTGTCTATTTTTGCTTTTGCTGTTTGTGCTTTTGGGGTGATACCAAAAAATGCATTGCCCAGAGCAATGCCATGGAGCTTTATTCCTATATTTTCTTCTAGTGGTTTTAGAGTTTCAGGTTTTATATTTAAGTGTTTAATACATTTTGAATTGATTTTTGTATATGGTGTAAAGGTCAAAAATTGTTTCCTCATTGTGTGTTCAAAGGTTCAAAAGAGTGTACCTGGCCTTTATAAATTCGGAAAATCAACGTTTTTCCATCAATTCCAAGGTTATATTTAATTGTAAACTCTTTTTTTCCTAGTTGGTCTAGCAAAGGATTTGTCATTTTTCTTTATGCCTTCAAAAAAACCAATCTTTAGTTTTGTTGACTTTCCTATTTTTTTCTAGTTTCCTAATTTCTGCTCTGATCTTTGTTACTTCCTTTCTTCTGTTAACTTTGGGCTTAGTTTATTCTTCCTCTTTTAGTTTCTTAAGTGTAATGTTATCTGTAATCTTCTTGTTTGGTATAGGCATTTATTACTGCAAATTTCCCTTTTGGGACTGCTTCTGTGGCATGTCACAAGTTTTGGTATGTTGTGTTTCAATTTTGGTTTAAGTTTTTTTTTTTTTAATTTTCTTTTTGCTTTCTTCTCTGGCCTATTGGTTTCAAAAGATTTTGAAAACTTTTTATCATTATTTCCTTAAATGTGCTTTCTAGGCTTCTTTCTTTTCTTTTTTTTTTACTTCAGAAACTAGTATTGTAAATATTTGTTCACCTGATATTCTATAACCCCCTTAGGCTTTTTTCATTCTTTTTTTTTTTCTTTTTTTTTTTTTTTTTTTGCGCTTCAGATTGAATAATTTGAAATAGGTTATTTTCAAGCTCACTGATTCTTTCTTCGGCTTGATCAGTTCTACTATTGAAGCTTCCAATGAATTTTTAAATTCAGTTATTGTATTCTTTATTTTTAGGATTTCTATTTGTTTTATCATTATTTCTATTTCCTTGTCAAGCTTCTCATGAATAATTTTCCAAATTTTATTTAATTTTCTATCCATATTTTCTTGTCATTTTCTGAACTTCCTTAAAATAATTTTTCTGAATTCGTTGTTAATCATTTCCTAGATCTCCATATTCTCTGCAGATTTATCTAACTTCTGGTGGTGTTGTATTTCTCTGATTTTTTCATAATCTTTGTGTCCATTCATTGATGTCTGGTCATTTGGAGAGGTGACCACCACTTTTGGCCTTTGCAGGTATTATCTGGTGGTGATAGACCTTTATTGTTTAGCCTAGCCTGAAATTCTGGATGGGCCACTAGTAGCAATCTAAGGAGAGCAGACCTTGGTGTCAAGCTCTCTAGTTGGGCTTGGTTGCTTTCTGTTTTCTAAAGTTGAACGGTACTGTTTATTGTGCTCCATGGTCTGGTGAGAACACTGACCAGACTCTGTAGTGAGGTGGAACTATTGCCTGGGCTTTGTGATAATCTCTGCTGGGACAGCGTTGCATATTGGGCAGGTTGTCTTCCTGGCTGGGCAGTGCTGTTATATGGAATCTGTAGTTGGACAGGGCTATGTGCTTTGCTGTAAGGCTGGGTGAGGTCTCTGGGATTGATGCTCAACCACTTAGGGTGGGGAGGGCAAAAGGCTATGCTCCACAGTTATATGTAGACTTGGGCCTGCCTCCCAACCTAGGGAAGGCATAAGAAGAGCACTATGGATTGGTGGTCACTACTTAGCAACTTGGGCTGGGTGAGACCAGATGCTCCCTCTGTGGGTGATCACTAACCTGTTGTTACCTCCTAGTCTGGGGTAGACTTTGTTTATTAGTTGATACATAATATGGGTACATTTTTATGAGGGTATATGTGATATTTTGATACATGCATACAGTGTGTAATTATCAAACCATAATATTTAGTTTACCTACTCAGCATATCATTTATCATTTTTTTGTGTGTTGAGAACATTTCTTCTCTACTAGCTGTTTTGAAATATACAATCTATTATTGTTAATGATAATCACCCTATTTGTGTTTTGAACACTAGAACTTCTTCTTTCTGCCTAACTATGTGCTTGTACTCATTATTGACCTCTTTTATCACCACCCCACATCAGTCTACTCTCTACCTCTATGAGGTCAACATTTTTAGCTCCTACATATGAGTGAAAACTTTGTATTTGTCTTTCAGTGCCTGGATTATTTGACATAGCACAATGACCCCCAGTTCTAACCATGTTGCTGCAAATGACAGAATTTCGTTCTCTTTTATAGCTTAACAGTACTCCATTGTGTATATATATACCACACATTCTTTATCCATACACTCATTGATAGATACTTAAGTTGATTCCATATCTTGGCTATTGTGAATAGTGCTGCAATAAACATGGGTGTGCAGGTATCCCTTTGATATACTTATTTTCTTTCTCTTGGATAAATACCCAGTAGTGGGATTGTTGGATCAGGTAGTAGCTCTATTTTCAGTTTTTTGAGGAGCCTCCATATTATTTTCTTTAATGGCTATACTAATTTACATTCCCACCAGCAGTGTAGAAGAGTTTCCATTTCTCTGCATTATCACCAGCATTTGTTACTTTTTGTCTTTTTAATAATAGTGATTATTTTTACGTAACATGTATTTTAAGTTCAGGGTACACGTGCAAGGTTTGTTACAAAGGTAAACTCATGTCATGTGGGTTTGTTTTATATATTATTACTTAACGCTTAGATATTAAGCCAGTACTCATTAGTTATTTTTCCTGATTCTCTCCCTCTTCCTACCCTCCACCCTCTAATAGGCCCTAGTGTGTGTTGATCCCCTCTATGTGTCCACATGTTCTCATCATTAAGGTCCTGCTTGTAAGTGAGAACATGTAGTATTTGCTTTTCTGTTCCTGTGTTAGTTTGCTAAGGATAATGGCCTCCAGCTCCATCCATGTTCCTGCAAAGAACATGAACTTACTCTTTTTTATGGCTGCATATTATTCCATGTTGTGTAAGAATCACATTTTCTTTATCCAGTCTATTATTGATGGGATTTTAGGTTGATTCCATGCCTTTGCGATTGCAAATAGTGCTGCAGTGAACTTACACGTTCATGTATCTTTATAATAGAACACTTTATATTCCTTTGGTTATATACTGAGTAATGGGATTGCTGAGCCGATGGTATTTGTGTCTTTAGATCCTTGCATAATCAGCACATTGTCTTCCACAATGGCAGAACTAACTTAAACTCCAGCCAACAGTGTATAAGCATTCCTTTTTCTTTACAACCTCGCCAGCATCTGTTTTTTTCTGACTTTTTAATAATTGGCAGATAATAGCCATTCTAACTGGGGATATCGCATCATGGTTTTGATTTGCATTTCCCTTATGATGAGTGATGTTAAGCATTTAAAAATGTGTGTTGCCCATTTGTATGTCTTCTTTTGAGAAATGTCTATTCAGACCCTTTGCTCACATTTTAATAAGATTATTATTTTTTCTTGTTGAGTTGTTTGAGTTTCTTTTATATTCCAGAAAGCAGTCCCTTGTCAGATACATAGTTTGCAAATATTTTCTCCTATTCAAAAGATTATCCCTTTATTCTGTTGATTGTTTCCTTTGCTGTGCAGAAGCTTTTTAGTTTAATATAGCCCCATTTGTCTATTTTTGTTTTTTAATTTCTTGTGCTTTTGAGGTCTTAGCCATAAAATTTTTGTCCTGATCCATGTCCTAAAGCAGTGGCCTCCACCTTTGTGGCACCAGGGACCAGTTTCATGGAAGACAATTTTTCCACGGACCTGCAGTGGCGGGGGTGGGAGGGTGCATTAGATGATCATAAGGAATGTGCAATCTAGATCCCTCATGTGCACAGTTCACGATAGGTTTCATGCTTTTATGAGAACCTAACGCTGAAGCTGATCTGATGGGAAGTGGAGCTCCGGCAGTAATGCTCCCACCTGGGGTTTGTGACAGGCAGAGGACTAGTATTGATTCATGGCCTAGGGGTTGGGAACTTCTGTCCTAGAGCATTTTTGCTATGCTTTCTTTTAGTAATTTTATAATTTTGAGTCTTATGCTTAAGCCATTAATCAATTTTGAGTTGATTTTTTGTATGTGGTGAGAGATAGGCATCTAATTTCATTCTTTTGCATATGGATATCCAGTTTCCTCAGCAGCATCCGGAAAGGATGTCATTTTGCCAATGCATGTTCTTGGTGCCTTTTTTGAAAATCAGTTGGCTGTACATCTATAGATTTATTTCTGGGTTCTCTAGTGTGTTCTATTGGTTTTGTGTCTGTTTTTATGCCAGTGCCATGCTGTTTCTGGTTACCCGTTTTGTAGTTTATTTTGAAGGCAAGTAGTGCGATGTCTCCAGCTTTGTTATTTTTGCTTAGGATTGCTTTGACTATTTGGGCTCTTTTATGGTTTGATGCACACTTTAGAATTATTATTATTATTTTAATTTCTGTGAATAATGTCATTGGTATCATGATAGGGATTGCATTGAATCTGTTGATTGCTTTTGGTAGTATGCACATTTTAACAATATTAATTCATCTGTTCTGTGAGCATGGGATGTCTTTCAATTTGTTGGGTCTTCATTCAGTAGTATTTCATAGTTTTCCTTGTAGAGGTCTTTCACCTCTTTGGTTACCTTTATTCCTAGGTATTTGTTGTTGTTGTTGTTGTTGTTGTTGTTACTGTAAGAAAATTGCTTTTAAAATTTCTTTTTCAGCTAGTTCATTGTGAGTGTATGGAAAGACTACTGAGTTTTTATGTTGATTCTGTATCCTGCAACTTTCCTGAATTCTTTTATCAGTTCTAAGAGATTTTGTGATGGAATTTTTAGATTTCTCTCTCTATAAGATCATATCATCCACAAATAGGGACATGTTGACTTCCTTTTTTTTCCAATTTATATTTCTTTCTCTTGTCTGATTGTTTTAGCTAGGACTTCTAGTGCAACATTAAATAGGAGCGATGAAAATGAGTATCTTTGTCTTGTTCCAGTTCTTTGAGGAAAGGCCTTCAACTTTTCCCCATTCAGTATGATGTTACCTGTGGGTTTGTCATACATGGCCTTCATTATATTGAGGTATGTTCCTTTTATACCTAATTTGTCAATCATTTTGTCATGAAAGGATATTGAATTTATAAAATATTTTTCTGCATCTATTGATACCATCTTATTGGTTTTCTACTTCATTCTTTTGATATTATGTATCACATTTATTAACTTGCATATGTTCAACCATCCTTGCATCTCTAGGATAAATCCCACTTGATCATGGCCTACTATCTCTTTGATGTATGTGGGGTTTGATTTGCTAGTATTTTGCTGAAATTTTAGAACCTATGTTCATCAGAGATATTGGGCTGTAGTTTTCTCTTTTTCTCGTGTCCTTGTCTGATTTTGGTATCAGGGTAATGCTGGTGTCATAGAATGATTTAGAAAGAATTCCCTCCTCTTCAATTTTTTGGAATAATTTGACAATTGGTGTTAATTCTTCTTTGTAAGTTTGGTAGAATTCAGTAGTAAAGCTATCTTGGGCTTTTCTTTTTTGGGAAACATTTTATTCAGTCTCATTACGCATCATTGGGTTGTTCAGGTTTTTGACTTTTTCATGGTTAAATCTTGGTAGTTTGTATATGTCCCATTTCCTCTAGATTTTCCAATTTGTTAGTGTATAGTTGTTTATAGTAGTTATGATGATCCTTTGTATTTCTGTGATATCAGTTGCAATGCATCTTTTTTTTTCATTTCTGATTTTATTTTGGTTTTCTGTCTTTTCTTGGTTAGTCTAGCTGACAGTTTATTGATTTTGTTTATCTTTACAAAACATTACTTTTATTTTGTTGATCCTTTGTATTTTTTTAGTATCTATTTTGTTTTGTTCTACTGTGACCTTTATTATTGCTTTCTTTTAAATTTTGAGTTTCACTTGCTCTTTCTTTTCTAGTTCATTGAGGTGCACCATCAGGTTATTTGAAATCTTTCTGCTTTTTTGATGTGGGTGTTTATTGCTTTAAACTTCCATCTCAGCATTGCTTTTGCCATTTCCCATAGGTTTGGTATGCTGTCTTTTAATTTTTTTTTCAAGAAATTTTAAACATTTCCTTTTTAATTTCTTCACTGACCCAGTAGTCATTTAGGAGCAAATTGTTTAATTTCCATGTGTTTATAGAATTTCTAGGTTCTTCTTGTTATTGATTTTTAGTTTTATTTCACTGTGGTCTGAGAAGATAGTTGATATAATTTCAATTTTTAAATTTGTTGAGACTTGTTTTGTGGCCTAACATGTGGTCTACCTTGGAGAATGTTCCATGTGTTGATGAGAAGAACGTGTATTCTGCAGTTGTTGTTTAAAATATTTTGTAAATGTCTGTTAGGTCCATTTGGTCTAAATTGCACTTTAGATCTAGTGTTTCTTTGTTGATCTTCTGTCTAGATAATCTGTCTAATGCTGACAGTGGGGTGTTAAAGTTCCCAAATATTATTGCTTTGGAGTGTATCTCTCCCTTTGGATCTAATAATGTTTGCTATATATATCTTGTGCTCAAGTGTTGGGTACACATATATTTAGAATTGTTATATTGTATTGCTTAATTGAACCCCTCATATTTATAAAATGACCTTCCTTGTCTTTTTTTTTTTACTGCTTTTGACTTAATTCAATTTTACCTGATATAAGCATAGCTACTTATGCTAGCTTTTGGTTTCTACTTGTGTGATATCTTTTTCCGTTCCTTTATTATCAGTCTGTATCTGTCTTTACAGGTGAAGTAAGTTTCTTGTAGGCAGCATATACTTGGATAATTTTTTGAATTCATTCAGTTTACATCTCTTAAATGGGATTGTAATTCATTTATATACAAGGTTATTATTGGTAGATGATTACTTTTTTTCTGTCATTTTGTGAATTTTTTTCTGGTTGTTTTGATTATCATTTGTTCCTTTCTTTCTCTATTATAATCCACCATCACAGGTTGGTGACTTTCTTGTTTTTTTAATACCCTTTGTTCCTTATATTTCTCTCTTATTATGTTTCATTGCAGTTTTGTGGTTTTCTGTAGTACTAACATTTGGCTCCTTTCTCTTTCTAAATTGTGTGTCTGACCTACTAGTGTGTTTTATATTTTCCTTTGTTTTTGTGATGACAGGTTTTATCATTTTTCTTCCAGATGTAGACCTTCCTTAATGAGGAAGACTTAATGCAAGCACCAGGACTTAATTGGATCATCTCTCCACTGCTAGGATTGGGAAGGGACAGATGCTCCCTTTATGGGTAGTTGCTGACCAGCAGTTGCTTCTTGACAGGGTAAAAGTTAAAAAGAGCACCCCAGGCTTTGTGGGGAAGCTGGCTAAGACAAACCTGGAAGACTTGTGGAACATGTTTCTTGCAGCGTGACGCTGTTGGTTAGTTTCTCTGGTATGGTACCTTTTTTGGCCAGAATGCAAAGCAACTACTAAGGTCTGCATGCTGGTCTTTTGAACTTCACCTCTGTTTTTCGTTTCTAACTGACCCCATGTAATCTGGACCTGCTGGTCCTGGGCACGGTCTGAAGAATGACAGGAGGAAACACTTGTGTATGGAGTTAGAAGTGACAAAGAGGTACGTGCTGCTCCATGGAGAGCCTTTAACAGCATGTTGGAGTGTGGCCATCATTCTGCAGACATGGGGAAGCCATTGCAGAATTACATGGAAAGTTCTTTGATCAGAGAATAATTTAGAAAGATTACATTGTCAGTGGTATGAAGGATAAAGGTAGAGGGACATCAGTGGCAGGGGACTAGGTAGAAGTCAATTGAAATAATCCAGGTGAGAAGTAATGAGGGTCCAAACAAAGCTGCTGCATTGAGACTGGAGAAATGGCAGGGACAGGTTTTTATAACTGTTTCCTTCACACTCTTGCCTATGTGTGTCACCTTCTGGATGAGTGAAGCTGGATATCTTTCAGATTTATAGTGTCGAGGTCACTGCTGACTAACATATGAGAATACCTGGAAATGATTTATTTTTAACTTGCTTAGGCACAGAGATTGACAATATGTAGAAAAACAGAACCTGGCACATTCTACATCATCTGGTGAAATGACTACCTTATTAATAGTGGGAGGCAGTTCATAATTCTTTGCCACATTTCATTTTTTCATTAATATTTTGCTATATTGTCATAAAAATATATATATATTTATGGATACATACATATATATTTAACAGAGTTGAGACTATACTGCAAAAACTATTTTGCATTCTATTTTTCCCCTTAAACCTTTTGTTATATTTTTCATTCCACAAAGAATTTTTAGTAATGTAATTTTTAAAGATTTCAGGTTTTTTTTGTATTACTGTATACTGTTTTAACTAATCCCTTATTGCTGAATATTCAAGTCATTTCTGGTTTTTAGCTATTATAAATAATATTATAATGCACATTTTTACAAAATTGTTATAGCAGCTTTATTAATAATAGCCCAAACTGGGAAACAGCCTAAATATCCTTCCACAGAAGAATAAACACATTGCTGTAGATTCAGTATTGCTGAATCCTATTCAGCAATATAAAGGAACAAAATACTGATACACAAAACACACAGGTGAATCTCAAAAACATGATGTTCATGGAAGGATACTAGATAGAAAAAAGGACGTACTATTTCCATTTACACATAGTTCTAGAATGGACTAAACAGCTATGGTAGTAGAGATTAGGACAATGGTTGCTTCTTTAGGGTGCGACTGACTGGAATGGGAGAGGTGGAGTTTTCTGGAATGATAAGATGATCTATGCCCTTATTGGAATGGTGGTGACATAGGTATATATATTTGCCAAAGTTCATTGAACTATACATTTAAAATCCATGTACTTTATTATATGTTAATTTTGCCTTAATTACAAAAATTCACAATAAACACTTCTCCTTTCTCTGGGTTGATGAAGTTGATACAAATTTGGAGTAGTAAAAAAAGGTTATGTGGAGCGTATCACACATCTTTTAAGTTGACAAGAATGGATTTTAAGTCATAGACTCTAATAATGTATAATATTACAGGGAAGAAGACACAAGAAAAATATTACAGCAGCCCCAAGACTATATCTAACACAATCTCCTGAGTTTACAGCCCTCCCACAAGATGCCTAATATACAAGATTGCTGTGCAATGCTATAAAAGGACTTACACAGTCTATTCTGAAAAACTGGTACTTCAATAAATAAGATAAGTGGAGAAGCCAAGATATAAGAAAACATATAAAAACTTTTAGAAGGTCAACAAAGCCTGGGGAGATAAAACTCAATAGTTCGGGAACAGAAGTGGAATGGAGTTTTCTTTGTTTTAGACAGAAAATTACAAGGTGCTGTTTGAGATTACAGCTGGAGTTGGAGTAGTCCCTTGCAGGAGTGCAATTTAACAAGCATCTAGGAATCTGAGCCCATCCACATAAAGGAAATGGAAGGATAACTTTTTGTTGACTTTTCACTGTGATAAGAAATGGTCCACCAGCAAGGGAAATTCTGAGGGGATGAAAAATGTTCTGTCTTGTTTTGGGTGGTAGTTACATGACAGTATACAATTGCCAAAACTCATCCAACTGAACACCTAAGATGAGTGTATATTATTGATATCAGTACCTCAATAAAAATAATATGAATAGTAAAAAAGCAAAGAAGAAGAGGAAGATTTTTCTTTTCTTTGCCACTATTTCAGTGACAAATTAACATCCACTAGGTAGTAGAGCAGATCAGATCTGGAGTTGTCAAGACCAGACCTATTGCTTGGAGGAATGGCCAAATTCATTTAGTGCAGCTGAGTGGGGGGTGTCCAGGTCATCTCTGAGTAGCAGATAGACTGGCTAGAGTAGAGATATCATCTATGCCTTTGGCACAAAACCAAGAAAGTCTTTCTGTAAATTTGCAACCCAGTGTGGTGATAACAAATAGGTCTCATCTTCTCTGATTCATGAATCACACAGGAAGCCTTGGGTACATGAAGATAAAAACCTCAACCCATGCTCAAATTGAAGAGTCAGCATTGATTAGTGATGTCTGTTAGGGGTGGCAGGTGGATTGGAGACATGTATGCCAAATATTTACTAAGCACTCCTGGCCCAATTTTTTGAAGGAAGGAGGAGGATAGGGGCTGGATGCTCAAGACCACAAGGAAATTTCTTTAGTGACTATGGTGGTGCTGGTCATGTTTAGGTGTACTGGATTTGGAGATCGTATTCCATTTCTTCCAGAAGCTTCCAGGAGTGAAGCCAGCTTAAAAGAGCCAAACAGCTTGACTGAAGCATCAGTCTGAAGAGGCTTGGCAGAGGTGGAAGTCAGGCCTAAGAAAAGATGGCTGAAGCCAGAGAAAATGGGGGCAAAGGAAGTGAGTGTTGGCTAGTGTAGAAGGTGGCCCTGGATTCCCTGACTGGATGGGATTTAGCTCCAGAGGCTTTGTGGGTGGAGTGCTGCTGTCAGTGTGCACAACTGGATTGGACCACAAATCAAAAGCCATGGATTGCTGAATTCCAAATCCCTTAACTAGTCTTCCTTCCTTGAGAACAGGTCTGGTGCCACATCCTGGAGTCCAGTGGTCAGATGTGAGAGAAGGTCAGAGAAGGTAGAGATGAAAGGATCCACTGGGAGCCTGAGAAAATGCCCCTTTGTGGTGCCCATCTCCTCCACTGTTGGCCCTCTCATTTCTGCAACTGTTCACCCTTTTAAGGCCCAGGTCCTTTCTTATTTTTAAATGAGTAATATCATACATACCATAAAGTGAGTAAAGTGCTCTAATCTTTGATGAGCACTTTTATACACGATGAATTTGACACATGTATACAGTATGAAAACCACCTCCTAAATCAAATTCTACATTTCTAACCACGCCACTCTCCACCAGAAGTTTCCCCTGTGACCCTTCCCAGTCTCTAACCTCCTCTTCTGGGGAAATCACTAGGGGGAACAATGATCACAGTTTGCCTGAGACAGGAGTTGCCTGGGATTGAGGGGTTTCCTGGAATGTGGGACTTTCAGTGCTAAAACTGAGAAAGTTCTGGGCAAAACAGAACAATGGAACATCCTAGTCCTCACAATTCTGACCTTGATGATCATTGATTAACCTTGCCTGGTTTTGAACTTCATTTAACGGAGTCAGACTTTAAGTACTCTTTTGCATCTGGCTTCTGTTATGTAACACTATTTCTGTGTGTTCAGCCCTACTGTACATATAGTGACAGTATTCTTTTCAATTGCTGAATAATATTTCACTGTATGAATATACGTTGTCTATTGTCCTGTTGAAAGGCATTTTGGTTCAGCTACCTTCTGATGTGAATAATAATCACACTGACCAGTCTGCTAAGTAATACCTCCTTTTATTGTAAGTCTTCTCTAATTTTTAGGAACTAGGTGGAGGGGTAAATTATAAGCATGTTATCTTAGCCCATTTAAGCTGCCATAACATAAACTGGGTAGATTATAAACAACGAAAATTTGTTACTTACAGTTCTGGAAGCTAAGACGTCCAGGAGCAGGGTGCCCGTATGGTTGGATTCTGGTGAAAACCCTCTTCTGGATTGCAGACTGCCAACTTCTTGCTGTGTCCTCACATGGTAAAAGGGATAAATGTACTTCCCTGGGCTTGTTTTATACGGGCACTAATCTCATTCGTGATGGTTCTGCTTTCATGACCTAATCACCTCCCTAAGGGCCACAATTCCTAATACTATCAGGTTGGCAGTTAGGATTTCAATATATGAATTTTGAAGGGACACAAACATTCAGACTATAGCACGTGTCTATAATCAAATAGGTGTTGGTGATTACTCCATTTCCCTAAAACAATTTCAGGGACTGTGCCAGGGACTAGAAAAATAGCTTAATTATTTGATTTTCTTCTTTTTAACTTTTATTTTAGGTTCAGGGGTACATGTACAGGTTTGTTAGATAGGTAAACTTATGTGATAAGTGTTTGTTGTACAGATTATTTCGTCATCCAGGTACTAAGCCAATAGTTTTTTTTTCTGATCCTCTCCCTCCTCCTACTCTCGACCCTCAAATAGGTTCCAGTGTCAGTTGTTCCCCTCTTTGTTCCCATGAGTACTCATAATGTAGCTTTCACTTACAAGTGAGAACATGTGGTACTTGGTTTTCTGTTTCTGTGCTGGTTTGCTAAGGATAACAGCCTCAAGCTCCATTCATATTCCTGCAAAGGACATGATATCATTCTTTTGATGGGCATTTAGGTTGATTCCATGTCTTTGCTATTGTGAATAGTGCTGCAGTGAACTTTCGCGTGCATGTATCTTCATGGTAAAATGACTTATCTTCCTTTAGGTTATATACCCAGTAATGAGATTGCTGAGTTGAATGGTAGTTCTGTTTTCAGCTGTTTGAGGAATTGCCACACTGCATTCCACAATAGTTGAATTAATTTACACTCCCATCAACACTGTATAAGTGTTCCCTTTTTTTTCTGCAACCTCACCAGCATGTTATTTTTTGGCTTTTGTATAGTAGCCATTCTGACTAGTGTGAGATGGTATATCATTGTGATTTTTATCTGCCTTTCTAATACTAGTGATATTGAGCTTTTCTTCATGTGCTTGCTAGCCACCTGTCTTCTTTTGAAAAGTGTCTGTTGATGTTTTTTGTCCACTTTTTAATGGAGTTGTTTTTTGCTTGTAAATTTGCTTGAGTTCTTTATAGATGCTGGATATTAGACCTTTGTCAGATGCTTAGTTTACAAAAATTTTGTCCTGTTCTATAGGTTGTGTATTTACTGTGTTGATAGTATTTTTTGCTATGTAGAAGCTCTTGTTTAATTAAATCCCATTTATCATTTTTTGCTTTGTCGTGATTGCTTTTGGCACCTTCATCATTATATCTTTTTTTTTTTTTTTTTTTTTTTTTTTTTTGAGACGGAGTCTCGCTCTGTCGCCCAGGCTGGAGTGCAGTGGCGCGATCTCGGCTCACTGCAAGCTCCGCCTCCCGGGTTCACGCCATTCTCCTGCCTCAGCCTCCCGAGTAGCTGGGACTACAGGCGCCCACAACCGCGCCCGGCTAATTTTTTTTGTATTTTTAGTAGAGACGGGGTTTCACCGTGGTCTCGATCTCCTGACCTTGTGATCCGCCCGCCTCGGCCTCCCAAAGTGCTGAGATTACAGGCGTGAGCCACCGCGCCCGGCCATTATATCTTTTTCTATTTCTATATCTAGAATGGCATAGCTTAGGACAACCTGCAGGGATTTTATAGTTTTGGGTTTTACATTTAAATCTTTATTCATTTTGAGTTAATTTTTGCTTACAGTGTAAGAAAAAGGTCCAGTTTCAATTTTATGCATATGGCTAGCCTGTCGTCTCAGAACCACTTACTGAATAGGGAGTCCTTTCCCCATTGCTTATTTTGTCAGCTTTGTTGAAGTTAGATGGCTGTAGGTGTGTGGCCTTATTTCTGGGCTCTCTATTCTGTTACATTGGTCTATGTGTCTTGTTTCTGTACTAGTACCATGCTGTTTTGGTTACTATATCCCCGTACTATTGTTTGAACTTGGGTGACATGATGCCTCCAGCTTTGTTCGTTTTGCTTAAGATTGCATTGGCTATTTGGCCTCTGTTTTGGTTCCATTTGAATATCAGAATAGATTTCTCTTCTAGTTCTGTGAAGTATGTCATTGGTAGTTTGATAGAAATAGCATTAAATCTGTAAATTATTTTGAGCAGTATGGCCATTTTAATGATATTGCTTTTTCCTATTCATGAGCATGGAATGTTTTTCCATTTGTTTGTGTCATCTCTGATTTCTTTGAGCAGTGTTTTGTAGTTCTCATTGTAGAGATCTTTCACCTCCCCGCTTAGCTGTATTACTAGGTTTTTTATTCTATTTGTGGCAGTTGTAAATGGGATTACATTCCTGATTTGGTTCTTGGCTTGGCTGTTGTTGATGTATAGGAATGCTAGTGATCTTTGTACATTGATTTTGTATCTTGAAACTTTGCTGAAGTTGTTTATTGGCTGAAGGAGCTTTTGGATTGAGACTATGGAACTTTCTAGACGTAGAGTCATGTTGTTGACAAACAGGGATAGTTTAACTTCCTGTCTTCCTATTTGGATGCTCTTTACTTCTTTCTGTTGCCTAATTGCCTTGCCAGGACCTCCAATACTATGTTGTATAGGAGTGATAAGAGAGTGCATCCTTGTCATGTGCTAGTTTTCAAGGGAAATGCTTCGAGCTTTTGCCCATTTAGCATGGTGTTGGCTGTGGGTTTGTCATAACTGGTGTTTATTATTTTAAGGTATGTTCCTTCGATATCTAGTTTATTGAGGGTTTTCACAATGAAGAGATTAAATTTTATTAAAGGCTTTTCTGCATCTATTGAGATTATCATGTGGTTTTCGTCTTTAGTTCTGTTTATGTGATGAATCACATTTATTGGTTTGCATATGTTGAAGCAAACTTGCATCCCAGGAATGATACCTACTTGATCATGGTGAATTAGCTTTATATGTGCTGCTGAATTCAGTTTGCAAGTATTTTGTTGAGGATTCTTACCTGAATGTTCATCAAGGATATTGGCCTGAAGTTTTATTTTTGTGTGTGTGTCTCTGCCAGGTTTTGAAACACGATGGGATGATGGTCTCATAAAATGAGTTAGGGAGAAGTCCTTCCTCCTCAATTTTTTGGAATAGTTTCAGAAGGAATGATACAAGCTCTTCTTTGTACATATGGAAGAATTTGGCTAGGATTCTATCTGGCCCTGGGCTTTTTTTGGTTGGTAGGTTATTTATTACTGATTCAGTTTTGGAGCTCATTATTGGTCTGTTCAGGGAATCATTTTCTTCCTGGTTCAGTCTTGGGAGGGCATATGTGTCCAGGAATTCATCTATCTCTTCTAGGTTTTCCAGTTCATGTACATGTTTGTGTATGTAATAGTGTCTGATGGTTATTTTTATTTCCAGGCAGTCAGTGCTAACATCACCTTTGCCATTTCTAATTGTGTTTATTTGGATCTTCTCTCTTTTCTTCTTTATCAGTCTCGCTAGTGCCCTATCCATTTTTATTTTGTTTTCATGATGACCCTATGTAGTACTACCATCACCCCCTATTTAACACATGAGAAAATTGAGGCACATAGAAGTTAAATAATTGGTACATGACAGAATCAGAATTTTAACCCAGTGTCATAATTTTAATCTTGCCCCAGAACCTGCTTTCTCTACACTTCACTGAATAAGCAAAATCTTACAATGAGGGGATTCAACCTTAAACCTTCCTGAATCTATTACTGAAATTTGCATGGCCCCTGTAAATTTGGAAAATTAATGCAGTACTGCCTACTGCAAAGTTATATATAATTGTAAACTCTAAAGCAGTCTGTACAAATAAGAAATGGAGAAATTTTTTTTTTCAGATGCTACAATAGTCCAGTCATTTCATGGCTTCTAACTAAAGATCTGCCATACCGTGTTCCCTAATTTTGATGGCCTTCTTATTTTCCATGAGGTTCTCTAGGCTTGAAATATCATAATTATCCTAGAATTAAGATATTTACTGTATGTATTCTATGTTTCAAACAGTTGAATGCTGTAAGGGACATAAGAGAGACAGAATATGGAGATTCTAATTTTATCAGTAGAGTGAAAATTACGGTTTCCCACATTGTGCCTCCAGGAATATTGAGGCCTTGGTAGTCATCAGCTTAGACAAGAGGAAAGTTTTGTCCACAAGTCACTGTGTAGTGCCTAGAGGTGTGGAAAGAAGAGACCTCTGAGTGTTTGGTAAACTAGAGTCAATCAGTACCATCTTTAACCGAATTGTTTTCCACATAAACTGAGGGCTAAAGGTGAATTGGGCAGATAACACAAATAATTGCTTTATTTCAAGGGTGAGTCATTTCTGGCCTGGGGCACTTGATCCAGATTTCAGTTTGATTTCATCACATTCTTACAGTCACTCCTGCTTTAGCCTAGAGATTAATTTCTATCCTGGTGGACTTGTATGAAGAAACTATTCCACAGGATGTCTGAAGGTTTAATAATTAAAGCAGATGAAGATCTGTAACTAATCGAAGGTTCAAAGTACCATGAGTTTTAAACACAGAGCCCTGATGAACAGCATGCAGTCTCTTACAATCAGCATTCACCTCAAAAACTTCTGAGTTCACACCTCTTTTCTTAGCGTTCCCTTTCTTTTCTCTGTTGGAATCCTTCCCATCCCCTCTCCCTTCAAATTTTTTTCCACATTTCTTCCTCTCACTTACATTCTCTAACTGGTCACAGTGTATAATGGAAGCACCAAACCCTAGATATTAAGAGCAACCCCTGGGTTTTGCAGATAAGAAAACTGAGGCACAGGCTGGAAAAGGGGTTTGAAGCAGTCAGAATGGAAACTTCGCTCTTCGGATATACCACCCCAATATTTTTATTTAGCATTTACCAAAAGTATTTAAAATATCGATTATTTTTTGTCATATTATAAAATATTTCATGGCCATTGTAACAGATGTTCAAAAATACAGAGATTGTAAAGAAAAAATAAAAATCACTTACTATGTCTTCACCCAGAGATAACCACTATTAACAATTTGGGTATATTTCCTTTCACTCTCTTTTCCATTCAAATGAGCAGACATTACATTTATTTTAAAGAAGTAGGATTCTACTCTAAGGGCACATTTGATCCTGTTTTTTTTGTTTTTTTTTTTTTCTTTTTCCTTGTTAGCATTGTCTCATTGATACAGGAATTAAAGAGAAATCGTTGGGCAGATGTGAGGGTGTGGAAGTCCTCGGTAAGGCTATTCTTTTTAATGAAAAGCAGCCCCAAATTATTTTCTAACAAACAGCAGTCTGTAAAGTCGAGCTGCAGACACAAAGAAGCAAGCTGGGAGCTTCCACAAGTGAATGCCAGCAGGAACTAGGGACAGGACATGTTTAAGATGGCAGCTCCATCTTTCTTTGTCTGCAAGCCACGTGAACAGTAAGGAGCAGACAAGATGGGCCGGCCAATGATAATTCATTTGCATAATAAGATTAGGATGGGGCGACCAGCCTTCCCCACACACTATGTAAATGTCATGCGTGATTGAACCAATCTGTGAGCCCTATGTAAATCAGACACCACCTCCTCAAACTGGACTATAAAATCCAGCACATCCGACCAGTCTGTTTTTGTTTGTTTTTTTTTTTTTTTGAGACAGAGTCTCTGCTCTGTCACCCAAGCTGGGGTGCAGTGGGGCTATCTTGGCTCACTGCAAGCTCCGCCTCCCGGGTTCACGCCATTCACCTGCCTCAACATCCCTAGCAGCTGGGACTACAGGCGCCCACCACCACACCGGCTAATTTTTTATATTTTTAGTAGAGACAGGGTTTCACTGCACTAGCCAGGATGGTGTTGATCTCCTGACCTTGTGATCCACCCGCCTTGGCTTCCCAAAGTGCTGGGATTACAGGCGTGAATGGAACCGTGCCCAGCCCCAGCCAGTCAGTCTTTTCAACTCAGAGACCCTTCTCTCTATAGAGAGAGCTGTTTTTTTTTTCTTTTTTTTTTTGTCATTGTTGTTTGTTTTTTTCTCTTCTCTTCTGCCTATTAAACCTCTGCTCCTAAACTCCTCATGTGTGTCCGTGTCCAAAATTTTCCTGGCACGTGATGATGAACCCCAGGGTATATACCCCAGATAACGTAGCTGCTTCATCATAGCATTAAATATTCTTGAAAATATGACTTTTGATGGAGGCATACTATTTCAATCTATGGCTGCTACATAATCTGTTTAACTATTTGTGACACTTATTGAATAACATTCTCTGTTTTTGATTTAAAAGTAGGTGAGTGAGACATTTCATATGTCCCAAAGGAGAGGGGAGAGAACTCCAACAATTCTGAATGAGTTGCTTTTCCTTCATAGCTTTCAATTGGTTTTTCTTCCCATGGTTTACAGACCCTCACAGGGGAGAAAAAGGATGCTTCTGCACTCTGTGTTGCTTTCATTACCATCGTTGTCGAGTGACTTCAGTTGCTCTTCACACTGAGTACAGAGTCCACTTCATTCTGTGCTTCCTCCCCTTGCAACCAATCTCATCTTAAGAACCAATGGCTGCTCATGCTGCCTGCCCTTATGTGGATCACCCACCCCGCTGGCTCTGTTCAAAATCCTTCTCCTTTTTTGTTTTTAGTTTTGTTAACTCGTTCTCTCCCCCTCCATTCTCTTTTCGTCACCTCCTTCCCTCCTTGCCTTTTTTTCCTTCCCTTTCTTCTCTCTCTCTCTCTTTTCCCAGCTTTCCTGAGATATAATTGACAAATAAAAATTCTATATCTATGGTGTACAATATGATGTTTTGATATCTGTGTATATTGTGAAATGTTTTTACAAACAAGCTAATGAATACATCAATCACCTAACATTGTTATTATTATTTTTTTGGTGATAAGAACATTTATGATGTACTCTCTCAGCAATTTTCAAGTATGTAATAGATTATTTTGAACTAGAGTGACCATGCTGTATCAACATCCTCTTGAAGCAGAAAAAGTTCCTCCTGGGCACGTGCCAAGCGTAGAGAGAGAAGGCTAAGGAGAAATGTGTTTATTGTTGGAGCATGGTGTTTTACAGTTTATAAATCCTCACCTGCTCTGGGAAAGGTAGATAGAGATGTGCCTGAGGTGTTGGAATTACAAATTAGACCCAGTGTTTGGAATTCTTTTCTATTTTGAATATGAGGCAGTACAGGTAGTGCAGTGGATAAGAGGGAAGACTTTGATGACAAACAGATCTGTGCTTGAATCTCAGCTCTGTCTGAACTTGCTGTGGGACTTTGGTTACATCATTCATGTAAATCATCTGAGCCTCATTCTTCATCTGTATTTGGGAATAATAAAGGGCCCTAACTCATAGGCTTTGGTAAGGATTGAAAGACATAGTATACCTGAAGAATTCAGCATGGTGTCTGGAATGTCAAAATAGTAAACAAATGGTAGCAAGGAACATCATTTGTCCTATTTGTCTTGCCCTGGTGTTCTTACATTCAAGGTCAATGTTTTATCTTTTCAGTGAATAATAGAGAACGAAAATTGAAGTGATAGCCAAAGAATGATCCCTTACATATATACATACACACACATATGTGTGTGTGTGTGTGTGTGTATGTTTGTGTAAAATAAACATACTTGGTTTAAATTAAAAATGAGAGTTTTAAATTAAAAAATGAGAGCTTTTGATTATTAGAACTTGTTGAGCCGGGCGCGGTGGCTCACGCCTGTAATCCCAGCTCTCAGGGAGGCAGAGGCGGGAGGATAGCTTGAGCCCAGGAGTTCGAGACCTGCCTGGGTAGTATAGCGAGACCCCGTTCTCCACAAAAAGGAAAAAAAAAAAAAAGAACTTGTTGAGAAGATGGAGATCAAGTTTCAGAGCATCTCAATAGACATATTTAAAGCAAGGTACTTAATTTTTCACTTTTTCAACGCTTATAGCCTTGCGAGGCTTTACAGTGGCCAACTTTGAGGGTCTGGGTTCCATGCACTGAACTTCGTGGATAATGGTCTGTTTCTGGGAAGCTGCATAATTGAGCTTCCTGGTTCCAGGCAGGCAGACTGGCCGCCCTCTGGCTTTGGAACTGGATTGGAGCTGTCACATCCACTTACTGGGACCCACATGACCTTTGTTCCACACCTGAAGCTATTCTCTGTGAGCCAAATATGGATGTACCTGGCGCAGAATAGATGTTCTTTGCTGTGAGAACAATTTGGAGTAATATTTGCTCATAAACGCAGTCGTTTCCTCGGAAAGTAATGCATTAGCAGCTTGGCTGACCAATTCCTGCCGTTCTTTCAGGCTGAACAGCAGCAGTGTCTGAATCACCTTCCGGAAGCACCTTGTGGCAATTCGCTAATTATTTTTATGATGCCAGGTCAGCAGTAAAGGTGGCCTTCCTGCTTCCCTCTTTCTCCCAAGCCATGTGACAGAAGAGACTATTTTTCAAACCTGAGTTTGAGCGCCCAGCCTGCCAGGAGAGGAAGGCACTGGATATTCAGGCTGAGTTGCTTTGTACCCTTTTCCCCTTTGCATGTCCTTGTCCTGGTCCTGGTATTTTGTCCCTGGAAAGTGTATTATTTTCTGAGGGCTGCTGTAACAAAGTACCACAAAGGGGGTGACTTAACACAATAGAAATGCCTTCTTTCATAGTGTGGAAGTTAGAGGTCTGAAATCACGGTGTTGGCAGGGCTATGCTCTCTTTGAAGGCTCTAGGGGGGAATCTGTTCCATGCTTTTTTTTTTTTTTTCTTTTTTAGCTTCTTTTTTAGTGTTGCCAACAATTCTCAGCATTCCTTGGCTTGCTACTGCTTTGCTTCATTCTCTGCCTCTGTCATCACATGGCATTGAGACGTGTCATTCTCCTGGCTGTCTGTCTCTGTGTCTCTTCTCCTTATAAAGACATCAGTCATACTGGATTAAGGGCCCACTCTACCCCACTTTGACCTAATCTTAACTAATTCCATCTGCAATGAGGCTATTTCCAAATAAGGTCACATTGCAAGGTACTGGGGGCTGAGGATTTTCACCTCTTTTAGGGGGACATGATTCAAATGATAACAATACATACCCAAGCATACCTTACTTATGAAAGCTGGGGCATTATTCCTAATTATTTTTCAGGTCTGAGACTGGCTGGGAGCTGTTTTGTTTCCTTTGTAGGTAGGAAGAGGGTGGCTGAGCTCCAACCCCAAGTTAGTTGTGTACACTCATGTGTTTTCTGAACATGTCCTCTGCGAGCTACAATCGTTTGGGTGAACAAAACTCTTTTCTTATTTTTATGAGATTATAGTGTTCCAACAAATAAAGAAAAAGAAGACTCCTTTCTCCTTGCTGAGTCAAGGCTTGTATTCTAGGACTCCTTCATTCCTGTGACACCTCATCCATGACAAAACTCTTGCTTCCAGCCTGGAGGGGAAAAAAAATTACAGTCATATTAAAAGTACCACAGGAAAGTTAAAACCCTGGAGTCAGTCATTTCAGAAAAGGCTGAACTCTTTTAACTAAACAGAGCAGCTTTGAAATTTAATAGAAATCTAGCGAGGTGTACTATAATGTGAAACAGTGTTTCTTTTAGTTATCTCATGAAAAGATGAGCATTTCTGTGGTGACTTTCATCTGAAGTACCTCAAATGCCACACTAATTTGATAAACTATGCTGTCTATGGGGTTTCTGCATCCTGCCCACTGTTCTTCCCAATTTCCAAATCCTACAGAGGCACAGCCACCTCTGGAGTACAGGTTGAGGCTCTGCGTGGTAGCAATTCTACTTAAACAAGGTGTTCTGGGATTTTGAGAATTTTCCATTCTTTATTTGTATTTCAGGGAGATACCTGGCATCATAGAAAGAACTGTGGATTTAAAATTAGCTGTGTGAATCTAGGCCTCAGTTTCCTCAAGTGTAAAATGAAGCATTTGGACTTACGACTTCTGAGGTTCTCTTCCAAGTTTAAATATCTAGGAGTCTATGGTTTGTGAAGACTTTTCTAAATTGCTTCGAAACGTTGACCAGGGAGTTAAGTGTGCCTTTAGGAAACCATCTGTGACTTGGTATTCTGCTCAGTTCTGCTGACAAAATCTTCTGTTGCATGAAGGATTTCCCTGGTATTTGACCTCCATGTTCTTCAGGCTTGTCAATGTTTATAGCACAGCAGTGACCTTGCAAAGTGAAATAGCCACTTTGTATTTCTTTCTGCCAGTGTGCATGCTCTCCAAAGGCTGCCCCAGAGATTATTGATGAGGCGTATGGCCCAGTGTGATTCCTAGTATTTCTGTAGCTCTTTATAGTTTTCACAATGAATTCATGAACATTCATTTATTGAATCCCCTGATAGTCTGGAGGTAAGCTAGACTGGCACTATTATTCTCATTTGAAGGATGAGGAAGCCAAGGAACATTGAGGCTACATCACCTTAACAAGGTCACAGAGTAAATTAGTGGCAGCGGAAGGAATGGAATACAAATATTCTGGCTTCTAGTTTAAGTTTTCTTTTATTATATTGCATTTGAATCAAACTGTCCAGATGGAGAAAGAAAACAACGTGACATATATACCTACTATGTGCTGGATGTACTAGTCAGGATTCAAACCACCATGTATTTGATTCTGAGGATGAAATTCTTTACATTGCCCGATATTTATTCCTTGATGGCTGGAAGAAAATGGTAAATACCAAGTGCCATCATATAAAATAGATTAAATTAGTTTGGTTTTATAAGCAACTTGAACACACTCATTTTTTTTTATTATACTTTAAGTTCTAGGGTACATTTGCACAGCGTGCAGATTTGATACATAGGTATACATGTGCCATGTTGGTTTGCTGCACCCATCAACTCATCATTTACATCATTTCTTCTAATGCTATCCCTCCCCCAGACCCCCACCTTCCCATAGGCCCCGGCGTGTGATGTTCCCTGCCCTGTGTCCAAGGGATCTCATTGTTCAATTCCCACCTATGGGTGAGAACATATGGGAACACACTCAATTTGATGTGTACACATAACAGAACTCACCTAAGCTATGTGCTTAGGGATGTGAATAGCACTGGGCTGGGATTATTCTCCTAGTGCCTTCCAGGGAGCTTCCATGGGAAGTGAGTGGGGAATGAGGAAAACTGTGTAGGAAATATATTGTTTCTTTGTAAAAGACACCACTAGAAAATGTGAGGAGCCAGGAATGACATTGCCTTCTCTCTTGAATGGCTGGTGTGATGTTCAGAGATGCCAAGAATTCCTTGTGGATGCTCTTAAGTCTTTTTCCCTGGTAGCTGGGCCTACAGTCATAGCTCTAGAGACTAACCTGGAGAAAGTATTTTCAAATAGCTATAATAGTGCTGCCTTAAATTCCTCATTTTCTGTTGTGAGGACAAATGAGAAAACTTACGTGATTGTATTGTGGAAATACAGCCAACTGGGCATAGTAAGAAACCAACATTGTGTTTCATGAGAGAGTAGACTTGGGGTGCAAAAGCTGTTCTGCTACTTGCTAGTTTTGGGTTCTTGAGCAAGTGCCTTATCTTATTGGGCTTCAGTTTTCCCATCTTGCCTTCTAAGGCTTCAATGAAATGATCTCAGTAAAATCTCAGACCTAATACCTGGGTCTTTTCTAGTCTCAAACGAGAAATCCCTCTTTCTTCTCACCTCTTTTGAGGTAGTGGCTTGATTCCCCTTAAAATATTCTGGGATAAACCCATTTTTTTTTTTTTTTTTTTTTTTGAGACAGTATCTCACTCTGTCACCCAGGCTGGCATGCTCTGGTGCAGTCTCAGCTCACTGCAGCTCCAAATTCCCGGGTTCAAGTGATTCTCATGCTTCAGCTTCCCAGGTAGCTGGGATTACAGGGGTGTGCCACCACATCTGGCTAATTTTTGTATTTTTAGTTTCATCACGTTGGCCAGGCTGGTCTTGAACCCCTGACCCCAAGTGATCCACCCACCTTGGCCTCCCAAAGTGCTGGGATTTCAGGCATGAGACACCATGCCTGGTCAAAACCCATTTTCTAAAAAAGTAATTTATGCTCTTCATGAAGACAGGATTAGCAAACATAATAGATTTTTTTAGAACAAGTTTTCAAAATTGTATCCTCACATCAAGCTGTATTAGTTGTTCCATTTTTGTATATTCAGCATTCCTTCCTTCTTGGAACTCTCTTACCTCTCATGTATTTCTGGTGGGGTTGAAAATGATGTGGCTCTGCCTTTCTTGCCAAGTGATTGGCTCAAGGATGGACATGTGATCCTAGAGGAGCCAATCACAGTCTTTGAGTTTGCTTTGGTCACTAGTGGATAAAAAGCAACACTATTCTCTGAGATTGCTGGCTGTAGGAAAGGTTGAGCCTGGGCTGTCTTTGATGCCATATTGAAAGAGCCTTTGGGGGATGAAACCCCCATGTAGGAAAACGGAACAAAAAAAGTTAGAGATTTTTTGTGACATATTTGAACCTCTGTATCTATCTGACCATCTTTAAAATCAGCTCTGTCTTTGGTCTGACTGATTAGTTCCTTAGGATAAGAACTTCCTTTGTGGTGCAAGCCAGTTTAAATTGGGTTTCTGTCACTTGTAACTGAACAAAACCCCTAGTGGGTGCTCGGAGTGGGTGGCAGAGTCAGTTGTTCTGGGCTTGTTAGGAAGCATATAGTGTAAGGGGTCTGTGTAGAAAGCAGGCGAAGTGTTAGAGTGGGTCCCTGATGACCAGCTCTGCCAAATCTCCATGGTCAGGATCTGGCTTGCTTTTCAAAACAGACTTGCAGAGTGAATTCAGGGCATAGAGGTTGATTCTTGATGCTCATCCAACACAGCTGGACTATGGACTTTTTGAGGAGACTGGTTCCAAGCCAAAATCTTATGTGTGATCTTACAGGCCCAACTAGAGGCAGGTACAAGGCTTTGTCCGGCAGGCCTTGTGGCGGGAAAGCTACCCTCCCCACACCAGTCTTGGTGCACTGCCAGTGCATTGCAGTTCTCTGGAGGGAGATGCAGTCAAGAACTCAGACCGGGCGCAGTGCCTCATGCCTGTAATCCCAGCATCTTGGGAGGCCGAGGCGGGCGGATCACGAGGTCAGGAAATCGAGACCATCCTGGCTAACACAGTGAAACACCGTCTCTACTAAAAATACAAAAAATTAGCCGAGTGTAGTGGCACGCGCCTATAGTCCCAGCTACTTGGGAGGCTGAGGCAGGAGAATCATTTGCACCCGGGAGGCGGAGGTTGCGGTGAGCCGAGATTGCGCCACTGCACTCCAGCCCAGGCGAAAGAGCCAAACTCCGTCTCAAAAAAAAAAAAAAAGAACTTAGCCCCCCTTGGGCCAGCCACGCTCACCTGAATATCTGCATTTCTAGACAGGTATATCCATTCAGAAGCCTCCTTGCTGAAAGCCTTGACTGAGGCACTCTTCTCCACTTTGATTCAGTATCTTTCTACTCCTAGCCCTTCTTCTCCTAGCTGACATGTTCGTAAGAGGAAGGAGGCTTTTGTTCAGCGCTCCTCAGTTGTGAGACAACCGCTCCCATCTGTGCTGCATCCACTCGACTGTTGCCCAGTGCCATTCTGTAGGGAAAAATGGACCACAGGGGAGCCAGCACCTCTTTTTATATCTTGCTTGCATTGTTGTAGTAAGTGAATAAATGCTTGGTTGTTACTTTCAGTTTGGCTCATTGTCCTAATTGACCACCTGGACACCTGGCAACTAGACAATTTTAAATTCATTCCTCCGGATTCTTCTAAACATTATCATGCATAATTATCCAGACTGGCAAGGAGCAGAGAAACATGGCTGAGAGTGGAACTCAAATGTCAATGTAGGATTTTCAACCCCAGCTGTCTGTTTAAAAGAAACTGATGCTCATGTCTCATCCCAGACTATTTATATGAAAATTTTTGTGGACGGAGCTCAGGCATGAGCTCCAGGTGACCTAAGATGAGCCAAAATTGTGAACATTGCATTAACAGGCATCAGAATCCTAATCCTGGAAATTAGTAGCATAGATTTCTAAGCTCTCTTTGACCTGTTGGATGAGAATAATCTAAGAGTAGGGCCTGGGAAACTGGGGAGTTCAGGTAATTTTGACATAGGTGGTGATTAATGTGAGGAAAATTGAAAAATATTGGTCCAGTGTATGAGAGAGAGAGAGAGAGAGTGTGTGTGTGTGTGTGTGTGTGTGTGTGTGTGTGTGTACTTTCTCGATGGAGAGAAAGACTCATAGAAAGGGAAGCAAAACCTCAGAATCCAAGGAATAACATAAAAAAAGAACTTTATATTCATCCTCTCATCCATCTATCCAGGTTGGTGGCAATGTGGCACAGCAGTTAAGAGCATAGAATGGTTCTGTCATGTTGGGAAAATTATGTAACCTCTCTCAACCTCAGTTTCATCATCTGAAAAGTGGGAACACATATAATATCCCCTTGCAGGTTATTATAATGTTCAAATAAATTATGCTTATAAAGTATTTAACATAGCATCTAGAACTGCACTGTCTGATACGGTAGTCACTAGTTGTGTGTGGCTACTGAGCACTTAAAATATGGCTAGTTTAAATTGGGATGTGCTATAAATATAAAATCCACCCTGAATTTTTAAGTCTTAGGATAAAAATGCAAAATGTCTTATTAATAATTTTAAAATACTAAAATTATAATTAGACTATACTGTATTGAAATAATATTTTAGGAATATTAGGTTAAATAAAATATATTGTCAACATTTGCTTTATCTGTTTCTTTTTACTGTTTTAGAATTGAGGCTACCAAAATATTTGAAAATAACACGTGTGGCTCGCATTTTATTTCTACTGGAAAATGTTGACCTAGAACATAGCAAATTCTCAGTGGCTGTTAGCATGTTGTTGTTATTGGTATTATTTAATTCAAAAGAACTTAGTGAACACTTGCTATGAAGGACATAAACATCAGTCATTGATTAGCTAGTGTCTTTTCCATTGAGGTAGTTAGAGTCTTGTTAAGGCAAACGAAGTAATCAAGAGTATTTGGGATTTGATTCATCTTAGAACTGTGGGGTGTGCCTGGCATAACCCACATTTCCACAACAAATGCAAGATGAAATGGTACCAGAATTATTAATGAGACATCACAAATTGGGGTGATTGACTCAGGTACCTTAAAGCATATGCAGTGTCTGGTGACAAGAAGGTGTCTCAGAGAGGACACTGGAGCTGAAGAACTTCATCAGACCTATAAAACAGTGTTTGACAAATTAGATTCTAAGACACGTCATGTAGCCCATCATCTCTCCCTTTCCTGCCATTATAAAGAAAGGAATCAACATTTCTTGGAATACTGGGTCAAATAGTGTCCCCCTCAAATTCATGTCTACCTGGAACCTCAAAAATGACCTTACTTGGAAAAAAGGTCCGTGGAGATGTAACAAGTTAATACAAAGTCATATTTGATTAGGATGGGCTCTAATCCTATGATTGGTGTCCTTTTAAGAAGAGAAAACCAAGACAGACATACAAGAGAACAAATGTGAAGATGCAGGCAGAGATTGGAGTCCTGCAGCTATAAGCGGATTATTGGCAACCACCAGAAGCTGGAAGAGTCAAGGAAGGATTCTTCTCTAGAGCCTTTGGAGGGAGCTTGGCCCTGCTGACATCTTGAATTTGAACTTTTAGCCTCCAGAACTGTAAGAGAATAAATTTGTATTATTTCAAACCACTCAGTTTGTGGCAATTTGTTATGACAGCCCTAGGTTACGAATACACTGAATATTTACTTAAGCCAGGCTTTGCCTTCTTAATTCTTTGGGAGACAAATATTAACTTGTTTTGTTTTCTGGGATTCACTCATGGTTCTAGGGAGAACCTGGATCCAGGGAGACCTGATGGTCTTGGTAGAAACAGAGTCTGAGAGAAACCAAAGCATGTGAAAACAATGTAGCCAGATGGAGTCTCCAAAATGAGGATGAAGGGGCAAGCTAAAAGTCAAAGTTAGAAAACAGTGCCAAGAACTGGTTTAAAGTGAAGTCATGAAAGGAAGAGAAATGATGGATTAGAAGTAGATTAAATTGTGGATGGACTGGCAAGCAGAGAGTAAGACGGGTCTGGATGAAGAGATTGGGGATAAGGCTGTTATCAGTATGGGACGGGCAAAGCCCCTTGTCTGTGTTGTGCCCGCTGTGAGGCAGACTGATGTCTTTACAGAAACTTGAAGTCTTTGTTCCTTACACTAAGATATGGCTACATCTGGCCACATGGCGATGTGACAGGAGTTATATAAACCTAAAGCACAAGCGTGGTGCTTCTTCTGTCATCATAATACAAAAACAAACACATGTTTAGAAGTATAATATACAATTTTCCTGAATGCTAATCTAAAACATGAGATTATGAAAGTTTTTCTTTTGTGGCATTCACTTCAGGCTTTTAGCGCTTCCCAGCAGTACACAGCCACTTTCATGTGCTGTCATGGCCATCTCCACTGCTGGAAAGTTGGAGAATCATGGATGGAAAAGACTTGTAAAGAACTGGTCAATATTCCCATCATTTCTAAGATATGTCCCTTGCCCTAAGACTGCATAGATAGGCACTCATTAGACATTTGTTAATTCTTTTATAAGAGTAACAGTCCAAAAAAAGTAATGCATTTCTTTGGATCTGCTCTTTGACCCATGTGTTTATAAACAAAAAAAGAGAAAACTTATATAGGGAGGGTGTTTTCAGGAGGGCTAGTGGGGTGTGCATAGTAAGAAGTGCCTGATGATTCTCAAACTTGCACACACTTTGGGCATATCAAAGCAAGAATAAATTAAACCAAGTGCAAGTATGCAAACTTTACCTTTATCTATACAAGGCTTTCTAACTAAGAAATGCATGGCATTCAAATGGCCTGAAATTACAGTGGGCTTTCTTGTGTCGATTCCTCTTGTTCAAGTTAGGTGCCTGTAACTTTTCTGCTACAAACCTATGTTCTATTTATATTACTCTTCTTTTAGTTAATTATATGTAGTTGTGTACTATTTTATCCTCTGGATCATCAAGGACAAATGAAACTGTTTTAAGGCTGGTTTCCTGTGCAGATTTAGAGTGATTGCTTGTTCCTGATGTGCTAAGCAATGAGAAGACGAGGAAGTTCAAAGACATGCCCAGTTGCCAAAAGTGGAACCTGGGAGTCATCCTAGATTTTTTTTCTTTTCCTTGTGGCATCTCATTCATTACTAAGTCCTAAAATCTGCATCTGGAGAACTCTCAAATCCACCCAACTTCTCTTTGTCCTTTTGCCTAGGTAAGAGTAAAGTCTAATTCTACACAGGAATAAGCATGGGGTAGAAAAGAGTTAAAGATTCTAGAATTAGCTTATAAAATGAAAATCATTTATAGTTAAAATTACCCTTGGGAGAAAAACATGGGGAAAGTATCTCTTAAATTATACTTAGATTACCTGATCTCGGCCCTCTATAAATAAAAGCCATAACATAAACTGTTATTTCTCTTGCTTTTCCAGCTGAGGCCATCCTTTATCTAATAGGACTAAAGGCTGTTTTGGACAGGGGGATGGATGATAAGGAAATGAGAAAATTTCTCTGTTTATTTCATTTTATTTCAACTAAACAATTATAAATGAAAGGTTGTTATGGCTCTGTGTGGCATTTGGCTGGCCAGTCATCAGCTGTTTCAGGCAGACTTTATTAACCCAGTCCACCTAGATAAGGGTATTAACCAAATAGGATTTATACTTGCTGCAGCTTCATTTCTGCCACAAAGTGTTGTTTGGGGCAGTAATGTAAAAGAAAGCCAATGTTAGACTCAGCTGGTTAGAAACACAACAAAGCAGAATGTGGGTCTTCTGGGAAAGAAAGAGGATGGGATTATTGAGAAAGGGAGATTGGTCTTCTGTAGTCCCAGGAGGCTGCCAAATGCTCATTCCCAAGGGCCAAGTCTTGGATTTTCCCTCTTTTTTTCTCTCACAAAGTAGCCACCTGTGGGAAATTCTCCTGCTTATCTTATTCTTCTTGCCCAGAATTCTAGACAGGCTTCCCTAACAAAGACCACCAAACGTGTGTGAGGTCAGTGGCTGGATTGCATGTTGGAGTAGACAAAACTGGGTTCACATCCTGGTCTTGCTACAGAGCTGGACATCTCTGGAGAAGTTACTGAACAAATCTTTCCCTTGGCTCCTGTCATCTCTTAAATGGAGATGTTCCTGCTAACTTTATAGACCTGGTGGGAAGATGGAACATGCAGCTCCTGGATGGGTTATAAATGAAGTTCATTCCTTTGCTCTGGGAGAATGTTCCTGCAGATTTCTAGAAGAGGCAGTAGGCAGGGGGAGCCCATCGTCAATGCACCCTTTGTATTATACTCCTAGAAGGTACAACAGGGCAAAAAGGACTTTGAAAGTGGCTTTGTTTGAACGCTCTTCGTTCATAAGATTATTTTTCTGTTTTACTTTTGTGCACACTTGCTGTCAGATAATCATAGAGATGTATGAGCTGTTAGATCTTGGGTTTAATTCATCATGACGAGTTCACTTTCTGCCACCATACAGTTGCATATGAACATCTGGTTGGCCATCTTGCCTGGGATGGAGAAAGAATATTCATTTTTCTAATTCCTGACTAAAAGGTATTTCTCAATTACTTTCTAATGTGTGGCCACCTATAATAATGCCAGGATAAAGAGAAGAGGGAAAATCTACCTTCTTACTCCTCCCAATGTAGCCATCCTTCAACACAATTGTCCATTTAAGTTCTAGCCGTCTTGGGAGGGCAAATAGTTCTTAACTCGGAAGCCAAACTGATCAAATGGTAGTGGGACCTGTGATGCTTTGTTAAGAAGGTGTCTGAGATTGCATCCGGAATCCACAGCAAAAAGGCCATGATCAATGTATGATGTTTGCTGAGGGTTTGAATTGAGGCGTGGTGCCACATAGTTCCCATAATAATCTACCATTCATCGTATTGATTCTCCAGCTTTCTATCACAGTGCCTATTTCTTCATTCCACCTTTTACTTTCTTGTAGAATATTGGTAGACCATTGCCACACTGTAGAAGTCTTGAAGTTAGGTGGGGACTGCCAGTCTTTATTACTGTACTCTCCCTACCTCACACCTCCCACTCTAAAACCTGGTACAATGCTTGACACCTTATAGTCATTCAATTATATTGCCCAGTTTAACTTTCAACCTTACTGTTTTAAGCCACTTTCTATGCTGCCAACAAAAATATGTTTCTAAAATAAGCATATAATCTTGTTCTATTTCTACTTAAAACTCTTCCTGACCCCAACAAACTCAAGGATGAAGTCCAAGTTCTAAATCCTTTATTTTGGCAAAAACAAGTCATTTGGAGGTTTTGTTTTCACCTAGTACTCTGACTAACCAGCCACTCTTCCCTGCTCCATCCCTTATGTATCATATTATTTTGTACTTTGGAGTCTTTACATCTGTAGGGTATTAGACAAAGAATGTCCATTCTCCATTGCCCACCCCGTGGGCTATTCTTCATCCTTCAGAATTCCATATTTTGAAGGGCTGAGATATAATACAGTGGTTAAACATTTGGGCTGGGCATCAGGATGCTTAAGCTCAAATCTTGGTTAGTTGTATAACTTTGTGCAAATGCTTTGACTTTTCTCAGTCTGAGAAATGGGAGGTAGTACTGAGTAGTGTGCATAGTGGGAGAAGTCAATGAGCAGTATGAGCAGAACTCAGCATGATGCCTGGCACAGTGTGAGTATTCAGCTAAATTTATCTATTTTCTTAACTGGGACTCAGAACCAAGCTCACAGTCTTTTGGGGGAAATGGACAAAATTGCAATATAATGTGAAAAGAATTGTAATCATGGCATGAATAAGAAGCAAAGGGATCCCAAGGGGCAAGCCCAGGAAAAGAGCACCAAACCCAACTGGAGGAAAGGGATGTCTGAGGAAATATGTCTGGGAAGTGGTTGCTTGAACTAAGAGCTAAGAAATGGGCTAGAAGGGTGGCACAATGATGAGGATTCATGATGTGTAAGAGTTGGGGCCTCATGGACCATATCTGGTCCCATGCAACTGTGTCAGGGCGAGAGACAGTCAGCCACAGGTGAATGTCATCTTTTGGTTACTTTTGGATGCAGTGTTCTGGTTAGCCCACTGGCAATTCAGGTGCCTTGTCCCTTTCTCATATGTAGGAGAAAACTGGGGAGAAAGAGGATTCAGGCAGCAAAAGCTTTTCTCCTGATGGAAGGACAGATGAGAGAGAGCTATGTGTCTCTCTTTGTAAGCTACATTGTGTGAGTGTTGCTCACATGGAAGCCTCCCCTTAATCTCTCTCCTTGATCTTAATCTCTCACCCTTGATAAATTGAGATGGGGTGTGTGGAGCATCTTTTGTCCCTCCTTTGTGGAGAGAAAGGCACGGATGGATATGCCAGAGCTGCATGGCCCTCTGTGAGCGAAGAGCAGGCTGTTTTACCCTTGACATCCCAGGGTTAGACCAGTACCCTGGGATAGCTGATGAGAGCTCCAACTCCATAGCTGCCTTTGACATGTTGCAAACAAAACTCTTGATCTCCCCTTGCCCATGAGCGTCATTTACGATTGATCAAAATCACTTTCCCAACTCAATGGAAAAAGGAGGGGAGTTATTTTTACTGCAGGCAGGGGAGTCCGAAAAAGAAGTGTCCTTATGAGGTTTTGCATTCTGGCTTAATTTAACTGGTTAAGAACTTGGCAGGTAGCAGAGTGTATGTAGGGTCAGGTGGAGGGAGGGCATTGGGAGCAGAGAGCGTGGCATGAAGAAAAGTATGGCACTATATTAAGAATTAAACGAGGCAACATGAATTTATTTTTGTTTCAAAACTGAAACTGATTAATATCAATATCACTTAGTAAAACTCAGGAGAAAAAATCAAGTTAGACATGCAAAAATGTGATCTGAATGTGATAGATGTTATCCTGTGAAGCTTAATTTCATCTGAAAGAAATCTAAAAGAAAATAAAAAGCATCGTATTGCTTAGTAATTATCCTGTGGCTGATAGGGATATTTCATTAAAAAGTGGATAGAGTGCTAAATATCCCATAACACAGCTATTTAAGTGAAGTACCAAAGTGTTGAGAGAGTGCTCATTGTTTTGTATTCCTTATGTAGGCTAAGGTTTTCCTGTTTCAGTTGTTGACAATGTGTGTCTGTGTGTGTGTGTGTGCGTGTGTGTGTGTGTGTGTGATCTGTCTGGTTCCATAAGTGGACATGAATATTGGATTCCTTTCCTTTCTAAGCAATACTTAAGTTACTTGTGAAATGTTATAGTTCTCTTTTCGGTAAACGAAAAAATCAAGGCCTTCTATTTAAGTGACTTAACCAAGTGTTATTTAGCATGCCTGAGGTTTGAACCTAGCTCTCCTGACCCCACATTTATTGGCATTTCTACTACATTATGCTGATCCTGTTTGGAGAATTAAGCAGTAAACATGGTACAGGTGAATCCTGTTGGTTCTGGGGAAGAGTAACTCTCTTCAAATTCCATTTTTATTGCAATCAAGAATGTGAAAGAAAATGGCATTCACCCCTAAGCATTACCCCACTTCAGAATTTTAACAATTGCTAATGTCATCTCTCTTTTTGCAAATAAAGACTATGTTTCCCTATTCTAGATGCCCACATGGAAACTTAAAAACCAGTCAGTAGTCCATATTGTCTTGAGATTGAGACAATATGTCAGGTGGACAGAGAGTAACTAGATCTTTTTACCTGAATGCTTTGATTTTCATCAGACACTTGAATGTCATGGGGATATGGTCAAAATGTTTTCTTGTTTCATTCTCTTTCCCAGTGATCAGAGTGAGGACCAATGCTCTCTACAGACAATATCCATCTGTCAAGGCTAGTGACTACTGCTTACTTGGTTCCTTGTTGTGAGTTTGAATTTCAGGGCCAATTTGCTCAGCCATATGATATGCATTACTTCCCAATGCTAGTGAATATTCTGTTTTCCCATTTAAAATCAGTTCAGATTTGTTGGCTTTTTTCTTTACAAAACATAATCTTTTCTATTATTTAAAAATAATCAAATAAATGAATAGGGTGAAACTTTTAAATAGTCCAAATTTCTTTTTCTTTTCTTCTTTTTGAGACAGAGTCTCGCTCTGTCACCCAGTCTGGAGTGCAGTGGCACGATCTCGGCTCACCGCAACCTCCCGCTCCTGGGCTCAAGCAATCCTCCTACCTCATCCTTCCAGGTAGCTGAGACTACAGGTGCATGCCACCACATCTAGCTAATTTTTGTATTTTTAGTAGAGACTGGGTTTCACCACGTTGCCTAGGCTGGTGTCAACCTCCCTGGTAGCTGGGACTATAGGCATGTGCCACCATGCCTGGCTAATTTTTATATTTTTAGTAGAGACTGGGTATCCCTATGTTGCCCAGGCTGGTCTTGAACTCCTGAGCTCAAGTGAGCAATCCCCATCAACCTCTCACTGTTGGGATTACAGGCATGAGCCACTGTGCCCAGCCCGAAATGGTACGAAATTCTGAAAGCTAAAATATGAGTCTTCTTTCTATTTGAGAAGTGCATTTCCCCCCAACCCCTGGTCCCCAGAGAAGAGCTAAGTACTAGAAGTTTATTTTGTATTCTACCAGAAACTTTTTTTGTGTGCATTTATGCAAAAACCCAAAGTTGGTGTTTCCCATGTATGATAGCTTACTAGAATGGCTCACAGAACTCAGGAAAGGAGTTTACTTGTTCTTTCCAGTTTATTATAAAGGGTACAACTCAGGAATCACCAAATGGAAGAGATGCATAGGGTAAGGTATAGGGGAAGAAGTGCAGAGCTCCCACGACCTCTCTGGGCACAACCACCCTTCTAGCACCTCCATGTCTTCACCAATTGGGAAGCTCTCTAAACTTTAAGTTTTAGACTTTTACTGGAGATTCCATTTATATAGGCATGATTGGTTAAATCACTGGCCATTGGTAATTAACTTAATCTTCAGCCCCTCTCCCCTCACTGGAAGTTGGGGAGTAGGACTGAAAGTTCTAACATTTTAATCACATGGTTGGCTCCTCTGGCAACCAGACCTGATCTTGAAGCTCTCTAGGGGCTCAGCAAGAGTCCCCTCATTAGCACAGACTCAGATATGTTGGAAATGATGCAAGACAGAAGCTTCTGCATCTTTTTTAATCAAGGGGAGGAGAACTGGGAATATGGAGGAATAAGGCGCTTCTCTAAGCCTGGAGTGGCCAGGAGAATCTGGAAGTTCAAGATTTCTGAGTGTATTGACACGAGTCTTTTTATCCCACATCTCCTTTCTAATCAGAGCTCTCACCTAAGGGGAGCAGACTTGCCAGGGTTGAGAATTCAGTCTTCTCTCGAACTCCATTACCACTATGCTTAAATGCTGGGATCTGAGCCCTGGTTTTTTTCTGTCCTCTAGCTATAGAAGTAGGAGAGTCTCCTTACATGCTGCCAGGGAGGCCCTTTGGCTTTGGTACTCTGTCTTACATTTGTGATTGATCATCTTAGCCTTTCATTGTATTTTTTTTAGTGCATCAGTATCCCCCCCCAACCTGCAAAATCCACTTACTTTTATAATCCTTGAAATTATTGCTTTTTTTGAACATCAGCAGCACTTGAGATATTGCCCCTACTTGCTTATTTTCATCCACCAATATTCCATCTCAGTTTTCCACTAGTGAAAACTGTAACAATTGCAGCTATAGTATACTGAGGGCTATTAGCACTTCACCTGTCACTCGTGACGAAGTCCATAGTGTCAACCAGCTGATAGGTGATATAGCTCCAAAATCCCATTTAAAAATCTATTCTTGACAATGAGAACGCATGGACACAGGGAGGGGAACAACACACACGGGGACCTGTCTGAGGAGTGGGGTAGTAGGAGGGATAGTATTAGGAAAAATAGCTAATGCATGCTGGCTAATGCAGACCTAATACCTAGGTGATGGGTTGATAGGTGCAGCAAACCACCATGGCACACATTTACCTGTGTAACAAACCTATATATCCTGCACATGTACTCTGAAACTTAAAACAGAAATTTAAAAATATCTATTCTTTAGACTTCTCCTAGCACTAACTATTTTTGGGTTCCTTGGGAAATGCTCTGAGATCAAGATGTATGTGTAGGGAGTTTACTGGGTAGTTTTTGCAACAACACTTAATAGGGAATAAGGAAAACATAATTGGTCAGAGGGAGAAGTTAGTGCACTTGCAATAGAAGTTTTAGATGATTCTATGGAGTCTGGAGCTGGGATGGCCCTTCAGAATTCTGCCAAATCTAGGTGGGGTTGATCTTTGTACTTGCCATGGTTTGAATGCTTCCTACAAAACTCATATTGAATTTAACTGCCATTGTAACAGTATTAAGAGGTGGGGCCTCAAAGAAGTGAGGTTATGAGGGCTGTGCTGTTGTGAATGGATTAATGCTGTTATCACTGGAGTGGGTGTGGTTAAGTAGTCAAAAGGGTGGTTGTTTCATCTAGTTGGTTTATTAGAGAAAATTAAACCAATGCAAAAGAGGTCACAAGAAGTGGTTTATACTATTAGTAGAAACCCAAACTCTGACATCCTCCTGAATATTGTTCTATTTTTTAGGCTTTTTTCCCCACTTCTATTTTTTAAATTAAACATTTTATTTTGAGATAATTGGAGATTCACATGAAGTTGTAAGAAATTCCTGTGTTCCATTTATTCACCTTCTCCCAATAATAATATCCTACAAAATAATAGTATAATACTACAACCAAGATTATCATTGACAGAGTCAAGATACAGAATATTCCATCACCATTAAGGATTCCTTTTGTTACCCTTTAGTAGCCACAGCCAGTTTCCCTATCCTTGTCCCTTCAGTCAACCCTGGGAACCACTAGTCTCTTCTCCATTTCTATAAATTTGTCACTTCAAGAATGTTATATAAATGGAATAATATAGTATGAAACCTTTTGGGATTGACTTTTCCACTTAGCATAATGCTCTGGAGAGTCATCTAGGCTGTTGTGTATAACAATAATTCATTCCCTTTTATTACTAATTATTAATTCCTTTTAATTGCTTTGTACTCCATGGTATGAATACACCAGTTTGTTTAATCACTGAAGGACATTTGGGTTGTTTCCAGTTTTTGCTTATTATGAACAGAGCTGCTGTAAACATTTGTGTACCGATTTTTGAGTGAACATAAGTCTTCATTTCTCTGGAATAAATGCCCAGGAGTGCTACTTCCATGCCATATGGTGGCTGCGTGTTTAGTATTTTAAAAAACAGTCGAACTGTTTTTCAGAGTGACTCTACCATTTTATATCAATATCAGCAATGTATGAAAAATCCAGTTTCTCTGCATCCTTGCTAGCAATGGTGGTGTTGCTATTTTTACTTTAGCTATTCTAATATGTGTGTAGTATTTTTGCATTGTAGTTTTAATTTTCATTTTCCTAATGGCTAATGATGTTGATTTTCTTGTGCTTATTTGCTAACTCTGTATTCTCTTTGAAGAAATATCTCTTTATGTCTTATATCCATTTTATACAGTTTCTTACTGTTGAGTTTTGAGAGTTTTTTTTTTTTACATATTTTAGGTACTAGTTCTTTGTTGGATGTGTGGTTTGCGAATATTTTCCTCCATTCTGTAACTTCTCTTTTCATTTCTTGTTTGTTTTTAAAAACATTTTTAATTTTTAATTTTTGTGGGTACATTGTAGGTATATATTTTTATGGGGTACATGAGATGTTTTGATACAGGTGTGCAATGTGGAAAAAGCACATCATGAAGAATGAGTTAACCATCCCCTGAAGCATTTATCCTTTGAGTTACAAACAATCCAATTACACTCTTTAAGTTATTTTAAAATGTACGATTAATTGACTATAGTCACTGTTATGCTATCAAATTGTAGGTCTTATTCATTCTTTCTAAATATTTTTTGTACCCATTAACCATTCCCACCACCAACCCCACACCCTCTCACTACCCTTCCCGGCTTCTGGTAACTTCTACTCTCTATGTCCACGAGTTCAGTATTTTGAATTTTAGATCCCAGAAATAAGTGAGAATATGTGATGTCTGTCTTTCTGTTCCTGGCTTATTTCACTTAACATAATGATCTCCAGTTCTGTCCATGCTGTCTATGACCATACCACCTTGAATGTACCCAATCTCATCTTTTCATTTCTTAAGTCTATTACAGAGCAATGTTTTTATTTGGATGAAGTTAAATTTATCATTTTTTTCTTTTAAGGGTTGTGCTTTTGGTGTCAAGCCTGAGAACTCTTTGCTTAGGTGTAGATCTAAAGATTTTTTCCTCAGAAATAATACCACACATCTACAGCCATCTGATCTTTGACAAACCTGAGAGAAACAAGAAATGGGGAAAGGATTCCCTATTTAATAAATGGTGCTGGGAAAATTGGCTAGCCATAAGTAGAAAGCTGAAACTGGATCCTTTCCTTACTCCTTATACGAAAATTAATTCAAGATGGATTAGAGACTTAAATGTTAGACCTAATACCATAAAAATCCTAGAGGAAAACCTAGGTAGTACCATTCAGGACATAGGCATGGGCAAAGACTTCATGTCTAAAACACCAAAAGCAACGGCAGCAAAAGCCAAAATTGACAAATGGGATCTCATTAAACTAAAGAGCTTCTGCACAGCAAAAGAAACTACCATCAGAGTGAACAGGCAACCTACAGAATGGGAGAAAATTTTTGCAATCTACTCATCTGACAAAGGGCTAATATCCAGAACCTACAAAGAACTCAAACAAATTTACAAGAAAAAAACAAACAACCCCATCAAAAAGTGGGCAAAGGATATGAACAGACATTTCTCAAAAGAAGACATTCATACAGCCAACAGACACATGAAAAAATGCTCATCATCACTGGCCATCAGAGAAATGCAAATCAAAACCACAATGAGATACCATCTCACACCCGTTAGAATGGCGATCATTAAAAAGTCAGGAAACAACAGGTGCTGGAGAGGATGTGGAGAAATAGGAACACTTTTACACTGTTGGTGGGATTGTAAACTAGTTCAACCATTATGGAAAACAGTATGGCGATTCCTCAAGGATCTAAACTAGATGTACCATATGACCCAGCCATCCCATTACTGGGTATATACCCAAAGGATTATAAATTATGCTGCTATAAAGACACATGCACACGTATGTTTATTGCAGCACTATTCACAATAGCAAAGACTTGGAATCAACCCAAATGTCCATCAGTGACAGATTGGATTAAGAAAATGTGGCACATATACACCATGGAATACTATGCAGCCATCAAAAAGGATGAGTTTGTGTCCTTTGTAGGGACATGGATGCAGCTGGAAACCATCATTCTTAGCAAACTATCACAAGAACAGAAAACCAAACACCGCATGTTCTCACTCATAGGTGGGAACTGAACAATGAGATCACTTGGACTCAGGAAGGGGAACATCACACACCGGGGCCTATCATGGGGAGGGGGGAGGGGGGAGGGATTGCATTGGGAGTTATACCTGATGTAAATGACGAGTTGATGGGTGCAGCACAGCAACATGGCACAAGTATACATATGTAACAAACCTGCACGTTATGCACATGTACCCTACAACTTAAAGTATAATAATAATAAATAAATTTAAAAAAAAAAAGATTTTTTTATTATGTAATTTTTGTTTACCTAAAATCCATGATTGTTTTTGAGTTAATTTTTGAGTAAGGCATGTAAGGTGTGAGATTTGGGTTTAGATCTTTTTTATTTTTTTTCCTTTCCTATGGATGTTCCATTGGCCCAGGACCATTTCTTGAAAAGGCTATTTTTTTCCTCCATTGAATTACTTTTGCAGCTTTGTCAAAAATCAATTGGCCATATTAGTGTTGATCTATTTCTAGGTTCTGTGTTTGGGTCCATTGATTCATGTGTCTATTTTTTTTTGCCATTCCTACACAATCTTGATAATGTAGCTGTAAAATAAGTCTTGAAACTGGGTAGGCTAATTTTTTCACTTAATTCATTTTCAATATTGTTTAGCCATTATAGTTTCTATGCCTTTCCACATACACTTTAGAATAATCTTGTCTGTATCTACAAAAACTCTTGCTGAGATATTGATAAGCATTGTGATTAAATCTGCATATTAATGTGGGGAGAACTGACAGTTTTACTATGTCGAACCTTCCAATCCCTGAACACAGTATGTCTCTCCATTTACTTAGACCTTATTTGATTTTTAAACAATCAGCATGGGTAGTTTTTAGCATGCAAATCCTATGCATGTTTGTTAGATATAGCTCAGTTTTACATTAAAAATAATCACTTATTGATACACAAATTTTCACCCTGCAGCAGGATCATAAAATCTTTTCACTGAGCTATTGTCTGTACCCAATGAGATATAGCATAGGAAAGTGTTTAGGAACAGATTTACTTCACAAAAGCTAATAGTGGCAAGATACAGTAGAACAAAGACTTTGACTATTTGACCTCTTAGCAGCTGCGCTACATTCAATTTATTCCTTATTCTCTATGAGCCTTGGTTTCTCCTTCTGAGGATAAGTATTTTGTTCTTGCAAGGGTTTTCTCAAGGACAACTGAGTCAATGCTTATGAATGTGTTTTTTAAACTGGACGGCCCTATCCAAGGTAACATGCTATACTCTTACTCCATCTGAATCTGCTTACTCAGATAGATTTTGTCTTCACTATTCTTTGGTGTACTCAATATATGACTTATAACAATGGTGAGTTTAAAAAGGATGCGACTTTTATTTAATTTAAAAGTTTAAATAATTTAATGTCCCTTTTCTCACGGTACAAATCTGTGTTTGTATAAAGCTCTTTTGGAAGCAACATAGAAGAGACCATCCAGCAAGATAATAAAGGTTAGCCCTGTCTGGTTAAAAATTCCAGCTCACTGGGCCAGTCACAATTGAATACTGAGTCTTGGCTTCCCCAGTACATCCCATGGTCAGTATCTGTCTCTCCAAGTAAAAGTCAGTGACAACTTGCCTGTGAGGGAAAGATCCAATTGCATCTCTAGAATGAAGATCGATACAATGACTGCAAGTAAACCGTGTCCGACCTTATCGTTTGTAAGAAGGAAAAGAATCAACAGGGCATGAAAAGTGTCAGCATTTTCAGTTTTGGGAGGTGATAAAGGGGAAACAGTTTGTGTTGTGCTTACCTGTCATTGGACATCAGTAAAATCATTAAGGGTAAAACTAGAGGTAAAGAAGTAGCAATTTATCCAATTTCACTGCTGGAAATCCTAGCACCAATTCAGTTCAATTCAGTTCAATTCAACAAGCATTTATTAAGTACCAACATTGTGTATGACTGTGCTAGCTTCAAAAAATCCCCAACTTCTGAATGTTCTTTCAGTTTATTTCAAGCCAGACTCTGCTAGTTGCTGGAAATAAACATGCCTGATATGCGAGGAGGATATGCAGACACAGAAAATCTATTGGAAAATCTTTATCCATAAAGAATATGGATAAAATTATCTGAAATTATTGTGGATGGAAACAAAAACTATGTGCTTACAGAAAAAAGGGGGGCATTTTTGAGTTAGGACTTCCTGCAGAATGAGTAGGCATTAACTCACAAGTAGAAAAGGGTTTAGTTTGGTTCAGTTGGAAAATTATTTGTTGAGACCTACTGTGGGCTGGACCCTGAGATGGGCACTGGGGTTAAGGAGATGAGTAAAACATCATTGCTACCCTCAGGAGGCTCAAAAGTATCGTATCAAGTGGAAGCAGCAGCCTGAAAGGGCTTGTAGCCTTATAGAAGAGATGAGCAAGTTTACAAGAAAAGGTCTCGTTTGCAACCCATTCAACACACCTGGTTTCTAAGACAATCTTTGCACTGGTCCTAGTTGTTATATTTTGCTCTCATAATGGCAGAAACATTTTTTTAAAAAAATGCTAGGGAACTGGAGATAAATAAGGACAAGTGCAAAGATATGGTGACAAAGAAGTTTCCAGGGTGTTTTTTACTGGATTGTGGTGCATATGTACAATGAGATAAAATACAGCTGTTCCAAATGGTGTGATCAAAGAAATATACTATAACATGAAAATTACTTATGATATATAGTTGAGTTAAAGATGCATGCAACAGTACAAGTATGTATGCTGTGACTCTACTCTGGTAAATATATATTGCACATTCACAGAAAAGAGTGTAAGAAGATGCCCTAAAATGTTAACAATTTTTTCATTTGGATGAAGGAATTATAAAGAGAGATTATGAATGATAATTTCTGTCCTTTCTTCCTTTTTTTTACTCGTCTTTTTTCTTTTCTTCTTTTAATTTGTTCATGCGCATTTCATTTCTTTTTTATGATGAATCTGACTTCACAAAGGAGAAAAAAGCAAAGTAAAAGTTAATTTAAAAATTGTTTAAGTAAGCACTTTCATATATGTGACAATTCACCATTTATTCCATTGTTCCTTATATGAGTCCATGCTTGCCGGGCGCGGTGGCTCACGCCTGTAATCCCAGCACTTTGGGAGGCTGAGGCGGGCGGATCACAAGGTCAGGAGATCGAGACCACGGTGAAACCCCGTCTCTACTAAAAATACAAAAAATTAGCCGGGCGCGGTTGTGGGCGCCTGTAGTCCCACCTACTCGGGAGGCTGAGGCAGGAGAATGGCGTGAACCCGGGAGGCGGAGCTTGCAGTGAGCCGAGATCGCGCCACTGCACTCCAGCCTGGGCGACAGAGCGAGACTCCGTCTCAAAAAAAAAAAAGAGTCCATGCTCTTGGAAGGTCAGATCTTATTACTAGTATTGTTGTTGTTGTTATTATATTTCCATGGACTGGTATTATTTTGAGGTTTTAATTAGTGTGCTTTCTTTACTCTCAATTCATAAAAAAGACACAAATCAGCTTCTGCAGAACTAGAAACAAAGGCTGCAAACATGAGAACAGAAAGATTCAGACTTCTTTTTTTCAAAACAAAGTTTTCTGTTGCCAGAGATCATGAAAAACAAAAACAAGGCCACAGACAGGAGTGAGAACATGCAGACAGGAAAGCATGATAGACAGAAATGGGGCGACTTGACCTGGGAATCCTGGGGCTGTGTGGAAGCTGAGTGGGCACTATCTTACTGCTCCTGACACTGAAGAGGAAGGACCACCAAATGATGGTCATCCACCCATCATCCACTAATCTTCCAGTCTGAAGAGATACTCTTCTCTGCCTTGAGCTTCTGCTCAACCCCCATGCATCTGTGTGTGGACACTGTCTATCTTTTACCCTTGGCAATCCACTGTTGCATTCCCATTTTTTGATGAAGGAGTGAAGGTTTCAAGAGGCTGAGCAATTTGCCTACAAGTTACCAGCAGGCTTGTAACTAGAACTAGGGACTTACGAGTTCCTGCTGAGCACTCTTTCCAGAACCCCATCATATTGCCTAAAACTTGATTCATGGATCACAGAGTTCAAAGCCGACAGTTTTGTTTCTCATTGCTCTATGCGCAATTACTCCTTCCTGTGACAAGAAATAAACAGGATAGTGACAAGCTCCTGAAGTTATGCCATTTTCAACCTGGTGCTCTGCTTCTGCAGCTAGAGACAGGGTTATATCTGGTGAAATCCTTGCTGTAAAATACACTAATCAATTTTCCTTACAAATGATTTCTAATATGTAATTATGTAATCAAGCTCTCCCATAAACAAGCTGAGCCTTGACATAGAATGATGGGGTGCAGTAATATTTTAAATAAAGGATGATCATGTCGCCATTTGTTTTGAAGTCCAATTTTCAGAGTTGGGAACTATGCATTAATGGCAGATTAGAGATTAACAGCAAGCTAAATGTGAAACTCTATGAGTCAATGCGTTTGACATAAACAAACGTACAAAAATAGCATCCCACAACTGTTTGCAAAGTGTGACAGAGCTACAGGGCTTTCTGCAAAGCAGAGGGTGCAAAGAGTACAAGATGCATCACATTCTGGCAGCGATCTGCTCAAAAATAATGGTTTTGTCTACAAATGGAAACTGCTAACAGCTTTCCCCGTCCACTGCAATCGTCTTTCCATCTGCTTGGGTTTTATAATCATGTCGCCTTTGGAAAATTACAGCACAGAACATATTCTCCTGGAGGTCTTTTGTCTCGCTGAATATTCTGTACCATGAAATGGTAACAACAGTTGAAGTTTCGCTGCAGAAGTGTTGCAACCATTGCATCCCAACAAGTCATGCTGGTGCCGCAAGGGTCTGGCAGGAGTAGAGCATCGAATTGCATTTGAGCACAATTTAAAAAAAGCTCTCACTTAAGTAGCCACTAACACTCACAGTTCCTTAGTGTAATGGCTGCTTCTTTCTTCCCTCTTTCCTTCATCTTTTGTCTTGCTGTTTTATTTTCCCCATTTCCCTACCAAAAATTATTATCTAAGATATTATTTTTGACCCAGCAACCCCATCACCGGGTGTGTATCTAAAAGAAAATAAATCATTTTTCCAAAAAGATACTTGCACTCATATGTTCACCCCAGCAGCATTCATAATAGCAAAGACATGGAATCAACCTTCATGCCCATCAATGGTGGATTAGATAAACAAAATGTGGTACATATAAACCATGGAATACTAGGTGGCCATTGAAAAGAATGAAATCTTGTCCTTTTCAGCAACATGGCTGCAGCTGGAGGCCATTATCCTAAGTGAATTAATGCAGAGACAGAAAACCAAATACCACATATTCCAGCTTATAAGTGGGAGCTAAACATTGAGTATTTATGCACATAAAGGTGGCAACAATAGACACTGGAGACTTCTCGAGGTGGGAGGGAGGGAAGGAAGGAGAAAGGTTTGGAGGACTAACTGTTGGTTACTATGCTTAACCACCTGGGTGACAGGATCAATTGTACCCCAAATCTCAGCATCAAAATTGAAATTAAATAAAAAAAGAATTTTCCTTTCCTTCTCTTTTTTTTTGTTTTTGAGGCAGGGTCTTGCTCTGTCACCCAGGCTGGAGTGCAGTAGTGTGATCATGGTTCACTGCAATCTCTACTTCCTAGGCTCAAGCGATCCTCCCTCCAACCTCAGCCTCCTGAGAAGCTGGGACCACAGGCATGTGCCACCACATCTGGCTAATTTTTTGACACCATCTTCATAACAACATGTGAGGGAAAATAAGGTATTGTTTTCCCAGCGTGTTGGTTCAAGAAGCAGGAGTTAGGATGGTATTAAGTTTACAAGGGATTGATTAGAAAAACCACTCTTGAGGGAAACAGTGAAGGAACATGGAGAAGGGTGGGGGGCCATTAGATCATGATGTAGGTCTTATTCATGGGGAGCAGAGAGGCAAGAAGTTTGAGTGGGGAAAGTACTAGATTGCCATGCAGTGTGAAGAAAGTCTTAGCAAAGCTGGTGGAGTTGGGTCAGAGTTGCTGGTCAGAGGAATTCTCTGTTTCCTAGAAATGCACCTGCCTCTTTTAGAAGTGTCCCTGCCACACACAGACTTTAGCTGGGAGCTGCCGGTGGTGCTGATGTGGTGACTGATTTCACACAGTCAGGCTGGGGCTCTTGTTCAATTCTGCTTCATGTAGAGGGAGTTCTCAGAGGTGCATTCTCATAGCCACCACACCCTATTTGGTAGGTAAGGAAACTGAGAGCCAGAGAGGATAAGAGACATTCTCAAGAGACTCCAAGTGAGTGGCAGAGTGGGGATTAAAGCCCAGCTCTTGGATCCTAACCCATGTTCTCTCTTTGCATACACTGCAGCTTCACTTGTCCAGCTAAGTCTCCCTCCCCATCTGATCTATTTGGTGTTTGGTGGGTGTGATGGTTAATATTGAGTGTCAACTTGATTGGATTGCAGGATGCAAAGTGTTATTCCTGGGTGTGTCTGTGAGGGTGTTGGTAAAGTAGATTAACATTTGAGTCAGTGGACTGGGAGAGACAGACCCACACTTAATCTAGGTGGATCCCATCTAATCAGCTGGCAGTGTGGCTAGAATAAAGCAGGCAGAAGAATGTGGAAGGACTAGGCTGCTGAGTCTTCCAGCATACCTCTTTCTCCCTTGTTGGATACTTCCTGCCCTCAAACATCACACTCCAAGTTCTTCAGCTTTTGGATTTTCAGACTTACACCAGTGGCTTGCCAGGGACTTTCAGGCCTTCGGCCATAGACTGAAGGTTGCACTCTAGGCTTCCCTACTTTTGAGGTTTTGGGACTTAGACTGGCTTCCTTGCTCCTCAGCTTGCAGATGGCCTATTGTGGGACTTAACCTGTGATTGTGTGAGTCAAGTCTCCTAATAAACTCCCTTTCATATATATATCTATCCTATTAGTTCTGTCCCTTTAGAGAACCCCTACTAATACAGCGGGAAAGCCTAAACACTGGCTGGACAAAACACCTGGCAGAGATAAGAGAAGAGGCAGGGGGTGGGGTTTCTGTCACTCATGGTAGGAAGCAGAGGATGAGGCTGGAAGGCAAAGATTAGACGTCTCATTCCAGGGTGGCAGTGTGTAAGAAACTCACTCTTGCGATTAAAATATTCCATAAGTAAGATAAAACTTTTTGAGAATTCAATAGCAGATTTTGCTCCAGGGAATCCCATAAACTCCCTGAAGGTAGAGATATTCTTGGCTGTTCTTCCACAGCTGTATTTACTGCATCTTAACAGTGCTTGGCACAAACACATGACATATATATATATATGTCTGTCTTTGTTGAGTGAATGAATGTTAATTAACTTTAGCCTTGGAAGGGGCCTCAGAGAACATCCAATGTATTTTAGAATGTAAAGAGAATGAGACATTGAATAATTATTAGTCACACCTCAGAGGGAACAAGACCCTGTGATCCTTGACTCCCTTCCTCAGGTGTCTGTTTCTGTCCCACCCAGGGCATCCCTGGGTCAGGGGCTCTTCTGTGTCAATGCAGTAGGCACATTGATGCTGAATCTCTAGCATCTTTTACCAAAAGGAAGATGCTTCCTCTGTCCATTTTTTTGGATTTAAACCCAAGTGTGTTGAGAAATGAAAATAAAATTCTCAGATAAGGATGAGTGGAGAGAACAATGAATTGTTTCAAGAAAAACAATGCATAAAATTTCAATGATGAGACCAATATTTTGAGACTATTCTGAGAAACCTCAGCTGATTGACAGTAGATACCAGATAATTTATTAACTGTCATTTGTAGTTTTTTTGAAAACACCAGCCTTTAGGGGTTGTCTGGCAGGGTTAGGTATGAATTCATCCACCCGTCTGGTCAGTATTTTTTGAGCACCAACTCTGTACCAGACGCTGTGCTAGGCTCTGAAGATGATCAGCAAACAAGACCTTATTCTTTCTCTTATAGAGTAGAAAATCTAGTGGGAGAGACAGGCAGTAAATGCACAAACACAATAAATTTACAGAGTTCAGAATGTTTTACAGAAAAATACCCAGGGTGATGGGAAGTTAGGATAACCATGTGGTGATGGGAGGAATCTGAGACACTGACATTTGGCTTGAGATCAGAATGACAAGGAGTTACCTCTGTGACGTGAGTCTGAGCTCAAGGGTTTCAGGGAGAAGAGAAAGCAGGTGCACAAGCGCTGAGGCCCCTTGCAAGACTCTTGGTGTTTAGGGAGCAGAAGAAAAGCCCTTATGGAAAGAGCACAGTGTCAGGGAGAGGGTAGGATGTAAGGTCAGAGAGGTCGGCAGGGCATGCTCCTAGGGGATCTCGTTTGGGTTAGACCTTAACTGTGTCTAGAAGCCATTTTGTTCTTATTATATGCCAGAGACTTTTAAGCTGGAGAGTGTTGCTCTCTGAATTATATTAAGCAAATAAAACCAGGAAAGTCGGAAGGCAGTCCTGGCAGGAGGAAGAGTTTTTTGACAGAAGCCAGATGAGTGTCATGGGGGTTTGTGCTGAGCTGGATGGACAAGCTGCAAATAGCTAGGTGAACAATACAAACAGAGAGATTCTGGGGGGCTGAAGAACAGCATGTGCAAGGCAGATGGGCACGGGGTTGAGGACATGGTCTATCTGGGGGCTCGCACAGTTTACAATGGCTGGAGTACAGGCTGTGCACTGGGGAGCAGTGAGACGTGTAAAACAAAGAGGGTGATAACTTCACCGAGCTACTGAAGAATAGCTTGAGAAAACAGCCGCTTTTCCTTTCCATGCCTCCGTTTTCTCTTCGGTAAAATGGGGGGTGGTGTTGCAATACCATCACTAAGATCCCTTCCATTCTGCATTTCCGAAAACCTCCAAGTTGTGAGTCCTGATTGAAAAGTATTGTTTCTGTGATGTCTCAATGTTGGGGTTTCACTATGTGGGTTTTTATGCCTCCAGGTGCTGGGAACACACACTGAGAAGTCAGAAAAATAAATGAATCATGGAAATAGGCATTGGTGATATACCAAGTGTTGAAAGCCCTTTTCATGGGAAATACAAAACAGGCTGTTATAGGAGACACCTGGTTCAGCCTGTTTACTTCCTATATTTCCATCCTTATCAGAGCTCAATCTCCCATGAACCCATGAAGTCTCTCCTTAGTGTCCTGAACGCACAGAAATTCCTTCTGTGGAAAACACCAGAGGCCAAGAAATAATGATTACCAAATTGTGTTTTTGTTCTTACTGTGTGCCAGATGCTGGCCTAAGCAGTTTACTTGTAGCAACTCATGTGATCTGCAAAGCTCCGTGATATTGGTGATAATATCTTACCCATTTTACAGATAGAAAAGTGAAGACCAAAGAGATTAAATAATTGCTCCAGGCCATGTGACCTTTCTACAACTGCCAACAGTTGGGATGGAGCAAAAAGCACATGGGACTTAGCCTTCAGAGATTTGGGCTCTGCCAGTTGGCAGGGTATGACCTTGACCTTCAAGACATTTCATACTTATTGTCCATTGATTTCCTCATCTGTGAAGTGGGAATTGCACTAGCTATGTTACGAGAATTGAGGTAAATTATACAGTTTATATTATTATAAAGTACCTGATGCGATAAATGTTAGTTCTCTCCACAAATGAAGATACTTTATAAACCTCTATTATACAAAATAATTAATACAACCCCTCTGAATATTTCTAGGCAATTAACTTGGTTTTGTGCAAAATTGCATTTAATGTGAAGATACTGGTATTGTAAGAGAATTCTTCGGGCTTTTGATTTCCACATGTGTGTGGAGGGAAGCCTGGAGGTAAATATTTTCTCTGGAGATTGGAGTGAGCCAGAACTTTGAATGAGTTGATACTAATTTCAGGCAATATTTTCTTTTACTTTATGAAGTCAACACAGAATAAATAAACTAAATATTTATTAAGTACCAGGTTCTGTTCTCGTGCTTTGGGAGAAGAGATGGTGCCTGGGGATGTACCTGACTGTTCAGTTCCTGGAGGAGCTTGTCATCATCTAGTGCTGTGATTGGAAGGGGTGGGCCTTCCGCTGGAAGCAGAGGAAGGAGTTTGTCTCAGCAAACTGTGTGTGTGTACATGTGAGAGAAAGACACACACACACACACACACGCACAGAGAGAGAGAGAGAGAGAGAGAGAGAAAGAGACAGAGAGAGAGAGAGAAAGAAATTGTTTTTATGTTAGTCAAAAAGTCCTGGATTAGCGAATGTTGAGAAACCCTGGCCTGGACAAAGAGATCTATGAGAGAAGAAATGAATCAGCGAGTTTGCGAGAAATTACAGATAGTTTTTATTCAGATTATATATGGGTAATCAAACATTAGTCAGGGGGCTTCTGGGTCTGCGTGAGCCAGTTTAAACTGTCTAAAGGCAGTGATTTTCTATCTTAGGCCCTCTTTTTATAACAAATATTACGTAACCCTTTCTTCACTTTACTGAAAAAGTAAAACAACCCACCTGTAATATAGTTTCAAAACCAAATCCACATAATTCTCTAACATAACAAAAGGAAATTAATTTAAGAGAAAGTAATATCTGTAATATTTTAGCATGGAAATGTTCAGATGTGGCTATACTAGACAGACAATGATAATCCAACTCTTGTATCCAAGATGGCTCCTAGACACCTCTGGGACTTGGTGGCTGCTGGCTGCAGTGCCTCAGTCTTTCTCCAGGTGGCTTTTCTCTGCATGTGATAATTGCACTCTTCAGTGGCTTAGCCCCAGCTTCTTTCCAGGCCAGCTGTCTTCTAAGAGAGTAAAACAGATCCTCCAAGGCTTTTAAGTTCTAGGCCTTGAAGTCACAAAGCATCACTTCTTCTGCATTTTATTGGTGAAAGCAAGTCGCAGGGCCAGTCCAGAATATTCAAGTGAGGAGGTGGTTGAGAAACAGATTCTGCTTCTTGATAGGGGGAGGGAGTGATTGTCAAAGTCATGTTGCAAATAGGCATGTGGAATAAGAAAATATTGTTATTTATGTGGAGACAACATATCATAGTGAGAAGAGCCCTGAAAAGTACAAATAAAAAAATTAATCTAGCAAATCCTTCCTACATGCCTGGCATGGTATTAAGCTCTTACATGTTACATTGAGTAAACCTTTCAGCAACCTTATGAGGTAGGTATGACTGTTATCCTCACTTTAAAGATAAAAGAACTGAAGTTCAAAGAGGTAAAGTAACTAACCATGATCACATAGTCAATAAGGGGCTGAGATGGGATGCAAACCCATCTCTGTCTGACTACCAAACCTGTGGTCTTATCCATGGTCCATGTGTTTGTAGCAGTTACCTAGAGCAGAGAGAAATATGTTTTCCGAATAGAAGAAAGGGACTGGCTTGAGCATTGGATAGATCCAGGGACTGGACACAGAAGATGTTCATTCCTCTGTTAGTAGAGAGTCATAGTCATCTACTTGATGCTTTTCAGTTTAGAGAGATAGAGGAATAAGTCCAAGTGTTGGTCTGTGAACTTGCTCCTACCTGATGGGTCAGTAAAAGAGGCATTGATAATATTTTAAGTCTGTCTATTTTAATACCAGTGAGACATTCAGGTCTTCACTCTTACAGAAAAAGTGAGGATCTGGAGTGCCAGTCCTTTGAAGAATGGTCATATTAGGCAGTTCGCCAGAATAATTGCCAACTGACCCACGGAAAGAAAACAGCGTCAGAATGACAGATGAGGCATATGTGTGCTGGCTCAACTGGGAAGGGAGAGACCCTGCTAGGAACAATTCATGGCCTGGTATGATCTTAAGGAGGGAAGAAGCTAAAACATTCCTGATCATTTTGATCACTGTCCATCATCAGGCAAAGTTCATCTACTTAAACTTTTTTGTTGTTGTTGTTTTTGAGACAGGGTCTCTCTCTCTCTCACCCAGGCTGGAGTGCAGTAGTGCAACACTGCTCACTGCAGCCTTGACCTCCTGAGCTCAAGTGATCCTTCTGCCTCAGCCACCTGTGAGCTGGTACCACAGGTGCATGCCATCGTATTTGGCTAAAGCAAGATTAATATTTATGGAGGTGTGAGAGACTCAAGTCACAGTTGATATTCATTATTTGAATTGACTTAGAAAATATAACAGACTAAACTGCCTCAGTCCTGAGTGACCCTCAACTCTGCATTTCTTGAAGGGTTCTGGTTAAGAGCATGGAGAATATCCTCAACATCATAGTATGAAAGCTCATTCTGATTTTTTATTCACATTTTTATTGTGGCCTTGGTGTGTGAAAGGTCTTCCTAGAAAACATTAACAGCCTCATAACCCAAAAGTCCATTCATCCACTCATCATTCATTCATTAACTCAGCTAATTTTCTGAATGCCTCTAGGGACATTGTTGTAGGCACTGGCAATGTAGTATTGAACAAAAAGAAGTGAAGTGCCTAGTCTCATGGAATACATATTCTAGTGGGGTGAACCAGAGATCACACAGGTGTCAGGATGGATAGACACTATGAAGAAAAACAAAGCCAAGGTAGAAGACAAGAGTGAGAGTGCACAGCTATTTTGCATGGATTACTTAAGGGTTCCCATTCCACTAAGGTAATTTGGGTATAGACCTATGTGAAATGGAGGAGGAAGCTAAGAGAGGATATCAGGAGGAAGAGGTTTCTAGTCATGAAGAGCACTCAGGACAACATTCTGGAGGGAGATAAGTGATGAATGGAACACAATAGCATGGAAGCCACTGTGGCAGAAGCAAAGTGAGAGAGGAGGCATAGGTAGGAGATGGGGTCAGAGAGGGAGGGAGCCAGGCTGAGATACCAAAGCCCTTTAGGACTGGGTAAGGGCTTCTGGTTTTATTCTGAGTGACATGGGAATCTGTTGGAGAGTTTTGACCACAGCAGAGACATCGTTTGATTTTAAAAGGTCATTCTGGCCATTATGTGGGAAACACAGTGTAAAGGGGCAAGAATGGAAATAGGGGGACTAGTTGACTCATTCAAAAATTTATTGCATTAATTTTTTAGGGAATGAATGTTGAAAGCTTGGCCTAGGGTAGTTGTGAGAAGTGGTTCACTTCTAGATAGTATTCAAAGTTAAGGACAACAGTTGACAAGTAGTGTGATGGGATAGGAGTAAAGAATGACCCTAATGTTTTTAGCCTGAGAAATTGAAAAGATGGAGCTGCCATTTACTAAGGTAGGAAAGGCAATGGAAAGAGTGGATGGGAGAAAAGTATAAGGAACTGAGTTTTGGAATTGTGGAGTTTAGAGATGCCTATGGAACATCTAGGAGATTTTAAATAGGAAGTTGAATTAGGAGTGTGGGGTTCAGAGATGTCTAGGTTAGTGATGAATGTATGGATATCATAAACATATCAAGGATATGTAAAGCCATAGGATTAGATGAGTTGACCCAGGAAGTAAGTATAAATAAGATAAAGATAAAATAAATAAGAACCAAGATCCAAGGACTGTGTCCTGAGCACTTCACCACTCAGAAGTCAGGAAAAAGAAGAGATACCAGTGAAGGAACCTGAGAAGGAGAAGCTAGGAGAAGAACCAAGTGATACTTTGAAAATGAGTACAAAAGGCACTCAAGGGGGAGGGAGAGGTCAATCTCCCTCCCCCTTGAGTGCCTAGCTTAAAACCTAGATGACAGGTTGATAGGTGCAGCAAACCACCATGGCATATGTATACATACCTATGTAACAAACTTACACGTTCAGCACATGTATCTCAGTACTCAAAGTTAAAGAAAGGAAAATAAAGAAGAAAGAAAGAGGGAGAGAGAGAGAGAAAGAAAGAAAGGAAAAAGAAAGAAAGAAAGAAAGAAAGAGAAAGAAAGAAAGAAAGAAAAAGAAAGGAAGGAAGGAAGAAAGAAAGAGAAAGAAAGAAAGAAAGAAAGAAAAGAAAGAAAGAAAGAAAGTAAGTTAGTTCCACTACACAAGCTCTCTCTCTTTGATATAAGATATGACTTGCTCTTCCTTGCCTTCTGCCAAGATCATGAGGCCTCCTCAGCCATGTGGAACTGTCTTTATCAGCAGCATGAACACGGACTAATACAGTGCCTTTTAAGCTCGCCATGCATAGGGTATTTGTTCTAATGCTCTTCCTCCCCCTTTCCCCCTAACCCCTGACAGGCCCTGATGTGTGATGTTCCCCTCCCTCTGTCCATGTGTTCTCATTGTTCAGCTCTCACTTTTGAGTGAGAATATGTGGTGTTTGGTTTTCTGTTCCTGTGTTAGTTTGCTGAGGATGATGGTTTCCAGCTTCATTTGTGTCCCTGCAAAGGACATGAACTCATCCTTTCTTATGGCAACACAGCATTCCATGGAATATATGAGTCACATTTTCTTTATCCAGTCTATCTTTTTTTTTTTTTTTTGAGACAAAGACTTGCTCTGTCACCCAGGCTAGAGTGCAGTGGTGCGATCTCAGCTCACTGCAAACTCTGCCTCCTTGGTTCACACCGTTCTCCTGCCTCAGCCTCCCGAGTAGCTGGGACTACAGGCAACCCCCCACCACGCCTGGCTAATTTTTTGTATTTTTAGTAGAGATGGGGTTTCACCGTGTTAGCCAGGATGGTCTTGATCTCCTGATCTTGTGATCCGCCTGCCTCAGACTCCCAAAGTGCTGGGATTACAGGCGTGAGCAACCATGCCTGGCCTAGCCAGTCTATCATCAACGGGCATTTGGATTGGTTCCAAGTCTTTGTTATTGCAAATAGTGCTGCAATAAACATATGTATGCATGTGTCTTTATAGTAGAAAGATTTGTAATCCTTTGGGTATATACCCAGTAATGGGATTGCTGGGTCAAATGGTATTTCTGGTTCTAGATCCTTGAGGAATCGCCACACTGTCTTCCACAATGGTTGAACAAATTTACACTCCCACTAAACGTATAAAAGTGTTCTTATTTCTCCATATCCTTGCCAGCATCTGTTGTTTCCAGACATTTTATTGATCACTATTTTAACTGAGGTGAGATGGTATCTCATTGTGGTTTTGATTTGCATTTCTCTAATGTGATGATGAACTTTGTCTGTTGGCCACATAAATGTCTTCTTTTGAGAAGTGTCTATTCATATCCTTTGCCCACTTTTTGATGGGATCGTTTCATTTTTTCTTGTAAATTTGTTTAAGTTATTTGTAGATTCTGGATATTAGCCCTTTGTCAGATAGATATATTGCAAAAATTTTCTCCCATTCTGTAGGTTGCCTGTTCACTCTGATGATAGTTTCTTTTGCTGAGCAGAAGCTCTTTAGTTTAATTAGATTCCATTTGTGAATTTTGGCATTTGTTGCAATTGCTTTTGGTGTTTTAGTCATGAAGTCTTTGCCCATGCATATTTCCTGTCTTTGCCCATGCATATTTCCTGAATGGTATTGCCTGTGTTTTTTTCCCAGGGTTCTTTTTTTATAGTTTTAGGTCTTACATTTAAGTCTAATCCATCTTGAGTTAATTTTTGTATAAGGTGTGAGGAAGGGGTCCAGTTATTCTTTTCTGCATATGACTAGTCAGTTTTCCCAGCACCATTTATTAAATAGGGAATGCTTTCCCCATTGCTTATTTTTGTCAAGTTTGTCAAAGATCAGATAGTTGTAGATGTGTGGTGTTATTTCTGAGGCCTCTGTTCTGTTCTATTGGTCTATATATCTGTTTTGATACCAGTACCATGCTGTTTTGGTTACTGTAGCCTTGTAGTATAGTTTGAAGTAGCATGATGCCTCTAGCTTTGTTCTTTTTGCTTAGGATTTTCTTGGCTATACCAGCTCTTTTTTGGTTCCATATGAAATTTAAAGTAGTTTTTTCCAGTTCTGTGAAGAAAGTCTATGGTAGCTTGATGAGAATAGCACAGAGTCTATAAATTACTTTAGGCAGTATGGACATTTTTATAATATTGATTCTTACTATCCATGAGCATGGAATGTTTTTCGATTTGTAGTGTCCTCTCTTATTTCCTTGAGCAGTGGTTTGTAGTTCTCCTTGAAGAGTTCCTTCACATCTCTTGGAAGTTGTATTCCCAGATATTTTATTTTCTTTGTAGCAATTGCAAATGGGAGCACACTTATGATTTGGCTCTCCACTTGTCTATTATCAGTGTGTAGGAATGCTTGTGATTTTTGTACGCTGATTCTGTATCCTGAGACTTTATTGAAGTTGTTTATCAGCTTAAGGAGATTTTGAGCTGAGACAATGGGGTTTTCTAAATATACAATCATGTCGTCTGCAAACAGAGACAATGTAAATTCCTCTCTTCCTATTTGAATACCCTTCATTTATTTCTCTTGCCTGATTGCTCTGGCTGGAACTTCCAACACTATGTTGAATAGGAGTGGTGAGAGAGGGCATCCCTGTCTTGTGTCAGTTTTCAAAGAGAATGCTTCCAGCATTTGCCCATTCAGTATAATATTGGCTGTGGGTTTGTCATAAATAGCTCTTATTATTTTGAGATATGTTCCATCAATACCTAGTTCATTGAGAGTTTTTAGCATGAAGAGATGTCAGGTTTTATCAAAGGCCTTTTCTGCATCTATTGAGATAATCATGTGTTTTTTATCATTGGTTCTGTTTACATGGTGGTTTACATTTATTGATTTGTGTATGTTGAACTAGCCTTGCATCCCAGGGATGAAGCCAACTTGATCATGGTCGATAAGGTTTTTGATGTGCTGCTGAATTTGGTTTGCCAGTATTTTATGTAGGCTTTTCACATCAATGTTCATCAGTGATACTGGCCTGAAATTTTCTTTTTTTGTTGTGTCTCTGCTGGGTTTTAGAATCAGAATGATGTTGGCCTCATAAAATGAGTTAGGGAGGAGTCTCTCTCTTTCTATTGTTTGGAATAGTTTCAGAAGGAATGGTACCAGCTCCTCTTTGTACCTCTGGTACAAAGAATTCAGCTGTGAATCCGTCTGGTCCTGGGCTTTTTTTGGTTGGTAAGTCATTAATTACTGCCTCAATTTCAGAACTTGTTATTGGTCTATTCAGGGATTTGACTTCTTCCTGGTTTAGTCTTGGGAGAGTGTATGTGTCCAGGAATTTACCCATTTCTGCTAGATTTTCTAGTTTATTTGTGTAAAGGCATTTATAGTATTTTCTGATGGTGATTTTTATTTCTGTGGGTTTAGTGGTGATATCCACCTTATCATCTTATATTGTGTCTATTTGATTCTTCTCTCTTTTTTTTGTTAGTCTGACTAGCAGTCTATCTACTTTGTTAATCTTTTCAAAAAGCCAGCTCCTGGATTCACTGACTTTTTTTGAAGGGTTTTTCATGTCTCTGTCTCTTTCAGTTGTGCTGTCATCTTAGTTATTTCTTGTTTTCTGCTAACTTTTGAATTTGTTTGGTCTTGTTTCTCTAGCTCTTTTAATTGTGATGTTAGGCTGTTAATTTTAGATCCTTCCCACTTTCCGATGTGGGCATTTAGTGCTATAAATTTCCCTCTAAACACTGCTTTAGCAGTGTCCCAGAGATTCTGGTACGTTGTCCCTTTGTTCCCACTGGTGTCAAAGAACTTTGTTATTTCTGCCTTAATTTTGTTATTTACCCAGTAGTCATTCAGAAGCAGGTTGTTCAGTTTCCATGTAGTTGTGTGGTTTTGAGTTTTTTAATCCTGAGTTCTAATTTGATTGCACTGTGGTCTGAGAGGTTTCTTATGATTTCCATTCTTTTGCAATTGCTGAGGAGTGTTTACTTCCAATTATGTGGTCGATTTTAGAATAAGTGCTATGTGATGCTGAGAAGAATGTATATTCTGTTAATTTGGAATGAAGGAATGAAGAGTTCTGTAGATATCTATTAGGTCTGCTTGGTCAAGAGGTGAGTTCAAGTCCTGAATATCCTTGTTAATTTTCTGTCTTATTGATCCAATATTGACAGTGGGGTGTTAAAGTCTCCCATTATTATTGTGTGGGGGTCTAAGTCTCTTTGTAGATCTCTAAGAACTTGTTTTATGAATCTGGGTGCTCCTGTATTGAGTGCATATATATTTAGTATAGTTAGCTTTTCTTGTTGCATTGATCCCTTTACCATTATGTAATGCCCTTCTTTGTCTTTTTTGATCTTTGTTGGTTTTAAAGTCTGTTTCATCAGAGACTAGGATTACACCTCCTGCTTTTTTTTTGCTTTCCATTTGCTTGGTAAATATTCCTCCATCCCTTTATTTTGAGGCCATGTGTGTCTGTTATGCCCAGACTGTTTATTCCCTGAAGAAGACCACCAGAGTCCAGAGTCAAAGCTAAGCAGCAAGGATCTTTATTACGGGTTCGAACCTGGAACTCTCACTCGCTTGCGAAACGAGACGGGCAGGAGAGCTCCCCCACTGAGCTCTGAGCAGTGTTATATAGTCTAAGAAAAGTGGGCATAGAGTTATTATACAAATCAGATATATGATTGGCTAGTGTTTGAACAAGGCGATTTGGCTAACTATGATTGGTTCCCGCCATTTCTGATATTTCGGTTCTCCCTTTGAGGCGGGAGAGCAGGTTTATGGCAGCAAGAGTTTATCTTACTTACTTAAGAGTTTATCTTACTTACTTAAACACGTCTTGTGACCTTGCCTCAGAACTTACAAAATCTCTGGTACGTGCAGAAAAACAGGTACTCACAGAACTTACGAAATCTCTGGTATGTGCAAAACAAAATCTCTAGTACGTGCAGAAAAACAGGTACTCACAGAACTTACAAAATCTCTGGTATGTGCAAAGATTAGAGAGCAGAACAAAGGGTGTAGCGGTGGGGGGCGGGTACACATCTATCTTTGTGTCCTTTCATGTCTTTGCATGTAAGATGGGTGTCCTGAATACAGCACACTGATGGGTCTTGACTCTTTATCTAATTTGCCAGTTTTTGTCTCTTAACTGGGGCATTTAGCCCATTTATATTTAAGGTTTATATTGTTATGTGTGAATTTGATCCTGTCATCATGATGCAAGCTGGTTATTTTCCACATTAGTTGATGCAGTTTCTTCATAGTGTCATTGGTCTTTATATTTTGGTGTGTTTTTGCAGTGGCTGGTACTGGTCTTTCCATATTTAGTGCTTCCTTCAGGAGCTCTTGTAAGACAGGACTGGTGGTGACAAAATCCCTCAGCATTTGCTTGTCTGTAAAGGATTTTATTTATTCTTCACTTATGTAACTTAGTTTGGCTGGATATGAAATTCTGGGTTGAAAATTATTTTAATAATATTGAATATTGCCCCCCATTATCTTCTGGCTTGCAGGATTTCTGCAGAGAGATCCACTGTTAGTCTGATGGGCTTTTCTTTGTAAGTAACCTGACCTTTCTCTCTGGCTGCCCTTAACATTTTTTCCTTCATTTCAACCTTGGAGAATCTGACCATTATGTGTCTTGGGGTTTTTCTTCTTGAGGAGTATCTTAGTGGTGTCCTGAATTCGAACATTGGCCTGCCTTGCTATGTTGGGGATGTTCTCCTGGATAATATCCTGAAGTGTGTTTTCCAACTTGGTTCCACTTTCCCTGTCACTTTCAGGGACCCCAATTAATCGCAGATTTAGTCTTTTCACATAGTCCCATATTTGTTGGAGGCTTTGTTCGTTTCTTTTCAATCTTTTTTCTCTTACCTTGTCTTCGTGCCTTACAGTAAGTTGATCTTCAATCTTTGATAACCTTTCTTCCGCTTGATCAATTTGGCTGTTGATACTTGTGCATGTTTCACAAAGTTCCATCAGGTCATTTATGTTCTTCTCTAAACCGGTTATCTAGTTAGCAGTTACTGAAACCTTTTGTTAGTCTTTTTAGCTTCCTTGCATTGGGTTAGAACATGCTCCTTTAGCTGAGAGTAGTTTGTTATTACCCACCTTCTGAAGCCTACTTCTGTCAATTCGTTAAACTCATTCTCTGTCTAGTTTTGTGCCCTTCCTGAAGAGGAGTTGTGATCATCTGCAGGAGAAGAGCCATCTGGTTTTTGGAATTTTCAGTCTTTTTGTGCTGGTATTTCTTATCTTTGTGGACTTTGAAGTTGATGACCTTTAGATGGGGTTTCTGTGTGGGGGTTCTTTATGTTGATGTTGCTGTTAATTGCTTTCTGTTTGTTAGTTTTTCTTCTAACAGTCGGGCTTGTCTTCTGCAGGTCTGCGGCAGTTTGCTAGAGGTCCACTCCAGAACCTATTTACCTGGATATCACCATAGAGGCTCCAGAATGGCAAGGATTGCTGCCTACTCCTTCCTCTGGAAGCTCCTTCCCAGAGAGGCACTGACCTAATGCCAGTCGGAGCTCTCTTGCATGATATATCTGTCAACCCCCGTTGGGAAGTCTTTCCTAGTCAGGAGGCATGGGGGTCAGGGACCCACTTGAGGAGCCAGTCTGTCCGTTAGCAGAGCTCAAGAGCTGTGCTGGTAGAACCGTCCTTGTCAGAATTCGCAGCTTTCTTCAGAGCTGGCATGTAGGAACATTTAAGTCTGCTGAAGCTATGCCCACAGCTGCCCCTACAACCAGGTGCTCTATCCCCGTGAGATGGGAGATTTATGTATAAGCCCCTGACTGGGGCTATTGCCTTTCTTTCAGAGATGCCCTGCCCAGTGAAGAGGAATCTAGAGAGGCAGTCTGGCCACAGCCTCTTTGCTGCACTGTGTTGGGTTCCGCCCAGTCCTTAGCACTGTCAAAGGAAAACTGCCTCAGTAATGGTGGACGCCCCTCCCCCCACCAAGCTTGATTGTTCCAGGTTGACTTCAGACTGCTGTGCTGGCAGCGAGAGTTTCAAGCCAGTAGTTCTTAGCTTGCTGGGCTCTGTGGGAGTGGGGTCCTCTGAGCAAGACCACTTGGCTCCCTGGCTTCAGCCCCTTTCCAGAGGAGTGAACGATTCTGTCTCATTGGGGTTCCAGGTGCTACTGGAGTCTGTGGAAAAAATAAAAAAGAAAACAACTGCAGCTAGTTCGGTGTCTGCCCAAACAGCTGGCCAGTTTTGTGCTTAAAACCTAGGGCACTGGTGGTATAGGTACACAAGGGAATCTCCTGGTCTGCGGATTGCAAAAACCATGGGAAAAGCGACTGGGCTGGGTAGCACTATCCCTCATGGCTTCCCTTGGCTGGGAAAAGGAGGCTCCCCTGCTCCTTGCACTTCAGGAGATAATTTATTCCCCTGGTTCCTAGAGTTTAACATAGTGTTTTTTTTTTTTTTCAATTAAAAGTGAGATGTTTGGAGCTGATTCTCTCATAAGAAATATTGAGTACTTTTGAGAACATAGTGCTATATTTATACTGATAAATGGATTGTATTTCCAGTTTTTGGTGAGTGGGTTGTGCAGATTGTAGAATGTATTTTTGCATAGAAACAGTGTTCAATGTGGAAGCTAGGTTCTTAGACAAGCTACTTAATCATAATGTGCCCAAGATAAAGAGTATTATTTCATCTTAATAAATAGGACTGTATATTTATTATAATACTATGTTAATATAATCGGAAAGAGAGAATTGTCTCCTTTTCCTTGGAGTTATTTTGGCTCAAAACTTAGACAATTCCAGCAGTATTTCTCCCCTCTTAAAGAAGGGTCCATGTCAAGGAATTGAAAGTGATTCTTGTATACATCTTAATCTCTTAGTTCCCTCTGGAAATAGAATCTGGGGGGATGTGGGAGAAAATAAAGGATAGTCATTCCAGAAGCCCATTTTGGCTGTGAGTCCAAACAGCATCTACAATCCAGCTTTATCAGTAAAAAAGCAGGCACTGGATTTTACCCTCTGCCTTGTTGCTGAGTCTAGTTCTGAAATGAATCCAAATCTTTAGAGGAGGATATTTACTTTGCGTATTCTCCTCTAAAGATTTGGATTCATTTGAGAACTAGAATCTTGTATTAAAGTATCAGCTATCACTTGGTACTTTGGCATACTCAGACCCCCAAAATATATAGCATGAGACCAAGATGCGGTCTGGTGACACACTTCATAGATTCAAGTGAAGACAGGATTTTCCACCCAAATTGTCCAACTTCCCTTACTGTCTAAGAGTTTCTCCCTGATGTTGACATTGTTCTCTCCCTCTGCTTCTCTTCTGCATCCTTTTTCCTGCCATGAATTTCATGTTTTTGAAGGAAGTATGTGTTGTAACTTAAAGACCCCTGGAGAAAAGCTTCCTATGTGTCACCATTCTGCCTGTCTCCTATACACCTGTGTGTTATTTGATGGCAGCATGGTGTGCAAGAAAGCTATAACTCTGGGCTTAGATAATTTGTTTTAAACTTGAGTTGACTACCTACAGGTTCTGGAGCCTTGAGAACCTTAATTAGCTACTGGAGACTCAGTTTCTTCATATGTAAAATAGAAGATGCTGATTAATGCCTGACTTGAGGAATTTCTGTATGAATTAAATGTGTATTTAATATGGTATGTGGCATAATTATGTATATCATCTTTAATAATAACTCCCTTTTGCTAACTACAGAGAGTAGGAATTATTTACATTTTATAATATGAAATAGCTGAGGCTCTGAGAGGTTAAGCAAAGCACAGATATGTAATTCCTATCCAGGCTGATCTTACTCCCATTACATTACACTCTCTGCCTCCTCAACAGGGACCTTTCATGGCATCTGCAATGATGGGGTGTTATTTGAAGTGGCTGCTGGTGCCATCCACAGTATCCTCACAGAACACAGCTATCAACCAAAAGAAGGTGACTGTTAAGGAATGACAGAATGCCTAGCTTGTTCTAGGCTCCTTCCAAGACAAATTTCAACGTCTGGTGATACACTTTCTAACAAGAAATTATACGGTTTCCTTTTTTTTGAGATATCAGTAGGCCCCATTAAAAATGGCTATTTAATGCCAAAGTCAAGAATCCCAGCTTGATTAGAAATGATTATCAAAACTAAAAAAAGCAATATAATAGTAAGAGAACGGAGATAGGCATGTGAGACACATTATTTATTTGTAGATGGAGATGGCATAGAATGTAAAGATAAAAGTATGGCTGATCAGGTTTCTGTTATAAACGAAAAACACAACAGATCTCCCAAGGTAGGTAGGTAACTTTGTCATTACACACCCAGCACACATCTTTCAATTGCCACCTCCACCCTAGACACACACACACACACACACACACACACACACACACAGAGGAAGAATTACTAGGGTTTCAGAGGTTTTGAGTTATGAGTAACTTTTTGGTGAGACAAGTCATTATTGGAAATTTTTTTTGTGTAAAGTTCAAAAAGTCACCCAAATCGTTCCCTCAAAGGCTTAAGCTGTCTTCCAAGAATTTATTTTACTTGTTTCACAGAAAGATGGGAAGTCAAGATAATAAAAAGAGGGAATGAAAACTGCTGAAGGAGACTATGAGCTAGAGAGAAGCACAAAAGGAGAAGAAATATTAACACTAGGGTAGAGAGTAGGTGCTACCTATCATGAGGGACAAGAAAACACTGTGGTCTGTGGTGGCTCCCAGCCAACGCCATGAAGTTTATTTGCTCTTTTAATGAGAAACTCTAGGGAAAGACATAATCATTTTTTTAATTGGAATTTGATTCGTTTTCAGCTGTGTAGGTGGGAAATAACCTTGGATGGCTGTGTTAGTCTTACGAGTCCCAGGAACATTCCTGTCTGAGTCCTGTATTGCAACCACCTGTTGGTAGTAAATCTGTGTGTGATTGATATCTGTGGGTGGATGGCAAGGACACCACACTCCTTTATCTAGGTAATTTTTCATACACTTTTGGTTCTAAGAAGGACCCTGGCAACAAGGACACGAATTCACTGTAGGAACCATACGTCTCATGCAAATAGTTACTTTTAGACAGGACTGCATTGAGTTTAGAAGCTTCTCTTACTGCAATTTAGACTTGTGTTATCTTGGTCAAAACCTTACTATCTCTGTGTCTCAGTTTACCTGCTTGTGAAAAGAAGACAGTGTACCCATAGAGTTTCCGCAAAGAGCAAATGTAATGATATGTTTAAAGGCTTAGCATAGTGTCTGGTACATAGTAAGTTGAGTCGGTAAGGATTCATTCAGGAAAGCAGAAGCTCTAACTGATATTTTAATAGGGGCAACTTAATGTAGAGAATTGGTTAAATAGGGGTTGGAGGACTCAACAGGCAGAGGGAAACATTGAGGTAACACAGGGATATTAACTGGGAAAATGAAGGAGGGTGGGATCAGAACCTAGAAGCTTGGGGGAAAAGCTCAGGACCCAGGCTTCTTGGGAGAGGGTACTATCCAGCTGGTACTAGTGTCTGAGAGAACACTATAAGGCTAATGCTGAGAGTGTGGGGGTTATGGCAGGCTGGGGGGTAAGGGGACAACTGAAACCTGGTAAAGAGCTTTACCTGGTGTGGAACAGAAAGGAACAGAATAAATACACACAACCTTTCCTAGAAAGGAGGGAAAGAGGACACAAAGGAGACACCTGTTTGTTGTAACTAGAAAAGAGGACAGACAGAGGGGAGGCAGGGCCTTGGGTGACTCATTACTTTGACCTCAAATTTATTGCTTGTCTACTTTTGCCTTGCAGCAGGTGTGCTGAGGGTTCTAAGGAGTCAAGACACTTTCTCATTCTCCAAGCGCTCAGAGAAGGCTAGAACAGTAGTCTCCCCTTATCCTGGTTTCACTTTCCTGGGCTTCAGTTACCCATGGCCAACCAGAGTTTGAAAATATTTAATGAAAAATTTCAGAAATAATCAACTTACAAGTTTTAAATTGCATGTTGTTCTGAGTAAAGTGATGAAAGTTTGCATCTTATTGCTTTGTCCTGTCCAAGACGTAAATTATCCCTTTGTCCAGCATATCCATGTGGTATATATGACATTTATCCTTTAGTCACTCAGTAGCTATCTCAGTTATCAGATCAACAGATCACAAAGAAGGAGAAGGGTAAGTAGAGTAAAATATATTTAGAAAGAGTAGGGGGCAGAGAGAGAGAGAAGGAGAGAGAAAGAGAGAAGAGAGAGGTCATATTTATACAACATTTATTGCAGCTGATTGTTATAATTGTTCTATTTTATCATTAGTTATGGCTGTTAAACTCTTACTGTACCTGAGTCATAAATTAACCTTCATGATAGGTATATATGTGTAGGAAAGCACATAGTGTATATGGGGTTTGGTATTGTTCATAAGTTCAGGCATTCGCTGGGGGTCTTGGAACATCTCCCCTGCAGATGAAGGGGATTGAAGTACAAAAATGCCTAAAATATGAGGCAAAATTCTAGAATCAGTCCTGCTCCCAGAAGTAGCAGCAGTATTTTCTTCTTTGCTGAATCAACCACAGTTTTTGTCCTTTTCAAATATTATGGGTTTTAGACTATGACAATAGTAAATGGGTTTTGTATGACTTAAGATAGAAAATAATTTAAAATTGTGGGCAAACCTAGTAAGGATGGAGAAAACACACATTTCTAGATTCAAAATGATGAGATACTACTCTATACAATTGGCAATTTATGATTAATCTAATCATCTACTCAGATAACCATCCAACCACCAATCCTTGCAAAAATCCATCCATCCATCCACCCACTCACCATCCTTTCATCCACCTACCTGCCCACCTATGCTTCCATCCATCCATCCATCCATCCATCTACTTTGCCCACCTGACCTTTATTCCTTCCCTCCCTTCCATCTATGCAGCTAACAAATCTCTAGAGGGCAATGTGCCTGCCTACAATATACCAGACCCAGGATGCAGTGCTGGGACTATTACAAAAGAGTACAATATAGTTCCCACCTGTAAGGAGCTCACAGTCTAGTGGAGAAGAGAGGTAGGTAAAAACTAAGTTATTATGAAATGGCAAATGGTTTTGTAGAGGCATGAGCAAGGTACTGAATTCTTGGTGCAATGGGTAGTATTACAAGCAAATCTAAAGCAACAGAAAAACAACTCCTAGGATGTTCAATGTAGCATCATGGTTAAAGCTTGGTCTCAGATCCTGGGTCTTGCATTACTGGCTCTGTCATCTTAGCAAATTCCTCAAATGTTTTGTGTCTTGTTTTTTTTCAAATTTAAAATGGGACTAATAGTATTTAGCTCATATGATTACTAGTAGGCTGAAATTAATCAACAAGTATAAAGCCCGTAGAGTCACATCTAGCACATAGAAAGCATTACAAATGTTGGCTAAATTAGTATCTGTGTGGCACCTGACAGTTTAAATTCATTGTTACATTTAGTCCTTAAAATCTCTCTCTGCCTCGGGGAAGTAGGCAGAGTAGTTATTGCTTTCCAGTCAGGGACAGTGAGGTCCACGGAGATTTTTTGAAGAAGTCACAGAACTTCAGAGTAGTGGAGCTGGAAATCCACCTCAGAGCTTCTTCTACAATGTTCTTTCTATTATGACTTGAAGTCTCATATATTGATTTGGAAAAGCAATTGTTGTTCCCCAAGTGTCATAGCTGCTGACTGGCTGCAGCTGGGCTGGCGGTAAACAGAGCCAAATGACACAGACTGCAGCACCACCAAGTCACTGCTGCTTTGTCCGCATCTGCCACTCAATACATGGTCCCTGGTGATGAAGAGACAGAAGGCGTGGGTCAGGAAGCTGCCAAACACCAAATATACATCTTAATTGGTGGCAGGCAGTCACCTTCATCCAAGTCCTGGATGGTAAAATGTCTCCCACAGGCATTCATACAATTAGGAAGTTAATGTCCTTTTAAAATAAAAACTAGCTTTGGAGTTTGAAGTCAACTCGAGCAAGATATTTTAAATTGATACCCTATTCAAAATGTGGACAAGTTTCCTTGATTGATTTGGTTTTTGGGTTGAGTCTTATGAAAATGCATCAGAACCGTGAGTGCTGCAATATGTGAAGCTGAGAGAGAAGCAGAAAAGTACGCAGGAGCCCAGTGCTTCCATGGAAAGCAGTCTCAGACCACAACCTACAACTGTCACAGAATTAATGGGGGCATGGTAGTTATGGAAAGAGATGTGGAAGACTTGGGGTGTCCTCATCATTTCAGTGCCTTTTTTGCCATATATTGAGCCCTGGGGCAGCAAAATGAAACCATCCTTGCTTTCTATTATAAAAGTCACTGGTCTAACTTGGGGAGAAACATAAATACAAAATTATAGTACAGTGTAATATGGGGATAATACAACTTTGTATAGGCAGCACAGAGAAAGAAATTATTGATTTTGCTTCTGGCATTTTGAGGTCTCAGTAAGTAGATGTTATCAAAGTAGGCTTTTAGAGCATAAGTAATAGTTCTTTTAGATAGACAACTTGAGGATGCACATTCTAAGCAGAGGCCATAGCATATCTAAACACCTGGAATTATTAACATGCTGCACTTAACCCAAAGTGTCTTCTTAAACAGTTATATCTGTTATCAACACTTGGTATTATCTTCTTAATTTCTGCCAAATGAGTGGGTATAAAAAGATATCTTATTTTGGTCTTAAATTATACTTCCTTAATTTCTAATGAGGTTCAGTATCTTACATGTTTTCGACAAATTATATTTTGCGTGCCATACCTGTTCATGACGTAGGCCTATTTTTCTGTTTTGGTTGTTTGTGTTTTTCTAATTGACTTATGCAAATGTTCATATATTCTGACTACTAATCTTTTTTAGGTTTTGTTTTACAAATACATTCTCTTACAAACTTATTTTCATATATTCTCATTCGTATATATAAATACACATATGTATATTACACATAGGCATAAAGATATATAAAATCGACATATACTATATAGATATATATCAATGGCTCATATATTCCTTTTATAGTATTTAAAATGCATCATGTTTGAGAAATAGCCTCCAACCTTCATCATCAAAATATGCTCTTTTAAATATTTTTAAATAGTTTTAAAGTTTTGCCTTCTATATTTGAATATGAAAACTATTTAGAATTAACATATGTGTGTACTGTGATATAGGCATGTACTATGTTTTATTTGCCAAGAGAGATAATGGTTCTCTCAGCAGCATTTATTACATGATCCATATTTTCCCATGTGATCTACAATACTAACTGACGTATATGACATTTCTTAGAAGTACATTATTACTATTATTATTTTAATTTCAGTAGGTTTTTAGGGAACAGGTGGTTGGTTACATGAATAAGTTCTTTAGTGGTGATTTCTGAGATTTCGGTGCACCCATCATTCAAGCAGCGTAGACTGTACCCAATGTGTAGTTTTTTATCTCTTACCCTCCTCCCATCCTTTCCCCCCCAAGTTCCCAAAGTCCATTGTATCATTCTTATGTCTTCATGTCCTCATAGCTTAGCTCCCACATATCAGTGAGAACATGCAATACTTGGTTTTCCATTCCCGAGTTACTTTACTTAGAATAATAGTCTCCAGTCTCATCCAGGTCACTGCAAATGCTGTTAATTCATTCCTTTTTATAGCTACATAGTATTCCATCATATATCTATACCATAGTTTCTTTATCCACTTATTGATTGATGGGCATTTGGGTTGGTTCTACAATTTTGCAATTGTGAATTGTGCTGCTATAAACATGCATGTGCATCTTTTTTGAATAATGACTTCTTTTCCTCTGGGTACATACCCAGTAGTGGGATTGCTGGATCAAATGGTAGTTCTACTTTTAGTTCTTTAAGGAATCTCCACACTGTTTTTCATAGTGGCTGTACTAGTTTACATTCCCACCAGCAGTGTAGAAGTGTTCCCTGTTCACTGCATCTCTGCCAACATCTGCTGTTTTTTGATGTTTTGATTATGGTCATTGTTGCAGGAGTAAGGTGGGATTACATTGTGGTTTTGATTTGCATTTCCCTGATATTAGTGATGTTGAGCATTTTTTCATAAGTTTATTGGCCATTTGTATATCTTCTTTTGAGAATTGTCTATTCATGTTCTTTGCTCACTTTTTGATGGGATTATTCTTTTTTTTCTTGCTGATTTGTTTGAGTTCTTTGTAGATTTTGGATATTAGTCTTTAGTCAGATGCAGAGTTTGCAAAGATTTTCTCCCATTCTGTGGGCTGTCTGTTTAATCTGCTGAGTATTTCTTTTGTTTTGCAGAAGATTTTTAGTTTAAGTCCCATCTATTTATCTTTGTTTTTCTTGCATTTGCTTTTGGGTTCTTGGTCGTGAAGTGTTTGCCTAGGCTAATGTCTAGAAGGGCTTCTCCAATGTTATCTTTCAGGTTTTTATGGTTTCCAGTCTTAGATTTAAATGCCTTTGATCCACCTTGAGTTAATTTTTGTATAAGGTGAGTGATGAGGATTTCATTCTTCTACATGTGGCTTGGCAATTATCCCAGCGCCATTTTTTGAAAAGGGTGTCCATTTGACACTTTATGTTTTTATTTGATTTGTCAAAGATTAGTTGGCTGTTAAGTATTTGGGTTTACTTCTGGGTTCTCTATTCTGTTCCATTGGTCTAGGTACATATTTTCACACTAGTAACATGCTGTTTTGGTGACTATGCCCCATAGCATAGTTTGAAGTCGGGTAATGTGATTCCTCTAGATTTGCTCTTTTGCTTAGTCTTGCTTTGGCTATGTGAGCTCTTTTTTGGTTCTATGCCAATTTTAGGATTGTTTTTTCTAGGTCTGCAAAGAATGATAATGGCATTTTGATGGGAGTTGTGTTGAATTTATAGATTACTTTTGGCAGTATGGTCATTTTCACAATATTGATTCTACCTGTCCATGAGCATGGGGTGTGTTTCCATTTGTTTGTGTCATTTATGATTTCTTTCAGCAGTGTTTTGTTGTTTTCCTTGTAGAGGTCTTTAACCTTCTTAGTTAGGTGTTCCTAAGGTTTTTTTTTTTTTCTTTGCAGCTGTTGTAAAATGGGTTGAGTTCTTGATTTGATTCTCAGCTTGGTTGGTATATAGCAATGCTACTAATTTGTGTACATTAATTTTGTATCCTAAAAGTTCACTAAATTCATTTATCAGATCTGGGAGACTTTTAGATGAGTCTTTAGGGATTTCCAGGTATACGATCATATCATCAGCAAACAGTAACAGCTTGATTTCCTGCTTACGGATTTGAATGACCTTTATTTCTTTTTCTTGTCTGACTGTTCTGGATAGGACATCCAGTACCATGTTGAATAGAAGTGATGAAAGTGGGGCTCCTTGTCTTCTTTCAGTTCTTAAGGGGAATGCTTTCAACTTTTCCCCACTCAGTATAATGTTGGCTGTATGTTTGTCATAGATGGCTTATATTACCTTGGGGTATGTCCCTTTTATTCCCATTTTGCTGAAGGTTTTAATAATAAAGCAATGCTGGATTTTGTCAAATGCTTTTCTGTGTTTATTGAGATTATCATGTCATTTTTGTTTTTAATTCTGTTTATGTGGTATATCACATTTATTGACATTAAATCTATTGTTTCTTTGTTGACTTTCTGTCTTGATTACCTGTCTCATGCTGTCAGTGGTGTATTGACGTCTCCCACTATTATTGTGTTGCAATCTATCTCATTTCTTAGGTCTAGTAGTAATTGTTTTATAAATTTTGGAGCTCCAGTGTTAGGTGCATATGTATTTAGAATTGTGATATTTTCCTATTGGACTAGTCCTTTTATCATTACATAATGTCCCTTTTTGTCTTTTTTTACTGTTGTTTCTTTAAAGCCTTTTTTGTTTGATATAAGAATCTCCTGCTCACTTTTGGTGTTCATTTACATGAAACATCTTTTTCCACCCCTTTACCTGCAGTTTATGTGAGTCCTTATGTGTTAGGTGAGTTTCTTAAAGGCAGCAGATACTTGGTTGGTGAATGCTTATCCATTCTGCCATTCTATATATTTTAAGTGGAACATTTAGACCATTTACATTCAGCATTAGTATTGAGATGTGAGGTACTATACTATTCATTGTGCTAGTCGTTGCCTGAATGCCTTTTTTTTTTTTCTATTGTGTTATTGTTTTATAGGCCTTCTGAGATTTATGCTTTAAGGAGGTTCTATTTTGGTGTACTTTGAGGTTTTGTTTCAAGACACTTAACTCCTTTTAGCAGTTCTTACAGTGCTGGCTTGGTAGTGGCAAATTCTCTCAGCGTTTGTTGGTCTGGAAACGACTGTATCTTTCCTTCATTTATAAAGTTTAGTTCTGATAGATACAAAACTCTCGGCTGATAATAGTTTTGTTTAAAGAGGCTAAAGATAGGACCCCAAACCCTTCTGGCTTGTAGGGTCTCTGTTGAGAAATCTGCTGTTATTCTGATAGGTTTTCCTTTATAAGTAACCTGATGCTTTTGTCTCACAGCTCTTAAGAGTCTTTCATTTGTCTTGACCTTAGATAACCTGATGACTATGTGCCTTGGCAATGATCTTTCTTGCAATGAATTTCTCAGGCGTTCTTTGAGTTTCTTGCATTTGGATGCCTAGATCTCTAGCAAGGCCAGGGAAGAGTTCCTTGATTATTCCCTCAAGTAAGTTTTCTAAACTTTTAGATTCCTCTTCTTCCTTGGAGAAGCCAATTATTTTTAGGTTTGGTCATTGAGCATAGTCCCAAACTTCTTGGAGGCTTCGTTTATTTTGTTTTCTATTCTTTTTTCTTTGTCTCTGTCAGATTGGGTTAATTCAAAAGCCTTGTACTCAAGTTTTGAAGTTCTTTTTTCTACTAGTTCAATTATATTGTAGAAACTTTCTAATGTAGTTTGCATTTCTGTAAGTGTGTCTTTCATTTCCCGACGTGGTAATTGTTCTTTATTTATGCTATCTATTACTCTGGAAATTTTTCATCCATATCCTACCTTATTTTAAAAATGTCTTTAAGTTGATTTTCACCTTTCTCTGGTGCCTCTTCGAGTAGTTTAATAATCAACCTTCTGAATTCCTTTCCTGGCAATTCAGAGATTTCCTGTTGGTTTGTATCCATTGCTGGTGAGCTAGTGTGATCTTTTGGGGGTGAGAGAACTTTGCTTTGCCATGTTACCAGAATTATTTTTTGGTGCCTTCTCATTTGGGTAGACTATGTCAGAGGAAAGATCTGGGGCTCAAGGACTGCTGTTCAGATTCATTTGTCCCACAAGGTGCTCTCTTGATGTGGTGCTTTTCCCTTTCCCCTAGAGATGCGTGCTTTTCTCTTTCCCCTTTCTTCCTGAAAGCCAGACTGCAGTGATTGCTATTGCTCTTTTGGGTCTAATCACTCAGTGAAGCTACCCAGCTCTGGGCTGGTGCTTGGGAGTGTCTGCAAAGAGTCTTGTGATGTGATGTGTCTTCAGGTTTCTCAGTCATGGCTACCAGCATGTGATCTGGCGGAAGTAGCAGAGGCATGAAGTGGACTCTGTAAGTGTCCTTGGTTGTAGTTTTGTTTAGTGCACTGGTTTTCTTGAATGCTGGTTGTGATAGCAGTGAAGTTGTCATGTGGACAGACTCAGGATCTCTGGTTAGCCAGGATGTTATAGGCCATAGAATTAGCTATTATTTTCTCCTTTGCTGAAGTGGGTTATTGTTTTATATAAATAGCTGTAATGGTTTAAGTTGGTTGGTCACAAGCCAGGAGGTGGCACACTAAACAAAACTACACCTCAGAGCACCACAAATGAGGGAACCTACTAAACTGTAGTTTCTTCATTGGTAAGATGATACCATTACTCATATGTAGAACTGTTGCGAGGACTAGATGATATATATGGAACACTCAGCACAGAGCTCAATGAGCATGAGGTCATGTTGTTTGTATGAGTAGTCAGGAAGTCGGGGTGTACACATTGAGTCCCTCAATTGTCCAGTGGTTCTGTGAGGGGATGGTGGTACTAGAATGGTAATGAAGATGGTTACTGTGCAAGAGCTATTCCGAATAATGGGAGAAAGAACCAAAACCTCACAATTCCCTTCTTCTTCTGGCTTTTGCATAGAAGGCAAAATTGGCTTAAAATGAGAATGAAGGGCACTGGTTTAGACTGTCCTTTTCCTGGTTACTACAAATGAGTGAGGCTAAACAGAATCTCTCAGATTCTTGGAACTGAAAGTCAAAAAGTATGGTGGGTTCTCTGAAGCTGGCTGCCTGTTTGGTAGGTCACCTTCTTGAAACATGGCACAATGTGTCTTGTTTTATGTAGAATTTGTTTGGTGTTCAAGTGATTTCTTTTAGAGTGTGCTGTCTGAAGTTATGGGAGGGAAAATTTCATTTTGTAGATACTTAGTTAAATGTAGGTTTAAAGCTATCACAAAAAGAGCTCTGGATGGGGAGAGCCAACTCTCTGGGGTTGATATTGATTCCCTTACCACCTAGCTGTGTGATTTTAGTTAAGATCTGGAGAAGGAGAGGTTTGGACTCAGCATTTGGTAATTTCCATTTAGTTCTCCAATCACCTGCAATACAAGATCCTCCCTAAGCAATTCTTGCATCTTGAAGATGTAGAATGAAAGGGGATTCAGTTGGCAGGAGGAAGATGTTATCCAACACATTAGAGGTAGCCACTCATGTATTATGTTAATTATTTACTGTTTTTCCTGTTTACTAACAGATTTGCTTGACAAACATTATCCTTTCTGCTAGGTGCTAAAAAATATGATAGTCACCAAGACAGACCCAACTCTAACTACATGGACATTATCATCTTGTTTTCACTGAGGTAGCCTAATAGGGACCTCCATTACACAATAGAGTATGCTTTGATACTTCACTAAATAGTGTAGACTCAGCTTGATTGCATTCATCTACTATTATATACTTTGAAATTTATTTTGCTCACATTTGTATGCCTAGGATCCAGCACAGTTCTAGCACATACAAGGTATACAATAAACATCTGAAAGAAACAGTCCCTGGTAATTTGAGAATGTGTAGACTGAATAATGTAATTTCTATTTTGGTACATTATGGAGGAAAGAGCATATATACAAATATATATACATAAATGGTAGGGAATTAACATGTCTTTAGCATTTACTATGTGACATCCATTATGTGGGTACTTTAAGTACATCTGTTAGTAGGATCCTTTTTAATTGCTTGGTTTTTTTTTAAGGTGAAAAAACTGAAATCCAGAAAGAATACGTAACTAGCCTATATCATTTAGCTAATATGTAGTAGAGAAATAATTTAAATCATGGCCTGTATGACTCTAAAATCTATAATCACCTTGTTCTATTTCTGTGTGTTTTTATGGTTGCAGGAATTACTATTGCAATCAGATGTAAAAGTCCTAACCAGTGCGATTATGTAACTGAAGGCTCCGTGGTAATTGGGAAGCCTCCAGATCCTGCCTGCCTAGAGTCAGACTTTCTCTAGCTTTGCTGTAACCGACCACAGAGATTCCAAAGGCTACAGAACAGAGTAGACCCCAAACTGAATATGGCATAAAATTACAAATTGGAGTTAAAATAAGTGCTGTTGTTGTTTTTAACCACAGTGATAATAAAAATTTATACTGACATGATGGTTTATAGATTTCAAAGCTCTTGTTTATGTGTCAACATGCCTGGGAAACAGGCATGACAGGGACCAGCAAGGGTTACATTACTCACTCAAGCTCTCCCTGCTGGTTAGAGGCCTGAGTCTGTTCTTTTTGCTCGTATGTAGAATAATGAGACACTCTCAGATTAGCTCAACCATGTGTATACCAACTCTAAGCTAATGCAGCAGACACATGGATTTATAGTGAGGCTTAAAATAGTAACAGTGTAATTTCATATCATCTCACAATTTATTTTCCCTGTTGGAAAGGAAAGATGCCCTTTCTTCTTTCTTTCTTTGTGCTTTGTAAGAAAACCTAGTTGTGGGTTGCAGTAACGGGTGGAGAAGAGGGTCCTTTCAGTTTGTTCAATTTTCAGACAATCACAAAGGAAGGAACATTTTAAAGTTATTTGGAAATGGTAATAAGTGAGACTGTGAGACAGGCAATTCTCAGGAGAACCAAGCAATTATGATACTTTAACATTCTTTGAAAAAATATCCCCACACAGGAGGATCTTTGTAGGTCTTCCAATCAACATCTCCCACCTAAAGTTGCAGCCAGCGAAGGTGCTGGAAGGCGCATCTTACTTTTCTTACCCGAGGGAGCTAAGACACAGTTTACCTGTGAGTTGGTCATTAGCCAAGAATTACACACTATTGCTTCTATGGGTTTCAGTGGTGGGGGTTACTTTTCTTTCTCCTTTCCTCCTCTGAGTTATGTTTTGGGCTCAGCACACTTCCTTTCCTCTGGAGGCAGGTGGCTTGGTTCAAAGAAGTACACAGTGGATTTAGGAAATGCAACGCTGGAAGTCTGATGCCAGCTCCATTATTTACTTGTGCACTCTTGGGAGAGTCACATACCATCGCCAGCCTCACTTCATCTGTGAAATGGAAATAAGGTCTGTCTCATCGGGTTGCTGAGTAAAGGAAATGTGATGCTCTATACGAAAGTGCTTTGCCCCCAGAATAGATCTTTACTGTCTTAATTATTGTGTCTTTCTCACATTTATGGCTCTTTTTTTTTTTTTTTAAATGGATTCTTCATTTCCAACAAAGTGCTCCTTCCTAAAACTCATTTCAACTTGCTCTTTGTCATTCTTTCTTGTAAGGCCTGGGCTGGTTTTGGGACAGTGTCCTTCTGAAGTTGCCTTTGAGTTGAGGAGCGATCCTCTCTCATCAGAGGCCCTGGGCTACTTGGTCCACTAGGATGCTGAGCTGAGCTGCTGGCACTTGCTGATCCTAAGGGAGGCCTCCTGTTGTGAACACAATTGCAGCATGATGGGAACTGACCCCCTAGTACTAATGAACTTATTGAGTAGGAAGCTCTGGGGCTCCCACTCCCTTTCCATGAACTTCCTTCTCCAGCAACTTCAGGCAAAGTAACATCCCTCCTCCAGATGTTTAGAAACTTCATACCTTGTGCCCACTGACCTTGATTAAACGTCAGCAACTCAAGTTACTCCCTCCTTTGACACCCCTGTGGTTCCCTATTTCTATGACGTTGACTCCAAACACCCTTGTTTCCTGGTCCTGAGCACATCATAGCAGTCTTCTTCCTGTGCCATGAATGTGACATGCACACTTCTGCCTCCATACTCTTGCCAATTTTCATCCTTTCTCAAGTGGCTGTCCTCATTTCATTCAGGGCTGCCCAATCTTCTAGCCTTTCTCAGGTTCTACTTCCCCCATGAAAGCCCCTTGATGCTACCCCACCTTTTCCTTCTGCCTTGAACTTCAACACCTCTGAGAAGTCTGTTGTACCACAGGGTTTAGCACCAAGTTATACACGGCTTGAGGTCATTTTTTGAAATGTCAGTTTGAGATCCTTAACTGAGTTGAGAGCTTTTAAACTCAACCATGTGAGAAATGGTTAATTGAACAATTACTATTCACTTTATTGGTTATCAAAGATAAATGTATGAGCCATGGCTGATATTCTTGAGTGGCTCATATCTAGTAGTAGAGACAGACCAGTAATCTAAAAACTAAAATGCACTGTTATAAGTGCTGTAAAATAGAAATATGTACAAAGACTTATGGGAGAAGTGGGAATGAGTATGGGGCTGGGAGTGACTATGGAGGAGGCATCTATTATTGAATACCTTCATGTTCCAATCCCCGAGCTAGGAATTGGTATGCATCATCTTATTTAATACTTAAAACCATCTTGTAAGAAGATGTGAAGCAGTGTCCCCATTTTCCAAATGAGATCAAGAAAGAAGTGATTTGCAAGCTTAGAGAGCTTGGTGGGGCCCACAGGTCTGCTGGTTGTAAAACCTATAGCGTTTGGATTTCCATCATCCTGCCTCTGAAGAGGGTCGATTGGTAATTGCTAGCAGGTGCTACTCAGCCATTGATCTCTCAGGTCCTTGCCTTCCTGTAGGAGATTTTGGTCCATTTGCTCCTTTTCTTTCACATGAACTTCAGGTTTGCTGGAGTTAGACAACAAGCAATAGTAAATAAAAAATCCTTTCTTTTTTTGTGCTGTAAAGAGATCTTTCATTATTAATTTGCTCTTAAAACATGAATTTGGAGGAATGAGTTTTAATTTTTTTACTATTATTTGCTTGGTACCCAGACACAATCATGAGAAGTCCAACACACATTAAGATAGTCCATCAAACCTGGTTTTGAAGCAATTTGTTCTCTTGGTGGCTTTGTTATAAAACCTCTTTGTTATTCAAGCAGACATATCTATCCCAACAAACAATAGATTCAAATATGATTTTGACAGTAAGGGAGGAAAGAAGGAACAAAGCAAAAAAAAAAAAGGAAGAAGAGTAGAAGGAAGAGTGGACTAAGAAGGTGGATCACTGAAAGGCATTCTGGGAGTGATAGTCTACCAGTAGCTCTGGGTCCCCTTCCCTTGGACACATTGAAGATTCTGTGTTCAGTCACCTCAGGTCAGAGGAGTGCCTCTCATTACAGGGCTCCTCTGTTGCTGTACTGCAGCGTTCAGTATTTTGTCTTCTCTTTTCGTCTGACACTTAAAGTGTCCAATGCCTTATTGACTTAATAATCCTGCTGGTGGGAATGAGGTATCTTTCACTCAGTTGATGGGTCTTTCCATCTAAAACATTTCCACCTTTCCAACTTAATTTTTCAAAGCACCTCCTCCCAACCCTACATCACTCTATATTCCAGTCAAACTGGGATTTGCTGCCCCTCAACACTCCCTTGGTTTCTGTCAATTCTTCCCTTTCCATTTTTACTTTGTTCTTCAAAACCCAATTCATCAAAGGCTTCCCTATGTCATCAATCAAAATCTATCTCTTCCCCTGTTATTAACATTTACAGGTGGAAGATACTCACACCAGATCCAAATCCAACTTCAGTCACTCACCAACTGTGTGATCTTGGGTAAGTTAAATAACTCATTTGAAACTCAGCTTCCTCTCTTATTGGATGAGGAACGTAAGTCTCCCCCTTGCCTTTGGGACTTGGTACATGTTATTTTCTCTGCCAAAAGCAATCTCCTCCTCTGATTTATTTGGCTGATTCATTCTTCAGGACTCAGCTCAGAAGTCACTTCTTCCTGGAAACCTTCTTTGATTTCCCAAATCAGATTAGATGTCCTGGCTATTCTCTCATACTTTCTCTGTCACTTCTTCCTGTTACATTGTAATTACGTGTTTGTGTCACTCTCAATACCATATCACCAGGCTTAGACCATAGATTACATGAAGAGTAAATATCACCAAAAGATGCTTTACTAATCACATGGGTAAAGCACCAGGCACATAGTAGCTGCTCAATAAGTCATTCCCTATCCTTTAGTATACATTGCACTGAAGTTAGTGTTATTTGTTTATACTTGTATATTTGTTATCTCCACTTGACTTTGTGTATTGGAAGACATAGACCCACTCAATTTTATGCATGTTAAGACTTAGATGCACAACGTGATTATCTTTGTGTCCCTCACAAGATCTAATGCATACAAAAGGACAAATGTTGGATTGAATAATGATGCACATAAATTAAAATTCTTTAAATTCAAGCCATCACATGAGGAAAACATTTTGCCAACCTTCACTGGTGTTATGATAGAGAATCCAGTTTACTTTAAATAAGTTTTCTCTTTTTGATAAAAGGTGCTCAGTAAATGGTTATGGAACACACAGATGATGAACATATTGGATTTTTCCTGTTTGTGCATGTACTGGATTCTAAATTGGTCAGATGAGGATGGAGTAATCCCCATTCTTCATCTGGCCTCTCATTGTGCCTCACACCTGGGCTGGTGCTCAGAAAAGCTTGCTGAATTGGACTGGGGAAGGAGCTATTGTGATTCTTCTTTTTCCTTGCTTTTTGGGATCTTCTTAGAGAACTGCCCAAAAGGTTGCTTTGCTATGCAGAGGCAGATAGTATGTGAGTATGTGAAAAGAGAGAAACAGAGAGGAGAGGTATGGATAAATTGTTAAAAGGAAAAAGTCATGTCAAGTCAGGGATGAAAAATCACTTTCTCTCATCTCTTTTTCTTGCTGCCTATTAAAGGGTTGTCCAGGAAAGATCAAGTAAGAGACTGAGGTTTCTTCCATCAGAGATGAGTGACCAAAATGTCAGCTGGGGATAGAAGATCAAGGCAACATGAAGGCGGCAGCGAGGGGGGCACAGGTGGGTGGTGGTGTCTTCCTCAATCTGCTCCCAGCCCTGCCAGGCAGGCCTTGGCTTGTCTAGAAGTTCCATCGCCAAGGGCTTCCTCCTCATTCTCTCAGCTCAGCTGAACTGCTGGGGCTGTTGAGAGACAGAAGTGTGAAGAGGGTAGGCATGAGGGCAGGTGCTGAGAGCAGGCGCTGCAGCAGTGATGCAAAATAATCATTTGTTTCGTATCTGGGTTTACAAGTATAATGAGGCTTTGTCTGTTGACTGTCTGTCTACCATCCATCAACCCTGTTCTGCTGGAGGCAACGCCCAGCTCCTGATGGGCCTCCAAAATATTGGTTTGTTCTCTTCTCCTGCCTAGTAGTGCTAGTAAATAAAGGAAATGGAGCTACAGATGGAAGTTGTTTGCTGCAGTATTATGTCTGGGGGCGGGCAAGGCTACGGCTGCAGTCCCTGCCAGGAAACACACCAGCTGGTGATGTTTTTACGTCTGCTCTCCCCAGCTCCAACTCCAATGGGGAGCAAGTGGGAGGATTGATGTGCTAAGCCTGCCTTTCTTTTCCCTCCAGCTTCCATTTTGGGTTTATGCACTCTTGGCATGAGGGCTGCCCAGCTGTAGGCCCTGCTTCTCACACATCCTGGCAGTGAAGCTGTGATGATTGCCCGTTTGAGATGAAGGAAATAGGTGGATGGCTTCCTGCACCTGCTCTGGCTTGTATTAGGGATTTCCCCCTCTCACCCATTATGCTGAGATGACTTTTTACAAATGGACTATTTCTAGCTGATTTTAGTGATATAGTTGGATTGAATTCTCTGCTGAGAAGGAAAGCCTCATGGATACCATTAGTGCTGCATCTTGAGAGGAGACAGCCTGGATCCCATGTTCAAAGCTGGCCACCCATCACCTCTCTCACACTGGGTTCCTCAACGCTAAAGGCAGTGCAAAGTATTTGGACCACATGATTCTGGATTCATTGACTTTTCAGACTTACTTATTTAACCTTCGTTATACTCTCAGTGTCTTCATTTGTGAAATGGAGAATGAATGAATAAATGGATAGATAAATACATGTATGTATGTATCTAGTGTCTATCATGTATGTATGTATGTATGTATGTATGTATGTATGTATGTATCTATCTATCTATCTATCTATCTGTCATTCATCTGTTTCTCTCTCTCTATTTCTGAGTTTTAATTCTAATTCCTACATGCTCTTTTGGCTCTACAAGTTGTGCTGATTTGTGTAGAAATCTCATGGGTTTTCAAAATCCTATTTTACAGTGAGATGTTTATAACTTGGGATTACCAGTACTTCACTTTCTCAAATCATTTACATTTGCTTGTGTGTGTGAATATTTGCATGTGTTCATGTGATGGTCTTTAGTACCCTATCTTGAGAGTTATATGGCATCATGAAGGCATTCTAAGGTCAAAATGTCAGGTTAGATCTTAGCACTGCTACTCACTAGTGATTTCACCTTGGGCAAGTGGCTTAATGTCTCTGCATTTCGATGTTTTCTTTTATAAAATGTAGATAATAATGATAATGCCTCTTAGTGTTGTATGGTTGAATGAGTTTATATAATTACTTAGACAATGCCTGGCATATGGTATGCTATATAAAGGTTTGCTGTTATTCTGGGGCATGGTCAAGGTACATGGTATTAGAGTTTCTTACTCTCAGCAAGTTGTTTACTGGTATATAAACATCTTTATCTTCGGCACAAGACTACAATTTTGCATTCAGAAAGTATTCCATGTAAAGGCTCTCTCACTCCTTAATTTTCTTTCTGTCCTTCATCTTTCCTTGTCTTCCTCCAGAAGCTCCTCCTTAAGTATCCCTCCTACTTATGTCCTACCACCCTCTGACATAAAAACACAATTCCTGCTCATGTCCCTTCTTTGTCATATAGATATATGCATACACACCCACTTATATGTGTATGTAGTATAAGAAATAATTCCGATGTCATTAGGAACTGAGGCTTTTACTCATTAGAGAGGAAAGATATAAGTAAAATAAACTCCTGATATATTTTCTTTCAGTAACAAAAAATAAGTTAGTTGTGCCCACTGAAAAAGTCTAGACAGAATGATCAACCCAGTAACAAGGAGGACTCTTAACATCCAAATTGTGGTCTCCAAATGTAATTTCTTACTAAGGAGCTTGGGTTTCTTTGAGAAATGGATGATTATAAGTGTGGGACAAAAACCACATAAGATGAGTTATGTGTCTCATTGCATCTCATTAGAGCATCTCATTGCATCAGAAAGCAAGGAAGCTATCAAAGGCCCTTGGAGGCATGTAAAATTAACTTAGGAACAATATGAAATTGCTTCCAAAGGCTAAATATGGGAAGTTTAGCATCAAAAGAAATAATATGTGCAATATATTGAAATACATCAAATATGTTAAAAACCCTTGAGTCCGTAATGATATTTTAAACAAACAGCAAGGTCACTGGTTACTTTTGGATGTTTCAAGAGACCCTATTAATTATTGTTATTATCATTAATTTTATTTTTCCATAAGTTATTAGAGTACAGGTGGTATTTGGTTCTTTGATGGTGATTTTTGAGATTTTGTTGCACCCATCACCCGAGCAGTATACAGTGCACCATATTTTTAGTCTTTTATCCATTGCCCCCTTTCCACTCTTCCCCACAAGTCCCCAAAGTCCATTGTATCATTCTTATGCCTTTGCATCCACATAGCTTAGCTCCCACATATCATTGAGAACACATGATGTTTTCAATTCCTGAGTTACTTCACTTAGAATAATAGTCTCCAATCTCATCCACATCACTGCAGATGTTAATTCATTCATTTTTATGGCTGCTTAGTATTCCAGTATATGCATGTGTCTATCTAGTATCTCTCTGTCTATGCAGATAGTTTCTTTATCCACTAGTTGATTGATGGACATTTGGGTTGGTTCCATGATTTTGCAATTGTGAATTGTGCTGCTATAAACTTGCGTGTGCAAGTATCTTTTTCAAATAATGACTTATTTTCCTCTGGGAAATGGGATTGCTGGGTCAAATAGTAGTTTTACTTTTAGTTCTTTAAGGAATCTCCACACTGTTTTCCACAGTGGCTGAACTAGTTTACATTCCCACCAGTAGTGTAGAAGTGTTCCCTGTTCACTCTATCCTGGCCAACATCTACTTTTTTTTTTTTTTTTGATTTATTGATTATGGCCATTGTTGTAGGAGTAAGGTGGGTTTACATTGTGGTTTTGATTTGCATTTCCCTGATCATTAGTGATGTCGAGCATTTTTTCCTAAGTTTATTGGCCATTTGTACATCTTCTTTTGAGAATTGTTTATTCATGTCCTTAGGCTGCTTTTAATGGGATTTTTTTTTTCTTACTAATTTGTTTGAGTTTGTTGTAGATTCTGGATATTAGTCCTTTGCCAGATGTATAGATTGTGAAGATTTTCTCCCACTCTGTGGGTTGTCTATTTACTCTGCTGACTATTCCTTTTGCTATGAAAAAGCTATTTTGTTTAATTAGGTCCCAGCTATTTTATCTTTGTTTTTATTGCGTTTACTTTTGGGTTCTTGGTCATGAAATCCTTGCCTAAGCCAATGTCTAGAAGGGTTTTTCCAATGTTATCTTCTAGAATTTTTATAGTTTCAGGACTTAGGTTTAATTCTTTAATCCATCTTGAGTTGATTTCTGTATAAGATGAGAGATGAGGATCCAATTTCATTCTCTTACACATAGCTAGCCAATTATCCCAGCACCATTTGTTGAAAAGGTTTCCCACTTTTTGTTTTTGTTTGCTTTGTTGAAAATCAATTGGCTCTAAGTATTTGGGTTTATTTCTGGGTTCTCTATTATGTTCCATTGGTTTATGTGCCTATTTTTATACCAGTACCATACTGTTTTGGTGACTATGCCCTTATGGTATAGTTTGCAATCAGGTAGTATCATGCCTCCGTATTTGTTCATTTTGCTTAGTCTTTCTTTGACTATGCGGGCTTTTTTGGTCCCATAAGAATTTTAGAATTTTTTTTTCTAACTCTGTGAAGAATGATGGTGGTATGCTGCTGGGAGTTGCATTGAATTTGTAGATTGCTTTTGGCAGTATGGTCATTTTCACAACATTGATTCTACCCATCCATGAGCATGGGATGCATTTCCATTTGTTTGTGTCACTTGTGATTTCTTTCAACAGTGTTTTGTAGTTTTCCTTGTAGAGGTCTTTCATCTCGTTGGTTAGATGTATTACTATGTGCTTTATTTTTATTTTTTTGCAGCTATTATAAAAGAGGTTGAGTTCTTGATTTGATTCTCTGCTTGGTTGTTGTTGGTGTATAGAAGAGCTACTGATTTGTGTATATTGATCTTGTATCCAGAAACTTTGCTGAATTCTTTTATCAGTTCCAGGAGCTTTCTGGAGGAGTCCTTAGGGTTTTCAAAGTAAATGATCATATCATCAGCAAACAGGGACAGTTTCACTTACTCTTTACTGATTTGGATGCCCTTTATTTCTTTCTCTTGTCTGATTGCTCTGGCTAGAACTTCCAGTACTATGTTGAAGAGGGGTGGTGAGAGTGGGCATCCTTGTCTTGTTCCAGTTCTCAGAGGGAATGTTTCAACTTTTTCCAATTCAGTATTATGTTGGCTGTGGAGCTGTCATAGATGGCTTTTATTATCTTGCAGTATGTCCCTTGTATGCTGATTTTGCTGAGAGTTTTAATCATAAAGGAATGCTGGATTTTGTTGAATGTTTTATCTGCATCTATTGAGATGATCATGTGATTTTTTAAAAAATTATTATACTTTAAGTTCTAGGGTACATGTGCATAACGTGCAGGTTTGTTACATATGTATACTTGTGCCATGTTGGCGTGCTGCACCCATCAATTCATCAGCACCCATCAACTCGTCATTTACATCAGGTATAACTCCCAATGCAATCCTTCCCCCCTCCCCACTCCCCATGATGGGCCCCGGTGTATGATGTTCCCCTTCCCGAATCCAAGTGATCTCATTGTTCAGTTCCCACCTATGAGTGAGAACATGCGGTGTTTGGTTTTCTGTTCTTGTGATAGTTTGCTGAGAATGATGGTTTCCAGCTACATCCATGTCGCTACAAAAGACACAAACTCATCCTTTTTTATGGCTGCATAGTATTCCATGGTGTATATGTGCCACATTTTTTTAATCCAGTCTGTCACTGATGGACATTTGGGTTGATTCCAAGTCTTTGCTATTGTGAATAGTGCCACAATAAACATACATGTGCATGTGTCTTTATAGTAGCATGATTTATAATCCTTTGGGTATATACCCAGTAATGGGATGGCAATCATGTGATTTTTATTGTTAATTCTGTTTATGTGGTGTATTACATTTATTGACTTGTGTATTTTAAACCATCCCTACATCCCTGGTATGAAACCCACTTGATCATGGTAGATTATCTTTTTGATATGTTGTTGGATTTGGTTAGCTAGTATTTTGTTAAGGATCTTAGCATCTATGTTCATCAAGGATATTGGTCTGTAGTTTTCTTTTTCTGGTGGTGTCCTTTCCTTGTTGAGGTATTAGGGTGATGCTGGCTTCATAGAATGAGTTAGTGGGGGTTCTTTCTTTCTCTAACTTGTGGAATAGTGTCAAAAGGATTGGTACCAATTCTTTTGAATGTCTGGTAGAATTCTACTGTGAATCTGTCTGGTCCTGGACTTTTTTGTTGTTGGTAATTTTTAAATTATCATTTCAATCTTGCTGCTCATTATTGGTCTGTTCAGGGTATCTGATTCTTCCTGATTTAAACTAGGAGGGTTGTATTTTTCCAGGAATTTATCCATTTCTTCTAGGTTTTCTAGTTTATGTGCATGAAGGGGTTCATAGTAGCCTTGAATAATGTTTTGTATTTCAGTAGTGTCAGTTGTAATATCTCCTGTTTCATTTCTTAGTGAGGTTATTTGGATTTTCTCTCTTCTTTTCTTGATTAATCTTGCTAATGGTCTATCAATTTTATTTATCTTTTCAAAGAACCAGCTTTTATTTCATTTATCTTCTGTAATTTTTTTTGTTTGTTTCAATTTCATTTAGTTCTGCTCTGATCTTGGTTATTTCCTCTCCTCTGCTGGGTTTGGGTTTGGTTTGTTCTTGTTTCTCTAGTTCCTTGAAGTGTGACCTTTGATTGTCTGTTTGTGCTCTTTCAGACTTTTTGATGTAGGTGTTTAGGGCTATAAACTTTCCTCTTAGCACCACTTTTGCTATATCCCAGAAGTTTTGATAGGTTGTGTCATTATTGTCATTCATCTTGAAGAATTTTAAAATTTCCATCTTGATTTAGTTTTTGATCCAATGCTCATTCAAGAGCAGGTTATTTAATTTCCATGTATATGCATGGCTTTGAAGGTTCCTTTTGGAGTTGATTTCCAGTTTTATTCCACTGTGGTCTGAGAGAATGCTTGATATAATTTCAATTTTCTTAAATTTATTGAGGCTCGTTTTATGGCCTACCATATGGTCTATCTTGGAGAAAGTTTCATGTGCTGTTGGATAGAATGTGTATTCTGTGGTTGTTGGATGAAATGTTCTGTACATATCTGTTAAGTCAATTTATTCCAAGGTATAGTTTAAATCCATCGTTTATTTGTTGACTTCCTCTCTTGATGACCTGTCTAGTGCTGTCAGTGGAGTATTGAAGTCCTCCACTATTATTGTGTTGCTGTCTATTTCATTTCTTAGGTCTATTAGTAATTGTTTTATAAATTTAGGAGCTTCAATGTTAGGTGCACATATGTTTAGGATTGTGATATTTTCCTGTTGGACAGGGACTTTTACCATGATCTAATGTCTCTGTCTCTTTTAACCACTGTTGCTTTTCTTTTTGAGACAGAGTCTCACTTGGCTCATGGCAACCTCACCTCCTGGGTTCACGCCATTCTCCCGCCTCAGCCTCCTGAGTAGCTGGGACTACAGGCGCCTGCCACCAGGCCCAGCTAATTTTGTTTTTGTATTTTTAATAGAGATGGGGTTTCACCATGTTAGCCAGGATGACCTCGATCTCCTGACCTCGTGATCCACCCACCTCAGCCTCCTGAAGTGCTGGAATTACAGGCATGAGCCACCGTGCTCAGCCAACCACTGTTGCTTTAAAGTTTGTTTTGTCTGATATAAGATTAGTTACTCCTGCTTGCTTTTGGTGTCCATTTGCATGCTTGCTCACTTTTGGTGTCCATTTGCATGAAATGCCTTTTCCCACCCCTTTACATTAAGTTTATGTGAGTCTTTATGTGTTAGGTAAGTCCCCTGAAGGCAGCAGATAATTGATTGGTGAGTTCTTATCCATACTGCAGTTCTGCAGTATCTTTTAAGTGGAGCATTTAGGCCATTTACATTCAATGTTAGTATTGAAATATGAGGTACCATTGCATTCATTGTGCTCTTTGTTGACTGTGTACTTTGGTTTTTTGTTTTTGTTTTTTGCTTTTGCTTATTAGTTTGTATTTTTGTTTTATAGGCCTTGTGTGAGTTATGCTTTAAAGAGGTTCTGTTTCTTTAAAGAATTCTGTTTCCAGGATTCATTTCAAGATTTGGAGCTCCTTTTAGCAGTTCTTGTAGTCGTGGCTTGGTAATGGCAAATTCTCTGAGCATTTGTTTGTCTGAAAATGATTGTATCTTTCCTTCATATATGATGCTTAGTTTTGCTGGATACAAAATTCTTGGCTGATAATTGTTTTGTTTGAGGAACCTAAAGATAGGACCCCAATCCCTTCTAGCTTGTAGGGTTTCTGCTGAGAAATCTTCTGTTAATCTGATAGGTTTTCCTTTACAGGTTACCAGGTGCTTCTGTCTCACATCTCTTAAGATTCTTTCCTTCATCTTAACTTTGGATAACCTGATGACAATGTGCCTTGGAGAAGATCTTTTTGTGATGAATTTCTCAGTTGTTCTTTGTGCTTCTTGTATTTGGATGTCTAGGTCTGTATCTAGGTTGGGGAAGTTTTCCTCAATTATTCCCCCAAATATGTTTTCCAAGCTTTTAGAATTGTCTTCTTCTTCAGTAACACCAATTATTCTTAGGTTTGGTAGTTTAACATAATCCTAGACTTCTTGGAGGCTTTGTTCATATTTTCTTATTCTTTTTTCTTTGTCTTTGTTGGATTGGGTTAATTCAAAGACCTCATCTTTGAGCTCTGAATTTCTTTCTTCTACTTGTTCAGTTCTATTGCTGGGACTTTCCAGAGCATTTCACATTTCTAAAAGTGTGTCCAAAGTTTCCTGAATTTTTAATTTTTATTTATTTTATTTTTATTTTTCTGAGACAGAGTCTCGCTCTGTCACCCAGGCAGGAGCACAGTGGTGTGATCTCAGCTCACTGCAAGCTCCGCCTCCTTGGTTGACACCATTCTTCTGCCTCAGCCTTCTGAGTCACTGGGACTATAGGCACCCACCACCATGCCCGGCTAATTTTTTTTTTTGTATTTTTAGTAGACATGGGGTTTCACCATGTTAACCAGGATAGTCTCGATCTCCTGACCTTGTGATCTGCCTGCCTCGGTCTCCCAAAGTGCTGGGACTACAGGTGTGAGCCACCATGCCCACCCTTTTTAATTTTTTTTAAGCTATCTATTTCATTGACTATTTCTCCCTTCAATTTTTGTATCGTTTTTTGGATTTCCTTGCATTGGGCTTTGCCTTTCTCTGGTCCCTCCATGATTAGCTTAATAACTAACCTCCTGAATTCTTTTCTAGGTAAATCAGGGATTTCTTCTTGGTTTAGATCCATTGCTGGTGAAGTAGTGTGACTTTTTGGGGTGTTGAAAGGCCTTGTTATGTTATTTTACCAGGGTTGGTAATGTAACAGTTGGTACAGTGTTCAATGAATTACATAAGATATTTAACACTGTATTAGAAAATAGGCTTTGTGTTGTTGATGATTTTGCTCAACTGTAGCCTAATGTAAGTGTTCTAAGCACTTTTAAAGTAGACTAGGCTTAGCTATGATGTCTCTAGTTTAGGTGTATTAAATGCAGTTTTGACTTAGGATATTTTCAACCTGCAACTGGTTTATGACATAACCCCATAATAAGCTGGGGAGCATCTGTATAACCATTAGGTGGAATGTTAATGGGGGACATCATGAAAGATACAACTGACAACACTGATTAATCTTAACATCATGCAAATAGAAGCAATCAGACATTAGGTGCCTCCTGGTAGAACCTCACTTTATCATAAAAGTTGACAGAAATTGAACTTCAATGTGATCAAACCTCTAAATCTACCTAACAGCTTCTATGAAATACAGGAGATAAAGGAACATACTAAACAAAACCTCAGACACGCATTTGGAAAAATCTAGACTATGAGAAACTCTGTTGAAATAATTACAGATTATTCCAACAAATAACTTGTATGGGAAAACAAAAGAGATTGAAAAAGCCTAAAGATAAAGAAAAAAAAATAAAAGACAGATTAACCACTGTAATAAGGAAGAGGAGGAGCTTTGAACAGATTGAATACTTGATAATACATTAGGGTTAGTGAATTGGTCTGTTCTCACACTGCTAATAAAGACATAGCCAAGACTGGGCAATTTATAAGGAAAGAGATTTCATTGACTCACAGTTCCAAGTGGCTGGGGAGGCCTCCAAATCATGGCTGAAGGTGAATGAGGAGCAAAGTTATGTCTTACATGGCAGCAGTCAAAAGAGTTTGTGCAGAGGAACTCTCCTTTATAAAACCATCAGATTTTGTGAAACTTATTCACTATCATGAGAGCAGCATGGGAAAAACCTGTCCCCATGATTCAATTACTTCCCACTGGGTCCCTCCCATAACATGTGGAAATTACAGGTGAGATTTGAGTGGGGAACGCAACCAAATGATATTCTTTTGCCCCAGGCCCTCCCAAATCTCATGTCTTCATATTTCAAAACCAATCATGCCTTTCCAACAGTCCCCCAAAGACTTAACTCATTTCAGCAGTAACTCAAAGTCCACAGTCCAAAGTCTCATCTGAGACTAGGCAAGGCAAGTAAGTATCTTCTGCCTATGAGCCTGTAAAATCAAAAGCAAGTATTAGTTACTCCCCAGAAACAATGGGGGTAAGGCACTGGGTAATCCATTCCAAATGGGAGAAATTGGCCAAAGCAAGGGGCTACAGGCCCTATGCAAGTCTGAAATCCAATAGGTCAGTCATTAAGCCTTCAAGTTTCAAAGTGATCTCCTTTGACTCCACGTCTCACATGCAAGTCACATTGGTGCAAGAGGCGGGCTCCCACAGCCTTGGCTAGCTCTGTCCCTGTGGCTTTGCAGGGTATAGCCTCCCTTCCTGGCTGCTTTCATGGGCTGGCATTGAGTATCTCTGGGTTTTCCAGGTATACCGTGCAAGCTGTTGGTGAATCTACTATTCTGGGGTCTGGAGGATAGTGGCCCTCTTCTCACAGCTCTGCTAGGCACTTCCCCAGTGGGGACTCTGTGTAGGGGCTCCACCCCACATTTCCTTTCCTCACTGCCCTGGTAGAGGCTCTCTATGAGATCCCTGCCCTTGCAGCAAACTTCTGCCTGGACATCCAGGCATTTCCATACATCCTCTAAAATCTAGGTGGAGGGTCCCAAACCTCCATTCTTGACTCCTGTGTATCCACAAACCTAACACCACGTGTAACCCACTAAGGCTTGGGACTTGTACCTGCTGAAGCCATGGACTGAACTATACTTGGCCCCTTTTAGCCACAACTGGAGCTGAAACGGCTGGGATGCAGGGCACTATGTTTGGAGGCTGCATAAAGCAGGAAAGCCCTAGTCTGGCCCATAAAACCATTTTACTTTCCTAGGCCTCCAGGCCTCTGATGGGAGGGGCTGCCATGAAGCTCTCTGACGTGCCCTGGGGACATTTTCCCTATTGTCTTGCTGATTAGCATTTGGCTCCTCTTATGCAAATTTATGCAGCCTGCTTGAATTTCTTCTCAGATAATGGGTGTTTTCTTTCCTATTGCATCATCAGGCTGCAAATTTTTCAAACTTTTATGCTCTGTCACCTCTTGAATGCTTTGCCATTTAGAAATTTCTTCCACCAGATACCCCAAATCATCTCTCTCAAGTTCAAAGTTCCACAGTTCTCTATGGCAGGGGCAAAATGCTGCTAGTCTCTTTGCATAGCAAGAGTGAACTTTATTCTAGTTCCCAACAAATTCCTTATCTCCATCTGAAATCAGCTCAGCCTGAATTTTATTATCAAAATCACTATCGGTAGTTTGGTCAAATTCATTCAACAAGTTTCTAGAAAGTTTCAAACTTTCCCACATCTTCTTGTCTTCTGAGCCCTCCAAGTCTCTAAGAAGCTCCAAATTTTCCCACATTTTACTATTTTCTTCTAAGTCTTCCAAACTGTTCCAACCTCTGACTGTTACCCAGTTCCAAAGTCACTTCCACATTTTGAGGTATCTTTACAGCAGCATCCCACTCTCGGTACCAATTTACTGTATTAGTATGTTCTCTGGCTGCTAATAATGGCATACTCAAGACTGGGTAATTTAGAAAAGAAAGAGGTTTAACTGGCTCACAGTTCCCCATGGCTGGGGAGGCCTCACAATCATGGCTGAAGTTGCATGAGGAGCAAAGTCACGTCTTACATGGCAGCAAACAAGACAGTATGTGCAGGGGAACTCCATTTTCTCAAACCATCAGATCTCACGAAGCTTATTCATTATCATGAGAACAGCATGGGAAAAACTCACCCTTATGATTCAATAACCTCTCCCTGGGTCCTTCCCACGACAAGTAGGAATTATGGGAGCTACAATTCAAGATGAGATTTCAGTGGAGACACAACCAAACCATGTCAGTTAGTATTTTTTTGTTTTTTGACATAATGATATTATGAATACACTTTTAAAAAGTGTGTATCTTTGAGAGAGAAATACTGAAATAATAAATGAAATAATATATCTAGAATGTGTCTCAAAGTAATCTGGAATGGAGAAATGGGGGCATATGAATGAAACAAGAGTCATCATGAATTAATAATTGTTCAAAGTTGAAAATGGATACATAGGATTTTATTATATTATTCCCTCTGCTCTTATATATGTCTGTAATTTCCCTAATAAAAATTTTAAAACCAAACAGAAGAACAGTAGTGGCCATACTGTCTTTCCATGGAATTTCTCCACATCCTGCTTTCCAAGCTTCTCCTTGAACCCTCTTGCTCCTGAGTGCCAATCTTGCCTCCATTTGCTAGTCATGTCCTCTTCCTCCAAGTTCTCCTGCTGTCTGGTTTTATTTTCTGTTTTGCCCTTGAATGCTGTCCCTGTTTTCTTTTTTTTTTTTTCTCCCCAAGAGTCCAGCTTCCAGCTTTATTCCAGGTCTTGCCCTGCCCTCAAATACACTAACACAAATATCAACCCCATGCTTTCAGAGCCTATGTTCTTTGCCCCAGATGCTCACTCAACTGGGTTTGAAAATTGTTCATTTTCTTTCCTTTCCTTCCATGTAGCCAGTAGAATATGTCTTGGAGGTATGACTTATTTGGGAAGGCAAATAATTTTAAGAAAAGTACAGAATATAAGGTACTAGGGAAGGCACATATGGTGGGGTAAATTTAAAGTCCCCATCCTACCCCATTCCCATGTCTCTGCCATGCCTTCTATCAAAAGTGAAATACAAAAATTGGAAAAGAGGCATTGTGGCATGGTGCCATCTTTTCCAGAGGGGTTGGCAAGAACTATCCTCAGTTAATATGGGAGGTTTTAAAAAGAGTATCAGCCCAGGGAAAGATGAATAAATTATTTGCATGATAGGGTGACTGTATTAGTCCATTTTCATGCTGCTGATAAAGATATACCCAAGACTGGGAAGAAAATGAGGTTTAATTGAACTTACAGTTCCACAGGGCTGGGGAGGCCTCAGAATCATGGCAGGCAGTGAAAGGTACTTCTTACATGCAAGGGAAAATGAGGAAGAAGCAAGGGCAGAAACCCCTGATAACCCCGTCAGGTCTCATAAGACTTAGTCACTATCACGAGAATGGCACGGGAAAGACTGGCCGTCATGATTCAGTTACCTCACCCTGGGCCCCTCCCACAACATGTGGGAATTCTGGGAGATAAAATTCAAGTTGAGATTTGGTGGGGGTGCACAACCAAACCATACCATTTTGTCCCTTGCCACCCACAAATCTCATGTCCTCACATATCAAAACCAATCATGCCTTCCCAACAGTTCCCCATAGTCTTAATTCATTTCAGCATTAACTCAAAAGTCTACAGTCCAAAGTCTTATCTGAGACAAGGCAAGTGCCTTCTGCCTAGGAGCCTGTAAAATCAAAAGCAAGTTAGTTACTTCCTAGATACAATGGGGGTACAGGTATTGGGTAGATACAGCCATTCCAAATGGGAGAAATTGGCCAAAACAAAGGGGTTACAGGGCCCATGCAAGTCCAAAATCCAGCAGGGCAGTTGAATTTTAAAGCTCCAAAATGATCTCCTTTGACTCCAGTTCCCACATTTAGGTCTTACTGATGTAAGAGGTGGGTTCCCATGGTCTTGGGCACCTCTGCCTCTGTGGCTTTGCAGAGTACAAAGCCTCCTTCCTGGCTGCTTTCAGAGACTGGTGTTGCATGTCTGCGGCTTTTCCAGGTGCATGGTGCAAGTTGTCGGTGGATCTACCATTCTGAGGTCTGTAGAACAGTGGCTTCCTTTTCACAGCTCCAGTAGTTGGTACCACAGTAAGGACTCTGTTTGGGGGCTCCAACCCGACATTTTCCATCTGCACTGCCCTAGCAAAGGTTCTCCATGAGGGCCCCATCCCTGCAGTAAACTTTTGCTTGGGCATCCAGGCATTTCCATACATCTTCTGAAATCTAGGCAGAAGTTCCCAAACCTCAGTTTTTTACTTTGGTACATCTGCATGCTCAACACCACATGGAAGCTGCCAAGGCTTGGGGCTTCCCTCCTCTAAAGTCACAGCTGGAGCTGTACCTTGGCCCCTTTCAGCTACAGCTGAAGTGGCTGGGACACAGGGCACCAAGTCCCTAGGCTGCACATAGCATGTGCAGGACCCTGGGACCATCCCACACAATCACTTTTCCTTCCTGGGCTTCTGGGCCTGTGATGGGAGGGTCTGCCATGGAGGTCTCTGACATGGCCTGGAGACATTTTCCTCATGGTCTTGGGGACTAACCTTAGACTCTTTGCTACTTATGCAAATTTCTGCAGCTGGCTTGAATTTTTCCTAAAAAAATGGGTTTTTCTTTTCTACTGCATCATCAGGCTGAAATTTTTCTGAACTTTTATTCTCTGTTTCCCTTTTAAAATGGAATGCCTTTAACAGCACCCAAGTCACCTTTTGAATGCTTTGCTGCTTAGAAATTTTTTCTGCCAGATACCCTAAATCATCTCTCTCAAGTTCAAAGTTCCACAAATCTCTAAAGAAGGGTCAAAATGCTGCCAGTCTCTTTGCTACAACATAACAAGAGTCACTTTTGCTCCAGTTCCCAACAAGCGCCTCATCTCCATCTGAGACCACCTCAGCCTGGACCTTGTTGTTCATATCACTATCAGCATTTTGGGCAAAGTGATTCAACAAGTCTCTAGGAGGTTCCAAAGTTTTCCACATTTTCCTGTCTTCTTCTGAGCCCCCCAGACTCTTCCAACCTCTGCCTGTTACCCAGTTCCAAAGTAGCTTCCACATCTTCAGGTATCTTTTCAGCAATGGCCCACTCTACTGGTACCAATTTACTGTATTAGTCCATTTTCATGCTGCTGATAAAGACATATCCAAGACTGGGAAGAAAAAGAGGTTTAATTGGACTTACAGTTTCACATGACTGGGGAGGCCTCAGAATCATGATGGGAGGCAAAAGGCACTTCTTACATGGTGGCAGCAAGAGAAAATTAGGAAGAAGCAAAAGCAGAAAGCCCTGATAAACCCGTCAGATCTCATGAGACTTAGTCACTATCACAAGAGTAGTACAGGAAAGACCAGCCCCCATGATTCCATTACCTCCCCCTGGGTCCCTCCTATAATATGTGGGAATTCTGGGAGATACAATTCAAATTGAGATTTGTATGGGGACACAGCCAAACCACATCAGTGACCAACCATCCCTGTTTGCCCAGAAATTAGGCTTCTTTTAGGACACTGGATTTCCAGCTAAAAACAGACAAGTACCAGGCAAGCCTGGACAAATTGATCACACAATAGTCAAACCAAGGATACATTTTTTAAAAAGATATAGGTCAAGTTATGTGGGTAGATAATTTCTTTTATCATTGGAGATGAGTCTGTTTACTTTAGGATAAAATTAATAATTCTTGTGATACAGCATGTTTGCTCTTGAGTAATTGCCTAGACACAGACAAAGATGGTTGGGAGATAGATATAGATTTAGAACACTCATTCTCTTTTCCCAACTCATAAGACTACCTTCCATTGTTCTCTACTTTAAAGCTAACAGAAACCCAGGCAATGAAAATCTCCAATAACACTTTGCTGAAGGCTTATAGTTTGAAATAACAATGTCAATATTAAACTGAAAATATAATTACTGAAAAGAGTTTACAATTCCTTTCCAGTTGCTATTTTTGTTCATAGAGGGATGTGCTGTCAAATTACTGTGCTCCAGAAGTCAATGGAAATACTTCTTTTCTTTGAGTGGTTAAGTACTAACTCCAAACACAATTAGCTTCACTTGCTTCATTTTGCTTTTGATATTTAGGATTTCTCATTTCAAAAATTTAAGAACTTTAAAAAAATTGATCTTTGCCTAAGAGAATGACAGTGGGGGTCGTGTAACTGTTAGCTTGGCCAGAAGGTAACTTTGGCTCTTTTGCTCTTTCACCCTAAAGTTCCATCCTGTAGCACAGAGGTTAATTTTGTGTTTGTAAGATGGATAGCAGATTTTTTTTTTCTTTTCCATAGAAACAGCATAAGTGGGAAACATTTGAACTCTTCAGATGGGAATTATGTCTTATCATGAATATATGAAATATATAATTTCTGTGGAATGGCTTCAGGAGACTGTCAGACTGTATCCCACACCATGTCAATGCAATGTGCATTTTTCTAGCTAGAGTTTCCATAACTTTCACCAGACTCCAAAGGAAACTTTAATCCAAGAACAAAGATTGGAACCAATGTCTTAGAATGGTGAAGGACAAAAGGAGAATCAACAGAAGTGCCTTTCACCAAATGACGGAGGAATAAACACTCTTGACACATTTCATTGTATTGATTCTTAAGTCTAGAATTTTTAACATCACAAATTGGGGTGAATCTTGTAACTGATATCATCCTAGATCAGATGAAGTATAGTAATTCTCTGTGGATTTTGTTGACTTTATTTTATACTTCTGCACTTCTTAGGAAGATAGCCTAGTTGTCACAAATGAGACATCAAAATACTGTCAAAAGAGCTTTGGCTTCGGAGCCAGGGGACTTAGGATTCCTGGCCCTGCCGCTTTTGAGCTGAGTGAGCTCTAGCAAATGATTTCCTCTTTCCAGGCCCTTCTTTCCACATCTGCAGAGTATGAAGGTGTAATCAGCTGGTGCCTCAGAGTGCCTTTAAGGGCACCTGGGTGGGAAGGAGTGACAGGTGGGTGAAGTTTTACAGCTCACCCAACCTTCTTCAACCTCAATAGTTCTGTATTATCTGTTTTACAAAGCAGACTTGTTTCTAAGGTTGGTTTTGTTTTGTTTTGTTTTTGAAGAATGACTTCTGTTATTACAGAAACAGAAAAATTAAAAGACCATCCAACTGGCATTTCCAATTGTGGGTCTAAAGAGTTTTACGAATGTGTCACTGGATTTTTGCACCTTCCTTTTGATGATGTCAATTGACTTGCCGTTTGAGAGATCATACAATAGAGTGACTAGAAGCATAGACGTTGGGTAAGATGGACCAACCTGGAAAGTTATCTTTGCTGTGTGACACTGGGCAAGTAATTATAACAATGGGGATAATTTTGGTACCTCTTTCAAAAGATTGTTTTGAGACACCAAGAAGATAGTTCATGGAGAAGGTTCATACAATGCCTAACAAATACGGATCTTCGGTGACCACCAACTGGTGGTAGTATTTCTATCTCTTGGGTCTTAATGAGGGGAAGGATCTTTATTTCTCCTCACCAGAGTATCTACATTGGAATTCTATCCCCCTAATTCCATCATATAGAAAGTCTTTCAGATTCTTGGACCCATAATCAACCTCTAATAGACATTTGCTGCTGCAGATGACCATAGTATGTTGGAGAGCTCATTATTCATTTAGCAAGCACTTTCAAACAGGCAGGGGACATAAGATAAAGGCAGAATGAAGTTTAATTTAAGGAATGTTCACTGTGGCCTTAATGAGAGCACACAGGTGGTAAGATGTGGTCTCTGCCATTTAGGAGCTGGCAGACCAACTAGGTACTTAGGTGACCCAGCAGTAAATGATATGCTAGGAGCTCACAGCAGGACTGAGTGATCCCTACTTGCAGGTCTGAGGGTAACTGGAGGAAATGATGTTTAAATCAAACTTTGAGGGAAGAGAAGAAAGATCACAGGTGGAACAGTGAAAGCGAGGAGGCCATCTTAGCCAGGGAAAGGTAAAAACCAGGAGTCCCCTTCAAAATAACAATAAATAAAATAAAGGAGTGATTAAGCAGAATCATAGTTAATATTCCTTAAGTGCTAGGTACTTATGAAACACTTTATATGCATTATTACTTGTAGTTCATTTAGTCCTTAACCAACTCTGCAAGATAAGTTTCATTATTATATTATCCCCATTCTATAGATGGGGAAAAGGAAGCACAGAGAATGAAGTATCTTGCCCAAGCTGGTAAGTGGGGTAGCTTGGTTTAGAACTCAGAAGTCCATTCTCTCAACCAAATGTATTCATCATTCATGAGGCTGCTCTACCAAACTGGGACCAGTTTATGGATAGAGAGGAGCACTATGCCTCCCACCAGTCAGGGAAAAAAATCCTGATTCTTCCTGATAGGTTAGAATTACTTGACTACAGAAGTTTCAACATTTTAGGCTGGATAATTCTTTGTTCTGCAGGGCTATTCTGTGCATTATGGGACTGTTAGCAGCATCACTGGCCTCTACCCACGAGATGCCAGTAACACTTCCTTCCCTGTTTGTGACAAACAAACATGTCTCCAGACATTTCTTTATGTCCCTGGGGTGGGGGGCAGAGTGACTCCCAACTGGGAACCGCCATTGCAGGCAGGCTCATGCTAGGCACTGGCTTGCTGCTCTGCATGAGCAGAGCTGAAGCCAGGAGAAATTCTCCCTGCTGTGCACAAAATTGTCTCCAGCAAACTTTCAGCTTTAAAGTTGTTCATCTCAGCAGCTGGGGTCTTGATTTCTGCAAGGTGACTCATACAGCCGCAGTCTGTGGGAGTCGGTCGGTTATCTGTTCTGACAAGGCCCCTTGTGTGTTTGAGGGAGGTGCAGCCTCCAACCCATCAAAGCATGCCGGATGCACAATTACATCTCCGCATTGTGCTTGCCAGGGCATGACAATTGGAACACTGTGATCCAAGGCTTGTTTTGTTCTGACCAGCATCAGAAGTTCAGAACCTTAACTTGAGTAGCAAAATTGATTATATGTTCTATTTGCTACAAGCCTACCAGCTAGTGCATCCACTCACCCTTTCATTTTCAGGGCCTACCTCTACAGACAACACTTACATAACATTCTTGAAGGCGTTCTCCATGGTGATTAAGCTTTGCAGAGTAGGTTTGAGTGGTTTATCTGCATTACCAGTATCTCTTCCTTGGGATTTTGGAAGAGAGACCCTGGGTAGGCCCAGCAGGCAGAGTTTTTGGGGTTGGGGCTGGACTACGGGAGAAAGAGCAAGAAGGGAGGAACAGTGTGGAAGGAAAAACTGAAACTCGGAGGAGCAGGGTAAAGATTTTTCTCCAGAAAAGTACCAAAAGCAGGCCAGGCGCAGTGGCTTATGCCTGTAATCCCAGCACTTTGGGAGGCCGAGGCAGGTGGATCATGAGGTCAAGAGATTGAGACCATCCTGGCCCACATGCTGAAACCCCGTCTCTACTAAAAATACAAAAATCAGCTGGTCGTGGTGGCATATGCTTGTAGTACCAGCTACTCAAGAGACTGAGGCAGGAGAATCACTTGAACCTGGGAGGTGGAGGTTGCAGTGAGCCAGGATCATGTCATTCCACTCTAGACTGGGTGACAGAGCAAGACTCTGTCTCAAAAAAAAAAAAAAAACAAAAAAAACAAAAGCAGATCCTAAAACCAGAGATTGAGCCACACCCTTGAATAGGGGAAATGAGAGCATGGGGAAGGAATCAGAAGTGGTTGAGCAGAAGAGTCAAGTCACTGCCTGTAGAGACATTTGTTAGACAAACATTTAATGAGCACAGATACGGGGCTAAGAGCCAGATACGGGGCTGTGCAGCGTCAGAACAAACCCATGCAACAGTTTCTACCATTCTGGAAATGGAGGTAGAGAGGGGTTGAGTTACCTGTTCAAAGTCATTTGGCTGGAATGTAGATGGGCCAAGGTAAGGATTCAGGCCTGTCTGATCCCAGAACTCAGGATTTGAACCAATGAGGTCTGTACCACTCTGAGCAGGGCATGCCTGTGGGGTGGAGTCTGGGAGATCTGTCCCAATTTAAGGGATAAGGGACAGGGAGGAACACAATATTATTTCAACCATCCTCCCTGGGGCAGAGCCAGCGCAGAAGAGAAAGAGGTCCCTGGTTACAACTACTGGAGCTGAGAGAGGGGTATTGGTTTACATACCTCCTGAAGAAGACACAGGTAGGATCCTGAATGCTGAATCCTTGTCCCATTGCCTACCATGGAGGCTGTATTCATTTGCTTTGGCTGTTGTAACAAAGTACCACACAGTGCAGGGCTTATACAACATACACTGATTGTTTCTCTGTTCTGGAGATTGGAAATCGCGAATCAAGGTGTCAGCAGCATTAGTTCCTTCCGAGGGCTATGGGAATCTGTTCCAGATTCCTCTCTTAGCTACTGGTGGTTTTCTGGCAATCTGTGGCATTTCTTGGCTTATAGATGCGTCATCCTGATCTCTGCCTTCATCCTCACGTGCATTCTCCCTGTGTGCACCTCCATCACTGTGTCTAACTTTCCACTTTTTATAAGGACACCAATCATACTGGATTTGGGTCTGCCCTAATGATTTCACTGTAGCATGATCATCTGTAAAACCCTATTTCCAAATCAGGTCACATTCACAGGCACTGTGGGTTAGAGCATCAATATTTTTGAGGGGACACCATTGAATCCACAACAGAGAACATCCCAGTAAAACACACAATCATTACTAGTTTGGGCTTTGGTCCCAAACCTCTTTGTGAGATGAGTTGGCCGTTTGAGATTGGTGAGGCAGCTGTGCCCCTCGAAGGTAAGACTTGAGGAGAGGTCAGCCCGAACAGTATCCTATGTCTTCTCCTGTCCCTGCCACCCTCTTGTCCTGCACCAGCCTTTGCACGCTAGTTAGTAAAGGAAACTTAAGAACACCTAGGGTCTGGAAGCAATTGGAGAAAACAGAGGGAAGAGATCAATGATAGTTATACCTATAGTTCTTCTCCCTTCTCCCAACAGTGCCATCTTCTTGCCTTCTGACCCCTTTGTGTGAGCTTGAAACTCCATTTTCTTTTTTGACTATGTCATGGAGACTTCTCTTTAAAACAGGGTTTCTCTCCTTCCCTCCCTCCTTGTTTCTCTCCCTTTTTTCCTTCTTCATTTTTTTCCTTTTTTGTTAAGGAAGAGGAGATACAGTGAAAGGAAGAAGCCTCATTCTCCTAGGGCATAGAGTGTAACGAGTATAACTTAACAGGGAGCAGGTGGGAAGTCTAAACTTTCCTTCTTCTTACTTTAATTTTTTCCCTCTCCCTTTACCCCATTCTTCTTAACTGAAGGGACTGAAAGTGTGTAATCCTCAGGTAGGATTGAGTCCAGAAATGGAGTGTGGTGAGGGCTACACAGAGGTGGTAGGAGGGAAGGAAAAACAGGCCTGACCATGGAATATACGCTGCCATCCAGTTCAGCTAGACGTGATGAGACCAACTCATTTAGATTAGCTTATTTTGTCTTGATGTATAAATGTCAGATAATCCAACTGTGCTAGGATTTTTGCATATCACAAACATGTTGTTTGTAACCACCATCTGTAATTAGCAAAATAGTCAGCTAAATAATGAAGGAAGGAAGAAACTAACATTTCTGAGCATTTATCGTGCATCAGGCACTGCATTAGGGACTTCTGCATATATTCTTTTGTTGCATCCATCAAAGCCAAGGAAGCAGGCAAGATCAATCCGGTTTCACTGACGAGGATGTAGAGGCATCGCCTGAGGTTACAGAATATTTCTAGGCACCACAGGCCTGGTCAACACATGGTTTATATCGCACAACCTAGCTGAATTCATTTGTTAAATGTTTTTTAGTGAATTCCTCACAATTTTCCATTTTAAATTTTTTTATTATTTATTTATTTATGAGACAGGGTCTCGCTCTGTTGCCCAGGCTGGAGTGGCTCACTGCAACTTCAACCTCCTGGACTCAAGCAATCCTCTCACCTCCGTTCCCTGACTAGCTGGAATTACAAGTGTGCACCACCACACCCAGCTAAATTTATTTTTTTGTGGAGACAAGGTCTCACTATGTTTCCCAGGCTAGTCTTGAACTTCTAGACTCAAGCGATTTTCCTGCCTCAGCCTCTCAAAGTGCTGGGATTACAGACATGAGCCACTGCGCCAGGCCACAATTTTCTATATAAGTAAATATATCACCTGTGAATAGATACAGTTTTAATTCTTTTTTTCTTTTCAATCTGGTTGCCTTTTATTTCTATGTCTTTCCTAATTCCTCTTGCCTAATTGTTCCAGTACAATGCTGACATAAATGTGGCAAGAGTGGATATCCTTGTGTTTTTCCTGATCTCGTGAGTGAAAGCTTTCAGTTTTTCACCATTGAGTGTCATGTTAGCTGTGGGTTGGTTGTAGGTGCTCTGTATGAGGTTGAGGACATTTTCCTCTATTTCTAATTTAACAAACTAGATCTTTTTTACATCATGAAAGGATGTATAATTCTATGTTGTTTGCTAGCTTTTAAAATAATTTTTCATCTATATTTATAAGGGATATGAGGCCATATTTCCATATTCTTGAAATACCTCTATTTAGATATGGTATTAGGGTAAGAATGGTCCCATGAAATAAGTGAGAAAATTTGTTTTTTATTTCTAATTTTTTGAAGAGTTTGTGAAATATTGAAGATTGGTATTAATTCATCTTTAAACATTTGTAAAATTCATCAGTGAAGAATCTGGGTCTGAAATTTTTCTTTTTGTAGAAAGTTTTAAAATAATGACATCATTTATTATAGGTCTATTAAGTTTTTCTATTTCTTGAGTCAGTTCCAGTGACTTTTATCTTGCTAGGATTTTGTCCATTTCATCTTGGTTCAAACTTGTTGGCATAGCTGTTTATAGTATCCTTTTATAATTTTTTAAATTCCTATAAGGTAAGTAGTGATGTCCTGTCTTTCATTTCTGTTATGAGAAATTTGAGTTCTCTCTCTCACTTTGTTAGTCTAATTAAAGGTTTGTCAAGTTTGTTGGTCTCTCTAAAGAAAGAGCTTTTGATTTTTCTCTATCGTTTTCCTATTTTTAATTTTATTTCTATATTTTCCAGTCTTTATTATTCCTTTCCCCTACTTGCTTAGGTTTCAGTTTGCTCTTCTTTATTTCTTAAGATGAAAAGTTAAGTTACTTACTCATTTGAAATATTTCTTATGCTTCTTTTTAAAATATAGATGATTACAGCTATACACTTCTCTCTAAGCAGTGCATTAGCTGCATACCACAAGTTTTGGTATGTTGAATTTTTGTTTACATTCATCTCTATGTATTCTCTTAGAGAATATGTCTTATAATTTCTTCTTTGATCAATTGGTTATTTAGGAATGTGTTAATTAATTTTCATATATTTGTGAATTTCCCAGGTTTTATTATGTGTTTTATTTCTAATTTTATTTTATTGTGGTCAGGGCACATGTTTTGTATAATTTCAATCTTTTAAAGTTTATTGTTTTTATAGACAGACATATGGTCTATCTTGGAGAGGTTTCATTGTGCGCTTGAGAAGAATAAGAGAAGAATATGTATTCTGCTGTTGTTGGGTGGATCATTCTATAGATGTCTGTTAAAAGAAAAAACTTTAGATAAATTAAATTTAGCAGAGTTTTTTGAGCAAAGAATAATTCATGAATTAGGCAGCACTCACAACAAGAAGAGGTTCAGAAAACTCTGCCTAATAACCTGAGCAGTGAGATTTTATAGGCTAAACATGGAAGCAAAGTAGAAAGATCACTTAATTGGCTACATCTTGACATCTGCCTTATTTGGGTATGGTGTGATCAGTTGACTGATTTGATGAAGCTTGGTTGTTTGTGATGGCTGAAACTCAGTTATTAAGTCTGGTTTCAGTTTGTTTATATAATATATTAGGTTGTGCTACATTATAACTCAAAGTAGGGAGATAGCCTTGAGTCAATGACTTTCTGCTTGTTTAGTTTAACAAATGTAGTTAGAGTTGTTCAAATCTCCTATCTCATTGTTGATCTTCTGCCTGTCCTGTTCTGTCCATTATTGAAAGTGAGGTATTAAAGTTGTTACCTGTTACTGTTGAATTGTCTATTTCTCTCTTTATTTCTGTTATTTTTTATTTTCATATATTTTGGAGCTCTCTAGATAGGTTCATATACAATTGTTATGTCTTCCTCATGACCTAACCTTTTTTTTTAATTATAAAATGTCCTTCTTTGTTTCTAACAACAATTTTTGTTTGAACGTCTATTTTGTCTGATTTTAGTATAGTGACTCTAACTGTCTTTTGGTTACAGCTTGCATGGAATATCTTTTTTCCCCCCATTTTTAACATTCAACCTATTTGTGTCTTTTCTACATCTATTGAGTTTCTTCTTTATTATGGTTCTCTCCTTTATTCTGTTTATATGATAAATTACATTTATTGATTTTTGAGTGCTATACCTACCCTGCATTCAAAATATAAATCCCACTTGTTCATATTGAGTTATCTTTCTGATTATTGTTAGATTCCAAATGCCCATATTTTAAAAAGGATTGCCCCATCTCTGTTCATGAAATGGTAGTTTCATAGTGTCAAAGTAACATTAGCCTCATAAAATGAACTGGGATGTGCCCTGCACTCCTTTATTTTCTAAAGGTATCTGTGTGAGATTGGTATTTCTTTTCTAGAAATTTGATAGAGTTCACCAGTCACGTCATCTCAGTCTGGAGGGTTCTCCTCCTCCCTGGGAATGTTTTTAACTGAAAGCTCAATGCCTTGAAGAGATATATAGCTATTTTGATTTTCTCTTTTCTCTTGTTTCAGGTTTGGTAAATTTTTTGTGTAAAGTTTGGTCTTTTGATAAATGTATTCATTTCACCCACGTTCTCACATTTGTCATATGTTGCTCATAACATTTTATTATTGTCTACTTAATGTACAGAGAACGTTCAGTGACATCCTATTTTGCTTTTGATATTAGAAATCTTTGTCTCTTTGTTTTTGACCAGTCTAGCCAGAGATCTATCATTTGTATTGATCTTTTTAAACAAGCAACTTATGGTTTCATCGATTTTTCTCCATTGTTAGCTTGCTTTTCATTTCATTGATTTACACTTTTGTTTTTCTTGCTTTCATTGTACTTTGGGTTTCAGTTTTTTTTTTTTTTTTGCCTCTTATGGTGGAATCTCTGATAACTAACTAATTTGGACATTAAAAAATTGGCAACAGAAGCATTTAATGCTATAAAATTTCTTCTACATTAGGTATATCTCCTAATGCTCTTCCTCCCACCTATCCCCTCCCCACAATAGGACCCGGTGTGTGATGGGTGCAGCACACCAACATGGCACATGTATACATATGTAATAAACCTGCACATTGTGCACATGTACCCTAGAACTTAAAGTATAATTTAAAAAAAATTTTTTCTAATTGCTCCTTTATTTTCATCTAATACATTTTGATATGATGTGTTTCATTCATTTCAAATTATTTTCTAACTTCTTTTGTCAATTTATCTTTGAAAAATGGGCTATTTGAAATGAGTATTTACCAGGTATTTTAATTATTTTTTGGATATCTTTCTGTTTGTGAAATGTATTAAGACTTGTTTTATGACCCGGTTTTGGGTTAGTATATGGCATATCTTAGTGAATTTTCCATGTGCTCTTGAAACGTATCTATATTCTGTTGTTTAGTTATTTGTACTATAGATATCAATTTGATCAAGTTGAAGGTAAGTGTTGTTTAAGTCTTCTTTGATCCTATTCTGTCTAATTTATCAACTGCTAGAAGAGGAGTGTTGAAATCTCCAAGTATAATTGGGAATTTGTCCATTTCCCTTTTCAGTCTTATCAGTTTTCACTTCATGTATTTTGATGCCTATTACTACATGTCTATTCAGTTAGTATTGTTGCTCTTCTTAATACATCAACTCTTTTGCTTTTATAAAATGTTCTGGTTTATCACAAAAATCAGTAATATTTCTTGTCCTAAAGTCTACTTTATCTAACATTAATATAGCCACTCCAGTTTTCTTATTATTAGTGTTTGCATTATTTATGATTTTCTATCCCCTTACTTTTATAATGTCAGACTCTTCTGTTCACCCCAAGGTTTTCTATTATTGTTGTAATGCAATTTACTTCTACATGTTATAAACTCTATGATACATTGTTCTGTACGTTTTTTTAAGAAAGCAATTTTCTTTTAAAGAATTGAAACACAAGGAAAAACTTTTTCCCTTTATATAAATAGTTATCATTTAAATGGTTCTAAATTCTTTTGAGCAGATCCAAGTTTCCATATGGTATCATTTTCTTCTCTCCAAAAAACTTCCTTTAACATTTCTTGTAGTTGAGATCTCTTTACAAGTAAATTCTTTTAGTTTTTGCTTATCTAAAAACATCTTACATTACTCTTAGCTTTTAAAAGACATTTTCACTGGAGATAGAATGACGTTTTTTCCCAGCACTTTGAAGATGCTTTGTTGTTTCTTGTCTTGCATTGTTTGTGATCTAAAATTGATAGTAATTCTTATCTTTAGTTTTCTGAATGTAATGTGCCAATTTTGTATGACCAATTTTATATGGCTTCTTTTAAGATTTTTCTCTTTATCACTGGTTTATAGCAATTTGATTATGATGTGCTTTGGTATAATTTTCATTTTATTTTTTAAAAATTTTGCTTTGTGCTGCTTATTGAATTTTTTGACTGTTTATGGTTTTTACAAAATTTGAATAAAATTTCAGGCATTATTTCTTAGAATACATATTTCTGCCCCTTCTTTTTTTCTGATTCCAGTTATGTTTATACTAAACTACTTAAAACTCTTCTACATGTTATGAGGGTTCTGTTAATTTTTTTCTGTCTCTTTTCTTTTTATGCTTAAGTTTGGATAGTTCCTATTGCTACATTCTCAGATTACACTGATTTTTTTTTTCCTTTCTCTGTAATGTCTAATCTGTTATTGGTCCTATGCAGTAAAAATTTTATTTCAGATATTGAATTTTTTCAGCTCTAGAAGGCCTCTTAGTTTTGTTTTTATTTCTTTAATTTCCCTCTTTATCATTTTTATGCTTTCTTGTACATTCTAGAACATATTTGTATTAGCTACTTTAAAGTCCCTGTCTGCTAATCACTCTGTCTGTAATTTCTGGATCTATTTTTATTGGCAATGAGAGTCCTGTCTGTTCATGGAAATGTACCCACAATGTGGAAAACCTCTCTGTATCAGTTGGTAGCACATTTGGCTTCAAGTAAAAGAATGACAGTAACTTAAAGAAATAGGAGGTTTATGTGTCTCATAAAAGTGTCTGGAGGTAAGCAATTGCTGGCTCTGATTCAATAGCTCAGTAATGCAGAGATTACTATAATTCTTTTTGTTGCTTTTCTCATCTTGGTAACCTCATTGTTTCCAGAAAACTGCAAACCTCCAGACACTAGACATCACGGTTGTATTCCAAGTAGGAAAAACGTTATGCCTTGAATCTATTTTTTTTCCTCTGAAAGCAGTGGTTTATTGGAAGTTCAACCCAGTGGCTTTCCATGTTATTGGCCAAGACTGGGTCATATGACTTCCTATGGACTAACCACTCATGAAGTTAAACAAGATTGTCATGACTGATTTAGACCAGTGATAAATTTCCTTGGACTCCTGAACAAATTGGGGCTCAAATAACAGGGAAATAGATGTTGAGGAAAGGCTAGGCTAGACAGTGTTGCTCGTACGCTGCAGTGCCAAAAAGTAAGGTTCACTCTCAGAATGGCATTTGATCTTCATCTTGTAAGAAACTTGGTGGGAGAGAGAAGAGCCAAGATCAACATGGACAACTTCTAATATTATCTAGATCTCAAACAGGGAGAGGTTTAGAAGCAAATCATAAGGAGAGGTTTACAAGCAAATCATAAGACCTCTGTGAAGTCTAGTTGCTGTGGTTTTTTAAACACAGACACAATTTAGTTGCTGAGTTTTATATCAGCAGAAGTGTCTGGTGGCACAAAAGGAAGGAAATGTCACAATAAATTAAAACAAATGAGAATGTGAGTCAGTGATAGAGTTGGTAGACTCTTAATTCTTGAAAACTTTTATTTTGAGCTGTGTGATCTTGAACAATCCACTTAACATCTCTAAGCCTCAATTTCTTCATTAGAAACTAGAAATAATAATATAGCTGTTGTGGGTGGTTAGCAATTAACCATCTGTATTATTAGTTCTAGTTTATTATTGTATTATAACTTCTAGATTATAATTATTTTTAGCTTATTTGTCAAAAACCAGGAATAATAAGATGGTTGTTGTATTTAGTTCAGGGTAGCAATTCCCAAAGATTTAGGTGTTAGGGCCACTTTAAATCCTTAAGAATGATTGAGGATCCCTAAGCGCTTTCGTTTACGTTTGCTATAGCTATTGATATTTACCGTATTAAAAATTAAAACTGAGCATTCAAAAAAGTATTTATTAATTCATTAAAATAACAGTAAGAATGCCTTGCATGTTAAATTAGTAACATTGTAAATAAAAATATATTTTCTAAAACAAAAAATATGGTGAAAATGTGGCATTGTTGTACATTTTTGCAAATTTCTTATGGTTTAATAGAAGAGAGCAGGATTTTCCTATGCATTTCTGCATTCAATCTATTGTAATATCACATGTCATTTAGGCTCTGAATAACACTACTGGATAGTTGTGAGAAAATGAGAGAGGAAAAAGGCAAATAATGCTTTAGTATTATGATGAAAATAGTTTGTGATTTCGCAAACTTCCCTGGGGGTTCCTGGACCAGATATTGAGGACTGCTAGTTAAGAAAATAGTCTCTTTTCCTTCTAACTGAGTAAATGTGAGCAAGATATTAAATGTCTCAGTTCCTTCATCTGTAAAATGGAGATAATAATATTAGCTGTTTCATAGGGCTGCTCTGAGGATTATATCAGTTCTCTTAAGATAGTGTGGAATTCAGTAAGTGATCAAAATCAATTACTATTACTGCTTAGTGAATGCACCACAAAAGAATTTTTCTCTCCTCTTTTCCTTTGGAGCGGAAGAGAGATCTTTGGAACATTTTGTTTGAGAAGTAGAAGAGGCAAACCTCTGGATTTATTGATAGGGGCCCAACATTTGAATAAAATGTCCCTTTAACAAGTAATAATTAATGCATATCATCCACATCATATTATAAATCATCCTTTTCAGCCCCTATCTCACTTAATTCTTGAAACCACCTGTGATATGAGCGAGGTATACTTGTTATCCCCATTTCGCATAACAGGCAACTGAGCCTCAGAAGTTAAATAACTTGACCAAAGGCAGAATTTCTACAGGGAATCTTTATCTTCTGACTCCACATTCTGTGTCTTTGAAGTCTCCTCCCTGCCTTCTACTTCTGAGTTTTGCACATTAATATGCATGTAATGCACCTGCTCCCTGGGAGGCAGGTTTGCCTGCATCAGCTTTTGAAGCTGGTGCCTGAAACTTGTTTTGATTAAGGATGGAAAATCCACTGAATAGACAGATGGACTTGAAGGCCTTTACATCATTTTAGAGATGAAAAGTGCTGGGTAAGTGTTATGATCCATGTGCTGGTAATTTGATCAAAAAAGAAATAACTACGCAGAACTGACCCTAAGAAAATGAGATCTGAAAAGGTGACAGGGGTTATCAACTTTGAGTCAGAAGACCTCAGGCTTATTCAGATTTTGACTCAGGAAGTTCCTGTGAGTGAAGTAACACGTCTGCCTGAGATACTAATAAATTCAACAGCTGACCTGAGTGTGGTGGGAGGCTGGCAATAATGTGCAAATTCAATATCATTAGCAGACAAGTGAACATGAACCCCCCAGTGACTCCTAGGAAAATCTTGCAGGCAGGAAACTGGGAGAGAAAGGTAACAGTGCTAATGGTGGCCATTAAAGGCTTCTTAGAAAGCTGGGTGCCTGGCTCTATTATAGAAACAGTCATGCTAATCATGACACCTGACATGGATTAGCATGTCCTCTTGGTCAGCCTCTGTGCTGGGGACTTTACGTGCTCTGTTTTATTTAATCCTCACAAGAATCCTGTGAAGGAAGTATTTTTATTATCACCATTTTACAGGTAAAAAAACCCTTTAATTCAGGGATGTCAAATAATTTTCATGTGAGAATTAGTGAGAAGTAAAGATTCAAACCAGCTCCAATATCAGTGTCCAAATCACTGGATTTACCGCATCCCCAAGATGTTTTGATCTCAGTGGGAGATAAGACAGACGTTTAGGATATTTGTCGCTGGAGATATGACCATTTGGTAACTAAGCAAATCTGAACTTTTTAAGAATAGCTTTACTCTTCTGGATATTTGCTCATTTAGGGTTCCAAACATGGATCAGTTCCTACTTTTTCTGATACCTGCTATTGCTCCTTATTGCTTCTGGCATAAGAGTCAACCTCTCAAGTAAAGTTTAAGTTCAGTTTTATCTCTGGCAGGTTCTGGAAGCCAACAAAAGGGGGACAGCTTTTGGAGCCCTACCATTGTCCAAGGTCATTAAGAAGAACCTATCGCATGCAGAACACGTGGGTAAAGCTGGGTAAGTCCCACCTGGGCCCCATCATGCATCATGCCCCGTCGGGGAGCTCATCGTCTAGCATGAGATTTGTATTTATATTTATATTTCTTAAACAATAACTTAGAAAGCAGTGAGGGCTGTCTATGCACTTGCAAGAATCTGTCCTTCTAAGCAAATTGCAAGAATCTGTCCTGGGAGATCTACAGAAGATCCCTGACTGGGGGATAGTTTTTTTTTTTTTCTTAGCAAATTTTAATAAAGGGACTAAGCTAAGTGTGATAGTAATTCAAAAGCTAAGGTAGAAGGAGAAAACACTGAGAGATGATGTTCTATGAAGGTCAACTAATAAGGCCTGGGAAGGATAGCTGGAGGGCATGTCAGAAGGAGAGTGACTAGACAAGGGGGCAGCAACCTTGGCACATGGACCAAATACATCCCACTGTCTTGGCTGGCTTTTCACTGAGTCTGCTATATTTATATATTATGCCTGAAATCACTAAGGAGGCTCATCAAATCCCCACAACAACTCTATGGCTTTTATAGATGAGGAAACTGAAGCTTTAAAGACTTGGTTAAGGACACTTGTCCAAGATCATGTAGCTACTAAGTGGCAGATCCAGAGTTTAGAGCTAGATCTCCTGAATCTAAGTCCAGCTCTCTTTCTCTTGCACCGGGGCCAAGTTTCATGGCCATTCTGTCCTTCCTGAGGCCTCTGCCCTGATAATGGGGACTCCAATCCTAGGAGCTCCAAATTCTCCTTGTCAAAGTGCATCCTCTGGACTTGCCTTTTCCCATATTTTCCTCTCTTCCATATTTTCAGATCCATGGAGGACAGGTCCTGGGTGAATTCTCGCTGCTGTTACAGCATCAGGCCCAGGACTGGACGGATGTGCATCTGGTCATGTGAGCACGGCTTTCTCCGTGCTGCCACTCTGACCCTGGAACGTGTGTCCTTCACACAGAGGTCATACAAATTTCGCCCCTTTCCTCTTTCCTTTCAGTCTTTAAGCCCTTCCCACTGCCCCAGCATGCTGGCTTCCACCTCATCAGCCTATCATCATGTGATGTTGGAAATACCACAGTTCTTGCTGCCTCCTCATGACTACAGAGTTCTTACATTGCTCTTTTCACAGAAACATTCATTAGTTTCATCCAGTGATGTATTAGGTGGGAGTGTTTACCACCAAAGCAAGGTCAGTGAAGGAGGTATTTTTGGTTTAGAAGGGATGACTTTGGTTCCTTGGACTCATACCTAATATGCACACAATCTATCAGTATAGCTCTTCTGGCAGGCTTGGGAGATGGTTCATGTGAGCTCTGGGCAGGAATAAGGAATTGGTTAAGACAAAAACACAGATTGCAATAATCTGTCCCAGGAGATCTGCAGAGGATCCTTGGTTGGGGGATTTTCTTTTTTATTTTTATTTTTTTAGTAACTTTCAATGGCATTAGTTCCCGGGAGAGACATTTACTGCAGGTCTGTGTACCAGTTAGAGTGCTGGTGGCTGTAATAGAAACTCAACATGGCTAAAACAACAACAAAAATATCCCATTGAACAGGAAGGCCAGGATTAAGATGGGTCTTGAGCATGGAACCGAGAGATTTGGCTGTTTCCTGTGATTCTCTTACCTTTTTTCTTCTTATATGTTATGGTGTTTTATTTTTTTGCCCTAATTGGTCCCTTCAAGATCCATACAATCTTCCATGGACATGGGGGATGGAGGGAGGGATTGAGAGAGAGAGAGAGAGGGAGAAAGACAGAGAGAAGAGAGAGGAGAAGAGAGGGAAAGAAGAAGAGAGAGCAGGAGATAGAAAGAGAGGGAGAAGAAGAAGAAGGAGGAGGAGGAGGCCAGGGAGGAGGAAGAAGGAGAAGGAAGAGGAGGAGGAGGAGTAAGAGGAGCTGGAGAAGCAGGTGTCAGGAGGAGGAATAAGAAAGAGGAGGAGGAGGAGGAGGAAGAGAAGAAAAGAGGAGAAAGGAAGGAGGGGCAGCCAGGAGATAGAGAAACCTTTGCCTTAAGCAGACTGACAGAGCTTACTTAGGTCACATGCTCACTCTAGAGACAGGCTAATGTCATGTGCCATTTGGCTTAGAATAATCATAATCTGAGGCCAGTACTGGAGTGGATACCTTAATTAAACTGGAGTTGTGTGGGTGCAGACACGGGTAAACAACACCCAGTGTTAGCCACAGTCTACCAAGAGTCTCTGCTGTGTGAGGGTTCTCCAGGTCCTCAGGGTCACTGGAGACACTTGGAGGTTGTTGTCTACGTCTGCTGATTGCAAAGGTAGAGATAAGGAGAGTGGAGCATTTCTTATGCACGTGTGTGTACTTACCTCCAATGTAACGTGTAATATGATATACATGTTAATACACATAGTACTTTTAAGTTCAGCAAGGAATATACCAGTCCCTCAGGGTGACCAAGTTACCCCTCATAAGTGAATTATAAAGGAAATTCCCTCATGGGTTTTTTCATGCAAAATATATTCAAATTTATCACTGAATTACAGAGCACAATTTCTTTTTTTATTTTTTATTTATTTATTTATTTTTATTTTATTTTTTAATTTATTTATTATTATTATACTTTAAGTCATAGGGTACATGTGCATAATGTGCAGGTTTGTTACATGTGTATACTTGTGCCATGTTGGTGTGCTGCACCCATCAACTCGTCATTTACATCAGGTATAACTCCCAATGCAATCCCTCCCCCCTCCCCCCTCCCCATGATAGGCCCCGGTGTGTGATGTTCCCCTTCCTGAGTCCAAGTGATCTCATTGTTCAATTCCCACCTATGAGTGAGAACATGCGGTGTTTGGTTTTTGTTCTTGTGATAGTTTGCTAAGAATGATGGTTTCCAGCTGCATCCATGTCCCTACAAATGACACAAACTCATCCTTTTTGATGGCTGCATAGTATTCCATGGTGTATATGTGCCACATTTTCTTAATCCAATCTGTCACTGATGGACATTTGGGTTGATTCCAGGTCTTTGCTATTGTGAATAGTGCTGCAATAAACATACGTGTGCATGTGTCTTTATAGCAGCATAATTTATAATCCTTTGGGTATATACCCAGTAATGGGATGGCTGGGTCATATGGTACATCTAGTTCTAGATCCTTGAGGAATCTCCATACTGTTTTCTATAGTGGTTGAACTAGTTTACAATCCCACCAGCAGTGTAAAAGTGTTCCTATTTCTCCACATCCTCTCCAGCACCTGTTGTTTCCTGACTTTTTAATGATCGCCATTCTAACTGGTGTGAGATGGTATCTCATTGTGGTTTTGATTTGCATTTCTCTGATGGCCAGTGATGATGAGCATTTTTTCATGTGTCTGTTGGCTGTATGAATGTCTTCTTTTGAGAAATGTCTGTTCATCTCCTTTGCCCACTTTTTGATGGGGTTGTTTGTTTTTTTCTTGTAAATTTGTTTGAGTTCTTTGTAGGTTCTGGATATTAGCCCTTTGTCAGATGAGTAGATTGCAAAAATTTTCTCCCATTCTGTAGGTTGCCTGTTGACTCTGATGGTAGTTTCTTTTGCTGTGCAGAAGCTCTTTAGTTTAATGAGATCCCATTTGTCAATTTTGGCTTTTGCTGCCATTGCTTTTGGTGTTTTAGACATGAAGTCTTTGCCCATGCCTATATCCTGAATGGTACTACCTAGGTTTTCCTCTAGGATTTTTATGGTATTAGGTCTAACATTTAAGTCTCTAATCCATCTTGAATTAATTTTCGTATAAGGAGTAAGGAAAGGATCCAGTTTCAGCTTTCTACTTATGGCTAGCCAATTTTCCCAGCACCATTTATTAAATAGGGAATCCTTTCCCCATTTCTTGTTTCTCTCAGGTTTGTCAAAGATCAGATGGCTGTAGATGTGTGGTATCATTTCTGAGGACTCTGTTCTCTTCCATTGGTCTATATCTCTGTTTTGGTACCAGTACCATGCTGTTTTGGTTACTGTAGCCTTGTAGTGTAGTTTGAAGTCAGGTAGCGTGATGCCTCCAGCTTTGTTCTTTTGACTTAGGATTGTCTTGGAGATGCGGGCTCTTTTTTGGTTCCATATGAACTTTAAAGCAGTTTTTTCCAATTCTGTGAAGAAACTCATTGGTAGCTTGATGGGGATGGCATTGAATCTATAAATTACCTTGGGCAGTATGGCCATTTTCATGATATTGATTCTTCCTATCCATGAGCATGGTATGTTCTTCCATTTGTTTGTGTCCTCTTTTATTTCACTGAGTAGTGGTTTGTAGTTCTCCTTGAAGAGGTCCTTTACATCCTTTGTAAGTTGGATTCCTAGGTATTTTATTCTCTTTGAAGCAATTTTGAATGGAAGTTCATTCATGATTTGGCTCTCTGTTTGTCTGTTACTGGTGTATAAGAATGCTTGTGATTTTTTGCACATTAATTTTGTATCCTGAGACTTTGCTGAAGTTGCTTATCAGCTTAAGGAGATTTTGGGCTGAGACAATGGGGTTTTCTAAATATACAATCATGTCATCTGCAAACAGGGACAATTTGACTTCTTCTTTTCCTAACTGAATACCCTTGATTTCTTTCTCTTGCCTAATTGCCCTAGCCAGAACTTCCAACACTATGTTGAATAGGAGTGGTGAGAGAGGGCATCCCTGTCTTGTGCCAGTTTTCAAAGGGAATTTTTCCAGTTTTTGCCCATTCAGTATGCTATTGGCTGTGGGTTTGTCATAAATAGCTCTTATGATTTTGAGGTACATTCCATCAATACCGAATTTATTGAGCGTTTTTAGCATGAAGGGCTGTTGAATTTTGTCAAAAGCCTTTTCTGCATCTATTGAGATAATCATGTGGTTCTTGTCTTTGGTTCTGTTTATATGCTGGATTATGTTTATTGATTTGCGAATGTTGAACCAGCCTTGCATCCCAGGGATGAAGCCCACTTGATCATGGTGGATAAGCTTTTTGATGTGTTGCTGAATCCGGTTTGCCAGTATTTTATTGAGGATTTTTGCATCGATGTTCATCAGGGATATTGGTCTAAAATTCTCTTTTTTAGTTGTGTCTCTGCCAGGCTTTGGTATCAGGATGATGTTGGCCTCATAAAATGAGTTAGGGAGGATTCCCTCTTTTTCTATTGATTGGAATAGTTTCAGAAGGAATGGTACCAACTCCTCCTTGTACCTCTGGTAGAATTCAGCTGTGAATCCATCTGGTCCTGGACTTTTTTTGGTTGGTAGGCTATTAATTATTGCCTCAATTTCAGAGCCTGCTACTGGTCTATTCAGGGATTCAACTTCTTCCTGGTTTAGTCTTGGAAGAGTGTAAGTGTCCAGGAAATTATCCATTTCTTCTAGATTTTCCAGTTTATTTGCGTAGAGGTGTTTATAGTATTCTCTGATGGTAGTTTGTATTTCTGTGGGGTCGGTGGTGATATCCCCTTTATCATTTTTAATTGCGTCGATTTGATTCTTCTCTCTTTTCTTCTTTATTAGTCTTGCTAGTGGTCTGTCAATTTTGTTGATCTTTTCAAAAAACCAACTCCTGGATTCATTGATTTTTTGGAGAGTTTTTTGTGTCTCTATCTCCTTCAGTTCTGCTCTGATCTTAGTTATTTCTTGCCTTCTGCTAGCTTTCGAATGTGTTTGCTCTTGCTTCTCTAGTTCTTTTAATTGCGATGTTAGAGTGTCAATTTTAGATCTTTCCTGCTTTCTCTTGTGGGCATTTAGTGCTATAAATTTCCCTCTACACACTGCTTTAAATGTGTCCCAGAGATTCTGGTATGTTGTATCTTTGTTCTCATTGGTTTCAAAGAACATCTTTATTTCTGCCTTCATTTCGTTATGTACCCAGTAGTCATTCAGGCGCAGGTTGTTCAGTTTCCATGTAGTTGAGCGGTTTTGATTGAGTTTCTTAGTCCTGAGTTCTAGTTTGATTGCACTGTGGTCTGAGAGACAGTTTGTTATACTTTCTGTTCTTGTACATTTGCTGAGGAGTGCTTTACTTCCAATTACGTGGTCGATTTTGGAGTAAGTACGATGTGGTGCTGAGAAGAATGTATATTCTGTTGATTTGGGGTGGAGAGTTCTATAGATGTCTATTAGGTCTGCTTGCTGCAGAGATGAGTTCAATTCCTGGATATCCTTGTTAACTTTCTGTCTCGTTGATCTGTCTAATGTTGACAGTGGAGTGTTGAAGTCTCCCATTATTATTGTATGGGAGTCTAAGTCTCTTTGTAAGTCTCTAAGGACTTGCTTTATGAATCTGGGTGCTCCTGTATTGGGTGCATATATATTTAGGATAGTTAGCTCTTCCTGTTGAATTGATCCCTTTACCATTATGTAATGGCCTTCTTTGTCTCTTTTGATCTTTGATGGTTTAAAGTCTGTTTTATCAGAGACTAGTATTGCAACCCCCACTTTTTTTTGTTCTCCATTTGCTTGGTAAATCTTCCTCCATCCCTTTATTTTGAGCCTATGTATGTCTCCGCGTGTGAGATGGGTCTCCTGAATACAGCAGACTGATGGGTCTTGACTCTTTATCCAGTTTGCCAGTCTGTGTCTTTTAATTGGAGCATTTAGTCCATTTACATTTAAGGTTAAGATTGTTATGTGTGAACTTGATCCTGCCATTATGATATTAACTGGCTATTTTGCTCGTTAGTTGATGCAGTTTCTTCCTAGCCTCGATGGTCTTTACATTTTGGCATGTTTTTGCAATGGCTGGTACCGGTTGTTCCTTTCCATGTTTAGTGCTTCCTTCAGGGTCTCTTGTAAGGCAGGCCTAGTGGTGACAAAATCTCTAAGCATTTGCTTATCTGTAAAGGATTTTATTTCTCCTTCACTTATGAAACTTAGTTTGGCTTGATATGAAATTCTGGGTTTAAAATTCTTTTCTTTAAGAATGTTGAATATTGGCCCCCACTCTCTTCTGGCTTGGAGAGTTTCTGCCGAGAGATCTGCTGTTAGTCTGATGGGCTTCCCTTTGTGGGTAACCCGACCTTTCTCTCTGGCTGCCCTTAAGATTTTTTCCTTCATTTCAACTTTGGTGAATCTGGCAATTATGTGTCTTGGAGTTGCTCTTCTCGAGGAGTATCTTTGTGGCGTTCTCTGTATTTCCTGGATTTGAATGTTGGCCTGCCCTACTAGGTTGGGGAAGTTCTCCTGGATGATATCCTGAAGAGTGTTTTCCAACTTGGTTCCATTTTCCCCCTCACTTTCAGGCACCCCAATCAGACGTAGATTTGTTCTTTTTACATAATCCCATACTTCTTGCAGGCTTTGTTCATTTCTTTTTCTTCTTTTTTCTTTTGGTTTCTCTTCTCGCTTCATTTCATTCATTTGATCCTCAATCGCAGATACTCTTTCTTCCAGTTGATCGAGTCGGTTACTGAAGCTTGTGCATTTGTCACGTATTTCTCGTGTCATGGTTTTCATCTCTTTCATTTCGTTTATGACCTTCTCTGCATTAATTACTCTAGCCATCAATTCTTCCACTTTTTTTTCAAGATTTTTAGTTTCTTTGCGCTGGGTACGTAATTCCTCCTTTAGCTCTGAGAAATTTGATGGACTGAAGCCTTCTTCTCTCATCTCGTCAAAGTCATTCTCCGTCCAGCTTTGATCCGTTGCTGGCGATGAGCTGCGCTCCTTTGCCGGGGGAGATGCGCTCTTATTTTTTGAATTTCCAGCTTTTCTGCCCTGCTTTTTCCCCATCTTTGTGGTTTTATCTGCCTCTGGTCTTTGATGATGGTGATGTACTGATGGGGTTTTGGTGTAGGTGTCCTTCCTGTTTGATAGTTTTCCTTCTAACAGTCAGGACCCTCAGCTGTAGGTCTGTTGGAGATTGCTTGAGGTCCACTCCAGACCCTGTTTGCCTGGGTATCAGCAGCAGAGGCTGCAGAAGATAGAATATTTCTGAACAGCGAGTGTACCTGTCTGATTCTTGCTTTGGAAGCTTCCTCTCAGGGGTGTACTCCACCCTGTGAGGTGTGGGGTGTCAGACTGCCCCTAGTGGGGGATGTCTCCCAGTTAGGCTACTCAGGGGTCAGGGACCCACTTGAGCAAGGAGTCTGTCCCTTCTCAGATCTCAACCTCCGTGTTGGGAGATCCACTGCTCTCTTCAAAGCTGTCAGACAGAGTCGTTTGCGTCTGCAGAGGTTTCGGCTGCATTTGTTATTGCCCTGTCCCCTGAGGTGGAGTCTACAGACACAGGCAGGTTTCCTTGAGCTGTTGTGAGCTCCACCCAGTTCGAGCTTCCCAGCAGCTTTGTTTACCTACTTAAGCCTCAGCAATGGCGGGCGCCCCTCCCCCAGCCTCGCTGCTGCCTTGCTGGTAGATCACAGACTGCTGTGCTAGCAATGAGGGAGGCTCCGTGGGTGTGGGACCCTCCCGGCCAGGTGTGGGATATGATCTCCTGGTGTGCCTGTTTGCTTAAAGCGCAGTATTGGGGTGGGAGTTACCTGATTTTCCAGGTGTTGTGTGTCTCAGTTCCCCTGGCTAGGAAAACGGATTCCCTTCCCCCTTGCGCTTCCCAGGTGAGGCAATGCCTCGCCCTGCTTCAGCTCTCGCTGGTCGGGCTGCAGCAGCTGACCAGCACCGATCGTCCGGCACTCCCCAGTGAGATGAACCCAGTACCTCAGTTGAAAATGCAGAAATCACCGGTCTTCTGTGTCGCTCGCGCTGGGAGTTGGAGACTGGAGCTGTTCCTATTCGGCCATCTTGCTCCGCCCTCCTATTTTTTATTTATTTTTATTTAGTTTTTTATTTTTTATTTTTTTTATTATACTTTTAGTTCTAGGATACATGTGCACAGCGTGCAGGTTTGTTACATATGTATACATGCACCATGTTGGTGTGCTGCACCCATTAACTCGTCATTTACATTAGGTATATCTCCTAATGCTATCCCTCCCCCCTCCCCCCACAATAGGACCCAGTGTATGATGTTCCCCTTCCTGTGTCCAAGTGATCTCATTGTTCAATTCCCACCTATGAGTGAGAACATGCGGTATTTGGTTTTCTGTTCTTGCGATAGTTTGCTGAGAATGATGGTTTCCAGCTGCATCCATGTCCCTACAAATGACACAAACTCATCCTTTTTGATGGCTGCATAGTATTCCATGGTGTATATGTGCCACATTTTCTTAATCCAGTCTGTCACTGATGGACATTTGGGTTGATTCCAAGTCTTTGCTATTGTGAATAGTGCTGCAATAAACATACGCGTGCATGTGTCTTTGTAGCAGCATGATTTATAATCCTTTGAGTATATCCCCAGTAATGGGATGGCTGGGTCAAATGGTATTTCTAGTTCTAGATCCTTGAGGAATTGCCACACTGTTTTCCACAATGGTTGAACTAGTTTACAGTCCCACTAACAGTGTAAAAGTGTTCCTATTTCTCCACATCCTCTCCAACACCTGTTGTTTCCTGATTTTTAATTATTGCCATTCTAACTGGTGTGAGATGGTATCTCATTGTGGTTTTGATTTGCATTTCTCTGATGGCCAGTGATGATGAGCATTTTTTCATGTGTCTGTTGGCTGTATGAATGTCTTCTTTTGAGAAGTGTCTGTTCATATCCTTTGCCCACTTTTTGATGGGGTTGTTTTTTTCTTGTAAATTTGTTTGAGTTCTTTGTAGGTTCTGGATATTAGCCCTTTGTCAGATGAGTAGATTGCAAAAATTTTCTGCCATTCTGTAGGTGGCCTGTTCACTCTGATGGTAGTTTCTTTTACTTTGCAGAAGCTCTTTAGTTTAATTAGATCCCATTTGTCAATTTTGGCTTTTGTTGCCATTGCTTTTGGTGTTTTAGACATGAAGTCCTTGCCCATACCTATGTCCTGAATGGTATTACCTAGGTTTTCTTCTAGGGTTTTTATGGTTTTAGGTCTAACATTTAAGTCTCTAATCCATCTTGAATTAATTTTCATATAAGGAGTAAGGAAAGGATCTAGTTTCAGCTTTCTACTTATGGCTAGCCAATTTTCCCAGCACCATTTATTAAATAGGGAATCCTTTCCCCATTTCTTGTTTCTCTCAGGTTTGTCAAAGATCAGATGGCTGTAGATGTGTGGTATTATTTCTGAGGGCTCTGCTCTGTTCCATTGGTGTATATCTCTGTTTTGGTACCAGTACCATGCTGTTTTGGTTACTGTAGCCTTGTAGTGTAGTTTGAAGTCAGGTAGCATGATGCCTCCAGCTTTGTTCTTTTGGCTTAGGATTGTCCCAGCAATGCGGGGTCCTTTTTGGTTCCATATGAACTTTAAAGCAGTTTTTTCCAATTCTGTGAAGAAACTCATTGGTAGCTTGATGGTGATGGCATTGAGTCTATAAATTACCTTGGGCCGTATGGCCATTTTCACAATATTGATTCTTCCTATCCATGAGCATGGTATGTTCTTCCATTTATTTGTGTCTTCTTTTATTTCACTGAGCAGTGGTTTGTAGTTCTCCTTGAAGAGGTCCTTTACATCCCTTGTAAGTTGGATTTCTAGGTATTTTATTCTTTTTGAAGCTATTGTGAATGGGAGTTCATTCATGATTTGGCTCTCTGTTTGTCTGTTACTGGCATATAAGAATGCTTGTGATTTTTGTATGCTGATTTTGTATCCTGAGACTTTGCTGAAGTTGCTTATCAGCTTAAGGAGATTTTGGGCTGAGATGATGGGGTTTTCTAAATATACAATCATGTGATCTGCAAACAGGGACAATTTGACTTCTTCGTTTCCTAACTGAATACCCTTTATTTCTTTCTCTTGCCTGATTGCCCTAGCCAGAACTTCCAACACTATGTTGAATAGGAGTGGTGAGAGAGGGCATCCCTGTCTTGTGCCAGTTTTCAAAGGGAATTTTTCCAGTTTTTGCCCATTCAGTATGATGTTGGCTGTGGGTTTGTTGTAAATAGCTCTTATTATTTTGAGATACGTTCCATCAATACCGAATTTATTGAGAGTTTTTAGCATGAAGGACTGTTGAATTTTGTCAAAGGCCTTTTCTGCATCTGTTGAGATAATCTTGTGGTTTTTGTCTTTGGTTCTGTTTATATGCTGGATTACATTTATTGATTTGCGTATGTTAAACCAGTCTTGCATCCCAGGGATGAAGCCCACTTGATCATGGTGGATAAGCTTTTTGATGTGCTGTTGGATTCGGTTTGCCAGTATTTTATTGAGGACTTTTGCATCAATGTTCATGAGGGATATTGGTCTAAAATTCTGTTTTTTTGTTGTATCTCCACGAGGCTTTGGTATCAGGATGATGTTGGCCTCGTTAAGTGAGTTAGGGAAGATTCCCTCTTTTTCTATTGATTGGAATAGTTTCAGAAGGAATGGTACCAACTCCTCCTTGTACCTCTGGCAGAATTCGGCTGTGAATCCGTCTGGTCCTGGACTTTTTTTGGTTGGTAGGCTATTAATTATTGCCTCAATTTCTGAGCCTGCTATTGGTCTATTCAGGGATTCAACTTCTTCCTGGTTTAGTCTTGGGAGAGTGTAAGTGTCCAGGAAATTATCCATGTCTTCTAGGTTTTCTAGTTTATTTGCGTAGAGGTGTTTATAGTATTCTCTGATGGTAGTTTGTATTTCTGTGGGGTCGGTGGTGATATCCCCTTTATCTTTTTTTATTGTGTCTATTTGATTCTTCTCTCTTTTCTTCTTTATTAGTCTTGCTAGCTGTCTCTCAATTTTGTTGATCTTTTCAAAAAACCAACTCCTGGATTCATTGATTTTTTTGGAGTGTTTTTGTGTCTCTATCTCCATCTGTGATAGAGCACAGTTTCTAATAAGATCCTTACATTCTGCAAAAGCAGTGATATATTTCATGAGACTGCTTGATGTCCTGTCTCTTGATAACTTCTTGGTATGTTAAGATGAAAGCCTAGCTCAGAGATGGTGATTGTGGCTAGGGCAGAGTCGGTGAGGTCCAGGCACAGCCCTATTGGGAGGGGAGATTAGGGTTAAAGTTAGAAGTCCACGTATACTTTTGATAAAAGATTTTTGTCCAAGCCTGCTCACAATAGAGGATACAGTATTTATATGTGGTGTGGCTTTAAGAAGCTGAATAGATGGGTAAATCTGAAGGAGTAGCACACACTTCCTTTGAAATCTTATATTTCCAGTTCAAAATTCACATACACTTTACATTCTTCTCCTTAATAGACCTCTGCATGTTTTTATATAAAAATAAAGTTTTCCCATAAATCTCTGAGTAAAATAGGTGGTTTGGGAAAGTGTACCATGCTCTTGCTATGGTTTAATAAAGTTCCAGCACATGGGGAGATTCTCTTGTCAGTTTCCCCATAATTATGTCATTCTAGGACTACTGTCACTAGTTTGTTCATAGTTATGCAATACTACTACTTTTTCTAAAATTTAATATACTAAATTTTAGTTTCTTTTTTCCTTTTCTTTTCTTTTTTTCTTTTCTTTTCTTTTTTTTTTTCGTTTCTTTTTTTCTTTTCTTTTCTTTTTTTTTTTTGAGATGGAATCTCTCTCTGTTGCCAGGCTGGAGTGTGGTGGCACGATCTTGGCTCACTGCAAGTTCCACCTCCTGGCTTCAAGTGATTCTCCTGCCTCAACCTCCCAAGAAGCTGGGACTACAGGTATATGCCATTACACTCAGCTAATTTTTGCACTTTTAGTAGAAATGGGGTTTCACTATGTTGGCCAGGATGGTCTCAATCTCCTGACCTCATGATCTGCCCGCATCGGCCTCCCACAGTGCTGGGATTATAGGTGCCCAGCCACATTTTTCATTCTCATACTAAGCTCTAGTATCCATGAAATGTTAAATTCCAGATCATGTTCAATTTCTTGTATTCATTAAAACTAACATAAAATATCACAACTGGAGGGTACCAACAGGGACCTATGTTTTCCTCTGGAAAATGCTTCATTTCCCAGTTTGAGAAGTGCAGAATCAGAGCGATAGTTCTCAAACTTTGCTGTGCATAGGAATCACTGAGGGAACTCGTACATTGCATGTTCCTGGGCCCTAACCTCAGGAGGTTTGATTCAGTAGGTCTTAGGTGGGCCTAGAAATCTCCATTTTTTAACAATTACTCCAGATGGCTGTGATGCTGGTGGGTTCTGGAAACATGAAGAATGTTTTCCTAGGAGAAAAGGTAGATGGCTTGTCTTTTAAATGATCTTTCATAAATCTCTCAGGTTTTAAACAGAAGCTAAATAATAGACAATTTAACAACAACAGAAACATAGTTAACATTTCTTGGACAACCATCATGTGTCAAACACTGTGCTCATGAATTTATGTTAGCTCATATGTTGCCTTATTTAATCCTCACACGAGCCCTATATGGTGGGCTATGGTAAACACTATATATGGTAAATACATATACTATAAATATTATATATAAGGTGTATACTATTATTTTACCTATTATACAGATGAGAAAACCAAGGTTCAGAGAAGTGCTCCAGGTCACACAACTGATAAGCGTTAATGTGGAATTCTAGCTCAAATCTGCTCATCCGAGTACTGGTCTCCCAATGGGGCCCTTCCATTTCATGGATGAAAGAAACTACATGCTTTGATGACCCAGTGATTAGGTAGCAAAATTGGCATGTGATCATTGAAACCGTGGATCTAAAGCAGGAGTCAACAAGCTTTTTCTGTAAAGCGCAAGATAATAAATATTTTTGACTTCGCAGGCCATTCAGTCTCCGTTGCAAATGGTCAACTCTGCCCTTGTGGTGAAAGCAGCAATAGACAATACAGAAATGGATGGAAGTGGCTCTGTTTCAATAAAACTTCATTTATAGAAACAATAGTTTGCCAACCCTGGATTTGAGTTTTCTGACTTTCAAGATGCAGAGTAAAGAGAACCTTGTGGCAAATACTCCATCCCTTTCCTTTACTTCCTTCTCTGCATTGATGGCTCTGGTCATTCCATGGCTACCTTCCTTCTGGGACATTTCATGTGAACTCCCCACTCTGTGCCTTTGCTTGAGTTATCCCAGTTACCTTCACCAATCCATACGCCCTTCTCTCAGAGTTCAGTGCATGTCTCACTTCCTCCCCAAAGGCTTTCTCCACCTGGCTTTCCCTTACATGAGAAGTGTTCTAAAAGCAGATCTGATGTGACTTTCCCTGGTTAGCACCCTTCAGTAGCTTCCCACGATTTTCAGGAAAAAATCTGAGTTCCTTTACAGCAAGCCCTCACCACCTCCACTGATGTTTGCAGGTGGGGACCTGGTGCCCCAGTAATACCAAAGTGCTTTGAGCACACATTCTGTTCATGCCGTTGGTTCACCACGTGGATAGCCCTGACTGGGGTGTCAGCTTGTACCAGTCATGTATGCAAGAATGTAACTCTCCTTTCTCTACATTCTTCAGTATCCCCCCATTTCTTTATTTCTAATTATCTCAGAAATCACTGTTTCTGCTCATGGTGAAAAAAATAACTTGTCATTTCATGGCAACCCAGTCTCTTCTAGATTTCAGCACAGTCAATTCAGAATGTCAGCTTGGCCCATTTAAGACTATTTTCGTCCGGGCACGGTGGCTCATGCCTGTAATCCCAGCACTTTGGGAGGCCGAGGCAGGCGGATCACGAGGTCAGGAGATCGAGACCATCCTGGCGAACATGGTGAAACCCCGTCTCTACCGAAAAATACAAAAAAATTAGCCTTGCGTGGTGGCGGGCACCTGTAGTCCCAGCTTCTAGGAAGGCTGAGGCAGGAGAATGGCGTTAACCTGGGAGGCGGTGGAGCTTGCAGTGAGCAGAGATGGCGCCACTGCACTCCTGCCTGGGCGACAGAGTGAGACTCCGTCTCAAAAAAAACAAAAAAAAGGACTCTATTTTCTACCCTCTCCTCCAAGGTGATCTAAGCTGCCAGGGGGTGATGTTTCTCCCAGGCATTGAGAAGGGCACCTGCTGGCCCCGGGCCTTTCTGGTGGCTGCCTTCTTATTGTGGAGGCAGCATCTGCTGCTGTGACCTGTGATCATGCTCTTGTTCGGGATTTCCGGGTCTACACACGAGGTCTCGTCCTCCTCTCTCCAGTTGGTTAGACCTGTACCTCCTGTAGGGCAGGAAAGCTGTTCTGTCATTGTTCATTCTTCCCTACCCTGAGGTTTATGGTATAAAGTCTTTGCTCTGCATTAATCAATTTTTCTTTAGATATGTAAAGGTAAGATTTTGAAGTTTTCTCAAACACAGCCAGCCAGCCGAACCCTCAAAAGTTTTCTCCCTAGAAAAGTGGCTTTTCAAATCTGAGAATTTGACTCTGTTCTAAATGCTGCTTTCTCCCCGTGAAGCTCATGCATGTAGCCATCTCTTGCTCCTGTCTGAGATCTTTCAAAATATTACTGCTCAGCATTTAGTAAGTCACTTCTTCCATGAGGTCTACCCTTATCTCCCCAGTTGGTGGTGGTAGGTGGCCCTCTTCTGTGCTACTGTTAACATCTTATGCATTATTCCTATCATTGTAACCTGTATCCTAATTGTCCATTTACTTGACATCTCTCAACAGAGTACGATCATCTTGAAAACAAAGGTCCTACTTTTTAATTTCTTATATATCCAGGGCTTAATACAGGTCCCTGCACAGTGTAGCTGGTTAAAAAAAAAAAAATATATATATATATATATATATGTATATATATGTGTGTGTGTGTGTGTGTGTATATATATAGATATAGATATATAGAGAGATAGGCGTGATCACATGCCAATTTTGCTACCTAGTCACTGGGTCATCAAAGCACATAGTTTCTTTCATCCATGAAATGGAAGGGCCCCATTGGGAGACCAGTACTCGGATGAGCAGATTTGAGCTAGAATTCCACATTAACGCTTATCAGTTGTGTGACCTGGAGCACTTCTCTGAACCTTGGTTTTCTCATCTGTATAATAGGTAAAATAATAGTGTATACTTTATATATAATATTTATAGTATATGTATTTACCATATATAGTGTTTACCATAGCCCACCATATAGGGCTGGTGTGAGGATTAAATAAGGCAACATATGAGCTAACATAAATTCTTGAGCACAGTGTTTGACACATGATGGTTGTCCAAGAAATGTTAACTATGTTTCTGTTGTTGTTAAATTGTCTATTATTTAGCTTCTGTTTAAAACCTGAGAGATTTATGAAAGATCGTTTAAAAGACAAACTATCTATCTATCTATCTATCTATCTATCTATCTATCTATCTATCTATATAGTTTGTTGATTGAATAACCCACACAGCCTCTCCTGCAATTCACTTCAGTGACCATCTGGTTAGTATCTACTGCATTGTTAACTAGCTTTTAAGACTGTGTTTTATCTTTTCAGCTAATCATAAAGTCCTTGAAGTCACTGGCAATGCTATATAATTTTAGTTTATTTTCTGATTCTCCTAAAATACTCTGTGCAGGACTAGGTATACAAAAATATTTGTTTAGTCGATGATTAAAATTACTCCTCTCTTTGTAAAAGAAAACAAATACGTGCAATTTACAATAACATTCTAATTGGATTCTTCAGGTAGGTCATGTTGACTTTGCTGCATCATTTATCCTCATTGGTGTTTTAGTTATTAGATATTTGTCAGCTCTCCCAGACTTATGACTGTGTTTATTTTAAGCCACTGTGTTCAGCACCTCCAGCAGTGGTTTGTGCTGAAGGGAAATTTAATAAGCATTGAACGATGATCAGATATTGGCTCTTTTCCACCAAATAAGCTCTCTAATCATTCCCTGTTCTGTCCTGTGAACTTGCTTAGATTTCAAAGGATGTGCGACGCATTGCATAGTATGTCCCCTTCACCTTAAATTTAGTCATGGAAATACAGCATTAAGAAATTATGCTAATTGGCTGGGGCACATTGAACTAGTTACTGCCATTATTCAGAGCTTAGTTTCCCCATTTGTAAATAAAGTAGGAAAGAGTGTGATCTTGGGGTTCTGTCTCTGTTGTGTAAAACTCTGCACATCCAATCCAGGTACCTGGAGAAGGGAATGGAGCACAGGCATAGACAACAAGAGACAATGGGAAATGCTGCCTTACCAAGCCAGCTGCTTCATACAGAAAACAATTCAGAGTCTAAAACTGACTCAGCAGCAACACGCGGATGCAGAGAAGCAATGGGTTTGGGGAAAATAACATCTAGAGCTTATTGGATGCATTTTCCTAAAGACCAATTGAAGTTCCTTTTCTTAGACACAGAAAGCGTTGATTTTTATGCCAAGTACTAGACACTTTCACATAAGTAATGCTTACAACAATCTGAAGACAATTTTTCTTTCTTTCTTTTTTTTTGAGATGGAGTTTTGTGCTTGTCACCCAGGCCGGAGTGCAATGGTGCCATCTCAGTTCACTGTAACCTCCACCTCCTGGGTTCAAGTGATTCACCTGCCTCAGCCTCTAGAGTAGCTGGGATTACAGGGGCTGCCACCATGCCCAGCTAATTTTTGTATGTTTATAAGAGACGGGGTTTCACCATGTTAACTAGGCTGGTCTCGAACTCCTGACTTCAGGTGATCCACCTGCCTCAGCCTCCCAAAACTGCTAGGATTACAGGCGTGAGTCACCATCCCCGGCTTGATAATCTTTCTTATATTTATCATTCTTTTTAAAGAAAACAAACAAAAAAAGGATTCACTGAGGTTAAATAACGTGCACAAAGGCAGACAGATAGAATACGGCAGATCCAGGATTGAAACTCTGAATTCGTGCATGCTCGTTCCCCTCTGCTTGGCAATTCCCAGTACTGATAATAGTCCTCTATCTTTATTTAAACAACAGTGTGATAATAGTGCATGTCATTGGAAGTGGCTGGGAGCATTGTTAAAGCTTTGGGCCACAAGTGTACTGTTTAGTGCAATGAAGCAAATATCTTTTCATACAAATAATTTATTTGTACCAAAGTTTTCTACTTGAACACACAAAGTGAGTTGGACTAATGTATTATTTTATTCTAATGAGGTGGTTGGAAATTAATGTATTTAGAGCTTATGAAATTTCAGACTAGCTTTCAAAACCTTTATTTATTTCCTGGTGGACTTCAAGTAAAATGTAACCGAAATGATTCTTATTCATCTACATGTTTATGCTCATGAAAAACATTCGGATGAATTATTTAATGCCCACTGCTTAAGATCCTTTTCTTAAAGGCCATTTGAAGTCGCTTTTCTTTGAAACAGAACATGTTGATTTTGATGTCAAGTGTAAATGAATTTGAACCATAGACAAGTTTGCAATTTAGGATGAAGCCTTGAACTTTGGAAGCTCCAGTTGGCATCCAACCTTGGCAAATGCATTCTTTAACCTCCAAAGTAGTTGTATTGGAGAAATCCAGAGGGATAACAGGGCTTTAATGAAAATTGTCAACAAAATTGAAGAGAAAAAAAGAAAGCATATTTTAAAATCCAGAACTGGAGAGGTCCCTAAACTACAAACAACTGACGCATAAAACTCAAGAAGGCTTCAAACAGCTTTAATCTGCTAGTGAATCTGTTCTTTGATAGCATGTAAAATCTAGGCTGAGAAGTGTGTGCTGAAGGGTTTCAGTACACTAATTCCAACTAATTCCAAGATTGATTTTGCTAAAGAACCTGACTGGCATTCTAAAAAGAAATGGCAGGGAACGGAAGAAGAAGAAAGAAAGAGAAGACAGAGTCAGAGATAGAGAGAGAGATGGACAGATAAAGATACAGAGATGATGGGGAGTGTGGAGAGACATTGAGAGAGAGAGCAGGACCGACAGCAAAAGAGAGAGAGAGAAAGAAGGGGAGGGAGAGATCTGTGTTTAGAGACCAAAGATTTAGATTTGAATCTTAGTTCTGTTATTAACATTTTATAAGATTTCATGCAGATCACTGAGAGCAATTTAAACTTCAGTTTTCTTACATATATAGTGGGAATAGAGACATCAGGCTTTACACTGTAGGATCAATTGAGGTGGTGCATGTGAACAATTCTGCAGATGTAAAGATGATGCAAATGTGGACATTGTTAACCCCTCCTCCCCTACTGGTAGGTCAACACACAATCCTCACCTGTTTCCATCCCTTCTCTGAACTTTCCTGTGTTGCTCCTCCGAGGCAAATCTTTCCAAGTGTGCTCTAAATTCTGATGCCTGGATCTCATCCTCTTCCGCTGTTTTTCACTTTTGTTTACTTCTGCCTTTCTGCATTCCCTCACTTTGTCATTTATTTTTAGATTCTTCCTGGGAGCCTTCAAACATCTCTTGACCCTCTAGTTGCTCTCTAGGTGCCACCCAAGTCTCTTCTTCATTTCATTTTCAGGATTCTTGTAAGATATGTCTACACAAGCTATCTCCACTAACTTACCTCCAAAGCTCTTCTCCACCCATTTCAGTGTGGATCCCACCACTTCCCGCATCTCTGTCCCTCCCTGTTTTAAGACACCAAATGGATTCCATAGTCTAGAAACTGGTGTAACTTTCTAGTTTCATATAATGAAGCTGTTTTCGCATTGAATACTCTTTTCTTCTTGAAATGCTATCTTATTGGGGCTTCTGTGACTTCAGTCTCTCCAAGTGTTCTTGCTAGCTGCTTGGAAGCCCCTTCTGAGTCTTTTTCTGATGGTTCATTTTCCTCCTCACTATCTCTGTATGTTGGAATATCTCGAGGAACAGTCCTAGGCCTTTTCTCTTCTTGGTCCACACTCTCCTCTAACAGTCCCATTTACTTACATGGCATCAAAACCTCTATTATACCAAAATTCCCCAGTTCAGTCTGCATCATCCAGCCTCTGTCTTGTCTTGTATCTAGGCTCACATTTCAATAGTATCTCAGCAACTCTTCTTAAATATATTCCAGACAACTCAAAATGAACATGTTCAAAACAGAAATTATGCTTTTTCCTCCGCATATGCTTCTCTCCAAGGCCTCCCCAGCTCAGTAAATGACCAGTTGTTTATGTCTGAAAGCTGAGAGTTGTTCCTGATACTTCCTTATCCCTTGTTCTTTACACTAAATTTAATACCAAGTCCTGTTAATTCATCTTCCAAAGCACCTTGTTGTGTGCCCACTTCTGTTTAGGTTCATTTATGTCACTAGTCCAAATCACCATCATTTCTCATCTGGACTATGGTGTTCATTTCCAAGCTGTTTTTTCCACTTCTAATTCTGTTTTCTTTGATTCTGTTTTTCAAACAGCAATGAGTGATATTCAGAAAATTCAAAGTGGTTATGCAATTCCTCAGTTTTAAGTCCTTTATTTGGACTTCCAATGGCACTTGCTATAAAATCCAACATTTTCATTAAAGTCTGCAAGACCCTCCATGATCTGCGCTTTGCCCCTCTTCTCCAATCTCATCTCATTCATCACTGACCCTCTTATTTATTGCCAATCATTTCTGCCAGGATGTTCTGGAGTTTAACATTTCTTTGTGTTACAAAAGCCAGATAACTATAAAGAATTCAGAGTTGTGTTGCCAGAAACACAGATGTCGTTTTGTTTGTGTCAGAGCCATTTGAACCAGAGTGACTCCATCTTGAATAGGGGCTGGGCAAAATAAGGCTGAGACCTACTGGGCTGCATTCGCAGGAGTTTAGGCATTCTCAGTCACAGGATGAGATAGAAGGTGGGTACAAGATACAGGTCCCAAAGACCCTGCTGATAAAGTAGGATGCGATAAAGAAGCTGGACAAGACCTGTTGAAACCAAGATGGCGATGAAAGTGACCTCTGGTCATCCTCACTGCTCATTATACTTTAATTATAATGCACTAGCATGCTAAAAGACACTCCTACTAGTACCATGATAGTTTACAAATGCCATGGCAATATCCGGATGTTACCCTATAGGGGTAAAAAGGGGAGTCTAAAAAGGGGAGGAACCCTTAGTTCTGGGAAATCTCCACCCCTTTCCCAGAAAACTCATGAATAACCCACCCCTTGTTTAACATATAATTAAGAAATAAGTATACACAGTTGAGCAGCACATGCTGCTGCTCTGCGTATAGAGCAGCCATCCTATTATTCCTTTACTTTTTAATTAAACTTGCTTTCACTTCATTCTATAGATTCTCCCCAAGTTCTTTCTTGTGTGAAGCACAAGAACCCTCCCTTGGAGTCTTGATTGGGACCCCTTTCCAGTAACACTTGTGCTTTTCGTAGAAAATATTATTTTATATGGTCCCAGGGGAATACTGGGGAGCAAGGAGAACATTTAGAAAAATATGAACAAATTAGAAGTCTAAGGGTTTCCTTTCTTTTGTGCTAGAATAATAGCACTGAAAGGGAGATCAGAGGTCATCTAATTCAACTTCTTCCTTTGGAAGATGAGAAGACAGTGGTTCAGGGAAGAAAAATGATTCCTTAAGATCACAGAGCTTGCCAGTTTACCTGTAATGTAACCAACTTCTTTATTAGGTATAATCATGGTAGACCAAATTTACCTTCCTTATGCTAAAATGATCTTTTGCTCTTCAAATGTTCCTCTGCACTGTGATGGAAAGGAACTCTGTCATCTGTGTATTCCTACAAATAAGTTTAAGAAAAGACACTGTAAGAATGGCTGCTTAGAGTTTAAACCTCATTCTTCAATGAGAATAACATAATCTTTCTGTCTCTTAAGAAACTTCAGGCATAATAGAAGGCAGACTTTTTAAGTTGGAGGCATCCGGAAGCTTTTACCTCTCATATTTAAAATCCGATCATTGAGAGTATCCATTTGCCAAGCTCTTTGTGCATGCAAAGAATGAGTATAGCTTTTTTCTAAGCCTCAGTTTCCCCATATGTGGAACAGGGATAATATTCATACGATAGTGTGTTTATGTCACAAAGTTGTGGTGAAAATAGGTAAGAAAACATATTTAATAGCACCAAGCATTCTGTACATGCTCACTTCCATTTTTGCCTGTTTTACTTTCTTCCCTCCTTGGACAAATTATATAGCTGCTTTAATCTCTTCGCTGTAACTGAGGGGACTGAGAGATATATATAGGTGCATGTATTCACCCCCACACATGTAAGTATGGTGTAGAAACATACATGCTCTTAAATGTTCTCCTTTGTAGCACTTATTGCAGTTGTAATCATTGATTTAAACATTTGCCTAATGCCTGACTTTCTATCTGAACTCTAAGCTTCATGTGAGTAAGGACCATTCTTGCTCTGTTCTCTGTTGTATGCGAGCATCTGCAGATTCTTAAAAATTCATTTTACATCCATTTTTTGTATGTTAATTTAAGTGCCAAACATTTTTCTAGGCCCTGGATATCTGGCAGTTTACAGAAAACAAATCTCTGGCTATAGCGCTTTGTTCTAGTGGAGGAAACAGATGATCATACATCACTGCTTCTCCATTTACTTGCTGTGTGATTTGAGGAAAGTTACACAACCTATCTGTGCCATAATTTCCTTATCTGCAAAACAAGAGATCATTGCCCATAGGTTTCTCACATTTTTTAGCTCCTGTGAACAGCTGTTATTCTGGGCCCAGCTTTTTAGGTATGTATATATATATTTTATATATATATTTTTATATATAAATTTTGTTATATATAATATATATAAATTTTATTATATATAATATATATAAATTTTATTATATATATATAATAAAAAATTATTTAAAAAATATGTTTTGGAGACAAGGTCTCACTCTGTTGCCCAGGCTGGAGTGCAGTGGTGTGATCACTGCTCACTGCAGCCTTGACCTCACTGGTTCAAACAGTCTTCCTGCGTTAGCCAAATGAGTAGCTGAGACTTCAGCTGTGCACCACCACACCCAGAAAATTTTTGTATTTTTTGTAGAGACAGGGTTTCACCATGTTGCCTAAGCAAGTTTTGAACTCCTGGGCTCAAACAATCTGCCCTCCCTAGCCACCCAGTGTTGAGAATACAGGTGTAAGCCACCATGCCTGGCCTTTTAAAATAGATTTGTATAGCTCATAGCCTTGAAAGGTATAGCACAGGGGTGTCCAATTTTTTGGTTTCCCTGGATCACATTGGAAGAAGAAGAATTGTCTTGGGCCACACATGAAATACACTAACACTAACTATAGCTGAGGAGATAAAAAGATTGCAAAAAAACTCATAATATTTTAAGAAAATTTATAAAATGTGTTGGGCCACATGCAGCCCTGTGGGCTGTGGGTTGGACGAGTTTAGTGTAGTGTCTCCCTCCATGGACAGGGCAGATCTATTTCCTGACCAACATAATAAAGATAATGTTTTCTTCTGAGACAAAGGTTGAGCAGGTTTGCCAGTGGCCTGGTTATAAGATTAGGGGTTTCTTAGGGTCAGATTCCTCAGCTGTGACACAAGTCCACAGTGTGTGCAGCATCTACACAGGCCCACCTGCATTGTCTCTGTGGAACTTGGGTGGAGCAAAGGGACCTGATATGAACATGAAGTTCATGCCATCTGTTGTGCCATGAGTAATAACCTCTTTGCTTCTGACCCAGGAGTCTCGTATCTTCTGCCAGCATCTGTGTGTGGCAGCTTGACTTATTAGCTGGCAAGCAGGGGAAAATATCAGATCCTTCACAATTTTATTTATATTTATGTATTTATTTTTGAAAATGTATTTATTAAATGTATTAATGCTAAGTTTATTAAATTAGTATAAATTATGGGGCACAAGTGTAATTTTGTTACCTGAGTAGATGTCATAGTGGTAAAGTCAGGGCTTTCAGCGTATCCAGTATCTGTATAATGTACATGGTACCCACGAAGTAATTTCTCATCATCTACCCTCTTCCCACCCCCACACCCTTCTAAGTCTCCGTTGTCTATTGCTCCATACCAGATGTCCATGTGCACACACACTTATAAGCGAGAACAGGCCTTATTTATCTTTCTGTGTCTGATTTGTTTCACTTAAGATAATGGCCTCCAGTTCTATCCATGTTGCCACAAAAGACATTATTTAACTTAAAAAAATGGCTGAATATACTATTCTATTGTGTATATAAACCACGTTTTCTTTATCTAATCATCCATTGATGACCACTTAGGTTGATGTCATATCTTTGCCTTGTCCTTTACAATTTTTGATAATAATATAGTTCCTACTTCACAGCGTTGTTGTGAGGATTAAATAAAAGAATGCCCTTGTGCTTACTGTTGATTTGTCTGGAATCCCCGTCTCGCCTCCTAACACATACTCCCTGATCCTGCATTCACATGATATTCGCCTGCTCATTCACTCACCTCCTTTAGGTTTCTCCTCAGATAGTACCTTCCTAGTGAGGTCTATCTCAACATCCCTGTTTAAAATGACAGCTTCCCCCTATTAGTTAGCGTTCAACCAGAGAAATAGAAGCAGTAGGAAACACATATTAAGAGAGGTACTGCAGGAAATTGGCCTATGCAATTGTGGGAGCTGGCTAGGCATGATAAATATCCACAGGTCAGGTCCCTGGGGAAGGGTGGGCTGGAACTCTCAGGTATGAGCTGACACTGCAGCCCAGAGATGGAATTTCTTCTCCAGGGAAGCCTCAGCTCTACTGGTGAAACCTTTCAACTGCTTGAATCAGGCTCACCCAGACCATGTAGGATCATCTTCCTTACTTAAAACCAACTGATTATGGACTTTAATCACATCTACAAAATACCTTCATAGTAACACCTAGATTAATGCTTGATGGAATTATAGAGGAGTGAAGCCTTGACAGGTTGACCCATCAAAAGACCAGACACCACAATACTGGCTATTTTCTTCATCTGTTTATTTTTGTCACCATAGCTATCAGCATCTAATTTACTATTTTAACTTGTTTTTCCAGTTGTCTGTCTCCTCTACTAAAATGTGCATCCCATGAAAAGGGGGATTTTTGACTGTTCACTGTTATCTTATTTGCCTATACAGTTGTGTATATGGGAAATAGCCTATACCATGCTATTATTGACCAATAGCAGTAGATGGGACAATAAATACATGCTAAATTGTTGAATGAATGAATACAACATGCTCAGAAAAGGGCCTGATGCATTATAAGTGTACACTAAATGGTATAATAAATGTGCAAAAGATACCATCCACTTTGCATTTATGCATCTCAATATTATTTTCACACTTTCCTTCTTTGATCCTAGACACCTTTTCAAGGGTGCTAAATCCAGTAGCCTTTGCTAGATCCAGGTCGCATGGAACTCCCCTGCCTGCCCCAGTCTCTAGCCTCACTTGTGGTCCACTCAAATGCATCGGATGCTTCTGCTGGCCTGAATTTCTTTAAATCCTTAAATTCCTTTTGCTGCACCTCCTGCCTCTCTTCTCTTGTCCAAGCTGTTCTCTCAGCCATGAATGCTTTCTCCCACTTTGGATTCACCTGGCTCAGTTTTATTCCTCTTTTAACACTCAGTCGAGGTGTTGATTCCTGTTCAAGGTGCTTTCTGATCCCCAAGATGGGTGCCTCCTTTTGTGCCTCCCTGGTGTTCTGCCCTCAGTCTGTCCTAACACCTGGCCGACTCCTACACTCCATTATAATTGGCTTTTTCACTCATTCCACACTAAAATCCTTGAGGACAAGATCATGTCATTTATTTCTGTATCTCCAGAGTATAGTACGACTTCGGGCACAGAGAGACGCACAATACATTTTGGACAAACGTGTAGTTGAATGAGGGCACCCAAATGACACAGAAACAGCTACTTTGCTCAGCAAGGGCAGTGCCTCTCAACCCTTACCTTGCATTAGAATCCAAGGAGAGAGTTTTAACATACAGTGCCTGGGCCTGAACCCCCCAAATTCTGATTCAGCTGGTCAAGCATGAGGCTTGAGTGTTGGTTTTTATTTTTTAATTTATTTTATTTTAATTTTTAATGGAAACTCTATAAAATGAGTTTGATGTGCAGCCAGGGCTAAGGAACACAACCTCTGAGATAGCTCTGAGCTAAGTTTCTATTTTATTTGCTCCCTCTCTCCAGAGGAACAGAGTTACCCCTTTCCCTTTAATTTGAGAGCAGTTTTTTGTTTTTTTTTTTTCTTCTGGGGAAGCTTTGTACCTGGAATCCTTGCTCAGTGCTCAAAGTTAATGGTGCACCTGTGTTTATGGCCTTGAGCAGCCTGGCCAGGGAAGAATTTGCATTTTTACTGCATTTTCATCATTTACTGAAAAGGATGTATTATGTGATCACAGGCAGATGCTTTGAAGGTAATATAAATGATTCAGAATCTGTCATTGAAACTCACGTTGTTTTTTGGGAATGAGAAGGAGTTTGTAGCTGGGTGGTGGGCTGTGGAGGGTTTAACAGTGAGATCAGTCTGTCAGGGCACCTGAATTTCTTCCTTGTTAACTACCTTCATCTACACATGGTGGTTAAGAGAGAGTACTCTGGAGTCAAATACCTGAGTTTGAGTCCAAGCTGAGATGTTTAACAACTTACTAGCCTTGTAATTTCTTTGTGCCTCAGTTTCCTCAACTGTCCCATAAGGCCATAGTGCTACTGCATACAATTTTGAGGATTAAATTATATGTTGTATATAAATTACCAGACACATAGTAGGTGCCCCAAGACCAAGTTATTATTGCTGTCCTCTCCCCCATGCCTTCCTCTTCACCCCTGGTCCCCAGCTTCAGGTGACATCTGTTTGATCACTCACCTGTATGTACGGAGCAATCCCCCAATTCCAGTGGCTGAACCCTTGTTCTCAACCCTGTCACAGTGCAATATAGGTCTCTATCTAGGAGTATGGATCTGCTATGATGTGGCGGTGATTAAAAGGCCCACACTTTGTCCATAGAGTAGACCTGCCATTTCCCAGGGCCTTTGGGAATCGATGGGATTCTCTGTGCTGATCAGAGGCAAAAGAACAGGAAAGATTGCTTAGGGGCTGGTCAGGCTTAAGTGAGGCATACCTCACATCCCTCCACATTTCTCTGTCCAAACTCAGTGTCATGGCTCCACTTAATAGAGATGGAGGCTAGGAAATGTAATCTGTCTTTGTGTGCCGAGGCAAAGGTAGTGGAGATGGCAAACATACCACATTCTCTCTGCCACATTCACTGCAGTACAGTTTAACTGTTGACAGATCTAGTTTCTCAAGACATGGACTTGCAGTTTTTCTAGGTTGTACTTACTTGAGATGCTTTTTTCAAACACAGAATGCATTGGTTGTTTTTTCTTCAGAGCAATATTGGCAAGAAGTGAGACGTGATCAGCGTTTCTTTGTGTTGCTTTTCACGGTGACCTTGGTTGGCATTCTCTAAGGACACAGACGTACTGTTGTAAGCCGTGGCTGAAAGTACATTCAGACACAAGAGAGGTCGATGAGAGGGAAGTGAAAAGACAGAGTGAATAAAGAACTTTGTAATTTATCAAGGTGATCAAGATGTGAGTACCCAAGTCTTTTCTGAATATTTTTCTTCAAAAAAAGTATCACAGGTGACTTGTGGATGTGGCTTTCTCTCTGGCCAGTGGGAGAAGACATCAGGAGAGAGTTCTGTAGTTTGATTTGTGCGCTTGACAGATATATGTTGAAGTCCTTACACCTAGTACCATGAAAGTGACATTATTTGGAAATAGGGCCTTTGCAGATGTAATGAAGTTGATACGAGGTCATAGTGGATCAGGGCAGGCTGGAATGCAACGGCTGGTGTGCTACTCGGATGAAGGAGGTTTGGACACAGACACTCAGAGAGGAGAGCACCATGAAAAAGCACAGAGGCACAGACACATAGAGAAGACAGCCACGTGATGACCAAGGCAGAGACTGGGGTGATGCTTCTGTAAGACAAAGAATGTCAAGGATTGCTGGACAGCCACCAGAGGCCAGAAAGAGGCAAGAAGCATTCTTCCCTAGAGACTTCAGAGACAGGGCAGCCCTGCTGACACTTCGATTTTGGACTTCTGTTTTTGGATATACTGTTTGTTTTTCAGGTTATCCAAAGTTATATTGATTCTTTTTTTGTTATTGTAAATTTGAAGAAGGAGCATCTTTTGTGAATTCATGCGGAGATGTGGTGTGGGCTAGCAGTGGCCTGGATATGACCGTTAACATTCAGCCTGGAGTACATATTGTGGTTTGCTTGGTAAGGAAGAAGATTTAATAAGATTCCAAACTGATTTTCGTGTTACTCATCCTCACTGTTCTGATCACTGTGTCAAATTCTGACCTTATCCTTGAGGATATTCCCATCTCGTGGGGTGACAGACAAATCACAGGCTGCTAAACCATGTGTACTCGGGGCTGGATAGCAGCAAGCAGAGAGCAGTCACTGTGTGAACACAAACAGGAGCATCTGACACTCAGCACCAGCGAGGTAGGGAAGGGTTGGTCAAGGAAGGCTTCCTGGAGGAGGTGGCTGCTCTGCTGTCACTCTCAGCTTTTTCTAAAGGTAAATGTTGTGCAAATCTTTAAAGGGTTGCAACCCTCAGAGTGCTCACGTACTTGAGACTGGCCCTTTTAGGATGCTTGAGAGAGTGTGGAGTTTTACTGATCATGCCTTTGTATTCTATATTTTTGATGGTTTGACAACTTGAGGTCTTGTTGACATTGGTGGGATTGCACCTCCCTGGACTAGCTAATTTCTAGCGATTACTAACAACTGGTTCTGAGCATGTCTTTCATATGCAAACCAACCAATCCAGAGCCCATACCCCAAGCACTTCCTTTACAGAGATTTTATACTTCAGGCCACTATTTCCCTTATCGCCCCAGGGCCAGGTACCAGTAAGATAGGGGCACCCTCCATGCCCTAGAACCTGCTAAAATTATGCATACTACCCAGTCCTAATGCTTACCCTGTCTCACCCATTTCTCCGGAAACCACAACAAAGGCTCTTGCCCCCAGTTCCCCTTCTCCCCTCTGCCCAGGGGTCAGACCTGCTGCCTCCCTGCGTGGCCTTGCGTAGAGTGGCATGAGAACTGTGAGTGGACTTCTTCCTTCATGACAGTCATTTCTGTGCCTGCGTGTCTTGCCATACCTGATTAAAACAGTCCCGGGTACCCATTGAAAAAAGAACTGATTAAAGGGTTTGGGGAACTGTTTGGATTTCAGAAAGGATGGAGCCTGAAGGGAGAGAGGGATGTGGTAAGAAGGCTGCAGAAATGAGCAGCACTCACATCCTGGGAGACGTGGCAGGGATGAAAGAAGACAGCCAGAGACCACTCGGCACCAGGGACAGAAACCTTGGCTGGGGAACCAGAAACCTATGCTGTTCATCAGCCCTCTGTCGAGTCATGACTACTGTAAGTTATCTGAATTTCCCTACAGGAGGCAGCAAAGGCCCGTGTGCATCTCTCTTGTGGCATTAATAAAGGTGCTTGGAGGGTGAGAGCCAGAGTCCCTGTCCTAAGAAGGTTTTCAGGGAGATAACTCGGAGAGAGTGTGGAGTCCAACAGTACAGTTTTGGGAAAGAAAACAGGCCAAGTCCCTGGAGAACAACAGAAAGCCAATTTGGGCCTCAAAAGTAGCCCTGGCAGCCTTATCAGTCAAAAGGCTTCTCGGAGAAAGCATTTCCAGCACCCTGCTTGTGCTGCCACAGTGGCAACCTGCCCTCCCGTGGGCTCAGCTCTCCCAAGCTCTGATGAAAGGACTGGCCAGGAACACCTTCAATCAATTCCCCTTTATCTCTTCCTAAGGGAGGATAATCCTCTGTTTTGCAGTCTCTTTCCATCCAGCATGTAGCATCTATTGATTTTTACAGTTTTTTTGCCAGTCGATACGGGCGCTGAAGGAGAAACACCTGCAGGTCTGAAGTTCTGAACTTGAGGAAGAAGTTCAGACTCTTGAAAGTAATCACTCTTTTTCTTCTTCTTCTTCTTTTCTTTTTAAAGTGCCAGATCCTATGGGATATAGTACACAGGTCCTCTTTGAGGAATGCATATTTATTCTGGTTTAATCATTTTATTCCTTTCATATCATCACCAAAGCAAAACTCTCTTCCTGATTATTTGTTTATGAGAATACATAGTGGCACAATGTTACATCAAACACCATCTTACGTGTTCTTAGGCACAGACATTACGGCAACAAAAGGTCAAATCATAGCATCTCAGATTTGGAATAATCATTATTTAGGTACTTGTGGCTAAACACTTTCTCCTTTGTCATGTAGTTCAATTCTCACATGGAATCATTTTTTTATGGATTAGGAATTTGAGCTATAGAGGGAAGGTCATTTATTCTATCAGAAAATATCCACTGAGAATCCTCTTTGGGAGCAGTATTATCCTAGGTGCTGAGGATCCAGTGTAACCAGAAGAGAGGAATTCCCTGCCTTCCCGGAACTTATTCATAAGTAAGGCATTCTGGAATCTGACTTGAGCTCAAGTTTCCTGTGATAAGTGCAACAAGAATGATTTCTGAGGCTGTTTAAAGTGAAACTTTGCCACTCCATAGCTGTGCGATCCTGGTCAAATTACTGAACTCACTTAAATCTCCATTTAAGATACAGAAAATGTACCTGACTCAAGGGGCTGCTGAGAAGCTAAGGGATTATGGAGGTCAAATACCTGGCACACAGTAAGGACTCAATAAAAGACAATTGTTATCATTGTGCATGAACAGCTGTAAAGGCTTGGAATTACAAGTCATTTCTTCCCAATTGGTGACAGGAGCAGAGAAACCTTCTCAGAGGAGGTTACCTTGACCTGAGCATTAAAGGACAGGCTGCTATTTTTGGGAAATGATCTTTTTCTATCTGTTAGAAAAATACTTGATTGAGGCCCATTTGATGAGTCTTTTGTGTAATGATATTAATTTCCCATTAGAAAAGTTTTATTCTGGAACTTGTGAGTTCAAGTCAACATATTGAAAGTGAGAGTCATAAAAAGGCAGCTGAGTGACAAGATGCAGAAATGCAACCAATATGAAATTTGGTTCAGTTCTTTTACAAACATTCCTCTACAGTAACAAAGAGTGGGCTCTGTAGTCAGGCAGAAGGCCTGCATTGGACCCTGGTTCCTCCATGTATAAGATGTGTGCCTCAGATAAGTGCAGTAAACCCTCTGGGTCTCAGTCCTTCATCTATGAGTTAGGAAGAACATTTTGTGCATCTTGGGGATAATGCTTATAAAGCACTTAACATGATGCCTGGCTAACCAAGGACAGCTGAAAATATAAAATTAATGTACCCAAGACTGGTTTCTTCTTGCATAATCACTTTGGTTAATGGCACAATGTGGGGAGAAGAGCCTTGTGTCCAGTCCTGGTCTTGTCCCTAACTCAGCAATGGCCATAGGGTAATTGATTGCCCATTCTTGGTTTATATTTTCTCCTCTGTAAAATGAATATTGGCACCAAACCTGGGTGCTTGGACCTTTTCTGTAGCCCAGAGGGGGTCCTGGAAACTGCTCCAGGTGTTTTCATAATTCCCAAAAGTCTGCTGGATGGGTAGGCTAAATAAAAGTACACAGGCTAGGAAAAATGATTTTTGTTGTATCATTCCTTTGTTAAAAATTCTCCAAGGCTCTCCATTTTCCTTGGGGGTAAAGGCCAGTGTCTTTCCAACATCCTACATGGTCTTGCACCATCTTTTTTTTCCCTTGACCCCACTACCTTTCTGGATCATCTGAGACTGTCCTAAGATTTTGTCCAGTCTGCACTAAGTGACTGTTTCTCAGATACTCTGGGCATGCTTTGGTTTTCCAGCCTTTGCTTAGAATGCTCACCTTAGAATGATACTGTATGAATGACTCTTACCTCCTTTAACTAGCACACCATGAATCCTATTGATATGGTTGGCTCTATGACCCTACCCAAATCTTATCTTGAATTGTACTCCCATAATTCCCATGTGTTGTGGGAGGGACCCAGTTGGAGATAATTTGAATCATGGGGATAGTTCCCCCATACTGTTCTCATGGTAGTGAATAAGTCTTATGAGATGTGACGGTTTTATCAGGGGTTTCCACTTTTGCATCTTCCTCATTTTCTCTTGCCACCACCATGTAAAAAGTGCCTTTTGCTTCACGCCATGATTCTGAGGCCTCCTCAGCCATGTGGAACTACAAGTCCAATTAAACCTCTTTTTTCCTCCCAGTCTCATGTGTGTCTTTATCAGCAACATGAAAACAGGCTAATATAGTAAATTGGTACCAGGAGTGGGGTGTTGCTGAAAAGATACTGAAAATGTGGAAGCAACTTTGGAACTGGGTAGCAGGCAGAGGTTGGAACAGTTTGGAGGGCTCAGAAGAACACAGGAAAATGTGGAAAATTTGTAACTTTCTAGAGACTTGTTGAATGGCTTTGACCAAAAGCCTGATAGCAATATTGAAAATAAGGTCCAGGTTGAGGTGGTCTCAGATGGAGATGAGGCATTTGTTGGGAAGTGGAGCAAAGGTGACTCTTGTTATGTTTTAGCAAAACCCTGGCAGCATTTTGCCCCTAATGTAGAGATTTGTGGAAATTTGAACTTGAGAGAGATGATTTAGGGTATCTGGTGGAAGAAATTTCTAAACAGCAAGGCATTCAAGAGGTGACTTGGGTGCTATTAAAAGCATTCAGCTTTATAAAGGAAGCAGAGCATAAAAGTTTAGAAAATTTGCAGGCTAACAATGTGATAGAAAAGAAAAACTGATTTTCTGAGAAGAAATTCAAGCCAGCTGCAGAAATTTGCATAAGTAATGAGGAGCCAAATGTTAATCTCCTAGACAATGGGAAAAATGTCTCCAGAGCATGTCAGAGGTCTTCATGGCAGCCCCTCCCATGACATGCCAGAAGGCCTATGCGAAAATGGTTTCATGGGCCTGGCCCAGGGTTCCCATGCTCTGTGCATCATAGGGACTTGGTGCCCTATGTCCCACTCACTCCAGCTGTGGCTGACAGATGTCAACATGGAGCTCGGGCCATGGCTTCAAAGGGTGCAAGGTTTGACAGCTTCCACATGGTGTTCTGTCTGCAAGTCCACAGAAGTCAAGTAGTGGGGATTGGGAACCTCCTCCTAGATTTCAGAAGATGTATGGACATGTCTGGATACCCAGGCAGAAGTTTGCTGCAGGGGCAGGGTCCTCGTGGAGAACCTCTGCTAGGGCAATGCAGATGGGAAATGTGGGGTCAGAGCCCCCACAAAGAGTCCCTATTGGGGTACCACCTAGGGGAGCTGTGAGAAGAGGGCCACCATCTTCCAGATCCCAGAATGGTAGACCCACTGACAGCTTGCACCATTTGCCTGGAAAAGCCACAGACAACTCAATGCCAGCCTGTGAAAGCAGCTTGGAGGGAGGCTATATCCTGCAAAGCCACAGGGGCAGAACTGCCAAAGACCATCATGGGAACCCACCTCTTGCATCAGCGTGACCTGGATGTAAGACCTGGAGTCAAAGGAGATAATTTTGGAGCTTTAAAATTTGCCTGCCACACTGGACTTTGGACTGAAATGGACCTTGTGACCACTTGGTTTTGGCCAGTTTCTCCCATTTGGAATGGCTGTATTTATACAAATCCTGTATCCCCATTGTATCTAGGAAGTAATTAGCTTGCTTTTGATTTTACAGGCTCGTAGGTGGAAGGGACTTGCCTTGTCTCAGATGAGACTTTGTACTATGGACTTTTGGGTTAATGCTGAAATGAGTTAAGAGTTTGAGGGACTGTTAGGAAGGCATAATTGGTTTTGAAATGTGAGCACATGAGATTTGGAGGGGCCAGGGGCAGAATTATATGGTTTGGCTTTGTGTCCCCACTCAAATCTCATGTTGATTTGTATTCCCTTGATTCCCATGTGTTGTGGGAGGGACCCAGTGGGAGACAATTTGAATTATGGGGGCGGTTTCCCCCATACTGTTCTCATGGTAGTGAATAAGTCTCATGAGATCCGATGGTTTTATCGGGGTTTCCACTTTTGTATCTTCCTCATTTTCTCTTGACACCACCATGTAAGAAGTGCCTTTTACTTCCTGCCATGATTCTGAGGGCTCCCTAGCCATGTGGAACTGTAAGTCCAATTAAACATTTTTTTCTTCCCAGTCTCAGGTACATCTTTATCAGCAGTGTGGAAATGGACTAATACACCTATGCTCAGCACTTTTTAAAATTACGGTCTCCGTTCCCCACATTCATCACTACTATCCCCTGACATCTCATGGTTCCCTCTCTTACCTTGCATTACATTTTCCAGTAGCACTAATCATCACATAATATACAATGTAATTTGCTTTTTCTTGGTAAATTTTGTTTTGACTTTATGTTTAAACTAGAATTAATGTTGCACAAGGACCTGGAATTTTTAAAGCATTGTGTTCACTGTTGTATCCCAAGTATGGCAATCAATGCCTGGGTCATAGCATGTATTTACTGTATACATGATTATTGAGTGAACGGAGACACTTTGGCTGGAAGTCTGTTAACTCAGTAAAAGCACATGGGTTATTTCTTGAAAGAAATTCCTATTGGAAATTTTAAATACAAAATGGAGAAACAAACTATTTCTTAATAAATATAGTTTGCTTAACATAAACACAAAAGATTGCTAGACACAATCTTTCAAAGGAACATAGGTGAATATTAGTGAAGTCATAGACTCTTGATGGTGAATGTTGTAAATGAAAATATCTTCTAAGAATCCACTAGAGATCTAAAATTTCTTTCTGTTTTATTTTTTTGAGACCAAGTCTCGCTCTGTCACCCAGGCTGAAAGGCTGAAGTGCACTGGGTGTGATTTCGGCTCTCTGCAACCTCCACCTCCTGGGTTCAAGCACCCCTGCCTCATCTTCCTGAGTAGCTGGGATTACAGGCATGCACCACCATGCCCAGCTAATTTTTGTACTTTTAGTAGAGACAGTGTTTCACTATGTTGGCCAGGCTGGTCTCAAACTCCTGACCTCAGGTACTCCACCCACCTTGGCCTCCCAAAGTGCTGGGATTACAGGTGTGAACCACCATGCCTGGCCTGAAATTTCTTAAAAGTGTGTGAATGTGAGTTTTGGGGGGTGTCAAGGGGAAGTCAGGATTGTGTTTTCTGAGCAGAGACCATCATATTGAACCCAGTATTGAACACAGTGTCATAGTAGGTGCTCAGTAAATCTTTATGGATCCGTTTTGAACTGAGTTTAGATAAAAATACTGTCTCTTTTTTTTTTAAAGCAAGACTGGGAACTTAAGAAGAATTATTTTTATTATTTTATTAAGTGAAATAAACCAATGAGACACAGTATTTTATGCCCTGATTATTTCTCTTCATCAATTTGCCCTTTGTTACCATGGGGAAACTAGAGTCCATAATTAAAGAATTAAACCTCCTTTATTCACTTATGCAGTGCACACTATCACATGACATTTGATGTTTATTTTCCAGATGAAGGGAGTTTAACTTATTTAGTTTTCTTCTCTTGGGGCCTCAGTTGTCTGACCCACAGAAGCCTCCAGGTTTGTCTGGAAATGACCTCCATTTTCACTTTCCTATGGACTCACTCACCTTTGGGCAGGTAAAGAAAAGTGCTGGGTGATTTAATGAAATCAAATCCTCATCCACCTTGGCTAGCAATAGATGGAGAAGCTCCCTATGGTTAGGAGGGAGTTCTTTCTTATCCCTGAGACACACTTTCTCTTTGCATCCGACAAAGCTGGTTTCAGAGACTGCAGATCTTATTTTCACACATGTGTCCAAGGTGAACCTAAATCCACTCCTTTATTCCCCATGGTACAATCAAGGCATGAAAGAATGATTAACAGGGCTCCCAGATAACAGAACAGAATTAACTCTAGAGGTACCACTTGATATTTTATTATATGGATACCTGGTACCTAACAGTAGTCTCAATTTTCCTACAACCTATCTCCCTTCCTTGCCCCATGTCTAAAAGCTTCCTTGAGTCAAGGGCCAGTTTTCTCCCACCTTCTTTTAAGTATGTTTAGATTCATTAAAATCTTAACTAAAGAGAGTGGGCTCAGAGAATGATGATCATTCCTTGGTCCTGCCCATCTAATCCTTGCCTACAAGGCTTGATTTTCTATAACAGAACCTGCCTCTTCCTTGATGTCTAAAACTGGGAAAAATCAGACCCTTTAGAAGTGACAAAGTTTTTCTTCTCCCAAGGATGTAAACTTAGTTTACAGTTCCGACTAGCAAGCCCTCCTGAGCACAGTGTGACACACCCCACCCTCATACAAATGATACCTCTCTGTGCCTCAATTTCTCATAAGCAAAATGAAGATATACTGGTACCTCTTAGGTTTTGAGTACTAAGTATAAATTACTTAAAAAAAGTACCAAGCACATAGTAAATGCCATTTAAATTCTAACTGCCATTGTATCTTTAGGCTCAAACACAAGTAACCCTAATATAATCTGGGGCTTTATATGAGGCAGTCTTTTGGGGGAGTTGTATTCAAAGTACCACAGACTGACAACCCAAACATAGCTTAAGATAGCTCAGATCTTTACTCTTGATCTTGAGAAGCATCCAGGAAGAGGAAATTTTTTATAATCACAAGAAGAGAACCTGTGGTTGCCAAATGTATTCTGGATCTGATCATGGGGTATTGGATACATGGCAGTAAATCCAGGGCTGAACTGAAGGTGTGTGTACTGGTAGAGAATATAGAAAGCAGATGCAGTGACAGAATGGACAATACATCTTGGAGAAAAGTGAAAACAGTAGTAATAGCTAACATTCATTCAATGCTCACTAAGTTCTAGGCACTGCACTAAGATGTGTATATACACTAATTTCATTTAATATTCACAACATTACAATGGGGTAGGCATTATTAATATCTCTATACTTCCACTGTGCCTGTTTTATAAGTAAGGAAGCTGAAGATCAGAGAGGTTAAAGTACTAAACTGAGGCCACACAGCTTCTAAGTGGCAAGGCTGGAAACTTCCAATAAAAATATATCTGTCTGATTCAAGAACCCAATCACCCTATTAAGAGTCAGGCATTGTAAAATGACTTAGATGCCATACGCAAAGAGCTGAAGCTGACAGGTTGTTAGAAATGGGAAGTAGTAATCCAAGTGCAGCACTATCGTTTAAATATGTTTCCCAAATTTCTTGTGTTGGAAACTCAATTCCCCAAATCCATATGTCAATTGGAGATAGGATCTTTGCAAGGTAATTAGGATTAGATAAGGTCATCAGGGTGGAGCTTCCGCTATGAGAACAACAGCTTCATAAGAGAGGAAGAGAGACCTGAGCTGGCATGTGTGCTCTTGCCCTCTCATCATGTGATACCCTCTGCCATGTTATGACACAGCAAGAAGGCTCTCACCAGATGCCAGCATCATGCTCTTGGAACTCCCAGCCTCCAGAACTGTGAGATGAATAAAATTCCTTTCTTTAGAAATTACCTAATCTGTGATATTCTGTTACAGCAACAGAAAATGGGCTAAGACATGGAGCAAGGGGCAGAATGATTCTTGAAGATGCTGAGTAACTTCTGGTATGTTTGCTTTTTTTTATATACATTTTGCCGTACTCTTGGGATATGAATTTTTATGCTTAAAACAACAATACTACATGCAATTCTGGGGAAAATATCTTGTAAGTTATGGTGCATGTCTTGTTTGTTTCATCTTTCATTCTACAATGAATATAGAATGTGCTACCACTGAATCATGTACTGTGACTACAGCTTTAAAGAAACTCTGTTACCAAGGACCCCAGAGTCCAGGGGAGGAAAACAACATTTATTATACAATGAAATGAGACATAAAACATAGTTCACCATGAGAAGGAAACCTTGGTCTGCCTCTGGGAGTGAGGCAGGCTTCCTGGAGGAGGTCACCCTTGAGGACAGCTGTAGAAAAAGGAGCAGGAATTTGTTGACTGCATAAGGGGTGTGGAGGAAAGCATTCCAGGCACAGAAAATTGCCCTTCCTCTCTGAATTCCACATCCATCTGGCCTGTGTTAAAATGCTTAAGTATTTACTAAACATGCTTCTTACCAGAGGCAATGCTGTTTTTTAAAGGACACAATTAATTAGGCCTCAGGATATTGGCAATCAGGAAGAGTGTAGCATTGATGATATTTTCCTCAGACTTCCAGCACACATGCTAGCTACCTGCTCCTCCCTCACGGGCTTCAACCTATGCCCTGAGGCAGTTTGACCCTCACATTTTCCTGCCTTGCTTTTGGCCTTGAGAATCCAGGTATCAGTAGGTGCCTTTGCCTCTTTTTGATGGAGCTGTTTTTTGCCTCCTTTCCAGTTGGTGCCCTCCTCGACTCTGGCAGGTGTCCAAGCCCTGTTGTTCTCCCTGCACGGGGCGGCTGAGCAGTGCTCTGTAAATTATGCACCAGTCTCACAATGTCTGGGGAGCCTGTGGACCCATTTTGTCTACCTGGAGGTAAATTATTTAGCAAAGGCAATTTAAATGATTCAGAGGGGATGGCGTGAAGTCCAGCTGTGGAACAGCTTGTCTGGGGAAATGTAACTGACTCTGGCGTGAGGAAGACTCAGCTCCAAGGCAGAACTGAGCACATTTTACCTGCTTCCTAGATCCTGTAGGTTCCATGCCCTACCTGTCTCCAGACACTGTCCCACATTAATAATCATTATAATTTAAAAGTCTATGATCTCATTTGGTGCTTGTTTCACCTCTGCAGCAGGGAGGTTTATAATAGTGTGGTCTGGGGAAGCAAGCTGGGTCTGGACAGGTTTTGTTGAGTCCCGCTTTTCTAACCTGCTGGACCTCAGTCTCCTCTTCTGTAAATTGGGGATAATAAAAGCAACTTTTAATTGTTAACATCTCCATTTGACTATCTAATCTAAGAAATCTGGCCAAGACAAGCTCCTTAATATTCTGTCCCATGCTGTCCACAAACCTGTGCTAGGAACAGTATCTCCATCTCAGTAAATGAGAACCTTTTACTCAGTTACTCAGGACTCAGCCCTACACATCATGTTTGATTCGCTTCTCTCCTGCAGCCTCCACAGTGAATCTCTTCACTGGTCCTGTCTGCCCTACTCCCAAATGCATAGCCCATGGGATCCTTCTCACCAGGTCTTCTGCAGCTCTCCAGCTGAAGCCTCTGTCAGTTCAGCTGTGCTGTTGAAAAGCCCCCTTACTCATTCTCCTGCAGCTGCCTTTACCTCTCTAACCCTGTCTCATCCCCACCAAGCAATCAAGACGTTCTTTAAAAAATGAACAATAACAAAGAAATTGAATGATATTCTTCCTTCTTAACCCTCTGATGACTGCTAATTACCCTTAAAATAGAATCCATGGACTTTTTTTTTTTTTTTTTTTTTTTTAAATCACCTACAGGCCTTACCTGATCGGGCTCCAGCACACCTCTCCCCACTTAACATTAACCCCACTGGCCTTGGGATTCTAGAACATTCCAAACATGTTCCCACCTGAGGGCCTTTGCTGTCGTTGGCCCCTCAGGCTGGACTGGTCCTCCCCTGGCTTCGCTAGTTCCATTTCAATGTCCGGGCATCTGGGGAAATGTTACCTCCTCATGGGACTTCCCTGACAACCTTGAAGAGTCACCTTCCTGTCACACTGTAGTGGCTTTATTTCCTTCACGCCACTTATCCCTACATTCAATTCTGACATTGAGCTTCATGGTTTGTTCACCATCCCCTCCACTGGAAGACAGCTCCTTGCAGGATGGGCTCTTTTCAGTGTTATTCACCATGGTAGCCCCACATAGGGTCATTAGATAAAATACAGGACAACCAGTTAAACTTGAATTTCAGATAAACAATAATTACCTTTTTAATATAAAAATATTGCACAGGGCATACTTACGCTTAAAAAAAAAAAATTTGTTGTCCCTGTATTTTTATTTGCTAAGTATGGCAACCCTAGTCCCTTCAGAACTGCCATCTCTGTTGAGACTTTATAAATACTTGTTGAAAGAAAGAAAGAAATAGTGAGTGAGCAATGAGATCAAATAAAATCTGCAGACGGAATTGCTTTTATCTTTTTGCCTTCATATTCCTAATGTCTTGTCAATGGTTGACATATGATCTTTTTCCCCTTCTTATTATATCGTTAGTTTCATTTTGCAGTTGAATAAATAGGGTTAGAGAATAGAAGGCTTTTCCAGAGTTAAGCAGCTAAGGATAACATCACTGAATATAGAACAAAGTGACTTCTGAAAGGTGTGTTAAATCTGTAAAGGCTTATTTCCCTTCTCCCATAAAAGAAGTTGGCGTAAAGGCAGTCTAGGCCCGGTATGGTGTTTCCAAGACCATGCTTCAATCTTTCTCCTCCAGAATCATCAGACCAGTTTCTAACCTCAAGTTTACTGCATGGTCCTATGATGTCTGCTGGAAAGCCTGTCATCACATTCACATTCCAGGCAGACAGCAGGCGCAAGTGGAAGAGGACAAACATCATTTATTCCCTCCCCTTTAAGACCTTCCTGAAAGTCAGTCACCATGACTTTTCCCATTTCATTGGCTGAAACTTTATCTCATGACCATTCCTGGCTACAAAGCAGCTGGCAATGCCATCATTTCAGGGGTTTCTATGTGCTGTTTTAAATACTGGGGTCTGTTCTTGGGAGCAGAAGAGAATGGACATTGGGAAGCAAGAGCAGCCTCTGCTCCAGCGAGAGTGGGGCAGACAGAAAGATCCCTGGTGTATCCTCAGACTGCTGTACCCTATGCCTGCTCACAGGGCAGACAAGAGCCTTTTAAGGGTGAAGACAGGACTAGACCCTAGCCTCCTGGTCACATGACTCAGAGATCTCCCATATCCTTTTACCTTCTGTTGCATGGAGTGGAACGGGTCAGAGTCTGGGATGTGGATCTTTGTGTTTGTCTGAGACTTTTTCTGTTTGGGAGAGATTGTATCCTACACACAGTATAGAAGACATGGGGGAGGCCCCGAAGCAGTTACTATTGCTGGAAGTAAAGTGTACAGACAGAAGTGGGGACGGGATGGTACTAGAGAGTTAGACACAAGTCGAGTGATGAGAGTTTGTGTCTGGTCTATACAGGATCCTAATAGATCTTAACAGGCTGCAGCAACAGTCTAAGCATAAAGAGGCAAAACTGAACAGGAACAGAACATGTTACACCCAAGTCCAAAAGAAAACTAACAGGATGCACTGATGTGAATTAGTATCTTTAGGATAAAAATGACGGAAGTACTCCAGTAATATTAGCCATAATGTGTAAGGGAGTTATTTTGATCTCAGCCTGCAGAAGCAGAGAATTTCAATGAGGTGAGAGGCATGCTTTGCTATGCACAGGCTAGACCACACCTGTCATGGTCGGTGCCTGCAGTTCTGGGCTCTATATTTTAAAATGAAAAGGACAGACCAAAGTTTTAAAAGGAGAGGAGCCAGGATGGGATTGAAGAATCCTCAGGTTGTATATTTAACATTTTTATCAGTCACTTAGGTCACACCTGCTTATCAAATTTGTGAATTACTCTAATCTGACAGAGGTGGTAGATATAGTGATAGGCAGAATCAGTCAAGAAGAACAATGAGCCAATTCCAGGCTATGAAACTGAAAACAGATCAAGGTATCTCACCCCCAAAAATGATAAGTATGTGAGTTAATGCATATATTAATTAGCACTATTTAGCCATTTCAGAAAGCCTGCTTATTTCAAACAAAATGCTGCACACAATAAATATATATAAGATCTGTGTCAATCAAAAAATAAAAATTAAAATCAAAGAAAAAAAAAGATGTATTAAGGTAATATCCTGAAGTTTGGAAGAGCAATTCATTGTTCAAGAAAGGGATGAGAGAGACCTGGTACAATGGCTGTTCTAACAACTCAGCACTTTAGTGGGCAGCAGAGCTCATCGAAGTACCAGTGCATCTGTGTGTGTCCCGGGCTGGTGGATGGTGGGCTTCCAAGGAGCCTCCAGGCAGCACTGATACTCATGACTTCACCCAAGCCAGGGGTTTGACTTTGGCTTTGTGGGTTTAGATTTTCAAAGTATTCAAGCTTCCTGGACTTGGGGAGGCTGACTCACACTAACAATGCTTATAGGAGACTGCAGATGCCAAAGTATTGATTTTCAGCATGAATTCTACTTGTTAGGTACCTTAAACCTGATCAGCATACATATGGTTTTTCTTTCATGTAGGAAAACCACATAAGGAAGCAAATAATACCTCTAAGGAGTTTTGAGGAGAATAGAACTGAAAAGACAGATGTGAGTAGTGTGATTCGAACGCTTTTAGAAGAGTCTCATGTGTGCTTCTTCCTTAGGTGAAAGTTCTCAAGACTGGAAACATCTAGATAACCTCTAGCTATGCTAAGCTGCAGGCACTTTTATAGGCCTAGAACCCATTTCGTGTCTTTAAGGTGACTTGGCAGAGTGTGGTTTTGTCCTCTTATTTTTTGACATATTCTGCAACTCAGGAAACAGTCTTGTTTCCATTTCTCTGTAGCACTTGAAGTGCATCAGCCTGCTCCTCCCTTTGCCTCGAGGTCCCACAGTGGCAAGCAGAGAGGAAACCAGCCTGGAGGGGTCTGCTCATTAAGCCTTCATTGCTGTCTACCCCAAGAAAACTCAGAGTCACTGTCTCCTAGGCACTCCTCAGGTAGAAAGAAATCTTTCCTTACCCACCAAATCTGCTATCCTTCAGGGGTGGATTCTCAGGTACCTTCAACCAGCCCCCTGCTCTGTTCCAGCTTCCTGGGCATAAAGGCAAACAGTCCCAAGGTGTTTGGCTTTGACTTTTTCTCATGGCCTCCTTTCCCGGTGAGTGGCCATATATATTCATTCACATGTCCAAGGGGATTCCTCCTTCCATCTCCCGTTTATTGATGTTCTTGTCATATCTCCCCCAGGAGCTTGTTGTGTCAGTCAAGGTCCCAGCAAGAAACAGATGGCACACTTACATGTGGATAATGTGAGATGAATTTAATAAAGGACTATTTACAAAGCTGGGAGCAGGGCTTAGGGAAACCACCAAGAATAGTCCAATGCCAGAGGACTATGAAATCTAGGTGCTATTGTAGGCCTGAAACAGTGCAGAGAGGGGAAAGAGAGCCAGAAGACTGCGGGGGCTATGCGGAAGAAACACAGGACTCCCGGCTTTCAACAAAACTGGCCCATGGAAACCCCATGGCAATAGTAATAAATGCCACAGCCTCACTCACTTCCCTCCTTCTAATCTCCTCCTGATGCACAACATTGGCCACGTGCAGTTGGTAGTCAGTGGTCAAGGGAGCCCAGCACTGTGGTTTGGGTTCAGCTTCCCCAGGGAATTGCAGGGTGGACAAAGATAGAGAGTGGATTTGGATAGGCAAATAGAATAATCCAGTAAAATCACTGAAGGCTAGACTTTGTTGTCAATGCCTTTATTTTTGGTTTCCCATCCCACACATAGTAGGTTTGCAGCAGTTGACTTGGCCATGGATTTCTTTCGGTAAGGCATGATCTTTGATCCCTGTATTCCAGGGCCTACCCCAGTACCCCCAAAAGATGCTCCATAAATGTTTATGGGATGACTAGTGAATGAATGAAAGAAGAGGTGAGCTCAGTGGGAATTTTCCCTTAATTTTGCTCACTGTTGCACTCCTAGGAGGTAGCCACTTCCCTGCTTCACTCGTAGGCCAGTTCCAGTTATTAAATTTCTAAATTATCCTTCTGCACATGGGGCTGACTCTCCAATGAGGTCTTGTAAATATTTGCTTCCATCCTCGGAGTCCAGACAAGGAGCTCTTGCCTCAGGCACAGCCTCTGCTCTCTGGGATGTCTCACCTTTTTAGCAGGGAAGGATTCTGCGCCAGATGCTTAACTTGTGTCCTACCAGGGAAGTTCCACGAGGAACATTCTGTGTTCACTTTAGGCAGATTGGATTGGCTTCTCCTTGCTGTACTTCTAGCTAGATGAACTGTTAAACAAACATCTATTACTCATCTGTCATATTCTAGGCACTGTGCTAGTGCTAGCATGTGAGAATGTTCAGGTGGATAAGATACAGTTTGACGTAAGGGACGAGGAGCTGCAGTCCAGAGGGAGGGAAGACAAATAATAAATAATTATTTTACAGGGTAACACAGGCTTTGTTATTATGTTATTATTTTATAATAATTATGGGAGCACAATGGGTAAGGAGGGCACTGTGGGAGCCTGGGTGAGGAGTGCCAACCCACCCGGAGGCTCAAGGAAAGCTTTCTGGAGGAGTTAACACCTGATCTTGTAGGATGGGAAAGAGCAAGATAATAAAGATAAATAATTCCAAGTCAAGTGGTGAGCAAGATCAAAATGACAGACACTTGACATAGCATGATGTGTGCAAGGAAATATGAACTAATCTGTATTATTAGTGATAACAGTTCAGGAATGGGGGTGAGACGCAGCCAGAGGGGCAGGCAGTGGTGAGGATGTGGAAGGTATGGTAAGCTGAGCTAAGGACTTTGCAGCTAGGGTGAGGTGAATAAGGCCTATTTTGGACACAAAATGTAAAAGGGCTCTCAGGTCTCAGTCACTAGGATAAGTAATATTAAATGCAATACTTTAACTAATTAAAATTAATGCAAAAACCCATGGTGAAAAAAATAAAATTTTAAGATTAATAGTATAGAGTGAATTCTTATAATTTCATGTTGCTTCAGTATCCATTTGAATATAACTTTAACTTTCTCATACCAGAAGCAGGCTCAGTCACCCTCGACGCAGTATCCAGTTTCACAACTCCTCTTAGTTCCTCAAGGTGGTTAATTCAGCTATCTGGCTTATACAACTCCTGGTGGTTACCTCTCCATGAGACAGCCAGATACAACTGATCTAATTAGCCCCACTGATCTCCACACCCCGTATGGACTGTGCAGGTGTGCCACAGTGGCCACCTCTCAGTCACAGTGTGACCCCCATGGAACTAGTGCCTGCTTGTGCCACCAGTTAGAACTCTCCATGGGAAACCTGCTTGAGTAACTCCCAGGACCCCAATAAAGAATTTGGCTTACGGGTCCCCTTCTCTCTCTCTTGCTCCCCACCTGCTGGCTGAATGCACGTGTCCTCAGTGGTTTCCCCCTTTCCAGTGGCCCTGGGAGGCATACTGCCCCCTGCTCTCTGGAATCTGTAAGTAGTAAATGTGTCTGCCATTTCGTTCTTTGTGTTGTGCTGCCTCCTCTCTGTCTCCCCTGGAAGACACACGTGAGCCTAACTTCTTTCCTGGTCAGGGCTCTCCTATGGAGTGGCTATCTTGGTAGGAGTAAACTGGACACAGCTTCGACAAGAGCCACAGGAACATCTGCAAATATAAGCAAGTTTTCTGTATGGGGAACACCTGACCATGGCCGGACACTTAGGCATTTGGCAGTCTACCAGGATAAAGAAGTATCCCATGAAAAGTATGGTGTAAACATCCAGAAACTGCCTCCCCTGGAGTCCTGTCAGGGCAGGGCTAGAATTTATAGCCACTCTCCAGAGAGAGACTGCAAGGCCAAATTAGAAAGAATTTATATCTTTAATATTTACAAAACACTATGTTACTGATATTTTTTCTTTTGCCTTGGGCATCGATATGGCTCAGCATAGCATTATTACTGAGTCTGTCTTTATTGCAATAAAATGTTACTTATCCCTTCAACAAATAGTGCTGGGACAACTGCATATCCACATGCAACAGAATGAAATTGGATCCCTGCCTCATGCCATACACAAACATTAACTCAAGGTAGATCATAGACCTAAATACAAGGGCTAAAACTGTTGAACTCATAGAAGGAAATGCCAGAGTAAAATGGTGTGAGCTAGGGTTTAGCAATGATTTCTTAGATATGACACTAAAACTGCAAGTGATGAAAGATAAGATTTTTAAGTTTTACTTTATCAAAATTAAAAATTGTGTGCCTCTAAGGAGATCATTAAGAAAGTGAAAAACAACCTATCACCCCCCTGCTCTATTATATAGCCATCTAGTGCTCTTAAAATAAGCTCCAGTCCTCCTGCCATGACCTCCCAGTCCTGCAGAGGACCTCTGCCAACCTCTCCAGCTCCATCTCATCTTTTCTCTGTTTTGTGCTCCACCAGCTCAGCCACTTGGGTCTCCTTTGCCAAGGAGTGTCCTCCCTCTGGAACCCAATACCAGCTCTTTCTTCTGTCTGGAATCTTCCCTCAGCTCTTTTAAGGTTAGTTCTTGCTTCTTAGCATTTCATTACATTGTTACATTTTGTGAGACCTCTAAAGGGACCTTCCCTACTTACTATGGATATCATCACTCAGTGCATTAGTTTTCTATTACTGCTGTAACAAAGTGATACATACATGGTGGCTGAAAACAACACAAACTTAGCTGGATGTGATGGCTCATGCCTGTAATCCCAGCAACGTGGGAGGCTGAGGTGGGAGCCTTGTTTGAGGCCAAGAGTTCAAGACCAACCTGGTCAACATAGAGAGACTCCATTTCTAAAAAGCAAAAATTAAAAAAAAAAAAAAAAAGCCAGAGTAGCTGAGGCAGGAGGATCTCTGGAGCCCAGAAATTTGAGGCTGCAATGAATCAGTTCGTGCCGATGCATTCCAGCGTGGGTGACAGATCAAGAACCTGACTCCAGAAACACACACACACACACACACACACTCACTGTCTTACAGTTCTGCATGTTAGAAATCTAACGTGTGTCTCAGTGGGCTAAAATCAAGGTGTTTCAGGGCTGCATTACTTTTAATACAGGACATTTCATTTCCTTGCCCTTCTCAGATTCTAGAGGTTGCCTGTATCCTTGGCTCATGGCCCCTTCCTCCACTTTCTAAGCCAGCAAAATTGTATCTCTGACCATTTCTCTGTAGTCACTTTGTCTTTGGACTCTCCTCTTCTGCCTCCTTCCTTCACTTTCAAGGACACTTGTGACTACCCTGGGCCCACCCAGCCAACCCGGAATAATCTCTCTAGCTTAGGGTCAGCTTATTAGCAACCTTGATTCCAGCTTCAACCTCATTTCTCCTTTGCTGCATAACCTGACATATTCAGAGGTCCTAGGTATGAAGACATGGATGTCTTTAGGGATGGAGGCATTATTTTGCTTATCACACTCAGCTTCAATTCTTCCTTAGCATCTCTGAGACCTTAATCATTCTGTTGGTTAATTGTTTTTCTTACCTGCTAGGATGTAAGACCCTGGGAATCTTCAGCCTGCTGTCATAGGTAAATCTTGAATGTAGATAGGAATGTGAAAAATTGTGTTTCTCAACCATGTCTGTCCATCAGGAGCTATACATTTGTTCATGCACTTAATAACGTTTATTAAGCACCTACCTAGAACCAGACACTGTTTGACTCAGGATGTGTCAGTGAATAAGACAGACCCCAGTCACTAACCTCATGGAGTTTACATCTTTGGTAGAGCTTTAAATAATATAGATGTCTGGGCTCCACCAGCCACTCCAGAAGCCAGGCCACTTGGGTGAAGAACAGCTAATCATTAAATGGCAAGTTAGAATCATTCAAATTATTTTTTCCCACACGTTGGACTATCATTCCAGAGGGAGGGTTTTACTGGAACAGTGCTTCTAAAACCATCTTTGATAAAGGGCAAATTGTTTTCTAATTCCAAACCATTGTGGATTGAAACTTTTGTAAAATACAGTAAAAACAAATTACTAGAAAAATCTAATATTGCTTGGTTATCATGGCAGGGTCAAATGCCTATAAAAGTTTTTCAACACTCTCAATTTCTACACTAATCCCATGATAGATGGATGACAAACAGTTCTCAGAACAGCCCAAGTCCTGAGACACTGACTTAGTTTTAGTTTTTTCATCTGTGAAATGGAGATAATTTTATATATGGAGAGTTATTAGAAGGATACAATTGGGTAATATAAATAAATCACCAAAGTCAGCATTGGCTTAGTAAGCGGTAACTATGAATGTCCATAGATGTTACGCTTCAATAATTCTAAATAATACTTGAATACTCAATTGTTGGTGTCAGAAAATTCAAACAAGGGTCGGGGGTATCCTCCCAGTCAGTCAGAAAGAGGCGTCTTGCTAGGTCGTCATAAAAACAATGTAGATTTTAAATATCTGTGTTTGTTTTTGATTATAAACAGAAACACAGGGAAAATATGCATTTGAGTACTGCTGATGAATAATAATCACTGAGAAACCCCATTTGCCTTTTAAACTCCAGCAGATGTTACCCTTCCCCACTGCAAACCAAGCCCACCCTCAGGCCTATTAAACAAAATGCTGGCTGTCACTGACTGACAAGGTCTGAGGATTGGCTCTTTTTAAACAGCCACAAGGTCGTGGGGATTAAACGTTTCCAGGGAGTCACAGGAAAAGTAGAATGTCAGCACTGCCTTTTCTCTGTGAAGATGGCTCAGTGACATTTTCAGAAAGGAAGGACTACTGCTACCTGTCAGCACTCAACGGAGGACACAAGGTTAGATGCAAAGCAGGAAGGTTACTCACCACCGGGAGATTGGCGGCGCAGCTGCAGCTTTGTTCCGAGATGCAGTGCTAATGGGGCCGACCTGGAGAACTCGTTCAAGGGCTGGGAAGTGGAGACCAAGCCCAAAATGAGAAGCAGCATGGCACAAGGAAGAGAGCAAAAGCTTCGGCAGTAGACAGTTCTGGGTTTAAATCTCAGCCCTAGTATTTGCTGATCCTGTGACCTTAGGCGTGTCACATAATCTCTCAGACAGCAGAACCTCCCTTGAAGGACTGTCATGGGTGTTAGTGATATTGTGTGCGAATGCCTGGCACACATTGAGTGATCGCTGAGATTTAGCTATTGCCAGCTTGTTTCAGGTGCCAACAACAAGATTCAGTGAAAATGCACGTAACCTCCTTTGCCTGCTTGCCACATCGTTTTTAACCTTTGTACGTGAATGACTCTGGTTAATGCTCATATATACAGATACAATCAGTTCTCTTCACCACACACACTGACTGTTTTGTTCCATTATTATCTAGCTACAAAATAATAATCTTTAACAAGAAATTCAAATATGTAAAGTAAGTGTGTGTGATTGTATGCTTGTGTGTGCGGGAGCGCACATGGGAGTTTTTACTGAAGATTTGTAGCATCATTGAAGAAGGTTCTCGCAGTGCCATGCTCCTCATTCTACTAAAGACCCTTGTCTGGCACCTTTTGTTCCTGGAGTATCTACTCTATCCACTTTGCTAAGATGGAATTAGAAAGTCCAAGTCTTTTTTTTTTTTTTTTGAGAAGAAAAATGTGGAATAAAAATTATGCAAGTTTCCCAGACTCAACTGAATGTTAAAAACGGATAATGAGTCTTGCAGAGAGGAAATAATCTAATTGAACTGAAAGTATTACACCGCCCTAAAAAAGAATAAAATCACATTTTTTTTTGCAGCAATATGGATGAAGCTGGAGGCCATTATCCTAAGAGAATGAACGCAGAAACAGAAATCCAAATATCACACTTCCTTGCTTGTAAGTGGGAGCTAAACATTGAGTACACATAGACACAAAAAGGGAAACAGTAGATACTGCGGCTTACTTGAAGGTGGAAGATGCCAGGAAGGTGAGGATCAAAAAAACTACCTATTGGGTTCTATGATTATTATCTAGATAATGAAATAATCTGTATAACAAACCCCAGTGACATGTAATTTATCCATGTAACAAACCTGTACATGTATCCTCTGAATCTAAAGTAGAAGTTGGAATTTTAAAAAGACTGCAAAAATCACGACGTTAAACACAGGCCATCACAGCCTTACACGAAAACTACTTCTACAAGGACATCTGCCCAATAACTGCCTGTCCAACCTTGGACTGGCATCAACCTGGTTATTTCTCTCTGTAGCCGTGGATAATTATTTGAGAACAATTATGTATGCTGTATTTTTTTTTCTTTAAAAACCTTTGTCTTCATTTAGTTCCCTAAAAACACACATGCTTTAGTATGGCATATGTATTCCCATTGAATTGCTTTGTTCCCAAATAAATATATTTTCTTTAAAAAAAAATTTGTTTACAGAGGTGCAGGGCTCTGAATTGCCTTCTCTGTGGTGATGAGGGTGGAAGGATTCAAGATATTTACGACCCAGTGAGTTCATCAAAGCACATGGTTAGCTGGGTCATCAGCTTATGAAAAAAGTATCAGGAAAATTAAATTGGACTCTTCTCTGTGCTCTACCATATGTTGGAGGTTAGATAAGGACTATCTGAACTCTCGGAGATACCAATTAAAAAAATAAACCTGACTCTGTTTTTGCTGGCTTGTAGTCTGACATTTCAACCTGAGGACTGTGATAGTTCCAGTATTTGTGAAACATAGTCTGAAGCGTTGAAGTCATTGGCACATCTGTTGGAGTATGTTATGCTTTGGCTCTGTGACTCCACCCAAATCTTATCTCAAATTTTAATCCCCACATGTTGAGGGAGGGAGGCGACTGGATTATAGGGGCGGTTTCCCCCATGCTCTTCTCATGATGGTGTGAGTTCTTATAAGAGTTGATGGTTTTGTGTGTTTGGAAGTTCCTCCTTCACTCTTCTCTCTCCTGCCATTGTGTGAAGAAGGTGGCTGTTTCTCCTTCCGCCATGATTGTAAATTTCCCGAGGCTTCCCCAGCCATGCGGAATTGTGAGTTAATTAAACCTCTTTCCTTTATAAATTACCTAGTCTCAGGTATTTCATTATAGCCGTGTGAAAATGGACTACTACAATGAATTTATACCGGGAGAGGGGCACTGCTGTAAAGATAACCTGAAAATGTGGGAGCAACTTTGGAACTGGTTGATGAGCAGAGGTTAGAACAGATTGCAGGGCTCAGAAGAAGGCAGAAGATGTGGGGAAGTTTGCAGTTTCCTAGAGACTTGTTGAATGGTTTTGATCAAAATGCTGATAGTGATGTAGACAATGAAGTCCAGGCTGAGGGGGTTCTCAGATGGGGATGAAAAACTTCTTGGGAACTGGAGCATAGGTCACTCTTGCTATGCATTAGCAGAGGCTGGCATCATTTTGCCCCTGCCCTAGAGATCTGTGGAACTTTGAACTTGAGAAAGATGATCTGAAATTGGAACTTATATTTAAAAGGGAAGCAGAACATAAGAGTTTGGAAAGTTTGCAGCCTGTGAGTCAATTAAACCTCTTTCCTTTATAAATTACTCAGTCTCTGGTATTTCTTTATAGCAGTGTGAAAATGGACCAATACAGAGCTGCCATATTCATAGATTCTGAGAGCCCATTTGTAAGACATAACATTCTTCTCCTTGCCTCCAAGATAGAAAATAAAAATAAGGCATTGCCAATTAATATTAACTCATTATCGGCTGCAAGGTGAATCTGAACTGGAGAGAGACATCAAAAGGTGAAAAACATGCATCTTAGACTGGATGAGTGACTGCAGTGTTAGCTTATACATTGTCACTTAAGCTATGAAAAGACCTCACTAAAAACTTATTCGAATTTAACCTCACTGTTAAAATTTTGTAGATTCTGTTTAGTTCCTTGGGTTTACTTTTTTTCCCCACTCTGTAGCAAGTTGCAGGCAGATGGAAGCAGTGACTCTACTAGTTTGAATCTAAATGTTAGAGGACGTGTCATTCACTGAACGCCCATTGCCTGTGGGCTTCCCTTCTCTCTCTTCTCCATCTAGAGCAAAGTCTCAATCCCTCTCCTTCCTGAGTTTTCTTTGGGAGAACTGCAAATTCTTCAATTCTTTATTAAGCAGAGCCAGTTCTTCTTTCTCATGTTGTGTTTCCAGATTTCCAGAGCCAAGAACGAGCAGTTCAACAAAACAAAGTTCTCCCATCCAGAAAAATTTCCCTTCTTTCCCCTTCCTTCCTTCCTTCCTTCCTTCCTTCCTTCCTTCCTTCCTTCCTTCCTTCCTTCCTTCCTTCCTTCCTTCCTTCCTCCCCTTTCTCCCTCCCCACCTCTCTCCCTCCATCCCTTCCTTCCTTCCTTTCTTCCTTCTGTCTCTTTTTCTGTTTTTAAAAAGCCTATTTTCTTTTGAAGGCAACACAGCAAGTATCTATTTTTAATTGCGCATGATCCTTGGGGCCTCACCCTTTAGCTGAAATGTCTGATTTGCTATTTCTTCCAAAGCAAAAATTCAGAGCCTTTCACAAAGGAGATTTAGCTGAGCTGCTAAGTCAACTTTTCCGTGATGTTACTGTCTATGTGTATGAATGCTGTGTATATATGTGCATAACACTACAATGATCAGAGAGGTCAGCTGTGCTTTCCTGGGGCTGAAAAGGCAAGGCTTTCCTGTATGTAGTGAGGAGAGTTGTATCTGAGGAGTAAGCACCTTGGTTGTTTTAATATCCTTTTCTAAGCCAAATAGAAGATGCTTGCCTGGAAGACAGAAACTAGACTATAATGGGAGGTCCTTAAGTCAGGTAGAAGATTTGAATTTGGGCAGTTTTTGGCTTGACATCCTACTATGATAAATGCCACTAGCAGCTAACATGAATTGAGTACTTTCTGTGTGTGAGGCTTTGTGTTACGCAGGTAGAAGCAAATTTTTATGTCACAAACCAGAAAATGGAGGCTCAAGGTCATTAACTTTTCTCGTGTGGAGAGAAATAATTATGATGATGTTTTGATCGTTTTGGTCTTTGAAGACAGTTGTCTCATAATATAGTTTGGGTAGCTGAGAAGGCTTGGGACTCTTGGCAAGTTGTTGTGAAACAAATTCTGGCCCAATCCCAGAATAGTAAAGTACTTCAGGAGACCTGTGCAGCAAATTGAATCTCGGTGGTAATAGCTGCAGAGTGGAGAGGCTGCCCTGGCTTTCTCCCTGCTCCGGCAACTGTGAGTTGGAGAGAATCACATTGACTTTCTCATGAACATTTTTAACACTTTAAATTTCACTTTCTCCTGCAAAGCCTAGCATAGAACACACATAAATCCTTTCTTTTCTTTCGCGACTATGGCATATCTTATAATTTAGCAACTGTAAAAATGAATAAGTACAATTAACAATGCAGAGCAAAAGACAGTGCGCTTATAACTGGTTATAAGTCAATTGAATCTCATTATTAAGGAACAAAATGATCCTAATTAATATCCTGGTTTTCTGGTCTCGCCATAAATCAGTAGGCCATTGCCTAGCTTGCTACTTTGCATTTGCAGTTTTTAGTATCACGACTTGATTCAGGGCTAGTTGGAGTCCCCGTTGTTCTTTCTTGACCTTTGTCTTCATGCTGACATTAGTGAAGGGATTCTGTGGTGTGGCAGAAAAAGAGTAATGGGACAAAGTCAGACCCTTGGTCCTGGCTGAGACCCTGCTGCAGACATCCATGTGGCCTTTGGGGTCAGTCTTAGGAACTGACAGGGTCCGATGGCCAGGGGGCTTTGGGAATAAGAATGAGGAGGAGTAGAGCTTGACTTTGAGCTGGGAAAATAGGCTGTAGGTGCGCTTTTTAGAGAGCTGACAAAGGAGGAGCAGCATATTTGGGGCCAAAAAAATCACAATTTTGGGTTTCAGAACCTGAAGTTTCTACAATTTTCATGTGCAAATGGATAATCAGCACTGGATCTTGGGAGAGGTGTTTAGCAGGGCTCTTGGAGACAGATGAGGGAGAAAAGATGATCTTGATAGAAGTTCCTGCTTAAGGCCTCTTAAGGTCTCATGCTCATGCTGGATACATCACTTAAAAGGCTGAATAGTGTCACCTTCTGCAGTCACTTTTGCCTTCCAGAAAAGACTAAAATACACATTTAGCACAATAGCCCAATTCTTATGCCCAAGGATCTACATTTTGTACTACTTCCTTTTCTCCTGCCAGGGAAGATGGCCTGTTTGCTTAATCAGGAAATCTGTACCAGTCGCTCATTTGCCTACAGACATTAAACTTCAGGTAAGATGTTGCTATATCTCTGATGTTTCTGTTAGTTCTAAATATACCCAGCTATTGAATGTGTGCCTATGGGGAAAACAAGTGGGCTAAGATGCACGTATTATAGAAGACAAGCATAAAGTCCAAAATGACTTAAGACAAAGTTGGACAGTTGATTTATGATTTGTCTGAATTATGTGTTAAGAGACTTAATAAGAACTTCCAACAGCTTAAAAGTGAAAGGGCTTTAGAAGAGGGTGAAGTCTGCCTTGCCTCCCCCAGCAATGCTGGTCTCACAGCTGTCTCCTACTGACTTCCCCAACTTTGGTAGAGACTTCGTCATAATCATTAATGCCTTACACTTACAAAGTACTTCATGTGATTTCCATGAATACATATTCCATAATAGTCGTGGTAAGAAGACCTGGCAGGTCATTATTAATCTCATTTTACAGAGGGGGAAATTGAGGCCCAGAGAGATTCAGTGTTGCCCATGGACAGGCATTTAGTAAGTGGCAAAACTAACAATAGTATTGTGACACCCCCTTCTCTGTACTCCAGGGCTGTTTTCCAAATTTGGGCCGCATTCTTTCTTATTTGGATCATTAACATAGCTAGCTAAATGTGTCCCCATTTCTAGTCTTTCTTCTGTTTAATTTTTGATTTACACTGTAGTAGAGTCGTCCTCCCATAACAAGGCTTAAATTATGTCTACTTTCATCTTTAAAAATCTTTAATGTCTCTCCATAGCTTACTCACAATAGCCCAACATCCTTCCAGTATGCTCAGGGCCTTTGATACTCTGTCTCAGACGGTGCACCCTGAATATTCTAGCATTGTTCTACCTATCATTAGCCAGATCTACCCTCTATCTTCTCACCTTTCCATGCATGTGCTTATGCTTTTCTTCATGGAGCACTTTTCCTTTGTTCTTCCATTATTTAAACCCTGCTCATCCTTGAAGGCTCGCTTCAAATGCCCTTTCTTCCACAGAATCGTCCCAGATGGCTGCAGCCAAAATCAACAGCCCTTTTCTTTATTGCTGTACATCCTTATAGAACTTGTTTTACCGTATTTTGTCTTATAGTTCAAGTGCCCAGGCCTGAACCACCCATCCTATACTTTCAGATCTTTGAAGGATGTCAGGATTTTTGCCTTATTCTTCATTTTCACTCATGGTACCTACTGAGCAAACATTTATTTAATGAATAAACTTGTTAAGAGAAAATATCAATGTTCCAGGAAAGTCAACAAGCAAAGAAACATATTTAGTGTTTGTAGAAAAGCAGACCATTTGGGCTCTACAGAACAGTGGTTCCTCAGATTACTTGTGTCCTTCAGGCATCTTCCCGGCTAGCTGCATAAAAATTATCTGGACGACTTGTTGAAAATACAGAGTCCTGGGCTCTAACTCCAGAACTTTTTGTCTGGGAATATGAAACTTAGCAGATTTCCCAGGTGAATCGTATGCTAACCCATGCTTAGGAGCCACTGGTGTAAAATACTGTGAACCTCAAAAAATTTGTTTAAATTTACAGAGATACCTGTATATATATTAATTTAAAAATTTGTTTCAATTTACAGAGAAACCTGTATATATTGAACAACACAATGTTTTGAAATATATGTACATTGTGGAAAGAGTTAAATCTAGCTAATTAACAAATACATGATCTCACATAGTTTTTTTTTTGTGGTAAGAACATTTAACATCCACTATCTTTTCATTTAAAAGAATATAATGTATTGTCATTTGATATAGTCACATCCTGTACAATGTATCTTTTGAACTTATTTCTTTTATCTATAATTATATATCCTTTGGCCAACATCTCATCTCCCTTCTGCCCTAACCACCCCAGACTCTCATAACCACTATCCTACTCCCTATTTCTAGGAGGTCAACAGTTTTAGGTTCCACATGAATGAGATCATATAGTAGTGTTTTATTGTTTTTGCACCTGACTTATTTCGCTTAGCATGATCCTGAAGGATGTTTTGATCTATAAAATTAGTCAAGTTGGCTGAAGTTGGGCTAAATTCACTCATGACACAGGGACTCCTATTTTTAAATACTTCCCTTAGTCACAAATTTCTCAGGCTTACAAGTGAATTTCAGAAGTGTTTTGTGTCACTGCAGGAAGCATATAAGTGGCTTCCTGACTGGGGCAGGAGGGTGCTTTGATTTCAGTCTTCTTCCTGTTTTGACATTTTTCTGTTTTCTGATACTCATCCTATCCTTTTGATTTCTTGTGTCTTGTTGTTTTTTCACTGTTTATCATGTTTGAACATTCATTTTGTAATCCTCAAAATACCCCTAAACTTCTTATTTGATGAACACATCTTCTTGCTGTATAAAGAATATTTTTTCAGTCTGGTTTCATATTCTTGCCTTTTCTGTTTGATCCATTGCTATCCAGGTCTTGATATTTTTCTTGGCATCCAAACATCGTATAGCCAACTATATGAACCCTCATCTGAATATATTCAGAGTAAGTTCTGCTGAGATCATTGCTTCCTAATATTAAATACTTTACCTCAGAGGTAGATAGAGCAATCTGTCAGGGTAGATATCTATGGGTGTTTTGCCTACTCAAGATACTAGTGTTATAAATTGTGTTTTCCTGCTATTAAAAAATATGTATCCCTTGCTGATGTGATTTGGATTTGTGTCCCTGACCAAACAGCATGCCAAATTGTAATCCTCAATATTGGAGGAGACGCCTGGTGGGAGATGATTGCTTCATGGGGGAAGTTTCTAATGGTTTAGCTTCATCTCTCGAGTGCTATCCAGTGAGAGAGTTCTCCCAGGATCTGCTTGTTTAAAAGTGTGTTGGACCCTCCCTGCCTCTCTTTCTCCTGCTCTAGCCGTGTAGGATGTGTCTGCTTCCCCTTCACCTCCTGCCGTGACTGTAAGTTTCTTGAGGCCTCCCCAACCATACTTCCTGTACAGCCTGCAGAACCATGAGTCAATTAAACCTGTTCTCTTCATAAATTACCCAGTCTCAGGTAATTCTTTATAGCAATGCAAGAATGAACTAATACACTTGCTTTTATATACTTAATATGATTGACCATGAAGGATCATCAGCAATATAAAAAGTACAAAAATAACATCAAGAACTGCAACTCCTTTTATTATTAGCATTTCTATCAGTGTTATTACAGGTACTACTATTACCATACATTATTTATAATCTACTACTATAAATGTTTCTGCTTCAGCTGGCCGTTGTGCCATTCTGATGTTACCCCACTGCCTGTTGCCTTGCAATGGTTTGCCTTGGACATCTTCTCCTCTGGGTTGCTGCATCTCCTACCCCTCCACTTTATCTCCAGAGGATTCAATCACCCAGAGATGGAGCAGGAACCCCTCTTGGGGACCTGGCAGGCACCCACCTCCCACCAAGCATGGAAATGAAGAAAAATCTGAGTTTTTTAAAGGAAATTTCAGGTACCTAATTACCTCTGAGAAGTAAATGCAACTCGATAAGCAAGAAGGTAATATTAGCTTAAAACAATAGCCAAGGAAGTTGGAGTCATGGGATGTATGGTTCCCTATAGAAATTAAAGATCACATCTTAACATATGTCCCTGAGTTGTTATTTAAAAACCTGAGCGGCTACCAACCGGGTCTGCTGCACGTAGATCTCAGATCAGAAGGAAATGAAGACTGAACTCTGATCACAGTTCTTTGTTTTAAATTTCTTCTTAAGGGGCCTGGAGGAAGTCCCTAGGCCAGAGCTAACATTCTTTTCTGCCTATCCCAAATTTTTAGACAAAGGTTTGCCTCCTGAACCAATTGCAAATTAGAAAACCTTCAAACCCACCTATGACCTATGGACCCCCTACTTCCCCTCTCAAGATGTTTCATCTTTTTACATCAAACCAATGTATTTCCTCCATATATTGATTTATGACTTTGCCTGTAACCTCTGCCTCTCTGCCTTTACAAACTCTTGCCTGTTAGCCATGTGGGAGTTTTGTTCTTAAGCAGGAGCTACCTGATTCTTCTTGCTTGGAGCCCTTTTTCCTGCTGCAACCCTTGGTGCAGATGTTTGTCCTCACCGTGCTGGGTGAGCAGAACCCAGTTCGGTTTGGTTACAACCTTGTCCTGCTCCTTGGATTCTCATAGTTCTTATGCTAGTTTGAGAGATACTTCAACTTTCCTTTCCTTATTTTGGGGATTTTCAGGGCTAGGTTTGTGAAGGGAGCCAGCAATCTTTGCTATTTTTCCATCTTGTCAGGATCTAAATATCAGGGTTCCCCCCATGGTTTTATAAATGAAGACCACATGGGAGGGGAACTGATGCTTATTGCAGACCTCTTATTGCAGAGGAGGAGGTTTAAGCACCATAATGATGACGATGATGACAATGCCTCCTCTTCCCCCACTATATTGGCATGGAGTGAATATAAAACACTATATTTACTGCATGCCAAATCCTCAGTACAATTCTTGCTTGGGAGGTAACATTATTACTTTCTTGCCCACGGGAATGCTGAAGCTCTGAGAGGTTAGGTAACTGGTTCAAGGACACAGGGCAGAGAAGTGGCAGAAACTAGATGCAATCTTCTGCTGCAACAATCAGACTGTTATCCTTTCTCCTGCTCTGCTTGGGAGTCCTCTGGGTATGAAATCTGCACTCAAGACATAGAGTGAGTCGGTGACATCCCTGCCACCAAACCCAGCCTGATGGCTCTGGATCCTCTGCTGTCTTTGCCACCTGTTCAACCCTCATGCCCCGTTCTCTTCCTATTTGATGTCCAAGGATATCAACCAGTCCTTGAAATATGGTCTGGAAGCTACTGAGTGGAATAATACCACGAGAACTTAGGAAGGGAAAAAAAGTGAAGAGGAGAGACAAATACCCTGTTTATCCCTCTTGACTTCATTACAAAAGATCTGCAAAGCTCACACAAAAAAATCAACCTGCAAATCATGTTATGGTTAATAAAGCAGTAAATTAAGCCTCCCTGGCTCTACCTGCAGTATCCTGAGGTAGTCACAGTGCCCTTTCTGTTTTATTTAGGGCCCAGTACAAAAGGTTTTCACCTTAGCATAATTAACTTTTTATCATTAAGATTCTGAAAAATTGAATTGTGTTGGACACAGGTCACTGTAATGAGAATTTAATGGCGACGTATTACAATGCTAGCTAAGCTTTGAGTACGTGCTAAAGGCGTCACATTGCTACCGACCTATGCAAATTTCCATCTCAGTGGCCCTTATTTTTCCCCACTGTGGCATCCGGCCCCCTCCCCACTTTCCCCTCATCTCCTTAAACAATGATTCTCTCATTTTCATATTAATTGCATCACTTAACTGAGATAATGCTCCCTCTGAAATGAGCAAAGGGATGAATCACTGAAACGGGCCATTATTCTTTTTGCTTAACCAATTTCACAGGCCCCGCACAAAGCACTGCCTTCATTTGGCTTCCTATAATTGCTTATCATTAGGCCCAGCCGCCCTACGAAGTACCTTTTTATTTATTTAAGTCTCATCTCTGATGGATAGAAAATGAGTCACTTGCATATCTGAGAAGCCCAGGCTGTTCTGTGACCAGGCAAGGCGGTGGTGGAATACCCAGGAGAACTTTGATGGAAGAATATCAAGGAGAAGCCACACCGGTGGGCGGCTCCACCTGTTCCCCTTTCCCATGGAGATTCCACTGCCATCAGGTGGCCCAGGGGCATCCAGCAGCAGCTCCATCAGCTCCCCAAGACTGAGAGGAGAGAGGGCTTAACCCAGGGGATGATGGCAGCTTGGTGCCCATGGTGGGGTGTGCAAAGCTGCCCTAGGTGCCCTCATCACCAGGGGCCACAGCATCCCACCTGTGGACAGGTAACTGGGGCAGGTGGGAGAGTGTGCCTTGGCCTTGGCTTAATATTGTGGGTGCATCAGCATGATGAGATGGCTAAAGGAATATTGTAGAAGATTGTTATTCATTCTTTCGGTGTCTTTCTCTCCTTCCGGGGGCATACGATGGTGTATGAGAGGGAGAGAAGGAAAAGACATGTTTCAAGGGAAATTATGTTGTTATCAGCCACAGCCACACTCAGAAAGGCACTGGGGGAGAATGGCTTCCGTGTCATGAAAAGGAAATATTCCTATGAGCCTGTCAGGACATCTGGGCTGAAGCCTTCCCTGGAGGTTTCCTCTGAGCACACCATGTGCTTTTGTTCCTGCGGATAAAAAAGGATCTGTCAGGGAGCTAGCTCTCCATGGCCTTGTGATCTGTCCCATCGTAATATTGTTTCCCGGATATTGCTGCTGTGACTCATGCTGCCTCTCTGTTTGGTGGCTGCCTTAATATCACCTGTTCCTCTCACCCACCTTTGTGTTCAGCCCTCCCCGGGTGCTTCAGCTCTGGACCTCCACCCTTACAGGACCTTGTCAAGAGGCTGGCTCGTTATAAATAACTTCACTGAGAAGAAAAGACAGTTTCTTGACTCTTCCCTTCCATTTTCTGTGATGTTCCTGGGAGGACTAATGAGGATTGAGACGCAGTCTGTAGTGGCACCCTCCCTGACATGAAGGGAGGTGACTTTGAAAGATGCCTGGGGCATGGTGTTCATGGCACGGTTAGGATAAGGTGGTAGTTCTTAGAATGTGGTCCTTGGAACTAGCAGCATTGGCATCACCTGAGAACTTGTTAGAAACTAAATTCTCAGGTCCCAAACCAGACAATCAGAGAATCTGAGGGTGGGCTCCAGTAATCTGGGTTTTCACAGGCCCTCTGGGTTATTCTGATGCTCATTATGTGGGGGACCACTGGCCTAAGGCACTATATTTTGGTTTGGATGTTTTGTTTTTTTCATAATTCTATCATATGTAGCATCTCACTGAATTCTCACCATAATTTTGGAAAACTGGCAGGAGAAGGCAAAGCTGGTTGGGGTTATGCCCATTTTACAAATGAGAAGGTAAAAATCATAGTGGTTACATGACTTGCTCAGTAGGAGATTGATAAGGAGTGGTGAAAAATAAGGTTGAGGGCGAAGTAGGGTCAGATCATGGATGGGATTCTTGACAGAGTAAAAAACAATAGAGAACCATGATAAGTTCTTGAGTTTGCAAACAGCAGAACAAAGTGGTGCTTTACAGAAAATAATTTGAAAGTGATATTTGGGACAGATTAGAGTAGGAGAAGCTAGAAGCCCTGTTATACCTGCTGGCAGTCCAAATTACCATGCTTTTAAAATTTCAGTAGTGCATTTTACTCCAGCAATGATCTGTAAATGCAGACAGGCTAACAGAGATGGGCCTTCCTTGTGCTCCTAAATCACACCAGATTACTTACCTCTGTGGATGTCAGTTTACTTGGCTCTAAATGGGAATTAGCTTATTCCATAAATTGCCTCTTTTTACAGGGTGTGACTAGTTTTTTTTTTTTTTTGGATCAGACCATGCCAAACTTGGTGTAGAGTTGGTGTTTGGAATCACTGAATTTTCTTGATTTAGAATTGATGTGATGAAAGCGATAGTTTAAGAGAAATTGTAGAGTGGTGGCAGAGAGATATTTTCATTACTGTGAACAACATATTTTTAAAATAAACAGGTTGATGTTAAAGTTGACATATGTCTTAAAAATTAAACTGCCGAAAGGTGCTTAAGAAAAACAATTCTTTACTGTTATGGAGTACCTTATCATTTGTATTAGTTTATGTGGGCGAAACTCCTACAAGAAAGAAGCTAAAAATGTGGTAGTTCAAAAACAATGGAGGCTTGTTTCCTTCTCACCTAAGAATCTAGCAGGGATGTTGCAGGTCAGCAAAGGGTTGGAGGTTGGCAGTGAGGAGCAAATTTCTGTTCCACACTGTCTTTCAGGGACTGAGGTTGACAGTGGCTCTGTTATCATTAGTGTATGGCTTCCAAAGCTCACTCATTTATTATTATTGGCTTCCAGTCATGGAAAGGAGAAGACTACACAAGAGTTTGGGCGTTTCTTAGGTCAGGTCTCCATGGGACACACACTTCCACTCACGATCCATCAGCTCAAACCCACCAAAATTTGGCCACACCAAATTGTAGAGGAAGCTGAAACATTCAGATTATCTCTGTACCCAGGAAGAAAGGAAGAATAGATTTCAGTGGACAATTGAAATTATTTCCATAAAGCCTCCATTTTACTGATGAAGATAATGAAACTCTTGGTTTGGTGAGTTCTTTATGAAAACATTTCCCGGCTACCAATGCATGGACCCGGGAAAAAGTCAAGGTCATTTCATTACCTCCCTATGTTTCAGCCAAAATGAAATTACGTATAAAAGCAAGGATTTAGAGAATATCTACAACATGCCTAGGTCTATCTGTATCTGTGTTACATGTTTGGAATTCAGTGGTGGTCATAGTTCTACTGGCTTTATGATCAAAGAGTGATTTCTGCGTATGTTGAAGGATTATTTTACCTTTGATCTTTAAGCAGTCTTTGAAACCCTTAATCATATACCCTATTTCCAGGAAGGATTAAATTTTTTAGATACCACTCGTCATGTATTAAAAAGCCCTACATGTTCATAAGGCTATACATTTCTCAAGAAGGGATGGAGTGAAATTTCTTGCTGTTTTGTAAAATTTATGTAACCTCTAGCATGGAGTTTTAAAATCAGACCATGAGGAGTTTTATTCTCAGTTACTCATCTTTCGCCAGTTCATTTAACCATGTTAAAAGAAATCATATTGTTTGCTTCTTTTTAAAAAAATTCTATATGTTGTATCTCCTATCATCTATCTATGTATCTATCATCTATCTATCCATCTATCTATCTATCTATCTATCTATCTATCTATCTATCTATCTAGATATATCATTTATCTATGTATCGCTCAATTCTGTCTGTCTTAGAAGACATTTGGGATAAGTAATATGACATAATAAATGTAAAATGGGTAAGAAATTACAAAATTTGATGCAGAGACGTAGAATCATTACTATGATAATCCATCAGTGCTCTGAATTTTACCAGACTACTGAATACACATTTGCTGTCATGGAACATTTACAATGTTGTATGTGAGGTAGGTGCTGTAGACTGAATGTGTCCCTTTGAAATCCTAATCCCTAAATGGTGGCATTTAGAGGTGATTAGGTGATAAAGACCTCAGAGCCCTCCTGAATGGAATTAGTGTTTATATAAAGAGAGCTCCCCATACCCTCAGCCACGTGAGGATACAGCAAGAAGATGACCATCTACAAGTCAGGAAGTGAGCCCTCACCCAACACCAAATCTGCCAGTGCCTTAATCTTGGCTGTTCCAGCTTCCAAAGTGGGGAGAAATGAATTTCTGGTTTTTGTTTTTGTTTATTTTATTTTATTTTGAGACAGAGTCTCGCTCTGTCGCCTAGGTTGGAGTGCAGTGGCGCAATCTCGGCTCACTGCAAGCTCCGCCTCCCGGATTCACGCCTTTCTCCTGCCTCAGCCTCCCGAGTAGCTGGGACTACAGGCGCCCGCCACCATGCCTGGCTAATGTTTTGTATTTTTAGTAGAGACAGGGTTTCACTGTGTTAGCCAGGATGGTCTCGATCTCCTGACCTTGTGATCTGCCCGCCTGGGTCTCCCAAAGTGCTGAGATTACAGGCGTGAGCCACCACACCCAGCTGAATTTCTGTTTTTATAAGCTGCCCGGTCTATATTTGTTTGTTAGAGCAGGTCAAACTAACTCACACAGAAATTGGTATGCGGGGTAGGGTGTTGCTATAACAAGGACCTAGAAATGTGGAAGCCATGTTGGAGTTTTGAAGTGCATGTGAAATAAAGCCTACATTGCTGTGAACAGAGTGTTAGGGGTAATTCTGGGAAGGGTTAAGAAGGAGAGGAGGAGAGCTGTAGAGAAAGCCTCAATATTCTTGAATGTAGAGTAAGTGGTCATGAACAGAATGTTGGTGGGAATATGGACTGTAAAGGTCATTCTGATGAGATCTCAGATGGAAATGAGGAATATGCTATTGAAGAGTGAAGGAAAGACCATTCTTGCTATAAAGGGGCAAAAAAACTTGGTTGAATTGAGTTTATGCCTGGTGTTTTGTAGAAGTTAGAACTTGTGAAATGGGATATTTAGCCCAGGAAGAATCTAAGCAAAATTTGGGAGGAGCGACCTGACTCCTCTTGACTGCTCATAGTAAAATGTGAGAAGTGGAAGTAATTTAAAGATGAAATTGCTAATCAAAAGGAAAGCAGAATGTAAAGATTTGGAACATTCTCAGCTTATTCATATTGAAAGGAGTGATAAAACCTGTTCAGGCAAAGAACATAAAGGGTGTGCCCAATCAACTTGATAAGGAGATTAGTTTAGATCTGCCATCTGAACAGAAACTCAGGGCTATTCTCCAAGACAATGGGAGAATGACCCTGAAGGCAATTTAGATATCATCAGGGCTGGCCGGACGAGGCAGCTCACACCTGTAATCCCAGCACTTTGGGAGGCTGAGGAGGGTGGATCACGAGGTCAGGAGATCGAGACCATCCTGGCTAACATGGTGAAACCCAGTCTCTACTAAAAATACAAAAAAATTAGCTGGGCATGGTGGCGGGCACCTGTAGTCCCAGCTACTTGGGAGCCTGAGGCAGCAGAATGGCGTGAACCCGGGAGGTGGAGCTTGCAGTGAGCCAAAGCTTGCAGTGAGCCGAGATCATGCCACTGTACTCCAGCCTAGGTGACAGAGCAAGATTCCATCTCAAAAAATAAAAAATAAAAAAAAATAAAAAAATAAAAAAATCAATGCTGCCGCTCCCATTGCAGCCACAGAGCGGAAGAACCCCAGGAGCAGGATGCTTTTGAAAGAAGGACCTCTGCTTCTTCTGGTGCTATGCTTCTTTGCCACCCCAGGCAGGGCCACCCCTGCCGCCCTTTGGCAGGCTCTAGTGCAACACAGACAACACACAGAATACTGAGGAAAGAACATTGACTCAGGAGACCAAATACTTGGATTTGAGGCCTACTTTGGATAGATATTAACTATTTGAGATTGGAAAAATTACTTTTACCCTCTATTTCCTAGGAGATAGAATAATAGCTTCTCTTCCTTATAATCTCACAGGGTTATTATAGGATGATAACATCAATATGTCAAAAATATCCCAGAGTTTTTTTTTTTTTTAATGGGTTCGGTGAGTCAATCATTCTTGGTTCTGTCCCTTTAAAGCTGCAAGAGTCATGCCAATGGAGCTTTATGTTGCAGTTTGCTTAACATTTAACTGAGGTCTCAGGTGAGGCTGCGGTGCCTAAGATTCAAGCTTTTAAAAATGGATTATTATGCTATGCTAAAAATGGATTATTATTTTTTCTCTCTTCTTTTTAAAATTTTACTTTAAGTTCTGGGATACACGTGCAGAGTGTTCAGGTTTGTTACATAGGTATACATGTGCCATGTCCTGCACCTATTCACCCATCCTTTAAGTTCCCTCTTCTCATGCCCCAACCCCCAACAGGCTCTGGTGTGTGATGTTCCCCTTCCTGTGTCCATGTGCGATCATTGTTCAACTCCCACTTATGCGTGACAACATGTGGTGTTTGGTTTTCTCTTCCTGTGTTAGTTTGCTGAGGGTGATGGCTTCCAGCTTCATCTGTGTCCCTGCAAAGGATGTAATCACATTTCTTTTTCTGGCTGCATAGTATTCTGCTACGGACTATTAATGTTGGAGGCTTTTAATGTTTAAACTAGTACAAGCTGCCTTCAAACCTCGAACTCCACTAGATGGTATCTTTGAAGGATTGTCTTCTAGCTTTAATTGTAATAATTGCAGCAACGAGAACTAACTTACAAAAAGGCACATTTGATCTCAATACTTGTTTTAACTGTATTTACTGAGGCAGGCATGATGCTAGTCAGCTAACACAGAAGACTAGATTGTCAAATCAGACTTACACAACTCAGAGATCTTACCCAGTGTCAATGTTTACTAATAGTTTCATGGACAAATCCCACCAAGTGGCACAAGTAAAGCTGACAGCAGTCCAGAGCATTTGATGTGACTCCACAGGTCTTTTCTTCCAGCATCAGGTATAGAATCTCCCGCCCAACATAATGGAGAAGGTCTCTAAGTGAGGTCTGTGAGTTCCTGCCCATAGTGGATTGTCTAGATTAAGAAACATCTCCATTTTATACCCTAGAGAGTTGTATAATCAACGTGACATGCTCTGGGAAACTATACCGCATAAATCTTTAGATTCTAGGTCTATCTACCACAAGTGATTCTAAACCAGGAATATCCTGCTAAAAAGATTGCATAAATAATTACCCACTTCTAGGAAACATCATGATTTCATTTGCCAGGAGTTCCAGTTATCAGCGTGTTTACAGGAGGTTAGATTGAGTTAGCTTCCTTTTTTCTTTCCCTAGACTATTCTCCTGATAACTGGGAGAGAAATGGATTACAGGCCAGTTACTTGAATTTCTTCCTCCTCAGCTAAGTAGGGGAAATACAATGGTGAACACAACATACAAGGTCTCTCTGCCTTTGACTAGTTCACTGACTTGGGAGAGAAGAAGCAATAAGATTGGTTTAATAGAACCAGCTAGTCTACTAAGTACTGATCAAGAACACTTCTCATCTATGGTAAAAAGTTACACTTGTGAAAAACAACTCAATTTTAAACCAACAATTTTGATTTGGAGTGTCTATCCTTGTGAGTTTTGATTTGGGATTCATATTTGAAGCTGTCATTGTTTTCCTCTAGTCACATTATTTAAATCTATATGGCAGACCTGTCACAATTTACAGTTTTATGTACTTTTCCTTGCATCTGAGCTTCAGATGCTCTGGATGATGACTGTTCGTTTGTAAGTGTCAACATGCACACCTAAGTAAGTGTTATGTTTGCAGAAGTCTGTTTTTGAATATAGACTATTCCATAAAGAAGCAACTTAGATGAAAATCTATTTAACTCTTTTCAACCACACAGTAATAGGTACACTCTCAGAAATTTATTTTAGTTATATGCATACAGAAGACGAATGATGGAGATCTATATAGCTTGTTATGGGAGCAGATAGGAGGGGCAAGTTCTATCAGTTACATGGGCAGAATCTTAAGGCATAAGAGGAATATGGACAAATCAAGAAGGGACAGGACATTTCACGCAGAAGCAAAGCACTGAGAGAACAAACAGCTTGGTATGTACTAAAGTACAAGAAGTTTGATCTTTGCTGAACATTAAATGCCATGCAGAAGTGGAAGGTATTGGAGCTGTTGCAGCAGGCAGGAACCAGATAGGTCATCAGAAAACTGTAGGAGCCATAAAAGAGCTTGGATTTTTCACTTGTTGACATGGTGAAGTAGGAATGCAATATAGTGGTTCAAATGACAGCTGTGACAGTTGGAAATGTGTTTTTCTTTTCCTCTTATTAAGATGAAATCCACAACCCTGTTATTATTTCTGTCTGTTGTTTTTAGCCCTGGTTTTAAAACTAGTGAGGAGACATCTGATTTCTCCTGACACTCCGTAGATATTTGAAGATAGAGCCTATGTTCCCCTGAGCTTTTCCAAGGGTAGTATCTTCATGGTTATATGGCCTCCAGACGTCTTATCTTCCTGCTCTTCCTTTGATATGAGCACCGCCCAAGGGCCAGGGTTAAGGGATTGGCAGAGAGATACTGTTTTTAGGTTTGAGTGAGGGGAAGCAATTCAGTGTCAGATGCCAGGAAATTCGATGTTTCACCTGTCTCCATGGAAATTCCCATTTTCCATTTGAAATTCAGTTTTTTGTTCCTTTCGTATCCAGGTATGATTTTCTTAAGCCTTCACTGATTCCAAGGAAATGTTCAAAATCCTCCATAAAGTTTGTATATATTATCTGGAGTTTACCTCTTATGAAGCTCCTCTGTCTCATATTTCTGCAATTATTTGTCTTGTCTTTTAATGGTTATGTCAACTTAGTGCATAGAACAGGACATGGTAGGTATCCAATAAATATTTTTGAATGAATAAGTAGACTCGGATTTTTCACTGAAATGAATAGATTCAGGCATAATTCAGCATTTTCATTGGCTTCTTTCTAGCTTAAAGCGTTTTTTAATTTAAGAGGAATTTATTGAAGACTGATGGTCTCAACAGAGTAAGGCTGCAATTTTCTATTTTGTTCCTTTTCTCTATCCCTGTTCTCAAATTCTTTCTCCATTGTTCCCTGAAAGCTGCAATTTCTTTTTTCTCCATAATGGGTAATAATTCAGGTCTCCCTAGCTCCTATGGTTGTAACTATATATCTATTAACAATGGTGTACTGATGAACGCCTAACAACTTGCTTTCCAAAAATTATCACCATGGACGATTTCAAACTACTATTGCAAAGTCAATGAGTATTCAGCCAGGAAGAGATTTGTGCAATGAGCTCTTGAGAGCTGTGATGAGCTGGTTCTAGTCCTCCACTGAAAGGCTCAAAAAACAAAGGATCTGTCCTCAGACAATGGTTGAGATCACAAACATCTACTCTTTTTTCTGTTGTTACATTAAAAAAAAAAAAAAAAGCTATTCAGCATAAACTAGACTTTCTAAACTTGTAAACCAATGGTAATAAAGTGGGAGGAGTGCTGCCCCCATGAGGGGATTTGAAAATTCTCAGGGTTGTGGGGGGTTATAGCAGTAACTGGGATACTACAGACATTTAGTGGGCAAAGGTCAGGAATGTTGGGTATTCTTCCACATGAAAGACAGTCCTGCACAACAAAGAATTGTCCTGACGAAAAAGTCTACGGTGCAGTCCTTGGAAAATTCTGCTCTACGCCATCCTTCCCACAGATGGGCTTTCTGCCAGATCGTAGTCCTTTATATTCTGCTAAACTTTTGTGAGGGAAGTAATCACAACCTGCTGCTTACAGGAAAAGGAAGTCCTATGCTTAGTGACAGATGCTTATTTTATTTCTAAGTGATTGAAATCAAATGCATTGGAATGAAACTTTTTTCCCTATTAACCTTTAGCAGCATTTATAATGACCATGTTAAATCAAACCTCATTACAATGTAATGGGGCCTGACTGAAATACTGCAGGTATGATGCTGAGTAATTTCATAAATTATTAAGTGGTAATTGAAAGTAATATGGCAGAATACATTTTACTCCTGAGGGGGAAAATACGGAAGATTTTGGAGGGAAATAAAATTGGTTAAAATATAGCAAATAGGAAAGAGTTGGAAGCTGGGTGGAGAGGAACGGTAACAGAAGTCCTGGACATCTCATTTACTTTTTGGCTTTGAGTTAAAATATATATTTTGGATACGGGGGTTTCACTGACTGCTTGAGTGGTTATGGCCCCTGCTTGACACATTGCAGACACTTCAACTCCTCTCTTACTTCCTGTGCCATCAGAGCAAAAGGATCAAACTCAAATTATTTTTCTATAGCAACGATTTCTCCATGCCATGTCTTTATTTCAGTTACGATTCACTTCAAGTCCTCACTTTCCCAAAAGCTTTTCAGAAACTTTATTCTTAAAAAATCCCCAACAGTGAAGCAGTTAATGCTTGTTATGAAAAACTAAAATAATAAAAAATACAGAGTTACAGCAGGGAAAGTCTCTTATTGTCACACACAGCCTTTACTAGAGACAATATATTCCTCCAGATCCACACACATAGCACTTTAAAAGCTTAGTTTTCCAACTGCACTCATACTATGTGGACTGTTCTGCAACTTGCTCTTTTTATTCAATATTATAGCTTGGACATCTTTTTATGTCTACAAGTTTAGATCTAAACTTTAAAATGTTTTTAAAATTATAAGCATACTGCAAAGCATATAGAATTTTTGTGTAGATTTCTATTTTTAATCACAAGTGAATATACCCATGTAACCTCTACTTACCACTGTCCTTGAATTCTCCCTCACATCCGTCCCAGTCATAACTCATCTTTCCTGAATGTAACCACTATTCTAAATTCTCTCACCATAGAGTAGTTCCGCCGTTTCTTGAGATTAATATAAGTGAAATCATTCAATATCAATTCTTTTGTGTCTGGATTCCTTTGCTTGTTATAGCTATGAAATTCTTCCACATTGTTGCGTGGAATAGTGGTTCATTTTAATTGCCATATAGTATTCCATTGTATGAATGTACCACAATTTGTTTTCCTTTGGTTGACTTTTAGATTGTAGTTTTGGGTTGCTCTGAATAATGACTGTTTACTTACATTTCTTTTGATGAATACACACACACACACACTTTTCTTGGATACATACCTAGGACTGGAGTTGCTGTGATGTAAATAATGTGCATATTCAGCATTAGCTGCCACTGCCAAGAGCTTTGCCAAAGCAACTGTGAATAATTTGGGTGCTCACAGGCTATGTGTGAAGATTCCAGTTGCTCTATATCTTTGCCAATACTTGGTATAATATGTTTTATTTTTATTATTTATTTATTTATTGCAACAGTTTTCGAGGAACAAGTATGTATTAATTTATTTTCATGCTGCTGATGAAGACATGCCTGAGACTGGGTAGTTTATACAGGAAAAACGGTTTAATGGATTGACTGTTTTACATGGCTGTGGAGGCCTCACAATCATGGCAGAAGGTAAGGAGGAGCAAGTCACATCTTACATGGATGACAGGAAGCAAAAAGAGAGAGCTTGTGCAGGGAAACTCTCCCTCATAGAACCATCAAATTTCTAGAGAGTCTTTCACTATCATGAGAACAGTGTGGAAAATCCTCACCCCCATAATTCAATCACCTTACGCTGGGTTTCTCCCATGACATATGGGAATTATAGGAGCTACAAGTCAAGATGAGATTTGGGTGGGGACACAACCAAACCATATCAAGGTGATTTTTGGTTTTGATCTTCATTTTGAAAGGTTTTTTTTTTTTTTTTGGTACTAGCAAAAGCATTTTAGACTGGTAAGTTATTTTGTTCAGTATTTAAACATTTATTATATTGTCTTTGGCTTCCATAATTTCTGCTAAAAATCAGAAGATATACTTTTTCTCTCTGCTTTTAGGAGTTTCACTCTGTTTTTTTTTTTTAACAGTTTATCTATAATGTTTCTTTTGTGTTTTTTTTCTTTCTTTCATGTTTCTTTCTTTTTTCATGTTACTCAGGTTCTGAGATACTCTTGAATCTGTGTCTTTTCACCAGTTTAGAAAAATTCTGAGCCAGTCTGTCTTTAAACACTCATCTGATCAATTCTCTCTCTCTTCTTTTCTGAGACTCTAATGAGACATATGTTAGACATTTCCATTTATGTTCCAAATATCTTTTACTTTTCCTCTCTATATTCATTTCTCTACTTGATGCATCAATATAAACTCTTTTTCTTTTTTAAAAATTATAGATTTAGGGAGTATAAGTGAAATTTTGTTACATGGATATATTGCATACTGGTAAAGAAAGCTTCTGCACAGCAAAAGAAATAATCGACAGAGTGAAAAGACAACCTGTAGAAAGGGAGAAAATATTTTCTAACTATGCATCTGACAAATAACTAATATCTAGCATCCACAAAGAACTCAAATATTTTAACAAAAACAAGAAATATAAACTTTGTTTTAAACTGATCTGTGTTCCAGTTCACTAATTCTCTTTTTTTGCTTTCTTTAATCTGCCTTTGACTTTTAATTTAGTAGTTATATTTTTCAATTTCAGAATTTTTTTTAATCAATATTATGTTTAGATGGTAACGCTTTTCATCCTGTCACGTTTTATTGAATTCATTAATCCTGGTTTCTTTAAAGTCCCTATGTGAAAACTCAATTGTGTGAACATCTTTGGGTGAGTTTCTATTGTTTATTTATTCATTGATTTTTTGGTTATTTGTCCTCTTCTGTTGGTATGACATGCATTTTTTAATTAAATGCCTTACATTATTTGGCATTAGAAGCTCTGGATGTCATTACTTTCCTGAAGGAGCATTTACTTTTCTTCTGGCAGTTACATAAAATATGAGAACTCCTTGATCCAATTAAACCTGAGTTTCTGGTTTTATTAGGACTTTTCTTTTTATGAGTTCCCTTCCTTTTGGCAATAGCCTTTAAGTAAGCTTGTCTAATCTGTGGCCTGCGGGCTGCATGAGGCCCAGGACAGCTTTGAATGTGGCCCAGAACAAATTCATAAACTTTCTCAAAACCTTATGAGATTCTTATTCTTCTTCCAGTGTGGCCCAGGGAAGCCAAAACTTGAACACCCCTGAAGTATTCTCAATGGAAGATCTAGGTTTTCTGTCAGAACCTTTCTTCCATGATGGACTCTGGACTCCAGTTTTCCTCTCCCTATCACCATGAGACTGCCTAAATCTCTCCATAGCTTTTTAGCCTCTTAGCAGCTGATCTCTCCTTATTTTTCATTAAGTAGCTCTATGACTATACAGTTTAGGAATCAGGAAGTAATTTAATGACAAATAACATGTGTTCTTTTGGGCTCACTTTTCTGCAGAGCTCTATTCTCTGTGATTTGAACTCCTCTACCCCTGGCTGCTTTAGTTACCCTTACTTCCAATTGTTACCTTCCTATTTCAGTGAGACTGCTGCAGACTCTATGCCATTGCTTTCTGTTTGCTCTCTGTGCTCCTTGCTGCAGATTAGCCAAACCCTAAGGAAAAAGCAGCTTTGGAAGGAGGGCTTATTTTAGTACTTTTCCTTTTTTGGGGGAGTATTACCCCTCAATTTTTATATGCCTCAGTTGTTCTCTGATACCTCCAGAAAGTATTGCTTTTTTCTCTTCCTTTGCTTAAAATAGACTTTAGGTTTTTAAGAGCACTTTTAGGTTCACAGCAAAATTGAACAGGAGGTGCAGAGCAGCAAAATTGAGCACAGTTTAAGGTTCACAGCAAAACTGAGTAAGAAGTAGAGATTTTCCATGTATCCCCTCCCCCACACATGCACAGCCTCCCTCATTATCAATATCCCACACCAGAATGGTACATTTATTACAATTGATGAGTCTACATTGACACATTATCACCCAGAGTCCATAGTTTACATCAAGGTTTACTCTTGATATTGTACATCTTGTCAGTTTTGACATACATATATAATGATGTGTATCCAGCATTATAATGTCATACAGAGTAGTTTCACTGCCCTAAAATTTCTCTGTGCTCTGCCTACTCATCCCTCCCTCTCCACTAATCTCTGGAAACCATTGGTCTTTTTATTATCTCCATAGTTTTACCTTTTTCAGAATGTCATATAGTTGGAATTCTATAGTATATAGCCTTTTAAAATTGTCTTCTTTCACATTATTAAGCAAGCATTTAAGTTTCTTCCACGTCTTTTCATAGCTTGAGAGCTCATTTCTTTTTAGCACTGAATAATATTCTATTTTATGGAATAGTTTATAGATTCATTTACATACTGAAGGATATCCTGGTTTCTTCCAAGTTTTGGCAACTATGAATAAAGCTGCTGTAAACACCCATGTACAGGCTTTTGTGTGGAGTTAAGTTTTCAGTTTCTTTAAGTAAATAGTAAGGATCATAAATAAATGTCTTTTAAATAAATACATTATCCAACTTTTAAGTTGTTCTCAACAGGAGGTTTAGTATGGCACAAGCTATTCAGCAACTGTGACTGATTTATTCATTTTGAAGAGTACATATAACTCCAAATCTACTTGTATATATATGTACATGTATATGTATATGTAATATCAATTAATTGTTTAGTCCCCTTTTTTACTTCTGGTCTTTTCTCTATTGTGAACAATGTTACATGAACATTCTTGTAATACAGTTTTTTACAACTGTACAATTATTTCTTTAGAATCAATTGCTGATACTGGAATTTCTGGAGATGGCCTGCATCACTTTTGCCCATTGTCTATTAACCAGAACTCACCTCATCTCAGGATAGACTTGGAAATGTAGAACTTTTCTACGTATAGAATGAGGAAATGATATAAATGCAGCATTGTCTTTGCTACTAACTACTTTCTAACTAGTTTATCTATATTGCTTTATCACTTATCCAAAAACAGTGCTAGTCACTAATACATGAAAATCTTTTAGGAGTTTCCCTTTGAATGAATTTTTGACTTCTTAAAAATGTGTTAAGTGATAGAACCTCAAAGGAAGACAGTTCTGTTTTGCATTTCTGAATCTAGTTTTCTTATTTTCTTATCCTGATAGTTACTTATTCCTTTTGATTGAAGGAGATGATAGAAGGGGTTCAGCAGGGCTCTAGTTCCCAATTGGGTAGAGATGGTCATATTTACTGAGGCAAGCTCTCTCTAAACACTATTGCAGCTCAAATAGTAGCAGCAAGAGAGAGACAAAAATAGGGATGGACATTGGTTCTACTACATCTTAGTAATAGGACTTTGGGCCAACTATGGAACCTTTCTGTACCCCTGTGGTTTCAGTGATATTACAACTTTGATGATTGGATAAAACGGAATCCCTCCTATTGTGCCTCATCAGTCTCCATTTTAAAAAATCACCAGAAAACATAGGGTTTGATTTTGGGACAAGAGAGGGGTCTGAGCCATAAGGCAGCCCTAGGTTTGTGGGTCTGTGTAATCCACACTCAGTATCTCAGGCTAGGAAGCAGAGCATACATTCATCTCCAGCTAATTTTTATTTATTTGGAACCGTTCAGATCAATCTCTGTAGAGGCAGCAAACACTTCAGGGACACAACTTTAGGTGTTAAGTGCCTCCTCTGCTTCCTGCTAGAAGTGGGTCTCTTGAGAGTCATTTGTTTTTAATCTGCAGTGAGAGGAACGGCTCAGAGGAGCCGTGCCTCCCTGGCATTTGAGCTCTCCTCCTTACGAAATGAGAGTCCTCAAGGTCCATAATCTGGTTTTGTTTGAGTCACTCGGTTGTCTGCTCACAAACAGGGTGTTAATGAGCTCAGGGGTAGAACCCTCTTGTGGGCATAACCCCCTGAGTACCTTCTCTGAAATAACACAACATCAACCAGAATAAAAGTCATTGCTGTTGGTAATCTGGCTATCCTTGGTTTGAAAGTACATACCAAGAAGCAAATTGCCCAGTTAGAATCTTATCTTTGAGATTTATTAGCTCTATGAGCTGAGGAAAGTTACCTAAACTATTAATGTCTCAGTCTCCTTGTATGTAAAGAATAATAGTACTATGCCTACAGGTCCTTGTTAGGATTAAGTGAGATGATTTATGAAAAGTAGTCTGAATAATGCCTGGGACATAGTAAGTCCTATAAATATTAGATAGCTATAAATCATTATTAAGTTTTCCTTCATTTAATTTATACAATACCTCTCCAAGGTAGATGTTTTATTTATTATTTATTTGTTTATGTAAGGTAGATATTCATTTATTTCCCTTTTACAGATGAGAATACTAAGACAATGGTCAAATGACTCACCCAAGCTAACCATATTTAGTAAGTGGTTGAATTGGAATTCAAAACCAGGCAGTTTGGATAAATACGATCAAATAATGAGAGAAATGTTATACTGCCTCAAGGAGAGTTATATTACATAGTAATTGAGAGCTAGATTATGATGACTCATGCCACATGATTGTGGTTTCTGCCTAAGTTTTTAGCTTTATAGAAGTATGTGGGATTGATAAAGGCTACGTAACTTTGAGTTAAGGGTTCAAGGTCTGGGGTCAGACAATTTTTGGTTCAAACTCAAATTCTCCCTCTTACTAGTTGTGTCACTTTCAGTCAGTTACTTAAGCTGTCTAAGCCCAAGTCTCTTGATCTGCAGAATTGTAATAATGCTGTTGTATATTAATAAATATAAACTACTTAGCAAATATCCCAGTACATCATAAGTTCCTCAAAAAGTGTTGGCTATTGTGGTGGATTCCAAAATGGCCTTAGTTCTTCTCTCTCTGTGTATTGAGACTTTTTGTTGTTGTTTCTTTGTTTGTTTGAGACAAGTTCTCTCTCTCTTGCTCAGCCTGGAATGCAATGGTGTGATCACGGCTCACTGCAGCCTTGAACTCCTGGGCTCAACCAATCCTCTTACCTGAGCCTCCTGAGTAGCTGGGACCACAGGTGTGCACCACCATGCCTGACTATGTTTTTAAAAGTGTTTTTGTAGAGGCAGGGTCTTGCTGTGTTATCCAGGCTGGTCTAGCAATCCTGGGCTAAAACCATCCTCCCACCTTGGCCTCCCAAAATGATGGGATTACAGGTGTGAGCCACCTCACCAGGCTCTATATTGACACTGTTTACCATGTAACTTTGAAGTGCCTTTTGCTCTACCTTTAGACTCAGCCACATGAGTTGCTTTGGTCAATACTATGAATTGGACATAGCAGTGTGCCAGTTTCAGGTCTCTTTCATCTTGGTCATCTCTTTGAGAAACATGCACGTCCTCTCCTGCTGGGGAGATGTGTGGAACTGAGTCGAGTCATACAGTCTGATGCAGATCTGGGGTTTGAGCCCATTTCTATCTGACTTGGAAACCAGAGGTCTTGTTCACCTCTGCTAGTCCTCACAGTATTATTATTATTGTAGGTAAGCTGGAGGTAGATATAAGATAGCACTCTTCTTTGGCATTAGATTGGGTTACCTAGAAAGATTGCAGAATCAGCTGCTATTTAACCAAGATGTAATTACAGCAAAGAATAGTAACAGTGAGAGAGAGTGGAAAAAATTTTCATTATAAGAACAAAATAGGTTTTCCAAAATGTACGCAAGTAATACAGGACAGCACCTCCATAGTGGTGTCTAATGTATAACTTCCTTTGTCACACACGAGCCCAAATTTTGTAGGGTGTGACTTCTTGCTATGACTGACGCCTTAGAGATCCCTAGGCTGAAATGAGCTAGGTGGAGTTCTGCTGGCCTCTAGAAAATTGATATTCCATAAAAAAGAATTTGGCCTTTGTCTCTAGTTTCAGGGAAGGGGACTCTAAATCTTTGGAATTTCCTAAGATTGAGTTTAATTATGTAGCCAGTTATTTAATCAATCATGATTGTATAATAAATTCCCAATGAGAGCCCTAGATGTTGAAGCTTTGTGGAGCCTCCTGGTTGTTGAACATATTGATGTACCAGAAGAAAAACATGTCCTGATTCCACAGGGAGAAGGCAAGAAGCTTTGCCTTCAGGACTTTCCCAGACAGTCCTGTGTGTCTTCATTTGACAGGTACTGATTTGTGTCTGTTACAATAAAACTGTAATTATAAAGACAGCATTTTCTGAGTTCTGTGAGTTTTTCTAATAAACTATCTAAGGGGTGTTTTGAGAGGACCCCAGATTTGTAGCCAGTTGATCAGAAGGGCAGGTAATCTGAGACCTCTGAATTTGTGGCTGCTGTCTGATGTGAGGGTAGTCGTGTTGGGGACTGTACCTTTAACTTGTGAAGTGTGACACTACCTTCAGGTATTTAGCATTGAAATTGCATTGCAGTATTGCAATTGACTAGATGACCTTACATGTTGCTGTAGCATTTCCTGTAAATTTAAAGTAAAGCAAATATATATATATATATATATATATATATATATATTTCATTACATGATAATAATGTTTGTATATTCTTATTAAAAGTGAAATTTTATAGATGTTAAGGTCTTCTTTGTCCATCTCCTCCCCAATCTAATTTATCTTCTCTTCCTCGCAGAATAAACCACTGTGCTTCTTTGTTATGTGATTTTCCCAGTCTGTAGTAAATGCATTTACATGCGTATACATCTCCAGAGACAATATAAAGTGTTATTTTGTGTTTGAGTTTTATTTGACATAAAAAACATTGTATTTGTGTATTTATCTGAAACTTATTTTTTCTTCAGTCAATGCTTTTTTGTAGATCTAATACTTATAGAGATACCTCATTAAAAACAAAATCAAGCAAAATACTCCTGTTTATCCATTTCCCTTATGAGGTAACCCATGTAGGTTGCTTTCTAATTAGCTATCTTTTCAAATAAGAATGCAATAAATGTCCTTGAAGATGGTTTTTCAGACCCATGTGGGAGTACTTCTCTAGTGAGAGTATCCTTGAAATTACCTGCCACATGCCTTTGAAAATTTTAGTGTTCATTCAATTATTTTTGACCCTGTTGAAAATCTGGTGACACTTTGGTGATTTAGAATCAATGCCTAAAAGTTCTTGCATTTGTGCATTAGGTGATGATGAGGAACTATTTGGTGGTTGGTGGATTGTCTGTCAATTGACCACCAAGAACACAGAGATTTTATTCTGGCTAAAGGAAAACATTCTATTTTTGCTTATCATAAGTTGTAAGCATTCAGAAAGTATAATTCCTTTAGGAAGAATGAATAAACATTTGGTTAATATTGGTAATTTTGTAAGTGACAGTCTCATTTGCATGTTTTGTCTATGAGTGTGTGGGTGGGATATGTGTATGTGTGTGTGTGTTTACCTACAGGTGCACTTGCATATGTAAGAAAATGATTTTAACTTAAAGATGAAGTTCCATGTTCCTGAATTTTTTCCCCTATCCTGGCAAGTGCTACTCATAGAATAAGTGTGTATTGGTCAGCTGAGGCTGCTATAACAAGATAATGTAGACTGGGTGGCTTAAATGACAGACATTTATTTCTTGCAGTATGGAGGCTGGGAAGTCCAAGATCAAGGTATGTGATTTGATTCCTGGTGAGGGCCCTCTTTCTACAGAAGAATTCCTTCTTACTTTGTCCTCACATGGTAGAGAGAGAACTCTGGCAGACACTTCTTTTAGGGACACTTACAACTCTTTCTTCTTTTAAGGGTATTAACCCCATCATGAGGGTCCCACCCTCATGACCTCATCTAAACCTGATTAACTGCGAAAGGCCCCATCTCCAAATACCATCATATTGGGGGTTAGGACTTCAACATATCAATTTGGTGTGAGGATGGGACACAGACATTAAGTCCATCACAAAGTGGGGTTACCCCATATTCATCCCAAATCCTTAAGAGAATGGCCTCAGCAACTCCTTCTATAACATCTACCCATATATTTACTTCTGGGTCGCAAACTTGTAGTTAATGATTTACTGACAGAGTTCATATTTTTATCCAGTCTCCTTTTCCATCCATTATAGTTACAAAACAGTGTTCTACAACCATCTTAGGATTTTCTTCTTAAGGCTCCAAAACTATGTCATCTGCCGGATGGTTCAAATATTCTGATTGGATCTCAAGGCATAGATACTTTAATTTGTAAACAATTACAGGTAGGAATCACAGTTTTGGACATCAGGGCAAGTTTTCTTCATCTTTAGGCTTATCACAGAACATAATTTTTTCTTTTTTTTACACAGGACCCATTCTCAGGAGAGGGAGCTTAGAGTTCCCTGACCCTTTATTCTTTTCTTTGACAAGTAATGCTCAGTTTCTTGCCTTCAAGTAATCCTCAGTACAGTTTTCTAACCTTCCACGTAAGAAAAAAATAATCAAGGTTAAGTCTTGGGTTGGTAAGGGAGAGCCTTGTGTAGTTAGCAGTGTCTTCCTTGCATGGGGGAAGGAGAGGTTGGGGCTCTGGGTGTTGTATATTTGCCTCCCCGCAGAGTTATTCTCTTCCTCCTCTTCTCGATACTCTGGTCACATATTCTCTTCTGCATTGGTATATTCTCCATAGTTCCTCCATCTTTCCTGTCTTTCTTCTTAAGCAAGAATCACCACCCATGAAACAAGATAATATCAATAACAATCATTTAGACTAATAGCTAACATTTGTTAAGTATTTGCCTATTACTGGAACTGTATGTTTGCAATTAATTCTCACACCAATCCTCAGTTTATCTCCCCTTTTTATAAGTGAGAAAACTAAGGCTCAGAGAGGCTAAGAAATTTGCCCAAAGTCTCATAGCTAGCAGATGGCAATGCTAGGATTTGAATCCAGGCAGTCTGACTCTATTCTTTTAATTACTACCCTGATCTTTATGAACCGAGACGTTCACTTTACAATGAATGTTATTGGGTTCTCATAACACTATTTCCAGGTTGGGATGATAAAGCCTGTTTTTCAGATGAAATCAATAGCTTCAGCAAAATTATTTTGTCCAAGATCAACAATAAGTAAGTAGAAGAACCAGCCGAAATCCCTCCTCTTCATCATGCTGCCTTAATTTAATTCTTGCTTGTTGCATTCCATTGAATTGAAGTCCCATGGTCCTCTGTCTCAAGCCAGAAAATGAACTGTGAATTGTGGAATGCACCTGTTTCTTTGATTTTCTCTTGCTCTTTCTTGTTTTTATGACTTTGCAGGCCCTGTTGCCATCACCCTTTCATAGAATGTGGTTCAACATTGCCCTCTTGTATCCCTGTCCCCTGCTTTTGCTCCCAAGCTACAGTCAGACCAATCTACATTTTAAAGTTGTCTCAAAGTATATTCAAATCTCCAGAATCCTTATAGCCTTAAGCAGCATTGGATGTAATTTTAAAAAGATTTATCGTTGCAATTTGTGCTAATATCATTATAAATCATCAATTTACATAGACTCAAGATCTGATTAATTCAAATGTATTCATCTATTTTGGATTAATATGCACCCACTGACTAACCTCGGTATTCGTTTACACACAAGATTAAAAACAGATTATTACATCCAAACAACTACCTACAGCAGGCAGCTTAAGTAGAATTGCCCTTTTCGAGTACTGGAAGGATAGCTTGAGGATTGTTTTTGCAATCCTGAAAGAGTCAAGGAAAAGAGTATCACATCTGGTGTATCACTACAGCAGCAGATCTTCAGTTTCTGACTCACACTATCATAACTGTCTGCACTGCCTCTAGGCTCACTGACACTTTGTCAGCTTTAGTTTTCCAATCTCTGGAGACATGATGAGCACTCACTCAAATAATTATTACTACATGCCTGATCCTGAGTTGGAACTGAACTTTACATATGCTGATTTAATCTTTGCAGCACCCCTTGGAGAGAAGTACTGATATTATGCCATTTTTTCAGGGATGGAGGGAACTGAGGCTCAGAGAGAGTAAGTAACTTGCCACTATCAAGCTAGTAAGTGTCAGAGACAGGACTTGAACCCCAAAAACTCTAGCACCTGAGTCCGTGCTCTTAACTACTATGCTGTATAACTTTAGGATCAGAACTATGCAAGAATTAAAAGGATCTTTGGATGTTTGTTCATCACATTTCTCATGCTAATTGGTGGTCTAGACATTCTTTACAGGTTAAACCATATCAAGCACTTCCTATGAAATCTCAAGACATCCAGTTCAATTCTGGACAAAAGGCAGTTGCTCCATAGATGTAACTTTGAAATCACTACTGATTATTGTGTCTCCATAATGGAATATGGAGAAAGGATATCTTTAGGATGAAGTTATTGGATTAATACTCTAGAAGTTTGCAGTTGAAAGATGTGAGTTTGGCTTCTACTTCCTTCAATTCTTAGTTCAGTCACTATGCTCATAAGTCCTGGGGAGCCTTAGTTTCCTGCTTGATAAAGTGGTAGTTTTATTTCCTTGTCTGACTTCTTTAGTCTGAGCCGTGAACTCCCATAACACATCTGCCCAATACCGTGGTGCAGCTTCATAGGCAGTACAGGCCCTCATTAACCTGGACCTGAGGAGCTAATCCACTGCAATTTTCTCCAAGTGCTTCGCTACTGAAAGAGAGTCCAGAAAGCAGGTCACCTGTTTTCAATCTATTGTAAGTTTACGGGCAAAGGTATTGGGTTGACCTTAACCACAAAATATAATTCATGATTTGAAGTACTAGTGGAATGTTGGCCCTGCAAAAAAACACCTTTCACATACATTTCCAAAAAGGCCTTTCTTATCTAAGGCCTCAAGTTTTAAATTACATCCCTCGGTCGACTTTTTATAGCCTAAACATATCTGTTAGCTACCTACTGTGTGAAAAACATGTTGCCTGGTGGGATAGGGTTGGCACTAACAATAACAACCATATTATCAATTTGTAGAGCAGATCTTTGTCAAAGTATTTTTCATGTACTGCATCATATTATTGAAAGAGAGGTGAAATGAGAGATCAAGGTTGAATTCAGGCTTTATCATGACTGAGTGACTTTAGGTTTGTTACTGTCCCCTCTTTGGGCATTAATTTTTTGATATAATTTGGGAGCTTGATTAGTTGACCCAATTTTTGATTTTCTATGATGCTACTTTATCTTAAAGTAGAAGAAATAGCCCCTCACAAGTAAAAAGGTACAGTCTAGGGACTCAATAAAGAATTATTGAATGAACTAGAAATAGACTAATTGCTTTAAATGATAGGCTCTGGCATCAGCAGGTTGTGAGCATTCAAATCTTGGCTTACCTATTTGTGTCTTGGCAAATTCCTTGATCTTTTTTTCACCATATGTAAAATGGGAATGATCACAGCACTCATTTCACAGGCAAAGAGTAAAGGCAAATAGTAAATTAGGTAATAAATGTAAGGTGCTAGAGCAGTGCCTGGTTCCTAGCAGCTGGTCAGTAAATGACTGCTGTTCCTGGTTGGTTAAGAAATTTGAAACACACTTGCACATGAAATGCAGACACTGATGTGTACCTGCGGTTTCAGTAAACCCAAATTGAATGCTAGGACCTGAAGTAGAACTTAGTGGGAAACTGGACCAGACTTAAGATTTGGAAAAAGAATCCTCTGGACCACTAGAAGAGGTTTCAGCTTTATCTGGGAAATAAGCAGATTTCCCTCTGTTTAAAGGGCAGAGGGAGAAGGGTCAGGTGAAAACTAGCTAAACATGTTGGAGCACAAGAACCAAGTGTCCGGAAAGAATTTTCTCATAAACTATTCATTCTGATAATCCCAATGGTCAAATTTATTTATTTTTTTTAAAGCTGACTTTTTTATTTTTAAAAGCATTTGTGTTTTCTTGTTCAATAGCTTGATTTCCCAGCATTTTACAAATTTGCAGGGACCTTATTGTCATCCCTGATGGACACTGGCCTTGCTATCCTTCCCATATTCTCTCCCTTAGGAAAAGGTTCCGTCATCTCACATCCAATCAAACCCCAAATCTTATAAATCTTTTTTTTTTTTTTTTTTTTTTTTTGAGACGGAGTCTCCTTCTGTCGCCCAATCTGGAGTGCAGTGGCGTGATCTTGGCTCACTGCAAGCTCCGCCTCCTGGGTTCATGCCATTCTCCTGCCTCAGCCTCCCGAGTAGCTAGGACTACAGGCGCCCCCCTGCCTCAGCCTCCCAAGTGGCTGGGACTACAGGTGCCTGCCACCACGCCTGGCTAATTTTTTGTATTTTTAGTAGAGACAGGGTTTCACCATGTTAGCCAGGATGGTCTCGATCTCCTGACCTCCTGATCCACCTGCCTCGGCCTCCCAAAGTGCTGGGATTACAGGCGTGAGCCACCACGCCCACCCCAAATCTTGTAAATCTTATCTTCCAAAAGTATTTCTATCTATCTGCTCCTCTCTTTCTCCATGTTCAGGTCAAGGTCCCTTAGCTGTCCCTGGTGCTGTTACTATGTGATAATCTCTTGCCTGTCTCTTTACCTTTGGGATGGGAGCCACTCCTCGCTGGCTTCAGAGCTTGCACTCTTAATACCTTTACTATGCAGTGGGAAAGAGCACAGTCTGGGATGGGTTTGCCCAGATTATTTTCAGGTTCCTCATATGTTTTTGAGGTAAGTTACTTAACGTGTCTGGCTCAGCTTTCTTATCTGTGAAATATAGATTATAATAACAATATGCACCTCACGATATTGTTAAGAATATTAAAAGCAATTATCTATGCTAAGCAGTTAACACAGTGACTGACTCACGGTCACCCTCAAAAATAAATATTATGGCTATTAATTTGCAGTATCACCACCACCACCATCAACATCATGATCACCATCAGGGAAAGTAAGGCTGGAATAATGGGCAAGTTCTAGATGTCATTCACATTGCTCTTAATAGGACCAGCCACTCACTGGCACATTGAGAGATTCCTGTTGAATCATTAAGACCATGAGACACCTAAAACCTAACAGATGAGAGATGTGAAAAGAACTAAGGTTACTGAGCCTGGAGCAACGCGGCCCATGTTCACATATTTATGAGTCTGTGGAAGAGGTGTTAGGAATAATAGTGTTAATAAAAATAATGTTCTAACAGTAGTTGTATGACTATTTCCACCACTACAACTATTGCTATTACCATGATGGGGAGACATTGTGAGAAGTTAATCATCAGTTCACTCCCAGAGCTGAAGATGGAGAGCCAGTGGAAGGAAATGGTATGGAACAGACCACATTGCATCTCTATCTGGCTTAGTCTTCCCAACAACCCTACACTACTGTTTTATTATCTCTCTATTTTATGTCTCACAGAGCTGAAAATGTCAGAGCCCAAAGTGCTTCTAAGATACCATATTCTTTCCCTAGATTTTTGCTCAACATTGAAAACTCTTTCTAACAATATCACACATCCAATGTGAAATGAATGAGCTGCCTCAGGATGCCGGGAGATCCCCCACAGGATATTCAAGCTGAAATCAATGTGTCAGGAGATTTTAGGCATTAGAAGGAGCTGGGATGCGATGACCTTTAAGGTTCTTCTGAAGTTAAGAGTCTTAGACTTTGTGAAATACTGCCTGTGGCTGACAACCTTGGAGCATTATAGTTTTGTTTTTCTATGATATTCTATTTAAAGAGCTCTCTTTTGTCCCTTAGAAACCCCATGCCACACTTTAAACAGAACCTCCAGTTTGTGAGAACATACTTAAAAATATACTGTGTAGCTAGTTAGTAATCTTTATGTATAAATCCTCTCAATGAAATTCCAGGGCATTAATCGGCCATAAAACTCCACAGAGAGGCATTTTCTTTAGCTAAAGTCAGCATTTTCTAACTTCCTGTAAATATTCTCTCACATGAAGCGGTTAATAGGTTTCCTCATGCAGAACATTCATGGCCACCAGTGAAAAAGTTCTCTAAAAGACGGATTGCTTTCCTGTGGCCTCAGGACAAGTGTGGATCAGAATCCTTATGCTGCCTGACACCCCCAGTTAATATGAGAACTTGAAGCACTGGTTCTAGGGCCAAACGAAGATGAATCCATGAGCAGGATTCTTGCAATCCTGCTGCCTCAGCCTCCCGGGTAGCTGGGACTACAGATGTGTGACATCACACCCAGCTATTATTATTTTTTTTTCAGAGATGGGGTCTTGCTGTGTTGCCCAGGCTGGAATGTAGTTATCTAATTTACATTTATTACAATTATATAAAATTAAAAATTCAGCTCTTCAGTCTTACCCCAGTCACACTTCAAATACTCATTAGCCACATATGGTAAATACTCATTAGGCACACATGGCTAGTGACTACTACATTGGACAGTGCAGATCAGAATACTCGCATTGTCTCAGGAAGTTCTTTTGGACAGCATTGACCTGGAAGGTCACGTAAATGTTAGAGCTGGGATTAAATGTTAGGCCTTCACTCTTCTTTGTACATTATCATGCTCCAGAGAAAGCAGTGTGTGATCTATAGCAGATGCTCTTGAACTCCTTAAATAGTTGATGAATGAAATGAGCGAGAACATCAGGGTGGATATGTGAGTGTTGTGAGATAGTGGGGGGTGAGCACTTGAAATAGGCCTTCTGGATGGCCCCAAATGTTAACCAAGTTCACATGGTTAATGAGTGTCAGGGTACCTGAGTAAAACTCCACAGCTCTTCTCTTTAGAATGCTACTCTGCTTCTTTCTGTGTGTTTAAAGCACAGTGAAATCCCAGAAGATTCAAAATCATTTCAGCCAAATCATGACAGATAATGCGCCCATCTACCGATCATGGAGCATCTCTGGAGCATGATAAAGTACAAAGAACATTGAAAGCCTAACATTTAATCCCAGCTGTAACGTTTAAGTGACCTTCCAGGTCAATGCTGTCCAAAAGAACTTCCTGAGACAATGCGAGTATTCTGATCTGCACTGTCCAATGTAGTAGTCACTAGCTATGTGTGACTATTGATATTAACCATGTGTGGCTAATGAGTATTAACCATGTGTGGCTAATGAGTATTTGAAGTGTGACTGGGGTAAGACTGAAGAACTGAATTTTTAATTTTATACAACTGTAATAAATGTAAATTTAAATAACTACTTTCCAGCCTACTGATTTTTTAAAAGTTATTTTCTCAATTTTGTTGAACTGATCAGTGATTATGCAGACCCCCAGCAGGGATGACTCTTGGGGGCAGTTCTCAGAACCCCTCTCTACCGGGGTCTCCTCTGAAGCAGTAGCACATGATTCTGCTGGAACCTTCCTAGTAACAGTTCTGAAGCATAGAGCAGTCTCCAAACTACATAAGAAAAGCAGACGGAATATTTAGTGCAGTTGCTGGAGCCATAAAAGAAAAAAATTAACCAAGCTTATTAGGCTCCCTGTTTCTTTTCATCCATAAAGCGAGCAATTGGCAATAAATGCCATTCTGCTTTTTAGCAGATGAACAGCCCAGTTGTGATAAATTCACCAGCGTTTTCTGGAGGAAATATATTTTACTCCAGACAGTTTTAGTAGTAAAACTATATTTTTCAAAGGAGTTGTGAGGACACTTTAGTGAGGGTTAAACTTTTTAAACCAGTGTGAGGGCTGGGCTGTAGGAGACCCGGCACACTTGGGATTTGATTTCAAAATCAGCGGAGAGGCTCGTTTTTTTGCAGCTCTTTCCCTCTCGTCAGCATGCTGGCAGAATCTCCATCTTTCACTGCCTCTATGTTTTTATTTGATCTTATATTTCATCCTGGGATTAGGGAGTATACCTATATTACTTCTGGGTTTTTAGATAAGAAAAGTAAGGCTCAGAGGTAGTAACTAGTTTGCTTGAGGTCATATACCTGGTGGGTCAGGAATCTAGGATTTGAATCCTAATACTTTACCTTTCTAGTCAGTTCATTCAATTTAGCTCTTGACTGGCAGAGTGTGAAGAAAGTACAATGGCCTAGGAGGTAGAAAACCTGGATTTCAGCTATGGTTTTGAAAACAACAAGTTCAATCACCCTGGGCAAATCATATTCCTTTCACATTATTTCTTACTCCCTGCACAGTGGCTTCTGACTTGCCTCGGACTGCTGAGTTTTCTATGACGTGGGACTTTTAGTTCTAAAACCAGGAAAATCTCAAGCAAACTTGGAAGAGTTGGTCATCCCAGTTTTGGTCTTGAACAATTTTTATTCTCTACAGTCAAGTTCTTAGACTCCTATCCTGTGTTTTCTTCCCAGCATCTCCCCTTCACTGAGGTCCGTTTGCTGATGGACACACACAGTTATTTATTTACACCTCTGCATGTCCCGGGCGGCTCTCATCCTCTCCCCCTGCCATTCATTCCCATCCCTGCTTCTCCACCTGCATTCCCTGTTAGAGTCAGTGGCACTATCATGCATCCCATTACCCAACTAGCCATTAGAAGTGGTCTTAGAATGCCTCTGCTCTCTCATCCACGTCTTATCAGTCTGCAGATACTGCCAATCTGCCCTTCACAGTTTCTTCAGTCTGCCCATGTCTCTCCACCTCAGTAGCATCTGCCTTAGTTCAGACCCTCATCATCTCTTGCTTGGACCATCACTCCTGTCCTCAGACTTTCAGTATTGTTCCCTTTCCCATTGGTTCCACCCGCCATTCTTTTTGATCAAGTAACTTCAGACTTTTTCAAGAGTCTACTTTTTTGGTTGGGGGCACAGCTCTTGGCTGTGCCGCTCCAACCCTGGCTCTCCAGCCCTCCCTAAAATTCAATTCACTGTTAATATCCTTTAATACATTCCTTTTCTGTGTAAAGTGGTCACTGTCTGTTTTGGTTCCTGGCATCTGAGAACTCTAGTGAATACAATATGCAGTGATGAGTGGTGAGGTTTGTTCAAAGAAGGTCCAAAGCAGGATAAAGCTCAAGGTGGGAGACTAAGGTAAGAGTTTGTCTTCTGAACAGACATCTCAAGACCAGGAAGAGACACGTGCTTGGCACAGAAGAGCTGAGAGTACTTAGTTGACTTGAGGAGGAAAGTGTCCTTTGGGCATTTCCACATACACACAGCTGGAGTGGTGGTGGGTATTCACACCTGAGTTACGAGTCAGGCAAGGTACTGACCTGAGCTTTGCTCTTGGTAGGTTGATGCTTTATGTTTATTCACTTAAACAGCTCTTTGGCTGGTCAACTAATGTTGCTAGCCTTCACTTCCCAAATGGCACTGAGAAACTGATAGGTATGAAGGACCTACCCTTTGTGGTGTGAAGGGAGAATTCCTATGTAGAATCAGGCTGCAGTCATTTCTGCATCCTGAGGGTCAAAGAGGGCAGTGGCAGAAATCATGCTTTTTATTATTCAGTGGGCCTTTGATCATAAAAAGTAAGCCCTCTGGGCCTACTTTGGAATGAATGAAGAGATTGATCAATTTTAGGGGATGTAAAATTGTCCTTTGTAATAAAGAATACAATTTTTTAGGTTCTTCCTGGGGATCTTAGAAACTTGGAGAGTAGATGCCAGTGAGCTGGGTGAGGATAATGGTTGGAACCTGGTTAGTGGGGTTGGGGGCCACTGGTGTGAGAGAGGATCTGTTGACAGAATGCAGGTCCGAGCAACATAACAGCAGGTGTGTGTCCAGGAGAGAGATGGCTTGGGAGGGCTTGACTCATGAACCTCAGAAGCAGCAATGTCTGAGACTGAATTTCTTTTCTATCTTATGCTGTAATTTTTTTTTCCGGTTCCTAAGCTTTCAGGAAAATCTGTCTCACATAAAAGCATTGTGTTTGAGTGCTTTGAAGAATGAAAGGGAGAGGGCTCTGTCCATGCTTGAGGTAAAGACATACAGTGACAGGGCAGGAATTAGGCAGAAGGGGCATAAATGAGATTCCCAGATAGAAACCAGAGAGGAGGCATTTGGAATAGGAGGTGAGAGGCTACCACCAAGAGTCCACACACACGGGAAATTCCGTATCACCCAATACAGTCCAGACATGTTCAGGAGGGGCCTTTCTTCCCTGTAGAAACATGCAGGATGGGGACTTGAGTAATCTAAAAATTAGAGGAAACTGAGTTTACAAGGAGGAAATTTAAGTTACATTCATGCCAGGCAGTTTGCTGATCTATTTACAAAAGGTGTATTGAGTTCCCACTATGTGTCAGATACTTTTCATATATTACTTCATGGCATCCTAGCCTAGCAGGTAAGGATGAGTGTTATGATGAACACCTGACAGATGAGGAAGCTGAGCCTTTGTGAGATGGGGTGTTAATCCTGGTCTTGCCTCCTCACTGATGAATGGATGGATCATTTTGATAATACGTGAAAAGTTGCTTGGTTGCCTCTAGGCCCTGGGAAAATGCAAGGATTTATTGCCATTTTCAGATTTTCCAAATAAGGAACCAGAGCAGAGAGAAGAATGGCAAGGGAATTGTGGCCTCTACCTGGCCCAGTCAGCTGGAGTGTTAGGACCACAGGACTCAAAGCTCATCCCACTGCTTCATCACTGCAGCTGGCTCCAATTTTATTAAGTGCTTTACAGGCACTTTTATTGGGTGGGCCTTGGCTAGTGTGGTTTTCATTTGCAGCTGAAATGCTTGAGGCTTAAAAGTGGTCCATCCAGACCTTTCTACTTTGTATAGGCTGAATTGCATCCTCAAAAATGATACACTGAAGTCCTAACCCTTATTATCTGTGAATGTGACCTTACTTGGAAATAGGGTCTTTGCAAACATAATTGGGTTAAGAAAGATCATTAGGGTGGGCCCTAATCTAATATGCCTGGTGTCCTTTTAAAAAGAAGAGACAGAGACATACAGGGAGGATGCTGTGTTATAACAGAGGCAGAGACTGGGGTGATGCAGCTGCAAGCCAGGGAGCACCAAGGCTTGCCGGCCCCAGCCAGAACCTGGAAGAGGCAAGGCAGAATTCTATCCAGAGTTTCCAAAGGAGCATGACCTCGCCGACATCTTGATTTTGGACTTCTTCTGCTCTCCAGAACTAGGAGAGAATAACTTCTGTTGTTTTAAGCCATCCAGTTTGTGTATTTTGTCACAGTAGCCTCAGGAAACTAATATACCCTACGAAATCACCTTAGGATGAAGTGCTCAGCTCTTGAATCTCTCATGCATGCTCTGGAAAGGTCATTCTCATTCATTCATTCATTCATTCATGTGCATGGCTGTTCTGGGCGTTTTGTAAGAAATACAAACCTAATTCATGTTATCAAGTTAACTTCAATCTGGGGAAACAAGAAATTTGCAGCAAGAGGTAGATTAAATACTGTGGCAAATAGAATGAGTCTCTGGGCCAGTCCTTAGCACTTGGTGGGTGTTCGGTATCACAAGGTATTATTGTAAGTAACAACAGGTGAAGTGGTGGACCTATTACAGACAGTAGAATCATACTGGTTGTGTGAGGGTGTCATCCTCTCCAATCTCTACTCACTGCCTCTCCCAGAGAGTCTTCTGCTTCTCTCATTCCAGTGTTCTAACACATTCTCCTATTTATTTTCTTCATGGCTTGTAACAGTCCCTGAAATGATCCTATGTGTTTATTTCCTTATTTACAGTAGGCCTTCTCCACCTTGGCACTGTTGATATTTTGGACCAGACAATTCTTTGTAGTTGGGGCTGTCCTGTGAGTTGTAGAACGTTTCACAGCATCTTTGGCCTCTACCCACTAGATGCCAGCAGCACTCCTCCCAGGCATAACAATAAAATATGTTTCCAGACTTTGACAAATGTTCCCTGAGGGGAAGAATTACACTGGTTGAGAGGCACTGATTTTAAGTGTGAGTCTTGAAGCAGGAATTGTCTGTCTTGTTCTCTTTTGTCTCCCCCGCGCCTGGAATAGTGTGCTTATACAGTGTCACTAAGTAAATGTGCGTTGGCAGGTAGACTGAAGAGCTAGTGCAGAGCTAAGTTTGCTGTTTTGTGGGAAATCAAAGGAGAAGTACCCTCTGGTTGGAAAACACCCCAGGAGAGGCAGCTTCAAGGAGCTGGCATGTGGATGAAAATGTTTAGCATGAGCAAGCTTTATCCTGGTCAGGGGCAGGCAGTGGGCATTCCAGGCAGAGGGAGTGGCCCTGGAAAAAGGGAGAAGGTAAGATGGGCTATGGGATGTTGGTGTAATGTTGCGGTGGTGAGGCTGGGGGTAAGAGGACCAGCTCAGAGAGGCTGCAGGAACATTGGGATGGAGTCCTAAGGGCCTGGAAGAAGGTGGTGGCAAAGAGATAGAGTTGTACTTGAAGATGTCTGATGAGTAAGAGAAAGTTTCTCTGGAGTCATTAATATGCCTGATTATTCCCTTGATTTATGCTCTTCACTGACAGATTAGTGTTTCATGAAATGCTATTACCCCTATAGCTCATATTTCTCTGGGTTTACTTTTACTCAGTAACTATCACTTCTGATTATTCTTACATTAATTGTACATAACACTGTGTTGCTTTAAATATATTATTTTAAAACATTTTGTTTTGCAATTCACTTTACGGTTAGAAATTCTGTAGACAGTGGTCATAAATCTCCCTTGAAAGAAAATGGAAGTTGTCTGTTTTAATTTTCTATCAATTCCTTACTGCTTGGGAAAAAATAATAGGGGACAGAAAAAAACCCCCACAAAAACCCTTTTTTAAGCACTTGCAATTGTCCATGTCTTACTTCTACTAGTGGGTTGCTGTTTTTAAGCTGAATAGATTACTTTCGAAATGCATGTGCATGAGATTAGGGTTTGAAGATGTTTTGAATAGAAATAGCATTTAATTTTGAGATGTGACCAAAAAGGTGGCAGCAATGAGATTGAAGAAATAGCACAGACTCTGGATCAGACAGATTTAGCTAGAATTCTGGCTCCTGTGCTTACTGGTTCTGTGATCCTGAGCAAGTTTCTTTCAGTCTTTTTTATTTATTTTGTTTTACCAGTACAATGGCAGGGGAGTGTAACTGGCCAGCCCTCAAACTTAGTGCCATAAAAGATCAACAACAAACAGTTATTTTGTACACAATTATTTTCTTTTGGGCAGGGCTCAATGGACATGGCTTGTTTCTGCTTCTCATGGCAACAGATATAGTCATGAGATTGGAGCTGGAGGACGCGTTTCCAAGGTGACTCGATCTCCTAGCTGGTGAGTTGATGCTGACTGTTGGCAAGGAGTTCAGTGGAGTCCATGTGGTCACCCCAGCTTGGTGGTCTCAGAGTAGTTGTTACTGGTGGAGGGTGTCCAGGTTCTTGGCATTTTGAACAAGGAATTGGACAACATGCACAAACAAAGCAATGAAAAAAAGCGTAGATTTACTGAAATGAAAGAACACTACAGAGAGTGGGAGCAGGCTTGAGCCAGTGGCTCAAGAGCCCTGGTTACAGACATTTTTTGGTATTTAAATATCCTCTAGAAGGTTCCCATTGGGTACTTGGTCTACACCCTATGTAAATGAAGTAGTGGACTGTCATCAGTCTGATTGATTATGGCAAGTGATCAATCCGAGGCTGAAGTGAAGTTACAAAGTTATTCCCGATGCAAACGTCTGATTGGCTACCAAAAGTGACCAATCAGAGGCTGAAGTAAAGTTACAAAGTTATACTCCTGTGGAAATGAAGACTTGGCCTGAAATCAGTCTGATTGGCTACAGGAGGGGACCAATCAGAGGCACTTTCAATTTTTCATCTGCCAGGCAGAAAAGGTGGGGTGGCGGTGAGATACAAAAGGAGTAGCCTCTGGTTCTTTAGTTACTTGTGCATGAAAAGTTGGGGTTTTCCTTCTGATTTAGTTCTAGGAAGTCAGCATGAATCTGCCTTAGGTTTCCTGCCTCCAGACCCTACTCTCCTGCCTTAGTTGGACCACTTGTATAGTCTGGCTTTCCCCAGAATAAGTGTCCCAGGAAAACTTATCAGAAGCTATATGGCTTTCTATGACCTAACCTCAGAAGTCAAATAGCAACAGTTCTAACATATTCTTTGAAAAACAAAACAAAACAAAAAAACTTAAGAAAAATAAAAAACAGCCAGTTTCAATTTTTTTTTTTTGGAGGTGGGGTCACACTCTGGTCCATGCTAGAGTGCAGTGAAGTGATCCTAGCTCACTGCAGTCTCAAACTGGGCTAAATGATCCTCCCTTTACAGCCTCCCGAGTAGCTGGGAACACAGACATGCACCACCATGCCCAGCTAATTTTGTTTTTAGAAGGTAGATACTAGTGACATCAACAGAAAAGTAACTAAATAAACTATAGTACATATCCATACTAAAAAAAACACACATATATAATAAAAAGACACACAAGCTTTTAACAGGGATTACTTCTGGGGAGTACAGCTGAGAAATCACCTTAGAACTTTAGTTTTAATTTTTAACCATGACCATATATTACTTTCATAATAATGATAAAAAAGTAAGAGATAAACTTATATGGAAAGGAGTCCAAGAGATAGATAGAAAGGAGTCCAAGAGATAGTGGGAAGATAGAAAAGTAAAACATACCATTGAAAAGTAGAGATGAAGATCTCATTATGTTTCCCAGGCTGGTCTTGAACTTCTGGCCTCAAGTGATCCTCCCACCTTGGCCTCCCAAAATGCTGGGATTAGTTCTATCTTTGAAGTTCAGACTCTTTCTTTTGTACTAAAAGGTTCCTCATTCATCCTGTTATATCCAGATACTTAGAAGTCATCCCTGATACCTCCCTCTGCCTCACACTGCCATCTTTGAGCTGCAATATTTGTTTCTTTGCCCCCACCTTGTCCTTTCTTCCATCACTTCTCCACATTATAGCATCTACTTAAAAGCAAATCTGGTCCTTTAATCACGACATCATAAAGCACACCAGGGGCTTCTGGCTCTCATTAGGATTAAGACCAAAATCTTGAGAGGACCTACATGGAGGGATCTGGCTCCCCTCTGTCTCTCAGCCTCGTCTTGTATGATAGTTCCTCTGCAGCCCCTCCCTCCGGGCTTCTGCCGGGCTGGAACTCTTTCACTTCCTGAACTCCTAGACAGAACTCCATTTGATTTTGCCACAGAGCCCTTCCATATACTATTGCCTCAGCCTAGATGCTGTTTGTCTTGAGCTCTACAACTAGACCAGTTACTCCTATTCATTGCTTTTTTGGCTTTAATACTTAACATGGGATGGTGTGGGCTGAACTATCAAAAACCTGACTTAAACTGGCTTACATAAGAATATGCACTATCTGACATAACAGTAAGCCCAGGGGTAGAAGGACTACCTAGTTGGTTGTTTCAGTGGCTCAACAATGTCACTGAATTGTTTCTGTAACCAAATTCTTTGGGTTTTTCCATGATTTGCTCCTTACATTACCTTCAGCCTAAAGCAGGTAATCCTCCTGCTCACAATATGGCTGCCAGCAGCAACGGAGCCATTATGCATCCTTGTTTCCATCTCCTTCAACCATGGAATATAAATGCATTACTTCAGTATAATTGGACCAACATGGTTCATGTACCCAATCTATCCTCAGACCCATAAATTGCCAGGGAAGTCTCATGGTGTGATTGACTTAGGCTAATCAGAATTCACCAGTAGAGGTGTAAAGGTATTAGTGTCTCCTGAATCATATGATAATGTGGAGAGGAAATGGACTTCTAAATAAAATCTGGGTAATATTAGGAAGGAGAGAGTGGGAAATGAATGCTCAGAAGGAAGAAATAGTGCCTACTAAAATAGCTCTCTGCATCTTCTTGGTGGCAGTTGCCTGAAGTTGTGATTTTTAGAACATTTTAATTGTGGTAAAATTAAATGTTATATGGTAAAACACATATAGCTTAAAATTTACCATCTTAGCTGTTTTTAAGTGTACAATGCAGTGACATTAAGTAAATTCACATGATTCTGCCACCATCACCACCACCATTCATACCTATGGAAGGCTGGACATCTTGTAAAACCGAAACTCTGTATTTACTAAATAATGTTCCCATTCCTCTCCAGCCCCTGGTCATGACCATTCCGCTTTCTGTCTTGATGAGCTTGACTACCCTAAACACTTGATATAAGTAGAATCATACAGTGTTTGTCCTTTTGTGACTGACTTATTTCACTTGGCATAATGTACCCAAAGTTCATCCATGTTGTAGCATATGTCAGAGTGTCCTTCTCTTTTAAGGCAAAATAATATTCCATTGTATGTTATGCACATTCCATGTATGTTATACCACATTGTGTTTATCCTTTCATCTCGGATGAACACTCAAGTTGCTTCTGCGTTTTGGCTATTGGGAATAATGCTGCTATGGACCTAGGTTGTAATTTACAGGTATTCTTTGGTGTTTACAATATATATTCTGTTTCCCTAGGTATCCCCATGCTGTGAGCTCCACCAGGCAGTAGATGTATCTTTTGTTTATCCTCAGCAGTGCCTCTGTAAACCCAAGACAATGCCCAGCAGAGTATAGACACTCAAATATTTGTTGATGGAGTGAACAAACATTTAATTTGGGATGAATTTCAAATAACCTTACTTCTCCATGATCATATTTTCTTTTTTTAAAAAAACCTCATAATTATTTGGAAATATATGTGAATGTATAACTGGGAGCATACTCAGAAAAAAAAGAAGCTTTACTAAACCAAAATACTCTAACCAGGGGCTATTTACCTGTTTTTGATCATTTGCAGCAATCATACTTTGATTTTTATGGTTGAGTAGGAGTTTAGGAATTTATAATGAATTTAAACTCAGAATTTTGTGAAGATGATACAGGGACTGGAATGGAAATTCTACATTTTGTTTTACTTTAACTTTCAGCACAAGGGTCCTGTAGTTCTGATGTCAACTCTGAGCCCTCTTCATTAGGACACTGGGAAGAAGCTGTAGCCAGTTCCATGAAGAAAACCATTGACTCGGAGTGGTTTCTTCTTCACTTTGAGCCAAGTTCAGTGGTACTTTTGTCTAATGAGATTCATTCTGAGGTTGGTGAGTGTTTGAAAAATTATTACGGAAAATTTCAAGCATATAAACAAGTAGAGATAATAATATAGTAAATTCCCTTATACCGATAATCCAATTCCAACAATTACCAATTCAGGGCCAGTATTATGTTATCTGCATCTTCATTCACTTCCTCCTTCCCCTTGGATTATTTAGGAGCAACTTCTAGACATTATATCATTTAATCTATAAGAATTTCACCATGTATTTTATAGGCAAGTACTCTTTATGGAAATACAATGACAATACTATTTTTATATCTAAATAATTAAAAATAATTACTTATAATAATGAAATATTGAGTCAATGTTCAAATTTTCCTAATTATTTTATATTTTTAGTAGTTTTTATCAGTAGCCAAATAAGTTTTATGTATTGCAATTGTTGGATGTGCCTCCAGTCTTTTAAAGTCTCTTCTCCTTTTCCCTCTGTTTTTGTTGTTGTTGTTGTTGTTGTTTTGTTTTTTTAAATATTTCCCCTTAGAACTTATTTGTTGGGGAAAAAACAAAAAAACAAAAAAAAAACTACTCATTTGGGCTGCAATCTTTCCCATACTCTGGATTTTGCTGATTGCATCGTTGTGGCATTGTTTAACATGTTCCTCTGCAACTCTGTTTCCTGCAAATTGGTAGTTAAATCTTGAAGCTTGATAGATCCAGACTGAAGTTTATAGCAAGAATACCTCAATCTTTAGATGGTGGTTTATTTTTCCATTGTGTATAATGGACTCTCTTTTTGTGATGATAGTAGCCATTCATGGCCATTCTTTGATCCATTATTTTGCTAAGGTTCACAAAATGTGAATATCTAATTTTATCTTTTTTTTTTTTTTTAGACGGAGTTTCTCTTTTATTGCCCAGGCTGCAGTGCAATGGCATGATCTTGGCTCACCACAACCTCCGCCTCCTGGGTTCAAGTGATTCTCCTGCCTCAGCCTTCCGAGTAGCTGGAACTACAGGCATGCACCATCATGCCTGGCTAATTTTGTATTTTTAGTAGAGATGGGGTTTCTCCATGTTGGTCAGGCTGGTCTTGAACTCCTGACTTCAGTTGATCCGCCCACCTTGGCCTCCCAAAGTGCTGGGATTACAGTCTGAGCCATGGTGCCTGCCAGTTTTTTTAACGTTGGAATACTTCTGTGAAGACAACCCCCCTCAATAATCCATTGACTACCCTCATGTATATTTGATATAGAAAAAACAGAATTAATGCTTATATTTTACTTTTATTTACTAATTTTTAAACCTTTAAAAGTTACAATGAGATTTTTTCCCTACCCTTTTTGCTTTATCCCTTTATTTTTTCTTTCTTCTTTTTTCTTCTTTCTTTCCTTCCATCTCTGACCTCCTCTCTCCTCTCTTTCTTTCTCATTAGCTCATTCAAACATATTATTAACTATATTTATAACAAAAATATCTTAACACATTTAACTACATTTAACTAATAATTACATTTAATTACACTTAACTAATAATTTAAATGTATTTGATGGGCTTCAGTAGGATTTGTTACTTTTAAATTTTAGAACACTTTTTTCTATTTGAAGAAAATCTTTATATACCACTCCTTGAGTAACACTTTCTTTAAATGTCAATTCTTTGTCAATTGGTTTTTATCCAGACTGTGCCTGCAATATGCTAATGAAGATACACAGAAACAAATCTTCTGAATGAGGCTTCCAAGTAAGCAAAAGCTTTTCTGATAAAAAAAAAAAAAAAGAGAGAGAGAGAGAGAGAGACAGATTCAGTTGATTGATGCTTTCTGCCCTTTATCTTTCTTCTTCCTCCATGGCATGTGAGTGCAATGGCTAGAGGGGTAACAGAGATGATACCCCAAAGGGGATGAATGCTGAGATGCTCCCTCAGATGGTGGAATAGAAATTGAATGGAACCCAGTTCCTTTATGATCCCCTTCAAGAATTGTTCCATCTCAAGATTACCCAAATTCTAGTTACGTAAGAAAATCCCCAAGTTTTTTTGAGCCACGATTTATTGGCATTTTTGATACTTGCAGCCACATGTCTTCACTGATATGTTTGTCCAAAGTCATGTTCACAATAAGTGAGAGAGGTTGTTTTCAAATTTAGGCTTCTTAATATCTAAAACTTGTAATTTTACTAAATAATATAAAGAACCGTGGGCAAAGAATACAACTGGATACTTCTGTATAGAGAACCCTCTGATTAACTCTTTAATGACCCTCAGATATGCTTTGTACAGAGAAGGCAGCATAAATGACTGATTGGTAAGCCAACTTCCCCATGTCCAAGGCTGCATGGTTCCCTAAGAGCCCAGGATTAACCTACGTTATCAGCTTCTCCTCAGGCAGGGAATGAGATGCTTCTGGCCTTGTGTAATGAGCTGATGAAATATACAAGCTGTCTCTTGCTTCTTGTCAAATGATTTCCAACCTTTCTATACCAAGGAGTCCTTTTTTCTTAACTCTTTGCAAAGTAAAACAGGTTTTGAAAGATTTTTGTCTAAAACAACTACACTTAACAATAAATATTGAATTACTTCCCTCTCTAAATTTAATCAAATGCGCATATAGTCTCTAATCATAGTTTCCAATCTCCATGTCCAGGGTTAGTTCCTTGAGTTGGTTCTAATTTCAGAAAAGAATAAGAATACTTTGGTTCACATGTGTATCCTCAATGTCTGTCAGTATTTTAAGGATAATAGTAATGTCCCATAGATTCCTGGGTTGTCTTTGAAACCTTCTGTGGGTCTGGGGACTCTGCTGGGGACCCAGGCTGGGCATCCCTGCTCTAGAGTTTGATGGTCCATATTCCAGGAAGCTGGGTGGTTGTCCCACAAGAAAAGGTTGTAGAAGAGCCTTCTAGGCAGAAGATAGGGTTGATTCTGCTGTGGGTTCCTCTTAGTGCCCCATGTTACTTTTTAGCAAGGCTGATCCCATGATAGCCCTGGTTGTGCCAGGCCTATTTGGCTCCTCATGCTCATGCCTCCCACTTGGACTCAAGCCAGACCTGGATCCTGAAAGCCCAATCATGGAGTATTTTAGGAGCCCCATCCACAAAGGTAAGCAGGATCTAGAATTGGTCGTGCTTGGGTATCCAGCCTGCCCACTTTGTGCCCTGTGGATTGCTCTGTAGCTTTCCCCTCCTGCCTTTCTTATGCTAATCATGTTCATGATGGTTGAGTTCTGTTGGAAAAACATTTACTGAGCTCCTGCCATGATCCAGCATAGCACTAGATGCCAATCTATAAAGATGAGTAAGGTCCCATGTTTATCATCGAGCCTCTGCCTTGATTTCTGGTTGGTATTCAGGTTTCCCTCATTTAAAACTTAATGTAGAAGGATTTGTGAGATATGACATAGTTCATGCCAGCCTCCCTCTACCTTCTACCTGAGTTAGACCCCTCTTGTTCTACCCCCAGCTGCTGATGGGATCCTGATACAGCCCGGATAGATTATCTACCATCTCAACATTGTAGATCCTACCTTTCTGCAGAGTGGGGCCCTGTTGCCACATCCTTCCCACCAGATTGAGTTCCTATGTTTCCCTCTCCTATGTGACTGTCTCTCCCATTAAAATATGCACTTCTAGAGGGCAGGGACTGTGTTCATCTTGGTATCCCAGCACCATGCCCAGAGCACAGTGAATAGTAGGTACTGGTAACTGTTTGTTGAATGATGAATGGTGAGTGCTGCATGTAGAGGGCAGATGAGGAGCTAGGCCCCTGAGAAGTCTGGAAATGGTGTAGGTTGGCCACTAAAGATGACCGTGATGTCACCTGGGGTTGTGATATGGGATGAAGGGAAGACTGTGGACCAGATGCCACTGTCATCATCAGGCTATCACGAGAGTGAGTACTAGTCAGGTGGTGGTTAGGGAAAGCAGCGACGGGGTGGAGGTCAGTGTAGTTGAAGGACCTGAGACTCAAGAGAGAGAGGAACTTTGACATAGGCAGCTGGGACTGGCACTGCGGGCCAGCATGCTGAGAGCAACTCTGAAGAACATGGAAGGACAGATTGAGAACAGGCTGACTCCACGTGACAGGACTGCAAAGGAATCAGGTTGCCAGGGAAGAGCTGGTTTTCAGAAAGGCCAGGACATGGTGGGGAGACTCAGGAGGAGGTTGGGGGTATATGGTATTGGTGAACCACATGGCAAAGGTATATGGATGAGCACCTTAGTGAGATGAGACCCCGGGATGGCTGCCCACCCCGTCTCATGCATTCTCCTCCTCCACTGAGTCTCCGCTCGCTTCATGTGAGGGTTGATGGCTTTGGCTTTGCTCCAACTTCCTGCATCTTCTCTGACTGTGTCCTGACTTTGACCATGAGCCTTGTCCTTGACAACTGCCTTGTCTCAGGTCCTGGACTGCTACCACCCCTCCCTCCTCTGAGGAAACCAGACCTGAGCAGGCAGCTCCTGCAGCTTTTCACCTCGACTTATCTCCCCAGCCAGAGCTTTTGCTTAATTTGCTTACTGACATTTCACACTGATATGCGGGGACTCATCAATCGAGTTCCAAGCATATGCATGACTCACATGCATTTGAAGAGTATGTGGAGGAGGGAGGGAAAAAATGAGAGACAGAGGATTTTAGTCATGTAAGTCATGAAAGAGCCTACCAGGCTTGCTTTGGTTTTGTTTGTTTTAGAAAATGACTGGAGGCCATAATGTTTGAACTTTTTTATTGTGAAGTCTGCTGAGAATTCAAGCAGGGCCAAACCCCCGAGACTTCTCTTTCTTCAGTTCCTGAGACAGAAAGGATGAGTCTGAATCTTATTAAGCAGATCCCCAGGACTTGGATTGAAAGAAATATGAAAACACAATTTTGTGTTCAAGCCTGGGAAGGGAAAATAACTTCAGAGTGAGCCAGATATATTTTGGAATTCCTTCAGCATCTACACAGCAGGACCTACACAGCATAAAACTGTGAAAGTTTGTGAGTGTGTGTGTGTGGTGTGTGGTGTGTGTGTGTATGAGAGAGACAGAGAGAGAGAGAGAGAGAGAGAGAGTATGTGGTCATCTTCTGGCTGGAAAATTGCTTCCAAAATTTGCACAAGGAGACAATTTCTTTTTTACCAAACTGATAAAAATGTATCACATAGCCTTTAAAGATGGAACTTACTTTTTGTGAAATTGACACATTTGCTTACCCCTTGTTCCTGCCAGGAAAGTGCTTCCTTCCACTAGCATGTGAATCCTACAGGTTCTTAGTGTGTGGCCAGGTCTGCCTTGTTTCCTCCAGCTCACAGAGCATTCTCTGTCTCTTGAGAACCCCCACAGCCTTTGTCACTTAGTCAAACACAGGTTGCTATAGCAAAGTACCGTAAATTGGGTGGCTTATATACAACAGAAACTTGTTTCTCACAATTCTGGAGACTGGAAGTCTCAAATCAGGGTGACAGCATCGTCAGGTTATGGTGAGGGTCTTCTTCCAGGTTGCAGACGGCTCACTTCTCTCTGTGTCTTCACATAGTAGAAAGAGGGTGAGAGGATTCTATCATCACCTAGAGGGTAAATATTTCAACATATAATTTATAATAAACACTCAGTCTATTTTCAGGTTGCTTCTGGCTTTCTCAAGCCTGACTTTCCTCATAGCTGTGATTTTCTTATTGCTTTCCCTTAAACACAAGTCAGGTCTGTCCTTTAATTCTCTGTAATGCAGTTTATAAAACACTATTGAAGACTTGTGGAATGAGAAAGGAATGACAATGCAGACAAGTATTACCAGATACAGTTGCTCCTAGCATCCTCAGCTCTTGCCTGTCTCCCAGTTGTGATGCCCAGCATAGTGCCTGTATGGTTTTGCTGTGTCCCCACCCAAAATCTTATCTTGAATTATAATCCCCATAATTCCCACGTGTGAAGGGCAAGACCAGGTGGAGGTAACTGGGTCATGGGAGCAGTTTCTCCCATGCTGTTTTTATGAGAGAGTCTCGTGAGATCTGATGGTTTTATAAGCGTCTGGCATTTTCTCCTGCTTGCACTCACTTCATCCTGTCGTCCTGTGAAGAAGGTGCCTGCTTCTTCTTTGCCTTCTGCCATGATTGTAAGTTTCCCGAGGCCTCCCCAGCCATGTGCAACTGTGAGTCGATTAAAACTCTTTCCTTTATAAATTACCCAGTCTCAGGTATTTCTTCATAGCAGTGTGAGAACAGACTAATACAGCACCCGTAGAGGGAGGAGGCTAAATACGTGCATTTCTCCTAATCTAGATTCAGGCCCTTGGCTTTCTAGAGACCTTAAGAGAGAATAACCAAGGTTCCCTCTAAACCCCGGGCCTGGTCTGGCCACCCATTAACAGATCTTACAGACACAACTGAATTTTTATTGGTTTAGGTATCTCTGTTTCAAAAGGGGTTCTTATTTTACATTTGTCTAATTAAAATGCCCTGTAAGTGTTTTTTTTCCTAAACAAAGCCTCTCTCTTCCCTCATAGAGGAATCTGAGCCTCCTCCTTGGAAGAAACAGAAGAATCGTTGGCAGCTTTCAAATGTCAGGGGCACGCTTCTAACTGTCAAGATTTCAAAACATGTGTACATGTAGTTGCAGCTAGATAATGCCAGAGAACATTAACTATCTTCTCCTTCTCTCATCCTTATGTAGCTATTAACATTTTGTGTTAGTTTGGTACATTATTCTTAAAACTTCTGAGCCAGTATGGTATAATTATTAACTGAAATCTGTAGTTTTCATAAAGGTTCAGTTTTTGTGTAGTGCAGTTCTGTGGGCTTTGACCAATACATATTTTCAACTATCCACCATTACAGTATATAGAACAATTTCATTGCCCTAAAAATCCCCTGTCCTCCACTGCTTCCTTGCTCTTAAATTCTGAAACCCCTAGCAACCATTTATTTATTTGCTATCTATATAGTTTTGTCTTTTCCAGAATGTAATAGAGTTGCAATCATACAGCCTTTTCTGACTCACTTCTTTTATCTAACAAATACTTTTGAGGTTCCTCCATGTCTTTTCATGGCTTGATAACTCATTTCCCTTTATCACTGAATAATATTCCATTTTATGGATGTACCATGGTTTATTTATTCATTTGCCTGTTGGAGACAACTTGCATGCTTCTAGTTTTTGGTAATGATAAATAAAGCTGCTATAAACATTCATGTACAAGTTTTTGTGTGGATGTAAGCTTTCAGCTCATTTGGGTAAATACCCAGGAAACATGAGTCCTGGATTATATGGTAAGAATATCTCTTGTTTTGTAAGAAACTGCCAAATTGTCTTCCAAAGTGGCTATATCATTTTGCATTTCCACCAGCAATAAATAGCAGTAAATGAGAGTTCATATTGCACCTTATTTGCATTTGGTATTTTACATTTTAGCTATTCTTATAAACGTATAATAGGAACTTACGTGGTTGCTCCTAGTGTTTTAATTTGTAATTCCCTAATATGCTTACTAAACCTATGCTTATTTGTCATTTGTACATGTTCTTTTGTAAGGTGTCTGTTCAGATCTCTTATCCCCCCCCCCCTTTTTTTAATTGGGTAGTTTGTCTTCTCATTCTTAAGATTTAAGATTTCTTTGTATATTTTTGGCTACAAGACGCTTATCAGATATGTGTTTTGTAAATATTTTCTCAGTCTGTGGCTCATATTTCCATTCTCTTAACAGTTTATTTTGCAAAGCAGAAGTTTTAAATTTTAATGAAGTCCAGTTTGTTCATTTTTCTCTTTCATAGATTGTGCTGCTCATGTTGTATCTAAAAGTTCATCACCAAACTTAAGGTCACGTCAATACTTTTCTTTTATTTATTATTATTATACTTTAAGTTCTAGGGTACATGTGCACAACGTGCAGTTTTGTTACATATGTATATATGTGCCATGTTGGTGTGCTGCACCCATTAACTCGTCATTTACATCAGGTATATCTGCTAAAGCTATCCCTTCCCCCTCCCCCCTCCCCACAACAGGACATGGTGTGTGATGTTCCCCTTCCTGTGTCCAATTGATCTCATTGTTCAATTCCCACCTACGAGTGAGAATATGCGGTATTTGGGTTTCTGTTCTTGCGATAGTTTGCTGAGAATGATGGTTTCCAACTGTATCCATGTCCCTACAAAGGACACAAACTCATCCTTTTTTATGGCTGCATAGTATTCCATGGTGTATATGTGCCACATTTTCTTCATCCAGTCTGTCACTGATGGACATTTAGGTTGATTCCAAGTCTTTGCATTGTGAATAGTGATGCAATAAACATACGTGTGCATGTGTCTTTATAGCAGCATGACTTATAATCCTTTGGGTATATCCCCAGTAATGGGATGGCTGGGTCAAATGATATTTCTAGTTCTAGATCATTGAGGAATTGATATTTCTAGTTCTAGATCCTTGAGGAATTGCCACACTGTTTTCCACAGTGGTTGAACTAGTTTACAGTCCCACCAACAGTGTAAAAGTGTTCCTATTTCTCCACATCCTCTCCAGCACCTGTTTTTTCCTGATTTTTTGATGATTGCCATTCTAACTGGTGTGAGATGGTATCTCATTGTGGTTTTGATTTGCATTTCTCTGATGACGAGTGATGATGAGCATTTTTTCATATGTCTGTTGGCTGTATGAATGTCTTCTTTTGAGAAGTGTCTGTTCATATCCTTTGCCCACTTTTTGATGGGGTTGTTTTTTTTCTTGTAAATTTGATTGAGTTCTTTATAGGTTCTGGATATTAGCCCTTTGTCAGATGAGTAGATTGCAAAAATTTTCTCCCATTCTGTAGGTTGCCTGTTCACTCTGATGGTAGTTTCTTTCACTGTGCAGAAGCTCTTTAATTTAATTAGATCCCGTTTGTCAATTTTGGCTTTTGTTGCCGTTGCTTTTGGTGTTTTAGACATGAAGTCCTTGCCCATGCCTATGTCCTGAATGGTGTTACCTAGGTTTTCTTCTAAGGTTTTTATGGTTTTAGGTCTAATATTTAAGTCTCTAATCCATCTTGAATTAATTTTCATACAAGGAGTAAGGAAAGGATCCAGTTTCAACTTTCTACTTATGGATAGCCAATTTTCCCAGCACCATTTATTAAATAGGGAATCCTTTCCCCATTTCTTGTTTTTGTCAGGTTTGTCAAACTTTTCTTTGTTATCTTCTTAGTTTTGCACTTTCTTTAGATCTATGTTTCATTTAGAGTTAATTTATTTAAAAAGTGTAAGATCTATGATTTATATATTTATTTTTGCATGTAGATGTCCAGTTGTTTTAGCACCATTTGCTGGAAAGACTACCTTTTTTTGTTGAATTGCCTTTGCTCTTTTGTCAAACATGGGTTGACTATATTTGTTTGTGCCTGTTTCTGGGCTATATATTCTGTTTCATTCACCTGTTTGTCAGTTCTTTTACCAAAACAATAATGTCTTGATTGCTGTAGCTTTACAATAAGTCTTAAAGTTGGGTAGTGCCAGTCCTTGACTTTGTTCTTGTTCAGTGTTTCGTAGGCTATTTTGAGTGTTTAGCCTTTCCATATAGTTTAGAATCATTTTCTCAATATCCACAAAATAATTTGCTAGAATTTTTATTAGGACTGTGTTGAATTTGTTGAGAAGAATTGACATCTTATCCATGTCATCATTGAGAATAATTGACATCTTATCATCTCCTATCCATGAACATGGATTATCTCTCTAGTTATTTAGATCTTTGATTTCTTCTGTCAGAATTTTATAGTTTTCTTCATATATATCCTGTGCATATTTTGTTAGATTTATACTTAAGAATTTTAGTTTTTTGGGTGCTAATGTAAATGCTGTTGCATCTACAATTTCAAATTCCAGTTGATCATTGCTGGTATACAGATTTATTTATTCCTGTCAGAAAAAAAGAACCCTCCACACAAGCTTAAATTGCCTTAGTGTAAATAACACCTCACCAGAGACTGAAGGTTAATTCTTATCCAAAGTCTGATTCCTTCAGTCCCATCAGGAGTTTATTTATCCTATGCTTAAATATTGTCTATGATGAACCCTTCACTCTTTCTCAAGATAATGCATTGTCTCTAGGACAACGTTGTTGTTAGATGGTTTTTTCTTATACCTGATTTCTTGAGGATAAGAGATAGCTTCATTATAACACAACAAAGACAGATGTGTTCCAAGTAAACCACTTAGTCTGCATCCTTTTATCTCCTTTGGATAAGTCAAGGCTTTCCTAGCACTGGTGAAGCAGGGGAGGCTGGTGTTCTGTGGGGTCCTGTGTGCTGAGTTATCATACGCTAGGCTACTAACTGCGAGCCAAACACCTTACTTTAGGTCTGAATTTGTAGTCATTAGCTGAATAACTTTGGGCAAGCTCCAACATTTTCCAATTTCTTGATGTTTAGAAATGAGAAAATTAATACTATCACAGGGCTGTTGTAAGAAAGAAGCAACATAGTGACCATGAAAACAGTTTTAAACCAAACTGTCCAGTGGAAGCATAATTTTAACTCATTTTCCTCTACTTCACAGTCACCACTCAGAACCGTAAATTATCAGATGTACACAGTAAGAAGGGCAGAGAGGGAAGGGCAGAAAATGAAGCAGAGTTGACATGCTCACAGTGAACCCAGAAGACAGTATTCCTCAACTTTGAGTGTCTTAGCTGAAGAAAACTTAAACATTACCTAATTTAACCACTTTGTTTCATAGATGAGAAAACTGAGCCCTGACGAGTGAAACAAATTGCCTAAATTCAAGAGCCAGGCTATTTAATTGCTGTACTAAGAAAAGATCCAATCTGACTCTAAGACCAGTGCTTTTTCTCCTTGCTCACATGACAAAAGAAATGCCTGACTGCGCATTCCAGACTGCGCCTCTTACCATACCTTCATGTCTCATCCTTGATCATGGAACACATGGCTTTCCCACCAAAGCTCTTATCGTAAGAAATTGGGAAATTGTTTACATGATAAGTATCCCTTCCCCACAAAAACCAACCAGCTGCTCATCTTTGAGAGAGAGGCATTCTTTTAGGCTCAAGCAAGCCACGAGGAGCAAAGGCCCTCACCTTGTACATTAATTTCTACTGATCAAAAGAAGAAAATTTTACTTAGGTGGACAAAGCAGGATTTCTTAGTTCCGATTGTGGGATAAGAGATACAAATGCTTTATGTCAATTAGAATTCAAATGTTCTCCTGAAAATAAAAAAATCAAAGAATTTTCTGGAAGGGAAGGGCTAGGTTCCACATGTAGTAAACTTTATTTCTCATAGCCTGGTGTTGTAGACTCCTGCATTTCACAAGCATCTACCTCCAAGAGTTGTGCAACCCTGGGCTTGATGCCTGTGATTTTACCATCTCTGTAATAGTGGTGATAATGATATGTACCTGTAGATTAAATGAGAAGGCACCTACAAAGCCCACAGCACAGTGCCTTGTAGAATATGAGGCATGGTGCCATAGTGGATCCTGAAATGAGGATTTGTGAGCTCACAGACCTTAGGCTCTGGAGTCAGACACATAGGGAATTATGGGCAAGTGTAGCAGACGCTGTTGGTTACCTTCCTAGAGACATCAGTTCTCCACACTTCCTTCTTCCTCAACCGTGTTCTGATACCTGCTCTCTCCTCGCCATGTGCTGCTTTAGGAGGCATTGTACACTTTTTCCAGGCCCTAGGGTGGGTCTGAATTGGTCTAAACTGATCTTGGTGGTTCCCATTCTCCTGGGCAGTGATTAGCTTAGGTTTGGGCATGTGATGCAGTTCTGGCCAGTCAGATCTAAGAAGTTGGCTTGGGGACTTTCAGGAAAGGGTTTCTAGCTCTTAAAATAAGACATTGCTATGGGTGGAATTTTGTCCTTCCCCAAAATATGTTCAATTCTAACCCCTGGTACCTGCAAATATGATCTTATTTGAAAATAGGGCCTTTACAGATGTAGTTAAGGTAAGGTTATTCCAGAGCAAGGTGTGGCCTAAATCCATTATGATTGGTATCCTTATAATCAGAGAAGAGACGGAAGGACATATACGCAGAGATAAAGCAACTGGAAAGTGATTGGAGTGTTGCATTTATAATGCAAGAAACATCAAGGATTGCTAGTGATCTCCAGAGGCTAAGAAGAGGCAAGGAATCTCCTTCTCTAGAGGCATCAGAGGGAGCCTGGCCCTGCTGACACCTTGATTTTAGTCTCCCAGCTTCCAGAACCATGAGAAAATAAATTTTTGTTGTTTGGGGTCATCCAGTTTGTCCAGTTTATGGTACTTTGTTATGGCAGCCCTGGGAAACTAATACAGGCACAAAGAAAATATGTGCCCTTGGTCTCTCCCTTTGGATTTTTTATGTCTGGATGAAGCTCTTGAAACTTCTGTAGCCCGATTGTAGCTCTGCAGACCAAACTTGAAGATTATGGTGACTCTCTGGGGCTGGCAGGATGAAAGGTTGAAAATAACCCAGGTGTGAAGTCACTGAATTCACAAATCCTGAAGCTGCCTCCCTCTGTGCTTCCTGTTGTGTCCGATAATGCATCTCTCTCATTGTTCAAGCCATGCTGAGTTGATTTTTCTGTTACTTGCAGACAAAATAATTCTAACTGATTCAGAAAGTTATTCTCTCTCTGTCCCTCATTTCCTCATCTGTAACACAACAATGCTGTAGTACCTAGTCCATAGGATTTTTGTGACAAATAAATAAAATAGAGAATCATCCAGGTATTTTTCTCTTTATCTAATTTTTGCTACAGTGCATGAAAAATTCAATACCTGCCAGTTACTATTACTATTCTGTTCCTTCAGATTTAAAATGTAGTGAACATTCAGTAAATACTTACTTTTGAAGGAATGAGTGAATGAGGTCACCGTAATGCAAAAGGGAATATAGAGATGCTAACAAGGACAAAACAAATTGCAATGAGAGATGGAAAGATTTATCCTGGACCCTGGCTCCAAATCAAGCCCTGGGGGCTACATATGGCCTGGGTCAGGTTGATGAGGACTCACTCCTGGCCAGTCTGGAATTCTTATGTAGAGAGCTTTGAATTTAAAAATACCTATTGGGGTTTGCAAATAATCTCGGTTGTGGGATAGGCGGGAAGAAATGAGGCTCAGAAACTGCCTTCCAAAGTCCCCCAGGGTGAGGCCTCAGCCTGGGTGCATAAGGATTAAGGAAAAAGAAGTCAGGAGCTTTGTTACCTCTCTGAGCTAAGCAAAAGGGCTTTCGTTTTGCCTGAGGGAGAGCAACCGACTGTTTCTCCCAAAGACCTTGTTTGAAATTAAGGTCTTGGAACACTGGATTCAATTAACTACCAGTTTAAGAACCTTGGGGAATCTAACTTGCCATGTGCTTCATTTTCCCTTACAAATCACCTCCTGTTTCCTTGCCTTCATATTTCTCCCACCTACAGAGAATTCTGTACTCAGGACTGGGTCAAGACCAGCTTCCTTTTCCTGAGTTAAAAGTGAGGAATACTGGGCAGGCTTTGCCTTCAGCATCAGTTTTACTGTCAGCTTGGCCTACAGTCAAGTTCTTGATACACACACACACACACACACACACACACACACACACAACACACCCCTCCAATCTGGGACTATGCAGAGTCAGAGATGGATTAGACAAAATCTTTGTCCTAAGGAACTCACAGTCTAGTGGGAGGAGACAGATAAATTGATAAATGCCTCATTATTGGTAGATGCCGTAAAATAATCATAGTACTTGTTAAATCAAGTTTAGCCTGACGCTTCCTTCTCACATATTTTAATTTTGGCCCAAGGTTTTCTCTGAACATGGTGAACTATAGCAAGAGGAGGTGTAAACAGATGGTAGCCTACACTTGTGCCAATCACCGAGTTTTGGCCAATCAAATGTAGCCAATGGTTGCAACCGTGTTCAAATAAGGCAAATGGTGAGCTGCAACCAATCCAGCTGTTTCTGTACCTTACTTCCATTTTCTGCAGTCACTTTCCTTTTTCTGTCCATAAATCTTCCACCACATGGCTGCACTGGAGTCTCTGAGCCTACTCCTGCTCGGAAGTCTGCCTGATTGGTGAATCGTTCATTGCTCAATTAAAATCCTTTACATTTAATTCAGCTGACATTTTTCTTTTGACATATTGAAGTCCACATGAAAACTGGAGAACACTAAAGAGAGGCTTAGCTAGGAACTGGATGGTGTCAGGACAGCCTTCACAGAGAGGTGGTGCCTCATTCTGCTAAATCTTGCAGTGAGAGCAGGAGTTTGCCAGGTACAGGTCTGAATAAAAATACATGTCAGCTGGGAGTTAACTGAGGTTCTACACTGCGAGGGGCACAGAATATCCCTACAGCAAACTGGAATGAGGTTCCGGTTGGCCTAGGATTCTACCTGTGGTTCCTATTGCGCTTGGAGGAATGCACCTTGCTTTCCCTCTTATTTGATGAATATAACAAAACCCTTATTCTGAATTTAGTATATTATAAACAATTAGAAGTTCTGTTTTCTAGTCAAAACACAGTCTTCATCCTTAATAGGCTGCATGGCTTTTGACCCTTGAAACAGTATTAAGAAGTGGGAGGTAAGCACATTTGGGGTAGAAGAACAGACAGAGTTCATTAATCTGCATTGAAGAGGCAGAGACAGATCCAAGAGGGCTGCTGTAGTGGGAACGGGAGCTGGGGAAGAGTTGGGAAAAGGCCCAGCATTGCTGTGGCTCAGAAAAGATGCCTTCAAGGAGAGACTCGTGGAATGGAGCTATTTTCTATGACATACGATGTTCCATGTGACATAAATGCCCTCCTCCATCGTCTCTGTGACGTTGAGTAGATTCTCCTTGGTCACCGATACACTTATAGGAGTGGTTTGTTTCTAAGGAGCTTAAAGAATAAAGTGACATAGTAATTGGTACATTATTTACTAACCTAAGAAAGAATATATGTACTTAACATTTAAGTGAGTAGAAAAGTATTTTCTCTTCACTGATGCCAAATAGATATTGAAATATATTTAAGAATAGCAGCTTACAGGAAGGCCAGCCACCTATTTTTTTGCCAAGTGGAGGGAATAAGATGCATGAAGGCTTAGTGGTGTGTCCCTCCCTTTGGAGACTAGCAGATGGTTTGGTGGAACTGAAGAGTGAATGTGAGTTTGAGTGGGTGGAAGATGATGGAGGAGAGATGGGCAGGAGCTGGATCATGAAGGTGCATGAATGCCTTGTAGAAAGGTTTCTGTTTATTCCAGTGGACTCTCATAGATTGTAAAGAGCTGCTGAGGAGGCTCTATTTATCCAATAGAGTCTTAGAGATCATGGAGAACTATACCAGAAGCAGTATAATGGGATCATCTGTACTACTCAATTTTTTCAGAGGGGAATTTGAGGGCTGAGAGTGGACATATTTCTGCCCAAAGTCATTCAGTGAAGTGTGACAGAGTTAACTTATATTGAGCTATATTCATTCCCATGTAGTTCCTCCCTATCTGTTCACTAAGGTAAATAACAGAAAAGAGCATAAGGCATACTATAGTGAAGGTGTGGCCTGGGGAGCTAAAAGATAGGCTGATGTGGGTTTGAATCCCAACCCATCACTTGTTGTTAGCTGTGAAACCTCAAGTGAGTTTTCAGTCTTTCTGAGAACCCTGAATAATAGAGATTTTTAGATGAAAAATGAGAGTGGTAATGCACATAATACTGTGGAGATTTCGTGAGAATTAGAGAACATCACAAATGTAATTATTTATCGCAATGCCTAGTACATAATTCATATGGATTTCAGTCTACCTATTTGTTTGAATTCTTTTCTTTGGAGTCACAGTGTCTTTCTTTGCATATGAACATATCTGAAACACCTGAACACAACTTTTGCCATCTCCATTCCCACTTCTAACTCTTCTCTTACACAGCCTGAGCATCAATTATTGGACCATATAACTGGGTGTGCACCCTCTTATTGAAAGTCCCTTCTCTCCCTTAAAGTGGGAGCACAGATTGAATAACATAGCACCTACTGGGGACTGACCTATGCTGAGTTAACTCAAAGGCTAGTTCTCTCATGTGTGGTGATACATAAAACACAAATCCACTGAGCAGTGTCTTCCCTCCCCCACACAGAGGCTCCAGGAGGGTCAAATAGGTCTCAGAGTGTTGTCCCATGGGCACAAAGGAAGAATACAGTGTACTGTATTCACCCATTGTGAATACAGCACTATTATTCTTCTCTGCTCTGGAAATGAACCCAATGGGCGCTTCTTTGTCAGACACTATAGGCAAATCTTACCTGAAAGAAGAGCCCTTTCTCAAGTTTCTTGTCCAGACTTACAGAGCTGTTGTTATCTTAACAGTTTCTCAAGATAAATAGAAGGATGTAGACTACAGAAAGACCATGTTGCTTGAATCTATTAGCCCATATTTAAGATGGTGAATTTTAAATGGGCTTTTTAGAGTAATGCTTTGTCACTCATTGTGATGAAGCAAATACCCTCAACAAGTGTCAGCACCTGCTTGGAGGATGTATTTTTAGCAGAGTAAATGTTACCTGTCAGGAAAAATTAGCATCACATACACACTTGTCTCAACTTCCTGGTCCGGCATTTTCCCCACTATCACTCTTTATATACATTAATACTCCAATCAAACTAAACTAGTTGCTCTCTTTTACAACTTCTGCTTTCTTTCATTTGTGGGTTACTGGTACAGTTTTCTTAGCTTAGAATGCCTTCTTGCCCAACAATGTTTGTTCAATTCTATCTGTCTGTCATGAATCATCTCAAATCCTACCATTTCCAAGGAGTTTCTCTCTTTCTCAGCAAAGAAGAAATAATTTCTTCTTTCTCCAAATGTCCCTGATACTTTTTCCTGAACCTCTCTTAAGGCACTTACATGCCTCAGCCCTCCTAAAGTGTAAGCTCCTTGAGGCCTGGACTTACATCTTAACATCTGGGTGTTTTGCATCTTTGAGAGGCAATATAGCAGGAGGTCAAAGATATGGGGTCTGGGGTCAGGCTCCTGGATACACTCTGGGCTGTACTACTAACCAACTGTGTGATCTTAGACAATTCCTGGCATGGCATCATCACTCAACAATGTAAGCATTAACTGTTTATATTCTTCATAACACACAGGAAAGTACATGGTATATCCATTCTGTGCTCAGTAAATGTTTATTGATTGAATAAATAAAAAGGCAAATGAAAAGTAGTTCATCCTTGAGTGTTTGTTGAATGAATGGATGAATGAATAATTTAATGGATTTGGAATAACATTTCTCAAGCACACTTCTTTTCACAGAACCAAAAGAAACTGTTCTCTCTTAAACTCACTGTCCCATTAAATACTCCTCCCTTAGAACCATCTACCAACAAGATGATATGGCTTGTACAGTATTCTATTTTTGTTTGTTTTAAGAGTGATTATGCTAAAGGGCTGCTTCGAACTTTTGCAGATTGAAGAAAGAGGATTATTTTGCTTGCCTGTGATTGGTTTCTGTAGAAGAGCAGGGTTGGTTTCTGTAGAAGAGCAGAACGGAAGCAACTTCACCACTCTATACCAATGGCATTTCTGAGTGGACAAGCTGAAATTCAGTAATGTCTCCAAGCATCGTGGCTCTTCTCTCAAAATGAACTTTGAGGCTGCTAACCCTGCATGACGTAGCCTACGGGACACTCCACTCCCTCCCTGTTCTCATCAAACAAGAGAAGTTGCACAAGCTGGAGGGGCAGCTGGATCACAGTTTATGCTGCCCCCAGGATACATCTTTCATCCTAATGGTGCTTATTCAGCTGTGGGGATGCATTGGTATCTAGCTGATTTTTGAAAAAGTGCAAAAATCCATTTAAAAACACAACCAAATCCTCCTTTTGAGATAGGGGCCTTGTGTGGGGGTGGGGAGGAAAAGGATGAGAAAAATTTCCATCTTATTTTCTGATATTCTTTGCTTTGTGGGTGAATACTTACAGAGATGCCTGCAGGCGGTTTTCCAGAGCCCGTTTCTGATCAAAGTCAATAAAGCTCTTTCTCTATGTAGGAAGGAAGCTCTCTTTTAGACTACTTTCTTACTTTGTGCTTTCTTATGTAGATAAGTCATCTAAAATCACACAACCACAGGTCCTTATCTGTCAGGGCCTGGTAGCTAGCACTAGTGACTTTTTTTTTAATCCAATAAACATGAATTAAGTTATTTCGATGGTGCCAGGCACTGAGACAGCTATCTATTAGGGATAGAGGGATTCAGAGGAAAAACAAACAGCTGCCCTTTCTATTTGTGTGTGTGTGTTCCTACTATGTGCCAGGTATAGTAACTTTTGTGTAATAGTAATGAGAAAAAGCAATTTAAAAATTATTTCCATTTTATAGAAATGTAGAAGTGGAAACTCTGGGAAGTGAAATAATTTGCCTAAGATCATTCAGGAAGGTATTCAGTGTTTGAGCTGAGCTTTCTGATATTGGCCACTAGAGAGGAGTGGAATAAAGAAGAAAGGGCACCTTGGGAAGAATTATTGGTATAACAAAAGCAGGGGGTGGTGATGGGGAGATGGGAGGGCCAGATCAGGTTCTGCAAAGAGTTTTGTGCATTGTCATTTGAACCGTAATGAGAGAGAAGGTTGGATTGGGAGGAAAACTTGATAACATGAAGTAAGGTTTGGAATACCAAGCTCTGCCAGTTGAAATTCATTCTTAAACACCTGGATTTATTCCTGTCAACAACTGTAATATAGATTAATTATAGGTAAGACTAAGTTAAAAAAGATAATCTGTGAAATAATCCATCAGTGATTTTTATTGTGTTTCTCCATTATAAAACCAGTGCATACCCATTATAAACATTTTTGGAGTGTCAAAAAAAAAAAAATAGAAAGAAAAAAAATTCTCAGTGCAGCTACTATGCACCATTTGGTCCCTTTCTTTTTAGTCTTTTTTTTCTTCCCTTCTAAACGCTTGGGTTGTTTGGTTTACATAATTATCATTATATTGTAAATAAAACTTAGTACCACTTTTCACTTACTATTGTAACATATAATTTTATTTTACATGCTATAAGGTCTCTAAAACTTACATTTCATGATTGTAATCCACTCATTGAATATACCACACTTAATATAAACAAGACTTTAGAGTTGGATATTTAGTTGTTTTGTACTTTTCACACCTGATCAATAACACTTTGATGAAAATGTGCTTTAAGATTTTCTAAAAATTCAAATAATTTCTATAAGATGATTTTCCGGGAGTGCTGCTACCAAATGAAAGGTCACATGTACTTTTCAGCTCTTCTGTCATAAAACCAACTTAAGTCTTTTGTTTTTGTTTTTGTTTTAGAGTACCAACAATTTGTCTGGTTATGTGCTAGGCTGACTCAAGAATCTCCATTCTAGTGAGATCGCTAAAAACAATATGAAATATCATACAATGTTGGTGATGAGGAATATTACGAACCTGTGTCCCATGTCATGATGAATCAGACTTTCTGCATCACATATCATGATGAGTCATGACTTTCAGAGCTGGAAGGACCCTCAGAAAAGAATCCGGTCTTGGCCCAAAGCTGCAGTGGGCAAAGTATTTTAGAGCAGGCAGCAAAGGCCAGTACAAAGCATGTATTGAGTAAATGGCACAGCAGTTTTCAGATCTCTAAAATCATCACCTCTGGGTCATTTCTAGCATAAAAGGTCTATGATACCAAGACCAGCCCTCTGGCTCTATCTGCTTAAAGCTGGAATTCTTAGCATTTGATACAGCCCCATTTACAGAAGCATAGCATACTCCCTCATATAAGTCAATCAATTAAGAGACAGTGTTCCATCAGAATTTCCAATGGGAAGAGTTTGGTTTGCACTATGTTTGATAGGTTTGTTTTCCCAAATATCCCACTCATAGTGTACCCAAAAATTTATCTACCTGCTCAACAAATATTTCTCCCTCTTCATACTTTCCAAGCCTTTCTTGAGGAGATCACAGCCTCCCTCTATTCAGTTCTTAGTAATCCAATCATAGTATCCCAATTATGACCAATAAGATATGAGGAGAAACCTGCTGGGAAGCTTTTGGGAAAACTTTTGTTCGTAAAAAGTTGTCACATGGAAAAGATATCTTCTTTTTTTTTAATTTTTTTTTATTATTATTATACTTTAAGTTCTAGGGTACATGTGCATAATGTGCAGGTTTGTTACATATGTATACTTGTGCCATGTTGCTGTGCTGCACCCATCAACTCATCAGCACCCATCAACCCGTCATTTACATCAGGTATAACTCCCAATGCAATCCCTCCCCCCTCCCCCCTCCCCATGATAGGCCCCGGTGTGTGATGTTCCCTTTCCCAAGTCCAAGTGATCTCATTGTTCAGTTCCCACCTATGAGTGAGAACATGCGGTGTTTGGTGTTCTGTTCTTGTGATAGTTTGCTAAGAATGATGGTTTCCAGCTGCATCCATGTCCCTACAAAGGACACAAACTCATCCTTTTTTATGGCTGCATAGTATTCCATGGTGTATATGTGCCACATTTTCTTAATCCAGTCTGTCACTGATGGACATTTGGGTCTTTTGCTGAACATTTTTGTGTCTATACATGGTGCCTGGAACTGCAGCAGCAACCTTGTGATCTAGAAGATAGTTAGGAAAATCTTTTGGGGATTTCGTAGTAGAATCATGGGGGAAAAAACTGAGTTTCAAATGATGTCTTTGAGTTGATAAATTACATCTGAAGCCTCCCTGCACTTCTTGTTACGTGACAGAACTATTTCTCATTGTTTACATGAGTTGATATTAAGCTTTCTATTATTTAAAGCTCAAAGCATCTTTACTGCTATAATATATATGAATGAAATCCTCAATCATGGGGCCAGCTCATCTAGATTGCCAGGGTACTGCATTAACAATTTCTACTTTGGGCAGGTGTGTGTTAAAAAATGCTCAGCTTTGCTCTCATCACCTCAAGGAAATATTTCTCATCCTCTGCCTAACCTTCAGCTCCATTTGATTTGGATGTTTCTCCTCTGAGCTTTCATAATAACATCTTTGGTTTTATTGTATTAATGTCGTTTCTGTCTTCTCACTAACCTTTGAGTTCTTTGAGGACAGCAACTGTTTTAGTCATCTCAGTAGCTCCACTCTTAGAATTCAAAATGGAAAGCAAAATAAATAAGTTATTCACCAGATTGCTGTGACTCTTATTTTTCATTAAGGTATTAAGTGGCGTGTTTGTGTGTGTGTGTCTGTGTGTGTGGGCATGCACATATGTGTTCATATCATTTTTTTTAGAATTTGGTACCTTTACCCACTCATATGCCTGCTGTATTTTCTTTTCCTATCTCATTCACATGAGATAACGTCTCTCACAAATGTAAACCAAACCTAGTTTACATGAAACTTCTATACCCCCAAGGAAGACTTAAAACTGCTTGAAGTATCTTGTCTTGCGGGAAGGACAATTTGAAGAGTGTGTGGGTCATTGAAAGCAGGATAGGGATGCCTGTTCATTCTGCTGAAAGACGTCTCATTATGCTACTGGCCACAAGGTGTCCATCTCTCAGTAAGAAGAATGCATAGCTTCTGAAGAGTGTGTCTGCCGCCACCCCCGGCTCAAGGGACTTTGAAAAGTTGTTTAAGGATTGTGTAGGTGGCTTGAGGCTCTATCCAAAGGAATAGGAATGTGTGATCTATAATAGTTATTCAGTGACTAAGCTACCAGCATCACAAGGCCTGCAGATGACTAATAATTATTCTCATTCTACAGGGTATGGTTTGCAAAACAAAGTAAGCCAGGCCTCTGCTCTTTTGTCCTGTGAGTCATTCCTGTAAAATGAGTACCCTGGGCTCCAGTGGTAAGGCTCAGAGAGCACCAGGAATACTAGCTGGTATTTTTCACTTTTCTCCCTGCCTTCTCTATCCACCTATCTCCCCTGCAGTCCCAGTCCTTTTCGGGCCACACTTCCCCTTGAAAGCCTTGAGGGGAGGCTGTGCTGTGCTGGGGTTAAGAATCTGACTTTGAATTCTAACATAGAGGCTCGCATCTGGACTCCCTCATTTCCAGATGTGTGGCCTTGGGCAAAGGACTTAGCTTCTCTGAGCTCCAGTGGTTCTCATTCTCAGATGGAGATAATGAAGTAAGTTATAGAATTGTTATGGAAACGAATGGATATAAAGTGCTTAGTATACTGCCTTGGTGCAGACTAAGAGCTCAAGAAATGGTAATTATTATTAAGATTAGCTACAAGTTTTCCTCAGGCTGTCTGCAAAGAGTGAAATAGCTGTGTGATTTAGGGACTTAAAAAAAAACTTCTCTAATATTTTGTTTACTCATCTTAAAAACCAATTATAATAATCTCTACCTTGCAGTTTTGTAAGCAAAGTAGAGCAGGACATGGCAAAGTGTCTGGCATAATGTAGTTCCTTTACACATACCTATTTTTTCTTTTTTCTCTTCATGGTGGATGGAAGATTCCCTTGGTGTGTTCAAATTCCTAAAGTAGCTCTTTCAGGCCTTTATGGTAGAAGGTGTTGGTTCTTCAGCACTAACCCCAGAAGACTGGTTTCTAAACACTAGGATATACACTGATGCTGGGTATTTATCTGCCTTGGAAGATAGAAGGGGTTTGGAGTTTCTGAAAATGGCAGAGGCGTGGGCACTGTTGACATGTACTACCCTGGATAGGGTGTGGCCAGTTGCAAACCCACAGAGGTCGGAGCCTGGGCATTACAGTTTAGAAGTAACATAGACAAGGTGGTGTCTACAGGACCCATTCCCAAATGTTCTGGGCCAGGAACTATGATGGTGTGCTTGTTTAAGAGTAGAGAAGAGGAGCCTCTCATGAATGACATTCACTGGTCTTCCTGCCATTCTTCCCACTGTGGGCTCACAGATGGACTTTACTCCATTTCGACTAGTAAATGATGTGGCATTTTTTGGATGCTAATGTGGAATAAGTTCAAATTGAGTATATCTATAAGCAACAAGTAAGGTAGGGCCTAATCAGAAGGCTTAATAAATGATAGTTGATATTATTCTTATTCCCTCTCGAAGAGAGATAGGGTTTCAGGCAAAAAACTTAAGAGTGAGGATTTTGGAGTCAGAAGCAAGAATATCATTGTTGGCTCCATCAGTTACTGTCTTCATTCTCTTAGGCAAGTCGTTAAACCCTCCCTTTCTTCATCTATATGGTTTGGATATTAAGATTCTCTTTCACAGAGTGTGGTTGGTCATAAGAGTTAAATGATGGAATCATGTCTAGCTTGTATAATTGATTGATAGTTGTTATTGTTAACCTTACCATGATTGTATAGTAGCTGTTGAGGGAAGCTTTGTGCTTTTCATATTACAGTTCCTGACCATCAGTGTAGAAAGATAAGAGTTCAAGACCATCAATTCCAACCCTATTGTGCTTATTTACATTCACTCTAGAGGATTCTGGGATGCTTTACAGTGAATATGTAGGCTTAGAAAAACATCTTTTGAGAATAACCATGCATTTTCATGTTGATGGTCCTGATAAGAAAAGCTCTACATGGTTGGAAATGACCAAGGACAAAGATAAGATATTTTGAAAAACTTTCAAGGCAAGAATTTTTTCTTTGGAAGTAGTGATAGAGTGAAAAAAAAAGAGTAAAAATTTTGGGAACATGGAAATATTGCAATTTCATGTATAATGCCCTTTGGAGATGTAAATTAACTTTATTCTTTTAGCAAAATAAATCATTTGTCATAAACTTTTTTTCCCCTTTAAAGATCTAAAGACCTGGTGTGGGATGAAGAGAGAAACCTCTGAACATTTGGAGGATGTTTTTCTTTACTGCTGTTCCTAATTTATTGAGAGCAAAAATAAATCTTCTTTAAAAACACCTGACACATTTTGTTTCGGGAAACTCTTCATGCTGGAGTTAGTGCAGACTAATATTACACCTCTTTTTTGTTTTCTTTACAGTTCAGTTCAATTCAGTATATTTTATTTCAATTTAATTCAGTGTAACTTAATTAATTTATTGTCATTGACTATGTGTTTGTACCTAGTCTTAACCAAATGGGGAAACAAGAGAAACAAGTGGCACAACCTTATATTTCCCTGGGAATTCTGAGTGCTTATGTAAACCGAGAGCCACTGAGGTTCTCTCGGTTTACATAAGCACTCAGAATGCCAGGGAAAACCCTACAAATACAGGTGAGAAGAGCCCAAATGCATAATTCTGCCATTCTCCTTACTCCACTTGATATTCTCATTTATTCTCTAATAGTTTTTCAAAGAAAGAGAAAATTGAAGATGTAGAAGAAAATTGAGTGTCATGGAAAAATGTTACAATCTATTTTTAAGTGAAAGAAGTCAGATCGTAGATCTATATATATAGTATGATCCAAATTTTGTATGTGTGAAGGAGAATAGTAAGCATAACTTGTTCTATCATCTCAGATTTGACTCCAGTGCCCAAACTAAACACTAAGTGCCCAAGTCTTCTCATTTTCTGAAATGATGTGCTAAGCCATCAATTAAGCAATTGCAAAGGAGATGTCACAGAATTGGTTCTCTCAGCATCAGCTCATCACTCACTTCAATACAAAGGATGCTGAGAATTGATAGGAGACTGGATATCTGGGAAAATGAGCTGGGGAGAATTACTGGAGGCAAATAATTCCTTCTCACTACAGTATAAGCAAAGTGTACCGGTCAGCTATCGCCATAATAATGCTGTGTAACAAACAATCTCATAATCTTATTGTTATTAAAATAAACATTTATTTTCATGAAGTTGCAGGCAGCCTGTAGTTTGGAAGATCTAAGCTGAGTTCCTCTTGGCAGCTCCAGTTCAGACTGTGGTTTGGTCAGGCTTGTTCCTAGATGTAGATTGGGTTTCAGTCTCTTCACTGTGTCTTGTTTTCCTGGAACCAGTTGTTGGCCAGGACATGGTGGGATAAATACAAGAATCAGCTGAAAGATGTAGTGTCTCTTAAGATCTTGGCTCAGAATTGGCACAATGTTGCTTCTTTCCTTAACTGATTGGCAAAAACAAGTCAGATGACTTGCCCTACATCAATGAGACTGGAGAAATAAGCTGTACCATGTGGAGAAGATGTATTTACTAAACAACAATTTGCCAAAGAAAACTGACTGGAGAACTTAATATGTTCCTCTTGGTATTTGGGGAACATAAGCACCAGTACCTGATCTTAGATTGAAAATATTTATAGAGGACTGTGTTGAGAAGTTATGATAGTTGCAGAATTTAGTTGGCCTAAGATTTATATGTGTTCCTGGTATGCCAGAAGTGAACTTTATGGAAGGGAGCTAGTTATGGGCTGCACTGTAAAAGTTTTCTGAGAGGATGCTACCTGGAGAGATGAAGTGACAAAATGAGATAATGTGTAAGTGGAAAGGAAGGCAGGGGCTGAAATACTGTTGTGCATGACCAGCTACTGCAAGCACTGAAGCAGCAGGAATTGGTTCTTCTTTATCAAGAAGTATATATAAATATAAAGAGTATCTTTATTGGATGTTCTTTATAACTGAGTATCAATTAGGGCCCAATCAGAGAAGAAGAACCACTATGAGTAAGAATTAGATCTTACACTGTTATGGGAGCTGGTGGGGATGTCATGCAGGACTGGTGGTCTGTGTCTGATGTTGAGCCTGAAGTCACTATAGGTCACCCAAGCCAGCAGCTGAGATGGGAGATGGTCAGGGAGTCGGGAGAACAAGGGAAACCCATGAGAGGTACTGAATTCCACAAAAACAAGCTGAAGCATTTATCTGTCTCCCACTACCTCCAAACTTAATGGGAAACGGGTACTCTTCACATGGAGTTGCACATGCACCTGACCCAGGGCTTGAATAAGCTGAAGGAAGAGATCCAGGGAGTGCTAGAGGAGCTGCAAGTTCAGGAGCTGCCCCAAAGTAGCAACACACTCTAGAAGCTGTGAGCTCAGGTCCTGCCCCACACAGCAACACAATGTAGAAGGTGTAAGCCTGGGTGCTGTCCCATACCAGCAACACAAGCTGGCAGATCAGTGAGCTGCCACATGCATGAGCTGCCAGTGTCTGGCGGCCTACACCAAACTTGAAGATGTTAAGCATGGCTGCTTCTTCACTATGGTCTTTTCTATCTCGTGTACATTTTTCTTATAGCCTCTTCAACTTGGAACCTCATAGAGATGAAACTCTGGGAATTGAGTTCCTGCTTAGCTAAGCTGACATGTTACAAAGCCACCGTGCCCTGTAATCTCTTTAGAGAGTTCTAAACAACAGTTAGAAAGTGAGGGACAATGTGGACTGAGGAAGCAAGTGAGAGTGAAGAAACCTGCCTTGAAACCACGATGTCCTTCCTCCCTCAGGTTCCCAGCGTAAGGCACGTATGCACTGTGGAGTGGAGAAGCATTTTAAGTTGGTTGAGAGAGAGTATGAACTTTGTTATATGTGAAAGTGAGTAGAGAAATGATGGAAATTGCATGAGATTTCACGCAAGTGCTGAGAAGCGTCAACCTTAAATAATGAGATTCAGAAAATATGATTAAGTAGATTTTATTCAAGTGTAAAACTTGAGGGTAGCAACCCAGGAGGAAACACGGATTCCAAAAGAATGGGTCAGTGTTCCAAAGTAGGGAAATTAAGGCTTTCACTTACATAGGCAGAGATGGAGAAATTTAACAGTTGCAATATTTTCCTTGTAAGACCAATACATATGTTACAGTGATTTCACTGGTTATAGGTTCCTACATTCCAAGGTAGATTGCTTTAACATTCCATTAGGAGGGGTAATAGATTCCTGGGAGTCCTAGCTCTCATACTTTTTGGTCTTTCCTTATCGTCTATAGTACAAGAATAAATAAGGGAGTTAATCTATGATTGGAGAAGCAGAAGTTGCAGCTGTATGCTACACATGACGCAGGCCACATAGCCGCATTCCTCTCAAGGCTCAAAATAATATAAAGTTCCACCAAGTTTAAGTTTAAATTCTTTAATTTCACTAAGGGAGGATCACAAGATCAAGGAAGAAAGGCAGAGTGTCAAAAAATAAAGCAGCTTTTGGCTATATTTTACTTTGACTGGATTTTTAAAATTGTACATGTATACACAGGGGTGTGTGTGTGTGTATGTATTTTGGGTTTATTGAAGTATATAAACTGGCTGAGTTACAAACATCAAAGGATTTTTTTCCCTAGTCCCTGTTCCCAATAATGCTGTATTAAATCTCTCATTCATAGTGTAGCAGATTTCATAATTTTCCATTCCTCTTGGTTGCACAACTTCTTCTGGCTTAAGAGAGTAGTCTCATCTTTTCCTGTCACTCCAGTGCTATCTGGGCTTGAGACTTGGGGGAGGTAGTTGGGAGTGACCTTATCTGCTCTTTACCCTTCCTCCTGTATCCTTTCTCTGGGAATGGTCCTCCTCATCCCCTCATATGGAGATAGGTGCTGCGGTGTGTGGGTGAATGGAGGAGAAAGAGGCCAAGGACAGGCATTTCTTATTTAACCCACGGCAGGCACAGTGCACTCTGTTAGTGGTTTTTCTGACTCACGCTGAAGGTCCTTACAGCCCTCTCTGGTTGGTTTCCATCTCTGTGGCTCCCTCATGGTCAGTGCTTGGTCACTTTTCTGAGCCCCCTCCCAACTGCAGAAAGAAGATGTAACTCCAGATCCCAACCCTCCCTCAGATGCCTCCTTGTGGTTCATTGTCAGCCTCCTGCTGCTTGGGTCCTTCTCCTTGGCAGCCCACATGCTTGTGTGAGTCTCTTCTTCAGTTCACTTGACCTCCAGAAGGTGGGCGCCTCTCTGCCATGCAGAGGAACAGGCTGCTCCACCGACGGTCTCCCTCTGCCCCACTCTCTCAATGCGGCTCTATTTTCCTACTTAAGTGGGAACAGAGCAAATCAACGGGGCTACATTCTAATCAGGTGCTCAATGGGAATGAGAAATCAGCATTCCCTTCTTGAAGGTGCCCCCAATCTTTATGAATTATCTTTTGGGAAGACCCTCTGTTTAGCTCTCAGATGTGCTCTAGCCCAGCGTTTCCACCCAGCAATTATAGATGGCCCCGTTCTCCAATCTACTTTAAAGAATGTGAGGTAGTGGTTGGTGGTGGTGTTGAATTATGGTTGCAGGTAGCAGTGAGGTTCAGCCATCTCTTTTTAAAAACCACTTTATTGAGGTATGACTGACATGTAAAATGCTGTACATATTTAATTTTTACTACTTGTTGAGTTTGAGGATACGTATACAACTGTGAAATCATCACCACCACCAAGGTCAAAGACTGACATATCCATCACCTCTCAAAGTTTCTTTCAGTTCTTTTTACTCTAATAATTATTATTTTTTTGGTGGTAGAACACTTAAAGTAAGCCTACACTCTTAGCAAATTAAAAAAATATAATATTGTATTTTTAGCTATAGGTTCTATGCTTTACTTTAGATATCCAGAACTTATTTATCCTAAATAACAAAACTTCGTCCCTTTGACCGACATCTCTCCATTCCTGCCTGGCCTGCACCAACCCCTGGCAGCATCATCCTACTCTCTGCTTCTACGAGTTTGGCTATTTTAAATTTCATGTTTTAAGTGAGATCATGCATTATTTGTCTTCCTGTGCCTGACTGATATCCCTTAGCATAATCTTCTACAGTTCCATACATGTTGTCACAGATGGTAGGATTTTCTTCTTTATTAAGACTGAGAAATATTCCAGTGCATGTATATACCACAATTTCTTTATCCATTCATCCCTCAGTGGACATAGAGTTTCCATATCTAAACTATTATGAATAATGCTGCACTGAGTATGGGAGTACAGGTATCTTTTCAAGATAATGATTTCAATTTCTTTAGATATATAAGTAGAAGTAGGATTACTGGGTCATATACCTCATGAAAGACTCAAGGAAGGTGTTTGGCTTTATTTAGAATGTGTAGCACTTAATGCCTCTTTGTTCACAGTTTTATTTGTTAATTCTGGAATAACAGAAAAATTCCCACATTCTTTTTATATACTTACAACACACACACACACACACACACACACACATCACACCCATACCCTATGGGTGAGAGAGAGAGAGAAAGTGTAGCAGGGGCTTTGCTGAAATATTAACAGTGGCTGTCGTTGGGCTGTAAGATTAGAAACTGTTTTTCCCTTCTCTGTGCTTTACTGCTTGCTTCACCTTTTCTCCAATAAAAGTGCACCCAGTGTATCTCTCTTAAAATAAGAAGATGAAGTACAATAAACATGATTTTAAAACTGCAGCACCATTCCACTGATAGAACAGATGTGAGAGGCAGGGGCTTGGGTTTTCTGACCTCCCAGGGCTCTCTGCAGGCTCATGATTTTATGAAACATCAGCTGTTCTGAATTCCTGCAGCACCTGCCACAACAAAAGGAGGCCTTTTGCTGAGCATACTAATGCAGTTGCACACGGCTTCATAGAACAAAGAAATCAAAATGAGGAGTTCATTAAGCATCATTTGGACACTGTCCATTCTACCCTGGCCTGAGCCCTCCAGAGGAGGTAGAAATCCACCTGCAAGGGAAGATGTCCTATGTCGAGTGAGTCCCCACCACCTCCCTTTTGTCCTCTCTGGGGATCTCCTCCCCCCTCTTTCTGGTCCTTTGCCTCCCATTTGGCTCACACCTCAACTACTGCCTCATCTGCAGACCCCTCTGGCATCGGCTCCTCTAGCTATGCCTCTGAATTCTCTCATGGACCCGACTTTGCCCCCACGCTTTACAGCTGTGCCTGAAAGACAGGTTGGCTTCCCAGGAGGCAAAGGTACAGTGAACAGGCTGCCCCTCAATCCTATTAGCTTCTTCCTGTCTGATTTCTCATACACTTGGCTGGTTTTTTTTTTGTTGTTGTTTTGTTTTGTTTGTTTGTTTTTTTGTAGTCTTCAGAATTAGCAACCCTTCCCTTGGCTTTGCTGAGCGATGCCATGCTGATGTCCATTTCTTCATAGTATAGAATCTTTTCAAGGTTTGGGTGACTTCTGCCCATCCTCTTCATGGGAGGGATGCTGAAGACAAAGAGTATGTTCCTCTTCCTACTCCCTCACTCACTCTGTCTCAAGGAGGGAGGGATTGACAGTCTCATTGATCCAGGCTTAACACTTTCTGGGACATGTTTATTAGTGAGTGAGTTCACTGCACTTTATTTTTTAATTTTATTTTAATTATTATTATTTTTTTTGAGACGGTGTTTCACTCTTGTTGCCCAGGATGGAGTGCAATGGCATGATCTTGGCTTACCACAACCTTGCCTTGCGTCTTGGGGTTCAAGCAATTCTCCTGCCTCAGCCTCCCGCGTAGCTGGGATTACAGGCATGTGCCACCAAGCCTGGCTAATTTTTGTAATTTTAGTAGAGGCAGGGTTTCTCCGTGTTGGTCAGGCTGGTCTCGAACTCCCGACCTCAGGTGATCCACTCACCTTGGCACCCCAAAGTCCTGGGATTACAGGCATGAGCCACCATGCCCAGCCTTCACTGCACTTTAAAGGCAGGATTCTAATCTCTACTTTTTCTTGTGCTTGAACATAATCGGTGCTCTTTCATCTTTTTTGCTGACTTAGTAAACATTTCGTACTGAGGATTCCATTTCGTACTGAGGATTCCATCCATCCCCAGTGTAAGTCAGTGCCCACTGAACTCCCTCTTGAGTGGGGTGAAGCAGGTCTGTCACTCTCACCCGTACAGTTTTCTGGCTCAGTGCACCTAGTTGTGCTGTTGACTGGTTATATATCTTTCTTCTCCAGCATGCCTGAGCTCGCTCCTCTCAGGGCTTTAAACCTAAGCCATGCTCTTGAATCCAGATTTGATTAGGGATCTACAGTGGAACTGTCACAAGCCCGAAAACCTATAAACTAAGCAGTAGATTTCCATTTGACCATTGTTCGTTGGGTGTAAATGTCAAGTGGAGGTGAGGAGGGAGGCTGGACATTACCCTGTTGATACTGGGGATTGAACAGACAATCTGTGGGAAATTCGGTGCCCTTCCACAGCTTGGCTTTGGAATGAGCTTTCATTTATTCCACTGGGTTACATTCTCCCATTGGTCCACATTAAGGTGCTGCTGTAGGAATAAACTTTTGCAATAGCGTGGATGTAATTTTCATGCTTCTCTTTTGTCCAGAACCAGCCTCCTTCCTGTCCTGGGATTATGCAAAGAGAGATAATATGCAAATGAGATCATAGATTGCATTTATTTTTGGGCCAGTTGGATTTAACATAGTGCATGTTATACCAATAAGCACCACTAAGTCTTTGTATAATCCCTCTTCCTCCTGATGGAATCTATAATCTATGATCTCATTAGTACTAACTCCAACAAGCCTAGGATATTCTGGTGAAAGCTGGTAGAAATTACACGAGGCTGAAAACTTAATGACCTGCCCTTGTTGAGTGAACCTCTTCAACCTCTTGTCTCTAGGGCAAAATAATTCGAAATGTTGTGGGAACTTCAATCCTTTTTTCCCAGTGTCTCATAGGAGGGAGCCAGGCAGAATATCATGATCTCTTTGCTTTAAGGAAGTGGTAATTCTTGACCAATGTGAGCATAATGGTTTAGTGAAGTAGAACTCCCAGTTTAAGGAAGGCAGAGCATAGCACAGTGATTAAGAACATGGACTTTACATTCAGACAAATTAGGGTTGAAACCTGGCTTGATTAATAACTAGCTGTGAAACCTTGGACAAGTTACTTAATCTCGTTCAGTATTGTGAATGTTCTTTTTTAGCAGTAAAATGAGGGATAATTATAACTAACTCATAGAGTCATCATAAGAATTAAATGAGGTAGTGTAAGCAAAGTCCTTCAGCACAGGCCCTGACACATGGTAAACTGCCAATATATGGTAGCTACAATACTGTCTCATCATTGTACTATAAACACATTTTGTCTCCTGATGTGATGGATTAAACTGGAATAGGAAGAACAAGGGCAAGCAAGGACAATGGATCACAGCCAGTGTCAACCCCACGTAGGGCCTGGGTGAAGACCTAGGATCAAAGAGGGAAGGACGTTCAGGACACAACGAACTATTCCCAGAGAGATATCTGCATCCTCCCTAAACTCACCAAAGAGCCTTGTTCAGGGGCTGGGTGGGGATACACTTGGATACTGGAAAAGGCAATAGATTTCATTTGAGAAATGGGTTTCCATCACTGCCTTTTCTCTAATTTGCTGGGTTCCTGTGACAGATTGCAAAGGTGGTTTCAATTCTTAATCTCTTTAGCCTTGTCTCTGCTATGTGACTTTGCAGATCTTCATGCTAAAGATGGACTCTTTTACCCATGTCTTGAATCTGGGCTGGCTCTGTGACTTGTTTCATCAAGTGTATCAGAAGTAATGGTTTCCCAGTTCCAAGTCTAGACTTCAAGAGGCCCATGTGTTTCCATCATACTTACTCTCTGTCTCTCTGTCGTGGCCATAAGGACATGCTGGGCTGTAGCTTGCTGAAGGATGAGAAACACATGGAGCAGAGCTGAGTCATCCCACTGGACCCAGCAGAAGCCTGAACTGATCAGTGGACTGCAAGCCATTTCTGAGCTATTTGGGTGATGAGCACAGATGAGCAGAGTCAACCAGTCTAATGTCCTAAATGCATGAACAATAAAGGCTTATTGTTGAATGAGGTTTTGTGTGGTTCATCTTATGTAGCATTGTCACGAAGACAGATAACTGAACAGTTGCAATATAACTTCATCTTGTTTATCATTTTGAATTCACTCATTCACTCAACAGGCATCAAGTATCTACCATGTATCAATGCCGGGCTAAGCATTGTTGGAGAGACATTGTTTGGTGATAGCAAACAGTAATAACAAAGGAGACAAACAACTGTCTCTTTTATCCACCAATATATCCTTCTGACCTAACAGAGTAAGTTGGCACTTAGTAGATGTTCAATAAACATTTGCTGTCTTGTGAAGACATAATGATGCAATAAACATATGTTGTTGTATGTAAGTGTAGTATGTGTGTGTCTGTGTTCCAGATAACTAACTAAATATGTCATTAAAATATCAGGCCCATTTTCCTTGCTCTCCTCTGGAACGGCAGAAATAATTTCCTATTCTTTTCTCCACTGTCTTTTTTTTTTTCTTTTTCTTTCCCCTCCTACAATGTCAGCAGCAGAAACTGCAGTGTGCTGTTAAACTTACCTCTGTAATAGAATGTAGATGTATAAATCAAAACAGCTTCTAACGGGTTGTCTGCAGTAATAAATGCTACGGAGGCTGCCCAACTGGCAGTGTAAGAGAGATTATACAAACTGCTGCCTGGAGAAAACACAGCATCATGAATAAACTCAGCCTTGAATTATTTATATATTTTAGGCAGCTTTTTGTCTCCTCAATCTGCAAGGCCTGGGAATGATTTTCACTGGGAGCCGAGAGTGTCTGAATTTGGCTGTAAAAGAAAAACAGTTGCAGTATGTCTTAGACCAAGTTTCAGGGTGAAGATGGCATCATGTTACATGAGGAGTCAACAAGGCTGGCAGTGCAGTGCAGTGAGAAGATACTGCCTAGAGCTCAGGAGAGGACAGTTTGAATCCTAGGAAGTTGTGTCTCTAGGGGCTTGTGGGCTTTGTGGACCACCTTGGACCCACACAGTCGGATGGAGAGCCCCAGTGCCCACCTCCAACACTTCTACCAGAGGAAGCTGCATCATTCTCTTTTTTGAAGTAGATTTCGATCTGAGACTTTGTTGTGGAGAACAATGGTTTTATTATAAAATGAAAAGTTTGGAAATCAATGGTGTGACTAATCTTAGAGACTCTATACAAGTGAGCCTCACCTCCTCCTGCCCACTGAGACCCCAGGGACCCTTTAAAAATGATTAATGCCAGGGTCCTAATCTTTATCAATTAAATCAGAATTTCTGGAGATGGGAGTAGACATCAGAATTTTAAAATATATCCAGGTGACTCTGATGTGCAGCCAGGGTTGAGAACCACTACTTCACACCCTTCATTCATCTAACAGGACAAGTATTGAGCACTGCCATCAGCCAGGCATTCAGCAGAGGATGGAGGATAAAGTGAAGAACGGGACAGGCCCAATCCTTGCCTTCATGGATTTCTCCATTTAAGTAAACACACAGCTGCAATTTGGAGGGATATATCCTGGTATGGAAATACACAATACTATGACAGTAATAGCAGGAATGATAATAGCAATTGTGATAATGTTTATTGCTGGGAGAATGTTGCTTTAGTCTTTTTAAAGACTCAGACATTGTGCTAAATGATTTGTATGAAGTATCTTATTGGATTCTCGTTCCAAGTCTGTAGATAGGTACAGTTTCTATCTTTGTTTTACAAATAAAGTACATGAGGCCCAGAGAGGGTAACTTGCCCAAGTTTATACAGTGCATAAAGGTGGAGTCTGGGGGAAGGGGTACCCTGCCCAGACTTGGCAAATCAGGATGATGTCTCCATGCTTCTCGACAATTTGAGTACACTTTGGAGCTGGGAAATTGGGGAACTGAATGGATGTCAGAGTATATGTTGTAGAAGAGAAGCTAATGTTTTTCAAAGCATTGCATCAGCATAAAGCAGGGCCTTGCATGCATACATGTGCACACACACACTCTCACAAAGTGTTACTGGCAGAAAAGATTATGAGATAACACTTTTGTTTTACAAGTGAGCAAACAGACGCAGAGAGAGCTGATGGCACAGGCACAGGCTTTGCCATGCCGGAGATGAGATCCAATTCTCCCGATTTCTTCTTTGAGGGCTCTTTAACTCACCCCGCTGTGACTCAGCTTTCACGGGGTGCTCTTCTGGCTTACAATCCCAAGATTCGAGGGAAATTCCACCCAATTTCACCAAATACATTTTCACCTGACATTGCATAACGAGGTCACCTGAGCTTGCAGTGATTCACTCTGCAAGTACCTTGATTCACCCAGCCCACACCTCAAATTTTTGATGCCCCATTTCTTCCCATAAGCAGGCATTGTGCCTCCAGTAGGTGGTGGGGAACTTGTCATGAGAATGCTTATAATCCTTTCCACATGTTTGAAATTGGTACTTTTCTAAGTTCCTTAGCAACCATTGTCTCATACAATCATTCCAAGAGTCCTGTCAGTAGGCAGGAAAGTTGCCATTATCAACCCATTTGGGAGGTGAACTGACTTGGATTCAGAAATGACCTGCCTCAGGCTCCTCCTGGGAACTTGAGGTTATTGTTGTGGTAACAGGATGATGGTCACTACTGGGGAACAACAGCCACATCCTCACTCGCCCTCATACAATGTCTTCACGGTCCCATCTGCATTAGCTCCAGCTGTGTTTCCACCAACAGCCTCAGCACTGCTTCCTCCTTGCTGAGTCATTTAGGCTGACTCATCTTCTGGACTCCAGAGATTCCCCAACTGCATGCTTCAGTTAGGGAAAGGTATGTTTGTGTGTGTGTGTGTGTGCATGTGCATGTGTGAGGTGGTCCTTATTAAATTCTTATCAGAACACTTCAGAATATTTGAACTGGCCACGACCTGATCACTTACTGATATCTGAGTGTCTCTCTTCCAAGATAGAAATGTAAGTCCTTGCTTCTTTCCAAATCTGATTTGCAAGAGCTGCTGCTCCTACAGATCCAGTCATTTTCCCCTTTTTTCTCTCTTTTCATTTATTGATTCCTTCTTCTTCTAACCATCACCAACAGTTTAGCCAAGATAACATAAACATTTCTCTAGAGTCTCGCCCAGTCAATTCTCTTAGAGGCTCGTATTGTCCTTAAAATCTAAATGATGCAGTGAAAGAGAACTTTGTTTCTGAGCAGTTCCTTGAAGACTACTGCTTGAAGACTTCATCCAAGTTGAACCCAAACTGCTCCCTTGAGACCCTTTCCCTCTTCAGCAAAAACAGAAGCTCCTGTTGCCAGAGTCAGGATGGGTACAGCAGCCATTCTACTCAGCAGATCTCATGCTTAGTAGGATGAAGGCCAAGAGCTAATCAGAGGGAATTTGGGGACTTGGGCCAAATGGGGGCTTTCAAGTAGCCCTGTTGGGAAGAAAACATACATAGCAGGCTTCGTAGAGAGTCAGCAAATAGTTTGTCAGAGACCCAAGGTCAATGCTGGGACCGAAGAGATTGCAAGGAGTGAGGCTGATTGGCAGCAATTGTCCCAGAACTAGGCAGTTTTGAAAAATACTCTGTGTTCATTTTATTTTGTCCCGTTAAACTGAAAGCATTTTTAAGCTTGTGGTTTTGAGCAGCACCTCTAGCTTGATGAAAACCTAGTCATTGTATGAATGGTGCTGTTTGGAGGATTTAACGCTCAATGAATATTATCTGATGGGAAAGTCAGGGAAAGCTTCTCTCTGTGTCTTCAAAGACTTTGGTAGAAAGAGAAAGGAGCAGACAACCTTTGAGTTTTCAGATCCTGGGAGGACCCTTTCTGTCTCCGACCCTCCCATCCCAGAATTTTTAAGGACAAAAAGGGGCTGTTCCTCTATCATGAGGCTCCTAGTCTAGGGGGACAGGGCCCTCAGACGTCAAGCCCCAGAGAACAGTACCCTTTTTGATTGGGAGGAGAGGTGTTGAAACTCTCTAACACTTACACATGATGATTTTCCCTTCTCCTGGGAAGCACGTGAGATTAACGGATGATGTTTTAGAATAAATATTTTTGCAGAATCATTTAGGGAGAAAGCTGCTGCTTAGTGTTCTACATGAGGGAATTGAGGTGTCTTCATAATTTCTGCCTCTCTTTTCTCTCATCTGTTGCTTGGAACAGAAACCCTGTGGGACTGCTGAGCTTCAGCTAAACTCACCAGCAATCTCTCCATAGTGTGCCCTTAAATTCTGAAACCCAGAACTGTTGGCATGACTGAAAAGTCTCATCTTCAGACAGAGAACTGGGAGTAGTATAAATAATAACTGGGTGCTTTTTCAGCTCTTTTGAAAGAGAATAAGGGGTGTTAAACCCTCTCTGTGTGTGCCCTGAAATTTCATTTTGCTGTGCCGAGAAAGGAATAAAGTGCTGTATTTGTTTTCGAGAGTTTCCTTAATGAATTATCATAAACTGAGTGATTAAAAAAACAGAAATGTACTCTGTTACAGTTATTAAGGCCAGAAGCCCCATATCAAAGTATCAGCAGGACCATGCTCCCTGCAGAAACTCTAAAGAAGGCTCCCTCCATGCCTCCCTTCTGGTTTCTGGTGCTTGTCAGCTATCCTTGGCATCTCCTGGCTCCTGTATGTGCTACTTCAGTCTCTGCCTTCATCACCATGTGGAGTTCTCTCCGTGTGCCCCTGTTCCTTTGTGTCTAAATGTTCGCCTTCTTGTAAGAACACCTGCTATTGTTCTTATAAGATTAGGGGTAGCCCCTAATCCAGTATGACCTCCTCTTAACTTTATTATGTCTACAAAGACCCTATTTCCAAATAAGGTCATATTCACAGGTACCGGGTGTTAATGGTCGAACGTAACTCTTTAGAGGACATAATTCCAAGCAAACAAGTACACTCTATGTTAGATAGGGGAAGCAGCCCGTGGTTTGGCAGGTCCTAGACAACTATGTCAATTGTGAACTCATTCAACATTGTTCCAAAATGTATTTACCAAGTCCCAAATATTTCCCATGCACAGGCTGAGCACAGGGACAGGGAATGCAGTCAGTTATTCTCAGAGTCACCAGCTAGGATAATACCTGCTTGAAGAACTGTTATAAGATGTATAAGTAAGAAAATTGATATAGAAAAAATGAGCCTAGTACACAGCACAGAGTAAGTATTCAACAACTGGGAGCTATTATGACAGGTGTGGTTCTGGCTACTTCATGATAATGATGAATAAACAGTAGGTGACAGGTGATGCCGAACACTTTGTATCATCTCATCCCATCACATTAGCAACTCCATCAGGTGCGTTTTCATCATCTCTATTCTCCAGATGATGAGACTGAAGCTTAGAGAGGCTAACAAACTTTCCCAGGTCACACAGTCAGTCACTTTCAGGACTAGGATTTGAATGCAGGTTAGTCTCACCATGCTATGGTAATTCTTGCGTTGTCTCTCAAAGGATGGTCCTGAGTCAGTCAGTGGCAATTTCTAACCCCTCTCTTGAGGCTTAAATTTTACTTTACATGTTATTACAGCATAGGTCTTGCATGGGCAGACCTGGAAAGAGGATGGCTAGACTCAGCTGACCCCAGGGAGGCATGCTCCTGAAGCAGGCACTAGCTGTGAAACAAGCTTCTCTCTCTTGAATTAGGAGGAAGCTGATGTATCTGAGTGCCACCTTTTAATCAAGAAGACCATCTATCTCCCGTTGTCATTTGATCTTTCATGAAGCAACAGCCACAAATCTCCAGGCAACGCAGACATGACGCAGACAGAATGAAAACGGAGGATGCAGCATCTTTCTCTCATTAACGGGAGAGGAGAAAAAGCACAGCTCTGCCTCAAGTGTTTGGGGAATGTGTTATTTTTAGAAAAGGACATTTTGTGATTTTAGGTGTTTGATTTCTGAGAAGGTTTTCTTTTTTAAAGAAATCAAAAGCAAATAGTAGATTGAGCAGTAACAATCAATCAGCGAAAGAATATTGTGCAAGGCATGGCGGTAGAGAGAGAGAGGCTGTGAGGTTTCGTTCCTGCTCTTCAGATGCTTAGAACCTAATAAGAAAGATTGTATAGCGCTGTCTCTATAGAGCTTGGAAAATAAGGCAATCTGATCTATTGTAGTTCACAAGAGGGAGAATAATCGGAGAGGTAAAAATTGCGGAGCCCTGAAGAATGGATGGAGTTGTTTATTCATTTGTTGATTCAATGAATATGTACTGAACACCTTCTCTGTGTATAGCAGGCACTGATTTAAAAAAAGCTGAATGAGACCTTGTCTCTAACCTTGAAAAGTTTATAGACCAGTGGCAGACAGAAAATTATACACCAAAACATGTGATGAAGTAAATGATAGAAACGTGAACAGATAACATGGGGCCATAGGGGAAGAAGAGGTGATCAATTCTAAATAGAAGAGAGAAAGAGAGCTGAAAGATTTCATGGAAGAGAGAACACTCAAGATGGGTAGTTAAGGACGGAGATGATTTGACGAGAAGGAAGAGCAGGAAAGGTAGTCGAGGCAGCACATGGGTGAGGCTCTGCTTACAGCCAGGAGTGGTAAGATCTTGCAGGTGAGGAGGGATTAAACTTGCAAGGTGGCTGGGAACACCCAAAATTTCAGGAAAAGGGGAAATTTTTAAAGCATTGGATGCAATGAGGCAACTTATCAAATCTTTGTTTTAGAAATGAAGGTCACACATTAGGGGCCACACCACTAAACAAACCAGTGTAATAAATACCATAAGGGAAGTAGTTTGGATTCCCACAGGAATTCAAAGAAAACCACTTTATCCAGACTGGGCCTGTCTGCAGAAGCCTTCTTGGAATAAATGACATCAACAAGAATTAGCATGATGAGGGTCGGGGTGAGCAAGGGGAAGACAATTCTTCAAGAAAGACAGAGTAGATTTGGTGCATTGCAGACTGCTCTGTTTGGCTGGAAGATAAGGGGAGTTATGTGTGCAGTAAGGATGGGCACGAAGCAGGAGTGGGTGGATTTGTTCAAGTCCGGAAAGGCCTCCTCAACCCACCATTGAGACTTGAAGGGCTTTCAGCACTGTGAGATCTGATCAGATTTGCCTTTTAGAAAGGGCATCTGGCTGCTGGGTGGGGAATATATAGGAAGGATGCAAACCAAGAGGAAGAGGACGCTATCAAGAGGATGTTTTGTATTAATCAAGGGGAGCTTAGACCAGAGTAGGGGCGGTAGAATTGGAGAAAAGTAAAAGTGCATGAAATGAGCACTTATTTAGGAGGTGAGAAGAAAGGACTTGGTGAGTGAATGGCCTAGAATTCTGTGGGGAGATAGAAGGGTAGTGATGGAGAATAAAAATGGAAAACTGGGAGAATAGTGAAGACAGTTACAGAGATATAGGACACAAAAGGAGGAACTACCTGGGGTAAAGCATTATGGAAGACAGGTAAGGACATAGCTTATGTTGCCTGGGTGTGTGGGGAGTTTAGGGTGTGAGGAAGTGAGTAAAGAAGGAGCAATTGGCATGTCAATTTAACAAACATTAATTGAGCTATTACTGTGCCTCAGGCTCTGGGCTATATACTGGGACCAAATCCCAGGTGTAGAATATTTTCAAGGAATTCTGAAGTCTAGTGAGAGATGAAAGAGGGTGAATAGATAATTTCAGGATGATGTGTCCATGTGGCAATAGACCTATGAACGAGGTTCCAGAAGAAGATTTCTTAATTGGACAAATATTGGGGAGCACCTACTCTATGCCAGGACGGTGCTAGGTGCAGTGGACTTGGCCGCAAGCAAGTCTAATAAGAGCCTTTCTTTCAAATAGGTGGCATTTTACTGGGGGACCTAATAAACAAATGAAAATAAACAGAGATCTGAATAAGTTCCAATGTGCTAATTTGGGTTCTTGGAGATCAGAAGTAAGATACAGGTTGGTGAGGGAACATGTGGAAGATGCTGAAGGAGCCTGGAGAAGCCATCAGACTTCAGTGCTGGTCTGACTCCATTGTGCAGGGAGGGAAAGGAAGAAGGTTGTGTGGGAGAAGTCTCAGACAGCTGTGCAGTCAATGGAAGTTTCAGCGAAGACGATTGTGGATCCCCAAGTCAAAGTTGCCAGTTATAGGAGTCCCATATCTTCCAGGAAGAGACTGCCTTTTTGTCCTGCCTTACTTAGCCATTGGGTGGGAGCATCTCATGGGAAGTATAGCTTTGGAGCATGTGGATGGGTGGATTACAGAGAGCAATAGCAAAAGCCTTTGGACAATTACACTTTGGCATTTGGAGGGCTGCAAAGCATTTCCTGTAGCCGCAGTAAGTACGGAGCAAGTAATCTAGTTGCCAAGAGAGGATACCTGGGAGAGTGAGATTTACATGATCAGGATGGATGATCTCTCTGAGGAGATAATGTTTAACCCAAGACCAGAGGATGAGAAAGATCCAGCTACGTGAAAAACCTTGCAGAAGCTTTGTAAGTAGAGGGAACAGCAAATGCAAAGACCTCGTGGTGGTATCTGAGGGTACCTCAGAAGTCCAGCATAATTTGAATGTAATCAAAAAAGGAAAAGAATTGCAGAAGGTGTAGGCAGGATCAGACAGCCCAGGGTTTTGTAAATCATTTAGAGTTTAGGTTTTGTTCAGACTCCACAGAGTGGAGAATTTAAGTGAGCAGTGATAGATCTGACTTCTATTTAAGAAGACCACTGTGACTGCTGTGTGCCTATAAGGTTTTCAGGAGTGGAGAGGAGTTAAATGGTAACAGATGGTGATGTGCACAGTCAAGGCAGCCTGGCCCAGTCTGGGCTTACAGGGGGTTGCTCGTGTGGTGAGAAAAGGCTTCATGGAAGAGAGGGCATGTGAGCTGGGTCTTAAATGGATAAAGTCTTAGAGCAAATCACAGAAAGGAGGTGACATTTGAGGTGAACTTCACTGGCTCTGTGAAGGGAGGAGTAATCTTGTAGCACTTCTCAAAATCACTAAAATGCAGAGCCAAAGCAGTCTTTAATTTAGTGCCTTTTATAGGAGAGAATATGGTTCAGGAGTAACCAAGGACATTTACAGGTGAAAAGTACTTAAATCAAAGCGACAGCATAGTTAGGGAAAGGAGAACAACCATTTCTTTTTTTATGGTGGAGAACATTAACTGAATACGTCAGAGAGTCTGATCATGTCAGAGAATGAAGAAGAGAAATAGAGAACACTCATCTTCCTTCTCAATCTGCCTCTGGATGCCAACTGGCGACGCTGGGAACCAGTTTAGACGTGGAGGGCTCAGAGGAAGTCAATTTTGGAAGGCGTTGGAAGCTGGTTTTTCAGAACCTACTCTTTGCTACCCCTTTCTATGTTGAAAATAAAAATGTAAAGCCTAATCCATAGTCACAACAATGACACCAAGGACTAAATCACAGACCAGAGTCCAAACACCTGGTCATGCTGCTCATATACCATCTGGTGGGTCTCCTCTCATCTCTGTATTCTGACTGTCAGTCATCTGTCTTTTTTTCTGGCTTCACTGGCACTGCTCTAGGTTCATCCTTTTGAAATAGATTCCTAACTGGTGGCTATGCCTCCAGACTCTTGTACTGTATACAAGTTCAATGAAAAAATGATGGTTTGTTTTGCAGTCCACAGATGCATTTTATTTATTTATTTTTATTGTCCAAAACACTCTTTGGAATAAGATTTAAAAATTGAAAAATCAGATGATTTTACATAAAAATCCATATTTCCTGTTTATCTTAAAAAATTGAATGATCTGACCTCACTGGTCCACAGCGAGCAACAACTGGGTAAATCTTGATGTTTTGGGTATTTTTTTTTAGCTCAGGCATCTAATTTTTGTTCAGTTCGTCATAATCTCTCCTCCTTACTATTGTTTTAAACCCTTATTTTTTGTTACCTGCCTGAGCCTGGGAGGTATTTGAATTTAAGGTGTTACTTCAATGCTTTATACAGGCTCATTTCTCTGAAACACAAATTTGATCATGTCACACTCTTGTTTAAAAACCTTCACCAGCCTGCTTGCCTGGTGGATAAAGTTCAAACTCCTGACCCTAGCATAGAAAGGACTTCATAACCTGATCTCATATCTCTGTGGCTCTTCCTAGCTCACACTCTGCCCAGAAGCCATGCTGAAAGGCAGTGCCATATTGTACGTCTCTGTCTTCCGCCTGCTCTAATGTCCTATTTTTAGCTGAATATCTTTTTTTTTTTTTTTTAACTTTTCATCTGGTAAATGTCTTCTCCTTAGTATCAGTTCATACATTTAAAAAGTCCTTCTCTAACTTCTGCTCTTTCATTACCCACGTCTTCTTCACTTTCTTAGGACCTTGGGCCCTCCTCTACTGCAACAGTATGGCCAAGCCAATTGTTTCTCCTCCTTCAGACTGTACAACCCTTAGGGCTCTGAGCCATCTTTGCCTTTGGGAATTTATTGCAGAGTAGGTGAATGGTGTTCAAGAATAAATGTTTCAGATTGGAAAATTTGATCTTTCATTTCCTTACCTGTAGGATGGAACCGTAATATCTTCTGTTCCCATACAGCAGAATCATTGTAGGGATCAAATGACACAATGCCTTTTGTAAAAATGTTGACAAAACACATGGAAACTGCAAAGTAATATATGAGTAGATGGAATTAATATAGAAAATGTTATGTTCTCAACTTGCTTAAAATAATTTAACTGTGTTATTTCTAGCAAGAACAGTGATTTTGAAGGGCTATAGTTCCTGTTTATAGTTCCAATTTTATTGCCAATTAGTTGGATGACTTAGGGAAAGTAATTTTACCTATCTAGACCTCAGTTTCCACAGCTGAGCGCTGGAGATTTTAAGATATTTGTTCTTTCTTTCATTTTTTTCTCCAGTCCTCCTAGAAGTAAAACATTTTTCTTGTTTTCAAAGACTTTCATTCTTCCACATTTGGTGTGGCGTATTAACCATAATACAATAATGAATATGTAGCCATTAGTTTTTTCATTAAATATACAAATCACTGACAATAGCTATTGTGTGGTGCTGATTACTAACATTTTCTTAACCTGGAGTTATTTTCATTATTTAATCAACATTAACAAATAAAAGCTTCAGAGCTCCGAATTAAAAGATCTTAGCAGCTGCATTACAATGCTTCACTCAATCTTATCTAGTCTCTTGCTCTATACTCACATAGCAACCTCACCCTTCTTCCCATATCACTCTAAAGTCACCAATGTGATTGATAGTTTTGGGTAGAGGAGTTGAGAGTTGGGAGAATGTGGAGGAAATGAGGACTTTACTTGGAGGGAATAAAAGCTCTATCCTTTCCTTGTTTTCTAATTGCAGCTTATAAAGTTGATTCACTGACTGCTGGTTTGAAATGGTGTCTGCTAACAGTTCCTGGTACAGCTTCTCTGTATGTGACGTAAAATACCTATAAAGGCTTAGAAGAAGATGTAAACTCAAAACACAGCCATAAACTTGGACTGACAATCCCCTGAAGACTGGATCTGGGAGGACTTTTTGCCAACAGTAATGCCAATGAAACTGAAAAGAAGAGAACATTCTATGGATGTGGGTGTGTTACTGAGGAAATGCTCTGTTAGCAAGAGGTAGGAAGGACTATTATTTTTGTTGTGCATCTCCTGGATGGGGATCCCCTGGACGGTGTGTCCCCTCAATTGTGAATACCTGAATAGATTCTCTGATGAAAATTGATGACCACCAAGAACTTTAGCATGTGCCTTTTTTTTCCCCCCCCACATAGCTTATCTGTAGATACAATGGATTAAAGTTCAAAATGAGACCATACTGGGTAGGCTGGATCCTGAATCTAATGAAAGCATCTTTATAACGGACAGAAACACACATGCAGTAACTCACAGAGAGAATATGTTTCAGGCCACATGAAGACAGGGGCAGAAATTGGAATGGTGGGACCACAAGCCAAAGAACACCAGAAGCCAACAGAAGCTCAAAGAGGCAAGGAAGGACTCTGTCGTTGAGACCTCAGAGAGAGCATGCCTCTGCTGACACTTGGACCTCCAGTCCAAAATGTGAGAGGATATATTTTTGTTTTATTATGGGCAACCCTAGGAAACTAATACAATGGAAAACTCAAGTTTATGCCAGGTGTTGAAAATGGAAATGCCTAAGGTAATGAAAATGAATGGGTTGACCAGGGAGGCACAGAGGCAAAGTTGAGAGGTCACATGGTCTATGAAGACATCTAATTGTTGTCTTCTAAGAATGCAGACATGGACTTGCCAAATATTGTTACAGTTCAGAAGAAGCTAGAAATTTGGATTTTATTTGTGTGCTCTTATTTGTTTTTTAGCATTGCCCTAATTTTATTTCAAACATGGTACTAACCATGTCAAACATGTTTGAGAGAGTCATGGGTAGCCAGTATGGTGCCTCTTGTCTGGGTCTATATTAGTTTGTTTTCATGCTGCTGATAATGGCATACTTGTGACTGGGTAATTTATAAAGGAAAGAGGTTTAATGGTCTCACAGTTTCACATGGTTGGGGAAGCCTCACAATCATGCTGGAAGATGAAGGAAGAGCAAAGGGACATCTTACATGGCACCAGGAAAAAGAGTGTGTACAGGGGAACTCCCTTTATAAAACCATCAGATCTCAGGAGACTTATTCACTGTCACAAGAACAGCATAGGAAAGACCTGCCCCCATGATTCAATTACCTCCTACCGGGTCCCTCCCATGACATGTGAGAATTATGGGAGCTACAATTCATGATGAGATTTGGGTGGGGACACAGTCAAACCATATCAGAGTCCCTTTTAGCCATCCTTGTCCTGTGCGTTTTCCCCATTTTATAAGAGGCAGAATTGTGTTCCTCTCCTCTTCCGTTATTTACTTTCCTACCTCAGAGAAGATCTTGCTCCAAAGACCACAGGGCGGGGATTGGAGGGCAGGAGGAGGAGGGTCTTTGTGACAGTGATGCATAGCATAACTGGGTGATGGTTATTTCCACTCATTAACTGTCTAGAAGAAGTTGGAGAGAATTCTATTTGAGCCTACCAGACCACGGTTAGTAAAGCCTGCTGGAATGTGGAGCTGATCTAGGAGCTGTGGGCATTCAGCCGGTGGGCAGTTATGAAATGGGAAAAGTTCCCTGTTTCCCCTAGCAGGGCGTTGGAAGTGACTCGTTTCTTTGGTGCCCTGCGGTTCAAACCTCTAGGGGGCAGTATGCAGACGGGCAGATCGTGGGGATCTTGGACTCCAATCCCACAGCAGCGTCTAGGGTTCGGTGTTTACAGCTCCGGAAGCTCCAGTGTGTTACAGTGTGTTCTTTCAGTTTAGATATCTGCAGGCGGCTTGTGTTAATCAGCTCAATCAGACTCTCTGCCTTATCACAAGGACATAGAGCTTTCTGTAACCCCGGGGTTTTTGCAATAGTGTACCGGAAAAATCAGATCACACGTTGGTGTGGAGAATGAGCACAAGGTTTTATTGAGTGGTAGAAGGAGCTCTCAGCAGATGGATGGGGAGCCAGGAGGGGGATGGAGTGGGAAGGTGGTCTTCCCTTGGGTCAGGCTGCTCTGTGGCTGGGCTATCCTCCAACTGTCCTCGGCCAAATTCCATGTCATCCCACCATCAATGGCCTGCCGGCGTCTGTTGGTGTGTTCTTCTGCCGGTCTGTTCCTCCTGACATCCACACACTTGTGTGTGTGCCTGCTAGGGTCTTGGGAGTTATATAGGCACAGAACGGGGGGCATGGCGGGCTGGAGAGGTCTTGGAAAATGCAACATTTGGACCTGAAAACAGGAGTGCCTGTCCTTACCTAGGTTCGTGGGCACAGGCCTGAGGGTGGAGCACTTGCCAGGGACCCCACCCTTCTCTACCCAGCACTTTCCTGTCCCCATCCCGTATCAGTTACACCTTGAAACAGAAGATTTGACCAGAAAGAAGTAGGGTCAAGGAACATACATCCTTGAGGTCTTCTGGCAAACACTAGACTTTGATACATTTTATTTTATTCGGGGATGAAAAAACTACAAAACATGAAGAATATGAGCCTCGACAAGGACAGCAATCACAGTGGAGAAACATTGAGCAATGGTTATCCAAAATTATTGTGAAAGCTCACAGTAAGAGCAAATCCTTGACACCCATCTGCTGAAGGAAATAGATTTTTGTTTTAAGGAAATTATTTGGAGTCTTGAGATTCAAGGACAAGCCCTGCATCTCATCTCTCTTCGATTTCTGTTGGAAATAGGACAAATGTTTCAAAGAAAGAACAAAATGTCATGTAAAAAGAACTGGATGAGATAAGGAAGAATTTATAGGGAGCCAAAAGTGCAACAGCAGAATTACATTAGCATTAAAAAGCAGTGGAAAACTTAATTGAGATTATGGAAAATCATATTGTATTATAAGGGACAAATTTTAGAACTCTCCTAGAAAGTGTAGGACAGAGTTGAAAATAATGAGAGAGCATGTGTTTGCTTAAAAAGTCTGAGATAGTAGCTTTAACTTAAGAATTATAAGTGTTTCTACTTGAGAGAGAAAAGACAAATAAAAAATACTTTCAAAAAATTCCTACCTATAAAAACCAATGTATAAATGTTAAAATTGGTTCCTTAAGTTACAAGTAATGTTAGTAAAACAAGCAGCAAAAAAACCCCAAAGCGATTACTGAGATATGCAATTGCATATATTTTTTCATTATTTTTAATTATAAAAATTATAAAATATTCAAACACCTCAGATGGGTATAATGTAAATAATAAAAGCTTCTCTTTGCTTCTCCTTTTCTGTTCTCCAGAGGTAAGGGTGTTAGCAGTTTGCTGAAAAGCCTTTCAGATCTTTACTCTGCATATAGCAGCTCCTACAAATATTCATTAGCTTTTTGAACAACAAGATTATCACAGTAAACTTTTTGTACCTAGCCTTTTTCTTTTTTCATTTAGCAATATATTGTAGATGTTTCTTGTTATTAGGACATGAGACTCTAGTTAATATTTGAAATTGTTGAAGAGAGTTTTTGTATAGATGCACTGTAATTTGTCCAACTCAGTAAACATTTCCTTTTTATTTCTCAACTATAAAACTGGTACTGTGAATACTCTTATCTTTGCACACTATTTATAAATAGTTTTTGCTAGGCTGTTTAGAGAATACGTTTTTTGATGTAAAATTACTCTGGTGAAAAGTTTAACCAAAATATAAAGACAAAGGAATCCTACAAGGATACATACAGGCACAAAATGAAACAAACAAAACTAAACCCTCAAACTGGTTGCTTACAAAGGAAGAGAAAACAGGAAGGCTTTGGGATTTCCTTCTGCAGCATTGAATGCCAAAGTGTCTTTGAATAGAATTGCGTCTGCAGAATTTTTAGGTGGAAAAGCAATGCAGTGCACCAAGAATTTTGTTCTCCTCCAACTAGTCTTTTGTATGAAAAAGCCATTCCCTGATAAACTGAGGCTCAGAAAACGTATTTCCTGATTACTGATTGGGGGTGAGTGGGAGAGGGGGAAGTATCTGAGGACATATTCTACATTACCAAAATTGATTACAAATGAAGAGGCCAAGAATGGGAAAGGCAGGGCCTGAAGAGCCTGGTGGATCTCCCTTTACTCAAATTGGACTCCACTCTCAGGATTTCAGTCATGGTGCAGTTGTGTATCCAAGGGCAAAGCTTGGCCTTGATGTGATACCCTCATTGGTTTTGCTCTTCCTCCAACTTTCAGGGGAATGTGTTTCCAGCATCCTTTATTCCACTTTTGATGTGAAAATTGTGTCCATGATTACAAATGGCTGATGCATGTGGGGCTTAACGCCTAGGTGGCGGGTTGATAGGTGCAGCAAACCACCATGGCACAGGTTTGCCTGTGGACAAAGCCGCACGCTCTGCACATGTATCCTGGAACTTAAAGTAAAATTAAAAAAAAAAAGAAATTGTGTCCATGATTGATGCCCATTTTAAGCAATAATTCCTACTATTTTGTTCAAGTACTTGGTAATGATTGCTAAAATACAGAAATGTTTAAAACACCACTGAGAAAATTAATAACAAAACAATCCATTTCTTCTCTATAAAGTGGAGCTGCAGAGAGTGACATATGACCATTTTCAATGCCACAGAACTTGAATAATAATTTTCTGCATCTTTAAAATTTATATTAAAATCAGAAAAAGTCCCAGTTTTTGGAAAGAAATAAACCACCCACTGGCAGATATTATCTGTCATTAAGCCACTCCATTTTATCTTTCATCTAGGAACTATGAACATGTCTGAGTTCTTTACACTTAAAAGCAGTATGCATGTCATTATTTCAAGCACATTAAAATGCATAGAAAAAGTGGAGGACATAAACAAAAGTAGCTATTTCTGGTTATCATTAGTTATATACTTCATTATTTGATTATAAGTATGTATGATTGATTACATTGATCATTGTTTTTAAAAAGTTAAATTGTGTCATATATTATTTGTGTTTATTTTTTAAATTTTCTACAGAAAGAAATTTGCTCTTCTTAATGAAAAGTAAGTGGACAGTATTAAAAATAGCTATATTTAATTTTAACATACCATAATATTGCAATGAAAAATATACACATCATTCAGATAGAAGAAACTATTCTAAAATATTAACAGTAGTTATCTGGATAGTAAAAGTTGGGTTTTTTGGTCTTTTTTTCATATATTGTAAAGAGCTTTCCTTTTTTTTTTTTTTTTGTTTTCCTTTTGAGACTGGGTCTTACTGTGTCACCCAGGCTGGAGTGCAGTGGTGTGATCATGGCTCACTGCAGCCCTCAACCTCCCAGACTCAAGCAATCCTCCCACTTTAGCCTTTAGAGTAGCTGTGACTATAGGCATGTGCCACTCATTCAGCTAATTTTTTTGTTTTTTTTTTTTGTGGAGACAGCATCTCATAATGTTCAAACCCAGAGTAGTCTTGAACTCCTGGGCTCAAGTAATCTTCCCACCTAGGTCTCCCAAATTGCTGGGATTATAGGCATAAGCTACTATGCCTAGCCAGCCTTATTATTTTCAATTATGGAAAACAATTTAAAATTCTAGGTATAAAGAGTGCATTTAACGAAAATTCTTATAACCTATTGTGTGAAAGGAACTCTGTGGTTAGACAGATAAATGAGACATGCGACCTTATTGCAGGAGTTTCCATTCTCATGAGTTACTGTTTCCTTAATTGTCCATATAAAAATAAAGCAAAAGAGAAATCACTTTTTATTGACAGAGAAGGTTCATATGGTGGGCTTTTTGGTTAATTTTGGTTAACTTGGTGAATTGGCTTGGAATAATTTTTGGTTTGTTAAACATATCTTTGTGAGAAGCATGATGAAGTTCAAAAAGCATGATGTATTCAATCAGAGCCATTTGGATTTAAACTCTCCTTCATAGTAAGTTTGTTTCAAGAACCCAGATATTAAAATATCTGGGCTGCAGTTTCTCTGTTTTGTGAACGCTCATATTGAACTGGCTAAGTCACTGGGAATGAAGTATGGAAAACTGCACATCACAGTGACTATGTAGGGGTCCTTGATGTACGGTAAATTCTTCTCTCTTTGCCTTTTTCTGCAGGAATTTTAATTTACATTAAAAAGTTAGTGCCTCATATTTGAAGCAGTACTTTAAAGGTTGTGACTCAATTTAACACACCTAACCTTATTTCTCACAAAAGCCTACAGGTATCAGTAACCATGTCCGGGGATCTGATGGGATCAAATAGCAGCCTAGCAGGCTGCAGGGTGTGTTCCCAAGTGGGGTGACCAGCAGACTCCTTCTCAGGGTTCACAGTGGCATGTTGAACTTTGGATAGAGCCAGGTTGGGCTTGATGGCCAAGGATCAGCCAGGGGATAGAGTAGAGTAGCTTGAGTTTTCCAAAAGTTAGAAGTGACCTCAGATTTGCTGAACGACTTATCTATGTTGCTGTTGTGTTGAGAGATTTTCTTGTATTGTCTCTGTAAATTCTCATAATTGTCCCACGATCTGAACAATACTTCCATTCACAACTGAGAAAGCAGAGACCCAGAGGGAGTGAACTTGTTCAGGACAACTCTGATGGGAAATGAAGGGGTTGAGATTTGAACTGAAGCACATCTGACTCTATACCATCCTTTTCCAGGTACAGAGTGGAGTCTTGGTCCCTTTTGGAATGGAAGTCATCAAGTAACTGCATTTGTAGGGGCAGGGTTTAGTCTCTATAGAGAGGAACTTGACACAGTTAAGTGGGTTTTCAGGACTTGAGTTCCAGTGGACCTCAGGTCTATTCATTGTGACAGATGCCAAATCCTACAACTGAGTATGTACAAAGGGGCTGCTGAGACAGACTTTGGCTTAATAGCTCCCAGCAACTCAGATCAGCCAATTAGTCACTCTGCTAGTGACTGCCAAACTAAATGTAGACTCTACCTGCGGGGAAGACCCCTCTCTAAAACTCAGAGGAGCTGTGGAATCTTGATTGCAGAATTGCTAATATATACAGCTCTGAAGGGCTGGGACAAGAAGTGCTATAATTAAAGTAACTAGAAAAGGAAGTGTTCCCATTCCACTGAGGAGGAAAATTGCAACTCACAGAGGCTCTGGAGAGTCAACTCAAGTAGAGTAAAATCAAGCAGTCCTGATTTTTCTTTGGACTTTGTTATCTGCTATTATTTTTTACTTCTCCCTGCTTTCGCTGTTGATGATTATTTGACCAGTGAGTGCAGATGCTTACTTGCTCAACAAATGTTATGTGAACTTATTGCCAGGTATTCTCTTATACTCTGGGGATTCAGCAGTAAGTATAGCTGACAAAAGTTGCACCCTCATGGAGCTTACATTCTAAAGGAGAAAGACAAAATAAAATATACAATGGAATATGGTATGATAGAAGGTAATAATTGCTATAAGGAAAAATAAAAAGGGAGGGATGAGGGGATGGCCTCAATGACAAGATGGCATTTGAAGAAAGACCCTGTAGAGGTAAGAGGTAATCCCCATGTGGATTTCATGGGGAGAAATGTTCCAGGCACAGGGAACAGCCAGTTTAAGAGACCTGAGATGGGAGCATGCAGGACAGTTTCTGCAATAGCAAGAGGCCATTGTGGCAGGAAGAATGTGAGAAGAGGATATTGCAGAGGTAGCAGGGTGTCAGGTCCTGTATGTCTTTATGGTTCATTTTGAAGACTTTGGTTTTCATTCTGGGTAAGATGGAGACTACAGGAGACTCTCGAGAAAGACATTGATAAGATCAGACTCACATGTTAACAGGGTCACTCTAGCAGGGGCTCATGTAGGCTTGTGTGGTGCTATCTTTATTAGACGTTGCTTTGGGAAAACTCTCAGACTAAATTTTTCCTCTGCTCTCACACTACCACCACAAAAATCCACACAGGAGAAGACTTTTGTGACCAAATGTGTGGGAATTTCTCCCCACACACTAAGCAGCAGACAGCAGCTGGGTGGCATTCTACCTGGAGGCATTCTACCTGGAGATAGTATCAGATTCCACAGGTTGAGGCTTCAGTCTCTAAGACTGACCTCTGATGTCCCCAGATACCAGTAGCAAGTCCAGGCCTATGGAACTCCTGACTGATTGGCCTCAAGGTGCGGTTCCCAGGACCCCCTCTTTGAGTTCGATTAATTTGCTGGAGTAGCTCATCACAGTACTCAGGGAAACATATGCCTGCTTTATGGGTTTATTGTAAAGGATATTGCAAAGGACACAGAAGAAGAGATAAATAGGGCAAGGTAATGGGGAAGCGGTATTGAGTTTCCATACCCTCTCTGGGTGCACCACCCTCTAGGAACCTCCATGTGGTCAGCTATCTGGTAGCTCCCCAAACCAAGTCCTCTTGGATTTTACTGAAGCTTCATGACATCAGCACTCTTTCTTCAATAGTAAAGGGCAGGAACTTTCTGGGAAGGGCCTTAAGACCCACAATCAGAAAGGTAGGAGAGATTTGGACCAGGTGAAAGAAAGGCAAGAGAAAGTCAGAGAGACTGTGTTTCCTGAGGCCTGCCCCTGAGTCCTAACACACCCAACATTGTAACAAAGGTCTATAACAAAGGTTATGGAGGTTATGAGTCAGGAACTGTGGACAAAAACCTATATATATATATGATATAATAACATCACAGACATGTGGATATAAGAAGTTCACTCGTCCCTCAGCTTCAGGCTGGTCGAGTCAGAGGACACTGGACTTGGGACTCCGGATAGATTCCAGACTTCATGTGCCAGAAGTGTCTAGGAAAGAAAAGGCCTCAGGAACTCAAAAAGAAGTATTAGTCTGTAGAGGAAGCCTCTCTTAGGAAAATCGAGCTATGTTTCCAGATGGCAGCTTCCATGTCATCTTGGCTGCATTCCATGAAGCACACCTGGATGTTGTTGACACGAATATATCCACTAAAAGCTGTGTCTGGTGGCCTTGAATGGATTCACTTACAGAGGATCCCTCAAAGTAGTGGTAGCTTTGCCAGGCTGCTTGGCATGAATCTCTAAAAGCACCTGCTTCCTCATGGGATAGGACAAAGAAGCCTTTAGCAATGCTTCATTTTGACTTAGAAGGATCTTTCTAGGCAAAGTATCTCAATTATCCTTCATTCCTTAAAAAGATAGCCTGAGATGTTTCTGGATCTATTTTTAAAATTAACTGATTTTATTAGTTATTTTAGTACAATTTTCATTTAACCAGGCATTTAACCAAACATTTATTGAATGCCTCTGATGTCCCAGGCACCATGGGAAAAAGTAAACAATAAAAAAGAAAAATTGCTCTCTGATATTGATAAATTTGGTCTAGTAGGAGATTAAGGTGAGTAAATAATAATAGCAGAACTGTAACACATTCTTTAGGGGGATATATGATGATGCTATGGAAGCTCAGATGAAGAAACATTTAACTCCATCAAGAGGGGCAAGGAAAGGATTTCCAGAGAAATTTAGAAATAGAAGGTTTTTACTTTAGGGAGGATATAAGCCTCTGTCATATTTTAAAGCATTTTTCTTTTCCCTTACCCCATTCTTTCTGCCTCCCTTTCTTCCCACCCTTTCTTCCTTCAACAACTACTTCTTGTCTATATCAACAATGTGCAAAGCATTTGGGATTGATTACATGGTCCTGCTCTTGCAAAAATAATTAAGCAAGGTAGAAAAGTACATTTTAGAAACTACAAGAACAGTTCAATTTGGTTGGATAATGATACCCATGTAAGTAGGCTTGCCAGATAAAATACAGAACACGTAGCTAAATTTAAATTTCAGATAAACAAGATATAATTTTTTAGTATAAGTACATCCAAACATTACATGGGACATAGGAAATATTATTAACTGGTTTTCTTTCTTTCTTCTTTACTAAGTCTAGTAACCCTATATGTAAGGGAATATTAGGAAATGAGGGTAGAGATATCTCCTCATGAGACAGTGATAAGGAAATTTTAAAAATCATCCCAAAGAGCTTGAATGTCTTGCTGTCTATAATAGAGAGACATTGAAATATGTTGTGCAAGATCAGATTTGCAGTTTATAAAGATAATTCTAGCCACAGTGAGAAGAATGCATGTGAGAAGAATGCGATTAGGGGCAGCAGGACCAGAGAGTGCTGTTTTGTTAAGGTCAGTTCATCTCCAGTCTCTTAGTGCTGCCTGGAGGAATAATAATTATTTCTAAGAATGCAGTAGACTCCTGACACTGCCCCCCACTCCTGTGTATTTCTGAGTACTGGTGTTAGTCTCCAAATATTCAATGTTCGGTCAACTAATCTTGTATTCTACCTGAGAGATTCTCTTTTGCACATCAGACCTTCAGCCCAGTGAGCTCACATTTATGTTTGTGTATGATATCAACCTTGAAGGTGAAATCCTTAGACATTGAGCTTTTATGATTTGCTAAAAATGAAGTAGAAAAGTCAAAACTTGCTAAAACAAGTCGTATTTGATCTTCTCTAATGAATAGATAAGCCGCAATTGAAATTTTAAATGTCAAAAGAATGCAGATGGATGTTACTAAAGCACGCTTTTAACCAGGCCTGAAAAGTTTGCATTTTCTTAAATATTCTAACTGTATTAATCAAATCTTGTTTGCTAATAATTTATGTATTTACCAAATTATAACTTATTTACTAAAAAAAGTCTCAGGAAATTAGGAAAAAGGATATGTGTCTGTGTGTGTATAAGTATCAAATATACTTATGCACAAATACATACAGGTAACACTAAGCTTTTAAATGCATGACTACAACTGGATAAAAGAAAGAAACAATTGTAAACAGCTAGATGACTTAAAAAAGTGAAATATAATGAGTGAGGGCAATTAAGATGTTCTTGTAAGAGACTGCTATTATTAGGACAATAATATTTGAAAAGAATTGACTCATGACTTTGCAGCAAGGCAGGAGAGGAGTAGGAGGGGCAGGACACTATGTAACAATTCAAGGTAAAATGGTACATTAGCAAAGGGATTAAGATACAGTAGCAGTGATATCAATAGTATAATTCCACATCTGAAAAGGAGCAATAAAACTCTCATTTATTAGCAGGGGAAATAGATGATCTGGCTGAGAGCAGCGGAAAGGTCTTATTTTATGTGTAGTTGGGGAAAGGAGATGGGAAAGTAAAGAAATGAACATTTATGGAGCTCATACTGTGCATCATCGACTGTGCTACGAACATGTATTAGCTCATGCATCCAGCTTGCTGAAATCTCTCAACCAACCACATATTTTAAGTACAGATTTTGTCATCTTTACTTTACAGGTTAATGAAGAAACTGAGGATTAGAAGGATGAAAGAACTTCATTCTTCATCATAAAATAAGTGACAAAACTGAGATTTGAATTTTGATTTTTGTCTCCAAATGTCTGTGCTTTTTCTATTCCACCAAACTGTCCCCTGGGGTACATAATTAAGATCATTGTGTTTTCTCCTGACATGGCATTTCAACCCTTGCTCTCTGAGGGCCCAAGAGAAACATTTTTAATTCTATTACTCCTATTTTCTTCTATTTGGGACAATAGGTTGGTAACTTAAATAAGGTCATCTGAAAGCCAAGCATTTACCTGATCTGTTTCTCCTTGCCATTAGAAAACAGTCCTACACCCTGAAGCTTATGGTATATTAAGCTTCAAATCTCTGCAGAAATAGCCCTGCAACATCACATTAGTCTTCACTGAAGTCAGTACAAAATGTTTTGAGATAAAGTTTATTTAAATAGGGAAGGCTAGGCTGTGTGTTGCGACTCATGCCTCTAATCCCAGCACTTTGGGAGGCTGAGGTGGAAGGACCATTTGAGCCTACGAGTTCAAGCAGCCTGGACAACATGGGGAAACTGATTCAGAAGAGCTGGGAAGGGAATGGCATGGTCCCTTTAAATAATATGGAAGGGGGCAGGGAAGTGCTGGGTAGAGGAGGGCATGGTTCTGGCTAGGGCTCCATCTCTGGTCCTGTGCTCATGAACCTAGGTGAGGACAGGTATTTTTATTTTCCTGCCCATATGTTGCATTTTCACCCTGGTCTGCCACGCCCCCATCCTGTGCCTATAAAATCCACAAGACCCAATCAGGCAGACACAGATGTCAAGAGGAGCATATCAGCAGAGGAACACACAGATGGCTGGATGTCGAGAGGAATGCACCAACAGGCACTGGCATGACGGCAGGTCACTTACTGGCAGAACAACACAGAGTTTGGCTGAGGCAGTTGGAGGAGAGCCCGGGCCACTGAGTGAACTGACTCCAGGGGAAAACCATCTCCCTTCTGGCTCCCCATCTGCTGAGAGCTACTTCCACTCAGTAAAACTTTGCACTCATTCTCCAAGACCACGTGTGATCCGATTCTTTTGGTACACCAAGGCAAGAATCCCAGGATAGAGAAAGCCCTCTGTCCTTGCAGTAAGGCAGGGGTCTAGTTGAGCTGATTAACACAAGCTGCCTATGGGTGGCTGAACTGAAAGAGCACCCTGTAACACATGCCCACTGGGGCTTCAGCTGTAAACATTCACCCCTAGACATTGCTGTGGCGTCAGAGCCCCAAAGCCTGCCTATCTGTGTGCTACCCTAGAGCTTTAAGCAGTGGGGCACTGAAGAAGCCAGCCACTCCCCCTGTCACACACCCTGTGAGGGGCACAAGGGAACTTTTTCCATTTCAACTGGGGGCTTGTCCGGGATCTCTGAAGGTTAGTGTGAGTAATTGTGAAACTGTCAGGTCTGCCTTACTTCCAAAACCCTGCCACCTCTCCCTCTTTCCTGCAGGTAAGAGGCTCTGTTTTCCTTTCATCTCTTTTTTCTCTGTCACATGGTTTGAAATGGCTGTTTTCCCTTCCATTATAGTGTTAAGAGTTTAGGTACAAGCTGTGGCAATTTTACTAAGTAAACTGAACATTTGGCACAGCTGCCAAAGGTGCAAGTCAGATCAATTTTTCCTAGAGGTGCCATGTATGCCTCCACCTCAACAGCTGTAGGCACACATGGCTCTGGGCACCTCTCCTTATCCTTTCCCTTCCCAGTTCGGGTGCCTGAGTGTGCCCACAGCAGGCAAAGGCAGAGCCCAACAGCCATGAGATGTGGTGGGAGAAAGCCATGGTGGTAGCTGCAACCCCACAGGACCAATAGATGGGTGCTTCTCACCTGCTATGCCAATGGAACCTTTCCTCGCCTGGCCAAGGAGTTCAACCCAGTCTGAACCAAGGGAATGATGTAAGAATTAGAGGAACCCAGTTGCACTATGCAAGGAGTTCTTCCCCCAGAATCTCCCCCTTTTTTCTCTTTAAACTGTTTTTCTCTTTCTTCCATTTCTAAGTGAGAAGCCTCCCCTTCCCAACTCTGTTTCTGATAGGGAAGTTAACAGAGGAACAGCCCCTGCTGGCTGTTACTGCAAATTCAGCAGGGCTTATTTGAGGCACTAAATGGATACAAACAGCCACTGAAATGCCTTTTCAGTCCCAAACTTGATTCCAAGCTTCAGGCTGAGGCCCTAGAAAGAAAAACCAGGTCTGAGGGATCCAAAGTCAGGCAACAGGCACAATGTAAATGGGCAGGACCAATTCTTCCTGACTGAACTCCACCCCACAAAGGAGGTCATGATTCAAAGTTTGCCAACAGCAGAGAGAAAGGGAGGCATAGATGAGGGTGCTTAATTTCTGTTCTCCAGGTTTTCCCTGCTTTATGGGTACATATTGCATTGGTACCCATGGCCAGTATCTGCCAAGGTCATCGGGGTTCAGGTACAAAAGGTGGAGAGTGGAGGGAGGATGCTCGCCTTTTCCCTCCATCACATCCTGAGTATTTGCTGAAAGAAGGAAGGGAATGAGAGATGCCTGTGTTCCCTGACTTTCAGAATGGGCAACCAGTTATCTTCATCACCCCCAGCTTATACTTGTCTGGAGTGTATCCTGAACCACTGGGACTACTTTGACCCTCAGAATATTGAGGAAAAATGGTCCCTAATGTGGGGTGAGAGGTCCTGGGTTCAAATTCCATATGAGCCCCCAGTTAAAATGGGAAAAGTTCCCTTGTCCCTCTCACAGGGCGTGTGACAAGGGGAGTGACTCACTTCTTCAGTGTCCTGCTGCTCAGACCTCTAGGGGAACATAACAGATGGGCAGGCTTTGGGGCTCCAACCCCAGGGCAGTGTCTAGGGGTGAATGTTTACAGCTGAAGCCCCAGTGGATGTGTGTTACAGGGTGCTCTTTCAGTTTAGCCATCTGCAGACAATTTGTGTTCGTCGGCTCAATTAGACCCCTGCCTTACTGCAAGGACAGAGGGCTTTCTCTATCCTGGGATTCTTGCCTTGGTGTACCGAAAGAATCGGATCACACGTGGTCTTGGAGAAAGAGTGCAAAGTTTTATTGAGTGGAAGTAGCTCCCAGCAGATGGGGGAGTCAGAAGGGAGATGGTTTTCCCCTGGAGTCAGGCAGCCCAGCAGCCCGGGCTCTCTTCTGACTGCCCCAGCCAAACTTCACATTGTTCTGATGGTCAGTGTCCTGCTGGCATGCCAGTGCCTGTTGGTGAATTCCTCTGGATGTCCAGCCACCCATGTGTTTTTCTGTTGATGTGCTTCCTCTTGACTCCAGCTGCTTGTGTGTCTGCCTGTTAGGGTCTTGGAGTTTTTGTTGTTGTTGTTGTTGTTGTTGTTGTTGTTGAGACAGAGTCTCATTCTATTGCCTAGGCTGGAGTGCAGTGGCGCAATCTCAGCTCACTGCAACCTCTGCCTCCTGGGTTCAAGCGATTCTCCTGCCTCAGTCTCCTGAGTAGCTGAGATTACAGGCACACACCACCATGCCTGGCTAATTTTTGTATTTTTAGTAGAGAAGGGATTTCACCATGTTGGTCAGGCTGGTCTTGAACTCCTGACCTCACGTTCTGCCCGCCTAAGCCTCCCGAAGTGCTGAGATTACAGGCATGTGCCACCGTGCCCTGCCGGGTCTTGGAGATTTTATAGCACAGGATGGGGGTGTGGCAGGCCAGGGTGGAAATGCAACATTTAAGCAAGAAAACAAAAATACCTGTCCTCACCTAGGTCTGTGGGCACAGGCCTGGAGGTGGAACCCTAGCCAGGACCATGCCCTCCTCTTCCCAGAACTTTGCTTCCTCTTTCCATAACATTTAAAGGGACCACACCCTTCCCTTCCCAGCACTTCCGTATCAAAACTCTGTCTTTACAAAAAGCAAAACCAAAAACCCTCTGGCATGGTGGCACATGTCTGTGTTCCCAGCTACTTGGGTGGCTGAGGTGGGAGGATCACTTGAACCTGGGAGGTTGAGTCTGCCATGAATTTTGATTTCACCACTGCACTCCAGCCTGAGTGACACTGAGACCCTGTCTCAAACATAAATAAATAAATAAAAAGAGGGGGCTGGACGCAGTGGCTCATGCATGTAACCACAGAACTTTGAGAGGCCGAGGTGGGTGAATCACTGGAGGTCAGGAGTTCAAGACCAGCCTGGCACATATGGTAAAACCCCATCTCCACTAAAAATGCAAAAATTAGCTAGGGGTGGTGGCAGGTGCCTGTAATCCCAGCTACTCAGGAGGCTGAGGCAGAAGAATTGCTTGAATCCAGGAGGCAGAGGTTGCAGTGAGATTGGGCCATTACACTTCAGCCTGGGCAACAAGAGTAAAACTACGTCTCAAAAAACAAACAAAAACAAACAAACAAAACAAACAAACAAAAACAAACAAAAAAAGAAGACAAGGGTAAATATCGCATCTTACATGGCTAAATATCATGTCTTACATCTGAACAATGTTGTCTTACTTGTCTTCAACATTCAGAGATGACTTACTGTGTTTCAGATTGTGCTTTATGGTTTATATCTATCTTCCTAAGCTTAAATGAATTTCATCTGATGTCTTTATTTTAAAAACTAAAACCAACTATTCAAATATGTGTAATACAATTTCCAGGATGTAACATTTGAATCGTCTATAGAGGGGACTACACAGTCAGTATTGCCTTCCAAACCCAACCTGCCACGTATTTTTGTAAATACAATTTTATTGGAACACAGCTACCTAACCCTATTGATTAGCATTGTCTATGACTGTTTTTGCAGTACATGCCAGAGATGAGTAGTTGCAACAAACACAGTATGACCCACAAAGCTGAAAATATTTACTATCTGACTCCTCAGTAAATGTTTGTTAACCTCTGGTCTATGACAACAGGAGATACTTCACTCTTAATTTCTAATTACGTTCTATATATGGCATTTTATTTTTTCTCTCCCAAGAAAAGCCATAAAACACTTGTCTTAATTAGTAGCATCTAAATTTGCTTAGACATTTTTTTTTATCACAAAATAGTTATTTACTTGTACAGGGAAATTATTCTTTCTAAAAGAAAGGGAAATATTTCTTTAAAATGCTCACCAAAACACTGTGATGTAGATGCTAAGATGTTATCACCATTTTAGAAAGAAAAACTGTTTAGCCATAGAGACAGCATTTATTGGAAAAAAAAAAAAAAGTTGGGCATGAATTATGTGTCAGGTCCTGAGCTAGGTGATAGAGTGAAAAGAAAGTAGGAAAGTAGGATTTCTAGCATTGAAGAAGTCAGTCTGGACTGCATAACTTGCCCCAAGTCATGCCCTTAATAAATAGCAGCATCAAGTTTTGAGCTCAGTTTAAATGGTCCTGAAGCTCTTTTCATTCAATTCATGCTTTTCAAACTTAGGTGTGTAAGGCCTGCCCCTACCACTTAGATCATGAGCCACAGATAGACAAAAATACAGAATAACATGACTTCAATTTTACTAGATGGTATATGACTTTAAACAAAATTTTATATTAAAATAAGCATGGCTGTTTTAAGGTGGCAAATGCAAATTTCAAATATATATTTAAGATAATAGAAATACTTCAAATAAACGAAGGCTTTCAGTGCCCCAGCCCCTAGGGGTGAAATATTCTCTCTGGCATACTCTTATAGTAAGAAGAAAAGAGAAAAAGAATAAAATCTTTGGGGAAAAAAATGTACAAAGGGAAACCTTATTATAGGCAGGATTTAAACATAAAGAAGAAAAAGAGAAAGTTTGAAAAAGAGAGCCCTCAGATGCAAACTTGAAAATGACTTTCACAGAGTGTGGTTGGTCAATCTGCCACCGAGAAACCTAATTAAGACATCTGCTAAAAGGTACCAATTAATGGTGGTCTCACTGTCACACCCTTTTAATTGATATGCTGTGATTTCGTTCCAGATTAACTTCATAAGTGGTTCTCTTTATAGAAAGATCACTTAAATTAAAAGCAGACTGTAAATGGGGATTTGTGATGTTAATAGGCCAGTGTAACCTTTGTATCATTTACATACATTTCCATTTTTTCCAATGCATATTTGCATATATTGGAGGATGTCACTGAAGGCTTTGCATGGGCAACATTAGTATAATAATGAGCATCCGACTGGCACAGTGTCCAAAGAGTCTTTATTTGACCTCTCCTTAGCATTCATTTTGGAGATATTTTTGCTTCTGCAACAATAATAACACAAAATCCATGTTCCAGAAAACCCACGTTCAGCTTTTACTTATCCAGGTGCAATAAATGTGTGGGAAACAGCATTGTCTTGAAGCATGGAGACCTTATAACATTTGAACAGTTGCTTAGTTCTTGAAAAGGTCAGTACATTAGTGATGCTCAAAAACTCTTAAAAGCCTTGGCACAATGTGGTAGCCCATTGATATTCATCACTGTGGTAGCCTAATACAACAAGCCTGCGATCTGGGGAGTTTAGGGAAGAGATCACATTCAAATGGGGTTCAGAATGGAAATTTCAGACAAGGGGCACTGACGTTGAAGTGAAATTGGAGCCTACCAGACCAGATTCCAGCTGTGGGTCTGCTCCCATCTGATCTTCATCCCTCTGAGTCTCAGTTCTGCATCTGTAAATTCTGTGTGATAGCACTTACCTTATGTGTGTGGTGAAGATTGGGATAGCAAATGTAAAAACAATTGTATGTAAAGTTTAGGAATTGAGGACAAAATTTGGCCTCCTGGTAGCCAAAGCACAAAAGGGGACAGTGTACGATTCAATGTTCTGTAACTGGTTCTGAGACTCTCTTCAGTTGCTGGGACTGTACATGGAGCAGTGGCACTGGCAGTGGCACTTCCAATATGTGTTTTGAAAAAAAAATTTGAGCAAATCAAGTGTAACTATGTAATTAAACCTCTCCTTCACGTCACCTTTCATGTTACGTGGGTATCATATTCCATAATGGCAGATTTAAAGTACCTGGAAAGCTTGAGTTTAAATACTGCTCTTTCTGGGTTCATAGAAATGAGCTGTATGGTTCTTTTGTACAATTTTGACAATCATCATTTCTTTCTTGAAACAGGGTGACCAACTCTCCTTAGTGATCTCCATAATCATTGGTCGTTCTTCTTCTTCACCTCACTTCAATTTCCGTGTCCTGCTCATCATGGTGCGTATTAAAATGACTCTCACTAGCATATCTCCACCAGAACCAACTCTAAAGGAATGAGGTTTACACAGCAATGTTTTTCCAATTTTTGCAGTTTATCATTCAGAATCTACTCAACTTATTTTGAGAAAGGATTGAGTCTTTATTATGTCTCACTGTCAATAAAGCCTTCCATAGTATCTTCATGAGTAAGCAGCAGAATCTCATAAAATTCGTATCCTATAGACGGACACTGGGCCACAGGATGGGGCAGACACAATAAGGGATTAAATACCTGGTGGCATCTTGCTTATGGACTGTGGGAATTAGGGATGGGACTGTGTGTTCCCAGGTTTTCAAATGCTGGGAGGATTGGTAGAGGCAGGAAAAGTAGCAAAGGAGCAGAGTGGCTCCAGAAAGCCATCAGGACAACTTTGAACTGCATAGAAAGCAATTCTATGTCTCACCAGTGGCAATAACTTTGAGAGTTTTAGGAGGCTTGGGTAAGGTGTAAAGATCTTGAAACTGTCCTACTTTATTATTATAGAAAACAGTGTTAGTCACAGTGTGTGTGTGTATCCAGCATGCTTTCCAACACTTTTTCTTCTGATTCCTTTGGGGAATCCCTCCCTCCATCCATGCAGTCTTGATAGAGGATAGAAATTAATTGCCCTTACACCTAGCTCAACAAAGGGTGTGTGACCTTAACTGGGCAGGGCACGCCATCCATCTAGGTAGAGTGATTGGCTTACAGGTGTTCATACACAACCCATGCAGCCTTAGTCAGTGTCTTTCCTGGAATTAATACGTGAACTTTGGCAGTAAGATTCTTTTTCCATTCACATTGAAGAACAAGGAAGAAGTGGGTTTAGATATGCAGGCAGGCTTCTGAGGGAAATCGTTTAGTAGATGAAACCAAGCAGGGTTGAGACATGAAGAGAAAGATATACTCTAGGACCTACCCATTCCTGAGCTTCCTAGTCATATGAGCCAAAAAATTCTCTTTTCATTTCAACCAGTCTGAGTCAGGTATCTGATACCACTTGTAACTTAAAGCCAATCAAGTCTTGAAAAGGGAGGAAAAGAGAGATGTACAGCCAAAGGAATGAAATATTTGGCAAGAAAATAGAAATCACCTGCTTGTGAATTAACCTACTCTAATTTTTCTTTTGTGAACTTTGTGCCTGCAATGTCTTACAAAAGCCCTAATTATTTTGGGGCAAGTGTCACAATTATTAGCATCAAGCTCTCTATCTAACATGTAACAAAGTCCATTCTGTGGTACCATGCAGGGCTCTCCACTTTTAACCCTGTTAATAAAATGTGAAAGAGATTTGAGAGAAAGAAGACTGAGAAGCAATGCGATACCATGTAAACAATAGTGGATTTTAAATTAGGGCCTGAGATTGGAATAAACATTTTGACACCCCCCTTGGGAGTATTTGCTTTGTTGCCCTGAGCTTTAGTTGCTTTAACATGGAAAAGGAATGAGAATAATGATAATCCTTACTACACATGGTTTTCATGTGAATTATCCAATATACTGTAAATAATGTAAAATGGCCAGCACTGAAACCACCTTTGCAAAATTATAACTGAGGAAATTACGACAGTGAAGGAAGTCAGACCTCACTGACTCTATCTTGCCTCTACCCTTAAGTTGTCCTTTTTTATTCCTACCTGTAGGGCCGAACTAACTTTGGGAAGGAATTCAGTTCATGGTTTGACTCTGAAACAAAATTGATAACAGCCCTTTCCCAAAAAGATCCCCCTTCTTGCCTGCGGTCCAATCTGCCTTTTCAGGACTAACAAATTAGCTACAAGATTAGAAATTACAATTTAGGGGTCATGCAGCCTCTGGCTCCAAGAGTCTGAACCTTCCCAAATTGCTCTCAGGGATAACATCACTGTTGTAAAACCGAAGATCAGTTCTTGAGATGTTTTGCAGACACTGCACTTGACAGATCAGCTGACACCACCCAGGCTAGTAATCTGGCTCAACCAGTTCTGCCGTCCCACCCAGGAACAAAAGACAGCAAGAAAACCTAACTTCGACGCCCGCCCTGTGATTCCATCTCCAACCTGACCAATCAGCACTCCCCACTTCGTGAGCCCCTACTTGCCAAGTTATGATTAAAAACTATGATTCTCGAATGCTCGGTGAGACTGATTTCAGTAATAATAAAACTCTGATCTCCCACACAGCCGGCTCTGCGTGAATTACTCTTTCGCCTTTGCAATTCCCCTGTCTTGATCAATCAACTCTGTCTAGGCAGCGCGCAAGGTGAACCCACTGGGCAGCTACAGCACTGACAGTAGTAGGTTGTCAATTAATGATCTATGCCTTGCTTTTAGACAAAACAATGTTGATGGTATTTAGTGATGGTATTCAAAGAGAATAGAACAACTACCTCCACTCCCATCCCAAAGCAGAGGCAGAAATCCTTTCTAGGAGCCAGAAAGCAGTAGAGATGTTTATTGATTGATGTGACTCTGTGTGTGTGTGTGTGTGTATACATATGCATACACATATATATATATGAGTATATATGGATATATATAGGTATATATGTATATATTGATCTATCTATCTATATATATAGATATCTATGTATATAGATAGATATATCCCCTTGACGGAGCACAGCTTATTTCTTGGAGGTCAAGAGGCCAGCCTCCTGAGGACAATGCTGAGACAGACAATCATATGAGGCAGCGGATGCTGAGAAGGGAGGGCTGAACCATCAGAGTGAAATCAAACTTGGTCAGGAAGTAGAGGAAGCGCCCATCAGGGATGTGGGAACCCTGGGCAGTTGTTCTTACCCTGGGTGATTTTACCCCTCCTAAGGGACTTTTGGAAACTACTGGAGACATTGTTGATGGTTAAGACGCAGGGAGGAGTATGGGTGTGCAACTTGCATCTCTCCAATAGATAAAAAGCCAGGGATGCTGCTCACCCTTCACAGTGCACACCACAGCCCCACAACAAAGAAAACCCAGTCCCAAACGTCAGTGGTGCTGATGTTAAGAAATCCTGCACTAAGACCAAAGAGCCAGATGAGTTTGGAGTCACTAAGGAGAGGTACAGGAGAGGCGGCAAGTATCCTCCGCAGATGGAATGCACAGAGGACGGCGCATCCTGAAGCAAAGTGACACCGTGCCCTCGGGCTGGGATTGCTGCTGCTGGCTGGCTGTACTGGGCTCCCTCTCACTTCTAGGCTCCGGGCTACATACTGTGCCTGCTTATTTGTGTGTCTAACAGACTTCGATGTTACTGACAGAAGCTGACCTGAGAGCAACACAGAATGGAGACGTGTGGAGGGGTAACATTTCCTTAGTTTGAGCCTCTATCCTAGAGGCTCATGTTTAGATCTCAGCTCTAGAACTTACTGGGTGTGACTTGAAGCAAGTTAAGGAACCTCTCTTTTTCTAACCTGTATCCTGAGGATCATGATACCTATATTTTGAGGTTGTTTTGAGGATTCAAGAAGATAATACATGAGTAGAATCTAGAAACCTGGTAACTGTCTTAAAACTAATATGAATTTGCCAGCCCAGTAGTCCTGGGTATTAGAGCTGAAGGGCAGTCAAGAAGTTCTCAGTCCTGGCTTCATAGCAGGGCAGAACCCCTCCAAGGATTCTGGTGTAATTTTCTGGGACTCTGTAAGTTGTGAGAGCTCCCCAGAGGATTCTAGTGGGTAGCCTTATTTGAGAACATGGATCTAGTACCGCCATTCATCTCGCAGGTCAGGGAATTGAGACTGAAAAGTGAGTTCCACAAAGATACACAGGTATTGTTTGAGGAGCTAGAATTAAAATCAGGTCTCCTGACCATGCCCTGGAGTTTTTCCTTCTACCTCTCAGTGTCTTCTTTGTTTTAGTGAGTAAGGATGAAGTAGTAGGTAAGCAGGTCAAGACACCAGATCTAGGTTTTACCTGAGTTTGTCCAGTGACAAGCATGTCTTCCTTCTAATTAATCTGCACTTAATAATGCCTTCTTTTCCCTTGGCTTTATAACCGGGATAGCATGGGGTCCTGGAAATAAATGGTAGAAGGGAAAGAAAACCTAATAGACATCCAGCAGCTTCTATAAGTCAAATTTGTTATAGGTGCTTTATTATGATTGCTTAGTTTATTTTCACAATAACCCTAGGAGGTTGGTATTTTTAGGTCTGTTTCAAATGTTGAAAGAGGCTCAGATGGATTTGGTCAGGTGCTCAGGGTCTCACAGTTGATAAGTGGATTGTGCTTAGCTCATAACTTTCCAAAGCCAATATTCTGTCAGAGTCCACCAGAATGTATGTGCCACAAAGGCAGGGATTTTAAATATCTGTTTGTTTTTTCTCCTGCTATTGCTTACAATACTGATAGCACATAGTAGGTACTCAATAAAATTTTGTTAAATTGATGAGTGAGTGACACCAAACTATACAGGCTGTCCTAGTCTGTTCTTGCATTGCTGTAAAGAAATACCTGAGACTAGATAATTTATAAGAAAGGAAGTTGAGTTGGCTCATGGTTCTGCAGGCTGTCCAGAAGGTATAGTGGCATCTGTGACTGGGAGGCCTCATGAAGTTTCCAATTGTAAAGGAAATTTACAAGGAGGGAGCAGGCATGTGACAGTGAAAGCAGGAGCAAGAGAGAGAGTGGGGAGATGCTACACACTTTTAAATGACTGGATCTCATGAGAACTCACTATCATGAGGACAGTACCAAGGGAGATGGCGTTAAAGCATTCATGAGAAACTGCCTCCCCTCAAGACCCAATCACTTCCCACTGGACCCCACTTCCAACATTCGGGGTTCCATTTCAATATGAGATTTGGGCAGGGACACACATCCAAACTACATCACAGGCCTTAAGACCTGGAGACTAGAGATTTTTGAGTCCAATAAAATATACAACATAGAAGGAAAATTTTCCAATTTAATGTTTTGTAATCCACTAGCTTTCAAAACATCTGCAAAGGAGCACAGCATATTGAAAACACCTCCTCCAAGCTGTGTGATGCCAGGTGTTGTATATAAAATGAAAGCAATATTCCAAGAATATGAGAAGTGTGTATATATGTGTGTGTGTGTGCTGTTACATTGTTAAGGGTATTTTTTTGAAGTTGTAGTTAAGGGGAGAAAAAGCAATTATAGCTAGCAATTGTATTTTTTTGTTTTGTTTTGTTTTGAGACTGAGTGTCTGTCACCTAGGCTGGAGTGCAGTGGCGTGATCTTGGCTCACTGCAACCTCCACCTTCCAGGTTCAAGCGATTCTCCTGCCTCAGCCTCCCTAGTAGCTGTGACTACAGGCACGTGCCACCATGCCCAGCTAATTTTTTTGCATATATATACACACACATACACACACACACACACACACACACACACACACACATATATATATATAGCTTTAATAGAGATGGGGTTTCACTATGTTAGCCAGGATGGTCTCAATCTCCTGACCTCGCAATCCACCCTCCTCGGCTTCCCAAAGTGTTGGGATTACAGGTGTGAGCCACGGCACTCAGCCAGCAATTGTATCTTACACAGCAGTTATCCCCAACCCCCAGTCCACAGACTGACAGACTGGTACCGGTCCATGGCCTGTTAAGAACCAGGGCCACACAGCAGAGGGTGAGCGGCAGCAGGGCTGGGGTCGGGGGAGAGTGAGCGTTTCTGCCTGTGCTCTGCCTCCTGTCCGATCAGCGGTGGCATTAGATTCTCATAGGAGCATGAATACCACTGTGAACTGAGCATATGAGGGATCTTGGCTGTGAGCTTCTTATGAGAATCTAATGCCTAATGTTCTGAGTGGAACAGTTTCGTCCTGAACTGCCCCCCTCCATAGTCCATGGAAAAATCGCCTTCCACGAAACTGGTTCCTGGTGCCAAAAAGGTTGGGGGTCGCTGTTATAGAGTGCTCCAGCACACAGAGCCCAACATGAGATGTGCCTAGTAAGAGAAGCTGACTCTGGGCATTTGGGAAGTTGGGACAGGCAGATTGCTTCTCATCTCACTGGGACAGAGCTAATCTGCAGGCTAACTAACATCCTTACATCCACCACTTTCCAAATCACTGCAACTTGCTCAGAAATGTACCTTTCTCATTCCTGCCTCTTCAGGATATGGCTCTCGTAGGCACCCCAGAAATGCCTGCTGAGTGAAATGATGATGTGTCCCTATAGAAATGATATTTTTCTCTGCAAATGCACATGTCTCAGGAATTGCAAATCTATGATCTTCCCCAAAGAATAACCTCTGGTTCATTTTGGATTGAGTCAGGATGTAACTAATTTCGCTACTTTTACAGTTTATCACATCCTTGCTTCATCCTTGCTCCGAACAGTCAGCTAAGATATTATCTCCATGTTGCAAGTAAAGGAAAGTAGGCTCAGAGAGCTTGAACAATCTTCCCAAGGCCACTCAGCCAGGAAGTGGGAGCAGAAGGATGTCAGTTCTGGTCTACTGAACTTCAAGATGCAACCAGTTCTGAGCAGTAAAGGACTAACCTTGGGCAGTAAAAGGTTTGGGCCTTGACTGTCTCCTGGGAGATCACCTCTAAGCACCTGGAATATCTTCTTTTTTTTGAGATGGAGTCTTGCTCTCCCGTCGCCCAGGCTGGAGTGCAGCGGCGCGATCTCGGCTCACTACAACCTCCGCCTCCTGGGTTCAAGTGATTCTCCTGCTGCAGCCTCCCAGGTAGCTGGGACTACAGGCATAAGCCACCATGCCCAGCTAATTTTTGTACTTTTAGTAGAGACAGGGTTTTACCCTGTTGGTCAGGCTGGTCTCTCTAACTCCCGACCTCAGGCGATCCCCCAACCTCGGCCTCCCAAAGTGCTGAGATTACAGGCATGAGCCACCATGCCTGGCCCATTTCTATGCCAATAATGTTATTTATCATGGAGACCTTGGGCCACAGAGTATTGGCTGGACCTCTGGAGGGACTGAAGGCTAAGGCCAACCATGTGGACAAGCAGTCAGGTCTATGGAATCAACCCAGACACCAAGGTTCAAGCAAGCTCCTTTTGTTTGCAATCCTCTGTGCATGTTGCCATGTATCATTGCTGGAAGGAGGGTGTGTTGTCCATGAGACATTCCCGGGAGACAACAACCAGATTCTCGCACCTGGAACTCTCCCAGACCTTCCTGTATGTACCTTTTCCTGTTGCTAAATTTAATCTGTAATCTTTTCTCTATAATAAACCATAACTAAGAACACAGCTTTGCTGAGTTCTGTGAGTCCTTCCAGTAAATTACAGTGATGACCTCCTGCACTCCCAACTTTCCATAGTGTTTCTCTACAACCCTGATGTGAGGGACAACGAGAAGGACTAATGGGGGACAGCCTACTGTCCAAAGGCCAAAGGGTGTGGTTTGGATATCTGACCCCTCCAAATCTCAGGTTGAAATTGAATCCCCAGAGCTAAAGGTGGAGCCTAATAGGAAGTGTTTGGGTCACGAGGGACAGATTCCTCATCAACATCTTGGTGCCATCTCATGGTAATGAGTGGGTTCTTATTCTGTTAGTTCCGGTGAGAACTAGTTACTTGGAAGAGCCTGGCACCTACCTCCCGTTTCTCTCTCTCTGGCTTTCTCTCTGGCCATGTGCTGTCTGCACACACCAGCTCCCTTTCACCTGCCACCACGAGTGGAAGCAGCCTGAGGCCCTAGCTGGAAGCAGATGCTGGCACCATACTTTTTGTACATCTTGCAAAACTGTGAGCCAATAAACCTCCTTTCCATATAAATTATCCAACCTCAGGTTTTCCCTTATATAAATAACAACACAAATGGCTTGAGATGAGGCCAGACCAAGTGGCTGCAGGTTGTGACCGAGGCGTCGGTGTGGGGCGAAAATGACTTTCCAAATAAAAAGAAACTTGAGCCCAGTGGACAGCATGTCTAGCTTCCTTTCTTTGCTCTATCAGTAGCAGGGTGTAGGTCAAGAGACCTGTCCACCATCGTTGCCTGAGAATCAATCCCAGCATGTAAATACTGGGATCCTCTCTGCTGTGTCACATGCTGTAAAAGTGAAGTGGGTTTCCTGTCAAGTTACCAGTCATCACAGTGTGTCCCTCTCTTCTGCTCCCTCCCTGCTCCTCCTTTTTCTTTCTTTTATATTTGAGGCCAGTCTAAAGTGTATGAACTTTACTGTTTTAGAATTAGGACAGTTTCACGGGACTGGGATGAGGGGAACTTGGTTCTGTCAATAACTCTGATACCTGGAATTTCTCCAAGAAATGAATTTCTTGGTCACCCATCTGCTGCCCCCAGACAGCATGACATTACATAACCTTACACAGACATTTATCACCTAAAACCTGCAGATGAGGGGGCCAGGACTGCCTAGGATTCCCGTATCCCAGAAGACTGCATCATTCTTCAGGGCAACATTTGGAGCCCTTCTTGAACTTGGTTTTTATTTTTTATTATTTCCTCAGCTCTACGAAGATAAAATTGACAAATAAAAGTATATATATTTAAGATGTGCAGTGTAATGTATAAAGATAGGTATACATTGTGAAATGTATACCACAGTCAAGCTAATTAACATATCTATCACCTCACAGTGTTTCTACCTGGGACAACAGGCACGAAGTACGTGACATTATGTTAAGTGAAATAAACTGGAAACAGAAGAAATATAAACTCTCTTCTATGGGGAATCTAAAAACATTAAACTCCTAAAAGCAAAGAGTAGAATGGTATTTGCCAGGGTGTGTGAGATGGGGCCATAGAGAGATGATCAAAGGGTACAAAGTTTCAGTTATCGGATGAGAAAGTTCTGGAGATCTAATGGGCAGCATGGTAGTTAGAGTTAATAATACTGTATCATGTAGTTGACATTTGTTAAGAGAGCAGACCTAGGTCTTCACTGCACACACACACACACACAGAGAGATAGAGATAGATAGATAGATAGAGAGAGAGAGAGAGAGAGAGAGAGAGAGAGAGAGAGAAAGACTGATCTTGGTTTTAACTTTGGCTGCATGTTAGTGTTCCTGTAGAGGTTTTTACAAAGTCCCGATGCTCATCTCCATCTCCAGAGATTTTGATTTAATATTGGTGGGTGCTGGCACAGTAGTTCCTATAAGCCCCTCAGGGGTTCTTTATGTGCTGGTGTTTGAGAACCACACTTGCAGCTTCATCCCTGGTTGCTGCCCTCCCGCAGACACCGTGCCTTTTCCTGTCTACATAGCCTTCATCCCTGTCTACCTGGTGCACTCTTCCTTCTTTGTCTACCTAGTGAGTACTGGTTCACTTTTTATGACCTGACTCAAGTGTTGCCTTTTTAAATCTTTCTAGGCTGTCTGATGCCAGGCAGAGGTGATTGCTGCCTCATCTGTGTTCCTATAACACTTTCCATACATTTGATGTAAATGACGAGTTGATGGGTGCTGACGAGTTGATGATGGGTGCAGCACACCAACATGGCCCAAGTTTACATATGTAACAAACCTGCACGTTATGCACATGTACCCTAGAACTTAAAGTATAATAAAAAAATAAAATAAAATAAAAGTAAAAAGAAAATTCTACAGCATTACAGAGTCTTTTGTTTATCAATCTGTTCACTTGAGAGTTGGGACTTCATCATAGTAATGTTTGTCTCCCTTTCACCTGGTAGAGTCAGTGTCTGGTGTGGGATAAGCACTCAGTGAATGTTTAGTTTGATTAAATAGAGGTGCTCAAAATAGCTATCATGTCATTGAGGCTGAAATAGCTATTTCTTACAAGGCTGGTCTCTCTGCTTTGCTGTTACAGTTACTGCTTGGCAAACCAATGTGCCTCATTTGTGCAAATGCTGTATCCCCACTTGAGTGTTGAAGTATTTTGTTAATTGCATGATGGCCTGTGGCCACAGTGTGTTGTTTTATAGTATACCAAGCCAGAATTTAAAACCAGGATTGTAAGGCCTATACTCTGTGGTCTGCAACAAGTCTGAGTATATACAAAAGCTAAAATGAGTCCAGGAACTCCGTAAGTGTATACAAAAACCCAGAAGAGAGATTCTGTCTTGCAGTCTTCCCTAAGGTACTATGATTTTAAATTAAGGACAAAATCCATTATCTAATTGTAATGTCTCTTTTTTTCCTGTTGATAGAAAATTTCTACTACAGTGTTGTTCTGTGAAGAGGAACGGGTGCTGGAGAGCTAAGCTGGGCAGGAGGCAGGAGCGACTGTCTGCAGCTATCAGCAGGTGTGCACTGATGGCTGGGCTCCTACTGAGGGCAGTGGAAGAGGTGGTTGCTTTTGGTAGGGCCCATTCCAATTGCTCATTGCCTGGAAATTTTCAACTGTAAATATTTTCAGTGTTGTTCCTGTCAATAGGTTCTTGGAAGTACTGTTTGAGACATCAGGACACAAGAAGCAACATGTTAATCAACAAAGCTAGTGTTTAGTCTCCTTCCCTCTGATGAATCTGAGCCATTTGGTGACAGACGTGGGTCACGTGGAATGCAAGGCACACAGGAAACAGTCCCTGAGTAGCCCGTGACTTCCTGGAGGGCAGAAGGAATGGAGGTTGGGCCAATGCTGGGCATCTCTGAGAGATGATCGTGGACCAGAATCTGAGTGGGTTCACTGGTTAACATTCCCTTTGCCTACTACAACACAGTCACGCCAGATAAAAGCTTTTTCTCTCTTAGGTAACTGAGTATGTAAGCAGCCAAGTATATCATGTCAGGCTGATATGGAAGTTCTTATTGCTCTGCCAACGTCAACATGCATTTTTCACCTCTTGGTCTAATATAGTGGTTTAATATAGATAATGGTCTAACATAGATAGTGGGAGCTGTGGCTCCCACTATCAAGTCCACATTCCAGCCAATAGGAAGTCAAGAAGAGAAAGGGAAGCTAGGCTTATTGTATGCCAAGGGCCTGACTTAGAAGATACAACTCAGCATTTCTACTCCGTACAATTGACCAGAATATAGGCACGTGTCTACACCTAGCTTCAAGAGAAATTAGGAAAGCAACTCTTTGGCTGAACGGCCCTATGCTCAGCAAAAATATTTATCATCTGGGAAAAGAGATATTGGGGAAATAACCAGCCATCTTTGTCTCATAGATGTTTTGCTAGCTACTGCCCAAACTCAGAAAAACAGTGAAATTCCAGATGTACTTGAGAGTAAATTCAGAAAAAGACACATCTCCATATCTTAGATGCCATCTCAGAACAAGGGTGGAATAGTTGATGTTAAACATATTAGCATTCTGAGGTTGCCTAGAAAATCTCAGCATCCATAAACAACATTCCTTGTGTGATGCATATATCATACAACATTTAATGTTAATTTAGCTTCTTAATATAATTTTGTAGTGAGAATGTTTGCCCAATATTCCCCAGAGTACCAGGAAGGCAGTGTGTGTGTGGGAGAGGTGCAGGCAGGAGGAAGATTGCATATTTCCATAAAATTAATTACCTGGAAGAAGACATAAAAATTGCACGAATGGAGATGCTTTATGTATAATTAACAGTTCCTATTTTTAAAAAAACTTCATGATTTTGTGTTTGTGTATAAATTTTTTGTGTGTGTGTGTGTGTGTGTGTATACACTCACTCATACTTAACATGATCCTTGATGTAGTCATATGATGTAGTTAGGGAAAGCGTCATTTCCATTTTATAAAAATTTGGTGATTAGATCTTGAACTTACAGCTGGAGCCTGCAGTAATAATAAATGAAACTGCTTGGTGGTGGGAGGTGTCTTAGAAGCATAGAAAGGTAATTTTTATGTGGAAGGAATATAAATGTGTGCAGCTAGAGGATGGACTGTAGTGGTTTTAAAACAGGTCCGCAAATTCTTTGGCATTTCTCTCATCAAGGGATGGAGTCCAATTCTCCTTCCCTTGAATATGGGCTGACCTTAGTGACTCCATAATCAATAGAATGTTGTGGCAGTGACCCATAAAAGGCTATGTAGTCTCTGCCTGACTCTCTTGTGATGCTTACTCTTAGAAACCAACTGCCATGCTGTGAGGAAGCCCAAGATGCATGGAAAGGATCCAGTATGTGTTTTGGCTACAGTTCCTGGCATGGTCTTAGTCAATGGCCTGCATGAACCAAAAGGCATGTGAACCAGCCTTCCTAATGACTCCAGGCACAGACACTATTGGGCTTCAACTGCCGGAGAAACACTGAGAACCACATAGCTGAGCCCAGTAAACCCTCTGACAAGGAGATGATAATTAATGATTATCATTCTATGCCCAGGAGATTGAGGTGGTTTGTTTCACAGCCATAAAAAGAAGAAACATATTTGGAAGCTCAGAAATAGTGGAAGATGTGGCATGCCAGGGATAACATCCATTGGCTGTCAAGGTTACACAACTGGCCAAGTGACAGAAGGAGGGTTTGAACCTCCATTTTATGATATTTGTTTCAGATTTTTTTCCCACTTCTCAAAAGTTTCCTTCTTTGAATAGCCATTTAAAACTAGAACTCATTTGAGTTTCATTTACAGTACTTTTGGGATAAACCAAAGGCAAGCATTCTAGAGATTTTGTTTTTCTCACACATATACACCAGGCACCAGAGTGTGCACGCATACACCTTTGTCCTTGCCATACCTAAGTTACTCTCCTGCCCTGGTTTCAAATCTTTGCTTTCACTAGTCACAAGATATTGGCCTGAACCTTTCTCTCCTTTCAACTAGAATTGCATATAATTAGACATGCATAGTAAGTACTGTGACTTAAGGCCAAATGCTCTCATCTTTTCAACCATTTCACATGTGTCATAGTTTTCAGATTGTTTTTTACTTTAGGATTATGTTTGCTGAGTCCTCTTAAAATCTGTGTTCACTGCTCTAAGGATGTGGCATATAATATGTGCTTAATTATGTTTTTTTTTTTTTTTTTTTAGACAGAGTCTCGCTCTGTCGCCCAGGCTGGAGTGCTGTGGCCGGATCTCAGCTCACTGCAAGCTCCGCCTCCCGGGTTCCCACCATTCTCCTGCCTCAGCCTCCCGAGTAGCTGGGACTACAGGCGCCCGCCACCTCGCCCGGCTAGTTTTTTGTATTTTTTAGTAGAGACGGGGTTTCACCGTGTTAGCCAGGATGGTCTCGATCTCCTGACCTCGTGATCCGCCCGTCTCGGCCTCCCAAAGTGCTGGGATTACAGGCTTGAGCCACCGCGCCCGGCCTAATTATATGTTCAATTAAATTGAAGTCTGACCAGCGCCAGGAAAAGCAGCACCAGGAAAAACACTTTCCTCACTTCAGATACTTTTATTAATGCTGTTCAAATTTCATAAATAATTTAAAGTTAACATCTTAGTGCTGACATGTTGACTATATATTTGTAGGTAAAGCAATAGTCAATAGCCTAATTGATTACTTCACATGCTCTGATGTCTCATCACATAGTAGATGAATTTTTTTTTTTTTTTTTTTTTTTTTTTTTGAGACGAAGTCTCGCTCTGTCGCCCAGGCTGGAGTGCAGTGGCCGGATCTCAGCTCACTGCAAGCTCTGCCTCCCGGGTTTAAGCCATTCTCCTGCCTCAGCCTCCTGAGTAGCTGGGACTACAGGCACCCACCACCTCGCCCTGCTAGTTTTTTGTATTTTTTAGTAGAGACGGGGTTTCACCATGTTAGCCAGGATGGTCTAGATGAATTTTTAATCATTTTTGTTATTTGTTCATCAAGTGCTTGCTTTGTGCTAGGGACTATGCCAACATCTTCACATGCCTGATCTTATGCTATGTTCTCAGATAGAAGAGTAGACAAGAATTGTTTTTATCTTCTCAGCATCCCTTTCCTTTTTTTTTTTTTTATTGGTAAAGCATCACAATTTTCCTCTGGTTAAGTATCTTTTCCTCCTTGTTTTTGGATGTGTTCACGGTGTGAGTGTTCATCTAGGTCCTCTGCAAGAACTCCACCTGACCCTGCCAACACTAGCCAAGGAAGTAGACACTGATCCAGGTTAATTTGTTCAGACTCTTTCATGAGAATGGAAACTTGCGCGGAGCCTTACAATGATGGCAGGCACTGGAATTGGAGCATACAGCAGTTATGTCCTGAAAATGTGCTCATTAGTTTTTGCAACCACATCCATCTCCACTGGATGTGGTACATTTTTAGTGCCTAGAGCAATTCCTGGCACTCAAAAATTCTTGTGGAATGGACGAGCAAATGAATGAACCAATGCTCAGAGTATCCCCGGTTCATGTATTGTCCAAAGCCTGGTTATCCAAATCTTTCTTTAATTTGCTGAACTCCAGGAATGTTTCCATTAAGTTAGGCAGAGTCTATTTCACCTGTTTTATAGCCAGGATACTCTAAACTGATACAAGTGGATGCCATTGACTCCTCTTATTGATAGGGCTTTATTTATTTATTTATTTGTTTATTTATTTTTTATTTTTTTGTCGTAGAAAAGGAGGTATAGGTATTGTCTATACAATTGACCCTTGAGCAACACAGATTTGAGCTGTGTGGGTCCAGGTATAGGCAGATTTTCTTCTGCCTCTGCCACTGTGAGACAGCAAAAAACCAACCCCTCCTCTTCCTCCTCTTCAGCCTACTGAACATGGAGGCGGTGAGGATGAAGACCTTTATGATGATCCACTTCCACTTAGTAAATAGTAAACATTTTTTCTTTACAATTTTCTTAATAACATTTTACTTTCTCTAGTTTACTTTATTATAAGGATACAGTATATTAATACATATAACATACAAAATATGTGTTAATGAACTGTTTATGTTATTGACAAGGCTTCTGGTTAATAGAAGGCTATTAGTGTTTAAGTCTTTGAGGAGACAAAAGTCGCATGTGGATGTTGGACTGTGCAGGATTTTGGAGTCAGTGCCCCTAACCTCCATGTTGTTCACGGACCAACTGTGTTTACTATTTGTTGGAGCCTCTGTCCCATTTGTCCCTGTCATGCATTATCTCATTTGTCCTTCTCTGTTGAATGTTCCATAATTGCACCCTATCAAACATGGATGTTACATACTAAGTTATCTTTTGGGAATCAATGTCAACATAAAAAAATAAAGAAATGTCAATGTCAAAAAAAAAAAAAAAAAAAAAGGAAAAATCAGCTTGTCCCCAGTATGTTAGCCTGGAAGCACAATACTCTGACATTTTCAGTGGGGCGTCATGGTGGGGGGTCTACCAATATTGGCATTTAAGCTTCCTATTTCTACTCTAGAAGTGGAGATAGAAATCAAATCAAACCAAACCAGCAGACTAGTGTAGCACAGGACAGTGTCATTCACCATTTAGTGAACAATCAAGTACTTATTGTAAATATGGAACTTGCACTGGGGATTGGTCTGGAGCAGATGGGGACAAATGGAAGTAACAGAGTGATTGTAATGATTACAAGGAGGGTTACAGAGGCAGGAGCCTGGGCATTTTTTGAGGAAGGAATCATTGGAAATCATCTGTTCACTTGGTCTTTAGGAGATCTGAACTCAAAAGGTGGTTAGAATTTCTGGTAATGGATAGCTTGTTACCAAACACCTCTTTAGGGAGACTGATATTTAGAAAGATATTTTTTCATAATTTATTCATGCTGTGACCTCCTCCTAAATGGCTTACTTCATAATCTTTCTCTCTCTGGGTCTTTCAGAGCCCAACAAAAAATAAAAAAAAACTTGTATCAGGGGTTTCCTCTTCTCTGATTTCTAAGAAGACAAATTGCACAGTGCAGGGCAGGAGACAAAGGCGCTGGCTTCAGACAGAAAACACTGTGAGCCCAGGCTCAGATGTTTTATATGCTGACATGATACTTAACGTTCCTTAGTCTCAATTATCCCATCTGTAATATGGGGATGATGGTGATAATAATAGTAATACCTTTCAGGGTGATGGCCAGGATTAGAAAGGTGCGTCTAGCAGCTGCCATATCATGGGACCTTGATAATTGATAGCTATTTATGGGACATTGATAATTGATAGCTCTTTTGTATCAGTGCCACAGTCCAGCATAACCTCATTCCTCAGGATTCTTTTAATGGCATCATATAAGTTGCAGTCATTGCAACTTTTACTAGACTGACCTTACTTCCTGATTTCTAGTCTCTATCTTAAGTCATAGTTGTAGTTATATCTATATATGTCTTAACTTCCCAAGTTCCTAGATGGCAGAGGTTAGCTTTAACAGGTATTGTGCAAGCGTACCCAAAAAATGAATGCCAAGCAAAATAAAAATTAAAAAGAGATATCTTAAAATGATTTTTAGCTCTATTGGTTTTGTAGTTTTATAAGGTTTTAGCAGGTAAATTAAAGCTTATTTTTATGCTTTTAAATTTTGCTTCTATAGAGCACTCCTAATAGATTCTTTTCCATGACATCATTTTTTAAGATGCACAAACATCACTTCATTTGATCTCTTGGTTCCTCTACAAGGCAGATATTATTGGCATTTCCTGATTATAGTTCGTGAACTGAGGTGCCAGGAGGCAACAGAACTTCCCAGTCGTAGCGTGGTGTACTGGGAAGCAGGCATGAGCGCTGACGTCTGTGCTCTGCCCTCTCTCCTGAGCTGGGCTGACTCCCTCAAGAAATTCCTAAGAGATAATGAATGTGAAAATCCTCTACAGACTCCAGAGTGGAATATGAATGTAGGGGATTATTGCTATTATTTCTAGGGCAGGCAAGCTATAACCTCTTGTGGAACCATTTATCAACCAGGAAATCCTGTTGCTGTTCACTGCATTGTACCCCTGTGACCCAAAAGATAATGTATTTCCCAATGTAGTTAACTTAATACTATGGGCTGACCTGTACCTTGAACTGAGCTGGGTGAGTAATATTTAAATGCAGAGCCTGACAGCTCATAACCCACGGTGGCTTACTCCCCCTGTGGCAAGCCGCTGAGCCAGGGAGGGAAGCACTGTGGAATGCAGGGATGAATAAGGAGGGTGGGATGGTGTTCCTCCTAAAACAACCCATGGCTTAGATTTGTTTTTGATAGTTTGATGAAAGGAACGTCTTTGTTCCTTTTGATTATCAAGAGTGCTCCTTGGGCTACCTCCCACAGACACTCTTGGATTGTCAATTTCAGCTGCTCTCACACTGGGTCAGAACCATTCCATGTTGATTTAAAAACCTAGTGGGGGATCATCTGACTGGCATTTGATATCATGGTTCAACAGCCTGCTGGATCCTCCATACACCTGCAAAAAGGAAAATGCTTGCTGGACACTTCTGCAGGCCAGAGGCAGTGGGAGGGCAAGGGAGGGTTTTTTCTGCTTTAATCTCTTAAATACAGAGCTGAAAGTACAATTGAGTCATACAATTAAGAGTATGCTTAAAATAGAAGGGAGTTTAGACACCAGTGCAAAGACCCTAATTTTATAGACAAGGAAATGGAGACTCAGAAGGGCGAGCAATTTGCCACACAAATTGATGCCTAAATTTACCAAATTTAGATGAATGATTCAACTAAATCAGTTAGATGAGACATTTCTTATTCCAGTTTCCAATTCTTTTTGCTCTATCATGCTGCCAACTACTAAGTGTGACGTCTGCCCATGCCCATGTCAAAGTGACCAAAAAGGGCAGTCCTTAGAGAATTATTTTCTCTTCTGTGTTCTAATTACCATCAATCAATCAATGAACAGATATGAGTTTTACTCTGCACCTGACACAGAGCTTGGAGCTGTAAAGGGGAATCTAAGATGCTCTCAGTGAGGTGACAACTTCAAATCATGCTTAGATAAACTGGGCATGGTGGCTCACGCCTGTAATCCCCAGCACTTTGGGAGGCCAAGGCAGGTGGATCACTTGAGGCCAGGAGTTCGAGACCAGCCTGGCCAACAAGGTGAAACCCTGCCTCTACTAAAAATATAAAAATTAGCCAGGCATGGTGGCAGGCACCTGTAATCACAGCTGTTCAGGAGGCTGAGGCAGGAAAATTGCTTGATCCTGAGAGATGGAGGATGCAGTGAGCCAAGATCGCACCACTGCATTCTAGCCTGAGTGACAGAGTGAGATTCTGTCTCAAAAAAAAAAAAAAAAAAAAGATAAAAGATAAAAAACATATTAAGATAGTGACCAGCTACCGGTATAATTGTTGAATAATGAGTGGAACACACTATATTATTTGGGTATTAATTTAGGCCATTGTTTCTCATGTTTTTCAAGGTTGATACAAAACCAAAAAAAGTGCTTTGTTTCTGGACCTTTGGGTAGAGAGGGCAATAAGCTAATCATGACTGCTCCTGCATGAGTTCCGAACCAAGTGAAAAATAGCCCCAGGAACCAGATAATAATTCTAAGGAAGTCAGTTTCATTGCCGGCAAAGCTGGAGTTGGACAGTTGAGCTTGGCACCATGGCTGAAATGAACCACATTACCCAATGCAGGACCTGGAAAAAGCATATCCCAGGGAGGCAGGATGCAGAAGATAGCTCACATGTGACCCTGATGAAGACAAAGGTGGGAGTTAGAGAAGACACAGAGTTTGGGCTCCAGAAAGGGAGAGGGAAAGAAGAAAGGGAGAGATGTGTTGTCCTGTCCTAGTGAGACAAGCCTTACCTCCTCGTGAGAAGTGGAAAGAAGGACAAGGAGAAGATGAACCTTCCTATTGTAATTGCCAAGGAAGGATCATACGGAGAGGAGGACAGGTTCTCCTATAACTTTAAGAAACAAGAGTGAGTTCAAGCAAAATGCAGACACAAATCTATTGAGTAGGTTATGGAATCTATGTTGCAGAGATGGAGAGAGGATATAGGATCCTCCATTTTTGTTTTTTATTTTAATTTTATTCTTGCCTGTGGTAAAATACATATAATAGAAAATGTACCATCTTGACTCGTTTTTAGTGTACAGTTCACTAGGATTAAGTATATTTCCATTGTTGTGCAACCAATCTCCAGAACTTTTTCATCTTGCGAAAGTGAAACTCTGTATTTATTAAACAGTAACTCCCCATTCCTCATTTTCCTTAGCTCTGGTAACCATCAGATCTCTATGAATTTGACCACTCTATGTACCTCTTATAGGTGTAAACACACAGTTTTTTTGGGGGGGGGTACTGTCTTATTTCACTTAGCATAATGTCCTCAAGGTTCATACATTTTGTAGCACGTGTTTTCTTCTTCTTTGAGGCTGAATAAAACCACATTGCATGAACATGCCACATTTTGTTAACCCATTCATCCATCAGTGGACATGTGGGTCGCTTCTACCTTTTGGCCATTGTGAGTAACACTGTTAGAAACATGGGAACATAGGTCTACAAATATCTCTTCAGGTCCTGCTTCCAGTTATCTTGTATATGTACCCAGAAATTGAATTGTTGGATCAAGGCTCCTCAATTTTGACAAAAAAGGCTTGATGTTCTCAAAAGATTAAGTAGAAGTTGGAGATCAGAAATCTACGGGTTTGCAGAGTAAGGCTGGATGTGCTGCTTTTCCAGGGGATGAGCGACCAGGTGTTTTTTGTTGTTGTTTTTGTTGTTTTTGAGACAAGGTCTCACTCTGTCACCCAGGCTGGAGTGCAGTGACATGATCTCAGCTCACTGCAACCTCTGCCTCCTGGATTCAAGTGATTCTCATGCCTCAGCCTCCCAAGTAGCTGGGAATTGAGGTGTATGCCACCATGCTCAGCTAATATTTGTGTTTTTAGTAGAGATGGGGTTTTGCCATTTTGGCCAGACTGGTCTCAAACTCCTGAGCTCAAAGGATCCACCCACCTCAGCCTCCCAAAGTGCTGGAATTACAGGCATGAGCCACCAAGCTGGCTGTGACAAGGTTTTAAATAGCAGTAAGGAAGGGTTAGGGAGGCAGTATGGTCCTTACTTTGGAGTAGCCTCCAGAGGCTATGAAAAGAGCCTGTGGCCTTGGCTAGTGTGAGAGAAAGAGGGAGAAGGAGTCTTGCCTCTCTTCAGATGGCAAGGGATGAAAATGTGGTGAGGACTAAAATTTGTACCCAGGAATGTGTTTTGTTTTTAATTCTTATTCTATATAGGGTATACATTTGCTTGTAAGTGAAGGGTAGGGATAGAGGGATGTAAAATATCTTTTGTTTAACACAAAGAAAGGAGGGATCCAGGATAGTTCTAAACATTCCACAATGCACAGGATACCCCCACAGCAAGACTGAAAAGTGGGATTTGTTATGTTTTCTGCTGAAGGTAGAGTCTAATTTCCTTTTTACAAATACCTGCTAAGATGCCTATTCCTGTCTTATTTTATTGACTAGGCATGTGAGGGGTGGCTGTCCTGAATGATTTAACTGACTGCCCAGAGATTTAGTGCTAAGATCAGGTGTCCTCACTCCTAAGATTATTTCCTGTTGTTTGCACCTTGAAGGGTCAGATAAAAAGAGATCACTGAGGATCAAAGTTACCAATATAGAATGAGAAAGAATGAGTAGCATCCTGTGCTCGCTGTTCTGGGTGAGCACTGTTCTGGGACCAGCTCTTCACTGCAGTTCGGAAAACTGAAATTCAGAAAACCAAATAGCCTGCGAAAGGTCCCATTTGAACTCAGGCATATTTTCAACTGGGTTCTCATCTTTAAAACTCACTGCTCCTTCTTAGAAAATGAGTGATTAAAAAATTAGTTCAAAAGCTTCAATAACAAGACAGTAATATCTAGACACTCCGGCCATCTGTTTATTCACTGAAAATAGTATTTTGAGTGCCTACTCTGTATCACTTGCTGTGCTATGGGCTGAAGATACACTGGTCCTCTAGACACACTCTCTGATCAGTTAAGCAGGGTGGGGCAGGTAACTAAAATGCCGTTGTCTTACACTCCAAATATCCCATAGACACTGTGTGTTTGTGTGTGTGTGTGTGTCTATGTGTGTGTGTGTGTAAGACAGCTCCCTAGTGTTTTGATGGCTGAGCAATTTTTGCTTCTTTTCTTCAGCTGTTTACCTGCAACTTCTTGATCTCAGGCATTTTGACATGTCTGTGAGGATGATCAAGGGACAATTCTGAGCGCTGCACCGTATTAGGCAGCAGAGGTGCTGTGGCTGGACAAAGCTTGTGGGCCTGTGTCCCTTCCCTGAAACTGAATGCTTTCTCTTAGGGGAATAGGGCAGTGAAAAAGAAAACAAGCACTGTGTCTTTTCTTTACTCACTACACTTTACTTCTGGTCACCAAAATGTGTAAGTTTTTTCTCACCCACATTAAGGAATTCTCTTCTTCTCAATGGGCACTGACTGTGTCCTAATTTCACTCAGTTCTGATGCTGTCTCTAGATAGCATCAGATTCCACCAAAAGGGGTAAGCTTCACAAGACTGCACCCCACTTCAGACACCAATCTCAAGTAGTAGAGCCCCAAGCTATCCACAGCTCCTGTTTAACTTGGCTATGAATGAAACTAAAATATTGCACCCCAAAATAGACTGCTTTGACATATTTTCAGATGGCTTTTCAGACAGTACTTAAACAGAAGGATCTCTGAAAAAGGTGTCTTTTATAGGTGAGATTAGCATCTGGAGAAAATATCTGCATTGATGCTGCCAGGCTTTCTTTGAGCTCCTCCCTTTTCCAGGTCCAGAAAATATTAACCGAGAGCCTGACACCTTTAAAGGTCTTGAAGAAACATTTACCATCTATTCTCCTTGAGGGCTGCTACCTGTGAGGTTTCACCTACATAACAAAACCATCTTTGCTAGCTAGGCCTGTTTTTTCTCCCTCCTATAACCGATATTGTTATTATTACTGAATTTACCACCATAACCTGTTTTTGGCCATGCTCCAAACCTCCATTCTTTCTGTAACCTCAAGATGGGAGATAAGCCTCTGTAACCAATTGCGGGGTTGGGGTAATCATTCTGTGATTCTTCCACCTGCATGTTAATAAATTTGTATGCCATTTCTCCTCTTAATCTGCCTTTGTCATGTTAATGGAAAACACAAACTCTGTAAACATATTTTTTAAATGTTAATTTCTAGACAATAAGAATGACCAAAGGCCTGGGAAGCAGGGTGCTCAGGCTCAGGGAGTACGGAGAAAGTGTGTCCAAGGCTGTTGGATTACAGTTTGGTTTTATACCTTTCAGGGAGGTGAGAGTTATAGGAAAATATATAAATCAATATGTGGAGGATATATATTGGTTCACCCAAGAAGATGGGATATCTTGAAGTGGGGGCTTACGCCTTATGGGTTCAGAGATTCTTTGATTTGCAACTGGTTAAAGAAGTAAGACTCTGTCTAAAACTTGGATTCAGCAGAAAGAAATGTCTTAAGAGAAGGATTTATGTAGCAAGGTTGACAGCCTCTGGGTGTGACTTAACCCTTACCTTGTGTAGCCTTAGGTCTTGTTTATAATTTGGTATCTTGTTGCCACAAATAGTCTTATTGTCAGCCTTATGATCTCTATTTTAACATCAATGCTGGTCAGTTGTTATGTCTAAACTCCAAAAAGGAAGAGGTACAGTGAGACATGCCCAACCTCCTTTCCCTTTATGGCCAGGAACTCAATTTTTTAACGTTTCTTTGGAGTGCCCTTGGCCAAAAGGGTGTCTGTTCAGTGGGTGGAGGGCTTAGGATTCTATTTTTAATTTACAATCAGTTGACTTTTAGTGAATCTTCAAAGAGCAAAGGGGAAGGTTTCTCTTGACCCCTAGAGCTCTCAATCAGAGGTTCCCATGACACCCTCGTCGTGTTCAATCATTTGCTAGAACAGCTCACAGAACTCATGAAAACACAACATATTGTATTACCAGTTTATTACCAAAAAATACAACTCAGGAACAGCCAAATGGAGGAGATGTGTAGGGCAAGGGATAGGGAAGGAGTGTGGAGTTTCTGTGCCCCTTCAGAGCAAGGCCACCCTCCTGCACCTCCACGTGCTCACTAAACAGAAGTTCTGTGAACCTCTTTCTTTTGTCTCTTTCTTGTGGGTGTTTTGGAGGATGCATTACACAGGCATGATTGATTAAATCATTGGCTATTAGTGATCAATTCAACCTTCAACCCATCTTCCCTCTCCAGAGGTCAGAAGGTGGGGCTGGAAGTTCCAACCCTGTAATTATGTGGTTGGTTCCCCTGGCAACCAGACCCCATCCTGTAGTTGTCTCTGGGCTTTCCAATAATCACCTCATTCACATAAGCTCAGGTGTGTGTGAAAGGAGTTTGTAATGAGTAACAGTAGACTCTACTCTCATCTTTACTGCTCAGCTCACTTAGGAAATTCCAAGTGTTTTAGGAGCTCTGCACCAGGAACTGGATGAAGACCAAATACATACTCCTTTTTATAAATCACAATATCCTATGGAGTATTGAGGTTAAGCACGTGCACTCACTGATCAGACAGGCCTGGGTTTAAATCTCCCATTTACTACCTATTTGGATTTGAACAAATGGCTTAACTTCATTGAGGCTCTGTGAAACTGTCTTTGCAAAGATCATGACAGTGAGGGAAATCTAGCACGGGTGACTCCATTTTGCCTCTAGCGTCACAGCCTGGCTGTCTTTGCTCATTGCTGGACATAGGCCAAGCTAACCACAGGAGAAATTTAGTGTATAGTTTAACTTTGAAGCAAGGATAACAGCAGTCCCTCCCTAAAGCTGATCCCCTCTTTCTTTGGGGGGCTAAAACCACCTCTGTAAGACTAATAAAAGGCTACTAGATTAGGATTATGGGAGGAGCCTGAATCCTGCTAAAATGTAGTGCTAGTTTCCATAATCCCTTACTGACCAGGAGTCATGTGGCCAGAGGTCACAAGATTTGTGACTTCTCCAATTGTTACAATAAATAGCATCACTATTGGGGAACCTATGATTGATCTTTGAGCTGTTTTTCAGACTTTTGCATTACGTCAACTGTTGACCCCACCTAGATTTGTGACTCATGATTCAACTTATCTTGTGGCTCCCCAACCCAGAAGCAGACTCAGTTCAGGAGGACTGTTTTCCACACCTCTATGATTGCACCCCAAGCCAATCAGCAGCAACCATCCCCCACACCCCTGCCCACCAAACTATCCTTGAAAAACCCTAACCTCTGAGCCATCAGGGAGACTGATCTGAGTTATAACTCTAGCTGTTTCATGTGGCTGGACTCATATTAATTAAACTCTTTACTGCAAGACAACGGTCGCAGTGAACTGATTTGGTCTGTGCAGTGGTCAAGAAGAACCTGTTGGGTGATTACATCTGCTTCTTCATACGTAACGCAGAGATGTTCAGAGTTAAGACCATGTCAGGACGCTTATGGGAGGCCTAAATGAAAGGATGTAAGGAGCACTCCACTCCAGGGTAACTTGCATTGACACCATGGGGTCTGAGGTGGGCATGGAATAAAATGCTTAACAGAAATACTACAAATACCAATTCCAGGGCCTTTAGCAGCAGTTTCATTCTCTGAGCCAACAGGGGAAGGGGCAGATGGAGCCAGTTGTGGGCATGGGAGGCGAGAATCAAGTGTCCAAGGTATCTTCAAGGACAGCAGAGGCATTGCATAGGGGCAGCCTGAGCAAGTCCACATTATAAACCTTCTTGAGACTGTCCAGAGGGTAGGGGACACACGTTCAGTCAAGTCTTGTCTTTCAGCATTATGAGTAAGCCAGAAAAACAGTGATGTCTTTTTTTACCCCTAGGCCGGGGAAACCACAGTAAACGTAGGCAGCATGTTATGGCTGACTGAGAGTCAATGCTAGCAATTTCAGACAGACTCAACATTATAAATTGATCCAAGGCTATTTCAGGGGCCCTGGGATAACAGTGGTAGAAAGTGAACCCAGAGACAGATGCGCAATGGCTTCAAATATTAGTTTCAACACTAAGTAGCATATTTGGAAAGTCACGTAACCTCTGAGCCTCAGTTTCCTCATCTATAAATTGGAAAAAATACGGTTTCATATGGTGGCTGTGGGTCTTAAATATAATTGAGTCTACAAAAGCAGTTTTCAAACTGTCAAGCCCTGTGCAGATTTGAGAGGTTGTTATGTTATTTCTAAGTAGGCAGTGCTACTGTGGATTTTAGTTTAGTGGAAAGAAATTCTACTAGTTCATGCTCTACGTGGTAGAATCTTTGAACCTTATATTCTCACTCATCAAACACCTTAAAGTGTGGAGGTGCCTAGAGTGGCAGAAACAGAAAAATCTATCATCTAATTCAAAGCATCGTTTTCTTTGTGGCTGACTGGAAAGGGAGTGGAGAGCACTTCTTTTGTTGGGTTTTCGTAATTCAAGAGGGAAAAGGAAAGTTTGCAAATGAGAATGCAAATCTAGGAAGACATCCAGCCTCATGCCTGGCTTTAACAATTGCTCAAATAAGAAACTGTAGTATCCATCCATACCTCTCCACACATTCACTCACATATTTAGGGTCTAAGTTTCTGTTCAGTGTCACTGATGGAAAGATCCACCTTGGACTTATTCTATCACTGCTCTCTGTTTACTTTTCATTATTTTATCACTATTTGTTTTACTTCATTTGGGCTATTGCAAACTACCATAGAATGGGTGGCTTATAAAAAACATAAATTTATTGCTTACAGTTTGGAAGGCTGAGAAGTCCAAGATCAAGGTGCATGCAGATTCGCTGCCTGGGAGGGTCCATTTCCATCAGGAAATCCTTCTGATTCACAGAGGGCTATCTCCTCACTGTGACCTCCCATGGCAAAAGGGGAAAGGAGTCCTTTGGGGCTTATTTTATAAGGGCACTAATCCCATTCATAAGGGTGGATGCTAATCTACCTCTAAAATCCACCTTCAAATACTATCACATCTGTGTTATGTTACCCCCGCCCTGCATTTGGGATTATATTTTAACATATGAATTTTGGAGGTGCATCAACAGTCAGTCTATGGAACTATTTGAAATTATCTTACTGTTTTATTTGTTTGTTTGGTTGATGACTATAGTTTTGCGTAGTGAGGAGAACATGGAATGATCGCTGAGGTGGAGCAGGAAGCTGTCAAGAGAGGGGAAAAGGTGAAGGATTGCTGGAGGGTGCTCAGCAATCCATCTAGGAGAAAATGCAGAAGAACCTGTTAAAGGTCTTTCCTTACACTGGTGGCCTGGGGAACAACTTGCATTTGGAGAATTGAAGAAATCTTAAAATGTAAGCACATGAAGCCCTTTTCCCAAAAGCACCTAAAGTATCTAATACTTATTAAATATTTATGTGTGCATGTATTAGGCATTGGGCTCAACAGTCTACCTATATTATTCCATTGAATTTTCACAGCAGATGTGTCCTATTGTATTCCCATTTTACACATGGAAAAACTGAGCCTCAGGGAATTGAATGAACTTGCCCAGATTGGTAAGTGGTGGATCTGGGAAGGGAGGCTAGTGAGCCTGACTCAGAATTTGGTGCTTTAAACTGTCATTGGCAATTGAACGTGAATTGTCTACCTTTTCTGACAACTTCATCGAGACATGTAAAAATATTGGTGCTCCTCATGGATCTACATTGAGCCCACTTTTATTATTCTCACCTTACATACTTACTGTGGGGTTGATCTGTTATTCCCTCTCATCAACTTCCAGTTTTTCCATTCTCAGGGGGAACCTGAAAATTATTCCTAAAATCTGCTGTGTTAGACTGTTCCCGCATTGCTATGAAGAAATATCTGAGACTGGATAATTTATAAAGAAAAGAGATTTAATTGGCTCACAATTCTGTAGGCCATACAGGAAGCATGATGCTGGCATTTGATTGGCTTCTGGGGAGGCCTCAGGAGGCTTACAATCATGGCAGAAGGCAAAAGAGGAGCAGGTATGTCTCATGGCAAAAGTAAAAAGCAAGCAAAGGTTGTGGGAGGGGTTGCCACACACTTTTAAATGACCAGGTCTTGAAAGAACTCACTATCACAAAGATAGCACCAAGCCATGAGAGATCTGTCCCCATGATCCAAACACCTCCCACCAGCCCCATCTCCAGTATTGGGGATTACAATTCAACATGAGATTTGGGTGGGGATAAATATGCAGACCGTATCACCTCCCTCCCTCCCCATATCTTGGAATGTGTTCTTCCTTAGTCTTGCTCCAATATATTTTGTCCATTCTGGTTGACATTGCCTGTTTATTATTTTTTTTTATCATTGCAGCTGTTTTTAAACTGTTTTTCTTATCTCTATTATCAGCCTCACAAGTCTGTCTCACTTACAGCTACTAGAAGTTGTTTTATCAAAAATTAATACTAAAATGCAAACCTCAAGGCACAGTGGCACTGTGGCTGGACCACAGGGCTGGTGCCACCATGCTGGTCACCAGGAAGACTTTCTGTTGGCACTGGGATGACTCAGAGTCAGAGGAAGATGAGGAGGACTCAGAGGAGGTTCAATTAAAACTGGAATAGACTAGATAAGTACATAATATAAGGAAGAGATTCAATGGGTGCTGTGGCCCTGCTGTTGGGAAAGAAGGTACAAGAAGAGATCACTCAGATCCCTTTCAGATGAAGACAGGTGATGTGGTGGATATGAAGAAATGGAAGGAAAAGGGCAAAGATAAAATCAGTAAAGAGGAAGACTTTCACTTGGGGACATCATTTTCTGCAGAAACCAACTGAAGGGATGAGGATGCAGACATGATGAAGTACACTGAGACAGAGCTAAAGAAGAAAGGGATCGTGGAACATGAGGAACAGAAAGTCAAGCCAAGGAATGCAGAGGATTGTCTTTATGAACTTCCAGAAAACCTCCACATTTCCTCAGCAAAGAAGACCAAGAAGATATTTTCCAACCAGATGCTGAATGGCATTCCTGAGTTGGACCTTGGCATCAATGCTAGAATAAAAACTGTCATTTCTGCAGAGGATGCCAAGGTCCATCTGCTGGCAGAGTAGCAGAATTAGAAAAAAGACAGTAAGCTATCCTTTATGCCTACTAACATGGCTGTGAATTACGTGCAGCACAACAGATTTTATCATGAGGAGCCCAACATTCCCATACAGAGAAACACAGAAGAACCCAAAACCAGACTCTTGAGGGTAGGCAACACAGAGAAGCTAGGCGACACAGAGAAGGCAGAGGCTGAGAGGTCACCTCCTAACCGCAAGCATCCTGATAAGCAGAAGGCCACTGATGACTATCGTTATGAAAAGGTCAAGAAGACAAACAGGCAGTACTGAGCCGTGCAGAATGGGATGTAAATATTGCCTTCCTCTCCCTCTCTCCATTCCTCCCATGAAAAATGGCTTCCTGGACTGAGAATGCTCAGTTGCTAGCAGACAGTTCCAGAAAGAGACTCTGTTGGCCTGCTGCTTACCTGCTGGATTTTTCAAGCACTAAATTGGTAACTTTTTGAAACAAAGCAATGCATAATTTCTCATTTGGAGGCAAACTCTATTTTTGTGAACATTATTAAATCTTGTTTGTAAATACATTGACTTTCTCTTAATATTTGCTCCAGGTCAGGAAGAAACAACTCTGTATTCCTAGTGTGATAATACCCTTTAGATTGTGCTTTTATTATTATATATGCAATCATGTCTTCTAATTTTACATATTTGGAATGGGGTCAGAAATGCATTCCTTATTAATTAGAGTGGATCCAGTTGACAGAAAAATCTAGGATGAGATCACAAGGATACTGGTGTTTCCTGACTTTCACAAAATTACCTGTTGCTTTTCATTAAAAACAAAAAAGCAATATATATGTATATGTACATGTGTGTGTGTATATATATATATATAAAATGCAAACCTAGTTGTATTACTTTATGTAATTTCTTCTTACTCTGAATTTCTATAGCCTCCTGGCCCTTGACAGATATTTTCCTACTTTATAGTTTAAAAAATGCCACCTGTGTGTCTTGTCTCTTTCTTTCTTCCTTTCCTCTCTCATATCTTTTCCTTATGCCTTCCATGAATTTTCTGTAGCCTCTTCTATTTTTTCTTTTAACTTTTATTTGAGGTTTAAGGGTACATGTGCAGGTTTGTTATATGGGTAAACTCATGTCATGGAAGTTTGTTGTGCAGATTATTTCATCATCCAGGTACTAAGCATAGTACCCTATAGGAATTTTTTCTGATTCTCTCCCTCCTGCCCCGTCCACCCTCAAGTAGGCCCAAGAGTCTATTGTTCTCATTTTTGTGTCCAAA